>NC_132933.1:6324938-7739848 GCF_047675955.1 Chlorocebus sabaeus | reverse complement strand
GGAGCAAGGTCTCCAAGTGGCCTGTCATGGAGTTCTGCACTTGGCTGTACCATCATATGCAATTCCTTTGACTTGGGTAAGTAATCATGATTGTATTAATAATAGCTAATACTTACCTAGCACTTACTGCAAGCCAAGCACAGTTCCAATTGTTTTACATGTATTCCTTCATGTAATTCACACAGCAGCTTTATGATTAAGTGCTATTATAATCATCACTGATAAAGCTACAGAAACACTAAGATGCTAAATAAAGTGCCCTGCCTGGGTCACAAGGCCAGCATGATGGTGACCTGGTTCCAGAGTGTGTCGTCATAATCATTATACCATACTCTCAAAATGGAACACATACATGGTCACCAAATTTTCAGATAAAACAAAGCTGCTATAAATAATAATATGTTCACTGACAGAAGCGGGGTTCATAGGAGACACATTTTTCCGTGGTGATCTAGAGCATGAATGCGCACACACACACAAACACACACACATACACACATAGACAAGACTTATATAGCAGTATTCACTTTTACTATGTGAGTTGTACTCTATCTTTTCTTTTTCTAATTTTAATTTTTTTTAATAAGGCATGACAACCAAACAAATTTTACATCTCAATAACAGGTCCCAGTGCACAGTTTGAAAAACAGTTACCTAGAACAATGTGCTAGTGAAACCTAGTCCTCCCAGAATGCAAGGTATCACTTGCATTTATCACCCAACCCACCTATACACATATGTATACCCCTTGTCCAGATATTCTCTGGTAGATGTACCCTCTAACTCAATAAAGAAGAGCCTTATGAATGGGCTGTGGAGAAAATGGTACTCTGGCTATATCAAAAAGTTGACCCATAGAGTAGAGGGACAAGCACCCAGTTTTTTTATTAGGGAAATCTCATGTAGCTGAACTGATGGGCAGATAGCCAGAAGGCAAGTTCTATGTCCAGTTGTATAGCATAGACTAGAGCATGGAATACATTGTCCGCTGATGTGTCAATGACTTTGTGGTTGCACTTGATAGAAATTCCCCCATTATTTTGGAAATAGGTTTGTCATCAGCCCTATTGTTCTGCGAGTTTCATTTTTTCTTGAGTGTCTTTATTTGTATTTTAAGAGAAAAACTGCATCAAGAGCTGATAATCATAACCATGATGTGGTAGATCGTTTTTGCTAAAATTCAAATCTTATTATTGGATAGTAGGAAAGATAAATTTTATGTTTTATAATCCCCTTCCTTCATGTCTTTTTTTTTTTTTTTTTTTTCCTTTTAAGCATAACACACTATCATTTGGGTCCTGGTCATTTATTGTCACTATTTTTCATTTTTGACAGGGAACTAGATCTTAGGTGATCATTGATTTATTTTGATGAAACAGTAAATTTCATATCCCTAAACACAACATTGAAATATAAAAATACCACTTAGACCAGGTGCTGTGGCTCATGCCTGTAATCCCAGCACTTTGTGAGGCTGAGGCAAGTGGATCATGAGGTCAGGAGATCGAGACCATTCTGGTCCACATGGTAAAAACCCGTCTCTACTAAAAATACAGAAATTAACTGAGAGTGGTAGCATGTGCCTGTATTCCCAGCTACTCGGGAGGCTGAGGAAGGAGAATTGCTTGAACCAGGGAGTGGGAGGTTGCAATGAGCTGAGATTGCACCACAGCGCTCCAGCCTGGCAACAGAGTGAGAGTCCATCTCAAAAAAAAAAAAAAAAAAAAAGAGAGAGAGAGAGAGAGAGAGAGAGAGAGAGAGAAATTCATCTTTACATATTTAAACTATCATAATTTAATGACTTGGTAAGTACATCTTTTTGCAATATGAGTTGGTCTGTCTGCTATGCCACAGGCTCTTGAGAACTTGCCATGCCTATAGAACAAAGGCCACATGTCATCTCAGTCCTCTTACCTCTCTTCCCCTCTTTGAATGACTCTCTTTTCTCTTGGTCTTTCATGATAGTATTTGCCCTTTACTTGGTGCCAAAGCTCTTGTATAAAAATGCAAGTTCTGAAAGTTATATTAGCATTTAGTTACAAGGTGACCACTAGGTGAAAATGATACTTTTATAATGATACATGAAAATATAAAACTAAATAACTTTTATAAAACTTCAAGATCCCTGAAAATTTGTCATTTGGTTCCAGTTTGAGAAACATTGAGTTACACAATTGATACATTTCTAATGAAAGATGCTACTATTTATTCAAAGGAAATAAAGTATTTTATGGTGGGAAATGTTAAGTTTTTCCTGTGGCTTTCCAGGGTGAAAACAGCAAAAACAAGGCTGATCTTATGTAGTTCTTTCTCATAACAATATGAGCACACCAAAAGTGACTTTGATGGAGCAAAGGCAATGTGGTTCAAGCAGGCACCATTCTGGTGGCCAGGCTTGATCCCAGGGAAGAGTGTAAAGAAGCTAGTAAGGTGGCTAGTGGACTACAGGTCCTTCAGCTTGGTGTCTGTTGTGGCACTGTGCTTGAGAGCATAGGCTGCCAAAAAAAAGAAAAAAAAAAAAAAACACACACACACAGACTGGAGAGTCACAGATCTGGATTTCAATCCTGGCTCCATGTCCTATGCTGATTTCTGTTATTTTCTCATTAGCCTGAGATACTTAAAATATTTGTAATTGGCAGCAGTGTGGCCGTAAACACAAAAGCCAACATGGGCACTAAAATCACAAAACAGTGCCCAGTTAGAGGGGGTCACCCAGATGGTTTCTAAAATTCTTACACTGATATTAATATTTTAGATATTCTATCAAAGTTAAAATCCACACTTTAAAACGTTGTTGTGTAACTATAGAACCTTGAGAATATAGCGGTGGACCTTAGCTTAGGAAAGTGGGTTAAGGGAAGTCCCAACCTTCTGTAGTAAACCTTATGTCAGTTTAGACCTTGCCTTATTTGAGGATGAAGTAACTGAACATAAGATCTAAGAAAACAGTATATCTAAACAGGACTGAGAGAGAATGTACCTTACAGCCTGTCTACTCACACTGTAATATGCATGATAATCCCGGCGTGTCGTGTAAAATGCAAATTGCCATTCTGTAAGACCAGGATGGCCTAAGATCGTGCATTTCTAACTAAGCTTCCAGGTTATGCCATGCTATTGGTCTGCAGACCACTCTTTGAGTAGGAAGGGATTAGAGTTCTGGTTCTCAAATTTGGCTACATATTTGAATCCCCTGGAAATATTTTTAAAAATACTTATGACTTGGGCCCACCTTCTGAGATTCTGATCTACTTGCTATGGAGTCATGGTTTGTAAAAGCTCTCAGGGTGATTTTTATTATGCAGCCAAGTATGAGAAGCACTACTTTAAATAAAGCACCCAGAAGTAGGTGAATAGAGGGGTGGCAAGAGGTCTAGAAATCATTCCACATAAGAGACAGCTGAAAACAAACCAGGTTATTCAGCCCAGATTAAGAGAAGTATGTGTGTACATGTGTGTATATAAGATCTCTGTGTTTTTATATTTGATGGCAGATAAGTAGACTGAGTCTGATTATTGCAGAAGATACAGCTAGGGCTGAAGGATGAAAGCTACAGATTAACCTGATTTCAGCTTTTCAGTTTAGCATAAGTTTGTGCTTTCTGACCTATTGGGCTGTCCAGTAAAGGAACAATCTCTCTGACAGAGTAGTGAGTTCCCCACCTGTCAAAGTGTACATGCAGAAGCTAAGTGCTGGTCTGCTGGCTGGGTTTCAAAAGGCTCTGTATTAGTCCGTTCTCATACTGCTAGAAAGAACTACCTGAGACTGAGAAATTTATAAAGAAAAGGGGTTTAATTGACTCAGTTCTACATGGCTAGGGAGGCAGGCCTCAGGAAACTTCCAATTGTGGTGGAGGGCGAAGAGAAAGCAAGCACATCTTCACATGTCAGAGCAGGACAGGGGCGGGGGGTGAGGGGTTGGGGGTGGTTTGAGGTGGGTGGGGTATGCCACACTTTAATACCATCAGATCTCCTGAGAACTCATTCACTATTAAGAGAATAGCAAGGGGGAGGTCCACTCCCGTGATTCAATCACCTCCCGCCAGGCTCTTCCTCCCACACGTGGGGATTACAATTCGAGATGAGATTTGGGTGGGGACACAGAGCCAAACCATATCAGGCTCACTGCAAAGGTTGGGAGTTTGAGCTATCTGACCTCAAATTTTCCTCTTGAGGGGCACGGCTCTCAGAAGCCCCCTGATTGGACCCCAATGTCTGCCCTAACCATGTCGGGTTGTGACTCTGGAAGTTACTTTATTCTTTAAAAGTTTGAGCAACTGGAGAATAGATATAGCCAAAGAGACCTCATTATATGACTAGGGCTTTAATTATAAGATGACTTTTTTTCGTTTTAAATTTGAATAGTACATCATTTTTATGCAGTTGATTAAATAATAAACCTACCTTCTCACCCTTATTTGTGATTGCATTCATAAGCCATGAATAATTAGAAATAATATTTGAAACAAAGGCCTTCTGGGCTTATCTCGTGAAAAAAAATAATTAAACCATAATGAAATTTCATAATAATAATCAGCCTCCCTACCCCCATTCCCAAAGACCAGAAACACACACACACACCACACACACACACACACACACACACCCAAAATATTTAATATTTCTCAAAACCAGGAGAATTAGTGTGGGTTGTTTGTTCTTCCATGTGTTTAAGCATAGTGCTTGCTGTGTGTGTGTGTGTGTGTGTGTGTGTGTGCATGTATGTGTGTAGTCTTTGGATGATGTTGTTTATCCCTGTTAGATTTACCCTCATTTTGTGTTGACCAAGTGGTCAAATCTCAGACCTCTCAACAGAGGCAGTGTGGGGAAAGCAAATGGGCTTGGGAGTCAGAACAGGGGTCAATCCTGGAGCTGCCATTCCCTAGCTGCCCCATGATCTTGGGCAAAGTGCTCTAAGTCATGATAATAATGCCTTCCGTATAGAGCTGTGGCCATGATCGCTAAGATAACACCTTTTAAGTGCCTAGTGCAGTGCTGGGCACATTTAGGGGCTCAACAAAGGACAACTATTATTAATATACTGCCAGTGTGATTTATAAGCCCCTGACTCCCAGGCACTTTATACATATAAATGAGTAGTATGTAATAGTGAATGGGCAGTTGACATTCCCCAAAATGGCAGCTGTTTTGTGTTTGCTGATCCAGAATGCCTGAAAGGTGATTTACCTACAGACAATTTTCCAGACATTTTTTTTGAAAAATGTGGAGAATTAATGAATCCAGATATCTGGGATTCTCTGCCACCACTCAGCCCCTTCTAGCTCCTACTGTTGCAGGCGGTAAAAATGATACTAATGATGACCTGCGCGGCAGCAGCTATGGAAATAACATTTCTTGAGCTCTTACCACATGTCAGGTGCTGCTCAAAGCTTCCCATGCATTGGCTCTTTAATATGAAGTAACTATTGTTGACTACATTTTACAGATGAAGAAAATGAGGCTCAGTGAGATTGGGAAGTTGCCCGGGACTGCACAACTGATATGTACATGAAAGTATGGGTTCACAATCCCTTGTCTGCAATTCTGAAATCCAATATGGGTTAGAAATTGAATTTTTTTGCAAGTTTCTAGCAAACTTCTTTGGTGTCCTAACTCCTTCTGAACAGACTGTATAGCTATTTGCAGCCTATTTATTCTACTTAATCTGATTATTTATCTGCTTCACGTCAGAAAAATTACTGTGTTGATTCCAGGGTGCTACTCCTGACTCCACTAGTGGTGTTACATCACATACAGTTACATACATTGGATTGCATTTCTAAGACCTAAACAATTCTGATTTTTGAAACATTAGGCACCAAGTGTTTTGGGTGAGGAATCACGACCCTGTCGTTGAAAATATCCATATTTAAGTCACATGTGTGTTAATTAACCATTCGTGAGTTCGACTGGTAGGCTCAGCATGGAAGGGACTCACTTACTAATGGACTTCTCAACACAGCCCTTCTCTAAGAAGCCCTTCTCTAAGCTTCTGCCTATAAAACCCAAGAAAGAGAAATTGTCAAAGCCCTGCCCTCTGTGATATGCTGGTGCTATTGGGGGAAGTGCCTAGAAGGAAACAAGGCTAAGGACAAGGAAGCTTAACTTGAGAGCAGCTGCAAACAACACAATCTAATTTCCATAATTAGCGTTAAATGAGACATTTGGGAAAGGTGAGAAGCATAGTTCCATTCCCCAGCTCCTTGAAGTACTTTTACATTTCTCTTTCTCTTTTGCAGCCATGGTTGGTGTAGAAGCTCAGTAGTGTGTGGAAAAAGGCCCCAGAGCTGCCCTTCTTTATCTCAGGGCTACAGCCGTTCCTCAGCTCATAAACAGCTGGGTCTTGGGGATTTTTCAGTGCCTCCACTTGGACTAGGCACTAGGAAGATTTGCTGCTGTAAGTTACCACAACCTGGCCACAGCTATCCTATATTTATGCTTCTGTTGTGCAACTTTAAAGGTAAGTGTTTGTTTGAAGTAGATAGACTTTTTAAGGAAAAGGGAAGGCAGAACATAGAGGAGGGGCAGCACAGAAAATATATGAGCAGAAATATCTTCCTGATGATTGATCAATCCCCCAAATGCAGACGGAATTCTGTATTTTCCCACCACAGGTGGTATTCCCCACCAAAATATTGGTTTTATTTTGCTTTTTCCTCTTATTTTTCTGATGCAATTTGGCATGTCTCACTTTGTGTTTCAGATGATAGGATGCAGATAACTTAACGACTTTTGGGAAAATACAATAAAATCAGAATGAAAATTGAAAAATTGAATGTGATTTCTTGTGGTGCTCAACCAAGAACCAATATCCTTAGTCCATTCTGGTACATTTTTTTTTTTCTAACTTTTTAAAGCATAAAAATAACTAACTTGTATTTATGCTGACCATGTGCCAGGCACAGTACTTGGCATTTTATTAATTTATGCCACACAACCACCTCATGTGGTGAGGCAGTAATTTTTATTTTTTAAAAAGTTTTAGGTTCGGGAGTACATGTGAAGGTTTGTTACATAGGTAAATTCATGTCATGTGGGTTTGTACATATTATTTCATCACCCAGGTATTAAGACCAGTACTCAACAGTTTTCCACTCCTCTCCCTCCTCCCACCCTTCACCCTCAAGTAGACCCCAGTGTGTATCGTTCCACTCTTTGTGTCCCTCAGTTCTCATCATTTAGTTCTCACATATAAGTGAGAACATGTGGTATTTGGTTTTCTGTTCCTGCGTTAGTTTGCTAAGGATAATAGCCTCCAGATCCATCCGCGTTCCTGCAAAAGACATGATCTAGTTCTTTTTTATGGCTGAGACAGTATTTTAAAAAACAGATTTATTGAGGTATAATTCACACACCATAGGATCCACCCATTTAAAGTCTACAATTCAATGTTTTTATTGTATTTACAGATATGTGCAATGATCACTGCAATGAATTTTAAAGTAATCTATCACTCCAGAAAGAAACCCCATACCCATTAGCAGGCATTCCCTATTCCTTCTCCCCTCTGACCCTGGAAACCTGTGGTCTATTTTCTATATTTATGGATTTGCCTATTCTGGGCATTTCGTATAAATGGAATCATAAAATATATGGCTATTTCTGAGTGGCTTCTTTTACTTAGCATCATGTTTTGGAGGTTATCCATATTGTTGCATGGGTCAGTACTTCATTGTTTTTAAGGCTCAATAATATTTCATTGAGTGGGTAGATTTCATATTATTTACCCATCCGTTGAAGGACATTTGGATTCTTTCCAGTTTAGAGCTATTATCAATAATACTGCCATAAACATTCATATACAAGTTTTTGTGTAAACATATGTCTTTATTTCTTTTTGGCATAAACCTAGGAGTAGAAGAGACAGTGTATTTATTGTCCTCATTTTAAAGAAGAGGGAACATAACCACTGAGATCATATGTCTCTCTTTCATCAGAAAGGCAAGGCATTCAGTCAGCTGATCTAGTTGAGCATAGTGGCTTTAAAGTCACACTGATGTGGGTTCAAATTCTGGTTTGCCACTTAATCACTGTGTGACCTTTGGTAAGTCAGTTAATCGCCATGAAGCTTGATTTTCTTTTCTGTGGAATGGCAGTGAAAACAATAGTAGCTATATCATGAGTCACTGTTGTTGTGAAGATTAAAGGAAATATTACATGTGATGTGCTGAGCATAAGACTTGCCTAGCACATAGTGCTGAGAAGGTTTTAGCTGCTATTATTATTTGCCTCTCCTGAAGCACCTAGAACATTATTGATAAAGCCTAGTTCAAAGTGACATTAACAGTGATCTCTGCGGTGTATGAGTTGTCATTGAGTCCAGAAAAGGGTGAGAGTCTTCAAAAATAATTGCATAAACTAAAGTAAGCATCTTCTAAGCTTAGAGACTGACATTTGGAAAGACATGCATGACTCAGAGTCAGGCTGACCCAGGGGTAGAACAGCCCATGACTAAACTGTCTGGAAGCACCACTCCAGATGAATTTTGTGGGCATGAACAGGGCCAGGAAGCCAACTCTATAGCCATCACAAAGTCTTCCTCCCAGCAAACCAGTGTTTCAGGAGGTCCAGACACATTGGTGAGGTTTCTCTTACATATTTGATAGCAGTGAGGTTGTATAGTGCAGTGACTAATGGTAGGAACCCTCACACTGGACCACCTGCATTTAACCCTGCTTTACCACTTACTTGCTATGGGACGTTGGGAAAGTGACTTTATCTGTGCCTCAATTTCCTCATCTGTGAAGTAACTAATAATAGCCCCTACCTCACAGGGCTGTTAAGAGAATTAAATGAGTCCATATACGTAAGATAGTAGGAACAATACCTGGCACAGTGTGAGTCCTATCTACAAGTTCAATGTTGCTGTTATTATTATTGTCCTCTTGTCTTGTAGCTGAGGCTCTTACCAAGGGCCTGTTGGCCCAGAGAAATGTTGCTTATGTGGGTTGCTTCTTATTTCTATTACTGTTGCATAACAAGTGACACCAAAACATAGTGACTTAAAATAACAACCATTTCATTAGACTCATTTGCTCCCTGTGGCATCAATTAATGTCATTCAGTAATGTGCAACTCGTATATGGGTTAGTATGAAGAATTCAGGATACCTTTATTCCCATATCTGGTGGCTCCTGGGGATGACTCAAAGATCAGTACTACCAACAGAGGACTTTCACCTGGCCTGTCCTTGTGGTTTGGGCTTCCTTACCCCATGGCAGACTCAGGGTAGTCAGCCTCCTTCCATGAAAATTCAGGGCTCCTAATGCAAATGCCCCAGTGGATGGGCAGAAGCCGCATGGCATTCTATGACAGTACTGGACATCTTGCAGAGTCACTTCTGCCACAGAGCTTGTAAGTAATTAAGCCAGGATTTGAACCCAGGTCTGTTTGTCAGCAGAGTTTGTATTTCAAATGAGTCTTTCTCCTTGTTCTGGGGAAAAAATAGGATATATAGAAAGATTCTCATCAGTATGGTACAAAGCTAACTGCATATGGCAATTTTCACTGAAATTATTCATTTGGTTTCCTCCTGTGGTCACTTTATTACAAGTAAATACAGCTGATGTCTCCACAGCATGTGATATGATTCTGGGAGAAGGGAAAGGAAATAAAAGAAATTCCTTTTTCTCAAAGACAATCAGGTTTATTCTTACTCCCAGAGAACTCATAGTTTTCACTTAACTCAAAAAGAAAAACAGAAAAAGTACTAACCAAGAGCCAACTTGAGGAAGCAGCAGTTGGGAACCATGAAGACATTTCTCTGAATTACCAAGTGTTGTGTGTAGGGGGGAAATGGATTTATTGAAATGCAAAAATATACAGTACACGTTATGCTGAAAATTGCCTATGTTGTAATTTAAATTTAAGGGTGCTATAAAAAAATCAAATGTGGAGTAGGCCCACTTTCTCTATATTCAGATTGAGTCTGCCCTTATTACAATAATTACAGTACTATGCAATCATTATTTAAAGGGATCAATGATTTTAACGTGACTGATGTCGTATGTAGCACAGTCATTGGAAAATATTATGCTTGTGAATGAAACAAGGCCAAGAACTATTGAAATTCAGATATAGGCAGCTTTCTTTGTTTCATTAAGATGCCCTTGTCGGATAACATGGAAAAATGACAATTCATATCATCTGTTCCACTCTCTTAGTGCTTTCAGTTATGAATGTGAGCTTTACCAAGCCCTCAAGAAGAAGAGAGCTGAGAGTTTAAGGTTATTGTATTTTCTTAGGTTATGGTTCAAGAGAAATTCTCAGTAGATTCAGAATCAGATTATATTTATTTAGTACCTTTCCTGTCCCCAGCACCATGCTAGGCATTTTTACCTCACGTTTGCTTAATTAATCTTCCTAACAAACTGTTGGTGATCAGTATCCTTAACTCTGGTTTTATAGATGAGGCAACTGAGACTCAGAGCACCTTTTGGAGGGAGGGATACTGTGGTTTGTGCCCTGACCAAATTTATCTCTATCACTCTCATTCTACCCTTTCTCCCTTTTGAACTGCTTCAGAATTCTCAGTTCTTCAGTGCACTCTGTTTACTTTCAGTTCTCAGCTTCAGACCTGTGGTTTCCTCTGCCTGGAAGGCTGTTCCTATCTTGCAGAGATCCTTTAAGTTTCTATTTAAAATGACTGTTGTCAAAGTCCTTCTCTGGTTCCTCAGATGGAGTTAGGCCTATCTTCTACCTGCTTCCAGAAAGCTCATGCTCCATATTCATTCCCAGTCGTTTGCAGACAGGTAAGTATTAAAGTATCTGAGTGACTCTTTAGTTGTTAGTTTGTTTCCCACATTAGCATTATAACTGTAATAAGGCAGGGGATTTTGTTTGCCTTGTGCTTCACCACACTCTTGTACCTAGTGTATTTCCTGGGACACAGTAAGTTCTCAATAAAGATAAATTGACAGGCTGATCCGGAGAAACTATTGACTTGCCCATAATCACACAACTGATTTCTGCAACAGGGAAGAGCAATGAGCAAATTCATGATTCATCCTCCCATTTATACTCTAGCAAACAAGCTGATAGTTTTAGGATTAGATTCTGCCTGATCAGAAGTATGAGTGTAAGTGGCATTGGCTGAGTTAGATTTTCTGCATGAGAAATTGAAATGAAGTTTACCTTTGAAAGTTATTCATAGTACATTAGTACAGTGGTCTGGAGCACAGTTTTTGGAGCCAAGCTGTCTTGGTTTGAATCAAGTGATATGTGACCTCAGACAAGTTATTTAAACCTCACTGTACCTTACTTTCCTCATCTGTAAACTGGGGACAATAATAATAGTATCTATCTCATAGAAAAGTTGTAAGGATGAAGTGATTTAATACAAGTAAAATGTTTAGAAACATGCCTGGCACATGATAAGTGCTATGTAAGTTCTGTTTGTAATGCATAGTATCCATCAGAAAAATCAAGTCCACCTAGAACCTCAGAATGTGATCTTATTTGGAAACAGGGTTTTTGCTGATGTAGCTAGTTAAGAACCTCAAGATTGGTGTTCTTATAAGAAGAAGAGAAGACACAGGCACACAGAGATGAAGGCCATGTGAAGACAGTCAGAAATTCGGGTAATACATCTATAAACCAAGGAATTCCAAGTATTGCCAGCAACTGTCAGATGCTACAAGAGAGGCCTGTAACAAATTCATCCCAGTGAGGGTGAAAGAGGCCAGAGTGCCATGTGGTGACCTGAAGCCAGGTGCTTTCCCTGTTACCTCAGTATCCCTGCCAGGGCCCAACTTGCAGGCCTCTCTGGCCAGAGGTTGTCTGCCCTCTGTTCTCAGCAATCCTGCTCTGTGTTCCCTTCTCTGCTTATCTTTCCATGGTAACTTTCCTTCCAATGTTCTTCCTTAGGACCTTTAGAAGCCTGATCCTGAGCTTAACTATTTTCCTTATCTAACATCCTTAACTAACATCTTTCACAGAATGTCTGCCTGCCCAACTCCTGCCTTGCTTCAAATCTGTTGCCAGTGCAGGCTGCTGGTTTTCCATGAGGATGGGAGCTCTTTCCTCAGACCCTCATTGACACTTGTTTTCTATGGCAGCTGTAACAAAGTTGTACAAATTTTAGGCTTAAAACAAAAGAAATTTACTTTTCCACAGTTCTGGAGGTGAGAAGTTTGAAAGAGGTTTTACTGGGCCAAAATCAAGGTGTCAGTAGGGCTGGATTCCCTCTGGAAGCATTCAGGGAGAATCCTTCCTTGCCCCTTCCAGCTTCTGGTGGCTGCTGGCATTCCTTGGCTTGTGGCCACATCATCCCAACCTCTGCCTGTTGGGTGCATTACCTGCTCATCTTCTGTGTCTCTCCCTCTGCCTCTCTTATAAACACATTTGCGGTGACATTTGGGGCCCATCTGGATAATCCAGGATCATCCCCTCACCTCAGAATCCTCAATTTAATTACATCTGCAAAATCCCTTTTGCCAAATAAAGTCACAGTCACAAATTCTGTGGATTCAGATATGGGCATGTCTTTGGGTCACATTCTCAGCTTCCCACAATCCTTCCGACCCTCCTCTCCTCCTTTGTGGA
Organism: Chlorocebus sabaeus; assembly: GCF_047675955.1. NCBI lineage: Eukaryota > Metazoa > Chordata > Mammalia > Primates > Cercopithecidae > Chlorocebus > Chlorocebus sabaeus. The sequence continues at coordinate 7,727,302 of NC_132933.1, read as the reverse complement.
AGATGTCCTCACCTTAGTACTGGACCACCCGCTGGCTGCAGTTATCTGTGGTGCCCTGCTCATGCCCTCACAGCTCATTGTTTGGGGTCTTCCTCTCTATTATAAGGTCTGCCAGCATCCTTCCTGGGTGGCTTCAGTGTTCTTGCAGAAAGCCTACCCATCACCCTGGTCTCACAGCTCCCAGACCCCTTTTGTTCTCATGATCTCTGTACTCCAGAGGCTTCCATCTTCATGGTTAATTTCTCCTTTGAAATTTGAAACTTCAATATCTCATTCTCTTGCAACAACTACCAAACTTTTCTGGTTTCTCATGTCCTTACTTTCGTCTTCCTGCTTTTATGATCTCAATTTAATCTCTGGTCCAGTTAGCCCTCTCTGACTTGACTGCCTTCCCTGTTCAGAAGTGGCCTAGCACTCCAATAATCCATTTACCTGTTGCCAACCATGTATTGCATTTTTTATTTTGTGGCACAGAACTCCAACTGTGGGAATCTGAACTATCTGGAGATTTTATACATCAGAAACTTTGACCCCACGCTTATCTTAGCCTACACTGTCTCTAGGCTTTAGACATTCTTAGTAGTTTTAATCTTTCCTAATGTACTTTTTATAAGGAGTATTTACATTTTATAAGGAGCATTTACATTCCCATTATCCTATAGAGGAAAGTAGCAAGTTTGTCCCATTGAAATACAAAACAATGAAGCTGAACTGTGTGATATTTGAATACCAGCAGAACTTGGGTAAGGATTCAAATACTTTGAATCTAAATTGGGATGCTTAGTCTGTCCTTTTTATGAGAGGAGAAAAATAAACATGGTTAGAAAATGGCAGTTCTGTTTGAAAATAACTTTAACTCCATCAGTAGGTTTTTCCAGGTCGTGTTTGAAAAATTTCCAAAAAAAGATAGTTTCTTCATTTTGCAACCTCATTGTACTGATAGAAAGAGAAGTGGGAATGTTGGAGTCCAAACAGTTTTCAATGCCATGAGAGCAATGAAGGTCTACAATGCCATCCTCTGTCCCTTTGTCCCACCTTTACTACTGTAAGTGGCATTTTGAAGCAGCCCGTGGCATTTTCATTGTATAATCTTGCCTCATCCCTTGCTATCCCCATTCCTTGACTCACACATGGGGACATTCCAACAAATAGGACAAAATTAACCCAAAGCATCCCTGAGGCAATAACATCAGGCATCTGAGACCAACTTGGAAGGTTGTTCCCCTGGCATTTAATTCACCCTCCCCCTTCCACTCATCCTGCCAAGTACAGGACTTCAGCATTCCGGGGTTTCATGGGAGCTCCTTTTAGAGCTTCCTCCAGGATATGGATTTGAGTGACTGTGTTGAGGTTAGGACTTATCTTGTGTAAAGTTCTGAGCTAGGTGCATAGTGATAATTGAGGACACAGCATCCTTCAGGGAGTTTACATAGTCATGTGGAGAATGGAGACAATAGCATGCTGGAACTGCCTTAAAAGAGACTACAAGAGCTAATCATTACATTTTTAAGAATTCTGAAAGCTGGTTGTTAAATGCAATCATTATTAATAATTAAATCATATAAACATATAATGAAATGCATTTTATTAAAAACAAATTTAATTCATTAATTTCTAGTTATTTTATGATATTATTTGTGCAATTGAGATTATTTACATCTATTGGTATGGTAGAAACAGTATATGATCATTAACTACTGTGCAATCTTCACAACCATACATTCAGTGACATATTGGTAGCTTGAAATTGACCATGGAGTCATGGTAGGAGTATTTATACTATTGAATCAGCAAACGCTATAAATCAGGACTTTTTTCCAGAAAGTCAATTATTCAACATTCACAGTGTCACCCCTGGTTGGGCAGGGAGGGAATGCCTTAGTAATGACTGAGTGCAGTAATAGAAGTTCAAGCAAGTTCTCTGTTTGTGTTGAGAAAATGCTTCAAAATGGTGATGATATTTGAGAAAGACCTTGAAGGATGAATCACATTTTATCCAGCACAGATTGATAGGTCCTTGAAACACAGAATAATGAGCAAGGTCATGGCAAGGTCATGGCAGGGATAAAGCATTGGACATACTTGAGCAATAGCCAGGAGTGTATCTGGCTGACATACGTGACCAGTGTAAGGCAGTAATGAAAATGAGGATGAGAAAGCCAGTCAAAGACTAAGTGTAGAGGGTTTAAAAGCTATAGTTAGGAGCTTGAATAAAATTCAGAGTAAAATAGGGGGCCAGGGGAGATTTTAGAGTGGAAGCAAAGCATCTTGAGAGCTGTGTTTCGGAATATTACTATACCAGGAACATGCAATCGGGTCAGAAGCAGGAGGCTGATTAGGAAGTCACTGCCTCAGTACTGTGGAGCTAATGAGGATCTAAAGTGGGATTCTGACTCAGGAAGGAGAAAGGAAGCTTCTGATGCAAGAGACATTTTGAATGTGTATTTCACACATCTTGGCTAAAGTGTTGATTCTATCCTTGAATGTTTCCAATGCTAGCTTTTGTGTAAGTTTCTACTGTTATCTGAGTGGTCTCTTAGTCATGTGATAAAAGAAAAAATATATAGGTAGATATAAAATTCATGCCTTTAATGGCAACAATTGGCAGGTGTTTCACTGGTTATTTTCTGATTCAACATCCCTAAGGATGTGCCTAATATCTTCAATGTGCATTTAGGAGGACAAATAACAGTATTTTAAATGTTCCATATGGTTAATCTAATTATAGGAGCCAATAGTCAATGTAGCAATGTAGTAGGCAGCTTCTATGACAATGGTTTCATAGCTTGACCTCTAGAAAATTAGTATAGAAGAAGATTAAATTGAGGCCAGGAAAAATCTCTCTCTCTCTCTCTCTCCCCCCCCCCTCCCCCCTTTCTCCCTCTCTCCCTTCCTCTCCCTCTTCCCTCTCTCTTCTTCTCTCTTTCTGCCTCTCTCTTCCTCTCTTCCTCTCTTTCCCCCTCCCTCTCCCTCTTCCCTCTCTCTTCCTCTCTCTCTCCTCCTCTCCCTTTCTCTCTCCCTCTCTCCTTATCTCCAAAAATTAATATTTTTTTTCATTAGCAATACTCATGAAATTTTGCTGTGAAAACATGGAATTCCAGGAGAGAAGTTTGGTTTCCTCACCATAGTCTGAGAGGGAGACCTGCATCAAGTATGAAATACTTCAATCTAGGCAGGTAATTTTTAAATTTTTCATAGAGATGAGGTCTTATTATTTTGCCCAGGTTAGTCTTGAACTCCTGGCCTGAAGCAATTCCTGCCTTGGCCTCCCAAAGCACTGGGATCATAGGTGTAAGACACACCCAGCCCCATTTTTTTTGTCTTTCCCTTCTCCCCATCCCCTGTTCTTTATTGGAAACCCGGGATTCTCAGTTGTTTCAAAATTGCCTGAAAGTTTCAAAAAGCTTTGCAAAGTAGTGGTTTAGAAAACTCATGGTTGGACTTCAGCAGACTTGAAGTTGGCACTTTAGACACCCAACCCTTAAAAACACCAAGTTCAACACCTCACTTCTGAGATTTCTTAGAAAAGGCAACTCCCTATAGTCTTCCATCTTGAAATATAATGGAGATAAGGCTGCTACTGACACCAATTAAAAATGACTGTGATTAAACTTGCTGATGTTTGTATGTGGAATTTACATTCATCTTGGGGGTGAGAAGAGTGTGTGGCAATGCTTCTTTTCAGTTGCGGGGGAGCTTTGAAAATGCTAGGTGGGTTGGAACAGGGATACCTGAAGATATTCAGAAGAGGCAATGGGAAAGATTGGAGTGGATGTTCTAGAGGTAGAGTGGATAAGAACTGGAGAAGAATGGATTGTGCTGTAGATGATGAGGGCCTGTGGTGTGGTGGGAGGCATTGGGTTGGCATGGATACTGTTCAGGAGGGAGTTAAATAATTGCTTTATTTCTTACTGGCAACCTTTTGGAGGTGACACTGGGAAAAGACTACGAGAATGATCTGGCCCTGGACATAGTTTTTCTTGGAGAATGAGTCATTTATAGAAGATTACTCTGAGAAATACTTTGGAGGAAAGATAACAATGAGTGCAAGTAGAACAATTGGGGAACTATTGGTGACAGTTTTGGTGAGAGATGATGGGGACCTGGGGCTGGTGTATTGATGATGGAAATGGAGAACCTCAAAGGTGGAAGGCAATTGTGAAGACAGATGCTGCGGGACATGAGAGGAAAAGAAATTTAAGAATGAAATTTTAGAAAGAAGGCCTCTGATACATTTATTTGATGCCAAAAAGGGTCAGCTTCCGACCAAAAGCTGGGAACCATGGCACCAGAATGGAGTGATTTGGGGTAATTACTCTTTCTCAGTTGTGGTCTGTGACTGTCAGAGCTCACAGGCAACGGGCAATCTTTGAACACTATTTTCCCCTGAACTCTTCAGGAGCAGATGCGTTTCCAAACGTCAGTCTCTTCTGTAGCGGACAACAACCTTTTCCCCTCTGTGTTTTGTTTTTTACTAAAACTTACCCCAAGACCTCGCTTCACATAGTTTTCTAAACTCCTGACGTCATTTCCTTTGGGCTATATCCTGGAGAGGCCCAGAAAGCCTCGACTGGGTAAAGAGGAGTCTTTGATTAGAGGAACCTCCAACACAAAACGCCTTGTCTTCCATTTGTTTCTCGCTGGCTTTGGGAGCTACATGCTAACTTCCATGGACAATTCAAGAAAACCTTTTTGTCAATTGTTTTCACAGGTAACCCAGTGACAATGTTCTCTTTCCCTGAAGAAAGATTTGTGCCTATTGTCACTGTTTATAATTCAAAGTGCAAGCTTAACACCTCTGATTCTCATAGTAAAGCTACCATTGCAGTGGAAATCTTTATATGACAGGATTCCCAAGCCTAATCAATGGCACACTTATTCCAAGTAGCAGTTGATATGATTACTCTCGGGACAATAAAAACACTTGAACTATGTCTAGGACTTCATAATAATGAAATTGGATATAAAATGAACCAATGCCAAGCCAGCTTTAATTCCCCACTGTTTCAGACCATGGTTCTAATGGGGAGTTAGAGGGGATATCCCTCAAATTCTGTCCTTGAATGATAACTACTGTATGAAACTTTACCTATTCCAATATCGTGTTAAACAATGGAGATAGTCACCAAGAAATCTTTAGTATATCCTAAAGCCAAGCCTTGGACTGGCTTGTGTTAGTCCAAGGATAATAACCAGGGAGCAATGAGAAGAAAGGAGGAACTTGGCAGCAAGCACTATTAGTGGAAATTTTCTCTTCAGCAGGAGTTGGAAGCAAAAAGGGGACCTCTATATGGATGTTTGTTTCTTGATCCTGGACATTTCAAAGACTGGGAGCCAGGCAAGCCAGTATTGGAATTCTGATGGTGTGACCAGAGAATCAGTTTTCTTATCAATAAAACAAGGATGTGACATTTTCTCACAGTGTTCTTAGATACCCCCATTCCATCACAAACTTATTCTTCCCTCAATGCATCATTGCTTCCCATCTCAGAAAATGGTACTACTGTCCAATCAGTTGCTCAATCCCAAAACCATTTACTTCTTTCTTGTCCCTCCACCCACATCGAATTCATCAGGAAGTGCTGCAAATCCCACCTCCAAAGCATAGCCCAAGTTTACCTACTTCTCGTGAAAGATCTATATAATGAAAACTATAAAACACTGATGAAAGAAATTGAAGAGGACACCAAAAAATGGAAAGATCTTTCATGTTCATGGATTGGAAGAATCAGTATCTTAAAAAATGTCTATACTACTCAAAGCAATCTACAGATTCAGTGCACTCCCTATAAAAATACTAATGACATTCTTCACAGAAATGGAAAAAAAAAAATCCTAAACTTTATATGGAACCATACACAAAAGACCCAGAATAGCCACAACTATCGTAAGCAAAAAGAACAAAACTGAAGGAATCACATTACCTGACTTCAAATAATACTACAGAGCTATAGTAACCAAAACGGCATGGTACTGGCATAAAAACAGACACATAGACTAATGGAACAGAGTAGAAAACCCAGAAACAAATCCTTACACCTATGGTGAATTCATTTCTGACAGAGATGCTAAGAACATACACTGGGAAAAAGACAGCCTCTTCTATCAATGGTCCTGGGAAAACTGGATATCGATCTGCAGAAGAATGAAATTAGACCTCTATCTCCTGCGATATACAAAAATCAAATCAAAATGGATTAAATACATACATCTAAGATTATGAAACTACTACAAGAAAACATCGGGGAAACTCCAGGATATTGGCTAGGCAAAAATTTCTTGAGTAATACTCACAGGCACAGGTAACCGAAGCAAAAATGGACAAATGGGATCATTTCAAGTTAATAAGCTTCTGCACATCAAAGGAAACAATCAACAAAGTGAAGAGACAAACTACAGAATGGGAGAAAATATTTGTCAACTACCCATCTGGCAAGGAATTAATAGTGAGAATATTTAAGGAGCTCAAACAACTTTAGAGGAACACTAATAATCTGATTTAAAAACTGGCAAAATATTTGAATAGACATTTCTCAAAAGAAGACATACAAATGGCAAACAGGCATGTGAAAAGGTGCTCAATATCATTGATCATCAGAGAAATGCAAATCAAAACTACAATGAGATATCATCTCACCCCAGTTAAATGACTTCTACCCAAAAGAAAGGCAATAGCAAATGCTGGCGAGGATGTGGAGAAAAGGTAGCCCTTTTACAATGTTGATAGGAATGTAAATTAGTACAACCATTATGGAGAACAATTTGGAAGTTCCTCAAAACCTGAAAATAGAACTACCATATGATCCAGCCATCCCACTGCTGGGTATACACCCAAAAGAAAGGAAATCAGCATATCAAAGAGATATCTGCACTCCCATGTCTGTTGCAGCACTGTTCACAATAGCTAAGATTTGGAAGCAACCTAAGTATCCATCAACAGATGAATGGGGAAAGAAAATGATACTTACACCCAATGGAGTACTATTCAGCCCTATAAAAGAACAGAATCTAGTCATTTGGAACAACTCAGATGAAACTGGAGGACATTATATTGCATCAAATAAGCCAGGCACAGAAAGACAAACTTCACATGTTCTTACTTATTTTTGGGAGCTAAACATTAATACATTGAAGTCATGGAGATAAAGAGTAGAAGGATGGTTACTAGAGGCTGGGAAGGGTAGTAGTGTTTGGGGGTGGATGTGGGGATAATGATTGGCTACAAAAAAAGTAGTTAGAGTGAAAAAAAACCTAATATTTGATAGCACAACAGGGTGACTATGGTCAATAATAATTTAATTGTATATTTTAAAATAAGTAAAAGAATATAACCGGATTGTTTTTAACACAGAGGATAAGTGCTTGAGAAGATGGATACTCCATTCTACATAATGTGATTATTATGAATTCATGTGTGTATCAAAACATCTCATGTACCCCATAAATATATATGCCTACTATGTATTCACAACAATAAAAATTTTTAAAAATTATTGTGTAGACAAAAGTTTACCTACTGTTGTTCATCTCCTCTAGCCATACACTATCCAATTCCTGTACATATCTCACCAGGTCTCCACCCTAACTGTTCTGCATTCACCCACTCTTATCCCTCTCCAATCTATTTCCCAGAGTAACCTTCTAAGAATTCAAATTGATTTACAATCCTCCAGTGACTTGCCATTGCACTTAGAGTACAATCCATACTCTACACTCCTTTCCCCTGGTTTCAAGGCCCTCACCAATCAGTTCCTGCCTGTCTCTCTGGCTTCATTTCATGCACATTTCCATCTGGCTCGCTAAGTTCCAACGACCCTGGTAACATTCTTCCAGTTGCAAGAACACAGGGGACTCTTCCCTGCATCAAAGCATTTGCCTGGCTGTTCCCTCCACCTAAAACACTCTTGTCCCTACACCAACCCACCTCCCTTCTTTGCATGACTGGCTTTTTCAGGCCTCAACTCAAATATAACCCTCATCCGTATACACTCTATTGAAAGGAGCACCTGTCCCTTGACACAATCTATGGCATCACCCTATGTCAGTTATATACGTAGGACTTATCCTTTGTACATATTTTTATTTGTGTGATTTTCATGTTTATTGTTGGCTTCTCCTCAGACCATATGCTGTATAAGAACAGGGACCTTAACTGTCTTATTCCCATGGTTTTTCCAGCATCTAGAATGGTGCCTGACACATAGGAGGTACTGTATACATATTGGTTAGAAATGAATTGAATGAATGAATACAAATGAGTAAGATGAATAAAATTTCATGAGGATCAAGTGAAATAATAGAGGATGAAATCATCTGTAAACTGCAGAGTTCCATATTTTGCAGTTGTTTTTCTTTGTCCCATTAAAATCCTTGCACTGCTTATCCTCAAGAACTCCTCTCCACGGAAGATGGAGAATGGTCAATTCTTTGCTACTGCTCACTGCCTTATGCATTGTCCACACATGCTGTTAATTTGTTTGGTGAATTTTCAGTAGTTGTTTATTCCAGGCCTCAGCATATCCAGCATTTATTTTGGCTTAATGATCCATCAGCCCGTTTTATATTTCTAAACACTGTAAAGCCTGAATTATTAGGGGAAAGAATTAGAATTTACTTTAGGGGATAGTTTGTTTATTCATTCACAGTGATTTTCTGTCCTTTTTCTAGATAAGCTGGTTTAGAGATGCCCAAGGCCCATAAACTACAAATTTTAAGATGAACTGTGTCAACCAGAGCCCTTTATTCTTCGATGGTAGGTAAAGTGACCAGTTGATTCTCTCTGTTAGAGAGGTCTTTCAGAGAGCAGCTTAAAGATAAACTGATATCATCTTTGTTTGAATAAATATTAAAAATCCTAGGGCTCTTCTCCCAGGGGTGCTGCTTATGCCTCCCAATCGTATCCTTCCCCAAAGCATGGAAACAAGTACTTCCAATTTGTTGGTGAGTCACCTGCCATGGGCCTCTCCAAATAGTAATTCTTACCTTAGCTTTTTCAGCCAAGCCAGTTCCTAACCCCATACCTAAAGGTGCTTGTTGAGACGATGGCCGCTGCTGTCTTGAAAGGTAATGAGGGAGGCTGAGCTGCCTGATAGACTCAATATCATCACAGTGGCAACAGTGACAGTGCCATGTCATCAGTATCACCAAGAATCTCATGTGCTTTCCAAAGCTTTCCGATAAACTGGATTTCCTCAAGGACAGTTTGAAGAAGCTGCCTCCAGAATAGGATAGCTGGGCTATTTTCTGCCTGCATAGTGTATCAATAAGGTAAACTAACTGCATATTTCCTAAAGACTCTAACCTTTGACTGTGAGAAAAATCTAGAAATCCTAATTTTCAGCACTCAGGTGTTTGCTGCTCAGGGAACAAGGTTATTCTTCTTGTTGGCCTTGAATTTCTGTTTATACCTCTGTAGATATATTTGTCTCATTTGTTTGAATTTAGATGTATCTCTCAGGAATTGTATTTTCTTTTGCCTGATTCCTTTGGTGTTTGTTGTTGTTACCCATGGTAATCCTTACAGAAAGACATGATATCAGTTGCAGGATTGTGTTCTTTTTCAATGAAATAAAAGCAGAGAATACCATAAAACTCAGGCAGCCCATGATGTGAGCTTACAGCTATAAATTTCTTATAACCTTAATTATGATCTTTTGCATTTTTCATTGTTTATCACTTTTCAGATGGTGTTGTCAAATCAATTAAGACTCCTAGGAACTGAAATATTTAAAAATCCTATTCTCTATCTGAAGAGACTGACAAGTGACATCATTTATTCTGAGAACCAATTGAGTTTGGGCTTCTCAGTCAACATATTCACAATCATCTCTTGCCTTTTCACAATTAATTTTAGGGATTACCATAGTTAGCATTCTGCCAGTCTTCACTAGAGAAATAAATGTCCCTCATGAAAGAGAAAGTGTGCACTAAACTGGAAACTGCTGCCTAGCTATAAAGATTCTGAGAGTCAGGGAAACAAAAGTCTGAATCTTTGCTAAAGCAAGCTGTTCTGATCTATTTGCCACAAAATCTCTCCTCACTGTTTCCTCTTAACCCCAATCTTGTTGTATATCCCTAAGTCAAATGCCTTATTGCTATGAATAAGAAATACTCTTTTATAATGTGCATATATCCTTGCAGTCAGGAGAGAACCTGGCCTGGCTGTAGCTGCAGGGTTCTCTGCAGGGCTGAGGTTAGTGGGAGGGCTGTTTCATGCCCAGAGTATCTGGGACTAGGGAAGTCAAGGAAGGGTAGCTGAGGTCAGCACACCAAAGGGGAGTAAACAGGTTACCAAAAGGGGAGAAAGTTTGAGATACTACTGTGGAGATAGAGAAGAATAGAGCTGTGGAGAAGGGGATTAGAGGCCATGGGTTGAAAGCTAACTGAATGGGTGGGCCTGGGAACATTCTTGGTGGCAGAGGAACTGGGCTATGACTTGCATATGGCTTTTTATTTGAATTCCTTGTTATTTGCATGGGAGAACCTGATCAACTATATCCTGGACATGGCAAGAACATGCCTTCCTCTAATGATGAGCACACTTTTGTGTATAGGGAAGAATTATTTGGAAAATAAAGATATTCATCAACCTCATTTCCCCATTAAAAATGAAAATTGCTATATAATGTCATGGTAAAAATGCAAATACTTACAACTTAAATTATCAACTTTATTGAAGAGCTTCAATGAGAAAATTGGCATTACTTTTAGTCACTGAAATTAACATCTGGACATAAGCATTCCCTTTGAAAACTGGCACAAGATAGGGATGCCCTCTCTCACCACTCTTATTCAACATAGTGTTGGAAGTTCTGGCCAGGGTATTCGGGCAAGAGAAAGAAATAAAGAGTATTCAAGTAGGAAAAGAGGAAGTCAAAGTTTCCCTGTTTGCAGATGACATGATTGTATACTTAGAAAACCCCATCACCTCAGCCCAAAATCTCCTTAAGCTGATAAGCAACTTCAGCAAAGTCTCAGGATAAAAAATCAATGTGCAAAAATCACAAGCATTCCTATACACTAATAACAGACAGAGAGCCAAATCATGAGTGAACTTCCATTCACAATTGCTACAAAGAGAATAAAATACATAGGAATCCAACTTACAAGGGATGTGAAGGACCTCTTCAAAGATAACTACAAACCACTGCTGAACAAAATAAGAGGACACAAACAAATGGAAGAACATTCCATTCTCATGGATAGGAAGAACCAATATCGTGAAAATGGCCATACTGCCCAAGGTAATTTATAGATTCAATGCCATTCCCATCAAGCTACCAATGACTTTCTTCACAGAATTAGAAAAAACGACTTTAAAGTTCATATGGAACCAAAAAAAGCCTACATTGACAAGACAATCTTAAGCAAAAACAACAAAGCTGGAGGCATCATGCTACCTGACTTCAAACTATACTACAAGGCTACAGCAACCAAAACAGCATAGTACTGGTACCAAAACAGAGATACAGACCAATGGAGCAGAACAGAGTCCTCAGAAATAATGCCACACATCTACAACCATCTGATCTTTGACAAACCTAACAAAAACAAGAAATGGGGAAAGGATTCCCTATTTAATAAATGCTGCTGGGAAAGCTGGATGGCCATATGCAGAAAACTGAAACTGAATTCCTTCCTCCCACCTTATACAAAAATTAATTCAAGATGTATTAAAGACTTAAGTGTTAGACCTAAAACCATAAAAACCCTAGAAGAAAACATAGGCAATACCATTCAGGACATAGGCATGGGAAAGGACTTCATGACGAAAACACCAAAAGCAATGGCAACAAAAGCCAACATAGACAAATGGGATCTAATTAAACTAAAGAGCTTCTGCACAGCAAAAGAAGCTACCATCAGAGTGAACAGGCAACCTACAGAATGGGAGAAAATTTTTGCAATCTACCCATCTGACAAAGGGCTAATATCCAGAACCTACAAAGAACTTAAACAAATTTACAAGAAAAAAATCAAACAACCCCATGAACAAGTGGGCAAAGGATATGAACAGACACTTCTCAAAAGAAGACATTTATGTAGCCAACAGACACGTGAAGAAATGCTCATCCTCACTGGCCATCAGAGAAATGCAAATCAAAACCATAATGAGATATCATCTCACACCAGTTATAATGGCGATCATTAAAAAGTCAGGAAACGACAGGTGCTGGAGAGGATGTGGAGAAATAGGAATGCTTTTACACTGTTGGTGGGACTGTAAACTAGTTCAACCATTGTGGAAGACAGTGTGGCGATTCCTCAAGGATCTAGAGCTAGAAATACCATTTGATCCAGTTATCCCATTACTGGGTATATACCCAAAGGAGATAAATCATGCTACTATAAAGACACATGCCCACATATGTTTATTGCGGCACTATTCACAATAGCAAAGACTTGAACCTAACCTAAATGTCCATCAATGACAGACTGGATTAAGAAAATGTGGTGCATATACATCATGGAATACTATGCAGCCATAAAAAAGGATAAGTTCCTGTCCTTTGTAGTGACATGGATGAAGCTGGAAACCATCATTCTCAGCAAACTATCGCAAGGACAGAAAACCAAACACTGTATGTTCTCAGTCATAGGTGGGAATTGAACAATGTGAACACTTGGGCACAGGGTGGGGAACATCACACACTGGGGCCTGTTGTGAGGTGGGGGGATGGGGGAGGGATAGCATTAGGAGAAATACCTAATGTAAATGACGAGTTGATGGGTGCACCAAACCAACACGGCACATGTATACATATGTAACAAATCTACACGTTGTGTACATGTACCCTAGAACTTCAAGTATAATTTAAAAAATATTAACTATTCATGTAAAAAAAAAAAACCTTTACAAAGTCTTTTTAAAGTATAAATACACACACACACACACACACACGAGAACCTAATTTCAGTGGGGTTAGGTTTAAACATTCAAGTGTTTCCTTGACTACAGGGCAATGTATCAAAAACTTGACCACAGGTTAATATACAACAGCGTAAGTACAATAAAAGGAATGGAGAGCACCGCCCATACAGATTCTGATGGGTATGGCATCCCTGAAATTTGGGCAGTATAGTAGCCCTGAGTGAGCCTTAGCAGGTGCCCTCCCTGGGTGAACGACCAAGGTAGATAAGGAGAGTGCTTTTGAGTTCTTCAATTCTTCATTTATTCTTGATTTCTCAGAGAAGTGTACATCATGAGACATAATGAAGAGAAATATGTGAAAAGGAGTGGTTGAACTATTAAAATTAGAAGTTTCAAACTGCTAAAAGTAAAAAGGAGTGCAATTAATAGATGCACAGGGCCAAGAGGCTTAAATTAACTAGGACCGTTTCAGAAAATGGAATCTATGTTCACCCTAATTAGCATCCTCTGTAGCAAGAAGTCTTAACCACCCTTGACAGGAAGGAGAGTTTCAAAAACAAATGTGATTGACAATTAATTTATTTTCAGCACTTTTACCGCTGAAGTAGTTTTCAATGGAAATTTATGGCTTTATATTAATTATCAAGTTAAAAGTCAGTCTATATATAAAAAATCTGAGAATTATTTTACTTAACACATATTTCTTCCATATCCCCCAGGAGAAAATATCTAGCAATTTCTATTTTGTGTTTTTATTTTTAAAAGTAAACTCCCTTTTATATACACACATATCTGGGGATTTCTAAAAGAAAAACTCAAATCATAAATTCCTGGGACCTTATCTATTCTTTCCTTGGTTATCAGAATATTAAATGTTGATGATTTAAGAAAAAAACATCTGGACATATTTGAGAAATAGCACACTGGGAGGCAATCTTCTAATATTTTCTCCTGAGATGAGAGAACATGTCATAGTAAGAACAGAAGCCCACCACTGGCCTACCAGTCCTGAGTTGCTCATCAATCTTGGGTATACTAGAAGGAGTGATGAATATACTCTAAAATGGTTCCTCACCAGATGCTGGGACATCCAGTGGTTTCCAGAGCTCTGAAAATTAGACTCACAGAGCAGGTGACATTTGAGAAAAGACTTACAGCAAGTAAGGAAGTGAACTAAGGGGTTATCTGTAGATGAATATCTGAGACAGAGAGACCAGTAGGTACAAAGGTCCTGAGATAGAAGCTTGACTAGCATGTTTGAGGAACAGTAAAGAGGTCAGTGTGTTATGTCCCCCAGGCATTATTCAGGTAGATGAGAGTGCTGCCAAGCAGGAAAAACCTTTGGCTAAACTACTTTTCATTACTGTCAGTGGCACCCTCTGAGGTCCTCAGTGGGTGAGAGATGGAGGACTCTAGAGATCACGGGTGACAGTTAAAGGGAACATATATAGAAAATTGGGGTAAAAACCAAAGGCTTTGTAATTTTTTAAGTTGCTCTGAAAAAGACACTGTTAAGAGGATGAAAAGACAAGCCAAGACTAGGAGAATATATTTGCAAGTCACATATTTGACAAAGAGCTTGTAAAGAAACACACAAATAAACTCAACAATGTAAGAAAAATTTTAAGAAGGCAAAATATTTAAACAGACACCTCACCAATTAACAAAAAATTTAAGAGGGCAAAATATTTAAACAGACACGTCACCAATTAACATATGTAGATGACAAATAAGCACATAAAATTATGCTCATCATCGTTTATCATTATAGAAATATAAATCAAAATCACTATGAAATACCATACTTACCTATCAGATTGGCTAAAATCCCCAGCACTGACAACACCAAATTTGGATAAGGATGCAGAGCAACAGGAACTTTCATTCATTGCTGGTGGGAATGCAAAATGGTATAGCCATGTTGGAAAGCAGTTTGGCAGCGTCTTACAAAGCTAAACTTTAGTCGCTTTAATGTTACTTCAGCAATCACACTCCTATGTATAATCCAAATGAATTGAAAACACATTTCCACAGAAAAACTCGTGAATGTTCATAACAGTTTCATTCATAATCACTAAAAACTGGAAGCAACGCAGGTGTCTTTCAGTAGGTGAATGAATAAACAAATATGGTCCACCCATACAATGTCATACTGTTAAATCAGTCTGAACAGGCATGCTTCCATTTATATTATACTCTGGAAAAGGCAAAATTTTAGAAAAAGAAAACAGATTCTTGGTTTCCAGTGGTTGTGGAAGTAGGGAGGGTTGAGTAGGTGAAGCACAAGAGATTTTATTAGGGTGGTAAAATTAACGTATGTGAATTGTATTGGTGCATTTCACACTATGCATTTGTCAAACCCCACAGAACTTTATGGCATGAATAGTAAATGTTAATGTATACAAATTTTAAGAAATCGCTTTGGAGATCAGAGAATCCCAGAATGGAAAACAGAATATGGCAGAAGAACTCAACTATATTATAAATGTATGAAATAACCTCACTGAAGGGAATGGGGGAAAAGGTGCTGCCCTAAGTAGCAAGGGAAATGGAGTCTTTAAGACTAAAGGCAAAATAAACTGCCCCTAAGCACTAACTTCTAGTTAATAAAGTTATCCCTCATAGAGGTATACATTAACAATTATGACACTGCTATACATGTATACTTGCACAACTAAGTAAATTTATGGTAGACGATGGGAACCAGGGTTTTCCCTGTTGAAATGGGAGCTTACAGATAAGCAAGGGGAAGAAGCTAGAATGATCCATCTGATAATGAAATGGAGTTGGAGACATGGTATGAACTCATGTTTAGCTTAATTTAGATACAAATGGTTACATATAGAACTATATGTAGATATGTATATATACAGGCATTAGTAGAGATATATACCTCCTTGCTCTGTTGGCTGAGAATGCCAGTAGCAACGAGCGTACTTAGTGGTCATATTTCAGTTTCTAATACCACCCTCCAATAAAAGGAACCCAGAACTCCTTTGAGAGATAGCTGATTTTAGAACTGGGTCTGGAAATATCTAAGGTGACCCTGGGGCATTTCATAGTAACAGAAAGTAAGGAAATACTTAAACAAATTTGATAGGTATATTTCAAAGGGGCACAGGGGCCAAATGAAAGCACCCCAATAGTGAAAGCCAGAACAATATAGCCAACAAAATTAAGTAATATTGGATTATAACTCAAAAGGTAAAGTAAATATCTATGAGTCCATACTGATAAAAATTAAAAGTTGTATAAATAAATAAATTAAGGAGAGAGACAATTCTCCCATTCAGAAGAATTATCTAGATACTCTGTTCTCCAAGAAGTGAAGCATGACTACCCACTCCTGCAGTGGGTAAGGAGTGGCTTTACAGTGGAAAAACTTGATATATGCTACATCAGCCAGGTCATCAAGGTTAACATCAACAGTGATAAATCATGTTCATAATATGTTCCATTGATATGATGTGACAAGAACCTCTGTGGTCTTCCTCCCAAAAACCCATAACCCCAGTCTACTCATGAGAAGAGCATCAGAAAAATCCCAGTTGAGAGACAGCCTGCAAAATACCTGATCAGTACTCTCCAAAAACGTCAAGGTAATTTTAAAAATAAAAAGGAAAGCTTGAGAAACTGTCACAGCCAAGAAGATCCTCAAGAGACATGACCACTAAATGTTATGTGGCTTCTTGGATGGGATCCTGGGACTGAAAAGAACTTTTAGGAAAAATCTAAGGAAATCTGACTTAATAATAATGATGTGTTTGTACTAGTTCATTAGTTGTGACAACTGGATTATACTAA
Organism: Chlorocebus sabaeus; assembly: GCF_047675955.1. Classification (NCBI taxonomy): domain Eukaryota; kingdom Metazoa; phylum Chordata; class Mammalia; order Primates; family Cercopithecidae; genus Chlorocebus; species Chlorocebus sabaeus. The sequence goes on along the minus strand of NC_132933.1, from coordinate 7,710,627 downwards.
TGTAATTGGCAAACTGAGTGTTGAGGGCGGGTATACACAGGAACTCTTCATGCTATCCTTGCAACTTTTCTGTAAATCTGAAAACATTCTGAAGTAGAAAAGTTTGTTTAAAACAAACAACAATAAAGCCCACATAAGGCTTCTGGAGTCAGATTCACCTAGGTTTAGATCCTCCCTCTGCAACTTACTAGCTCTATGAACTTGGGCAAGGTACCACATCTCACTGAGCCTCTGTTTCCTCCTGCATAAAATGGAATATGAAAGTCTACCTGACAGGGTTGTTGTGAGAAATGTCATGAGGCAAGTGTGGTAGCATATATAATGCATATGGCTATTTGTTAGGAAGCACTCAATGAATGGAAAGTATGGTTAAAAGTCATGTCTGCTTTTGCTACCTGGTGGGGAGGCAGCAGCTTGCAGGGTTCCTGGAGTATGGCAGAAGAGATCAGTAAACTTTAGGAGAAAGCTGAAGCAGGAAAGAGAGCCAGCCAGGAGCATCTACCAGGAGCCAGAGTGTGGAGCCAGAATGGGAGCGCAGTTCAGATGAGAACAAGGAGCATAAGTCAAAAGGGCTCTCAACATGAGGGTGAGCTGTTGTTGCCCAAGCCTCATTTTTAGTTTCTATCCATATTTTTGAACATGGGAAGGCCACCTGTGTTAAAATCTCTCAGGTGGTGTAAGCCATGTGAGGCAAACCCCTTAAAGTGGTACTGTCATTATCTTAATTGGTATTTCTCTCACCCACTCCCCTTTGATTAGTTCAATCTTTTGGTCTGATTCAATCTTTTGCCAACTTTTCTAACAGGATGAAAATAAGCCATGGCTTAGAGATCTGAAGATATGTTGCCTATTGATATTATTTGAAAGGAAGTGTCATTGATATTATATTATCCATTCCCATCTTGGAAAATAGTAGACAGGTTCTCAAAGTACATGGAGGCCAGGCTACAAATTTGCATGTACAGAGTTACTCTTTGAAAATGAGCTCTAGTAGTCCCTACTTCATTAATTTTGTGGTGCTTACTTCATTTACTAATTTAGTTTTTGCTTCATTAATTTGCTCAGAATTGCTTTAACATTTTAAATGCCAGTAGCAATTCCTCTTCCACAACTATACAATGAAAATGTGTGCTTTCATTTCTCCTTCCCACTTACTCTCTTACTTCTGCAATCTCATATGTGTGCCACACTTGATTTTCCAATTTGCTAATTATCCATGAGAAATATTTGATCTCGTGTTTATTCTCACTCTCCTTAACACAGGCTTCTAGTGGTTTTTATTCTTGTCCTTCTTTCTTTTGTTTTCAACACTCAGGGGAAGAACCTAAAGAAGACCTAAAATGCTTTGGCTTTAAGATCAAGATCAATACCTCTCAATTAGATGTTTCTGAGACCTTTGAATATGGGTTCTTACCTCTTCTAAGAAAAGAACTGTGACACATTGTTCTTTTGAATTCACACTGTGACAACGATGTGATACATGCACAACTACTACACAACAGGCACTAAATACTACATCACAAAATCCAAAGCTAACTAGTAATGGGAGAAGGGAATTATAGAAAAACTCAGAGTCTGTACTTGGAAATGATGTGCAGGCTCTACACTTTTCTATAAAATTTATGGCACGGGGCATGGCTAAGAGAAGATACAAAATAGGGAGAAGTCAGTTGTACAAGTTCAGTGCTATATATCTATATGGACTCTCCCTGTAGGACAATAGCTACTCTGGAAAATATGCTGGTGTATTAGTCCATTTTCATGCTGCTGATAAAGACATACTCGAGACTGGGCAATTTACAAAAGAAAGAGGTTTAATGAACTCACAATTCCATGTAGCTGGGGAGGCCTCACAATCATGGCAGAAGGTGAAAGGCACGTCTCACATGACAGCAGACAATAGAAGAGAATTTGTACAGGGAAACTCTCCTTTATACAACTATCAGATCTCGTGAGACGTACTATCATGAGAATAGCATAAGAAAGACCCGCTCCCATGATTCAATTATCTCCCACTGGGTCCTTCCCATGACACATGGGAATTCAAGAGGATGTTTGGATGAGGACACAGCTAAACCATATCAGCTGGTATTCTTAGCTCTCAGGGGATTCAAGTTGCTTAGGAGCAAAAAACAAAAAAACAAAAAAACAAACAAAAAAATAAACATGCCCCATTCTCTCATTACTGCACAGCAGATGCTGTTCATTGTTGGCAGAGCTGAGCTATGAGGAATCTCAAGACCTTCTTCAGTGGGTCTTCATAATTTAGACTTAATTATATACTCTTAGTGCTGCCTGGTACTTTTTTTGAAAGAATATTTTTGATGCAACCAACAGCTGAAATCAAAGGCTCAATTTAGTGTGTTTCCAATGAAATATCATATACTTGAGGAAATTACTAGGGGGAAACCTCAAATACCATGCTGGATGGATGACTTGTCTGACTATGCAGGGGCTTCCCATTTGTGAAATAGACCACTATAATGTGGGTTTCTTGGCAGGGCTGGTGTCTTAGTTTTTTAAAAAAGCACCTAGTACGTATGGGGGCATTCAATCTTTGAAGAACAAATGAAGCTATCATAGAAATGTGGTGTTTATTACATATGTTACAGAAATTTGAATATTTTAAAAGTTTTAAATGAATTTGCATCCTAGCTAAAGACAGAATAAAGAAAGAATAAGTAGCAGAGTAATACATTTCTTTTATTTTTTTCTTCAACTTTTATTTTCTATTTATTTATTTTTTATTATACTTTAAGTTCTAGGGTATATGTGCACAATATGTAAGTTTGTTACATATGTATACATGTGCCATGTTGGTGTGCTGCACCCATCAACTCATCATTTACATTAGGTATATCTCCTAATGCTATCCCTCCCCACTACCCCATCCCCACAATAGGACCTGGTGTGTGATGTTCCCCTTCCTGTGTCCAAGTGATCTCATTGTTCAATTCCCACCTATGAGTGAGAACATGCAGTATTGGGTTTTCTGTTCTTGCGATAGTTTCTGAGAATGATGGTTTCCAGCTGCGTCCATGTCCCCACAAAGGACACGAACTCATCCTTTTTTATGGCTGCATAGTATTCCATGGTGTATATGTGCCACGTTTTCCTAATCCAGTCTGTCACTGATGGACATTTGGGTTGATTCCAAGTCTTTGCTATTGTGAATAGTGCTGCAATAAACATACGTGGGCATCTGTCTTTATAGCAGTATGACTTATAATCCTTTGGATATATATGCAGTAATGGGATGGCCGGATCAAATGGTATTTCTAGTTCTAGATCCTTGAGGAATCGCCACACTGTTTTCCACAATGGTTGAACTAGTTTACAGTCCCACCAACAGTATAAAAGTGTTCCTATTTCTCCAAATCCTCTCCAGCACCTGTTGTTTCCTGATTTTTTAATGATTGCCATTGTAACTGGTGTGAGATGGTATCTCATTGTGGTTTTGATTTGCATTTCTCTGATGGCCAGTGATGATGAGCATTTTTTCTTGTGTCTGTTAGCTCTAAGAATGTCTTCTTTTGAGAAGTGTCTGTTCATATCCTTTGCCCACTTTTTGATGGGGTCGTTTGCTTTATTCTTGTAAATTTGATTTTCTTTATAGGTTCTGGATATTAGCCTTTTGTCAGATAAGTAGTTTGCAAAAATTTTCTCCCATTCTGTAGGTTGCCTATTCACTCTGGTGGTAGTTTCTTTTGCTGTGCAGAAACTCCTTAGTTTAATTAGATCCCATTTGTCAATTTTGGCTTTTGTTGCTTTTGGTGTTTTAGACATGAAGTCCTTGCCCATGCCTATGTCCTGAATGGTATTACCTAGGTTTTCTTCTAGGGTTTTTATGGTTTTAGGTCTAACATTTAAGTCTCTAATCCATCTTGAATTAATTTTCATATAAGGAGTAAGGAAAGTATCCAGTTTCAGCTTTCTACTTATGGCTAGCCAATTTTCCCAGCACCATTTATTAAATAGGGAATCCTTTCCCCATTTCTTGTTTTTCTCAGGTTTGTCAAAGATCAGATGGCCGTAGATGTGTGGTATTATTTCTGAGGGCTCTGTTCTGTTCCATTGGTCTATATCTCTGTTTTGGTACCAGTACCATGCTGTTTTGGTTACTGTAGCCTTGTAGTATAGTTTGAAGTCAAGTAGCTTGATACCTCCAGCTTTGTTCTTTTGACTTAGGATTGTCTTGGCAATGCGGGCTCTTTTTGGTTTCATATGAACTTTAAAGCAGTTTTTTCCAATTCTGTGAAGAAAGTCATTGGTAGCTTAATGGGGATGACATTGAATCTATAAATTACCTTGGGCAGTATGGCCATTTTCACAATATTGACTCTTCCTATCCATGAGCACGGTATGTTCTTCCATTTGTTTGTGTCCTCTTTTATTTCACTGTGCAGTGGTTTGTAGTTCTCCTTGAAGAGGTCCTTTACATCCCTTGTGAGTTGGATTCCTAGGTATTTTATTCTCTTTGAAGCTATTGTGAATAGGAGTTCATTCATGATTTGGCTCTCTGTTTGTCTGTTCCTGGTGTATAAGAATGCTTGTGATTTTTGCACATTAATTTTGTATCCTGAGACTTTGCTGAAGTTGCTTATCCGCTAAGGTGATTCTGTGCTGAAACGATGGGGTTTTCTAAGTACATGATCATGTCATCTGCAAACAGGGACAATTTGACTTCTTCTTTTCCTAACTGAATACACTTGATTTCTTTCTCTTGCCTGATTGCCCTAGCCAGAACTTCCAACACTATGTTGAATAGGAGTGGTGAGAGAGGACATCCCTATCTTGTGCCAGTTTTCAGAGGGAATGCTTCCAGTTTTTGCCCATTCAGTATTATATTGGCTGCGGGTTTGTCATAAATAGCTCTTATTATTTTGAGATATGTTCCATCAATACCGGGTTTATTGAGAGTTTTTGGCATGAAGGGCTGTTGAATTTTGTCAAAGGTCTTTTCTGCATCTATTGAGATAATCATGTGGTTTTTGTCTTTGGTTCTTTTTATATGTTGGATTACGTTTATTGATTTGCGTATGTTGAACCAACCTTGCATCCCAGGGATGAAGCCCACTTGATCATGGTGGATAAGCCTTTTGATGTGCTGCTGGATTCGGTTTGCCAGTATTTTATTGAGGATTTTTGCATCGATGTTCATCAGGGATATTGGTCTAAAATTCTCTTTTTTGTTGTATCTCTGTCAGGCTTTGCTATCAGGATGATGTTGGCCTTGTAAAATGAGTTCAGGAGGATTCCTTCTTTTTCTATTGATTGGAATAGTTTCAGAAGGAACGGTACCAACTCCTCCTTGTACCTCTGGTAGAATTCAGATGTGAATCCGTCTGTTCCTGGACTTTTTTTGGTTGGTAGGCTATTAATTATTGCCTCAATTTCAGAGCCTACTATTGGTCTATTCAGGGGTTCAACTTCTTCCTGGTTTAGTCTTGGGAGAGTGTAAGTGTCCAGGAAATTATCCATTTCTTCTAGGTTTTCTACTTTATTTGTGTAGAGGTGTTGATAGTATTCTCTGATGGTAGTTTGTATTTCTGTGGGTCGGTGGTGATATCCCCTTCATCATTTTTTGTTGCATCTATTTTATTTTTCTCTCTTTTCTTCTTTATTAGTCTTGCTAGCAGTCTATCAATTTTGTTGATCTTTTCAAAAAACCAGCTCCTGGATTCATTGATTTTTTTGGAGGTTTTTTTTATGTCTCTATCTCCTTCAGTTCTGCTCTGATCTTACTTATTTCTTGCCTTCTGCTAGCTTTTGAATGTGTTTGCTCTTGCTTCTCTAGTTCTTTTAATTGTGATGTTAGAGTGTCAATTTTAGATCTGTCTTGCTTTCTCTTGTGGGCATTTAGTGCTATCAATTTTCCTTTACACACTGCTTTAAATGTGTCCCAGAGATTCTGGTATGTTGTATCTTTGTTCTCACTGGTTTCAAATAACATCTTGATTTCTGCCTTCATTTCGTTATGTACCCAGTAGTCATTCAGGAGCAGGTTGTTCAGTTTCCATGTAGTTGAGCGGTTTTGATTGAGTTTCTTAGTCCTGAGTTCTAGTTTGATTGCACTGTCGTCTGAGAGACAGTTTGTTATAATTTCTGTTCTTTTACATTTGCTGAGGAGTGCTTTACTTCCAACTATGTAGTCAATTTTGGAATAATTGCGATGTGGTGCTGAGAAGAATGTATATTCTGCTCCTTTGGGGTGGAGAGTTCTGTGGATGTCTATTAGGTTTGTTTAGTGCAGAGTTGAGTTCAATTCCTGGATATCCTTGGTAACTTTTTGTCTCATTGATCTGTCTAATGTTGACAGTGGGGTGTTAAAGTCTCCCATTATTATTGTATGGGAGTCTAAGTCTCTTTGTAAGTCTCTAAGGACATGCTTTATGAATCTGGGTGCTCCTGTATTGGGTGCCTATATATTTACGATAGTTAGCTCTTGTTGATGAATTGATCCCTTTACCATTATGTAATGGCCTTCTTTGTCTCTTTTGATCTGTGATGGTTTAAAGTCTGTTTTATCAGAGACTAGGATTGCAACCCCTGCTTTTTTTGTTCTCCATTTGCTTGGTAGATCTTCCTCCATCCCTTTATTTTGAGCCTATGTGTGTCTCTGCATGTGAGATGGGTCTCCTGAATACAGCAAACTGATGGGTCTTGACTGTTTATCCAATTTTCCAGTCTGTATCTTTTAATTGGAGCATTTAGTCCATTTACATTTAAGGTTAAGATTGTTATGTGTGAATTTGATCATGTGATTATGATATTAGCTGGTAATTTTGCTCATTGGTTGATGCAGTTTCTTCCTAGCATTGATGGACTTTACATTTTGACATGTTTTTGCAATGGCTGGTACCAGTTGTTCCTTTCCATGTTTAGTGCTTCCTTTGGGATCTCTTGTAGGGCAGACCTGGTGGTGACAAAATCTCTAAGCATTTGCTTGTCTGTAAAGGATTTTATTTCTCCTTCATTTATGAAACTTAGTTTGGCTGGATATGAAATTCTGGGTTTAAAATTCTTTTCTTTAAGAATGTTGAATATTGGCCCCCACTCTCTTCTGGCTTGTAGAGTTTCTGCCGAGAGTCCGCTGTTAGTCTGATGGGCTTCCCTTTGTGAGTAACCTGACCTTTCTCTCTGGCTGCCCTTAATGTTTTTTTCCTTCATTTCAACTTTGGTGAATCTGACAATTGTGTGTCTTGGAGTTGCTCTTCTTGAGGAGTATCTTTGTGGTGTTCTCTGTATTTCCTGAATTTGAACGTTGGCCTGCCTTACTAGGTTGGGGAAGTTTTCCTGCATGATATCCTGCAGAGTGTTTTCCAACTTGGTTCCATTTTCCTTGTCACTTTCAGGCACCCCAATCAGACGTAGATTTGGTCTTTTCACATAATCTCATATTTCTTGCAGGCTTTGTTCATTTCTTTTTACTCTTTTTTCTCTACACTTCTCGTGTCTCTTCATTTCATTCATTTGATCTTCAATTGCTGATACTCTTTCTTCCAGTTGATTGAGTCAGTTACTGAAGCTTGTTCATTTGTCACATAGTTCTTGTGTCATGGTTTTCATCTCTATCAGTTCTTTTAAGGACTTCTCTACATTGGTTATTCTAGTTAGCCATTCATCAAATTTTTTTTCAAGGTTTTTAGTTTCTTTGCACTGGTTCCATAGTTCCTCCTTTAGCTCTGAGAAGTTTGATCGACTGAAGCCTTCTTCTCTCAACTCATTAAAGTTATTCTCCATCCAGCTTTGTTCCATTTTTGGCAATGAGCTGCGTTCCTTTGGAGGGGGAAATGTGCTCTGATTTTTTGAATTTCCAGCTTTTCTGCACTGCTTTTTCCCCATCTTTGTGGTTTTATCTGTCTTTGGTCTTTGATGATGGTGACATACTGATGGGGTTTTGGTGTGGGTGTCCTTTCTGTTTGTTAGTTTTCCTTCTATCAGTCAGGACCCTCAGATTTAGGTCTGTTGGAGTTTGCTTGAGGTCCACTCCAGACCCTGTTTGCCTGGGTATCAGCAGCAGAGGCTGCAGAAGATAGAATATTCCTGAACAGCAATTGTTACTATCTGATTCTTGCTCTGGAAGCTTCATCTCAGGGGTGTATCCTGCCATGTGGGGTGTGAGGTGTCAGTCTGCACCTAGTGGGGTATGTCTCTCAGTTAGGCTACTCAGGGGTCAGAGACCCACTTGAGCAGGCAGTCTGTCTGTTCTCAGATCTCAGCCTCCATGCTGGGAGATCTGCTCTCTTCAAAGCTGTCAGACAGGGACATTTACCTCTACCGAGGTTTCTGCTGCTTTTTGTTTAGCTATGCCCTGTCTCCAGAGGTGGAGTCTACAGAGGCAGGCAGGCCTCCTTGAGCTGTTGTGGACTCCACCCAATTGGAGCTTCCCAGAGACTTTGTTTACCTACTTAAGCCTCAGCAATGGCAGGCGCCCCTCCCCCAGCCTTGCTGCCACCCTGCAGTTAGATCTCAGACTGCTGTGCTAGCAATGAGGGAGGCTCCGTGGGCATGGAACCCTCCCATCCAGGTGTGGGATATAATCTCCTGGTGTTCCATTTGCTAAGACCCTTGGTAAAGCGCAGTATTAGGGTGGGAGTTACCCGATTTTCCAGGTGTTGTGTTCTCAATTTACTTTGGCCAGGAAAAGGAATTCCCTTCCCCCTTGTGCTTCCCAGGTGAGGAGATGCCTCGCCCTGCTTCAGCTCTCACTGTTCGGGCTGCATCTGCGGACCAGCACCAACTGTCTGACACGCCCCAGTGAGATGAACGCGGTACCCCAGTTGAAAATGCAGAAATCACCCGTCTTCTGTGTCGCTCATGCTGGGAGCTAGAGAGTGGAGCTGTTCCTATTCAGCCATCTTGGGAGCACCCCCAATTTTTATTTTAAGTTCCAGGGTACATGTACAGGATGTGTGGGTTCATTACATAGGTGTAATGTGCCATGGTGGTTTGCTGCACATATCAACCCATCACATAGGTATGAAGCCCAGCATACATTAGTTATTCTTCCCGATGTTCTCCCTCCCCTGACGTGCCCCTTCCTGCAGACCTTGTGTGAACCCCAGTGTGTGTTGTTCACCCCTCATTGTTCAGCTCCCACGTATAAGTGAGAACATGCAGTGTTTGGTTTTCTCTTCCTATGTTAGGCAAAATGATAAATTTCTATCCTGTGCAAATGACAGCCTGTGCTGAGGACGGCCTCTTAACAATGATAGCTGTTTTATTTCTTAAGTAAGTTTGATAATCACAAATCAGGCATTCATAATAAAGCCAGTATCATCCCATTTTTCTTTGATTTAAGACATTTCATAAGGCAGAAGGATATAATTAAACAGTGATTGGCTTTTGGACTAAGAATGTACTCACAAACACCATGAATTAATTAAAAAGATGAAATAATTTGAGCATTTTTTTCCTGCTGTGACTAACATTTGACATTTGGTACATTCATTGTAAAGTTATTAATCCAATTTTTACTGCAAACTGAAATGGCTATTTTATTTTTCTTTCTTCCTCTTTTTAATTTTAAACAAATGTACCAGAATTATTTTCTTTCTAAATGAGTGTTATCCTTCAGACTAGTTTCCTCGCTGAAAATACACTCATTCCAATGATGTCCCAATTGTTCAAATCGTTTTTGTTGCTCCTCTCTTCATTCATTTATTCCATAAGTGTTTGTGCCAGACACTATGGTACGTCCTGGAGACAGAGTGGAGAGCAAGGCCTGGCCTCTGACGTTCCAGAATTTTCAGTCTAGTCTCATGGTGCTGCCCTCAAGAAAGTTGTGGTTCTCATAAGAAAACCACTCATTTAATAGTTTCTTTCTCTCGCTAAATCCTTTCAGCCTGATTACAGAACCAATACACATGTATCTGAATGAGTTTCTACTAATCAAATAAAACCAAAAAAGCAAACTACCACTTTAGTAGCCTTACTTCTATCCAATAGTCTTCCACCTTTGGGTTATCCCCACTGGTCTCCCTTCTCACTATCTTAATCCACTACCATTTAAAACCTTTTAAAGTTTTTATTTCTTCATTGTCCTTAAGAGAGGGTCAACACTACCCTTCTGATTTCATCTCTCGCCTCATCTCCTTCTTTTCATGTTTAGTAATCTAGGCTACCTCTGTGATGGGCATTATCTGAGACCTTGCAGATCTCAGGCTAGTCTTCTGTTGCTTTTACATGTGAAAGACAGCTTTGCTGGGTCTAAATCCTTAGGCCACTGTAATTGTCCCTCAAAACCTTGTAGACATTGCTCCTTTGTCTTTTGGTGTTTTTCTGTTGAAATGAAAAAATCATAGATAACTTGATTTGAGTCTTTGTTTGCTGCTTGAGTGCTAGCAGGAATCTTTTTAATAATAATTTATCAGGATATATCTGGATTATATATTGATCTTAGTTCAATTTTGTCTGAAATACGGAAAATGGCAATTCTCTCCAAATTCAATTTCAGATAGTTTTTCTGAACTGAAAATTTTCTTCGATTATAACTTTGATTGCTGTTTCTAATCCATTTGCTCCATTTCTTTCCTCAGAAACAACTGGTACTGGTAGGTAGAATATGTCACCTATCTTCCATAATGGTTATTTTGTTCTCTAATCCCTACCAAGCATTTTATAGATGTTTTTCAATGTATTTCTCTCTTTCAATGATTCAGCTTTCTGTTGTGTCAAGTCTACTTATTCCTTTGGATTTATTCTTTCATCTTGATTATTGCATTTTTCTGTTTGGTTCCATCACGGGAATCTGGGATGGAAGATTGTATACATTCCTAAATGATTATGGAATGTGTTTGCTCCTTTATTTTCACTTTTATTGCAGATAAACCTCATTTTTTTTCAGATTGTCTCATACCCGTATTAAAGGCAATTTGGGAGGTTTTCTGGTAACCTCACTTATCACACTGTCTTCCTGGGGGACAAATGTATGCATTTAAACACAATATAAATGCTGAATTCTGTGAATTTTGATAACATATCTTTAAAAGCACCAACATGCATTTACTGCATTAACCATAACCTGGATAGGTCTCCCATATTTTGCAACTATGTTCACAGTCCTTTTCTATAGATTGTAGTACTTTATGTTGATTCTTATTTTTAAATTAAAAAATGCATAACTTAAACTCATTTTTCCTCTCCATGTTCTTAATGTTTTCTTGTTCTTTCTATGTCTCTTTACCATGTCTCTTAGTAAATGTAGCACCTTATATATGTCTGCTAATAGCTCAATTAAAATGCTACATTAAATTTTGGTCATTTATTTAATTTTATTTTCTTCAAAATGAAGATAACATTTTTTCTGATCACAAAAGTAATACATACTCTATAAACACTTGGGCAATATAGAAGCAGGTCACATGTTTCGAAAAGAAGTTCATAGAAGGGAAAAACGATATAGGGGATAATGGTTCAACTTCTAGGGAGAAATTGATGGAACTAAATTATGCCGCCTAGGAAAGAAGTAGTTAGACATGTAGGTGCTGTTTTATTCGTTTTTTTAAAATTCTTAAGATAATGTCCAGGCTCTTAGAAAGGGAAGAAATCTTTTCCCTGATAACTCTCAGAAACTGCTAAATACTTAGGAAATACAGTTATACAAGGCTCAAAGAATATGTAGTTCAACTATCCATTTGAAAATCAGATGTTGTACATGTTTCTAACTATCTGAAATGCCTGCATGTTTATGATAGAGGGAGCATTTAATGGGGTTAGACAGACTGGATTTCCAGACTCCAAAATACAGATGATGAATTGCAAATTCCTTCTACTTTATCCCTGTGGGTTATGGTTTCCTCCTTAAAAGCTGTATTTGAATGATATATAGTGGCTGGTAATAGCATCTAGCTCCAACCATGGAACTCCCTTTGGAACTCTGTAAAGCTTATGGTTTTTGTTCATATTCCTTTCTTTTAAAAGAATAGATACCATGTTCTATTCTGAAGGACTATTAGTTGGAGCAGCAATTAGTTGAACTATTAATAAGTCCTTTCAAATATAAATGTGTATGTATGCAGTTACAGATGTGACTGTAAATGTGAAATGCATATATAAATAATGCATATTTTCAAGAAAAATGCAAACTTTTCTTATTTTTTTTAAATTAATAGATACAACTGTACATATTTGACATGTGCAACATGATGCTTTGGAGTATACCTACGCTGAAGAATGACTAAATCTAGTGAATTAACATATGCATTACCTCACATAGTTATCATTTTTGTGCTGAAAACATTTTGCATCCACTCTCCATATTTTTCAAGAATATATTATTAAATATATTCACCATGTTGTACAATAGATCTCTTGAACTTATTCCTCCTATCTAACTGAAGTTTTATATCCTTTGACCAACATTTCCCCAGCCACACTATAGCCACCCCAGTCCCTGGTAATTACCATTCTACTATATTTCTATGAGATCAACTTTTTTAGCTTCCACATATGAGGGGGATCATGTGGTATTTGTTTTTCTGTGTCTGGCTTATTTCACTTAGGTAATGTCCTCTAGGTTAATCCGTGTTGTTGCAAGTTACACGATTCCTTCTTTTCTGTGGCTGAATACTATTTGTTTGTGTATATACCACATATTCTTTATACAGTCATTAATTGGCAGACACTTAGGTTGATTCTATATCTTGGCTATTGTGAATAATGCTACAATGAATATGGGAGTGTAGGTATCCCTTTGACATACCAATTTCATTTCCTTTGGATATATACCCAATAGTAGGATTGCTAGATCATATGATAGTTTTATTTTTAATTTTTGGGGTAATCTCCATAGCATTTTCCATAACAGCTTTACTAATTTACATTTCCCCCAAGAGTATGCATGCGTGTCCTTTTCTCCACATCCTTTCCAACACTTGTTATCTTTTGTCTTTTTGTTTATAGCCATTCTAACCGGAGTGAGGGGATATTTCATTGTGGTTTTAATTTTCATTTTCCTCATCATTAACGATGCTGAGCATTTTTTCAAATAACTGTTGGCCAGTTCTGTGTCTCCCTTTAAGAAATATCTATGCAGGTCTTTTGCCCATTTCTAAATTAGATTGCTTGTTTTTGCTATTGAGTTGAGTTCCTCATATATTTTGTATATTAATCTCTCATCATATACATAATTTACAAATATTTTTCCCATTCTATAGATTGTCTCTTTACTCTGATCATTTTTTCCTTTGCTGTGCAAAGCTTTTTAATTCAACACAATGCCATTTGTCTATTTTTGGTTTTGTTGCCTGTGCTTTCAAGGTTACATCCAAGAATTATTGGCCAGAACAATGTTATGGAGCTTTTTTCCTATGGTTTCTTCTAGTAGTTTCATAGTTTTAGGTCTTTCATTTAAGTCTTTCATGCAGGCTAAGTTGGTATTTATATATAGTGCGAGATATAGCCTAATTTCATTCTTCTGCATGTGAATATCCAGTTTTCCAACACCATTTATGAAAGAGACTGCCCTTTCCTTGTTTCATGTTCTTGATACCTTTGTGGAAAATTAATTGGCTAATGTGTGAATTTATTTCTGAGTTGTCGATTCTGTTCCATGTGTCTGTTTTTATGCCATTCCTTTTTATGCCACTCCTTTGCTGTTTAGGTTACAATAGGTTTGTCATATATTTTGAAGTCAGGTAGTGTAATGCCTTAAGTTTTGCTCTTTACAGTGAAGATTTCTATGGCTAATCAGGTCTTTTGTGGCTTGCTGCAAATTTAAGGATAGTTCTTTGTATTTCTGTGAAGAATATCATTGTTATGTTGATAGAAGTAGTGTTGAATCTGTAGATAACTTTGGGTAGTACAAATGTTTTTAAAATATTATTTCTTCCAATTTGTGTACAGGTGATATCTCTGCATTTATTTGTCTCTTTTTCTTTCATCAATATATTATTGCTTTCAGTGTACAGATGTCTTACCTCCTTGGTTAAATTTATTCCCAAGTATTTTTGGAGTTTTGGAAATGAGATTGTTTTCTTGATTTCTTTTTCATATTGTTTGCTGATAGTGTATATAAATGCTACTGATTTTTGTATGTAATTTTGTATCCTGTAACTTTACTGAATTTGTTTATTAGTTATAACAGTATTTTGGTAGTCCTTAGGGTTTTCTATATATAAGGTCATGTCATCTGCACACAGGGATAATTTAAATTCTTCCTAATTTGAATGCCTTATATTTCTTTTTCGTGTTTTATTGCTCTGGCCTCAGACCTCTGTTACTATATTGAATAAAAATGGCAAGAGTGGACTTCCTTTTCTGATATGGTTTGGCTGTGTCCCCACCCAAATCTCATCTTGAATTATAATCTTCAAGTGTTCTGGAAGGAATCTGGTGGGAGGTAATTGAATCATGGGGGTTGTTTCCCCCATGCTGTTCTCATGATAGTGAGTGAGTTCTCTTGAGATCTGATGGTTTTATACACGTCTGGCATTTCCCCTGCTGGCACTTCTCTTTCTTGCCACCATGTGAATAAGGACATGTTTTATTCCCCTTCTGCCATGATTGTAAGTTTCATGAAGCCTCCCCAGACATGTGGAACTGTGAGTCAATTAAACCTCTTTTCTTTATAAATTACCCAATTCCAGGTATTTCTTCATCTCAGCATGCAAACAAACTAATACAGTAAATTGGTATCAAGGTAGTGGGGTGCTGCTATAAGGATATCAAAAAATGTGGAAGTGACTTTGGAAGTGGGTGACAGGCAGAGGTTGGAACACTTTCCAGGGGTCAAAAGAAGACTGGAAAATGTAGGAAAGTTTGGAACTTCCTAGAGACTTGTTGAATGGCTTTGACCAAAATGCTGATAGTGATATGGACAATGAAATCCAGGCTGAGGCGGTCTCAGATGAAGATCAGGAACTTGTTGGGAACTGGAGTAAATGCTTTCTATGCTCTAAGAGACTGGAGGCATTTTGCTCCTGTCCTAGAGATCTGTGGAACTTTAAACTTGAGGGACATGATTTAGGGTATCTGGCAGAAGAAGTTTCTAAGCAGTGAAGTGTTCAAAACGAAGCAGAGCATAAAAGTTTGGAAAATTTGCAGCCCACAATGCGATGGAAAAGAAAAACCCATTTTCTGAGGAGAAATTCAAGCTGGCTGCAGAAATTTGCATACATAATGAGGAGCTGAATGTTAATCACCAAGACAATGGGAAAAATATCCCCAGGGCACATCAGAGACCTTCACAGCAGTCCCTCTCATCAAAAGCCCAGAGGCCTAGGAGAGAAAAATGGTTTCATAGGGCAGGCCCAGGGCTACCCTGCTCTGTGCAGCCTCAGGACATGGTGCCTTGCATCCCAGCTGCTTCAGCTACAGTGTTGGATAAAAGGGGGCATGGCACAGCTTTAGCTATTGCTTCAAAGGGTACAAGCCCTAAGCCATGGTGACTTCCACATGATGTTGAGCTTGTGGGTGCACAGACGTAAAAAATTGAGGTTTGGTAACCTCCACTTAGATTTCAAAGGATGTATGTAAATGCCTGGATGTCCAGGCAGAAGATTGCTGCAGGGGTAGAGCCCTCATGGAGAACCTCTGGTAGGGCAGTACAGAAGGGAAATGTGGGATTGAAGCTCCCAAACAGAGTCCCCACTGAAGCACTGCCTAGTGGAACTGTGAGAAGAGGACCACTGTCCTCCAGACCCCAGAATGGTAGATCCTCTGACAGTTTACACCATGCACCTGGAAAGGCAGGAGATACTCAATGTAAGACCATGAAAGCAGCTGGGAGTGGGGGCTGTACCCTTCATAGCCACAGGGGCAGAGCTGCCCAAGGCCATAGAAGCCCACCTCCTGCATCAGGGTTATCTGGATGTGAGACATGGAGTCAAAGGAGATCATTTTGGAACCTTAAAGTTTAATGACTGCCCTATTGGATTTTGGACTTGCATGGGGCCTGTAACCCCTCTGTTTTCACCAGTTTCTCCCATTTGTAATGGGTGTATTTACTGAATGCCTGTACCCCCATTGTATCTAGGAAGTAACTAACCTGCTTTTTATTTTACAGGCTCATAGGTGTAAGGGGCTTTCCTTGTCTGAGATGAGACTCTGGGCTTGGACTTTTGAGTTAATGCTGGAATGAGTTAAGACTTTAGGGGACTTCTGGAAAGGCATGGTTGTGTTTTAAAATGTGAGGACATGAGATTTGGTAGGGGCCAGGGGCACAATCATATGGTTTGGCTGTATCCCCACCCAAATCTCATCTGAATTGTAATTCCCACAATCCCCACGTGTAGAACCTGGCAGGAGGTAATTGAATCAGGCAGGAGGTAATTGAATCATAGAGCTGGTTTCCCCCATGATGTTCTCATGATAGTGAGTGAGTTCTCATGAAATCTATTACTTTTATTAGTGTCTGGCATTTCCACTGCTAGCACGTCTCTCTCCTGCCACTATATGAAGAAGGATGTGTTTCTTCCCCTTCTGCCATGATTGTAAGTTTCTTGAGGCTTCTCAGCCATGTGAATCTGTGAATCAATTATACCTCTTTTCTTTATAAATTACCCAATCTTGGGCATTCATAGCAGCATGAGAATGGACTAATACATTTTCTTATTTTGAATCTCTGGGGAAAAGCTTTCAAATTTTCCTGTATGAGTGTGATATTAGCATATAATATATGACCTTTATGATATTGAGGTATACTACTTTTATATCTAATTTGTTAAGAGTTTTTACTATAAAAGGATGTTGAATTTTTTCAAGTACTTTTTCTGCATCTACTGAAATGTTTTTTTCCTTCATTCAGTTAGTGTGATGTATCACATTTATTTATTTGCATATATTGAACCATTTTGCATCCCTCGTATGAATCCCACTTAATTACAGTGAATGAGCTTTTAAATGTGCTACTGAATTGAGTTTGCTATAATAGAATTTTGCAGAATATTTTTTTCATCTATGTTTCTTAGGGATATTGGTCTGTAGTTTTGTTCTGTTTTTTTCAATATCTTCATTTGACTTTGATATCAGGGTGATGCTGGTCTTGTAAAATGATTTTGGAAGCATTCCCTCCTATTTGATGGTTTTAGATGATTTGGGAAAAATTGGTATTTAAAAAAATATATTTGGAAGGATTCAGCAGTGAAGCCATCATTTCCTAGGCTTCACTTTGATGGGAGACTTTGTAGTATTGATTCAATCGCTTTACTCATTGGTATGTTAAGATTTTTTATTTCTTCACAATTAAGTCTTCATAGGTTGTATGCATCAAGGAATTTATCCATTTCTTCTGGGTTATCCCATTCATTGGTGTATAATTCTTCAAAATACTCTCTTATGATTCTTTGCATTTTCATGGTAGCAGAGGTAATGTCTCCTTTTTCTTTTTTCTCTCTCTCTCTCTCTTTTTTTTTTTTTTTTTTTTTTTCATTACACTTTAAGTTCTGGGATACATGTGCAGAACATACAGGTTTATTACAGAAGTATGCATGTGCCATGGTGGTTTGCTGCACCCATCAACTCATTATCTACATTAGGCATTTCTCCTAATGCTGTCCCTCCCCTAAGCCTCCACCCCCCAACAGGCCCCAGTGTGTGATATTCCCCTCCCTGTGTCCATGTGTTCTCATCGTTCAACTCCTACTTATGAGTGAGAACATGTGGTATTTAGTTTTTCTCTTCTTTTGTTAGCTTGCTGAGAATGATGGTTTCTAGCTTCATCCATGTCCCTGTAAAGGACCTGAACTCATCCTTTTCATGGCTGCATAGTATTCCATGGTATGTATGTGCCACATTTACTTTATCCAGTTTATTATTGATGGGCATTTGTGTTGATTCCAAGTCTTTGCTATTGTGAATAGTGCTGCAATTAACATACGTGTGCATGTGTCATTACAGTATAATGATTTATAATGCTTTGGGTATATACCCAGTAATGGGATTGCTGGCTCAAATGGTATTTCTGGTTCTAGATCCTTGAGGAATTGCCACAGTCTTCCACAGTGGTTGAACTAATGTACACTCCCACAAACAGTGTAAAAGCATCTCTTGTTTCTCTACGTCCTCTCCAGCATCTGTTTCCTGACTTTTTAATGATCGCCATTCTAACAGGCGTGAAATGGTAACTCATCGTGGTTTTGATTTGCATTTCTCTAATGAGGTGATGCTTAGCTTTTTTTCATATGTTTGCTGGCCACAAAAATGTCTTCTTTTGAGAAGTGTCTGTTCATATCCTTCAGCCACTTTTTGATGGGGTTGTTTTTTTTTTCTTATAAATTTGTTTAAGTTTCTTGTAGATTCTGGACGTTAGCCCTTTGTCAGATGGATTGATTTCATAAACTTTCTCCCATTCTGTAGGTTGCCTGTTCACTCTGAAGACAGTTCCTTTTGCTGTGCAGAAACTCTTTAGATTATTTAAATCCCATTTGTCAATCTTGGCTTTTATTGCCATTGCTTTTGGTGTTTTAGTCATGAAGTCTTTGCCCATGCCTATGTCCTGAATGGTATTGCCTAGGTTTTCTTCTAGAGTTTTTATTGTTTTAGGTCTTAGATTTAAGTAGTTAATCCATCTTGAGTTAATTTTTGTATAAGGTGTAAGGAAGGGGTCCAGTTTTGGTTTTCTCCATATGGCTAGCCAGATTTCCCAACACCATTTATTAAATAGGGATTACATTTATTGATTTGTGTATGTTGAATCAGCATTGCATCCCAGGGATGAAGTTGACTTGATCATGGTGAATAAGCTTTTTGATGTGCTGCTGGATTAAGTTTGCCAGTATTTTATTGAGGATTTTTGCATTGATGTTCATCAGGATAGTGGCCTGAAACTTTCTTTTTTGGTGTGTCTCAGCAAGGTTTTGGTATCAGGATGATGCTGGCCTCATAAAATAAGTTAGGGAGGAGTCCCTCTTTTTCTGTTGTTTTGAATAGTTTCATAAGGAATGATATTAACTCCTCTTTGTACCTCTGGTAGAAGTTGGCTGTGAATCTCTCTGGTCCTGGGCTTTTTATGGTTGGCAGGCTATTAATTACTGCCTCAATTTCAGAACTTGTTATTGGTCTATTCAGGGATTCGACTTCTAATTGGTTCAGTCTTGGGAGGGTGTATGTGTCCAGGAATTTATCCATTTCCTCTGGATTTTCTACTTTATTTGTGCAGAGGTGTTTATAGTGTTCTCTGATGGTAGTTTGTATTTCTGTGGGATCAGTGGTGATACACACTTTATCATTTTTTATTGTATCTATTTGATTCTTCTCTCTTTTCTTCTTTATTAGTCTGGCTAGTGGTCTATTTTGTTAATCTTTTCAAAAAACCAGCTCCTGGATTCATTGATTTTTTTGAAGGATTTTCAGCCTTTTTGCACTGGTTTTTCCTCATTTTCTTCAATTTATCTACCTTTGGTCTTTGATGTTGGCGACCTTCAGATGGTGTTTTTGTGTGGACGTCCTTTTTGTTGATGTTGATACTATTTCTTTCTGTTTGTTAGTTTCCCTTCTAATAGTCAGGCCCCTCTGCTGCAGGTCTGCTGGAGTTTGCTGGAGGTCCACTCCAGACCTTGTTTGCCTAGTTATCACCAGCAGAGGCTGCAAAACAACAATGATTGCTGTCTGTTCCTTCCTCTGGAAGCTTTGTCCCAGAGGAGCACCTGCCAGAAGCCAGCCAGAACTCTCCTGTATAAGGTGTCTGATGACCCCTTTTGCGAGGTGTCTCCTAGTCAGGAGGCACAAGGGTCAGTGAACCATTTGAGGAGGCAGTCTGTCCATTAGCAGAGCTTGAGCACTGTGCTTGGAGATCTGCTGCGCTCTTCAGTGACGGCAGGTGGGAATGTTTAAGTCTGCTGAAGCTGTGCCCACAGCCACCCCTTCTCCCGGGTGCTCTGACCCAGGGAGATGGGAGTTCTATCTATAAGACCCTGACTGGAGCTACTGTCTTTCTTTCAGAGATGCCCTGCCCAGAGAGGAGGACTCTAGAGAGGCAATCTGGCTACAGTGGCAAAGCTACAGTGGGCTCCGCCCAGTTTGAACTTCCTGGTGACTTTGTTTACACTGTGAGGGGAAAACCGCCTAATCAAGCCTCAGTAATGGTGGACAACCCTCCCCCCCCACCAAGCTTGAGCATCTGAGGTCCACTTCAGACTGCTGTGCTGGCAGCGAGAATTTCAGGCTAGTGGGTCTTATGTTTTTGGGCTCCACGGGGATGGGATCCACTGAACTAGAGCGCTTGGCTCCCTGGCTTCAGCCCCCTTTCCAGGGGAGTGAATGGTTCTGTCTCACTAGCATTCCAGGTGCCACTGGGGTATGGGGAAAACAAAAACAAAAAAAACTTGCAGCTAGCTTGGTGTCTGCCCAAAGGGCCACCCAGTTTTCTGCTTGAAACCCTGGACCCTGGTAGTGTATGCACCCAAATGTTTCTTCTGGTCTGCAGGTTGCGAAGACCATGGGAAGAGTGTAGTATCTGGGCTGGAATGCACAGTTCCTCATGGCATAGTCCCTCACGGCTTCTCTTGGCTAGGGGAAGGAGTTCCCCAACCCCTTGTGCTTCCTGGGTGAGGCAACACCCCACCCTGCTTTGGCTCGTCCTCTGTGGGCTGTACCCCCTGTCTAACCAGTCCCAGTGAGATGAGCTGGGTACCTCATTTGGAAATGCAGAAATCACCCACCTTCTGCATTGATCCCACTGGGAGCTAAATTTTTCAGATTTAAGATGCACAACTAATAAGTATAATGTGAATATTCCAAAACTGGTCCCAAGCAATTTGGATAAGGAATCCTCAGCCTGTTTAAGTAGAACTACTCTTGTAATTGTAAATATCTATGCATCCAATGTTGTAATACCTTTTCTTATCCTTTTACTATGTCTATTTTATTTATATTATATTATATTATATTATTTTGTGTATGTGTGTCTGTATGGGTGAAATTAGTTTCTTGTAGGCAACATATAGTTGGGTCATATTTTTAAAAATGTATTTAACCACTCTGTGGCTTTTGATTGGAGAATTTCATCCATTTATATTCAAAGCAATTATTGACAGGTAAGTAATTACAACTACTATTTTGTTATTTGTTTTCTAGTTGTTTTATAGATTCTTTGTTTCTTCCTCTCTTGCTGTATTCCTTTGTGGCTAAATGATATTCTCTAGTAGTGTGTTTTGATTCCTTGTGTATCTAGTATAGTTTTTTGCTTTGTCATTACCATGAGGCTTATAGAAAACATCTTATTGTTATAACTGATTATTTTAAGCTTGTGACAGTTTAACACTGACTGCAAAAAGAAAACCGAACCTTTATACTTTTAGTGCACTCCCTCTCCACATTTTGGATTTTTGATGTCACAATTTATATCTTTTTCTATTTCATATATCATAACAAATTATTGAAGCTATTATTGTTGTGTTTAATAGCTTAATCTTTTAATCTTCATACTAAAAATATCAATGATTTAAACACCGTTATTACAGTATTAGAGTATTCTGAATTGAGCATGTGCTTACTTTTGCCAGTGAGTTTTATACTTTTAGATGTTTTCTTATTCATTAGTGTTAGTTTTCTTGTAGCTTGAAGAACTCCCTTTAGCATTTTTTTGTAAGAGAGGTCTGGTGGTAGTGAACTCCTTTAGCTTTTTCTCATCTAGGAAAACATTTATCTCTCTTTCATTTCTTAAGAACAGCTTTGCTGGGTATAGTATTCTTGATTGGCAAGTTTTTCTCCACTTCAGCACTTTCAGTATATCATCCCACTCTTTAATGGTCTGTAAGGTTTCTGCTGAGAGGTCTACTGTTAGATATATTGGATATCCCTTATGTCATTGGCTTCTTTTCTCTTGCTGCTTTTAGGATCCTTCCTTTGTCTTTGATCTTTGACATTTTAGTTATAATGTCATGAGTTAGTCTTATTTAGATTGAATCTTATTGGAGACTTTTGACTTTTGTTTACCTCAATATTTATAGTTTTATTCATGTTTGGAAAGTACTTTTCTATTATTACTTCAAATAAGCTTTCTACCCCTTGATTTTTCTCTTGTCTTTTTATGACACCTATGGCTCAAATATTTGTTCTTTTGATGTTCTCCCATAAGTCTTTTACCCTTTCTTTATTCCTTTCCGCTTTTTTCTCTGACTATATATTTTCAAATAACCTGTCTCTGAGTTCACAAATTCATTCTTCTGCTTGGTCAATTTTGCAGTTGATGCTCTCAATAGCGTTTTTCATTTTGTTCATTGTATTTTTCATTACCAGGATTTCTGTTTGATGTTTTTCATTGTTTCAGTATATTAAATCTTTTGTTCTGGTCACTTATTGCTTTCCTTTTTTGTTGAATTGTTTCTCTTTATTTTCTTGAAGTTTGTTGAGCTTCCTTAAAACTGTAGTTTTCAACACTTTTCCAGCACTTAATACATCTCAATTTCATTAGAGTCAGTCACTGGTACCTTATTTGATCCCATTGTGATGTCATGTTTCCTTGATCCTTGTGGTTGTGCATTGATGTCTGTGCATTGGAAGAAGAAGGTACTTATTCCAGTCTTCACAGGCTGGCTTTGTCTGGGAAAGTCCAGTTGCAAATATGTCACTTAGGTGCATCAGAAGCCTGGGGCAGCTGCAACCAATATGGCACTGCCAGAAACTTGGGGTACCCTGTGGAAGGCACAGCACTGGGTTGTACCATAAGCCCAAGGAAGATGCAGCCAGCATTAGACTGGGACACAAATGAAGCCAGGGGCCAGTGAGGCCTGACTGCTGCGAGGGCTGCCTGAAGCTGAGGGCTGTTGATGATGGCCTGGCAGTGGTACAGGCTAGAGATTGGGCTTGCCATGCAAGGCTGATGTCTAGAGGAGCTCTGTGGCACTGTCTGGCACCAGGGCAGGTCTAGAGGCTCAGTTTGTGGGTACTGGCCTGATGTATAGGGTCATGAGGATCTGCCCAGGGCTGGGTTCTACTGCAGCAGTCCCAGTGTTGGGGTCCCAGAAAAAGTCCTGCACTCACTGACATCTCTTTCCCCCAAGTAAAGGGTATCTTTCTTTATATTGTGCTGCCTGGTGTTGGTGGAGGGTGACCTGGCTAAGGTAAAACTACCCTTTCTATCCTCTTCAATGTGTCTTTTCTTATTATTGTGCTAAAACCAGGTACTCTGATATCTCACCTGTTTTCCTTAACTCTTGTGAAGGTATTTTTTTGTTGTTGTTTGAATAGTTGGTTAAATTGATGTTTTTGCAGGGGGGCAATTACTAGAGAGTACTACTCCATCATCTTGCTCTGTCCCTTCTCAAACTTACCATTTACTAGTCAAATGATATCTTAGTACTGAGCAAGTACCCAATGAAACCATTCTTATTTTCATGTAAATGGATATCTTTAGTTACTTGGCTGATTGTCCATCATTTCCAAGAACATAAACTTTACTGTGAGAAAGTTGTTTCAATACTCATCCATTCTTTCACTCATTCACTATTTTATTGATAATCTGTTGTGTATCAAGTATTGTACTAGCTTCTGGATAAATAATAACAAAAAGAGTAGAAGAGACTTTGTTTTCTATGAGCTAGTAATGCTCCAGTGGAGTCTACAGGTAATTATAAAATTATGCAATAAGTACAAGGACAGAAATGGCTACATGGTGCCAGTAGAGCACATAGTAGAGACATCTTACTTAGAGTGATGGACTAGAATGTTAAAGGCATTTTTATCAATGATATACATTGGCTCAGTTTCTATCACAAGGAGGGTTTCGTGCTGAATTCTGAGTATTCAAGAGGTATATGACCTCAATGGGCTTAAGATCAAATTGGTGAGAAGGAATATTTACATATTTAGAGAATAACAAGAAGACAGAATTCTTATAGGACAGGAGTAGGAAATAAAGTTGAAGAGGTAGTTTAGAGCCATGTTGTAAAGATCCCTGAATGCTACAGTAAGAAGTTTTACAATTTATTCAGTGTACTAACGAGTAAAAAGGGGCATTGAAGGTTTTTAAGAAGGAATGAATGAAAATGTGTAACTTCTCTGCTATAATATAAGCTCAAAGAATCCAGGAACTGTGTCTCCCGTGTTTGGCACTGTCAATCCAGAGCCTAGCTCAGTTTTTATCCTACAGCATGTACTCAATAAATGTATATTGACCAACAGCCTATATACAAAGTGTTGCCTTAGAAAGATAACTCTGGCTGGCCGGGCACGGTGGCTCACGTCTGTAATCCCAGCACTTTGGGAGGCCGAGGTGGGCAGATCATGAGGTCAGGAGGTCAGGACCATCCTAGCTAACACAGTGAAACCCCGTCTCTACTAAAAATACAAAAAAAATTAGCTGGGTGTGGTGGCGGGTGACTATAGTCCCAGCTACTTGGGAGGCTGAGGCAGGAGAATGGCATGAACCTGGGAGGCAGAGCTTACAGTGAGCCGAGATTGCACCACTGCACTCCAGCCTGAGCAACAAAGCGAGACTCCATAAAAATAAATAAATAAATAAATAAACAAAAACATAAACAAAAAAAAATAACTGGCTCTGGTTAATACCACGTATTGGGTGGCAGACTAGAGTCAAATGGAAAAAAAAAGTCTGTCTGTTCTTGAGTAAAGTAATGAAGGTCTGGGCTATAGAGATAATATTGGAAATAGAATGAGGAGATGCTTGCACGGAAGAAGTGGGTAGCACTTATTGACTGGGTAGGTTAATGAGCAAGGCAAATGTTGGAAACAAGGGTTATTCTAAGGTTTTAAGAGGATAATAGCAAAGAGCTATTGGCAGAAATAGGGGAGTCTAGCAGAGAAACTAATTTGGGGAGAAAAATTATGAGTATGGGCTTTAAAAATACAAATACACTAGTCCAAAAATTGTCAACTAATTTCCAATAGGCTAAGTGTCTAAGAGATTGTAGACAAGTAGTTTTGTTTATTGTTATACTACATAATGGTTATGTTCAAGCCATCAGTTATAGTAATGGTCTGATGCCAAGGCTATAATATTTTCCACACACATCAATAGGCAGGAAGTCCACCAAGCCTTTTAAGATGGAAGCTTTTTGAATGTGGAGTGTCTTAGTCTGTTTTGTGCTGTTACAACAGAATACCTGAGACTAGGTAATTTATAATGAACAGAAGTTTACTGGCACACAGTTCTGGAGGTTGGGAATTCCAAGGTCAAGATCCTTCTTAAAGGACCTTGGCAAGAGCCTTCTTGCTGCATTATCACATGGCTGAAGGCAGAAGGTCAAAAGCACAAGAAATGAACCCATTCCTACGAGTACTTTTTATGTCAGCATTAATCCATTCATGAAGTCGGAGCCCTAATGACCTAAACACCTCCCATTAAGCCTCACCACCCAACATTGTTGCATTGAGAATTAAGTTTCTAACATATGAATTCTAGGGAACACATTCAAACCACAGCATGGAGCAAATGAATCAATCAAATGAAAGTGTAAGTGACTTCAACGGCAACTCAATGATAATAATAATAGTAATGATAATAAATCATACAGAATTTTGAAATGCCTAACTATTGAAATACTATCTTTTTAAATTCAGTACTGCAATTTCAAGGTTCAGTTTCATTAACTGGTATACTGAAAATTAATGATATGTATGTCCTTGCAGAGAACAGGAGTTGAATGGTGTTTAAAAAAATAAATAAATAATAAATTAATCAAATACAATAGCAATTTACTAAGCCAATATGTCGTAACTCTGATTATGCAAAAAGTGAAGTGGAGTGTAGTGAATTTGAGGTCAACTTTTCAAACAAGTCATCGGGGAAAATAAGAAAAGTGGCAAAGAGCTAAATATGCATGAAGCTGCTATTGAAGTTTAATGGAAAAATGGGGCTCTTGTCAGCTAGCTGACTACTTAATAATGTTAACACCACTACAAACAAGTTGTGGTTTATTGCTTCAATTTCCTACATACTGCCAAGAGAATTAACAAGACTGATGCATTAAGATCTTAGATTTCAGTCAAATTAGGTGACTAAGGGGGTGATGAAAAAACACTTGTTCTTGAAGGGAACACAACTCTATCAGGAACTTATTACATTCTACCTCAGAGCATTGGATAAGCTGCTGATTTAATAGTTACACTGAAAAGGAAACCCTTTAATCAGTCATTTCTGTACAAGAGTTATTATGTGTTAATTTATTTAAAGGAATCACATGCAGAAGTAGGAAATTTAAGTACATCTTTAAATATTTGTGTTTGAATTCAGAGATGAATAAAATACAATGACTTTGTGAATATCCCTGATTCATTCAGAGTGTAAGATACTAGTGAAGTAGACTTTTTAAAGGAGAATGTACTTCAGTTTTCCCTGAGATTTAATGGAGGCTCTCCAAGCAATTAAATGGCTCACCTGTAATGTCTCAGTCAAATAGAAACTTTCTCCTTCAAGCTCTTTCTCAGCACCAGTATGGATACTACCCAATGATAGTCATCACTGTTCATATCTACATTTTCTGGCTCATAAACCAGACAGAGAAAAGAGACTGGTCCATTACAAAATAGCACGTACAGGCCAGGTGCAGTGGCTCACGCCTGTAATCCCAGCACTTTGGGAGGCTGAGGCTGGTGGATTACTTGAGGTCAGGAGTTCGAGACCAGCCTGGCCAATATGGTGAAACCCCATCTCTACTAAAAATACAAAAATTTGCTGGGCATGGTGGTGGGCACCTGTAGTCCCAGGTATTCGGGAGGCTGAGGCAGGAGAATCGCTTGAACTTCGGAGGTGGAGATTGCAGTGAGCCGAGATTATACCACTGCTCTTCAGCCTGGGTGATAAAGCAAGACACCATCTCAAGAATAAATAAAAATAAAATTTTAAAAAATCAAAATAGCATGTACATGTGGCCTCTTTAGAAAAGAGTAAAGCAAGAGGTGAAGATATGAGCCCAATTGATGAAGAGCTAAAGATATTGCTGAGAAAGTATCGCCACGGCTTCAGCTTATTCAGTGAAAAATATCCATATTGGGTATACAAACTGACTAAAAGTCACCTAATAATAGTATGTGGAGAAAAAACAGACTGTCATTGTTTAAAATATTAAGTTTTTCCATAGAATATGGGATGCTTTTTTAATTTGGAAGTTGATTTTTTTTTGTTTTTTTTTTTTACTTTAAGTTCCTGGATACATGTGCAGAATGTACAGGTTTGTTACATAGGTATACGTGTGCCATGGTGGTTTGCTGCACCTATCAACCCGTCACCTAGGTTTTCAGCCTTACATGCATTAGGTATGTGTCTTAATACTCTCCCTCCCCTTGGCCTCCAACCCCTGACAAGCCTTGGTGTGTGTTGTTCCCCTCCATGTCCATGTGTTCTCCTTGTTCAACTCCCACTTATGAGTGAGAACATGTAGCATTTGGTTTTCTGTTCCTGTGTTAGTTTGCTGAGAATGACAGCTTCTAGCTTCATCCATGTCCCTGCAAAGGACATGATCTCATTCTTTTTTGTGGCTGCATAGTATTCCATGATGTATATATGCCACATTTTCTTTATCCAGTCTGTCATTGATGGGCGTTTGGGTTGGTTCCTAGTCTTTGTAAATAGTGCAAATTTAAAAGAATTTAAAAAAAAAATCCCATCAAAAAGTGGGCAGAGGACATGTACGGACACTTCTCAGAAGACATTTATGTGGGCAACAAATATGTGAAAAAAAAGCTCATCATCACTGATCATTAGAGAAATGCAAATAAAAACCACAATGAGATACCATCTCACACCAGTTAAAATGGCAATTATTAAAACGTCAGGAAACAATAGACGCTGGCGAGGCTGTGAAGAAATAGGAATGCTTTTACACTGTTGGTGGGAGTGTAAATTAGTTCAACCCTTGTGGAAGAGGGTGTGGCAATTCCTCAAGGATCTAGAACCAGAACCATTTGACCCAGCAGTCCCATTACTGGGTATATGCCCAAAGGATTATAAACCATTCTACTATAGAAACACGTGTACATCTATGTTTATTGATATTTTTTTCTTCAGAAGATTTACCTGGTTTGATTCTTCTATTGGAGTAGAGGTTATAGATTCATTGAATCATAGGTTATTAGACCTTAGAAATCCAGTAGCTTAAAACTTTTAGCTGTGCAATTATTTAAAAAATGAAATCGTATGTGAAAGCCCATTATATCTATGGATGGAAACAGAGCTGCTTGGGTAAAAGTGGGGAAAGGAGCTGGCCCCACCAGCTGTCCCTGCCATCTCTACAGCAGCCACTCTTAAGGCACATTAGAGGATCCCAAGAATAGTAGGTGTGATTAGAAAACACATAAATTTCACAAATGATAAAACTAAGGCTCAGAGGTAATAAAATGACTTAGCCAAGGTCACACAACCAAGAAAGCAAAGGTAGTATTTAAGTCTTCTAAGCTGGGCTAAAGTCAAGATGTTTATAGCCACCCACTGGATGGTAAAAGGTGGCTTACCTCATCAGGCCTCTCAAACTATCACTTATTGGCAATTTTTAGAAATAATTAACACAAAAGAGAAAGTTACATTAATTTTCTTCCCATTAAATAGATGGCTTAAGAGTAAAAGGCAAAACAACTTTTGTCTAGTGCTTGGTAGATCTCTGTTCCATGGAGGAAAGGAAGAGACTAGGCACAGTCATTAGGAAGGCTTCTTACAGAAGCTGAAGTTGCTTGGGAAATTACAGAACCATTGACTAGAATACATCAAGTACAAAAGGGATATGTAATAATAGAAAAGTAGTTATGCACCTAAGTCCTGAAATGTAGTATTACATCCATCCTGAGAGGTAATCACTCCTGTCATTACTAAGCTCTGCAATCATTCAGTCAGGCATGATAGATGGCTTCGCACCCAATCCCATCACAGGCAGATCTTGCTTCAGAACCCTGGGCTCTTATGGCTCAGCTGAGGTTCAGGCACAAGAGAGAAATAGCCACCCTGGCAGTTTTTCACTAACCTTTAGGTATTGGTTATTGGCCTTCTTAATTGAAATAAATGATTTTTTTTCATTAGTGCTTTATGGAGCCATTTAAAATTATAATCTTTCCTGTCTCAGAATTAGTTTAATATGATCCACTATGATTACCTCTAATTGGATTTAATTTAGATTAAAATGTTTGAGCTCGTATGATGGATAAGGTTCTATTGCAGTGTGTGTGGGGAAGGGGGCATGTGAGTATGCCTGCTTAAATTTCAGGAGATTGATTTTTCTTGCTATTGACTGCTGCAATTGTATGTTACTAAACCCTGGACTAGCAAACAGTCAGAATGTCATTTTACTGCAAAAATAGTTTGTCCTTGTTGAAAGTTGTAGTTAGAGAACACAGAGTGTACTAAAATTCTATCTTGAGAAGGAATAAAATAGAAGCATGCTATTTTCTTCTATCCCTTTCCCAACCCCCACCCCTGAGTATATGCTGCAACTTTTGCCCTAAAATGTATATTTGTACCTATATATCTCTCTAAAGCTCTTGAGGTTTTGTTGGCCATTCCTCGCGTGGATACTGAAGAACGCTTGTGGGCAAAATGGTAAATGGCATAAGCATTTAATTCAGGGAGTAATCATGGTAGAAACAGTCTAGGGCTCTAAACAATAGATGGAATGTTCCTCATTGTGAAAGAGTAAGGGCTGATGGTTAGCATTGCATGAGAGCCCATTCCCGGCACCTAACAGTGGTGTTTGCTTTCTGCTTGCTTCTACGTCCCCGAGTGGATCCTTGCTTGTGTCTTGCTGCTTCCTTCCTCTATTAGGGCTATAAAATGACTTAGTTTTGCCATAATCAGGTGACTAAAACATTGTAGTGCTTTCCCAAACATGTATTTTTAAAGCCATTTACACAGTGACACTGAGTTTTAAGAGCTCAGTGTGTCTCTCCAGGGGCCTGGCACTTGCAGCTCACTAATGCACTGGCTTAGTTCCCTTTTTAACAGGAGGCACTGGTTAAAAGCCTGCTCCACCTCAGGCCCATCAAGTCTAAAACCTGACTGACCCAAAGGAGCCTTATTTTAGTGATTAAGACTTCAGATGGATTACCCTTGACTTGAATGCTATGGATGGATTTGGTTATCACAGTGTGCAGATTTAAGGTTTGTTATTGAAAGTCACAGAGATGAGATATCAGAACTGTTCCCTATAAAACTGGAAGCATTATATACTGACTGAACATGTGCATGAAATCCAGAGAGGGCATGAGAAGCAAATCTGGTGCCAAACCTGATGAGCATAAGGCCTCCCTCCTCTGATTTCTTTCCAATCTTTCGTAGCATTCTGGGAGCTAGAATTTACAGCCTTGGGAATCTATTAAAATGAGTTTCAGAGTATTATGGGATTAAAAATGAGGAGTTAGAAGGAAAATTTGCTTGGAACCAGGCAACTTTATCAATACTTGCATTCACTTTGATTTTGTTTCACCTTGAAACATCTGAGCATAGAAGTGTTAGAAAAATTGACTCATCAGTACAAGTGAGATGCTAATATTACAACTGAGAAGCTGACTTTGATAACCCTGAAGGGAGAGTTGGATGTTGGTGTTTCCTCTTTTATCCTTCATAGGTTGAGTCCCCTTAGAAACTGTTACTCTTGGGGTGAGACATTGATTATAATCAGACTTTCCACTTGACTATGGTTGTTATGTTCTTGTTGAAGGATAGACAGGAAACATCAAGATAGACACCATTGTTGTCAAGAGAACTGGGTAATCCCCATTCACTATCAAGAGAAAGAAGTAAGTCTAGTTTTCATTTCCTTCTGTGAGATGGAGTACATAACATATATGAGAACCATCAAAGAATCTACGGAGGCTTCTGTTTAGTCTACAGCCAAGAAAAAGTTAAGTCTCAATGTGAAGAGTAAAGATATATCTTTAGTAACTCATATAATTTAACAAAACAGCTCCTGAATGAAATAAATGTGAGGAAGTGCGATGTGAATCTTAACAGAAAAGAGGAATTGGTAGCACAAATAAACAGTTTTCTAGATTGTCAGGACACTTATATGTTCATGTTAAATCCAATCCAGAATATGAGCTAGGGATTCCCAACTCTCCTTTAGTGGCGGTGCTCTCTTACTTAACAATCTTCTGTCCCAGCCCCATTCCTCTGAATAAAGGTAGTGAATGACATTTGTTTGTTATATTTCAGATTAAAGCAAGGATAAAATTACTTTTAATGAGGGGTGGTATAATTTTACAGCGCTCCTTAATATCACTGAAGGCATTCTGAGGTGTCACAAAACCAATATTGGGAAACTAAACTAACTCTTCCGTTAAATTTGGTTTAAAGAGTTGGCAACTTTCAAATGTGTAATAAGTATGTTTAGAAATCATGAGGACAAACTTCCTTTGGGTTTTTACCAATTTCACCTTTTACCACAGCTCTTCCAACTCTGTGGCCATCTGTTTTGAGGTGGGGACTGACAAGTCCCACAGGAAACTTCAGATTCTTATCTATTCTTACTGATGCAAGAGACATCTCAGTCTCAGGGGAATTTTGTGGTCTAGTTCTTTAAATAATAGCATCCATATTAAAATGCACATTTGGTGATTTGGTGCATCTGAATAGACTAGAGGCTACATGGATTGGTTGACTGTTAGTACAGCAAGTCAAAGAGAGCACAGCCAGCAACCTACTGTTGAATTTTGGAAAGGGTGAAAATAGCCAGTGGAAGCTGTTATTGTCCTTATTATTATCATTGTCATTGTTTTAAAATAATTCACATAAAAATCTAATAAATAGTATAAAATTAAAAGTAAAGTTTTCTTCTTTGTCCCCTCAACCCCAGTCCCATTTCCTAGAGAAGCTACTTTTAGTTTTTTTAATGATTCTAGAATATCATAATACTAAAAATATAGTGTTCTTTCTTCCTTTTTCATTGTTAGATAGTACATATTGACAGTATTTTCTGTTGCTGTTATATATGAGGAATTTAGGAAACTACACTCCCTGTTTTCCACATTTCATCTCAACTTCTTGATTTTATTAGTTATACTATTTTTTAAACCACCAGTGATTTCATTTTCAAATTTGAACAATGTATATCCAGCTCTATTTCTTCCAGGTCTATTTCTTGTTTCATCAAATTTTGACGCTATTTATTTACTCTATACTTTGTAAACAAAATAAACTAATACATACACACATATCCCACCTCTCCTTCTCTCCTTCTGCCTCCTGTTGTCTCCTACATCATTACTCCCATGTTGTCAAGGTTTGTAACATTTACAACGTATTCTGTAACTACTGCTTTGAACCATATGAAATTGTCATTTATGTTGGTCAAAAATAGTCAAATATCAGCAATTTTATGTGGTTCATTCCATGTTTGCAGATGATATAATCTTATATTTGGAAAAACCCAGAGTCCACCAAGAAACTATTTGAACTGATAAACAAATTCAGTAAAGTTGCATTATACTAATACAATTATGTTTTCTGTGCTTGCCTGTAGCTTGATTCTAAAAGTTGAAAGCCAATAGACAGTCATAATATTAGATATATGTATGTTTCTCATGACAACAAAGTTTCGTAGGATCCATGGTTTTAAATAGCATTTAATGACTCATAAATAAATTCCCAGTCTCAACCTGTTCCCTGTATTACAGACTGATATCTAATTACCTACTTGTTACCTGTGCATTCTAACATGCTATTTCAAACTTAACTTGTCCAAAACATCTCTTTTTTCTTTTTAATTTTTTATTTATAATTTTTGTGGGTACATAGTAGGTATATATATATTTATGGGATACATGAAATGTTTTGATATAGGCATATAAAATATAATAATCACCATCTGGTGCCAAGATGGCTGACTACAAGCAGCTATGGTGCATGACTCTTATGGAGAAGAATGAAAAGGGAGAGTAAATATGGCACCTTCAACTGAAACACCCAGGGACTCACATTAGGACTGATCAGGGAAACAGCTCAACCCACAGGGAATGGAGAAAAGCAAGGCAGGGCGACAGCCCACCTGGGAGTGACATGGAACCAAAGGAATTTCCCCTGCCCAGAGAAGCAGTGACTGAATGTGCAACCCAAGGAAGCCATGCTTCTCCCATGGATCCTTGCAACCCTTGGGACAGGAGATCCCCTCATGAACCCACTCCTCTAGGGCCTTCAGTCTGACACACAGAGCTGCATGGAGTTTTGACAGAACAGCCACTCAAGCATGCATGGAGACCCAGGAGCTTTACCTACTGTGGCACTGAGCTTCCCGGTAAAAAAGACTGCCACTCTGGTAAGGTGGGAGGTGGGACCTCCATACATACCCCTACAGAGGTGACTGAATCCAGGGGGCAGAGCAGCGATGGTCTGCGGGCTCCACTCCCATTGTGTCCCACTGCTTTAGAATTCCCGCCCCATTAGCAACAGTATTGCGCCTACCTGGGATGGAGTTCCAAGGCAGGGTGGAGGGGAAGGGTCAGGCTGCCATCTTTGTTGTTTGGACAACTCAGCCATTCTACCCTGTGGGCTTTAGAGAGTACAAACCAACTGTGGACCAAAGGTATCTCACAGCACAGCACAGCCGCTCTACCACAACATGGCCAGACTGCTTCTTTAAGTGGGTACCTGACCTGTTCCTCCTCACTGGGCAGGACCTCCCAACTGGGGCCTCCAGTCACCCCCATTGGTGTTCTCTGGCTGACAGAGATTTGAATTCTCCCTGAGATGGAGTTCCCAGAGGTGGTGGTAGGCTGCCATCTTTGCTATTTGGGCAACTTAGACATTCCAGTCTGTGGGCTTTGGAGAACCCAAGCCAACCAGGGTAGAAGCAATACCCCAGCATAGCACAACTGCTCTAAGAAAGTGTGGCCAAACTGCTTTCTTAAAAGGGTCCCCATTCCCGTTTCTCCTCACTGAGAGGATCTCCTAACCAGGGCCTCCAGCCACCCCCACCAGTGTTCTCTATGGGATGGAGCTTCTTGGGGAGGGGTGGGCCGCCACCTTTGCTGTTTGGGCAACCCAGATATTCCAGTCTGCAGGCTTTGGAGAGTCCAAACTGACCAGGGGTGGAAGGGATCCCCCAGCACAGCACAGCACAGCTGCTCTACCAAAACATGGTCAGACTACTTCTTTAAATCTGTCCCCAGTCCATTCCTGCTCACAGTGTGGGACCTCCGAACTGGGGCCTCCAGCCACCCCCACTGGTGTTCTCTGACTGACAGAGATTTGAAAACTTCTTGGACAGTGCTCCCAGAGAGAGGGGCAGGCCACCATCTTTGCTGTTTGGGGAACTCAGCCATTCCAGCCTCCACACCTTGGAGAGTCAAAGCCAACTGGAGGCAGAGGCAGTACCCCAGCATAGTGCAGCTGCTCTGTGAAGGCGCAGCCAGACTGCTGCTTTAAGCAGATCCCTGATCCCCTTCCTCCTGACTGGGCAAGACTTCCCATAGGGGGTCTCCAGTCACTCCAACAGGTGCATTCAAGCCAGCAAGAGGTTCATACCTCCCTGGGATGGAGCTCTCAGAGGAAAGGGTGAGCTTCCATCTTTCTTGTTTTGTACGCTTCACTAGTGATACCTCCAGGTACTAGAAAATGCAAGGCAACTAGGGACTGTAGTGGAACCCCAGCAAATGGCAGCAGCACTATGGAAAAGTGGCCAGACTATTGAAAAAAAAAAAAGCCATCCAAAGGTCAGCAACCTCAAAGATTAAAGGTAGGTCAGCCCACAAAGATAAGAAGGACTCAGTGCAAGAATGCTGAAAACTCAAAAAGCCACAGTGCTCTCTTTTCTCCAATGACCAGATCACCTCTTCAGTAAGGGTTCAGAACTGGGCTGAGGCTGAGATGGCTGAAATGACAGAAGTAGAATTCAGAATGTGGATAAACACAAATATTCACTGAGCTTAAGGAGCACATTGTAACCCAATGCAGGAAAGCTAAAAATCATAAAATATTGCAAGAGGTGACAGACAAAATAGCCAATATAGAGAAGAATGTAACAAAACTGATGGAGCTGAAAAACACAATACAAGAATTTCATAATGCAATCACAAATATTAATAGCAGAAAAGACCAAGTGGAGGAAAGAATTTCAGAGTTTGAGGACTGTGTTTCTGAAATAAGACAGACAGACAAGAATAGAGAAAAAAGAATGAAAAGGAATGAACAAAACCTCCAAGAAATATGGGATTATTTAAAGAGACTGGATCTACAACTAACTGGTGTGCCTGAAAGAGATGGGGAGAATGGAACCAATTTGGAGAACATGTTTCAGAATATCATCCAGGAGAGTGTCCCCAACCTAGCTAGTCAGGTCAACACTCAAATTCAGGAAATGCAGAGAACCCAAGTTAGATACTCCGTGAGAAGATCATTCACAAGACACATAATCATCAGATTCTTTAAGGTTGAAATGAAAGGAAAACATTAAGGGCATCTAGAGAGAAAGGTCAGGTCACCTACAAAGGGAAACCCATTAGACTAACAGCAGACCTCTCAGGAAAAACCTTTCAAGTCAGAAGAGATTGGGGGCCAATATTCAAAATTCTTAAAGGAAAGATATTCCAACCCTGAATTTCTTATCCAGACAAACTAAACTTCATAAGCAAAGGACAGATAAGATCTTTTTCAGACAAGCAAATGCTGAGGGAATTAATTACCATCAGACCTGCTTGAAAAGAGATCTTGAAAGGAGCACTAAACCTAGAAAGGAAAGACCACTACCAGCCACTACAAAAACACACTGAACTACATGTGACACTATAAAGCAATCACATAAACAAGTCTGAAAAATAATCAGCTAACAGCATGATGACAGGATCAAATCCACACATGTCAATAATAACCTTAAATGTAAACAGACTAAATGCCCCCAATTAAAAGACACAGAGTGGCAAGCTGAATCAAGAACCAAGACCCATTAGTACGCTGTCTTCAAGAGAACCATCTCACATGCAATGACACACATAGGCTCTAAATAAAGAAATTGAGGAAAATCTACCAAGCAAATAGAAAACAGAAAAAAGCTGGGATCGCAATCCTAGTTTCTGATGAAACAAACTTTAAACCAACTAGATCAAAAACGACAAAGAATGGCAGTACATAATAGTAAAGGGTTCAATTCAACAAAAAGAGCTAACTACCCTAAGTATATATGCACCCAATACAAGAACACCCAGATTCATAAAGCAAGTTCTTAGAGACATTCAAAGAGACTTGGACTCCCACAGAATAATAGTGGGAGACTGTAACACCCACTGACAATATCATCATCAAGACAGAAAATTAACAAAGATAGTCAGGACCTGAACTCACCTCGGGATCAAATGGACCTGATGGATATCTTCAGAACTATCTGCCCAAAAACAACAGAATATATATTCTTCTCATTGTCACATGGCATCTACTCTAAAATTGATCACATAATTGGAAGTAAAACCACCTCAGCAAATGCAAAAGAACTGAAATCATAACAGCTTCTTGGACTACAGCATAACCAAATTAGAACTCAAGACTAAGGAATTCACTCAAAACCACACAATTACATGGAAATTGAATAACCTGTCTTGAATGACTTTGGGGTAAATAAGGAAATTAAAGCAGAAATCAAGAAGTTTTTGAAACTAATGAGATGAAATATACAACATGCCAGAATCTCTGGGACACAGTGAAGGCAGTGTTAAGAGGGAAATTTATAGCACTAAATGCCCACTTCAAAAAGACCTCAAGATAACAACCTAACATCACAAGTTAAAGAATTAAAGAACCAAGAGCAAACAAATCCCAAAGCTAGCAGAAGACAATAAATAACCAAAATCAGAGCACAACTGAAGGGGATAGAGACGTGAAAAGCCATTAAAAAGAGCAGTGGATCCTGGAGATGGTTTTTTTTAAAAAAATAGTAAAATAGATAGACTTCAAGCTAGAATAATAAAGAAGAAAAGAGAGACGATTCAAATAAACATAATCGGAAACAAAAAAAGGGGATATTACCACTGATCCCACAGAAATACAACCAACCATCAGAGAATACTATAAATACCTCTGTGCACACAAACTGGAAACCTAGAAGACAGAGATAAGTTCCTGAACACCTACACCCTCCCAAGACTGAACAAGGAAGAAATTGATTCCCTGAGCAGATCAATAATGTGCTCTATAGTTGAGTCAGTAATAAATAGCCTACCAACCAAAAAAATTCCAGGACCTGATGGACTCACAGATTAATTCTACCAGATGTACAAAGAAAAGCTGGTACCAGTCCTACTGACTATTCCAAAAAATTGAAAAGGAGGGACTCTTTCTAACTCATTCTATGAGGTCAGAATCATCCTGATACCAAAACCTGGCAGAGATAAAACAAAAAAATAAAGAAAGAAAGAAAACTTTAGACAAATATCCTTGATGAACATTGATGCAAAAGTCTTCAATAAAATACTGGCAAACCGAGCCCAACAGTACATCAAAAACTTATCCACCACGATCAAACAGACATTATCCCCAGGATGCAAGGTTGGTTCAACATATGCATATCAAAAAATGTGATTCATCACATAAATAGAACTAAAGACAAAAACCACATGATTATATCAATAGACACAGAAAGGCCTTCAATGAAATTCAAAATTCCTTTATGTTAAAACTGTCAATAAATATGGTATTGAAGAAACATACTCCAGAACAATAAGAACCGTAAGTGTCAAACCCACAGCCAATATCATAGTGAATGGGAAAAGCTGGAAGCATTTCCCCTGAAAACTGGCACAAGACAAGGATGCCCTCCTCACTCCTGTTTAACATAGTATTGGAAGTTCTGGCCAGGGCAATCAGGCAAGAGAAAGAAATAAAGGGCATTCAAATAGGAAGACAGGAAGTCAAACTATGCCTGTTTGCAGATGACATGATCCTATATCTAGAAAACCCTGTCTCAGCCCAAAAGATTCTTAAACTAATAAGCAACTTCAGCAAAGTCTCAGGATACAAAATCTATGTGCAAAAATCACTAGCATCCCTATACATCACCAACAACCAAACTGAGAGCCAAATCAGAAATGAACTCCCATTCACAGTTGTTACAAAAAGAATAAAATACAGCTAACTAGGGAGATGAAAGATCTCTAGAAGGAAAACTACAAACCACTGTTTAAAGAAATCAGAGATGG
Source organism: Chlorocebus sabaeus (assembly GCF_047675955.1). Lineage (NCBI taxonomy): Eukaryota > Metazoa > Chordata > Mammalia > Primates > Cercopithecidae > Chlorocebus > Chlorocebus sabaeus. The sequence goes on along the minus strand of NC_132933.1, from coordinate 7,672,623 downwards.
CACAAACAAATGTAAAAACTGGCCACGCTCATGGATAGGAAGAATCAATATTGTGAAAATGGCCTTACTGCCCTAATCAATTTATAGATTCAGTGCTATTCCCATTAAACTACATTGGCATTCTTCACAGAACTAGAAAAAATTATTTTAGATTTCACATGGAACCAAAAAAAAAAAAAAAAAAAAAAAAGCCCAAATAGCCAAGGCAATAAGAACAAAGCTGGAGGTATCATGCTACCTGACTTCAGACTATACTACAGGGCTACAGTAACCAAAAGAGCATAGAAGAGACACATAGATGAATGGAACAGAATAGAGAACCCAGAAATAAGACTGCACACCTACACCTATCTCATCTTTGACAAACCTGAAAAAAGCAGGTTTGTCAAAGGATTCCCTATTCAATAAATAGTACTGTGATAACTGGCTAGCCATATGCAGAAGACTGAAACTGGACCCCTTCCTTACAACATATACAAAAATCAACTGAAGATGGAATAAGGACTTAAATACAAAACCCAAAACCATAAAAACCCCGGAATACAACCTAGGAAATACCATTCAGAACATAAGCACTGGCAAAGATTTCATGATGAAGATGGCAAAAGCAATTGCAACAATAGAACAAATTGACAAATGCGATCTAATTAAATTAACCCCTGCACTGCAAAAATAAACTATCAACAGAGTAAACAGACAACCTACAGAATGGGAGAAAGTTTTTGCGAACTATGCATCTGGCAAAGGTCTAATATCCAGCATCTATAAGGAACTTAAATTTGCAAGAGAAAAACCAACAACCTCATTAAAAAGTGGGCAAAGGACGTGAACACTTTTCTAAAGAAGACATACATGTGGCTAATGGTCATATTAAAAAAAAAAAGTTTAACATCACTTATCATTAGAGAAATGCAAATCCAAACCACAATGAGATATCATTTCACACCCGTCAGAATGGCTAGTGTTAAAAAGTCAAAAAATTACAGCTGCTGGTGAGGTTGTGGAGAAAAGGAAACACTTACACACTGTTTTTGGGAGTGTAAATTAGTTCAACCATTGTGGAAAGCAGTATGGCGATTGCTCAAAGAGCTAAAAGCAGAACTACCATTTGACTCAGCAATCCTATTATTTGGTATATACCCAAAGGAATCGAAATAATTCTATTATAAAGACACGCACACAGGTATGTTCACTGCAGCACTATTCACAATAGCAAACACCTGGAGTCAACCTAAATGCCTATCAATGATAGACTGAATAAAGAAAATGTGGAACCCATATGCAGCCATAAAAAACAAGAGGATCATGTCCTTTGCAGGGACATGGATGAAGCTGGAGGCCATTATGCTTAGTAAACTAACACAGGAACAGAAAACCAAATATTACATATTCTCACTTATAAGTGGGAGCTAAATGACGAGAACACATGGACACAGAGAGAACAACATACACTGGGACCTATTGGAAGTTGGAGTGTGGGAGGAGGGAGTGGATCAGAAAAACTAATCTGTACTAGGCCTAATACCTCGGTGATGAAATAATCTGTGCGACAAACCCCCATGACACATGTTTACCTATGTAACAAACCTGTGCATGTACCCCTGAACTTGAATATATATTTAAATGTGTGTATATGTGAAATGGGGTATCCATCTCCTCAAGTATTTATCCTTTGTATTACAGTCTATACTTTTATTTTAAAATTTATAATTAAATTATTATTGACAATAGTCACCCTGTTGTGCTATCAGGTAGTAGATCTTATTAATTTCTAGTTTGAAAAACCATCTCTCTGCCTGTTTCTAGTAAAAGACACCACTACACATCAGTTGCTCAAACCCCAAACCTGGGAGTCATCTCAGATTCCGATCTGTCTTTAAATCCCTATTCTACCTTTAACATCTCCTATTGTCTCTTCCTCCAAAACATATCCTAAATTGATCAATTCTCAACCCATCTAATATTACCAACCTCATTCAAGCCATTATCGTCTCTTGAATCATACTCTAGCAAATAGTCACCTAACTGGTCTCCCTGTTTCTATTCTTGATCTCATACCTACAGTCTATTCTCCACAGGGTAAGCAGAATGATTTTAAAGCAAAATCCGATCATTTCCCTCCCCTGCTTAAAACCCTTCAATGGTTCTGCGGTATTTAGAATGAAAGAATAAAACCTTTTGCATGGCCTGCAAGGCTCTGCATAATTCAGCCGCAAACAAACTTCTCTGATCATGTGTTCCATCACTCGTCCCTCATCTGTGGTCTTTCAGCTACAGTGGCCTGGCTGTTTCTGCCCCATACCATGATGCTTCCTACATTAAGGCCTTAAAATGTGCTGTTTCCTCTGCCTGCAATACTCTGTTTTCAGATCTTTCCATGGCTGACTCTTTGCTGTCATTCTGGTCTCAGTGCAAATATCACCTCGTTACCCGATCACACAATCTTAAATAGAACATACTGCCCCATCATTGATCACTCATAACCTGCTCTGCCACCTACCCAGTTTTATTTTCATCATAATACTTAGAAGCTGAAATTTGCGTGTTTATTTATTTATTTGTTCATTATTTATCTTCCACTTTCTGATGTTCACTTCATTATGACAGAGTATTTTTTCTGTTTTGTTCAGTCATGTATTCCCTGAGCACCTAGGACCAATGTCTAGCATGTAATATGCACTCAAAAAATATTTATTAAACAATATACTTTCTAAAGAAAGATGCCACATTTAGTTTGCTTTATCATTTGAAACATAGCTCTTTTGTGCAGCTTTTTTTTTTTTTTTTGCCAGAGTTTCTAATTGCCTTTTCTTCCCTCCGTCTCCCCCTCCCTTCCTTCCTTCCTTCCTTCCTTCCTGTCTCTGACAGAAGAGGCACTTGCTACTATTTCATCACTAAGAACCTCAAAGTTCTTACACACACAGTTTGTGGGATAGATTTATTTTCTTCTTAAAGATATTTTTCAAGCATTCCTCTAACTTCATGTCCAGATTGAATCAATTACCTTCTGTCATTCTGGGGTACATTTTTATTTCCCACTTTAAAAGTACATCCTTGAATGTTTTTCCCCAAAAAAAGAATGAAAATTAAAATTTTCAAGTCTTTTTATGCAGAAAATGGCTTTACTTTGCCCTCTTAGTTGATTGTTTTTTCTAGAAATAAAATTGCAGGTTTAAATTTATTTCCCATTAGAACTTTAAAGACATTGTCCTTTACAGTTTTAATAATGAAAGTAACATCAATCTGATCCCACTCCTTTAGAGATGACTGATTTAATTGGTTTTCTTTTCTATCAGGAATCTTTTCATTTGTTCACTCATTCCACAAATGTTTATGGTGTATCTACTATATGTCAGGTAGTATTTGAGTAACTAGATGTATAGAAATGAATAAAACATTGTTCATTGTTTTGTAGGCTAAAATCCCTGCCTGATGAAACTTATTTTTTAGTGGGTAAAGAGAATAAAAAGTATAAGTATATAAAATTTGTGGTACATAAGATGGTGATAAATCCTTGGTAGACAAAATAAAGCATGGAGGGATAAGAAGTACTGTGTGGGAGCGGGGTATTAAATTTAGATAAGGTGGTCTCAGAAGTGTTCACTAAGAAAATGACTTTTGAGTAACGATTTGAAGGAACCATAAGGATATATCATGCCACTATCTGATGAGAAATATTTGCAAGGAAAATGAATAGTCATAAAAGCCCTGATTTTAAAGCCAGGCAAGTTCATTTCAGAAATAGTGGGGAGGACAGATAGACCAGTGGAATAAATGAACAAATAGTGTGAGATGAAGTCATGGGCAAGTCATGGAAGATGTGATAGGTTAGAATAAAGAATTTAGTATTTACTCTGAGTGAGATATGAAACCACTATCAGGTTTCAAAGAAAGTCTTCTGGATTGAAGTAGAGTAAATGTGGGCAAAGGCAGAAGCAAGGAGACTAGTGAGGAGGCTACTGCAATAATCCAGGTAAGAATGATGATGATTTGGATCAGGGTGGTGGCAGTTGAAGTGGTGAACAGTGTCTAGATTCTAGATATATTTTGAACCAGAGACAACAAGGTTTTCTGCATGTGAAATATAGGAGAAACAAGAGTCAAGGATAAATCAAAGTATTTTTTCCTAAGCAACTGAAAATATGCCATAATTAAAGTATGTGAGGGAAATTATAGGGAGATGTTTCCTTTGGGTGGGGTGGGTGGGATATCAGAAGCTCAGTTTCATGTATCAATTTTGAGATGTCAAGTAGGCAGTTGGATATACCACTCTGGATTCAGGAGAAAAATCCAGGATGAAGATATAAAGTTAAGACTCATCAGCCTATAACTGGTATTTAAATTCATGACACTGAATAATTCCACTTAGGAAGTAAGAAGAGAGAGAAAAGAGGACTAAGAACCAAGTCCTGAGTTACTTCAATGTTTACTTCAATGTTCCTGTCTGTGGAAGTGAGAAACCAGCAAAGAGACTAGAAAGGAATGACTTGTTATCAAGAAGGGAAATCTACAGTGAATGATGTTTCCTGGAAGCTAAGTGATTTTTCTCTTTATCTTTCATGAACTGAAATTTCAACATGAGTAGGTATAGGCCATTTTTTAAATCCTGTTTGGCACTCAAAGGGCCCTTTTTATTTTATCACCCAGGTAATCAGCATAGTACTTGATAAAGAGTTTTTTGATCCTCACCCTCCTCCCACCCTTCACACTTAAGTAGGTCGTGGTGTCTGTTGTTCTCTTCTTTGTGTCCATATGCCTTCAGTGTGTAGCTACCACTTATTAATGATCCCAGGATTATCTATTTCCTCTAGTGCCATTTTTTTCCCCAATTCAGACTGGTCCTTCTCTTTCATGTTGTTGTTTTTCCTCAAACATCTGATTATCTATTATTAGTAATTTATATTTATGGTTGAAGAACTATATTGACTAGAACAGTTGCTGACACTGGTTTCTTTTACAGTTATACCTGTACATAACTCCAAAAGGCTACTCTCTAGATTGAAAATGCTGAATATTGAATATAGACTCTGTGGAAATGGGTTGACAGGCTTCTTTTTAGGATTTCTTAGTGGGAAGTAGGTAGGCTGCCTCAAGACTCCTCCATGTAAGTGCTAAAGTAAGGAAGTCTTTACTTTGGGAGTAGAGTAATTCAGAGTTCATTTTAGAAGTAGAAGACTTTCATGTATTTCATTCATTGATGAAGTTACCTTTCCTTGTTGTGTTTTTTGTTTGTTTTGTTTTGTTTTTGAGACAGAGTCTCACTGTCATGAGTTCAATGGCATGATCTAGGCTCACTGCAACCTCTGCCTCCCAGGTTCAAGTGATTCTGGTGCCTCAGCTTCCCAAGTAGCTGGGGCTACAGGTGCATGGCACCGTGCCCAGCTAATTTTTGTATTTTTAGTAGAGACTGTGTTTCACCATGTTGTCCAGGCTGGTCTGGAACCCCTAACCTCAGGTGATCTGCCCACCTTGGTCTCCTAAAGTGCTGGGATTACAGGAGTGAGCCCCTGTGCCAGGATTTCCTTGTTTTGTTTTGTTTTTTCACTTCATATGAGGTGTAGTGTCACAATACTCTGTACTCTGCCTCTTTACTTAGCTACAATATTCATAGTATTGGCCTTCTCTAGGAAAATATTCTACTCTGTTTAGAAAACTGTACTTAGAACTCCAGATAGTAATAAATATTATAGCTAGCTACTTTGTATGCGTAGCATAGGGGGAGGGGACAGCTGGCCTTATTACCCATTGACAGTTTCCAATGTGACTACCCTGATTTATCTCCCACAGCCCATTTCTGCACTTAGCACCTACTGACTATGAGCTTGGTGGCTTTCAGGGGCTCTGACAAAGTATATCACCTCCCTGAGCCTTCTTCCATATGTATTTTGGATGACACCAGGCAGTGTGGTTCTAATCAGTACACTATGATGTTTCACAATATATCTTTACTTTGATTTGGTTGGGTCCATGAAGAATGGGGACATCAACAAAAGTGCTCAGTCATTTGGAACCAGAAATCCTACGGCTATTTTCCAACTTTAAACACTAACTACAGTACTTTCCTCATTTTTTGGTTCAGTTAATAAAATGTTTACAGTATTAAACAGCTATGCATGATATGCTCCTTTCGACAAACTGTTCTTAGCCTCCAGATAGCCTACCACATGCTTACATTTTCTTCTTTTACCTGGTGGATGGAAATGGTGGCTAGGGAAGGGAAGAAGACCTAAGGTATTTCATTTAATATCCTTTACAGCTTTATGAGGTGGATAATATCCCCATCTTACAAATGATGAAGCAGAGGCTTAGCGAATACAGGAACTAGCCCAATGCCATTTGTATCGTCAGTAGTAGACCTGGTATTGGAATCCAAGTCTATTTTACTATAAACCTATACTTGTGTTACAAGCTCCCTCCCCACCTGTCTGACATTGTTCTCTATCATAGAAAAGGACTCTGCCCAACTTAATGAATAATATTTGTAGGCATTAAAAATTAAAATTTCAACATGGTATATATGAGAAGTATTGTAGTTATAGGATTTAATTGGTGATGAAGTTGTTTAGTGATTTATAATCTTTTTTCTTTGTGAAACACATTGCTTTTCAAATGTTAAGAATTCTTTCTCAATGGGAAGGCTGATAGTTCGTACCTTTTCTTTCTGTCATAAGTTTAATGAATAACCAGTAAAATTCTGCTGGAGGTAGTGGTTGTGTGAGTAATTTTTGTTGTTCATGGTCTGAGTTTGCATTGCAGGCAGTTGCTCATTTTTTTCAATCTGGCAGCTTTAATAGAATAGAAGAGCAGCTATCCTGAATGCAGTTGACTGTTACTGTCCAGCTGTAACAGCTAAATCCCACAGGTACTTACTCAGTTGTAGAGCTGTGAATGCACCCAATAAGCAATGATCTGAACAGACTGAGGGAAGTATATTGGAGAACTCAAGGAGCAGACTTGCTGTAGCAGGATAGACCCCTCAAACCAGGGCCATAGTGAGAAGTTTGTCACTCTCTTCATTTTGCAGCCTCTTCTCCACTGACTGTCTTATTCCATTTTGTGCTGCTCTAAAGGAATACCTGACTGGGTAATTTATAAAGAAAACAGTTTTATTTCACTCACAGTTCTGCAGGCTGGGAAGTCTGAGAAGCATGGCACTGGCATTTACTTGGTTTCTGGTAGGGCCAGGTGCTAGGTCAAAACATGGTAGATGAGGTCAAAGGGGAAGTACATACATGCAAAGAGAGAAAACCTGAGGGTCATCTTGGCTTTATAACAACCCACTCTCAAGGGAACTAATCCATTCCCAGGAGAGTCCTAGGGGAGTGAGAACTCACTCACTACTGTAAGAATAGCAGCAAGTCCTTCATGAGGGATATGCCCCCATGACCCAAACACTACCACATTGGGGATCAAATGTCAATATGAGTTTTGACGGGGACAAACTCAAACCGTAGCAGACTGCTACCATATCATCCACAGTTCAACATGCAGACCACAGGAACACACAGAACACAGGAAAGCACATTATAGTTACAATAGCATCCACTCCTAGCTACTAAAAAAGTGCACTTGGGTCCTGAGGATAGTGCATCTGACCCTCTTAACCTCCGCAACTCACTTTTCCACCCCAGCTTTTCTGTCCTTCATTGAGTTTACCCTTGTTCCTGGGGACTGCAGAGCTCAAGTGTGATGTTCTTATCTATGTGCTGGGTCACCTTATTATAAAAACATTCAATTGCTCATCCCTTGTGTGATGTCCTGATACCCATCCTTAGACCAGAGCATCTCAGGTCTGATTCCTTCAAGGCTGATTGGACTTTCCCCCAAACAAATGTTTATTTGGTTATTACTAAATGCAAAAAAAAAAAAAAAAAAAAAAAAAAAAACCCTTTCCGTTATGAAAATAATACTAAAATGTTTATGAAGATAGAATCCGACAGGGCTGGAATTTGGGAGAGGTAAGAGAGATGAGCCTTGCAAGTGTTGGATCAGCTCTCACCAAAGTGTTTTCTTAACATTTGAAACAAGGGCAAGAAAAAATCTCATAATTGCTGTTTTGCTTTTTATCACTTCAAATGAGAAGTATAAAAATGTGTTCAAAAGGTCTGAAGAGTGATATAAATGCAAAATATGACTATGTAACTAAGTCTGGCTAATTCTTTGACTTACTAAAGATTTACACGAATTTGACCCTTTTTCCCCTAAGTCATATAGAAAACAATAAGGTAGCAAATATATGCTGCAAGTGTCATTCTAAGCAGAAAGAATGTGACCTGCTATTGGGGAGTATTTGGTTTAACTTTCCAGCCTTCCTTTCTTTTCTTAACTACCATTTACTTAGAACACAAAACAACGAGAAACACAGTACTTAGCTCCCCATCACATTTAGGGAGATGCCTTTTACAATCCCAAACTGAGAAAGGATAATATGGCAATTTTACAAGCAATTAGAGGAATTTCTGGATTTCTACACACTCTGTGACTTGGCATCATGATAGAATCTAAAAGATTTTAATGTTAGTCCTGAAAGATGGTAAAAATCATGTCTTGTGATGTAGAAAATGGAAGTTTCTTCCAAAGCTGCATTAATGAGCCTATTTCCCTAAACCTCGTTAAGCCAACCATAGATGCTGTTCAGTTTCAGCCTATCTTACAGTTATTAGAAGATGATGTCGAGGCGGCAAAGATTTAGAATTTACAAGTTAAGACTTAGTGTTCAACTCTGGCCTTTGAACTACCCTGAAGTTATCTTCTAATTCAATTAAAGGCACATAACTAATTCAATAAGCTACACATATCCTGACTTGGAGTGCATTGCAGGTAGTCTAGGGAAAGAGGAATAGAGAAACTATGTTTTTATAAATACAGTGTAGTACAGGTGTTACTGGCTCCTGGAGATATTCAATTCCTGTGAATTAACAAACCAAAGCTGGAATTTGAGACAAGCCTAGAAAATTACAGATTAGATCATAGTAAAATAGAAAAAAAAATCAAAATCCAATGTAAGAAATTAAACTCAGTGTTTTTTTTTTATTATTATTATTGGGGAAGGTATTCAATGGAGTGTGTGTGGTTGGCCGAAACGTACAAAATAAAACTTGCACCTTAATTGGGGTAGCTCAAGTTTTTGTCTGCAGAAGCATGATGCTTTTCTGTCCTCTTTCATATGGGATTGCCTAGGAACATTCAGAAGGTGAGGATGAAAGTCAGCCATTTGACTTTATATCAATTGCTGTTTTAAGGAAACCATTTCTTAAAGGTGTTCTTTTCTGTTTCTATGTCCAAATTTAGGAATAAAATAAATACTACAAATATCCATTAAAGTAATCCCATTTTTCACACTGCTTTACAGTTTACAAAGCACTTTGATCTCCCATCATTTAATTTAATATCTGAGAGGCAGGAAGGTAGCACAGTAGAGAGTTTGGGCTCTGGGTATCTGCCTAGTAGCTGTGTGCCCCTGGAAAAATACAGTGCCTGGCTAAGCCCCCATGTCTTCACTTGTCCTAAGGGGATCACAGTACCTACTTGTGAGAGGGATTGTGAGAAATAAACAAATGCATGCCAAGTGCCTGGTGCTGTCCTGGCACAGAAGAAAGCCCTAGCAAACATGAGCTCTCATTGTTATTAATATACCAAAGACCCTGTAAATTAGACACGATTTTTTTCTAAACTACAGCTCATGAATCCAAGGCTTATGGAAGTGAAATGACTGGTCAAATTAGCAGAAAAAAAGGATTTGAACTCAAGTCTTCTTATTCAAGTTTAGAGTATACTCCAGTCCTCATACCACAACTGGTTAACTAGTGTATTTGTTTCCCATGACTTCTGTAACCAATTACCACAAACTTGGTAGCTTAAAACAACATAAATTTATTCTCTTACAGTTCTTGAGGCCAGAAACACAAAATCAGTTCCACTGGGCTGAAATCAAGGTGTCAGCAAGACCCAATTCTTCCAGAAACTCTACGGGAAAATCCATTCCTTGCCTCTTCAGCCTCTGGTGGCTGCTTACCTTCCTTTGCTTGTGGCTGCGTCACTCAAATCTGTATCTCTGTGGACACATTGCCTTATCCTTTTCTGTGGGTGTCAAATCTCCACTGCTTCACTTTTATAAGGCTACATGAGATTACATTTAGGGCCCACCTGGATAATCTAATGTAAATTCACCATCTTGAGATCTTTAACTTTATCACATCTGCAAAGTCCTTTTTGACCATATAAAGTAACAGAGACACATTACCGGGATTAAGACATGGATAGCTTTTGAGAGCCAGTTATTGAGTGTACCACAGCTAGTATGGAAAAATTTGTCTGGGCAACCTGTACCTAGCTGGGTTTCTACCCCATGCCAGTTTATTGAAATGCAAATCCATCTCTATTCTCCTGGTGGCTTAGACATCTGGAGCCCTGCCAGCCAATCTGGTCCCCTAGCCTGTGTTTGCATGAGCCTAGAACTTCAGAAGTCTGATTCCAGCTTCATCCTCAGGATCCACAATTGCCTTTCTGCTTGGGTCTGACCCTTACTGGTTTTTCATGCCTCTCCCCAACATATGACCTATACGCCCAGGGAATGCCCCCCAAAAGTCAGGTTAATTCCATCTCATTCAACAAGGGTTGATCTACATTCTACAGTTAGAGAAGGGGATAGTGGTGGAAGGTTCTGATGTACTCAGATTGCCTGGGATGTGAGTCAAGGATTTCAGGGCCTACAACCCTGAGCACCTTCTCTAAGATAATGGTGCTTTGAGGAAGTTCTGGAGAAGGCTACCCCTCCATGGCCAGTGCTGGCTGCTCTGTAGGCCCCTGTATAATTTTACTGATGCTTATTGAAATACACACACACACACACACAGAGCATACATGTATATATGCACATGTGTATATGTATGTATATATAATATAGTCATATATACATACATAGGATGAAGTATTTTGATGAAAAGTATAGGATAGGTCTATAAGTATATGCATATATCCTATACTTTTCATCAAAATACTTTATTTATATATTCGAATTCACATGACAACTCAAATAATACCACTTAGTGGTTCCCATGCATTCATTTACTGAGCACCTCCTCCATGCCAGGCCCCCTTGCTTGGGGTTAGGGATACAGAGGTGAATCTCCTGTGGTCTGCACTCTTACAGGGATCACAGTTTGTGCAGTAGACAGATTTATATCTGAGTAATTAAAGAATAGAGTGTTGCTATTAGACTATGCAATCCTGGGGTCAGGGTGAGGCGAGTGAGGTACACACCTAGGGCACAAAATTTAAGGAGTCTCCAAAATCTCAGTAATCAAGGTGATTAATATTTTACTGCAATACTTTGAAAACAATTAATGGGAAAAAAAATCGATGATGAACAAAAGTGCCTTCTTTTGCCATGTAAGGTAACATATTTACAGGTTTCAAGAACTGAGTCATGAATATCTTTGGGGAAGGGGCATTATTCAACTTTTTGGATTGGTCAGTGCATTGACCGCTGTGGGGTCTGAAGCTAGAAAGCTTGAAATGTGTGAGTCGATGAGAGCTGATGCCTTCAGGAAGACCTTCCTGGAATGTTTCACCAACTTACTGAGGGTCACAATGGACAAAAGAGTTAGTGTGATGCAAATGTTAGAGGCAGCTCCTAATAGGCATCAGATCAAATTGAAATCTCTAAGCATATCTTGCTTGCATTGGAGAGAATTTGTCCTAGCCTGCTTCAATTTCAAGATAAGAGCCATGGCAGTGTGAATCTTGATTAAGTTAATGCAGAAAAAGAAATAGAATACTTAGGATCAGAAAGTACAAGAAGGGCCAGGTTTACTAGCCCACATTATATCTCTCTTCTCCTGCCCACACATTTCATCCACATAGCATCTACCTGTTACAGAATCCTCCCAGAAGGTACATGTTTCATTTCTCAAACAGAAGCAATTTTCATAGTCTTCTAGTAGGTCTTCTATTTCCAAGTCAGGGTTACATCGTGGTCAGCTAAGAAATATATCTTGTTTTTAATATAGTTTTTTAAATTATAAGTGTAATAAATATTCATTCTAAAGAAGCTGGGAAAGTATAGAAAAATGAGATAAGGGGAGAAATCATATAATCAGACCCCTGAAAAACAGATTATTGAAGTATATTTTCTTTCAGTTGTTTTCAATGCATAGTGATTTTTCCATGCTTAGTTATATACATGCATGTGGGAATATATATATATATATGTGTGTATATATGTAGAAATAGTATATATGTATATATGTGTGTGTGTCTATACAGGATACACACACATCATATACACATATATATACACACACATACATATATACATATATATGATTAAGAGTTTTTTAAACTTAGTACTCTGATTATTTCTTACCGTTCTTTGTTCTCATCTATTTTGACCTGATGATCAGCATCAGCCCACACAGTCAACCACTTCCTTCTCAAAACACTTACTTCCCTTGGCTTTTCTATCATCGAACTCTCCTAATTTTCCTCTGATTCACTTTCCATTTGTTCTGAGTCCTTTGTCATCATGGCTTCCTTTATCTGACTACTGAATGTTGGAATTCTTCAGAGTTAAGACCTGCTCCTCTTTTCTTCTGGCTTTGTATTTCTGCTCCAGGTGGTTTCTCCCATTGTCATGATTTTAAACACTATTTGGATGCAGATGCCTCTCACATTTTGATCTCTAGTACGAACCTCTTCTTTAAAATCCAGGTTTACACTCCCAGCTGCCTTACTTGACATCTCTACTAGAATGCTTCACAGACTTCTCAGACTTAACAGGTCTACACGGAGCTCTTGACTTCCCCTTCTCACAACTGCCTCTCCAATCTTGCCTGTTTCAGCAAATGTTACCCTGTTCCACCTGTGGCTTAATCACAAAATGAAGGAGTCATCTCCATTTCCCTTGCCTCTCACATCCAATCCATCACCAAGTTCTGCTTAGCCTATCCCATATTAGGCTTTGAATTGACCCATTTCTTTCTATCTCCATTGCTATCCCTTGGGCTTAGCAAATACCTTCTTTTACTTGACTATGACAGCAGTCTCTAACTTTTGCCTCTTGTAATTCATTCTCTATATAATATCCATAATCATCTTTTATAAAGTAAATTATGTGACAAAAATTCTTAAATATCTAGCTATTGACCTGATAAATGAATTATGATATAAACATATGATGGAATACTATACTCTTATAAAAATGAATGAGGCAGGCAGTCATGTACTGAAATGGAAAGATCTCCAAGATATATTATTAAATGAAAAAAAATCAATATAGAGAGTAGCATATAATAGCAAAAGTAGTAACTTTTTGCATAAGAAATATAGATAAAACAATATCCATTTGTATCTCTATCATAACTGTAAAAGCCTTCATAATAAACTAATAAAATGGTTATTTGTAGATGGGTAAGGGAAATATATGGTAGACAGGTAAAGGGGTGGGGGCAAGACATGTCACAGTAAACCTTTTTTATATTGTTTGGATTTTTGAACCATGTGGATGTATTTCCTATTCAAAAAATAAAACTAGAAGTAGCTTCCCACTGCACATAGAATAAAACTAATTTTCCCTGCCGTAGTCTACAAGGCCTCTGCCCACCCACCCCCACTTCCGTACCGTTCCTATCACTTTCTCACTACTTATCAGTTCAAATGATCTTCCTTAGTTAATCCTATACTCCATGCATTTTTCCATCTCAGTACCTTTGTGCTTCCTTTTTTCTTTGCCTTGACTGCCATTTCTCCTGGTCTTCACATGGCTAACTCCATGAAATCTCTGTTAAAACATGACTTCAGGCCAGGCACAGTAGTTCATGCCTGTAATCTAAGCACTTTGGGAGGCTGAGGCAGGAGGATCACTAGAACCTAGGACTTTAAAACCAGGCTGGTAAATATAGCTACACCCCATCTCTAAAAAATAAAAAGTAAAAAATTGGTCAGGTGTGGTGGTGGGTGCCTGTAGTACCAGCTGTTGGGGAGGATGAGGCAGGAGGATCTCTTGGTCCCAGGAATTTGAGGCTTCAGTGAACCATAATCATACCACTGTACTCCAGCCTGTGTGATAGAGTGAGACTCTATCCCCCCCGACCAAAAAAAGAGGTCACATCAGAGATCTTGTCCCTGAGGTGACTTGGTAGGTTCATTGCATCCTACCTTTTATTTATCTCAATCATGGTACCTTGGTCTCTTCCTTCCTAGCACATGCCACCATTGTTCATTATTTTGCTTAAATAAATAATGTATTTGGTTGGTCACCATCTGTTATCTTTCACTAGAAACCAAACTTCATGAGGGTGGGAACCATGTATATCTTTTTCACTCTTGTGTAACCAGCTTCTACCCTCTCTGCCTGATACATAGTAGGTAATCAGTAAATGTTAACTGCATGTGTAAATGCAGATGCATGTCATAAGCATTTAAGCCACATCACTGTAATTTTTTAAAAACATCTTTGTAATAATTGTGTAATATTCCATCCAGTGGGTACACAATAGTTAATGCAGCCATTTTCATGTTGACACTTAGGTGGTTATCAAAAATGTATGAAAATATGCTTAACCTCAACATTGTCAGTACTGCATATAGTCATGTTTAATTTTTTTTATTTATGTTATAGTTTGAAAAGTGATACCTTTAAAATTTTTAATTTTTATTTCTTTGGTTACTGATACAGTATTACATGCTTTCCGTATGAACCACTTGGATTTCTTTTTTATGGATTATCCTAAACATCTTTTAAATTATATCCTTCTCTTACTCCAATGCTAATGTCTTAAATCCAGGTCTTATCATTTCTGGCCTAGGTTGTTTAACAGCCTTCCTACTACCTACTAGTCTTGTGATCTCTATCCTCACTGCCTTCCTTTCAGGAGAATGTATCCTTTCTCCTAAAGCCAGAGTGTTTTGTTTTTTTTTTTCTAAAATGAATATTTGTTTATAGTATTTACAATATTGCTTAGAACTCTTGATCCCATTGCCTAGAAGATAAAGACTAAGGTCTGTCATATTATAGCTTCAACAGAGCTATATAGCTTCAACGGATCCAGCTAAAAATCTTACCCCCATCCAACATCACATACTCATACCCAACCCCCTGCCACACACACGTCATGTTCATGTCTAGTTAATTACTCTCTCTTCCTGGAATACCCTTACACCTCATCTTTCATCCAGCTGGGAAACATCTGCTTATCTTTCAAGATTAGATCAAGGGTCAGTTCTTCTATGAAGACTGAGTCTCCCAGTCTTGTTAAAACTGACCACTACCTTCCTTATGTTCCACTTATACTTCATTCAGATTTGTATCATAGCAACTGTAACACTTAGCTGTGCTCCTTTTTTCATGTTCAATTCCTAGTAGATTTTAACTACTTTAAGAGACAATTTCTTATAAACTTTACCTTCCCTAGTGCCTAGCACATTTCTTGAAATACATAGTCTATATCCAATGAATATGTATTGAAGGTATTTGCCATTATTTGAGTATTAGTATTTCCTTATAGATTTATATGAGTGATGTATATGTTAAACATAATAATTCTTTGTTTTACTTACAATGAATATTTTCATCAGTTTACAAATGGGTTTTTAAGTTTGATTATAGTATGCTTGAATAAGTTGGTTGCTTTATAGGAGTGTTAAATCTGTAAAAAGTCAAATTTATTCATGCTCTAAATTATTTTTTTCATTATTTCTAACTTTAGAAATTCCTATTCCCATTAGAGATTTGATAAATATTTATCTCTGTTTTCTTCTTGTTTTATTGTTTGCATTTTTTAAACGTTTAACTCAGCTGAGCGCAGTGGCTCACATCTGTAATCCCAGCACGTTGGGAGGCCGAGGCGGGTGGATCACGAGGTCAGGAGATCGAGACCATCCTGGCTAACATGGTGAAACCCTGTCTCTACTAAAAAAATACAAAAAAATTAGCCAGGCATGGTGGCGGGTACCTGTAGTCCCAGCTACTCGGGAGGCTGAGGCAGGAGAATGGCATGAACCCGGGAGGTGGAGCTTGCTGTGAGCTGAGATTGCACCACTGCACTCCAGCCTGGGTGACAGAGTAAGTCTCCATCTTAAAAAAAAGAAAAAAATTCAACTCAATAATCCATCTGGAATTTACTTAAAGGTGTATAATAAGTATTTCATTTATTTTTCCCTGGTTAATTAACTACTTGTCTCAATATCATTTATTAATAAAACTTTTTCCCCCTTGATTTGAGACACCTTCTTTATCATATATTTGTTTCATATACATAGTAAGATCAGCGTGGGCAATATACATGACTTCATTCATTTGTATGTCTACATTTGTTCCAGTACCCTAATAATTATAGATCTATAACCTGTATTTCAAATGCAGTAAGGTATAAATGAATTTGTTAATATCTGATATGATGAATTTCCATTCATTACTCTTGTTTTTCAAAGTTTTCTATGCAATGTTCTTCCATTTTTTTTCTCAAGTATATCTTAGGATTATTTTATTGAGTTCCCAAAGGAGTACTGTTATTATTTTGTTTGGAATTCAGCTGAAATTGTAAGTAATTTAAAAGAGAATTAATCTTCCTTTGCCACATTTAGTCTTCCAACTCAGAAACATGGTGTTATCCCCTACTTATTCAAGTCTTTTTTTAAAATATATGTATTCCTCAGTAAAGTTTTAGAGTTCTCTATTGTAGGTCTCATATAGTTCCAATTAAGATTACTCCTAGGCATTTTGAATTGCATTCAGAAAACTTCTCTGGTTTGACCAAAAATGACCATGCAACCCACTGATAAATCTAAACCAGAATATTGGGGCTGATATTTTTTAGGTCACGTGGTCTGATGGCAATTGAGGCCACATAGTGTAGTGGTTGTGTTCATAGGCTTTGGTTTCTAGATAGATGTGATTCTGAATCCTGGTTGTCACTTATTACCTATGTGACTTTGGGCAAGTTATGTAAACTCTGTCTCAGCTGTTTCATCTACAGAACAGGGATACTAACAGTACCTCTCCTCATAGGAGTTTGCTAAGGAACATGCAGGATAATTAAAGTGAAAGCTTAACATGGTGCTTCAGACATAATAAGTGCTCAATAAATGTGAGCCATGATGGCAGTGCTGATTAATGGTGACAACAGAGAAGAATTAGAAATAGAACTATCTTGAAAATTCTGATAGCCAAAAATCACAGGAAAGTGAAAAGGAAAAATACCCAAAGGAAAGTGAAGATAAACAGGGAGACGAGAGTGGGAAAAGAATAGGTACTTATGTTAGGGAGTTATAAGACGCTCTTTTCTGGTTTGAAGAATATGGAGAAAGGCTGTATCATTATTGGAAGTAGCAATAAGAACTATGCTAGGGAAACTACCAGAAGCCAAGGAGAGGGAAGGGGAAGCAATGATATAACATAGATTTGATTCATCATTTTATTAATCACAGCATATTTTGTATGAGAATGTCAGTAGCATTCAACTAGAAGAACAGATCACTTTTTAAATGTGTACAAGCATGGAGTACAGAATGGGGAGGATGGAAGGGAGGGAGGCAGGGAAATGAAAGAGAAGAGAGGGTTGGTTCTTATATGTGAATGCTTACACAAATGTATACTTAATTATGCCATATGAACAGCAGAGTTTGAATTTTAATCTAGATGTGTTTGGTGTTTTGGCATGGTCAACTGCAAGGAGGAAACTTGATTTATTGTGCATAACCTTGTTTGGGGAAAAATCAAATTAGCATCCTTAATTTAATCTGAAGTACAAACAGGAAGCTGAAGGCTGAGGAGCTCTGTAAAGAGAATATGGGAAAGTGTCATGTTGCCTAATGGTTCCTGTTCCAACTCTTTTCTATTCCCATTAATATCCCCAAGATGCAACTCAGCAACGATATTGATATGGTTTGACTGTGTCCCCACCCAAATTTTATCTTGAATTGTAGCTCCCATATTCCCACGTGTTGTAGGAGGGACCTGGTGGGAGATAATTAAATCATGAGGGTGGTTCCCCCGTACTGTTCTCGTGGTAATGAATAAGTCTCACAAGATCTGATCATTTCATAAGGGGAAACTTCTTTCACTTGGCTCTCATTCTTTCTTGTCTGTCACCATGTAAGACATGTCTTTCACCTTCCACCAGAATTGTGAGGCCTCCCCAACCACGTAGAACTATGAGTTCATTAAACTCCCTTTTCTTTATAAATTACCCAGTCTCGGGTATGTCTTTATCAGCAGCATGAAAACAGACTAATACAGTAAATTGGTACCAGTAAAGTGGGATGATTCTGTAAAGATACCCAAAAATGTGAAAATGACTTTGGAACTGGGTAACAAGCAGAACTTGGAACAGTTTGGAGGGCTCAGAAGAAAACAGGAAAATATGGGAAAGTTTGGAACTTCCCAGAGATTTGTTGAATGACTTTTACCAAAATGCTGATAATGATATGAACAATGAAATCCAGGCTGAGGTGGTCTCAGGTGGAGAAGAGGAACTTCTTGGGAATTGGAGTTAGTTGCAAATACAGTAAAAGTGACTCTTGCTATGTTTTAGCAAAGAGACTGGCAGCATTTTGCCCCTGCCCTAGAGATTTGTGGAACTTTTCTGAGGGAGATGATTTAGGGTTTCTGGTGGAAGAAATTTCTAAGCAGCTAAACATTCAAGATGTGACTTGGGCGCTGTTAAAAGCATTCAGTTTTAAAAGGGAAACACAGCATTACAGTTCAGAAAATTTGCAGCCTGTTGATGCAACAGAAAAGAAAAACCCATTTTCTGAAGAGAAATTCAAGTCAGCTGCAGAAATATGCATAAGTAATGAGGAGCCAAATGTTAATCCCCAAGACAATGGAGAAAATGTCTCCAGGGCATGCCAGAGACCTTTGTGGCAGCCCCTCCCATCACAGGCTGCTCCCCAGAGGCTTAGGATGAAAAAATGGTTTCATGGGCTGGGCCCAGGGCCCCACTGCTACATGCAGCCTAAAGACTTGGTACCCTGCATCCTAGTCGCTCTAGCCATGGCTAAAAGGGGCCATGGTACAGCTTGAGATGTTGCTTCAGAGGGTGCAAGCCCCAAGACCTGGCAGTTTCCACTGTTGAGCCTGCAGGTGCACAGAAGTCAAGAATTGAGGCTTATAAATCTCCATCTAGATTTCAGAGGATGTATAGAAATGCATGGATGTCCAGGCAGAAGTTTGCTGCAGGGGGAGGGCCCTCATGGAGAACCTCTGCTAGGGCAGTGCAGAAGGGAATTGTGGGATTGAAGCCCCCACACAGAGTCCCCACTGAGGCACTGCCTAGTTGAGTTATGAGAAGAAGGTCACCATCCTCCAGACCCCAGAATGGTAGATCCACCAACAGCTGGCACTGTGTGCCTGGAAAAGCTACAGACACTCAATGCCAGCCCATGAAAGCAACCAAGAGGTGGGCTATAACCTGCAAAGTCACAGGGGCAGAGCTTCTCAAGACCATGGGAACCCACCTCTTGCATCAGTGTGAGCTAAATGTAAGACATGGAGTCAAAGGAGATCATTTTAGAGCTTTAAGATTTGATTGCCTTACTGGATTTTAGACTTGCATGGGGCCTGTATCCCCTTCATTTTGGCCAATTTCTCCCTTTTCGAATGGGTGTATTTAGCCAATGCCTGTACAGGCTCATAGGCAGAAGGGACTTGCCTTGTCTCAGATGAGACTTTGGACTGTGGACTTTTGGGTTAATGCTGAAATGAGTAAAGACCTTGGGGGACTGTTGGGAAGGCGTGATTGGTTTTGAAATGTGAGGACATGAGATTTGGGAGCATCCAGGGACAGAATGATAGGGCTTGGCTGTGTCCCTACCCAAATCTCATCTTGAATTGTAGCTCTCATAATTTCCATGTGTTGTGGGAGAGACCCAGTAGGAAATAATTGAATCATGGGGGCAGTTCTCCCATACTGTTCTCATGGTAGTGAATACATCTCATGAGATCTGATGGTTTTATAAGGGGAAACCCCTTGTGCTTGGCTCTCATTCTCTCGTCTGGTGCCAGGTAAGATGTGCCTTTCACCGTCCACCATAATTGTGAGGCCTCCCCAGCCATGTGGAACTGTGGGGCCATTAAATCTCTTTTTCTTTATAAATTACCCAGTGTCAGGTATGTCTTTATCAGCAGTGTGAAAACAGACAAATACAGATATTTTTAGACACAAGGTCCATTATTAAATATAAGATATTCTAGATAATTCTGTAGTATCATGGCATACTCTAACATTAGTGCTGTAAAGGCCCTTCAAGCCCAACTAATCGAAGGGCTTCATTTGACAGATAGCATCACTAAGGCCCATAGGAGGGAAATGACTCATGTACAGTTGTGTGATGAGCTGGTTGGCAGAGCTACAACTGACACTGAGATCTCCTGATTCACAGTGCCTTGCTTTCCACCATAACACAGGTTCTGCCTATTTTTGGAAACCCCCTAGGACATCTGTCTCTTGGCGTATACTCATCCTTTGCTCTGGGACCTTCTAGTGCGTGTAGGAAATGTTTTATAAAAACTCACCAATGTGATTTTCTTTCTGTGGGGGACTAGGGTGATGGGAACATAATACAGACCACATATGGAGAAGGAAAGAATATTTTCCAGAAGCTAAATTGTATTTTTATCTTTTTCCCTCTAGAGGTATTTCTGAAAAGATTTTTAAAAATTTAAACATTTTCACTTCATAGCCTCAAAGGCTGGCCTGTCTGGGTAAGGTGTTCAAGATAGGCTATGCCAATTCTGCTTCCCTTCTAGGCACCCCATGGGAAAATAGCTTACATCTACAGAATACTAGTTTTCTTTAAGTATGTAATAACAATGATAATAACACTTACAGAACCCTTTACAGCTTTCAAAATGCACACATACTATTTTAAAAAGCTATATTATGTTTCTGATTATACACATGTTCTTGCTCTTTAAAAAAAATCTAAACTATAGAAACATACAATATAGACAGTATGTTCCATAATCTTATACCACTGGAGATAGTTATAGCTGTTAACCATTTAGTCTCTGTTTCCTGTAGACCTTGTTCTTTATATATGTAGATATATAGTTTATTGCTATTACAAAAGGGAGCACCTAATATAAAGAATTTTGCACTTGATTTTTTTTCAACTCTCAGTGTGTCCTGGATAGCTTTCCATCCTGATCTATGTATCTTATTATTTTTAATGGATATGTACTACAATTGACCCTAGAACAACATGGGTTTGAACTGTGTAGGTCCACTTATACATGGAGTTTCTGCTACTTCTGCCAGCCCTGAGATGGCAAGACCAACTCTTTCTCTTCCTCCTTCTCCTTTGCCTACTCAACATGATAAGGATGAAGAGGATGAAGACCTTTATGATGATTTACTTGCATTTAATGGATTGTAAATGTAATTTCTCCTCCTTATGATTTTCTTAATAATATTTTCTTTTCTCTAGCTTACTTTATTGTAAGAATACAGTATAGTGGTAATCAATTGTTTATGTTATCAGTAATGCTTCCAGTCAACAGTAGACTACTAGTAGTTAAGTTTCAGGAAAGTCAAACTTATACATGGATTTTCAACTGTGCTGGAATTGGTGCCCCTAACTCCTAAGTTGTTCAAGGGTCAGCTGTATTCCATTGAAGAGATACTCTTTAATCCTTGTAACAGAGATCAGCAAGTTATAGCCCACCAGCCAAATCCAGCCCACCTCCTATTTTTATAAATAAAGTTTTACTAAAAGACAACCGTGCTTGTTTGCTTACATATTATTATCTATGGCTGCTTTTGTGTCATAATTGCAGAGATGAGTAGTTGCCACAGAGACCATCTGGCCTTCAAAACTGAACGTATTTACTATCTACTATCTGACTCTGCAAAAAAACGTTTTCTAACCTTGTCTTATAACAACCACCCAAATTAAGCAAGGCACGATTGCCTTATTTGGGTAATTGTGTGTGTGTCGGGGTGGGGGTGGGCAGTGGTGAATGTTTCCGTGTGTTCATATACGTATGTATATGTCCTACAAATTTCATCCTATATGATAGTCTCATTCCTGAAAGATCACATGTCAATTGAATCATATTTTCAATGACTTCAGTTTGCTAATTAAAGAACTATTACACTAAGTGATTTGTTCTAATGAAGAGATCTTCTAAAAAGTGAAAACGCAACACCTAATACCATACTGTTTTGTTCAGTATTTTGACTTGCTGTAATGTACCCCTGTTCATCTAAAACCCACATATGCCAGCACACATACTTACACACTCATAAATACATTGATATGTACATTCACATTCATATTCACTCATACACACACACACACACACACACCTGCACACAGTACAATGTTGAATGAGTAATATCATGCCATCAGCATTAGCAGGCTAGTGCTTATTTTGGCTTTCTCATTCACTTTATCCTAGGAGATGCCCCAGGCCTCAGGTCCACTGAAGGAAAGAAAGGTTTAAGAAGTGTGGCCTGGCACAGTGGATCTTACCTGTAATTCCTGCATTTTGAGAGGCTGAGGTGTAAAGATTGCTTGAGCAAGAAGTTTGAGACCAGCCTGGGCAACATAGTAAGACCTCATTTCTACAAAAACAAAAATATGAAAAAGGGAGCTGGTTGTGGTGGTGTGTGCCTGTAGTCCAGGCTACTCAGGAGGCTGAGGCAGGAGGATTGCTTGAGCCCAGGAGTTTGAGGATGTAGTGAGCTGAGATGATGCCACTGTAGTCCAGCCTAGAGGACAGAGTGAGAGCATACCTCCAAAGAAATAAAAAGGTGAGATGTGATGGCTTTGACAGGTCTATGAGCTTGAAGGTAGGAAGAACATTCAGTGGAGTGAACAGCAGGAAAGGAAACCAAGTTGGAAGTGGGACGCTCAGATGTGGAAGAAACAGGAGACTGGAGCCTCTCTAGAGAAGGCTAGCCTAGTAGAGAGACCCAGTCCCTTAAATCAGTGGTTTGTTCTGGGGCAAAAAGGGAATAAGAAGCCATTGGCAGTGCTACAGGCAAGGTTGAATGGGAAGACCAAGCACATGGAAAAGGTTGTGTCATTAATCTGAACAAGAGCAAAAAGAAAAGCCACCAGTTGTTGAATACTTCCTATGAGCTGGGCACTAGGTTAAATGCTTACCTGCTTACCTTAGTTAAACCAATACCGGTCCTTCCCCTTCTTAGCTGAGCAGCTTCAGCTCAGCCACTAAACCTATCTGAGTCTCCCTTTCCTCATCTGTAGACTGGGAATATTAATGACACAGCCCTCACAGGTTTCTGGTGAGGGTTAAATACTTATAAAGTGCTTAGAGCATTGCTCAGCACTGACATAATAAGTGTTAGCTATCGTTATCTTTGTTATCATAATTTCTTTGCCCATGACTTGGGTGCTATTATGATCACCATTTTACAGATGATGAAACAGAGACTCAGGGAGTTTGCATGACTTGTCTAAAGTGTTGCAGAGAGTACGTTAGAGGAGCAGGTTTTGGATCCCAAGTGAGAGTTCTTAAACACTCTACTCCAGGGCTTCTTCATCTTCCACTTGCAGATGGATCACCAGAGCATCCTATTAAAGTGCAGACCTTTAAGTCTGCAGATCTGGAAAGGGGCCTGAGATTCTACACTTCTAAGGAACCACCAGGGATGCTGCGTTGCTGGTCCTTGGCCACATTTTCAGGAGGAAGGTTCTGTTACCTTTCTATTAGAGACTGAGGTCCTCACACTGAGGAGATTCTTCTTAAGACTGTCTGTCTGAATTTCTCAACACTCTTCTCATTGAGTTTAGAACACTGGCTTTCAGGGCTTTTTTTCCACCTTAGATATGAGTCTCACAGAATTCAATTGAGTTTATCCTATAACTTGTCATCATTTTCAGACATGTCATTTGAATCAGCAATACACAAACACTCACCAAGTTATCCTAGCTTTGCCAGTTAAATCACTTTTAGTGCTTATCAAATCAATTTCTGAAATGCCAGTTTCATATTGTTAATTATTACCTTTTTGCTTTTATGAAAAGTAATGTATTTTCTTTGGTTCTTTTCCTAACCATCTATTCAATAAATATATATTACCTCCCTACCATGGGCCAGGCACTGTTGTGGACACTCAGCATAGAAAAATGGACAAAAACAGGCAGCTTATCCTCAGGGAGTTGACAACCTGTTAGAGGGAGGATAAAGAGAAAAATAAGTAAGAGTATCAGCTAGCAAGTTATTGATAAATTACAGTAGAGACAAGTAAATCCAGGCAGTCGGGCAGGGAGAAGGTTGAAGGTGTTAGGGGGTGAGAATGGAAGATTATTTTTTCTGTAGAATATCTAGGGAAGGCCACACAAATAATGTGTCCTTAAAGCACAACCCTCAGGGAAATGAGAGCACACTATGTGTCTATGTGGGGAAAGAATATTCTCAGCAAATATTTGGAGAAAAGCCAGGAGGAGATTGTGGGAGTCAGAGAGTAGGAGGTAGTAAGAGTTAAGGTTGGAGAAGTCATGGGGTGGCACTGGCTAGGGAGTACCTTAGAGAGCTGTGGAGGAGGCCGGGCGCGGTGGCTCAAGCCTGTAATCCCAGCACTTTGGGAGGCCGAGACGGGCGGATCACGAGGTCAGGAGATCGAGACCATCCTGGCTAACACGGTGAAACCTCATCTCTACTAAAAAATACAAAAAACTAGCCGGGCGAGGTGGCAGGCGCCTGTAGTCCCAGCTACTCCAGAGGCTGAGGCAGGAGAATGGCGTGAACCCAGGAGGCGGAGCTTGCAGTGAGGGGAGATCGTGCCACTGCACTCCAGCCTGGGCAACAGAGCAAGACTCCGTCTCAAAAAAAAAAAAAAAAAAAAAAAAAGAAAAGAAAAGAAAAAAAGAGAGCTGTGGAGGAATTTGGGCTTTTACTTTCATGAGATGGGATCAATGGCAGAATTTTGAGCAGAGGAGTTTTTAGAAGATGACTCTGTCTTCTGCATAAACAATAATGAGAGGGGAGGGGTTAGGGTCAGGTAGAGATGGAACATACACCAGTTAGGAGGTTGGAAATATTTGCTTTACAGTATGTTATGATGTAAGTAAGCATTTAACCACTAACAAGTTTATAGGGTTGATCTCTGTCCAAAGAATCAGCAATAAGGATGGCAAAAACTACCATTGACTGAGGATCTAATCTGTTTCAGGCACTCAGATAATGGTTTCACTTGGTGTGATCTCATTGAATCCTCACGACAACCCTATCAAGTAGGTCATGGCCATTTTCAGAGAAGGAAACCAAGGTGCAGAGAGGTTAAGCCACTTGCTCACAATCACACAGCGAAAAAAGGGGAAAATCAGGATTCAAGCTTAAGTCTCTAATTTCACAATACTATCCCATAATCATAAGGATCACAATTAAAGACAGATCAAAACTTCTGTCAACTGTA
The DNA here is from genome assembly GCF_047675955.1 of Chlorocebus sabaeus. Taxonomy (NCBI): domain Eukaryota; kingdom Metazoa; phylum Chordata; class Mammalia; order Primates; family Cercopithecidae; genus Chlorocebus; species Chlorocebus sabaeus. The sequence goes on along the minus strand of NC_132933.1, from coordinate 7,647,238 downwards.
ATTTATCTTTATTCTATCTTTATCAATATGGTAACAAAATTCTGCTATTCCATGGTTTCATGACCAACTTTTAATTTGGAGCGATGCAAAATAACATAATGAGTATAAGGTACTAGGTTGAGAAATTGGGTCCAATTTTATCAGATGCCTCTCTTGGCGAAGGAGAAAAGAAGTCTGTTCTTAGCTGACCTATCAGCTTTTCAAAGCTTTTTGAGACAAACTCATTTTTGAGCCTCTTTTCCTCTAATTCTGATAATTTCATTAGCTACATGTATTAAAGGGAACAGGTCACTCTCCCCTCTAGACACTGCTGATTAGAGTATGCTGGAGACCATCTTACGTGCTTGGTTGTTTAGGACACCTTGCCTCTGTGAAGTGGCACTTAAGGCAAAGCAAGGTTTTAAAGGCAAAACAAGGTTTATATTGCTTTTCAACCCTGGTGTTAGGAAAGCTTCTGCTATGGATCATATGCTCATGGCATTAACTGCAATATTTTAAGAACTTTATAGTGAACCCACTGCATCTGGGAAATTCAATTTAGTAACCAAAAGACAAAGTCGTTGTTGTAATTGTTAGGATCATATAACCTTGGAAATGCTGGAGTAACTTAAACAGAGAAAATATATGTTAGTTCCAGGTAAAACAAATCTAATAGATCCATTTAATTCAGTGATACTACCCTTTCATCCCTTCCCTGCTCTCCTAAACATGTGTGCACACTCATGCTTTTATATACACACACACACACACACACACACACACACACACACACACACAGGAAAGGCTGCAAGCTGTCTTTATAGACTTTCTATTGCTTCAGAAGCCACTTCCTGGCCTGGTCTTTCATCTGAAATCTCAGTACGACATCTCAGCACTGAAGGCAGTTATTTCTGTTGGTCTCTGGTTGAGAGATAGGCAGTGTCCCATCTCCAAAGCTTCATTCTGTGGGTTGGGTAGCCATGCTGCCCCTCACCCTCACCCCAACCTACTCCCCACCCAACATCCAGGAAAGGAGATGAAACTCTAGTGTGTAGACTTAACAATACTTTTTCAAAGACTGTAAATCTCTACTATTTATTGCTAGCAAATAAGCATCCTGGTGATTCACATGTATTTTCAGGCAAATGTTCAGAGATACATGGCCAACTGTTACCCAAATTAAAGGGCATAAAGTGTCCCCTGTGAGCAAAAGTTGCAAGAACTTTATCTAGAAACTGTCAAGCAAATCTTAAGGCTTTGCCACTTAACTGCCTCATGACCACAAGCAAGTAACTTCAGCTCTCTGAGCCACAGGGTTCTCATTTATAAATGAGGTAAATGGCATTTCCTTCCTTTCCACTTGCATTGGCCCTCAGTTGCCCCAGTGCAGGTCCTCTGGTTTGGTGGTGAGTTGTTTTCCCATCATAGATGCTCTTAAGTGCTGTTTCCAGATAACGGGAAAGCAGAAAGCCACAGGTGAGAACAGAGAGCTGATCGGCCACATTCTCCCTGATTAACCCCATGGGAATCCTTAGGCACATTTCAAATCCTTTGGCCAGAATATAGGTCACCTAAGACCTTGCAGTGACTGAAGGACCAGCCATTGGGAGAAGGGTGCTGCCTCAAGTGGCCCAAGTAAAGAGTCCCACAGGCAAATGTGTGTGCTCACTCTGTAGCCTGGGCATCTTGGGTAATGTGATATTCTGTACTTCTGGATGGTGCTTTTCAGTTTATAAAACATTTTACCATCCACAGTCGCATTCAAGCTTTCCACTCATATGTGAGGTGGGCAGGACAGTTGTTACTCTGTGTCCATTTTTACAGATTAAAAAACTGAGACTCAGAGAGTTGAAGGGACTTGCTCTTGGATGCAAGAGTCCAATTCACAGGACCAGCTTTACTAATCATAAACTCAGTGCTTTTTCATTATCTCCCCACCTTACTGCCAGATCTGTCCCTAGATTTGAAATAAGAATGCAGCTGTTTTTCCTTCATGACACCTGTGAGGAAATAGAGCTGAAATTCTCTTTGTCTACACTTAGTCCCTGATGATCTTTTGGCTTTAAATATGTATAGATGCATTTGCATCTCCAGCATGGACTCTTGAACTCTAGCCTCATCTATCCAACTGACTACTTGGAGTCTCCTCTGGGATTGCTAGGAGATATTTTGAACTTAGGAGGTTCCAAACTGAAATCCTGATATTTCCCTAACCCCTGCTCAGACAGGCCATTCTTCCAACTGCTCTGGTCAAAAGCCCTGGAGTCACCTTTGGAATCTCTCCTCTTATACCTCATGTCTGAGCTATCAGCAAAATATATTCTCCAATCTAACCATTTCGTCCCCTCCCACTCCTACCAGCCGGGTCCGAGTGGATCTCATCTCTCCCCTGCATCACTACAATCACCTCTCTGTTCCTACTGGTTCTTTACTTTTCCCCTCTATACTTTATTCCTCCCAGAGGCAGCCTTATCACATGTGAGTCACAGCATAGCCCTCCTCTTCTCAAAATCTTCCCATGGCCCCCCAACTCACTCAGAGTAAAAGTCTCCACAGTGGCTTCTGAGGTCTTGCATGATCCAGACACCCTGTAACTTCTTAGACCTTCTCTGTTATTACTCTCCTTTGGTTTCTCTCTTTTTCTTCTTCTTCTTTTTCTTTCTTTCTTTTTTTTTTTTTCTTAATCTGTCACTGACTTGAAGCTCAACCCTTGGCTATTCTCTTCACTCAAACTTCACTTCCCATCTAGCTGTTCCGGGAGCAAACCAGACTGTTCCTACCTCAAGGCCTTTGTCTTAGCTGGTTTCTCTGCCTGGACCATGTACCCTCTTCACCCGGATATCATCAGGGCTACCCTCCACAGCTCCCACAAAGTGGTGGCTTAAGACATTTTGTTGAATGGATATCTATTGAACATAGAAAGGTGGAGATAGAAAGCCAGTGAATGTCAGAGATGAAGAACTAAGGACACCAAGTCATCTAATTCATGCAGAGACCTTAGTCCCTGCCCCCAGTGCATTGTAATTTATAGATTTGCATACCTGAATAAATCATGCTTAGAGTAATAATTAGAGACAGGATCAACAGTTGCCTCTCAAGTGCAGGGGCCTGTATGCTTCATTTTTCAAACTCTAGCTACTAGCACAGCTATTAAGGTATAGCGAATGCTGAAGAAAATGTTTATATAACACATGAAGAAATGATGGGTAATCCCATGAACAGAAAGGGGAATTATTAACTAAAGATAAAAACGCTGGTGAGAGAGAGAATAAACATCCTTAATGATGATAATAGCAAACAGTGTGCAGCATTTACTCCATGCCTGACACTATTCTAAATATTTTATACATATTAACTCATTTACTTTTCATGTAACCTTCTGAGGTATATATTTCCCCATTTTTCCAATGAGGAAATGGATATACTTTGAAGTAGCTTGACCATGACCACACAGCTACTTAAATTTAAAGCTGGGATTTGAACTCAGGCAATCTGATCCCAAATCCATGTTTTTACCTCCCACATTATACCAAATCTAGAATTTAAGACTATTATAAATGTCTATTTTAATATACTGAGCCCTGGAGAGGTGATTAAGGAGAGAATAACACTACAAGAATTCACTATTTTCCGCTGGTTTTGAACCTTTATTAGACCAAAGTTTTAGACTACCTTATTGACTAATGTTTAACAAGTCATATTTTAGTGTATTATTCTACTTGCTTTTTAAAAGCTCAATGTGATTTATGAGTTTGCATACCTACATGAGTCAGCTTTAGGATAATGATTACAAATGAGTTAGGGGTTGCCCCTCAAGACCAGAACCTCATATGCTTCATTTTTGAAACAAGCTTTTGGCCCAGAAAAGATATTGTTCAAATAATATAAAAATAAAAGTTTTGCTCATGTGCACTACTAAAAATATCATGGCTGGGGCATGGATTGGACTGACTTTGACCTAGGCTAGAATGCCATCTATCAAAGGAAAAGAACAGAAGTTATGTGACCTTGAAAACTACTTTGAGAATCAAATAATAAATTTCTATAGACTTGTTCTACAGAAAAGAACTCTGCCAAGATGGGTACATATTTATGCCAAGCAAGCAGAAATTAGTGTTGTTTTCATTTTGATTATTGTTCTTTGAACTTCCTGGAGAGATAGGCTAACAAGTTTATGTTTGTGTATGTGTATACATAGATATAGATATAGATATTCATATATATGTATGTATAAAAGGCCTTCTATATATATGAATATGTATATTCATATATGTATATATATTCATACATATATTCATATATATATTCAAGGCCTTTTAAACACATATCACTATTATTGGAATGATGAAGAGACTTAGAACTGTTTGATATTGTTATCTTTAGATTACATGATTTAACATATGGGATTTAAAAGCTATATTCCTATTACACTGTTCCTTTCAGCTAGTAAAAACATTAAAATCTCAGTGAAAATTGAGTCAATAAGATCACATAAGATATACTCAGCTGCATGTCTCTATTGACAAAAGTACAATGAAAACATTGTGGTTTTATATAAATCTTTCTTGGTAGCTCACTGGAATAAGTACATTCTTAGATTGTTTAATACTTTTTGTTAAATATATGAAGACAACAGTGAACTATATGTCCAGTAGATTGCTACCTAAGTTTTGTGATACAGTCTGTCTTTGTGGCCATCTGTGTCCCAATATAATTAAGTTATTGGATCAGTTGATTCTGACGTGGGGTGTTTTATGCATCAATCTGATAGACAAAAACAACAAGGGTTGAATAATCTTCTTGGTTAGTAGTTGCCAAAACTTGCTATAGTCTTGCTGTTTAAGAGAAGCCACTAGACTTATGAATATATTCCATTAGCTTGGCAGAATGCATTTCTGTAACATGCAGTCCCTGATGCAGAAGTAGTCATCATAGGGATGTTGGGGAGGGACAGTGACATCATTCAGCACCATTCAATAGCCATTCACATAGTACATGCTCTGTACCAGGCCCTGAGGTAGGCCCTGGGGACACAAAGATGAAGAAGTCATAGTCCTGCCCCAATTTATAGAATTACCTTTGGCTTTGAAATAGTATCTAATAGCTTTACCATTCAATGGGAACCTTATTGTGGCATTGGAAGGTGAAGCTTTTGTTCACTTTGAGGAGGAAGGCTTCATTAGATTGTGCTGATTCAATTGCTGGACATTTTCCTTTTTACTTTTCACCAGGGAACAATGGATTTCTGTGCAGAAATCACATGGGTTGGCAGTTTGTAATTTGGGTGATTAAGGATTTTTCCTTAAAAATGTGAAGCTGCCAACAGCTATAAATAAAAGTTTAACTATTCATAATTAATTGAGAAATAGTTTATGTATTACTACAAATGTTAGTAGTATCACTTATAAATATATCATTGACTTGGAAACTAAAATGACTTACTGAATTTTCTAGTCCATTCTCTATCAATGTAAAATTTTTCCCTCCTGTATTTTCTTAATTGCTTAAGCCAATCTGTCATGTTTTTAATGACTTGATATATTAATAAATTAAGGTTTGGGGCCCACAGAGGGAAAATGTGTATATACATAAAATAGTAGATTATGTTCCTTACAGGAGGGTTATCCTCCTGAGAATATCAAAATTATTTGCTTTTTAAAAAGAAAAACAAAGGAGATTTAAAATTTTTTTTTATTTTTTATTTTTTTATTATACTTTATGTTCTAGGGTGCATGTACACAACATGCAGGTTTGTTACATATGTATATACGTGCCATGTTGGTGTGCTGCACCCATTAATTCATCATTAACGTTAGGTATATCTCCTAATGCTATCCCTTCTCCGTCCTCCCACCCCACAACAGGCCCTGGTGTGTGATGTTCCCCTTCCTGTGTCCAAGTGTTCTCATTGTTCAATTCACATCTATGAGTGAGAACACATGGTGTTTGGTTTTTTGCTCTTGCAATAGTTTGCTGAGAATGATAGTTTCCAGCTGCATCCATGTCCCTCCAAAGGATATGAACTCATCCTTTTTGATGGCTGCATAGTATTCCATGGTGTATATGTGCCACATTTTCTTAATCCAGTCTGTCATTGATGGACATTTGGGTTGGTTCCAAGTCTTTGCTATTGTGAATAGTGCCGCAATAAATATATGTGTGCATGTGTCTTTATAGTGGCATGATTTATAATCCTTTGGGTATATACCCAGTAATGGGATGCCTGGGTCAAATGGTATTTCTAGTTCTAGACCTTTGAGGAATCGCCATGCTGTCTTCCACAATGGTTGAACTAGTTTACAGTCCCATCAACAGTATAAAAGTGTTTCTATTTCTCCACGTCCTCTCCAGCACCTGTTGTTTCCTGACATTTTAATGATCACCATTCTAACTGGTATGAGATGGTATCTCATTGTGGTTTTGATTTGCATTTCTCTGATGGCTAGTGATGATGAGCATTTTTTCATGTGTCTGTTGGCTGCATAAATGTCTTCTTTTGAGAAGTGTCTGTTCATATCCTTTGCCCACTTTTTGATGGGATTGTTTGTTTTTCTTCTTGTAAATTTGTTTGAGTTCTTTGTAGGTTCTGGATATTAGCCCTTTGTCAGAGTAGATTGCAAAAATTTTTTCCCATTCTGTAGGTTGCCTGTTCACTCTGCTATTAGTTTCTTTTGCTGTGCAGAAGCTCTTTAGTTTAATTAGATCCCATTTGTCAATTTTGGCTTTTGTTACCATTGCTTTTGCTATTTTAGTCATGAAGTCCTTGCCCATGCATATGTCCTGAATAGTATTGCCTACATTTTCTTCTAGCGTTTTTATCATTTTAGGTCTACCATTTACATCTCTAATCCATCTTGAATTAATTTTTGCACAAGGTGTAAGTAAGGGATCCAGTTTCAGTTTTCTACTTATGGCTAGCCAGTTTTCCCAACACCATTTATTAAATAGGGAATCTTTTCCCCATTTTCTGCTTTTGTCAGGTTTGTCAAAGATCAGATGTTTGTAGATGTGTGGTATTATTTCTGAGGGCTCTGTTCTGTTCCATTGGTCTATATCTCTGTTTTGGTACCAGTACCATGCTGTTTTGGTTACCATAGCCTTGTAGTATAGTTTGAAGTCAGGTAGCGTGATGCCTCCAACTTTGTTCTTTTGGCTTAGGATTGTCTTGGCAATGCAGGCTCTTTTTTGGTTCCATATGAACTTTAAAGTAGTTTTTTCCAATTCTGTGAAGAAAGTCATTCGTAGCTTAATGGGAATGGCATTGAATCTATAAATTACCTAGGGCAGTATGGCCATTTTCACAATATTGATGCTTCCTATCCATGAGCATGGAATGTTCTTCCATTTGTTTGTGTCCTCTTTTATTTCACTGAGCAGTGATTTGTAGTTCTCATTGAACAGGTCCTTTACATCCCTTGTGAGTTGGATTCCTAGATATTTTATTCTCTTTGAAGCAATTGTGAATGGGAGTTCACTCATGATTTGGATCTCTGTTTGTTTGTTATTGGTGTATAAGAATGCTTGTGATTTTTGCACGTTGATTTTGTATCCTGATACTTTGCTGAAGTTGTTTATCAGCTTAAGGAGATTTGGGGCTGAGACAATGGGGTTTTCTAAATATACAATCATGTCATCTGCAAACAGGGACAATTTGACATCCTCTTTTCCTAATTGAATACCCTTTATTTCTTTCTCTTGCCTGATTGCCCTGGCCAGAACTTCCAACACTATGTGGAATAGAAGTGGTGAGAGAGGGCATCCCTGTCTTGTGCCAGTTTTTAAGGGGAATGCTTCCAGTTTTTGCCCATTCAGTATGATATTGGCTGTGGGTTTGTCATAAATAGCTCTTATTAATTTGAAATACATTCCATCAATACTGAATTTATTGAGAGTTTTTAGCATGAAGGGCTGTTGAATTTTGTCAAAGGCCTTTTCTGCATCTATTGAGATAATCATGTGGTTTTTGTCTTTGATTGTGTTTATATGCTGGATTATGTTTATTGATTTGTGCATGTTGAACCAGCCTTGCATCCCAGGGATGAAACCCACTTGATCATGGTGGATAAGCTTTTTGATGTGCTGCTGGATTTGGTTTGCCAGTATTTTATTGAGGATTTTTGCATCGATGTTCATCAGGGATATTGGTCTAAAATTCTCTTTTTTTGTTGTGTCTCTGCCAGGCTTTGGTATCAGGATGTTGTTGGCCTCATAAAATGAGTTCGGGAGGATTCCCTCTTTTTCTCTTTATTGGAATAGTTTCAGAAGGAAAGGTACCAACTCCTCCTTGTACCTCTGGTAGAATTTGGCTGTGAATCCATCTGGTCCTGGATATTTTTTGGTTGGTAGGCTATTAATTATTGCCTCAATTTCAGAACCTGTTATTGTTCTATTCAGGGATTCAACTTCTTCCTGGTTTAGTCTTGGGATGTTGTATGTGTCCAGGAATTTATCCATTTCTTCTAGGTTTTCTAGTTTATTTGAGTAGAGGTGTTTATAGTATTCTCTGATGGTAGTTTGTGTTTCTGTGGGGTTGGTGGTGATATCCCCTTTATCATTTTTTATTGCATCTATTTGATTCTTCTCTCCTTTCTTCTTTATTAGTCTTGCTAGTGGTCTATCAATTTTGGTGATCTTTTCAAAAACCTGGCTCCTGGATTCATTGATTTTTTGAAGGTTTTTTTTGTGTGTGTGCCTCTATCTCCTTCAGTTCTGCTCTGGTCTTAGTTATTTCTTGCCTTCTGCTAATTTTTGCATGTGTTTGCTCTTGCTTCTCTAGTTCTTTTAATTGTGATATTAGAGTGTCAATTTTAGATCTTTCCTGCTTTCTCTTGTGGGCATTTAGTGCTATAAATTTCCCTCTACACACTGCTTTAAATGTGTCCCAGAGATTCTGGTATGTTGTATCTTTGTTCTCATTGGTTTCAAAGAACATCTTTATTTCTGTCTTCATTTTGTTATGTACCCAGTAGTCATTCAGGAACAGGGTGTTCTGTTTCCATGTAGTTGAGCAGTTTTGAGTGAGTTTCTTATTCCTGAGTTCTAATTTGATTGCACTCTGGTCTAAGAGACAGTTTGTTATAATTTCTGTTCTTTTACATTTGCTGAGGAGTGCTTTACTTCCAACTGTGTGGTCAATTTTAGAATAAGTGTGATGTGGTGCTGAGAAGAATGTACATTCTGTTGATTTGGGGTGGAGAGTTCTGTAGATGTATATTAGGTTTGCTTAGTGCAGAGTTGAGTTCAATTTCTTGATATCCTTGTTAACTTTCTGTCTCGTTGATCTGTCTAATGTTGTCAGTGGGGTGTTAAAGTCTACCATTATTATTGTGTGGAAGTCTAAGTCTCTTTGTAAGTCTCTAAGGACATGCTTTATGAATCTGGGTGCTCCTATATTGGGTGCATATATATTTAGGATAGTTACCTCTTTTTTTTGAATTGATACCTTTACCATTATGTAATGGCCTTATTTGTCTATTTTGATCTTTGTTCGTTTAAAGTCTGTTTTATCAGAGACTAGGATTACAACCCCTGCCTTTTTTTGTTTTCCATTTGCTTGGTAGATCTTCCTCCATCCGTTTATTTTGAGCCTATGTGTGTCTCTGCATGTGAGATGGGTCTCCTGAATACAGCACACTGATGGGTCTTGACTCTTTATCCAATTTGCAGTCTGTGTCTTTTAATTGGACCATTTAGCCCATTTATATTTAAGGTTAATACTATTATGTGTGAACTTGATCCTGTCATTATGATGTTAGCTGGTTATTTTGCTCATTAGTTGATGCAGTTTCTTCCTAGCATCAATGGACTTTACATTTTGGCATGTTTTTGCAATGGCTGGTACCGGTTGTTCCTTTCCATGCTTAATGCTTCCTTCAGGAGCTCTTGGAGGGTAGGCCTGGTGGTGACAAAATCTCTCAGCATTTGCTTGTCTGTAAAGGATTTTATTTCTCCTTCACTTATGAAGCTTAGTTTGGCTGGGTATGAAATTCTGGGTTGAAAATTCTTTTCTTTGAGAATGTTGAATATTGGCCCCCACTCTCTTCTGGCTTGTAGAGTTTCTGCCGAGAGATCCGCTGTTAGTCTGATGGGCTTCCCTTTGTGGATAATCCGACCATTCTCTCTGGCTGCCCTTAACATTTTTTCCTTCATTTCAACTTTGGTGAATCTGACAATTATGTGTCTTGGAGTTGTTCTTCTCGAGGAGTATCTTTGTGGCATTCTCTGTATTTCCTGAATTTGAATGTTGGCCTGTCTTGCTAGGTTGGGGATGTTCTCCTGGATAATATCCTGCAGAGTGTTTTCCGATTTGGTTCCATTTTCCCATCACTTTCAGGTACACCAATCAGACGTAGATTTGGTCTTTTCACATAGCCCCATATTTCTTGGAGGCTTTGTTCATTTCTTTTTACTCTTTTTTGTCTAAACTTCTCTTCTCGCTTCATTTCATTCATTTGATCTTCAGTCACTCACCGATACCCTTTCTTCCAGTTGATCAATTCAGTTACTGAAGCTTTTTCATTTGTCATGTAGTTCTTGTGTCATGGTTTTCAACTCTATCAGGTCATTTGAGGACTTCTCTACATTGGTGATTCTAGTTAGCCATTTGTCAAATCTTTTTTCAAGGACTTTAGCTTGTTTGCGATGGGTTCAAACTTCCTCCTTTATCTCAGAGAAATTTGATCATCTGAAGCCTTCTTCTCTCAAATCGTCAAAATCATTCTCCATCCAACTTTGTTCTGTTGCTGGTGAGGAGCTGCGTTCCTTTGGAGGGGGAGAGGTGCTCTGATTTTTAGAATTTTCAGCTTTTCTGCACTGCTTTTTCCCCATCTTTATGGTTTTATCTACCTTTGGTCTTTGATGACAGTGACATACAAATGGGGTTTTGGTGTGGATGTCCTTTCTGTTTGTTAGTTTTCCTTCTAACAGTCAGGACCCTCAGCTACAGGTCTGTTGGAGTTTGCTCGAGGTGCACTCCAGACCCTGTTTGCCTGGGTATCAGCAGCAGAGGTTGCAGAAGAGTGAATATTGCTGAATAGTAAATGTTGCTGCCTGATTGTTCCTCTGGAAGCTTCATCTCAAAGGGATACCTGGCCGTGTGAGGTGTGAGGTGTCAGTCTGCCCCTAGTATGGGGTGTCTCCCAGTTAGGCTACTCTGGTGTCAGGGACCCACTTGAGCAGGTAGTCTGTCCATTCTCAGATCTCGAACTCCACGCTGGGAGAACCACTACTCTCTTCAAACCTGGCAGACAGGGACATTTAAATCTGAAGAGGTTTCTGTTGCCTTTTGTTTGGCAATGCCCTGTTCCCAGAGGTGGAGTCTACAAAGGCAGGCAGGCCTCCTTGAGCTGCGGTGGGCTCCACCCAGTTCAACCTTCCTGGCCACTTTGTTTACCTCCTCAAGCCTCTGCAATGGTGGTCGCCCCTCCCCCAGCCTCACTGCCACCTTGCAGTTTGATCTCAGACTGCTGTGCTAGCAATGAGGGAGGCTCTGTGGGCATGGGACCCTCCGATCCAGGGGCGGGATATAATCTCCTAGTGTGCCATTTGCTAAGACCCTTGGTAAAGTGCAGTATTAGGGTGGGAGTGACCCGATTTTCCAGGTGTTTTGTGTCACAGTTTCCCTTGTCTAGGAAAAGGGATTCCCTTCCCCCTTGTGCTTCCCAGGTGAGGTAATGCCTCGCCCTGCTTTGGCTCTCGCTTGATGTGCTGCACCCACTTTCCTATACCCACTGTCTGACATGCCCCAGTGAGATGAACCCGGTACCTCAGTTGGAAATGCAGAAATCACCCATCTTCTGTGTCACTCACACTGGCAGCTGGAGGCTGGAGCTGTTCCTATTCGGCCATCTTGGAACCAAACTTCAGGAGACTTAAAATTTTAAGAGAGAATGTTGAGTTCAATATAAACACTAGCAAGAAAATTATAGTTATTAAAAGGCCTTCTATTTGAGTAAAATGATCACAATTTAATATTTAGCCTCATTCTATTGCAATATTTTTATTCTTGTTTAGTATTGTAACCATTTTGGATACCACATATTTTGAGGTTTTTCCAAAATGTCCTTAAAGAAATTAATGAACAATTGACTCTTTTGGCACAGGCTGATTCTTCATCTCTAATACTCCTGCTTTTATCCAAGACACAGTAAGCTCCAACTTTTTCTCGTTTCTCCTACTGTGAACTCCAGTACCCTATATTTTTACCTAGAAGCATGATTCTGTTGTGTCCTCTGGTTGCCAATCCCCCGCACCCCTCATCTCTCTCTCTCCCTCTCTCTTTCTCTCTCTCTTTCTCTCTCTCTCTCATTTGAAACGTAGTTCCCGTCTTTCAGAACATTTTTTTTCCCATCCCAAACTGGTGCCCAAGGTAGAAAAATGACATGTGATGGGGGCCAATAAAGAAACTGTTATTACAAATCCCAAGAACTAGGCCAAAGAAGAAATGAATAGAAAAGCAATGACTAGACTTGAGTATAATTTAAAAAAATAGAAAATACAAATGAATTATGACACCTGTCATCTTTTTAATATGGAATGCTGTCCAATACCCCGAATCACTTGACATTTATATGTGACTTTGTTTTCACAAACTCTTTGAGTACAAAGAGCTTTGTGATATTTACTTGATTATTTATGTTCATGTTCTGTGTGGGAGTTCAGCATTATATCAAGATCTCTTTTACATTAGGGGAACTTGCTCTTTCAGCACCACTGACTCATGGGAAGTACAGAGGAAACCAAGAATAATGCTAATCTAAACAGCTCCACCTCCCAAATTGGACACGGTTCTCCTTGGGGTCAGTAGTTTAGAACCATTTATTGTTCATTTCTTGAACTAAGGAACAGGGAATTTTTTTCTTTCTTGAATTTGGAGATGGAAAACGTCATATTCTCACATTCAGATTCATGATTACAAGATTTTTAATTAATTTTACACATGTATCTTTTTTTTTTTTCTCATGCTGAAAATTTCAGTGATTTGGAAAGAGGCAGATGGAGTCCTGGCAGAGTTTATAGAATGGAAGAGACTGGAGTTGACTTAAATGTTGGTACGTAAGAGGCACGAAATTAGGAAAAGTTGAAAATTTTAAAAGTAAGGGATGGTCAATAGTGTAAAATTCCTGATAAAGCAGGAAGAGGGACACTCTATCCATAATATTACTAGGCCACAAGCAGGGTTCTAGAATACTGGTGCAGGAATCCTGCAGTCTTTGTCACTTGGAAGGTCTCTTCCTCCTGGATTCTGTAGGAATGCATATCTCCCCCCAAGTTGATCCTGTCATGACCATTTAGGTTTAAGAGAAGGCATCATATATTGGTTCTCTACCGTCCATGGCAACACACTTAGGAATAGAACTGGCTTGGATTCCCAGGCCAATGCTCTTTCCCTACATTATGCTTTTGTTGTTGAACATACTGCTTTAAAAAGTTATATCTTCATTATTTTTAGTTGCTGGTTAATGATTTTCTCTGTACTTCATACATTTTGTCTACTGGTTTTATTTAGAGCTGGTTTCTGCATATGAAGTAAATCTGAGAGAGTGGGTTCTCCTTGCCCAGATGTCTAACGCAGCCCTCCTCTCCCACTCCACTGCTCATACCCTTCTCATCACTAAGTTCTACAGTGTTATACTGCTTATTACCATTTGAAAATATCTCTTTAGGTTGTTTAATTGTTTATGATCTAATTAACTCCCCACCTGGACTTTGAGCTCCTTGAAGATATAAAATTTCATTGTTCTGGTGCTAGAACCATACCTCAAGTTCTAAACAGTGCTTGTCACATAGAAGCCCTTGGATAAGGTCATTCTAGAAGTTTGTAAGAAGTTCATATTTGTCCTTTCCTCAAGAACGGAATTTGTAATAAATAAACAGGTAAATAATAAACTCATTAAATGGAGTATCTGCAATAAGGTGGTATGTGTTTATTCATTCTTTTTTTGATCAAATATTTACCAAATTACTATTTACAGGGCTGTGCAGTGGGCTAAGTGTTTAGAGTACAGTAAAAATGAGCCATGACTCCTGCCTTCAAAGAACGTATAGTCAAAAACAAAAACAAAAACAGACATGTAAACAAAAATAGAAATATTGGGTACAAAAAATACTACTATATAAATCATCTCTTCCCTCTCCACCCTGGCTTCACTGGAGTCATAAAGGGATATTTTTAAAATACTGATGCCTGAAAGGAGTCGGACAAAAGGCCACATATTATTTGATTCCAGTTATGTAAAAAATTTAAAATAAGCAAATGCATAGAGAGAGAAAGGAGATTAGTAGATACTGAGGGCTGAGGGGTGGAGGAAGAGAAGAAATGGGGAGTGACTGTTAATGAATATGAGGTGTTTTTTTTTTGGAATGATGAAAATGTTCTAGAATTGGATAGTGGTCCTTGAAAATATACTAAAATATTCAATTTTATACTGTATGAGTGCATTATATGTTATGTGAATTATATATCAATACAATTTTTTTTTTAAATTCTGATGCCTGACTTTCACTTCTAAAGATTCTGATTTAATCGGTCTGGGGTATACTGTGGGCATTGAGGTTTTCACAGGCATCTCCGGAGACCTAGGTTGAGGACCACTGGTCTGACTACAGTGGTAGGTAAGAGAAGGTAGGGATCAACCCTGCTCAGAATTAGAAAGTTTTCCAGTGGCAGAAGATGGAATTAAAAGATAAACAAGTCATTTGACTTTCATAGGTATGACTAAGACTTGATTCAACGTAGAAATAATCTATTATTGCTAATTTGCCAAGATTTTGTCAATATCTAAGCACTGATTTAACGTAGTGCCTTTTATATTCAGTGTCACTTTTCAAGGTTTCAGTTACCTGCAGTCAACCATGGTAAAACAATATTAAATGTAAAATTCCAGAAATAAGCAATTCCTATGTTTTAAATTGCACACCATTCTGAGTTGTGTGAACAAATCTTGAGCCATCCTGCTCCATCCTGCTTGGGACATGAATCATCCCTTTGTCCAGCATAGCCACACTAGGGATGCTACTCTCCTGTTAGCCACTTAGCTGACTCGGTGATCAGATTGACTGTTATAGTATAGTAATGCTTGTGTTCAAGTAACCCTTATTTTAATTAATAATAGCCCCAAAGCACAAGAGTAGTGATGCTGGCATATTGTTAATCACTGGCTGTGTTTAATTTATAAATTAAACTTTATAATAGATATGTATGTACTTTAGAGGGAAAAAACATTGTATGTGTAGGTTTCAGTACCATCCATGGTTTCAGGCGTCCATTAGGGGTCTAGAAACGTATCTACCAAAGATAAGGGAGAACTACTATATTTCTGCAGCATTGTCAATATGGCTTCTAGGTGGTCAAGCAGGTGAGATTTCTTACCTTCAAATGTAGAATATGGAATTTTATTTTTCCATATCTAAGCAGTCATATATATTCTGCTTAAATATGCATTCTGACCCTGATGTAGTAAAGTTTTTGGAATTTCACAAGGGAGTCAATAAAGCCAGTGAACACAACAAATTTTGAATAGCTTGGGATTACAAATGATTCACTCTTTGATCAGAGAGCTTTCTAAACTTTGGTAATTTTCTACCTCATAGCTGGTAGGACGGTAGATATACAGAATCAGTATAGTTTACAAAGGAAATTTCTTACATGTTAGCCTCCATTTGTGCTATTCTCAAAGTTATCTTAAAATACTACAACAAAACTAGTCAAATGTCCTTTAATTTTGATTATTTTTGCAACAGAAAATAGCAATTTGCTCAAGGGGAGAATTAGGAAATTTGACATGAGTTAGACTCACCACCCCACTTCATGTTTCACAACCTGAAATTTAGATGACAAGGCTGAATTATCCAATTACTGACTACAAATTCTTATTTCAGATGTTGATTAATGTTCCAGTGCTTCTCTGCCTCTTGTTACTTCAGCATTTAGAACATGATTATAGTAGACAAGAGCTTTCTTATTGGCTCGTGATGACTATAGAAACTCCACAGGAGCAAAACGGTCAGGAAAGATGACAAGAAAGAGTAAGAGAAAAAGGGACACAGAGAAGGTGTGGCAGGTAGGGATGGCAGAGCTACCGAAATGAGATTAGAAGTGGCAGCTCACAGACTCACAAGGCAGTAGATCACCACTTCCAAACCTTTGTGCTTACCAACATGACCTTAGCCCTTATTAAAAACACAGATCTCTAGTCCCACCACTAGAATTGAGTTCAGCAGATATAGGGTGAGGTCCTAGAATCTGAATTTTTACATGGTCTTACCCAGATGCAAATGGCTCCCAGCCCACACTTTGAGAAACCCCGCAAGAGAGATGACATGACTAGTACTAGTAGCAAAAACCATGTTTTGTAAATATAGAGCATTTTAACTGCATTTTTCTTTTTGCTTCTCATATGATCTTAGAAGATAGATTGGGTAGATATCATTTTTCCTCATTTTAAAAATGAGTACACTAAAGTTCTAGGAAGTTAAATGATCTGAAATCCAACTTTTTCTACTCTTAGATGACCAATCCTTTTACCAAATGAAGAAACATGCACTAAAATAATTCAGTAATATAGAGACATTCAGTGTAAGGGCAAGCCTGCCTCATTAAGAAAATGGTCTTTAATGCAGGTTACTATTAAAGGATAGAAGATAATAGAATATATTGTTGAAAGTTTTTTTAAAATTTTAACATGTCAAAGTTTAGGACACTTCAAGTGCTTCCTTTCTTTAGTTTGAGCCTTCACTAATATAGAATCATCTAATGAAATATTTATTCATTTATTCAATAAATATGCTGCATAATTGAGATATTACTGGGACACAGCTTTGCATTTGTAACCCTTTGAAAACATTCTCAGTTTTTTACATATTATTTTATCCTTATTACTATCCTTTATTATTTTAAAATGTATTTCTTCTTACACATAGCTATGCTGTTATGTATTTGTAAACACAATAAGCCCATAAGCAGTATTCAACAATTCCTCATTAAGTCAGTATTCTCCCATACTCATTTTGTCCTACTTCATCTACCACTTTCTAAGATGTGAGTCACCCATTCAGGTGCTCACTTTTTGTTTCATCCTCAAAATTGTAATTTTTTGTTCTTGATCCTCATCCCTTCACTTTGTTGAATAAGACTATATAAGCTCTCTTTGTGGCCATTAACTTGTTTCTTCATTCTTCCTTACATAATCTTGGCTGAAAGGCTCTTGTGTGGCACACTGTGAACCTATGTTTCTACATGAACTGGTGGGTTGGAGCTAGGCTCTGATCATTTTCTTCTGTCTTCATAAACTTGAAGAGCTAAAACATGAAACTACTGCATAATTCTGTATTGATCATGTTCAGCCCTCCCTCCTCTGGTGACAAGCTGCCTTCTGACTATAAATCAAGAGGGCTATGCCAACTGTTACCTCCTGGCAGGACTGTATATTTTGAAGGGAGCCATGAAATGAACAGGAAACTAGTGCCAAAACATTCTTGATCATACATAAAATTTCTTAATGAAAAATTCCCAAATCCTTCAGATGGTCCCTTCTTTGATTGATGTTTTTATTCCCATGGACCAATTTATTTTAACATCTTCCCCTTCAAACAATTGTCAAGAACCCTGAGGAGCCCTTCTTCGACCTTTGTATTTTGAACCCTGGCATTTTATTTTTCACTTGAGCCCACATGTTTGTAGCTTTATGCTTTGTTTCACCAATTTTGGCTCCTGCTTTTTAAGCTTAATCTTTAGAGATTTTTAATCCATGCAGGCTTTCATCTGTTGCTTTTGCTAATGTGATATAATATATCAGCTGTATCAGCTGTGAGTGGTGTGGTTGGCCATATTAGGCCTGACAAAGGAAAGCCCCAAAGTGGACCAAACTGAACACTTTTAGTCCAGGTAATACAGATGCAGAAAGGTGGAGACTGTCCCATCAAATTCAGAAAAGCAAGAGTTTCAAGTGTAAAAAAAAAAAAAAAAAAAAAAAAATCACAAACATTGGGCCCAGATGGTATGGCTGTCTGAATATTATATTACCTCTCATATAAGCTGTTCCTGGGTGCCAAATACTAAGTATCTTAGTCAGTTCACACTGCCATAACAAAATACAACAGGCTGGGTGACTTAAACAATAGGAATGTATTTCTCACAGTTCTGGAGGCTGGAAGTCCAAGATCAGTGTGCAAACATGGTTCCATTTCATTGAGACCTCTCTGCCTGGCTTGTAGATGGCTATTTTCTTGTGTGTATTTGAATGACAGGGAGGAAGAGCAAAAAATAGAATATGAATGCAAGCTTTCTCTTGTCTCTTATTATAAGGAAAAATTCCATCATGAGGGTCCCACCTTCATGACCTCATCTAACCCTAATTACCTCTTAAATGTACCATCTCCAAAGACCATTACATTAGTGCTTCCAAATACAAATTTTGGAGAAGGGTACACAAACATTCAGTCCGTAACACAAAGGGTATGAAAGACAACAAACCCATTTCCAATATCTCTGGCATGGTGGACATCTCCATGTGAGCTGCCAACACTACAGAATTCAGGGCATGCCTTTGAAAGATGCAAGGGAAGCCTAGGCAGCTAAGCCCATCCCTGCATCCTTATTTCATTTGATCTTTGGTACTGCTGATCTACCGCTTTGATAATAAACCAAAGTAAAAGTGACCTCAAACCTGGATCAAACTTCATAGTTTAGTCTCGTGCAACTGTAATCAACTGTTACTTTTTTATCTCCACTGCTCTGTAGACCTTATCAGCAGGTCCACAGGCAACACATAGAGGAAGAGGCTCTGGGAGAGGCTTTGCCTCATTCTTTGCTTTATATTCATTTCTATTCCCCAACTTGCTTTTTCTAACTTTTCTGGTTATTGATCCTGACCATGTGATTGCATTGACATTGAATAAAATCATTCTTTAAAGAATTTCTTTAAGCTCCTACTATGTGCCAGGTGTTGTTCTGAGCACTGAATATACAACAGTGAACAATAGAGATAGAAACTCTGCCCTGGTGATGCTGACATTAGGCAGAATAATAGATCGTAAGAGGTACCAAGCAGGGAATGGGGATAAGCAGTGCTAACGGCCACTTGAAACAGAAACTTGAACAAATTTACAAGAAAACAATAAACAACTGCATTAAAAAGTTGGCAAAGGATATGAACAGACACTTCTCAAAAGAAGACATACATGTGACCAACAAGCATATGAAAAAAAGCTTAACATCACAGATCATTAGGGAAATGCAAATCCAAACCACAATGAGATACTATCTCATGCCAGTCAGAAAGGCAATTATTAACAGGTCAAGAAACAACAGATGCTGGTGAGGCTGCAGATAAATAGGAATGCTTTTACACTGTTGGTGAGAATGTAAATTAGTTCAACCACTGTGGAAGACAGTGTGGCAATTCCTCAGACCTAGAACCAGAAATACCATTTGACCCAGCAATCCCATTACTGGGTATATACCCAAAGGGATATAAATCATTCTATTGTAAAGATACATGCACACGTTTGTTTATTGCAGCACTATTTACAATAGCAAAGACATAGAACCAACCCAAATGCCCATCAATGATAGACTGGATAAAGAAAATGTGGTATGTATACATCATGGAACACAATGCAGCCATAAAAAGTAAGGAGATCATGCTCTTTGCAGGGACATGGATGGAGCTCAAAGCCATTTCCTCAGCAAACTAACAAAGGTACAGAAAACCAAACACTGCCTGTTCTCACTTATAAGTAGGAGCGGAACAGTAAGAACACATGGACGCAGCGAGGGGAACCACACACACTGGAGCCTGTTAGGGTGGGGGTGTGGTAGGAGGGAGAGCATCAGGATAAATAGCTAATGTATGTGGGGTTTAATACCTAGGTGATGGGTTGATAGGTGCAGCAAACCACCATGGCATAAATTTACCTATGTAACAAACCTGCACATCCTGCACATGTATCCTAAAACTTAAAATTTAAAAATGAAGGAAAATTTTTAAAAATTAGATAGTGGTAATGGTTGCACAACTCTATGATAATGTACTAAATACCACTGAATGTTGTACTTTATAGGGATGAATTTTATGTTATGTGAATTACATCTCAATAAAGTTATAAAACAAAGAGGAACGTCTGGCCAACAGGGCCTCTAGAGATTTACTTCAAGTAATAGATTGTGAAAACTTAGTATATGATACATGTGACAGGCCCGCTCTTTAGGAAAAAAACATGAAGCACACTGAGAGGTGGGAGAGTGAGTGAAAGAGAGAGGATGAGTAAGTGTTTCATCTCCCCCACCCACCCCATATCAATAAAGGTGGACTTTGTGGAGGAAATGGAGGTTTGACAAAAATATTCCAACCAGATTTTTGGGGAAGTTGCCAACAGAGCAGATGTATGCCATCTTCACTGTCTGAGACTCTGGAAGATCACCTTTAAGAGTGTCCCTCACCAATAAGGAGTGATCATAACAGAGGAGAAATGGATACAAAAAGAAGGGCACTTCTTCCATAGCTCCTACCTGGCATAGAGAGATCCAGAAGTCTCTACACACTCCCAGTGAGGGACATGGAAAGTAGCTGAATGTTGAGAGCCAAGGTGACTCCATGGCAGAGGCTACAGGTGGCCAGCCTAATCCAGGGGCTGGTAGAATTGTGTGGCTGAGACACAGAGGGCCTCAAGGGCAGTCATAGGCTAAGACAGGGCCTACTAGACAGGATGGAGAGCAACATCATGCCTGGATTGAGACGACAGGACAAGCAGTATTTCATTAGCCCTGTACCTCATTGTTGGATGCCAGGAAGGTGGAGTATCTGAGGACATTACTATAGAGGCCATGAGCATTCACACAAGGATCTCCTTGCCAACCTCTGTTGCTATCTTGGGAAAAAAGGATATAGGGATGGGTGGTGAAACTCTGGAACACTGAACATTTACCTAAAGGGACTAAGTTAACCCAGAAGAGACTATTTTTGATTGATGGAGATTTCATACCCACTAATTAGAAGATTTTAAGATACTCCTCATCACCATTATTTATTGGAATAGGGACTTCAGATAGAGATAAGAACACTTATCAGAGTTTCTTGACCAATCATTGACATTCTGGGTAAGATAATCCTTTGTTATTCAGGATTGTCCTGGACATTGCAAGATGTTTAGCAGCATCTAAGCCCTCTACCCATTAGATGCCAGTAGTTACTCTCCCCTCCATTCCAGAAGTCACAAAAACCTCTCCCCTCAAGAATAAAATTGCCCCCAGCCAAGAAATATTTTGTTTTATGCATTCTATACACATCTGAGGACAGAGGGTTCACTTTTCCACCCTTCTTTCTACCCACATGTTCTAGCTCAGGCCTCAAATATTCTACATGATGTGAGACAAGCAAACTTCCTCTCCTGTGTGACTTCTTCCTCCTGTTGAACAATGCAAAGAGCCTGAAAGTCATGCCCTTTCCTGCATAATACATGCCCTTCTTTGTATTCAGCTTTGTTTCTTATACTAAAATTACATCCTGTTTCTTTGCTCTCCGAGCCCCACAGGCTGTGTCTCGAGCTTCCTGTGTTCTGATATGATTGTATTACCTGTTCTGAGATGTGCTCTCTGCCACTCATGTGATTTTAATTCATCCTTCCAGGTTTCCTTTCCCTCCTGCATTTTTCCTCCTCCTACACTGCCTCCCATAGCGGCTACTCTTACCTTTGCTCTCCTCTTTATTTCTTCTTTTTTGAGTTGGGTCCATATCTCTTGGCTCTACTCAGCCCTTTTTCTCTTGGTTTATTTTCCAGTGGATTCTGGGAGGTGCCCATCCCCCACCTGCTCCACCTCCACCCTGCTGACCTCCTCTGTATAATCTGATGAGCCATTGCTACTGAATGAGGAAAGGCTTAACCTTCCATTCCCCACCCCATATTCCTTTCCCTGGCCCCTCTTTTCCCTCCATAGCTTCTGTCTCTGTTTTTATTCTTTGTTTCTTGTCCACTGCAAGGTGAAATTCAGCCTTGTCCTTATGTTCCTCATCTCATCCTTTCCCACATTTGTGACATGTCTTCCCTTTGTCACATGAAGAACAGCAGCGGGGTGGAGAGCCTAGCGGAGAGGATGCACACAGTGCCGGGAGTCAGTCATTCAGACAGGGACATAGATCTTGGAACTTATACATTTCTCAGCTGTGTAAAATGTGGGTAATAAAAGTAGCTAATCCATAGGGTCACTGAAGGATTCAATGAGTTTGCAGTGTACAATGTTTAGTAGATTCTAGACTGTATGCCCTGATATCTAGTGGATATGCAGTGAATGTTTGTCACATGGTTAAAATTTTGCATCATATGCATCCCAAGACCTGGCACATAGTGAATGCTCAAAGTAAAAATGTTCTTCAACTGAACTGAATCAAACTGTCTTTTCGACATTAGATTTGATGGTCCAGACCTCAAAGTCAGACCTTACTTTCTTCATAAGTCACAGTCTTTTCTTCTTCAGGTTGAAACTTCTCCTATGTCTATAATTTGATTCCTCAAGAAAGCAAAGATGCTACATTAACCTACTACACAGAATCCTTCCCAAACTATTCTTACTGACTGTTCTCCTAGTGTACCCTCCAAAGTAAACTCGTTATTTTCCTGCTGATTTGAAGCTGATATCAAACTTTATGGGAATTTAATCACGACAAATTGGTCCCTAGGGTACATGCCAATCGGATTAGTAATCAGGATCCCCTGCACATAATCTCTGTGCAGCTTTTGAAGCAGATCCACATGCCAAATCTTCCCTTGGAGGACTCTCCCTGCTCTCCTCCCCTTCAATATGGAAAAAGTTTCCTATCTTTTCTTTGTCAGCTTCTCTTCTGCACCTCCTCCTTGCTCCCAGTTGTTTCATTCCTCTTTCCTCCACCCTGCTGCCATTCTTCAGACTCTTTTCTTTTCCCTCTGATTATCAAACTGAATTTAATCCTGATAGATAAATTGAGCATGTGGTATTAGCTACATTGACAGATGAGGAAAGTCAGGGTGGCACATTACCACCATTGCTCAAGTCATAGAATGGCACAGTACTGCTGGAATCGAGATTAGACATGAAGGTCCTGCCTCTAAGCCTGTGGATTTTTCACTTTGTCAAAACCATATTGACTTCAAACAGAGTGTCAGTGAACATTACCAATCTCTACAAAATCTAAGATATGTTGTGTTTTTATCATTAAAGGTTGTTACCCATAATGAAGAAAGGATTCATATTAGTCTAATACTTCTATAGAGCAGTGTTCAAAATCATTAGTGTTTTATCTCCATATTTGTCATTTGTTGCTTCAAAAATTATTTATGTACATAAACAGGAAACAGTAACTACAATTTTATAGCACTTCAAATTTACAAAGTCATTTTATAACCCATTGTTTCATTTGCATCCTCAAAACAATCTTGCAAAGAATGCATTGTTAACCCTATTTTACAGATAATGAAACTGAGGCTCAGAAAACTTCAATAATTTAATGTGATACACTTAGCTAGGAAATGATAGAACCTTGAGTTGGAAACTTTTCTTCTTGATTTCAAAGCTCATGCTCTTTCAGTTTGAGCATTTTACTTCACACATGAAGGGGCTGTGCTTCTAAAACGCATTTAGCTTAGTTTATGAACATTTCTTGTCAAGAGTAGAAATGCATCAAATTTACAGACAAACAATGTAAAGGCAAATCAGTAATATTATGTTTAGCTATTGATATGAGATGATGCCACTTGCAGAATTAAAATTCATTACAGGCAATAGATCTTTTTCAAGACTAAGCTTTGCTAGATCCTATTATTTTGTAAATAGCACCAAAATAAAGGAGTTGGGTTTATTAGGGTAATTAAATAGGTTGATTTAGTCCCCAATTGAGTACAGTGGGCCTGACTGCTCACTCAACAGTGCACTAAAAGTCTGTTACACGGTATGGGGAAAACAGACCGGGCTTTGCAAAGCTGCATGTAAAGCATCTGCATTTTCAGCATTGGAAGCTTGATCAGAATTTCCATAATGAAGTTAGAAGACAGGAAGATCTGAGACTAGATTATACAGCTCATTGAAAACTCAAACTGTTTCTATGAATTATAAGAATAGATTTCATCCCCAAATTGAAAAGTTACATGCCTGAATTCATTTTGTACAGGGAGATGAGGTTCCTTTTCAGTCTTGAGTTTGCAGATGGACCAGATGGCATGTACATGCCCAGAAGGTCAGGTGACACAATGAGGGGATAGATGCTTATGTACATGTTTCTGGATAGAGGTTTTGTAACTTCCAAGAGTTTCACAAAGAGGGCAGGGATTGGTTAACCACTGATAAAGAGGGCAGTTGATACCTTGGGAATGAGTAAGCCCACCTGGAGGGAGTGGGGATAGAGGCAGGTCCCAGGCAGAACCTAGAAAATCGACCAACTATAATACATATCAGACATTTTAATAAAATTATTCTCAAATTAGTGTCACATGAATTACAGATAGTGTGATTAGACATCACAATGATAAAGGTGGTGGTGATTACTGGTGACTTTTGATTTTGGGCCCATGGATGCATCATATGTGATGCATAAACCCCTTCAAATTGGATGCAAAACTGTATGTATATGTGCATATGAGCATGTCTAGAGAGAGGAGCTCTAGATTTCCTCAAAGTCTTAGAGAGGGTACTTGACCCCTTTGAAGGTGAGGAATCACTGTGGGGATGGAGCAAGATGGCAGAATAGAAGGCTCCATCATTAGTCCTCCCCACTGGAACAACAAATTTTAGCAATTATCTGCACACAGAAAGCCATTGTCACAATAACTGAAAATTAGGTGAGTAATCACAGTACCTAGATTTCACTTCACATTAATATAAGAGACATTGAGGAGAGCAGGAGAAACAATCTTGAATTGCCAATACCACCTCTTCCCTATCCTGCAGCAATGACCATGCAGCATGGGGAGAGAATCTGCACCGTGGGGAAGGACAGCACAGAGACTGGGGGACTTTACATGGAAATCAGTGTTGCTCTGTCACAGAGGAGAATAAAGCTATGCTGGGTTCAACTAGCACCTGTGCATAGAGGGATCATTTGGAAAAAACCTGGCCAGAGGGACATCACCCATCCCAGGGGTTCGAACATAAGTTTCTCAGCAAGCCTCACCACCATGAACTGAAGTGCTCTGGGGTCCTAGGTAAACTTAAAGGCAGTCTAGGACACAACAACTGCAATTTCTAGACAACTGCTAGTGCTAGACTGGGCTTAGAGCCAGTGAACTAGGGTGGCACATGATCTAGGGAGACACCAGCTGGTTTGGCTAAGGGAGGGCTTACACCATCCCTTCCCTAGGCCTCAGGCAGTGCAACTCACAGCAACAAAAGTGACTCCTTCCTTCTGCTTAAAGAGAGGAGAGCAAAGAGTAAAGAGGACTTTGGTTTCCACCTTGGATACCAGCTCAACCACAGAAGGATAGGGCACTAGGCAGAGTTCTGAGGCCCTCATTTCAGGACCAAGTTCACAGATGAAATTTCTAGACACACCCAGGGCCAAAAGGGAATCTACTGCTTTGAAGGGAAGGACCCAGTCCTGGCAGGATTTATCACCCACTGACTAAAGAGCCCTTGGGCCCTGAATAACCAGCAGTGATGCCCAGGGAGTACACCGTAGGCCTTGGGCTTTAAGACCTGCTGACTACAGGTCTGACCCAGCACATTTTCAGCTGTGGTGACTGTGGTGAAAGACTCCTTCTGTTTGAGAAGAGCAGAGGGAAAAGTAAAGGGGACTTTGTCATGCACCTTGGGTACCAGCTCAGCCACAATAGGGTATAGAAACAAGCAGGCTCTTAGATCCCCGAGTCCAGACCTAGGCCCTTGGACGGCATTTCTAGACCTACCTTTGGCCAGAGGGGAGCCCACTGCTATAAACGATGAGTCCCAGGTCTGGTAGCATTCACCACAAGCTGATGGAAGAACTCTTGGGCTTTAGGTAAACATTGGCAGTAGCCTGGCAGAACCTCCATTGACCAGTGGTGGTGGCCACAGAGAGAGGCTCCTCTACCTGTGGAAAGGGGAGGGCAAAGTGGGAAGGACTTTGCATACTGGTATAAGTACCAGCTTAATCTCAGAATAGAATACTAGGTAAACTGCTGAGGTAAACACTAGGTAAACTCCAATACCTGGCTCCCAGACAGCATCCCTGGACATGCCCAGGGCCTGAGGGAATATACCACCCTGAAGAACAGGGCCTTGGGCAAGATCCTGTGCTGTGCTGGCTTCAGGTCTCACCCTGAAGCCACAGGGGTACTTGTATCACCACACCCTCAGCTCCAGGTGGATCAGCACAGAGAAAGAGGGACTCTATTTGTTTGGGAAAAAGTAAGGGAAAAGAACAAGAGTCTCTTCCTGGAAATCCAGAGAATTCTTCCAGATCCTATACCAGACCACCAAGGCAGTACCTCTAAAAGTCTGCAAAAACCACAGTTTTAGTGGGCTTGGGGCCCAATTTCCTTCAAATACCTGGGAAGCCTTTCCCAGAAGGACAGGCACAAACAATCCCTGTGAAGAATACAATAAATATCTAACTCTTGAATGCCCAGACACCGACAAACATCTACAAGCATCAGCATCATCCAGGAAAACATGACCTCACCAAATGAACTAATTAAGGCACGAGGGAACAATCCTGGAGAAACAGATATGTGACCTTTCAGACGAAAAATTCAAAATAGCTGTCTAGAGGAAACTCAAATAATTTCAAGGTAAAACAGAGAAGGAATTCAGAATCCTGTCAGATAAATTTAACAGAGAGATTGAAATAACAACAACAAAATAAAGCAGAAATTCTAGAGTTGAAAAATGCAATTGACATGTGAAAGAATGCATCAGTGTCTTAATAGCAGAAGTGATCAAGCAGTAGAAAGAATTACTGAGATTGAAGACAGGCTATTTGAAAAAAAACACAAAGAAGACAAAATAAAAAATAATAAAAAACAATGAAGCATGCCTACAGGAAGTAGAAAATAAATGCAAGAGGGCAAATCTAAATGTTATTGGCCTTAAAGAGGAGGTAGAGAGATAGATATAGAAAGTTTATTCAAAGGGATAATATCAGAGAACTTCCCAAACCTAGACAAAGATATCAACATTCAAGTACAAGAAGGTTATAGAACACCAAGTAGATTTAGCCCAAAGAAGATGACATCAAGACATTTAATAATCAAACTCCAAAAGGTCAAAAATAACACATCGTAAAAGCAGCGAGAGAAAAGAAGTGAATAACGTACGATGGAGTTCCAATATGTCTGGCAGCATACTTTTAAGTGGAAGCCTTACAGGCCAGGAGACAGTGGCTTGACATATTTAAAGTGTTGAAGGAAAAAAGTTTTACCCTAGAATAGTATGTCCTGGAAAAATATCCTTCAAACATGAAGGAGAAATAAAGACTTTTCCAGATGATATGGATTGGCTCTGTGTCCCCACTCAAATCTCACATTGGATTGTAATTCCTAATGTTGGATATGGGGCCTGGTGGGAGGTAATTGGATCATGGGAGTGGTTTCTAATTATTTAGCACCATCTCCTTAGTGCTATCTCATGATTAAATTCTCATGAGATCTGGTTGTTTAAAAGTATATAACACTACCCCCTTTACTCTCTCCCTCCTGTTCTACCATGTGAAGATTGCATCTGTTTCCCCTTCTACCATGATTGTAAGTTTCCTGGGGCCTCCCAAGCCATGCCTCCTGTACAGCATGCAGAACTGTGACCAAATTAATCCTCTTTTCTCCATAAATTACCCAGTCTCAGGTATATTTTTATACAGTGTGAGAACAGATTAATACACCAGACAAACAAAAGCTGTGAGACTTCATCAATATCAGACCTTTCCTACAAGAAATGCTAAAGGGACTTCTTCAATCAAAAAGAAAAGGATGTTAGTGAGCAAGAAGAAACCATCTGAAAGTACAAAGTTCAATGGTAATAGTAAGCACACAGAAAAGCACAGAATAGTATAACACTGTAATGGTGGTATATAAACTACTTTTGTCTTAAGTAGAAAGACTAAATGATGAACCAACAAAAAATAATAACTACAACAACTTTTCAAGACATAGACAGTAAAATAAGACATAAAGAGACACATATTAAAAAGCAGAAGGATGAAGTTAAAATGTAGATATTTTATTAGTTTTCTTTTTATGTGTTTGTGTCTTTATTTGTATATGCAATCAGTGTTAAGTTGCCATCAGTTTAAAACAATTGATTATAATGGTATTTGCAAATGTTATGGTAACCTCAAATTTAAAAAATGTACAACAGATACACAGACACAGACACACACACACACACACACACACACACACACACACAGAGAGAGAGAGAGAGAGAGAGAGAGAGAGAGAGAGAGACAGAGCAAGAAATTAAAGCATATCACCAAAGAAAATAACCTTTGCTAAAAGGAAGACAGGAAGGAAGAAAAACCTTCAAAACCACCAAAAAAAAAAAAAAAAAAAAAAAAAAAAAGGCAGGATTAAGTCCCTACTTATCAACAATAACATTGAATGTAAGTAGACTAAATTTTCCAATGAAAAGACACAGAGAGGCTAAATAGTTGTAAAAACAAGACCCAATAATCTTTTGCCTACAAGAAACACACTTCACCTAAAATATACATATAAACTCAAAATAAAGGAAAGGAAAAAGACATTCCATGCCAATGGAAAGCAAAACGGAGCAGGAGTACCTATACTAATATCAGACAAAACAGGTTTCAAGACAAAAACTGCAAAGAAGAGACCAAGAAGGTTATTATATGATGATAAAAGGGTTAATTTAGCAGTAGGATATAATGATTATATGTGCACCCAACACTGGAGCACCCAGATATATAAAGCAAATATTAGTAGAGCTAAAGGGAGAGGTAGACACCAATGCAACAGTAACTGGAGACGTCAACACATACTTTCAGCATTAGACAGAAGTCCAGTCAGAAGATCAATAAAGAAATATCAAATTTAATGTGCACCAAGAACAAATGGACCTAATAGATATTTACAGAACATTTAATCCAACGGCAGAATGCACACTGTTCTCCTCAGCACATGGATCATTCTCATTCTCTGACCACAATGGAATAGAAGTAGAAATCAATAACAAGAGAAATTTTGGAAGCTATATGAACACACAGAAATTAAAGAATATGCTCTTGCGTGATCAGTGGGTCAATGAAAAAAATAAGAAGAAAATTGAAAAGTTTCTTAAAACAAATGAAAAAGGAAATAAATACAACATACCAAAACCTATGGGATACAGGAAAAGCAGTACTAAGAGAGAATTTTATTGCTATAAATGCCTACATCAAAATAGAAAAAAAATTCAAATAAATAATCTAATAATGAATCTTAAAGAATTAGAAAAGCAAAAGCAAGCCAAATCCTAAATTGGGAGAAGAAAATAAATAATAAGGATCAGAGCAGAAAAAAAATGAATTTGAAATGAAGAAAACAATACAAAAGATCAATGAAACAAAAAGTTGGTTTTACAAAAAGATAAAATTGGCAAATCTTTATCCAGACTACAGAAAAAAAAAAAAGGAGACCCAAATAGATAAAATCGGAGATTTTAAAAAAAGGAGATATTACAACTGAAACTCAAAGGATCATTAGTAGCCCCTATGAAAAATTATGTGCCAATAAATTGGAAAATCAAGAAAAAATGGATAAATTTCTAGACACATACAACCTACTAAGATTGAACCATAAGGAAACCCAAAATCTGAGCAAACCAATAACAAGAAATGAAATCTAAGCTGTAATAAAGTCTCCCAATAAAGAAAAGCCTGAGACCCAATGGCTTCACCACTGAATTCTACCTAACATTTAAAGAACTGATACTGATACTAATCCTACTATAACTGTTGTGAAATAGAGGAGGAGGGAGTACTTCCAAATTCATTATATGAGGCCAGTATCATCCTGATACCAAAATCAGAACAAAGGCACATCATAAAAGGAAGGAAGGAAGGAAAAAAGAAAGAGAAAGAAAGAAAGAAAGAAAGAAAGAAAGAAAAGGAAAGGAAAGGAAAGGAAAGGAAAGGAAAGGAAAGGAAAGGAAAGGAAAGGAAAGGAAAGGAAAGGAAAGGAAAGGAAAGGAAAGGAAAGGAAAGGAAAGGAAAGGAAAGGAAAGGAAAGGAAAGGAAAGGAAAGGAAAGGAAAGGAAAGGAAAGGAAAGGAAAGGAAAGGAAAGGAAAGGAAAGGAAAGGAAAGGAAAGGGAAGGAAAAAAGAAAAGAGAAAAGAAGGAAGGAAAGAAAACTACAGGCCAGTATGTCTGATAAATATTGATGCAAAAGTCCTTAACAAAATACCAGCAAACAAAATTCAACAATACATTAAAAAGATCATTCATCATGACCAAGTGATATGTATCATAGGGAGGCAAGGATAGTTCAACATACACAAATTAATCAATATGATACATCATATCAACAGAGTGGAAGACAAAAATCATATGATCATTTCAATTGATGCTGAAAAAGCATTTGATAAACTTCAACATTCCTTCATGATAAAAACCCTCAAAAAATGGTTATAGAAGGAACATACCTCAACATAATAAAAGCTGTATATGACAGACCCACAGCTAGTATCATGCTGAATGGGAAAAACCGAAAGCTATTCCTCTAAGACCTGACACATGACAAGGGTGCCAACTATCACCCCTATTATTTAACATAGTACTGGAAGGCCTGGCTAGAGCAATCAGACAAGAGAAAGATATAAAGAACACCCAAATTGGAAAGGAAGAAGTCAAATTATCCTTGTTTGCAGATGATATTATCTCATATTTGGAAAAACCTAAAGACTCCACACACAAAAAAACTGTTAGAACTGATAAACGAATTCAGTAAAGTTGCAGGATAAAAAATCAACATACAAAAATCAGTAGTATTTCTGTATACCAACAGTGAACAATCTGAAGAAAAAAAAAAATTGAAAGTAAGCCTATTTGCAATAGCAAAAAATAAAACTAAATAACTGTTAATTAACTTAACCAAAGAAGTAAATAATCCCTACAAGGATAACTACACAAAGCTGATAAAAGAAATTGAAGAGGACAAACACAAAACATGAAAAGATATACCATGTTCATGTATTGGAAGACTCAGTATTGTTAAAAAGACCATACCACCCAAAGCAGTCTACGGATTCAATTCAATGCTGTCCCTATCAAAATACAAATGACATTCTTCACAGATTTAAAAGAAACCATCCTAAAACTTATGTGGAATCACAAAAGACCCAGAAAATCCAAAGCTATCCTGAGCATAAATAACA
Source organism: Chlorocebus sabaeus (assembly GCF_047675955.1). NCBI lineage: Eukaryota > Metazoa > Chordata > Mammalia > Primates > Cercopithecidae > Chlorocebus > Chlorocebus sabaeus. The sequence goes on along the minus strand of NC_132933.1, from coordinate 7,615,953 downwards.
AAACTGGAGGAATCACATTACCTGACTTCAAATTATACTAGAGAACTACAGTAACCAAAACAATGTGGTACAGGTATAAAAACAGACACATAGACCAATGGAGTAGAAGGCAGATCCCAGAAAGAAATCCACTGCCTGCAGTTAACTCATTTTTGAGAAATGTGTGAAGAACATACAGTAGGGAAAATACATTAGGGTCTCTTCAATAAATGGTGCTCTGAAAACTGGATATCCATATGCAGAAGAATGAAACCAGAACCCTATCTTTCATCACATACAAAAGTCAAATCAAGAGGTGTTAAAGGTTTCACTCTAAAATCTAAAATTATGTAACTACTACAAGAAAACATTGGGGAACATCTCCAGGTTATTGATCTAGCCAAAAATTTCTTGAGCGATACCCCACAAGCACAGGCAACCAGGGCAAAAATGCATAAATGGGATCACATCAAGTTACAAAGCTTTTGCATAACAAAGGAAACAATCAACAAAATGAAGAGACAACCCAGAGAATAGGAGAAAATATTTGCCAGCTACCCATCTGACAAGGGATTAATAACCAGAATATATAAGAAACACAAACAACTCTATAGGAAAAAAAAAAAACAAACTAATATTCTGATCAAAAGATGAGCAAAAGATTTGAATGCACATTTCTTAAAACACACACACACACACACACAAAATTGGCAAACAGGCATATGAAAAGGTGCTCAACATCACTGATTAGAGAAATGCAAACTGAAACCACAATGAGATATCATCTCAGTCAAGTTGAAATGGCTTATATCCAAAAGAAAGTCAATAACAAATGCTAGCGAGGATGTAAAGAAAAGAGAACCTTTGTACATCATTGATGAAAATATAAATTAGCACAACCAATATGGAGAACATTTTGGAGGTTCCTCAAAAAACTAACAATAGAGGTACTATATGAAGCATTCCCATTACTGGGTATATACTCAATAGAAAGAAGATCAGTATATCAAAGAGGTGTTTGCACTCCCATTATTATTACAGCAGTAATATCCAAGATTTGGAAATAACCTAAGTGTTCATTAACATAGAAGATGAGGTACTCCTAGCAGAAGACAAAAAATAACTAAAATCAGAGCTGAACTGAAGGAGATAGAGATACAATAAAACATTCAAAAGACCAATTAATCCAAGAGCTGGTTTTTCGAGAAAATTAATAAAATAGACTGCTAGCTAGACTAATAAAGAAAAGAGAAGATTCAAATAAACACCATCATAGATGATAAGGGGGATATTACCACTGAGCCCACAGAAATTCAACCAACCACCAGAGAATATTATAAACTCCACTATGCCCATAAACTGGAAAATCTAGAAGAAATGAATACTCACCTGAACACATATACTCTCACAAGACTGAACGAGGAAGAAGCTGAATCCCTGAATATACTAATAATGAGTTCTGAAATTGAGGCAGTAATAAATAGCTTATCACCACCAACAACAACAAAAGGCCCCGGACCAGATGGCTTCACAGCTGAATTCTACCAGATGTACAAAAATGAACTGCTGCCATTCCTACTGAAACGATTCCAAAATATTGAAAAAGAGGGCCTCCTCCCTAACTCATTCTGTGAGACCAGAATCATCATGAAACCAAAACCTTGCAGAGATACAACAAAAAAAGAAAACTTCAGGCTAATATCCTTGATGAACATCGGTGTAAAAAATCCTCAAGAAAATACTAGCAAACTGAATCCAGCAGCACATCAGGAAGCTTATCCACCACAAGCAAAAAGGGTTTTTCCCTGGGATGCAAGGTTGGTTCAACATGCATAAATCAAAAGATGTGATTCATCACATAAACAAAACTAAAGACCAAAACCACATGATTATCTCAATAGATGCAGAAAAGGCTTTCTGAAAAATTCAACATCCCTTCGTGTTAAAAACTCTCAATAAACCAGGTAGGTACTGAAGGAACATACCTCAGAATAGTAAGAGCCATATGTAACAAACCCACATTCAATATCATACTAAATGGGAAACAGCTGGAAGCATCCCCCTTGAAAACTTGCACAAGACAAGGATGCCCTCTCTCACCACTTCTATTCAACATAATATTAGAGGTTCTGCAAGGCACTCCAGCTGATGGGCCTCGCTGAGCTCCCAGCTGACAGCCAGCACCAACCTGGAGCCGTGTAAGCGATCATCTTGTACTTTCCTGCCCAGTCAAATTTCAGATATCTGCAACTCCTGGCACATGGAGCAAAAGGTTCGCAGAGATGAGTCCAGTCCTCTGTCAGCCCAGATAATCCTGAGACAATAAATAGTTATTGTTTTAACCCACTAAGTTTTGAGATAATTTTTTACACAGGAACAATCAAAATTGTTATTTTCACTTCTCGTGGGTAAGTATTAGGAGTAGAATATTATAAACTCCACTATGTACATAAACTGGAAAATTTATGTGCATAGTCCTAAATTTGACAGACCAGGTGTGGTGGCTCACACCTGTAATCCCAGCTCTTTGGGAGGCCGAGGTGGGCGGATCACCTGAGGTCGGGAGTTTGAGGTCAGCCTGACCAACATGAAGAAACCCCATCTCTACTAAAAATACAAAAATTAGCTGGACCTGGTGGTGCATGCCTGTAATCTCAGCTACTCAGGAGGCTGAGGCAGGCGAGTCACTTGAACCTGGTAGGCAGAGGTTGTGATGAGCCGAGATTGAGCCATTGCACTCCAGCCTGGGCAATAAGAGTGAAACTCCATCTCAAAAAAAAAAAAAAAAAAAAAATTAAAAAAATGAGTAGAACTGCTGGATCATATAATATGTATATATTAATCTGTATAGAAAATTACCAAATTATTATCATATTATCAAAAGTAGTTTTACCTCTTCATACTCTCACTAGCAAAGTAAGAGTGCTCTGGTTTCTCCATATCCTCATCATAACTTTTTAAAATTTTAGCTACTGTCAGTTATTCATGGTATCCCATTGGTTTTTGTTGTTGTTGTTGTTTTGTTTTTTTGTTTTTTGTTTGTTTTTTTGAGATGGAGTCTCACTCTGTCACCCAGGCTGGAGTGCAGTGGCGCGATTTCGGCTCACTGCAACCTCTGCCTCCCGGCTTCACGCCAGCCATTCTCCTGCCTCAGCCTCCCAAGTTGCTAGGACTACAGGCACCCGCCACCACGCCTGGCTAATTTTTTATATTTTTAATAGAGACGGGGTTTCACGTGTTAGCCAGGATGGTCTCGATCTCCTGACCTCGTGATCCGCCTGCCTCGGCCTCCCAAAGTGCTGGGATTACAGGTGTGAGCCACCACGCCCGGCCCTCCTATTGGGTTCTTAATTATTATTTCATGATTAGTAATAATGTTGAAAACTTTTCATTGTGTTTAATTATCATTTGTAAATCTTCCTTTGTGAAATCTATTTACAAATCTTTTGTCTATTTTGTTTTAAATTGAGTTTTTGCCATTTTATATTTATTTGTTGGAGTTCATTGTATATTCTAGATACAAGTCCTTTGATTGATAGATAAATATAGTGTGATTCTTTACTCCAGTCTATAGCTTGACTTTTTATTTTCTTAAGAATGTCTTTGAGGAGGAGAAAGTTTGAATTCTGATGAAGTCAAATTTACCAATTTTTTAAATGATTAATAATATTTTGTTTGTTCTCTCTAAGAAATCATTGTCTACTTCCAAAGTTGAAAGATATTCTCTTACAACTTTTCTTAAAGTTTTCCTATACCTTTTATATTCATGTATATAGACCATATTGAATTAATTTTTTGTGAATGGTCCAAAATGGTAACTGAGATACATTGTTTCATTTTTAATATAACTATATTTATATATTTATGTTATATAAATAAATATATATATTTATATAATGCATAAATATATATATTTATATATAATATTAAAAATAGTATCATATATAATATGTGTTTTATTTTATATATATATATATATATATATATATATATATATATATATTAGAGGCTCTGGCCAGAGAAATCAGGCAAGAGGAAGAAATAAATAGTATTCAAATAGCAGGACAGGAGGTCAAAGTATGCCTGTTTGCAGATGACATAGTCCTGTATCTAGAGAACCTCATCTTCTCAGCCCAAAAGCTTCTTAAGCTGATAAGCAACTTCAGCAAAGTTTCAGGATACAAAATCTGTGTGTAGAAGTCACTAGTATTCCTACACACCAAAAACAGTCAAGCCAATAGCTAAATCGTGAATGAACTACCACTCACAATTACTACAAAAAGAATAAAATACGTAGGAATACAGCTAACAAGGGAAGTAAAGGACAAGTGAAAATGTGGTAGATATACACCATAGAATACTATGCAGCTGTATAAAAGAATGAGATCACGTCCTTTGCAGGGACATGGATGAAGCTGGAGTCCATTATTAGCAAATAATGCAGGAACAGAAAAACAAATACTGCATCTTCTCACTTGTAAGAGGGAGATAAATCATGAGGACAGATGGACACATAGAGGGAAACAATGGATACTGAGGCCTACTGAAGGGCGGAGGGTGAGAGGAAGGAGAGGATCAGAAACAATAATGAAGAATAGGCTTAATACCTGGGTGATGAAATAATCTGTATAATATACCCCCATGAGACAAATTTAATTATGTAACAAGCATGTACATCCTCTACATGTACCCCTGAACTTAACAGTTATAAAAAAAAAAAAGAAAGAAAGAAAATGAGGTGCTTATACACAATGGAATACTATTCAGTCATAAAAATGGATGAGATTCTATCATTTTCAACAACATGGATGGAACTGGAGATCATTATGTTAAGTGAAATAAGCCAGGCACAGAAAGACAAACTGGATATTCTGACTTATTTGTCAGATCTAAAAATCAAAACAATTGAATTCATGAACACAGAGTGTAGAAGGATGGTTACCAGAGGCTGGGAATGGTAGTGGGGATCAGGGAGTAATGGTTATTGGGTACAAAAAATAGTTAACAAGAATTTATAAATATACTATTTGATAGTACAGCAGGAAGAGTACAGTCAATAATAATTTCCCTGTACATTTACAAATAACTAAGAATATAACTGGATTATTTGTAACACAAAGGATGCATGCTTGAGGGATGGATACCCAATTTTTTATAATATGATTTTTACACATTGTGTTCCTGTACCAAGATATCTCATGTACCCCAGATATATATGCATCTATGTACTCACAAATATTGAAAGTAAAATTTTTTAAAAAGAAAAAACATTTGTGAAGCTTTGAACTCTGATAACAACAGTGATTCAGCCTCCTTCCTATGTCAGACTCTCAGATTTACATTCCTTTCCATCTCTCTCTTTTTGTGTTTATTTGATAGAGTAGTGCATTAAGTGCAGAATAATGCAGTCCAATCTGAATACATAAGAGCTGAAGGGGGAGAGCTGAAAGGAGTGTATCTGAAGGGATTACTCCAAGAAGACTCCCCCAGAAGAGGTCTCTCTTAAAGTGAGATCTAGTAGGTCTGTTTAGCACTTGATTTTTGAGCTGGCATGGAGGAATAAGGCTGCTTGGGCAGAAAGGCATGGATAAGAGGGCTTTGGATGACCACATAATTGAGTATTGAGTTAACATGCAAGACAAGGTATTTCCTTTTTGATTGCATAAGACTCTATAAATGAGGAAGATCATTGCCAGACAGAAAACTTCATAGACTATTTATCATTATAAAGTGGGCAGAAGAAATTGACTGACCTGGTGGCTTAATCTGAATTCTGAGCAAATGCTTCATTAAATTATAATTCAGTGCATCAGATTTATATAGCCCCTGTCTTCATTAACAATATAAATATTTCTTTAAAATAGCATTTTGGAATTGAACACAGTATGGTAATAAGTTTCTTTCCTCCCCAAGCTGCTAGCAATCGATTCTCACCTAGTTGTGTGGATGACACTTAGACTTTAGCCTTCTTAAGAATCATCCATGAGGCATGAGTTACTGTGCTATAATTCATATTTTGCCAGGGTTTTTAGATTTTATAAAGGAAGCTGTCCTTAGCATCAGTGGGAAATCTCCAGGAACAGACTGGATCTGTGATAGGATATCCTCAGAATATTCTAGAGTACAAATGGTGCTCTTGAGCTCCCTAGAAATGTTTGACATTTATTTATTCCCAGCAAGAGGCTGAGGCTTTTGCAGGTATGCCCCCATTTATGTAATAGGTGTGGGGCTTCTGAAAATCACTGTGTAAAAACATCCACATACATAAATAATGAAGCTTTAAATTAACAGTATGTGGTCACTATTGAAGAACAAGTTTTTGCAAAGTGAAATATCTTTGTGTAATGTGAATATCATCACTGGTTTTATAAGCATGGTTTCTGGTATATTCAGCTTCTTTAGAAGTGAAACCTATTCATATGTAAGCCCAGGGAACTAGTAATTGCAGTCTTCATGTGTTTAGGCTGATTGGGTCAATATTTTTAAAGGGTCTCTCTAATTCTTTTAAGTTGGGACCAGATGGCCCTTTTACATGAATGATAAATCATGAAAATTGAACATAGAAGAAAAAATAGTATTTGAATCAAACAAAACTTGTTACAAAGTTAAAATGAGACATGTCTAATGATTTGCGTGGTAATTGGGCCAAAATATTAAGTGGTTTCTGTAAATGACTATAATTAGTGTGACTCTAGGTACAGAGGATATTGAAGAGAGTGTTGAAGAAAAGTGACCAGATCTTTTTGAGAGCCCCTAGAGTCATAACTCAGAAGGACTCAGGGCTTTCCCTCCTTCAGCTAGTCATGCCAATAGCCCAGCTTTCAAGGAATTTCTGTTTGACAGAGATATATTGTGTCAGACTCAAACCTGTAAGACCAAACCAGGCAAGTAATACTTATTGTGGACCACTTGTTTCTCAACTTGAGCATGAGTCAGAATCCCCTGGAAAGCTTGTTAAAGCACAGATGACTAAGACCCATTCCCAGTGCTTCTCATTCAGCAGGCCTAGGATTGGGCTCAATAATTTGTATTTCTAACAAGTTCTGATGTGATGCTATTCCTTTGGGGGACACTCTTTGAGAATCACTGGCTTAGAGAAAGGGTGCACATCTTAGTCTGTTTTCTGCTACTACAACGGAATACCTGAGACTGGATAATTGATAAACAGTAGACATTTACTTGGCTTATGGTCCTGGAGGCTGAGTCAGCATCCAGTGAGGGCCTTTATGCTGCACCATTCCATGGTGGTGAGAGGAGGGGCAAGAGAGGGCAAGAGTAAAAAAGCAAGAGAAGGTTGAACTTGCTTTTATAAAAACCAATTCTCACAATAACTAACCCACTTCTGAGATAAGGACATTAACCCATTCATGAGAGTGGAGCCCACATGGCCTAATCACATCTTAACAGTCCTACCTTTTAATATAGTCACAATGGCTATTAACATTCAATATGAATTTTGGAGGGGACCTTCAAACCATAGAAGTGCCACTGCAGGAACCTCAGGAACAAATTGCTAATCAAGAGAAGAAGCCCAATAAGTTGTCATTTTTACCTCATGACATGGAGAGAGAACTGGGTACAGGGGTGGGTGGGTTTCAAGAGCTATCAGCTCTCATCAGTATCCCTCTCCCCAGGGTCTCACTTGCATTCATGGATTCATTGGAGACATATCAGTCATGGGAACTGCAGCAGAGAAGATTACAGTCCAGAAATGTGCACACTGGATGAGAATCTAAGTTGATAATGCTATGTGCATACAAGAGGTACAACTCCTACTACAACTACCTTTTCAGTTTCATTCACCTCCTATTCTCCAATATGACAATTTCCCACACTCCCTCTCCACAATCACCCAACACATCTTGCTCCATTCTCACTTAGGGGATGACGTTGCATTTTACTTCACCCAAAACACCAAAACAATCCAAAGAGAATTTTCACAAGCTTCCACATCTCTCCAACCACCTTCACCTGAGCCATGTATTTGGTCTTCTTTTCCATTACACTGGATTAATTTGAGTTCTCCAGAGAAATAGAACCAACAGTATGTGTGTGTACGTATATGCATAGATGATAGATGATAGATAGATAGATAGACAGACAGACAGACAGACAGACAGACAGACAGACTTTAAGGAATTGGCTCACACAATTGTTAGGGCTAGCAAGTCTAAAACCTGCAGGGCAGGTTGGCAGGCTGGAGACCCAGGAAAGAGTTGATGTTGCCGTTCAAGTCCAAAGGCACTCTGGAAGCAGAATTCCCTCTTCTTTGGGGTACCTCAGTTTTCCTTAAAGCCTTCAACTGATTGCCTGAGGCCCACTCATATTATGGAAGGGAATCTGCTTTACTCAAACTCTATGGATTTAAATGTTAATCACATCCAAAACACCCTCACAGAAATATCTAGGATAATATTTAACCAAATATCTGGGTAATGCAGCCCAGCCAAGTTGACATATAAAATTAACCATCACACTGGGTTAATTGGTCCTGTTCTTTCCTGGGCCAGTCCTTGCAATGGTGCCCTACCTAGATCCCATGTCTCTCACATATTCATGAACTTCTTTCCTGCCATCTGTCCTTGTTTTCCTTCCTGATCATTTTTTTCTACTTGATCTTTCTCATCAGCTATAATATCTCTCATCATTATAAATTTTCCCTTGACCCCCATATTCTCCTCTAACTACTTCCCAGTGGCTGTGCTCCCCTTTATAGCAAATCTTCTCCAGTGAGTTGTCTATAACTGCTCTCTCAATTCCTACTCCTCCAATTCTCCATTGAACTCACTACAGTGAGTTCAGTTGAATGCCTTAAGTGAAAGCCTTAAGTGAAAGCAGTCAGGCTTTCATACCCAAAACTACACTTGTCAAGGCTACCAGTCACTCCGTTGGTATCAGATCCAATGGATGTTGCTCAGTCCTCATCAAGCAGCAGCATTTGGCACACTCGGTTTCTTCATTTTTCTTCAAATATGTTCTTCAGTTGTCTCTCAGTACACCACCCTCTGGGTTTTGCTCTACCTCATTGGCCACTAATGTATCAGTCTTCTTTTCTGGTTTCTCCTCATCCTCCTGATTTCTAAATATCAGAGTACCCTTGGGCTTAGTCCTTGGCTCTCTCATCTTTTCTATTTATGTTCACCTGCTAGGTGATCTAATGTGGCCCCATGGCTTTAAATACTTTGGATATACTAATGACCTCGAAGTGAGTCTAATAAATGTGTAACTGCACGATGGAATCAATCCAGTGAAAGAAAGATACACTGTGCTATGAGATAATATACCAGGGGTTCTTGTCCCAGTCTAAAACAGGTGTTTACAAACTTTCGCCTGCAGGCCAGTATTCAGCTTGCAATCTGTTTTTGTCAATAAAGTCTTATTGGAACAGAGTTACACCCATTTGTGTACTATAAGGCTGCTTTTTATACTACAATGGCAGAGTTGAATCTTTGTGACAGAGATTATACAGCCAGCAAACCTGAAAATATTTACTGTTTGGCCCAGAAGTTTGTTGACCCCTGGCTGGGAGATCAAGGAACACATGATATTTGAATTGAGATCAGAAATATGAATAGGAGTCATCCAGGCAAAGGAGAGACAAGAGCATTTCAAGGCACTAGAACAGCACTGTACAAGCCTTGAGAGGGAAGGGAACATGGGGAATCAGAGGATCTAATGGAAAGCTAGCATGCCTGGAGAATGGGTTCAACATACCAAATAAGACTGATTAATGGTGGAGGCAGTTGTGTACCTCACAAATATTGCATAAACCAGTGCTTCCAAAACTTTATTATGTGTTAAAATGAAAACACCTGTTAAAATGCAGATTCTGATTCAATAAGTCTGGGATGGGGCCTGTGATGCTGCATTTTAAGCAAGCTATCAGGGATGCTTAAGTGGTATGTCTTCAGATCACATTTTGAATAGGAAGCCATGCTGAGTGGTTGGATAAGAGGCATGGGCGGGGGAAGAAGGAATCAAGGATGATTCCAAGTTTCTAACTTGAGCAACCAGGTAATGCCACTCACTGGGATGAGGAGACTGGGGACCAAAAACGTTTGAAGATGGAGATGCCGAGTTAAGTCTTGGATGAGTTAAATTTGTGGTGCTGATGGGGACATTTAGATGTAGACCAGCAGGTAGTTGAATATTGAAGGTTGAATTTAAAGGGGGAAATTTGTACTAAGGGCGGGTTTTTCAAAATTAGATGAATGAAACTTATGCATTTTAATAGGCTGGGGAAAGGAAGTTTTAATGGGGATGTATCTAGAGGAATTGCTACCCTTGAACAGGAAGAGATGGGGGTGTGAAAGGTAAAAATGTTTGTTTCTGTAGATGTTGTGGGTGGAGGGGAGCTTGAAGGTACTCTCATTGTTTGTCCCTCTTTCCCTTGTGAAAAAGGAAGCAAGGCCATCTTCAATTTCCTTATTTATAACATGAGAGGGATGGGAATTTATCTCAAGGTATCATCCAGTTTGATGGTTCTGAGTCAATACCAAAAAATTTAAATGTAGCATATAAATAAAAACAAACATTTACATTGTATATAGAATCGTAATGAGAAATACTATGTCAAGAATTGGGTACAATTCAAATATGCATTTTATTTTAAGTCACCCTAAAGGTAACTGATGCATTAGAAAAGATAAGAAATTCTGTAAAGATTTAGATCAGTTAGGATTTCTGACTAAGGGTGTGCAATAATATATAACACTCATAATCTTTAAACTATTTGGCAGTCATAAATCTGTCTTCACAAAGTACCCTGGGAGACTGTTTCCCTTTTAAGTGGTATGGAAACCGAGGCAAGGAAATTGTGACTTGTCTAGAACTTTGAAGGAATCTTGCAATCCTGTTTTTTAAAGCCAGGACATGAGAAGGGTCACATTTGGCTGATTTTCTTTACTTGAAATGAAAAGGCTCTGGAGGAAGCTTGTAGGGAAACTGGGTCATGTCACCTTCACCTAACGACATGAAGCATATCCTATCAACAAGATTATCTTCTTTTAAGGGATATTTTAGAAGCTTCTTGAGAGCAGAAAACTATATACAACCCATCTAGATATTTTTTACAGTTTCTAGAACACATAGTAGGAACAAAATATGTAGTAGTTGAATAAGATTTTCTTTTTAAGCATTGTGTCTTAGAATGAGAAAATTAGACTTTTCCCAGTAATGCCTGGCCATAATCAGAAAAGTCATGGCTGATCCTTGGGTTCAGAGTTTTGCTCACAGAGAATGTGGCTCTTATACTTTATTCCTGGCAGGAAATTTGTTCTTGCCCAACTTGCTCTATGGAATGAGAAAGTGGACTTTGGCCTTTTACTAAGTTGCTGTGTCCCAGTGTAACTGAAAATTTTTTTTACTGTTTTCCCATCTAGATGTTCAAAGCAATGGTGCCTCCTCCTATCTACCCCGAAGGTTTTTGTAATGATAGCTCTTCAGGATGCTGAGCTCTTAGAAGAAAGGTATATATATGAAAAGTATTATCATATACAAAACAGATACTTTTCAGCCAAGATACATTTTAAAACCAAAATGAATACAGTTTCTGGAGTATCAATTAATAAATACAAATGAATATGCTGAACTTATCTGTATCATAGGGGAACTGAAAGAAGCAATTGATGCTTATAAACTTTCTTGAAGTCTTTGAATTAAAGAGTCTAAAATGTATGAGGTATGATTACCTTCCTTATTGTGAAAGTTATAATTAATACACACACACATTTTCCAATTCAGATTCACAGTTAGGACTTGTTTCAATGGAACAAACCCTTTAAAATTAATATTTGAGTAGGTAGTCTCTATTCCCTCTAGAGTCTAACTCATTTGGGTGGGCACAAACTTGTACAGATTCTAGTGTCACCCAAGTACATTCTGCCACTTGTATGTGTGTGTGTGTGTGTGTGTGTGTGTGTATATATATATATATATTTTTTTTTTTTTTTTTTTGAGATGGAGTTTCGCTTTTGTTTCCCAGGCTGGAATGCAATGGCGTGATCTCGGCTCACTGCAACCTCCGCCTCCCAGGTCCTGCTCAGCCTCTGAAGTAGCTGGGATTACAGGCACACGCCACCATGCCTGGCTAATTTTTGTATTTTTAGTAGAGAGGGAGTTTTACCATGTCGGTCAGGCTGGTCTCGAATTCCTGACCTCAGATGATCCACCAGCCTCGGCCTCCAAAAGTGCTGGGATTACAGGCGTGAGCCACCGCACCCAGCCCTGCCACCTGTATTTTATAATTTTAGGAATCTGCCTTGCATTCATGGCAGGAAAAACTTAAATAATCCTGTGTTATTTATTCAAACTTCACAGAAATCAGGAGCCAAATAAGAGAGAGGAGATATATTTCTACATTTAGCAACGTTACTTCAGATGGCTGGACGTTCTCTGTGACATTTGCTTTAAAAACATTCTTCTGGTTTCATTAAACTATCTTTGATAGATATTAACCAAATATTCACTGTAGTCTAGTTTTTCACATTCCTAAATGATTGGCATTAGAGTTAGAAGGGGAAAAGGGATATATGAGTAAATGGGCTGAGATGGGGGGCAGACAGTTTGAAGAACTCATGGGGCAGGGCAAAGGAGTGACCAGTATTCATTAAACAACAAAACCCTGTGGAACTTTTTAGAAGTATACTGTATTTTCATTCATTTACTGAGAATGTAGATACAGTTTGTTCAGATTACAAAGGAATGTCCCACTTAGGAACATACTGTTCAGAAGGACAGAGAACAAAATGTTTCTGCCCAAGCTCACTTGCTCAGGGTGTGCTAGGGAAAAGAAAAAAAAAATACCATTTTTATAGTTCAAAAACACTTGAATACTCTCCACTGTAAAATTCTTTTAACTTTGCTGTGGATTTGAATTTTCTACAATAAAATGTCAGAGAAAAAATTAGAAATGTCTCTTTACTCCTATTCCACTAGCACCCCTCCCTACCTCAGACATCAAGCACACAGAATCAGAGCTCAGAAAATCTATCTAATTACTTTGTAAATTATATATTCTAGAATGTTCTTTGCCATTCTAAAGTGAAATTTAGGCATTCCTCTCTCATCACCTAAGGAGACGACAATAATATTATGAGAGCCAAACTATAGTAAGAGGTCTTTAAATACATTGAATCATACTGGACATAGAAAAGGTGATAATAACAGACCCATACACACATTATTAATACCCAAGTAGCCAGAGGTGATCTGAGGTTTTCCTCTTTAGAGGTGACAGACCGAGAGGTACACAGGGAAACAGTTCACAGTAAAAGAAAAGAAAGAAAAAAATCAGTGGTCTTCATTATGTGGTGTACCCTGTAGGTTCTTTAAAAAAAATGTGGATTAACTATTTAAAAAGTGAAGTAACCAAATCTCATTGTTCAATTACTGTTGCAATTATGAAGATTGTATTTTCCAAACCCCAAACTGGGACATACACTTTGAAACTGGGACTGCCTAGAAAATTCAGAATGTGTGATATATCCAACAGTCTGATTCTGGTCTCTTTCTTTGTACTCCATAGAACTGAAGGAAAACATTTGAGACAAAATTCTTTGAAGGTTTGTTATGAATCTCATTTTATGTTAAGGGACAATTGGCATTTTTGAATTGGAGTCCTGGGGCTGAAAGCACAAGTGCATAATGTAAATATCTTAATTATCATTCATTATCCATCTTCAGAGGTACATTATTATACATGATTATGCATATCCCTGTAAAGAGGTATGGTTTCTACCTACAGTGACCACAGTTCCCAAATCCCAAACCAAGAAGCATAATCAGCATGCTTTAACAGGGAGATTGGATTTTTTGAAATCTGGGCTGTCCTGAAAAAGCTCAAATATCCCTTGGCAATATCTGTGTCGAATATGCAGGCACCTTTTAATAAAGCAAGGCAGAATAGGCCTGTTGTTCAGAGGAAAAAGGTCAGAAGAAGGTCATGGCTGGGTGACCTTGGAGCCATTTGGTCATATCTCTTTTGCAGCTGGGAAGAGTGAGGAAGGTTAAAAGCAGAAGCTCTAAGAGAAAAAACAAAAAACAAACAAACAAAAAAACCCAAGGTCTCCATTTGGCATTGGAGTAAAAGAGAAAAAGAAACTAGCATTTTGAAGGACAGGCAGTACCTTGGGAGGATTCTCTCTAAGGCTGGAGACTTGGACCCTGGGCTCACTGTGTGTGAGCATATAAGCTGTGATGGGCTGAATCATATACCCCAAAACTTATATGTTAACATCCTAACTCCAAGTACATCAGAATGTGACTGTATTTAGAAACAGGATGTTTAAAGAGGTAGTTATGTTAAATGAGTTTAATTGGGTGTGACATAATCCAATCGGACTGGTGTCCTTATAAGAAGAGAAAATTAGGACACAGGCATACACTCAAGGAAGACCATGTGAAGACACATGGAGAAGATGGCTATCTACAAGCGAAGGAGATAAGACACAAAAGAAACCAAACCTGCAGATTTCTAACCTCCAAAACTGTGAGACAGTAAATTTCTGTTGTCTCAGCAGCCCAGTCTGTGGTACAGTCAGTCCTCTTTTCCATGGGTTCAGCATGTGCAAATTCAATCAATCATGGATTCAAAATTTCTAAAAATAGCAATACAACAGTAACAATAACACAAAATTGTAAAAAATACAGTATGACAACTATTTACATAGCATTTACATTACATTAGGGATAAGTAATCTGGAGATGATTTAAAGTATATGAGAAGATGTGTGTAGGTTATATGCAAATACTATATACCATTTTAAGTAAGGGACTTGAGTCTCCAAGGATTTCGGTATCGTGCAACCAATCCCCATGGATACCAAGGTACAACTGTAGTTTATTACAGCAGCCTGCCAAACCAGCACACCAACATAATGTTGATGCACATCAGGGCCTCCAACAGGAAGGGAGCCATGTGGACCTGGAAGGGAATAGGTCCTCTGGAAATTTCTTGCCCTTGGCGTTTTATTTCTCTGGTTCTTGGAGAAAGCCCCAAAAAGGAATTTAGAAAATGTATCACACTCTGAGACCTATCGTCCATGAGTTTTCTACACCTGTTTCCAGCTTTTCCAGAGTGATTTGAGCATCACGTATAACCAGTGTGAGGCTTTACCAGGACTTGTATGAAATTAGCTTGCAAAGACTCTGAGAAGGCTGGTACCATCAAAAAGATTCCTCATGATAGTACTGATGGATGTTACCCTCTAGTACCCCCAAAGAGAGTTACAATGTCATGAGATGGCATCATCTTCAACTGATACCTCAATAGCTATTTGAATTTGATCATGCACAAGGACAGTATTTGATTGTAGTTGTTAACAGTGCCCTGGGTTATTGCAATCTCCCAGGATAGAAATCAAGAGAGATCACCAAACGTAGCAGCAAAGGAAAGTTTATTCAGCTTGTGCAGAGGGATTCAGCACCAAGAAGGGGAAAAGGAATGGGCTGCTTCTTGAAGGTAGTCTGTGGGTTAGGGCAATGGGGATTTTCTAGAGGAAACTATTACATCAGGGCATGTAGGAGGGGTTTTTCTAGTGCTTGTGCATTAGCTCAGCATGCTCCTTCATACATCATATGTAGCATTAGCATTTTAAATCTCCACCCTAGGCATAACTTTTGGCATTAAAATGAGGAGGGGTTAACTATAGCTTGGAGTTTAAGACTAAGTGCACATGAGGGGCCCCAGGGAAATCCCTAGCCTCCTGAAGTAGAAACTTTCTATTAATAGCTTCTTGGGTCTTTTGTTACTGATTGGCTGAAAGTTAGGTAAGCTACAGCTTGAGTAGTAGATTATTGTTATTTTCCTCCAAACCATATTAAAACAGGGAACCCTTAGGCAAAGAATTCATGACCAAGACCCCAAAAGCAAATGCAACAAAAACAAAAATAAATAAATAAATGGGAACTAATTAAAGAGCTTCTGCACAGCAAAAGAAATAATCAGCAGAGTAAAGGGACAACCCACAGAGTGAGAGAAAATCTTCACAAATTACGCATCTGACGAAAGTCTCATATCCAGAATCTACAAGGAACTCAAACAAATCAGCAAGAGAAAACAAATAATCCCATCAAAAAGTGGGCAAATGACACAAATAGACAATTCTCAAAAGAAGATATATAAATGGCCAACAAACATATGAATAAAATTCTCAACATCACTAAAAATGCAAATTAAAACCATAATGAGATAGCACCTTATTTATTCAAGAATTGTTATAACTAAAAAATCAAAAAATAGTAAATGTTGGCATGGATGTGATGAAAAGGGAACACTTCTACACTGCTGGTGGATATGTAAGCTAGTACAACCACTATGGAAAACAAAATGGAGATTCTTTAAAGAACTAAAAGTAGAACTACCATTCAATCCAGCAATCCCATTACTTGGCATCTACCCAAAGGAAATGAAGTCATTATATGAAAAAGACACATGTACACACATCTTTATAGCAGTGTAATTTGCAATTGCAAAAATATGGAGTCAACCTAAATAACCATCAACCAACAAGTGGATAAAGAAAGTGTGGTATATATACACCATAGAATACTATTTAGTCACAAAATGGAACAAAATTATAACCTTTGTAGAAACTTGGATGGAGCTTGAGGTCAGTAATCTAAGTGAAGTAACTTAGGAATGGAAAACCAAATATCATATGTTACCACTTGTAAGTGGAAGCTAAGCTATGAGGACACGAAAGCACAAGAATGATATAATGGTCTTTGGGGACTCTGGGGAAAGGGTTGGGGGGTGGGTGAGGGATAAAAGACTACATATTGGGTATAGTGTACCCTGCTCAGGTAATGGGTGCACCAAAATCTCGGAAATCACCACTAAAGAACTTATCCATGTAACCAAAAATTACCTGTTCCTCAAAAGCTTTCTAAATTAAAATTAAAAAATAAAACAAATCAGCAAAGCAACCAGCCTGCCTATCTCATTCCTCCCTGAGAGATTGTATCCTCCTTATTCTTAAGGGGTTCTGGGTGAAGGTCTTTTTTTCTGTAGCTACTTTCTGCTGAGCATGGGCATACTCCCTATCTTTATCCCTTGGAGGAACAGTCATCTCTCATAACTTGGTATAGGGGCCAATATGGTCTGGACTGGCAGTCTCCAGAATTGGCTGGAAGCCTTGTATGACAATTAACTTGACATAAAGTTGTTATCTGGAACACAAAAATTTTACTAGTAGGTTAAAGAAACATTAAACAAACAACAGCCCAGAAATTAATAGAAAAAGCATGGCCAATAAGGGCCCCAAGAAGGGAAGAAACCAAGTTATACAGGGTAAGGCTGATTTTACAGCATTCAATATCGAGTCAGCTGTTGGATTCCCTTTACCTAAAAAGTGTAGCCACTTTGCCTGATTACAGATTGTTTGGATGTTAACTTCTACTTGCCCTGTAGTGTTTATCCAAGCAGGAGGTGTTGGCGACTGTGCATATGCCTCCTTGTTCTGCCAATAGATAGTGTAGGTCTAAGTGGTTGTCCAACACCACATTAGCAAGAAAATTGATGGAGGTCTTCAGAACTTTCAGATCCTTTCCTGTCTTGTCTACTATATGACCAATCTGTCATGTCAGATCATATAAGATTACCTCACAGGAAGTGAAGACTCTGCAAAAGGTGCAAGTAGTCCAATATTTAGGCCTATTTCCACCGTGACCATGCTGAGGCCTCACCTTGCTCAACTAGGGGCCTGATGTTGGCAGGTAGAGGTACAGAAGATTACTTCATTTATCATTTCCAAGGCACATTTACCCACGAATTGTATATTGTCTATGCAAAAATAGGCCTGAGCCAGTGGAGAAAATGTATAAGAGAAGTAGGACGTGACCCATGGGAGGTGGTTATTAGGGTGGCCATAAAGAAAAACAATTCTGGGAGGAGTGCAAATGCAAATGTCCTCCTGGGTGTTATTGAGAATTGTGAGGTTCAGGTTATTAATTGTGCAACTGTGGCCTTGATAATTGTCTGTGTGTTGCTCCATGATGTTATGTACTAGGTGGTCAGGGATGACCTTTGAGGTACCTTGAAGTATGGTAGATCTGCCCCCATAACTGAGCTTGTAAATTGCTGTGAAACCTTGGGCAGTGTAAAGCCGTATTTCTAAAGTGGTGGAATGTTACCCTGCCAGTATTCACACTGCTCTGAGTAATCAGAAAGCATTTTGCTAGCAGGTTTGGGCCCATACATTTTTAGTAATTCTATAGGGCACCAATGAGTTAACTTACATATGCAGAATTTTAAGTTAGAGGTGGGGTACCAAGTAACATTGTAATGAGAAGAAAAATTGCAACGAATACATCCTGCTCAGATGTGGTTTAATTCCTCATTTCCTATAGCAAGAGAATAGTTTTTAGCTGGGGGAAGGGTATAACAAGGAACTTGATGGGTAGGAAGCAGTCTGACAGTTAAAGGATAGGGTTTAGATAGCTGACCTCTATTTAAGTAATATATGATCAGGTTTAGGGTAGACAGGTTTAAAGGATCTGCAAAAGGAACACACAAAGAGAATTGGGGGTGCCTGTGGCAGATCCAGCAGTTAGAAAGGGATTCTCCTCTACTGATGATTTTGGAGAAACTGACTAGGCTATTGTGATTCCAGGGGCCTTGCACCCAGATTAAAAGAAAGAGGGTATAATGAGAGCATGATTAATATTCAAGGCAAGATACTTGTTTGGTTAATAATTATGCACTTGTAAGTGACTTGATTCTAGCCAATAGAGGGCAGACAGAGTGATGCCAACCAGTAGATTATTAAGAAAACACTAACAATTAACAGGAAGAGTAAGCACACTCGTATCAGTTTTGTATTTAAGAGTATTCCTTAGTTTTATTGCTGCCTTCCAGAGGCAGCTTCCTGAAGAAATACTTGAGATCCTCTGTAAGCTTCCAGGAGTAGACTGTTTCCTCCGAGAAGGCCTGTTCGTCAGAAGAAGCAAAAGGTTTTATTCTAGAGACATGGACTCAAGTAGGAAGTCCTTCCAACGTTATGACTGTTGGAGTGGACAAGATAACCTGGTAAGGACCCTTCTATTTTTCAGTTAACTGATCCTCTGGGTTTCCTTCTCACCATGTCTTGAGTAGGACCTGTGAACCTCGGCTAACATGAAAATGATCTGAAATCCCCTTTCCTAGCTGAGGTAATCTTATTACTATATTGAATGATTGCCTGCTGAACTTGTCCCAAGCTAATGATGTATTTTAGAGCCTGATTTAAATCTTCATCTAGTAGAAAGCTTGTTTTGAGAAAAGGCCACCCATAGATCATTTCAAAGGGGCTGAGCTTTATGTTTCCCTTCGGGACAGCTTTTAATTTTAGTAAGGCAATAGGAAGAAACTTAATCTGTGATTCCTCGGTGTTTTGGCATAGTTTAGCCACAGTTTTGTTTGTTTGTTTATTTATTAAAGAGTTTGGTTTATTCTTTCAACCTTCCTGGAATACTGAGAATGTCAGGTGGAGTGAAGTTTGTACTGGATGCCAAGACTGCTAGACAGTCCTTGGGTGACCCAGGTGATAAAAGATGGCCTGTTGTCACTTTGTAGAAAGGCTGAGAACCTTAACCTAGTAATTATTTTTTTAAAGCAGTGATTTATAAACTTTGGTTGCTTTCTCTGTTCACATGGGAAAAGCTTTCTCCCAGCCTGCAAAAGTGTCTGCCAAAAATAAAAGATATTTGAATCACTCTTTGGGAGCATCTGTGAAAAATCAGTTTGCAATCTCCTCCAAGACAGGTCCCCCAATGTTGCACCACAGCAATCAGAGGTGGAGCCAGTAGATGGGCTTGGGGATTATTTCTAAGACAAATTTCATATGCCTGAATTACCTGATCCACTGTGGTTTTTAAAGCCTTGCCCAGTAGGAAATTTTGAATTAAATTTCATCGTAAGCCCCTCCTATAATAAGTTGCCTCATGAAGGCCCTTTATGATTTTCCACTGGTCAGCTTCTGGTAGGAAGAGGCATCCTTGCTAATCTTCTAGACATCCCTGACCATTTAAATTGTATCCCTCCTTCTCTGGCAATTTCTCTTTTAATTGGCTCTATTGGGGATTTGAAGGCAAAGTGGAGGGTCTGATTACAAGGGCCAAAGTGTCAAGTTACCCTATCCATGCTGCCTGTTTGGCATTTTATCAGCCTGGTTGTTTCCTTGGTTGATTAAAGAACTGTCCTTTTTGTGCCCTTTACAGTGTGTAACAGCTATTTGGTGAGGGAGTTGAACTGACTCAAAAAAGGATAGAATCACTTCCTTATCTTTTATCAGGTAGCTCCTAGCAGTCAATATTAACCTCTCTTTCCAGACAGCTGCAGAGCATGGAGCACTAGGAATCTATACTTAGAGTCAGTAGATACATTAAGTCGTCTTCCTTCCCCAAGCTGAAGAGCCCTGAGTAGGGCTCTGAACTCTTTTCCCGAGCTGAAGTGCTTAGGGGAAGTGCTTTTGTTTCTATGGCTTAGTTTAGGCTGACAGCATGTCCTGCCTTCCAGACTCCATTCTCTACAAAGCTACTCCCATGTAAACCATTCTTCATCTGGATTTTCTAAGAGGGTATCCTGCAGGTCGATTCAGCTAGAATAGGTCCTCTCCAAAGTCTCCACATAGGTGTGTTCTGGTGTCTCCAAAGCGAGCGAGGGAAGCAGGGCAGCAGGATTCAAAGTCTGACATACCTTTAAGGTCTGGGGTGTCCAGTAGTAGGGTCTGGTGTTGAGTTAACCTCCCCCGAGTCAACCAGTGGTGCTCTTTTATTTCTAACACATCCTGGACCTGGTGGGGAGTGTAAACATCAAGGAGTTGGCTTGTATGAGTTTTGAGACCTCTCTGACCAGTAGGCTAGTGGCTGTCACTGCCCTAAGGCAGCTGGGCCACCCCTGGCCTACTGGGTGTAATTTCTCTGAAAAGCAAGCCACTGGCCTTTGAACAGGCCCTAGCTTCTGAATTAGGACTCCCAGGGCTTATTCATACCTCTCATGTACAAAAAGAAAGAAAGGCTTCCACAAATCTGGGAAGGTTCCACACATCCCAAGGCAGGAACCTGACAATACTCAGATTTTAGGGTTTCATATGCTTGCTGGCAGACCTTTTTCCCAGTGGAACAGTTCTTTTTCTCCACCCTTGAGTACCTCATAAAGGGGTTTAACTATGAGGTCAAAGTTTGGGACCCAAATCTGGCAGAAGCTGGCCATCCCCAGAAATCCCCACAGCTCTCTTCTATTACCAGGGACCAGCAGGAAGCAATTACCTTTTTTCAGTCTGGGGTGAGCATTCTGGCTCCTGTAGTAAGTATTAATGCTAGATAGTGAACCTGTATCTTAGAGATCTGAGTCTTTGAATAGCGGCTCTTATATCCCTAGTCAGTCAAGAAACTTAAGGTTTTAATGGTATTTTGTTGAGAATCATGGAAGTCCTCACTAAAAATAAGCAAACTGTCCCCATCTTGCAATAAGGCACCACTTGTAAGTTTATGGTCTCTGAGGTCTTTTGCCAGAGCTCACCCAAAAAGGTAGGAGCTATCCTGAAACCCGTGGGGTAGGACTGTCCAGGTATATTGGAAAGTTTCCTGGGTCTATGGATCCTTCCATGTAAAGGCAAACATGTAGATGGAGTCAAGATGCAGCAGTATACAAAATAAAGCATACTCTAGATCCAGCACAGTATAGAAATGAGTGCAGCTAGGGATTTGAGAGAGCAGTGTGTATGTTTAAGGAACTATAGGATAAATGGGGACAACTGAGTTATTCACTGCCCTAAGACCTTGAACAAAGTGGTACTTTCCATTTGTTTCTTTCACAGGCAGGATTAGAGTATTACAAGGGGACTGGCAGGGCTAAATTAGCCCATGCTGTAGGAACTTTTCCAGGAGGGGCCATATCCCCTGTAGGGCTCCAGGTGTCAAAGGGTTTTAGGGCTTGCATAGGTAGGGTATGCTTGGCTTCAGTTGTATTTTAATAGGCTCTGCAGTGATGACTCATGCCAGTGTACTGGTATCCCATATGGACTTTGCCACTCAAGTCAATATCTCTTCTGAGACACAAGGCGGTTTCTGACCTTGGGGAGCCAAAAGGGCCAGTTAATGAATTTCCTTTCTAGGGGTTGTCAGAACTTTTATGGTATTCCCTCAGAGAGAAACTGAGGCTCCAAGCTTGTATAATAAATCATGACCTATTAAAGGAAGAGGATCCTCAGAGACATATAGAAAGGAATGAGTAATAGCCTTATATCCGATTTCACAAGTCAAAGTCAAAGGAAAAGTAAATTGTCTAACCTTTGGCTGACCACCTTTTCCTGTCACCCTACAGTCAGCATTGGAGAGAAGTCTGATAGGTTGGATAAGTATGTCGAGGGTGATCTGAGGCTCCAGAATGGTGATGATGACTGGAGGCAGATGAGCAGGCCCCCTCAAGGAGACAGAGTAGCCTACCCATCTGA
The DNA here is from genome assembly GCF_047675955.1 of Chlorocebus sabaeus. Lineage (NCBI taxonomy): Eukaryota > Metazoa > Chordata > Mammalia > Primates > Cercopithecidae > Chlorocebus > Chlorocebus sabaeus. The sequence continues at coordinate 7,593,541 of NC_132933.1, read as the reverse complement.
GAGGCTAGCAACAAGAGTAACAGGTTGGGGAGACTCATTCTATCCTGGCTTCCTATGACAGAATAGGCAGTGCCTTTTCCAGTGCCCCTTTTTCTTACAGTAAGTGTACTGGTTGCATCCCATTTCTATTGCTGCTGGTCGAGGTCTATTCACACCTCATCCAAGGTTTTTCTATTGCCTAGGGTCACCTCACAGCAGACCTATAATTATGGCACCCAAAATATGTGCCTTGTTTTCATTCTCTCATCCTTCGTTTCCTTCTCTGTCCAGTCTTGATTATTAAAAGCCTTTAAAGGCCTAAGGGATCTGGGGGCCACATTTCAGCTTCTGAAGCTTTCTCTGAATATCTGACACAGTTTGGGTTATGAAACTCATGGCCAGAAGGGTTTGACTCTCATTGGTCTTTGATTCTATACTATTAATAGTATGTTTTCTGAATATTTCAGAGAGCCTATTAAGGCACATAGCTGGACTTTCATCCTTTTCCCAAGTAATTTATTTTGCTTTGTCATAATTTGCTGGATTTTCTGGAACTTTCTTGCTCCCTCCATTTTGCAGTTGAGAAAATGACCTACCTTTGACTGTTATCTTCTATCTTCATAAACCCCCTGGGAGTTTTGTTCTGGGATCACCTCACTAGATGCTTGGTAGACAACATGACCAGAATTAGATTCGGCTATCCTTTCTGTATATTCCCTGGACTTTTTCAAGATCTGAACTTTTTCATCAGGCATATAAAGGTGGGTCAGAACTATCATAACATCTTGCCAAGTTAAAACACACACACACGCATTAGATCCAATTTAGTAAATTCTGAACTTTCCAAGAACCAGACGAACCACTCCTTGTATTGACTTATATCTGACATTGAAAAGGGTACAGGGGAATGGCCAAGATGGACAACCAGAGCAGCTAGTTTGAGTGGCTTTCACAGAGAGGAATGGAAGGGGTGAGTAAAGACATCACCTTCAACTGAAGCATCCAGGAACTCGCATTGGTACTAATCAAGGAAACAACCTGACCCACAGAGAAGGAAGAAAAGCAAGAAATGACAACGACCTACTCAGGAGCAACATGAAGCCAGGGAATCCTCCCTCACTGAGGGAAGTGGTGAGTGAATGTGCAACCCCAGGAAACTATGCTTCTCCCATGGGCTTTGGAGAGTCCAAAACGACAGGAGCAGAGGTGGTTCCCCACCAAGATGCAGCTGTTTTGTGTCGAGGCATGGCAAAACCTTTTTTTTTTTTTTTTTTTTTTTTTTGGGACGGAGTTTCACTCTTGTTGCACAGGCTGGAGTGCAATGGCGTTATCTTGGCTCACTGCAACCTCCGCCTCCCAGGTTCAAGCGATTCTACTGCCTCAGCCTCCCAAGTAGCTGGGATTATAGGCATGCACCACCATGCCCAGCTAATTTTGTATTTTTAGTAGAGATGGGGTTTCTCCATGTTGGTCAGGCTGTTCTAGAACTCTCGACTTCAGATGATCCGCCCACCTCGGCCTCCCAAAGTGCTAGGATTACAGGTGTGAGCCACTGCGCCCAGCCAAAACTGCTTGCTTAAGCGGGACCCCAATCCACTCCTCCTAGCAGGGCAGGCCCTCCCAGCCGGGTCCTCCCAGCCAGGGCCTCTGGCCACCTCTGCCTGTGTTCTGCCTGGGGCCACAGGCTAGACTAATTAAGAAGAAGGAAAAAAGATCCAAATAAACACAATTAGAAATGACAAAGAAAATGTGACTACTGACCCCAAATAAATAAAAACAATCACCAGAAACTACTACTAATCCCTCTATGCACTCAAACTAGAAAACCTAGACAAGATGGATAAATTCCTGGACACATACACCCTTTCAAGACTGAACCAGGAAGAAATTGATTCCCTAAACAGACCAATAATGAACTCTGAAATTGAATCAATAATGAATAGCCTACCAACCAAAAAATAATAATAGTAAATATCTGGGATCTGATGGATTCACAGCCAAATTCTACCAGATTTACAAAGAAAAGCTGGTACAATTCCTACAGAAACTATTCCAAGAAAATTGAGGAGGATGGACTCCTCCCCAACTCATTCTATGAGGCCAGAATCATCTTGATACCAAAACATGGCAGAGACACAACAAAAAAAGAAAACTTCAGGCCAATATCCTTGATGAACATTGATGCAAAAATCCCCAACAAAATACTTGCAAAACAAATTCATCAGCACATTAAAAAGCTAATCCACCATGATCAAGTAGGCCTCATCCCCAGGACGCAAGGTTGGTTCAACATACTCAAATTAAATAAATGCTATTCACCACGTAAACAGAACTAAAGACAAAAACCACATAAGTATGCAGAAAAAGCTTTAAATAAAATTCAACACCCCTTCATGTTAAAACTCTCAAAAAATTAGGTATTGAAGGAACATACCTCAAAATAATAAGGGCCATCTATGAAAAACCCACAGTCAATATTCATACTAAATGGGCAAAAGCTAAAAACATTCCCCCTTGAAAACTGGCACAAGACAAGGATGCCCTCTCTCACCACTTCTATTCAACATAGTATTGGAAGTCCTAGCCACAGCAATCAGGCAAGAGAAAGAGATAAAGGGCATCCAAATAGGATGAGAGGAAGTCAAACTATCTGTGTTTGCAGATGATATAATTTTATATCTAGAAAATCACATAGTCTCAATTGAAAAGCTCCTCCAGCTGATAAATAATTTCAGCAAAGTTGCAGAGTACAATATCAATGTACAAAAATTACTAGCATTCCTATACACCAACAACAGCCAAACCAAGAGCCAAATCAGAAAAGCAATCCCACTCACAATTGCCACAAAAAGAATAAAATACCTAGGAATGCAGCTAACCAGGGAGGTGAAATGTCTCTATAATGAGAATTATGAAACACTGCTGAAAGAAATCAGAGAAGACACAAACAAATGGCAAATCATCTCATGATCATGGTTAGGTAGAATAAATATTAAAATGTCTATACTGCCCAAAGCAATTTACAGATTTAGAGCTATTCCTATTAAACTACCAAGGCCATTCTTCATAGAACTAGAAAAAAACTATTTTAAAATTCATGTGGAACCAAAAAAGAGCCTGAATAGCCAAGGCACTGCTAAGGAAAAAGAACAAAGCTGAAGGCATAATGTTACCTGAGTTCAAACTATACTACAAGGCTACAGTAACCAAAACAGCATGGTATTGGTACAAAAACAGTCATGTAGACCAGTGGAACAGAATAGCCTAGAAATAAGGCCACACATCTATGACTATCTGCCTTTCAACAAAGCTGACAAAAACTAGCAATGGAGAAAAGACTCCCTATTCAATAAATGGTGCTGGGATAACTGGCTAGCCATGTGCAGAAGATTGAAGCTGGATGCCTTCCTTACACCATACACAATAATCAACTCAAGATGAATTAAAGACTTAAATGTAAAACCAAAAACTCTAAAACCCTGGAAGACAACCCAGGCAATACCATCCTTGACATAGGCATGGGCAAAGATTTCATGACAAAGACACCAAAAGCAATCATAACAAAAGCAAAAATTGAAAAGTGGGATCTAATTAAACTTAAGAACCTCTGCATAGCAAAAGAAACTATCAACAGAGTGAACAGACAACCTAGAGGGTGGGAGAAAATATTTCCAAACTATGCATGTGACAAAAGTCTAATATGCAGCATCTATAAGGGACTTAAATTTACAAGACAAAAACAACCCCATTAAAAAGTGGGCAAAAGACATGAACAGACACTTCTCAAAAGAAGACATTCATGTGGCCAAAAAACATATGAAAGAAAGCTCAACATTATTGATCATTAGAGAAATGCAAATCAAATCCACAATGAAATACCATCTCATGCCAGTCAGAATGATGATTATTAAAAAGTCAAAACACAACAGATACTGGCAAGGTTGCCAAGAATAAGGAACACTTTTACACTGTTAGTGGGAGTGTAAATTATTTCAACCATTATGGAAGACAATGTGGTGATTCCACAAAGACCTAGAAGCAGAAATACCATTTGACCCAGCAATCCCATTACTGAGTGTATACCCAAAGGAATATAAATCGTTCTATTATAAAGATACATGCATGTGTATGTTCATTGCAGTGCTATTCACAATAGCAAAGACATGGAAGCAACTTAAATGCCCATCAACGACCAGATTGGATAAAGAAAATGTGGTACATATACACCTTGGAATACTATGCAGCCATGAAAAAGGAATGAGATCATATCCTTTGCAGGGACATAGATGGAGGTGGAGGCCATTATCCTTAGCAAAACACAGGAACAGAAAACCAAATACCACATGTTCTCACTTATAAGTGGGAGCTTAATGATGAAAACACATGGACACATAGATGTGAACAACATGCACTGGGGCATATCAAAGAGTGGAGGGTGGGAGGAGGGAAAGGAAAAGAACAATTAACTATTGTGTACTAGGCTTAATACCTGAGTGATGAAATAATATGTGCATCAAACCCCCGTGACATGTGTTTGCCTATGTAACAAATTTTCATATGTACCCCCAAACCTAAAATAAAAGTTAAAAAAAGGCCGAGCACGGTGGCTCACACCTGTAATCCCAGCACTTTGGGAGGCCGAGGCGGGCAGATCACGAGGTCAGGAGATTGAGACCATTCTGGCTAACACGGTGAAACCCTGTTTCTACTAAAAATACAAAAAAATATTACCGGGTGTGGTGGCGGGCACCTGTAGTCCTACCTACAGGTGAATGGTGTGAACCTGGGAGGCGGAGCTTGCAGTAAGCCGAGATTGTGCCACTGCACTCCAGCCTGGGGGACAGAGTGAGACTCCGTCTCAAAAAAAAAGATATTAAAAGACACACTGCACACCAGTAGAAAATATTTGTGTATTATAAACTTGCTAAGAATTGTATTTAGAATGTATAAAAAACTCATTGAACTCAATAATAATAAAAATTAAAATCTATTTTTTTTAAATAAAGGAAAGTGTACATGTATCCAAACTGTCCTTCCAGTGCCATCTGTTACCTCCCAGAGCTGGTGGAGAAGTAAAGGAATGTGCAAGCTTTGAGCCTGACCAGAGCCCCATTGGGAATAGCACTGGGGGTTGTTGGGAAGTAGAAGGGGAAGTCCTCCCTGACACAGCCCAATATGGGGGAGGCTCAGAGTGAGAGGAAGGAGGACCCACCAGGGCAGAAGGACTCGTTGCTCCTGCCTGCCCCTGGAAAGGTGTTGAGAAGACAGCATCTACAGGATCAAAGTCTAAAGCAGAAATTGGCTCCGTTTTCAATTGTTTAAGAGATGCCACATAGACTCTGCAGGAGTCCCACAGTTTTGGATCCTGGTTTAATTTTATAAAGGCCAGCACATATGGGATCTAAACATATTTATTAGAATTTCTGCAACACAAATTCAATTGTAAATAGTGTTATAACTCAAAGACCCCATTCCTAGGCTATGTCTCTTTGTCCCCCTGGGGATTCCAAAGCCAAACAACATTACAGAGATACATCAGCTTCTTTTTCTTTAAATTATCCAATTCAAATTCATCTCAATTACGGAGGATGCATCCTAGGGAGAAATCTTTTGGTATGCCTGCAGTGTTTTCCATGGTAGACCTGGTGTCCTATGATTAAGTAGCCTGATGAGGGATGGAACCCTTGGCTCTAATGAACCACTCCTCTTCCCACCAACCCAGACCCTCAGAAACCTGGTGAGAACCAGGCAAGAGAAGGAGGACAGAGAGAAGGGAGCTGACTGAGGGAGCCTGAGAGACTCTAGCTTCCAAATTTTCTGGCCACAGCCCTCAAAATTTAATAGGTTGTAGATTTTGCACCAGCTCTAAGTAGAACCTACTGTATATTTACATTCATTGACACTGACTCTATCAAAAGATAAGGTGATGAACTAGACAAAGTTGTGATCTGATCTGGTGAGTAAGGCCTTCTCCCAGGAATTGTGAAGGGTCAAGCTCACATGCAACAAGGACCATCAAAGGAAGTACATTTTCACTTAGACAAATGACAAAGCAAATTTCCAGTTTCCAGACCCCATAGAGAAGACAAAAATTGAGGAAAGTACTGAGAAATTTCAAAGTCTGAGACAAAAGAGAACTCCAGATTGCTGACTGCTTTTTAGCCAGCTCAAGAACAGGAGACAGTTTCCCAGTTCAATATCAGAAAGCTGAGCCAGATTCGCTCCAGCTACCCAAACAAAATACCAGATGGATAAATAGGAATCACTCCCATTGGACAAAAAGAAACTGAAACCAGCGTTCCAAGAGCTGATTAATTAAACACCAGGACTCCTGAAGAGTCAAAACAGACTGAAAAGGAAGAAGGTGAAGGGAAAAGGGAAGGGAAAAAGGAAGGCAAAAGGCAAGGCAAAAGGCAAGGCAAGGCAGGGCAGGGCAGGGCAGGGCAGGGCAAGGCAGGGCAAGGCAGGGCAAGACAAGGCAATGCAAGGCAAGGCAAGGCAGATGAACGAAAGGGAACAGGGACACATTCAGAGTCTGGATCTGACTCACCAAGGCGCCAGCACTGAAACACTGGTCCAGGATGCTAGCTTTTGTTCATGTCTGGTCAGACACCTCCATCCTCTGGGCAATCTCACTCACTCTCCTGGAACCTAAAAGGAGAGCCTCACCTGGAGTGCCACAAAATGTTACCAGCATCATGCATTTTTGTGATTGCCCGGGATAGAAACCAAAAGAGATAACCAAACATAGCAGCAAAGGAAAGTTTATTCCGCTTGTGCACAGGGGAATCAACACCAAGAAGGGAAAAGAAATGGATTGGTTCTCGAGGGTAGTCTGTGAGTTCGTTTTATAGGAGTTTTCTACAGGAAAGTATTATATCAGGGCATGTATAGGAGTAGGAGGGATTTTTCTAGTGCTTATACATTGGCTCAACATGCTTCTTCATACATCATATGTGGAATTAGCATTTTACATCTCCACCTCTGGGCATGATTTTTAACATTAAAATAAGGAAGGGGTAAGTATAGTTTGAAGTTTAACTCTAACTGCACATGCAGGCCCTGGGGAAGTCCCTAGCCCTCTGAAGCAGGAATTTGTGGTTAACAGCCTCTTGGGTCTTTTATTACTGATTGGTTGAGAGTTCAGTAAGCCACAGCTTGAGTAGGGAACTTTCATTCTTTTCCTCCAGACCATATTAAAACAGGGAACCAACCAGCCTGCCTATCTCATAGCTAGTTTGCTTTAATCTGTTCCCAGCTTACCTTCCTTTTCCTAGATGAAGCGAGACTCAGGTTAACCAAAATGCCATCCTACCTTTTGTCTTTTGACTAGATACATTGTAGAGTTTTGGATTTGTTAACCTGGGATGGGAAAGGCTGAGAGGGGAAATGATCCTGGGTATGCTAATGAGAAGAAAGAAAACAAGTATGTCACGGATACCTCTCTCCCCCCCTTCTATGTGTGTCCTCTACCTATTGTACATTCGTATGAGGTAGGTATTAATATAACCTACACTTTGTAGGTGAGGAAACAGGCTCAGAGAGTGAAAGGGAGTTGACCAAAGTCACAGAGCCAGTGAGTAACAGGGTCAGGGAGAGAAGCCATGTCTGCATGACTCAAAGCTTATGTCTCTAATTACCCTACATACTACCCCGCTGCCTTTGCAAGTTATAAATAGGTCATGCTGGCTTTACTCATTAAGTCCTGGGATGCTAAAGTGAAAGTACAGCTTCCTTCCCAGTATGCCTTGTACACATCCTGAAACTGAAAGAAAGCACTTTAGAACAAATTAAAGGCAGTTGTCTTCTGTGTCTTAGGGAACAAAAATACTAATTGTATTTTTGACCTCAAATTGTAGAGCCTGAAAAGATTGGCTTGAGCCTAGATCATTCCCTGGACAACTAGAGGTCTAGAGGGCATAATAGAGGTCCACAGGTTTTTCTCAATGTGAAGCAAACACTAATCCTCCCAAACAGACAGAGAATTTACATATGCTCCCTTTCAGACTGGGCAGGCAGACAAAGTCACAAGTGCTTTGACTTTGGGCTAGGACTCTGTCAAGTCCATCAATCCATTAACCTCACCTTCACAGCCATGATAGCTAACCCTGACTGAACACTTTCTTTGTGCCAGCCACTGTTCCACTTCCTTTACTCTTCATAATAACCCTGAGGTTATGACTATTATAACCTCTATTTTGCAGATGAGAAACTTGAGGGCATCTCATGCTGACAAGAAACTGATTGGGAGTTACCTGATCCTTTCAATTAATTCTTTAAAAGGGAAAGTTTATTTAATTATTACCTCATAAATGCAGGTGGTAAAGAAGGCTATTCAAATAAATAAATGCTGTTTGATATAGCAAAATATTTCAAAATGTGTAGTTCCCAGTGAGGACAGTTCTTTATAAAGGTGGCCTTGATGATGAGAAGCTTTGGGCTGTCTATTGGCTTAGATCATATAATGAGTGATAATCTTACTGGGCTATCAGAGAATTCCAGGAAGTCTAATGTAAACCCTAACCTTTGGGGGCCCATCTCAGGAAGATCAGTGACCATTCTTGCTCAAATTCATCACTAGAGTCTCTGGGCTTGGTCATCGAAATGACCCATTTCGTATGTAAAGTCTTTGAACACAAGAAATCAGTCATCTTGTAACACTAAGACAACTCAAAAACTCAAAAACATGCAAAAAGGGACACATGTGTATGATAAATCTGTGGCTTGGGCCCCATTTCTACACTAAAATACATCACTCTTGCCTTCTGTTCTACTTATTGTCACTGGCTGCACTTTGCTAGAATGGTCAGATCCATTGTGGGTAAAAATCCCAAGCATAGCAACAGTGTCCAAGCAGAAGCAGCAGTCAAATGTTTTTAACTAGCAGAGGAAAGGCCTGTGTACCAATAATCAGCTCAGAAGCCAAGTCAAAGTGGGTTCCACTGTAGCAGAAATGATGTGGGGTAGAACTGGCAAGGAATGACAGGCAGGCCCCGTCTTTTAGAATTTTGCACCAGATCTATGGAAATCTCAGTCCAACAAAATGCATCTCAGCCAGCTAGAAGACAACCACTGGCTGAAAGTTTAGTGGCAGAAAATGTGACCTGATTTTCCTCAGAAATAACAATAATGGTCATTGAGTGATAACTAACTACACACCAGATACTATTCTAAGTGTATGTTATCTCATTTGATTTTGCGAAGGGATACACAGCAACCCCATTTTGCGTAGAGGGAAACTGAGGCTCGGGAAGATTAAGGAACTCTCCAAGGTGACACAATTTCAAAGTAGCAGGGCTAGAATTCTAATCTCAGTATGTGTAAATTCTAAGTCCATGTGTTTACCGACTAGACCAGGGAATAGCAAACTTTTTCTGTAAAGGGCCATATAAATATTTTCGGGCTTACAGACTACATGGTCTCTCTCACAATGACTACTCTGCTGTCATAGTGCAAAAGCAGCAAAGGACAATACATAAATAAATGTGCATGACTGTGTTCCAATAAATCTTTATTTTAAAACACAGGCAGTGGGCCACGTTTCACCATAGTTTGCTGATCTCTGAACTAGGCTATAATAGTTCCCTAGTTGTCTGAAGCAACAATTTGCTCTGGTCTTACACTTAAGTGCCATGTAATCAGAGACAGTAGTCTATTGGAAGGAAAGGGAACTGAGCTTAAGGGTTTGGGCTCAAGCCTCAATAATGTCACTTTTTGTGGGAACTTGTGCAAGTTATGAAATGCCTTTGTGCCTTAGTTTCTCTATTTACAAATGAAAATGAGGCTTACTCTTCTGTGTACCTCACTGGAATATGTGTTTTCAGGAAGATAGGGAAAACATGGATGGCCTGCACCTTGAAAAATGTAATTGCCATGTAAATCTTATCTGCTTACTTTTCTTTATACCAAGAAGTGGTTACCTGGAGCCCTGGTGTCTTTGGAAGCAGCAGATAACCCATAGCTTTTCCGCAGAAGCATGTGAGTCAGGGGCACTTGCATGCCCCTGTGAAACTAGATTCCTATGGCAACAAACAGAATTAGAAGCAGCTCCTGTGCTGTGCAAAAGAACAATGGGAAGACAGCAAACTAGAAAGGGAAAATCAGACAAGATATGGAATTCCAAGAATTGTTGGTTAAGCTCAGCTTGAGTGGCTAATGCTGATACCCAAATAAACTGCGGATGTTGATAATGTACTCTCTCTGTCAGTGATAGGGATTGTTTACATTGCGTGAGAGAGAGCTCTTGCCTTGTTGAAGCATGTGTTTGTGACACCATGAAAGAGTTAAATAATATACTCCTTCTTGACAAGGGGCTTTTCGGTGCTCTCACATCTGGGCACTGAGAAGGAGCTTTCCAACTAATCCCGGAAACTTCCACCCATAGAAAGAGGCTGCAAGGAGGATGAGTCACTCAAGCTGAAATGGCCTATACAAAGTATTTCGTCCAGCTCTTCATGCTTCCAGTAGGGAAACAGACCCAAGAGGTGGCCAGCTGAAGGTTCTTAGATGTAAATAGCAAGACCTGCACTAGAACCTGCACAAGACCTGACTCTTTTGCCCAATGAGTCATCCCATATTTGGAATTTGAAATGTCTGCTTCAATACAATGCTATGTATTACCATTACTTTCATTGAAATACCCTGATATTGGCAAATAAGCCCAAGGCAAGAATTTCCTTGCTGATTATTTTTGCAGATCTTCAGTTCAAAGCCAATTATTTGGCCTCCTTCATTCCAAAGCAATAAGGAACAAGGCCCTCTACACCTCTGTTTTCCCATGTAACAGTTTAAAAAATTAAGTGGTAATCAGTAGCTTGCTCTTTTCTCTTAGTTATAGTCATTATTGCTTAGAGTCACATTGTAAATAGTTAATACTGATTTTCAATATGTTTTAAGAGAACAAGTGGTATCTATTGTAAGACAACTTTCTTTCTTTCTTTCTTCCTTTTTTTTTTTCCCCTTGAGATGGAGTCTCACTCTGTCACCCAGGCTGGAGTGCAGTGGTGTGATCTCGGCTCACTGAAACCTCTGCCTCCCAGGTTCAAGCAATTCTCCTGCCTCAGCCTCCTGGGTAGCTGGGATTAAAGGCATGTGCCACCACACCTGACTGATTTTTGTATTTTGGGTGCAGATGGGGTTTCACCATGTTGGTCAGGCTGGTCTTGAACTCCTAATCTAAGGTGATCCACCTGCCTTGGCCTCCCAGAGTGCTGGGATACAGGAATGAGCCACCACACCCGGCCAATACAACCTTTTTAAAGCTTTTCTTTACTAATAATATCTAGACCCAACCACTGTGTACTATCTCTTAACAAATATTTTTAAAATTTTACCCTTAAAGTTACTAAAAAATAAAATATTTTAACTTTGCCAGTCTAGGAAAACCTCAAACAAAAAAACCTCTGGGTCCCTGGATGTAAGAGTTATTTTTTTTTCCCTAATTAGTTTTTAGATATCTGTACCTATTTGCTGAGAGTTTTGTATTTTTATAATGTTTTCAGGTAAGGTATTTCCTCAACATTGCCAAGACATTTAATTTTATCTTATGCGTTGTACACATGAGGAAACATTGGGTCAAGAAGAGTTTACATATAACAGTAAAAACATGGGATTTGGAGTCAGTGAAATTCAAGCCATAGCTCCTTTATATTCTAGTTGTATGAGAATGGGATAATTACCCAAACTCTCCATCCTCAGTTTTCTCATCAATAAATAGGGAAAATAATGGTACCTGCCTCCTAGGATTGAGTTCCAGGTGAAATGAGCTAATGCAAGTATGCTTGGCAAAGGTGTGCTCAATAAGTGTTAGCCATTATTTCCTTGGGGATTCTGGGAAGTTTATACCACTTACATTCTACAATACAGGATAAAAATGTGAAATATTTATTTTGAAGCCATGAATAATGTTAGATAAAAATGCAGAAATGCCAATTGTTAGTGCTGACATACACGCACCTTGTATGTTAAACCAACTTAAACTCAATTTCTCCATCAAAAATTCCATGCTGTGAGAAAATGTTTTCTGTCACCCAAATGCTTTCCCATTTTGAATGTAACTGGTATGTTTTATTAATGCTACATTATTTCCCACTGAACCATTTTTCCTCCAGAGCATGTGATGTCATTTATAGCCACTGGTACACACATTTCTTCCATATTTTGTCAATTAAGCATGTCATAGAATTTAATATTTACAATCTTGTATGGTTCACTGAACTAATTGAGGGGAAGAGAAATAATGACATGGGGAACAAAATAAGACATGCTACTTTTACCAAAGAAGTAGGGATAGAATCCTATCCTGTTGATTTTATTAGTGAATATTAAATATAATTATGAGGCTTATAATGAACATACTAATAACTTTATTAACCATTTCAAAGAACAAATTAATATTTAAATATTTAATATCTGGAACTCAAACTTTCACACTCATGCTTGCCAATTCTCTCATAACAGACAAGATTTGTCTTAGGAAGCAGATGGTATAGCATATTTGTGGAAGGTAATGTTGCTTGTTGCCAAAACCTAGGTAACACAGAGGCAAACTCATTGATGTTGGTGAGATTTGTGTGGTAGCATGGGCAGGTCACAGAAATTTTTGGTTTTGGCATAAGCAATTATGGGCAGAAATGTATAACCCTAAAATTTCTATTTGAAGTCCTAACCCCAACTACCTCAGGATGTGACTGTATTTGAAGGTAGGCTCTTTAAAGAGATAACTAAGGTTAAATGAAGTCATAAGGGTGGGTTCCTAATCCAATGTGACTGGTGTCCTGATAAGAAGAGGAGATTTGGACACAGACATACAGGGAAGACCATTTAAAGAAGCAGGGAAAAGGCAGCCATCTACAAGCCAAGGAGAGAGGCTTCAGAAGAAACCAACACTGCTGATACTTCGGTCTTAGACTTCTAGTCTCCATAACTGTTAGGAAATGAATTTCCATTGTTTACGCCAATCAATCTGTGGTGCTCTGTTATGGCAGCCTGAACAAACAAATATATAAGCCCAGTCATTGATGACTTGATCCCCTCAGCTGAGGCAGGGAATCATAGTAAGTTCATATATGTGTATCCTTCCACCTCATTGACTCAATGAGAGAGGAGCAATGTTGTCAAAACACCCAGAAGGCCCTGTCTAAAGGCCTGCCTCTCAGGTAACAGAAGAGCTGGAATTTTCAAACAGAAGTCAGGCGTGGGACACCAGAGTATAGTCAGGGGTTCAGAAACCTAAGGATGCAAAACACAGGTTAAAGAGACAGCAAAGTGTCAGGAGCCATAGCAGACAGAAGGGCCATAATACAGGCTGATAATAAATCTAAGCTAAAGTAAATGTATCAATGATCAAATGCCAAGATGTGAACCTGATTCAGACAGTGATTTCTGCTTTTGCAAGTGGTTTTCTATATTCTTTCTGTAGATGCATGAACAAGTTCTGAGATAGTTAGTGTTGAGCTGGAAGAAAAAGCATGGTACAGTGAAAAGGACATTGGGCTTCCAGTAAGGAAGTCTGAACTCACATTCCTGGTTTTAAATTATTCTAGCAATTCATTGTTCTAGAATATATTAGGTATTTATTTACAGTATGTCATGTGCTGAGCTAGGTGCTAGGGACACAGAGGAATATGTGATCCAGAGGGAAAGGAGAGGGAGATAGGGGAAATTGCAGCAGAGGTTAATTACGTTAGAGCTATAACAAAGTATGCGGTGAGGACTTTCACTTAAGTCAGAATAAACGCTCTGATGACAATTCAAAACTCTGGATAAGGAAGGGGCCTCAGGATAACTGACTAGATGCATCTGGTACTTGCCTTTCCTGTGGAGAGGAATCAAAATAGCCAGTAGATAATCACACTTTGAATATATTATTTAAGAGAGAACATTGTTGTTCAGCAGAGAAGTGATGGGAAGCACTGAAAGCAAGGAAGAAGAAAGCCAGACAGCCTGTTTGGCTGGAATTAGCAGAGAGTCTGGAGAAGTTCCTCAGTGTGGGGAAAAGGTAAGTGAGAGACCCCCAGTCATCCACATTTCTTTGCAGATAATCCTAGGCACAGGAAAACACCTTGACCCTCACAGGCCCTGAGACACACACAGACATCTGCCTGGAGACCTTGTGAAGGCATTGCTCCAGAGACAGGGCTTATGCTGGGTCCCACAAACCCCTGAGTCCCAAGAAGCTCCAGTATGGCACCATGGCACCATTTTGAGATATAAGCCCTCACCAGACAGTGTCCTTCCCTGGGGCTCAACAACCCCTGCATTTCCACACCCCTGGAGCCCCACTGACATTCCCTACTCATAGCCACCACCACCAGGATTGAGATGAGAGCCACAGTCAATGACTCCAAACACCCCAGCAAAGGGGTGGCCAAACATTTTCACACACGCAAAGGATAAATTTGACTGGGCTTTGTTCATGCCTTGGGTCTGCACTGGTGGCAACACCCATAGCCCCAGCTACCTGCCTACCTCTGTTTTCACTTAAAGTAACACTGCCTTCCCCGGTAGCAGGGCTGCTATACAGCTGCTGCTGCCTCTACCTGAGCATTATGCTGGGGGCCTGTGGATCACCCACCTTTGCCAACCATAACCAGTGCCTGTACACACCAACAGGGACTCTGAGGGTAGGTCTGTTTGGACCAGCTTTACCCACTCCCAGTATCCAAACACACCATCTGGGGGCTTGGAGATGGCCAAGCCCAGTTCACTACTGGTGGCACCTGAGCACTCCTCCTGGGGTCTGACGTCAGGTCCATCCAACCTGCTGCTACCATCACAGCTGAAACCCAACTGCACAGGCCATGTGGAGGGCTGGGGACTGGCCCACCCAACACCAACACAGGCAACCACCAACCCCAACATGGACCGCTTGGGTCCCAGAAGGTGTCTTACTACTGCCACTGCCATTGCTCAGGCTGCACCTGCTGCCCAGGAGCTGGAAAACTCTCTCACCTACTTAACCCCCTACAGTCACTCCTGGCACATGATCAAGCCATCCAGAGGCCCCCAAATCAGCCCACCCAGACTTGCTAACACAGGTGGCAGCATATGCCACCCTGGGACCCAAGAACAGGAATACATAATCCACTAGTGCCACCACTGGGGCCCAAAGACGAGCCCAGTTGGTGTCCCAGTCCACAGGAAAACTTTACCACCCCCTTCATTAACAACCATGCCCTAAGCCATGAAGTAAATCACAGACACTATTGGTACTGTTTAAAGCTGAAGAAATCATACAAAGAACACACTACTATATGCATGTAGAATCAAAGCCAAAGTGCCCTCCCAAATCAATACCATAGATACATCTTCAGGGAAAAAGTCCTCCCATATAAAAATAAATTTTAAAAAATAGGAAGAAGTGACTATTATACCAGATGTGAATATATTAATGTAAGGACACAGGAAACATGAAACAGCAAAGAAATACAACATCTCCAAAGGAAAATAATAATTCTTCAGTAACGGATTCCAATCAAAAAGAAATTTAACAAAACTTTAGAAAAAAATCAAAATATTCATAGTAAATAAGCTCAGTGAGATATAAGACAATTCTGGAAAACAAAACAAATAAACTAGAAAAACAATTCATGATATAAATGAGAAATTTACCAAATATATATACACATCAAAAATGAACCAGAAATACCAGAAGTGAAGAATTATTGGATGAAATACAAAGTACATTTGCTTCAACAGTAGACTAGCTCAAGTAGAAAAAATAATCTCAGAATTCGAAGACACTTCATTTTAAATAACCCTGTAAGAAAGAAATTAAAAAAAAATACAAAGTGACCAAAGCCCTCATAACATATAAATTACCATGAAGAGACCAAGTATTCAAATTTTGAAGGTAAAGAGAAAGCAAAAGGGTTAGAAAAGCTATTTAATGCAATAATAGATTTAAAAAATTGCCAAGCCTAGCAAGGGATTCAGACATTCACATACAGAAGTAGATACATGTCAAAAAGATCTTTTCCACAGCATATTAGTCAAACAGTCAAAAGTCAAAGAGAAAAAAAATGTATAACATTAAGAGAAAAGCAGCTGGGCACGGTGGCTCACGCCTGTAATCCTAGCACTTTGGGAGGCCAAGGACGGTGGATCACAAGGTCAGGAGTTCGAGACCAGCCTGACCAACATAGTGAAATGCTGTCTCTACTAAAAATACAAAAATTAGCTGGGTGTGGTGGTATGAACCTGTAATCCCAGCTACTCAGGAGGCTGAGGCAGGAGAATCGCTTGAACCCGGGAGGTGGAGGTTGCAGTGAGCCGAAATTGCACCACTGCACTCCAGCCTAGGTGACAGAGTTAGACTATGTCTAAAAAAACAAAAGAGAGAGAGAGAGAGAGAGAGAAGCATCTAGTCACCTATAAAAGAATCTGCCTCAAACTAGCAGAAGATTTCTCAGCAGAAACCTTATAAGCCAGAAGAGAATAGTGATATATTCAAAGTACTGGAAAAAAACAAAACAAAACACCCACTAGTCAAGGATCCTATACCCACCAATACTATCTTTCATAAGTGAAGGAAAAAGAAAGTGTTTCCCAGAGAAGCAAAAGCTCATCACAACTAGACTGATTCTACAAAAATTGTTTAAGAAAATCTTATAGCAAGAAATGAAAGAACAATCATGAAAATATAAAAAAACAGGTACAGCAAGCATTAAAAGAAGGAAGAGAAACAACTCAAATGTTCCTATGACAGAATACCACCAAACCACAATGATAAACAAAAGAGAGAAAGGAAGGAAAGATGGAAATACAAAACAACCAGAAATTAATTAGTAAAATCAAAGGAGTAAGCCCTCAAATAGCAATGATAACCTTGAATGTAAACAGATAAAACTTTTATCTTAAAAGATATAGATTGGCTAAATGGATAAAAAATATGACCCAACTATATGTTGCCTACAAAAACTCATCTTACCTGTAAAGACACATATAGTCTAAAAATAAAGCAATGGAAAAATATATTTCATACAAATGGAAACCAAAAGCAAGCAGCAGTAACTAAACTTATATTGAATGATAAAAATAAATAATAAGTCAAAAACAGTAACAAGAAACAAAAAGGTTATTATATAATGACAATTCATCAAGATGATAAAACAACTTTAAACATATATGCACCCTACACTGGAACACCCAGAAATATGAAGCAAATATTATTAGCTCTAAAGGAGAGATAGACTTCAATACAATTATACTTGGGGACTTCATTACCCCACTCTCAGCATTAGGCAGATTATCCAGACAGAAAAATGACAAAGAAAGGTTGGATTTAAACAGTATATTTCATAAAACTAACTCAACAGACTTTTATAGAACATTTTATTCAATAGCTACAGAATAAGCATTTTTCTCATCAGAGAAACAACATGCTCCTTAACAATCATTGGGTAAAGCAAGAAATTAAGGAGGAAATTAAAAAAAATTTTTTGGAAAAAAATGAAAATCAAAACACAACATACCCAAATCTATAGGATACAGCAAAAGCAATGGTAAAAAGGAATTTTATAACAATAAATGCCTACATCAAAAAAGTAGAATGATTTCAAATAAACAATCTATCAATACAACCCAAGGGACTAGAAAAGCAAGGGAAAACAAAACCCCAAGTTAGAAGGAAAAAAATAATAAAGATCAGAGCAGAACGTGACAAAAATATAGGTTAAAAGAACAATGCATAGGTTTCATTAAATAAAAAGTTGTTTAAAAAAATAAATAAATAAATAACATTGATAAACCATTTGTTAGGCTAACCAAGATTTAAAAAAGAGATCAAAAAACCGAAATCTGAAATGGAAAAGAAGAAATTACAACTAATACCACGGAAATACAAAAAAAAAAAAAATCATCAGAGTTTATAATCAGCAAGTATACACTAACAAACTAGAAAACCTGGAGAAAATAGACAAATTCCAAGGTACACACAATCTACCAAGATTGAATCAGAAAAAGATATGAAAATTGAACAGACCACTAATGAGTAATGAGATCGAATCAGTAGTAAGAGGCCTCCCAACAAAGATAAGTTCAGAACCTGATGTCTTCACTGCCAAATTCTACAGAAGAACTTACAGCAATTCTCCTCAAACTATTCCAAAAAACTGAGGAGGATGAAATTCTCTCTGACTAATTTTACAAAGCCAGCAATACTCTGAATTGACAAAACAGGCAAGAACACAAAGAAGAAAACTACAAGTCAATATTTCTGATAAACATAGATGTAAAAATCCTCAACAAAAAACTAGCAAATTAACCACAACAGCATATCAAAAAATAATATACCATAATCAAGTGAGATTTAACCCAGGGAAGCAAGGAGGGTTCAACATACACAAATCAATAAACATTATATGTCACACCAAAAGAATGAAGGACATAAGCTATAAGATCATCTCAACAGAAACAGAAAAAGCATTTGATAAAATTCAACATCTCTTCATAATAAAAACTCTCAACCCACTAGGCGTAGAGGGAATATACCTCAACATATTAATGACCAAATATGACAAACCTACAGCTAACATCATACTGAATAAGGAAAAGCTGGAAACCTTTTCCCTAAGAACTGAAACAAGACAAGAATGCCCATTTTGACCACTCTTATTCAGTATAGTACTGGAGGTCCTAGGCAGAGGAATTGGCAACAGAAAAAAAAAAAAAAAAAAAAAAAAAGAAAGAAAGAAAAGAAAAGACATCCAAATTGGAAAAGAAATCAAATTGTTCCTCTTTGTTGATGATATGATCTTCTATCTAGAAAAACCTAGAGACTCCACCAAAACAACACTTAGATCTGTTAAATAAATTAAGTAAGTTGCAGGATACAAATCAACATATGAAAATCAGCAGCACTTCTATATAGCAACAATGAAATAGCTGAGAAAGAAATCAAGAAGGCAACTCCATTTAAAATAGCTACAAAAAAGTAAAATACTTAAGAATAAATCTAACCAAGGAGATGAAAGGTCTCCACAAGGAAAACGACAAAACACTGATAAAAGAAATTGAAGAGGACACAAGCAAATGGAAAGACATCCCAAAGTCATGAATCAGAAGAATTAATAAGATTAAAATGACCAAAATGCCCAAGGCAATCTAAAGATTCAATGTAATTCCTATCCAAAATACTGTCATTTTTCACAGAAATAGAAAAAACACTCCAAAAATTTGTACAGAAAACCAACAAACAAAAAGAGAGCCAAAATATCCAAAGCAATCCTGAGCAAAAATATCAAAGCTGGAGGCATTGTACCATCTGACTTCAAAATGTATCACAAGGCTATACTAACCGAAACAGCATGGTATTGGTAGAAAAACAGATGCATAGACCAATGGAACAGCATAGAGAACCCAGAAATAAATCCATTTATTTATAGCCAATTGATTTTCAACAAAGGCATAGAGAGCATACATTGGAGAAAGAATACTCTCTTCAATAAATAGTTCTGATAAAATTGGGTGCCCATATGCAGAAAAATGAAACTGGACCCCTATCTCCCATCATATACAAAAATACACACAAGATAGGCTAAAGACTTGAATGTAAGACCTGAAATTGTAAAACTACTAAAAGAAAACAGGGAAAACACTTCAGAACATTGGTCTAGGCAAAAATTTTATGTCTAAAACTCCAAAAGCACAAACAGCCAAAACAAAAATGGACAAATGGGACTATATTAAACTAAAAAGCTTCTACACACCCAAGGAAACAATCAACAGAGTGCAGATTCAACCTGAAGAATGGGAAAAATAACTGCAAATTATTCATCTGACAAAGGACTAATATCCAGAATACATAAGGAACTCAAACCATTCAACAGTAGAAAACAACAACAACAACAAAAAATAATAATCCTATTAAAAAGTGGGCAAAGGACATGAATGGACATTTCTCAGAAGAAGGCATACAAATGGACAGAAGGTATGTGAAAAAAATATTCAGCAGTACTAACCAGGGAAATGGAAATCAAAACCACATGAAATAACATTTTATTTGAGTTAGAATGGCTATTATTAAAAAACAACAATAGTTGCTGGTGAAGATGTAGAGTAAAGGAAATTCTTGTGCATTGTTAGTAGGATTTTAAATTAGTACAGCCACTATGAAAAACAGTAGGAAATTTCTCAAAAATAGTACAAATAGAACTACCATATGGTCCAGTAATCCCCCTACTAGGTATCTATCCAAAGACAGGAAACCAGTATATCAAAGGGATACCTGTACTTGCATGTTTATTGCAGCAGCAATCACAATAGCAAAGATATAGAATCATCCTATATAAATGTCCAACAATAGTCAAATGAATAAAGAAAATGTGTGTGTGTGTGTGTGTATATACACACACACACATATATGTATATACAAATGTGTATATATACATATATATACACACACAAGGCAATATTATTCAGCTATAAAAAGAATAAAATCATGTTATTTGCAGCAATATGGATGGAACTGGATGTCATTATGTCTAATGAAATAAGCCAAACACAGAAAGACAATGTTCTCATGTTCTTACTTGTATGTGGGATCTTAAAATGTTGATTTTGTGGAAGTAGAGAGTAGAAAAGTAGATACCAGAGGCTGGGAACAGTGCATGGGGAGTAAGAAAGACAGAATAGATAGACAAGGCTTTATAGGATCTTGTAGATCAGGCCTTACACAAGACTTTGGCTTTTATCCTGAGTGAAATGGTGAGCTACTAGAGGAAAGTGTACAGAGAAGGGTCATCATCTTGTTTTGATTTTAAGAGAACCCCTCTGGCAGCTATGTTGAGAACAGACTATGAGTGATCAAAGATAGAAGAAGCCAGTCCAGCTTAGGTGACTATGGAGTAAACCAGAAGTAGTTATATTCTAAAGAATTTGTTCATTCAACAAGTAAGCATTGAGCAATGGTGGAGGTTGTGGGAAGTTATCAATGATGCCACCAAAATCTCAGGCAGTTATCTGGAAAGTGACAACTGTGAAACCAAATTTGTAAAAGAAAAATACATTACAACAGCATGAATAAGCCATCTAATTACAAGTGTTAAAATTAATTAGTATTCAGTTTATAACACCTAAGGTGCAAACAGCAGTGTGTGGGAAGCCTAGGATGCTGTTGGACCTATCCTCTTTGCATGGATTAACACTCTCTATTGTCTACAATAAGTCTCCACAGAAATATGTATGGCATATCTAACAGCTTTGCAAAAGTTATAAGAACTCAGTATTAGGAATTGGGGAATTTGATACAGCTGAAATAATACTACATGGTAGGTTTATTCCTTAAGAAAACCAAAACTTGAATTAAACTGTCAGACTTGTTGATTGGGAAAGAGAAGCAGATTTTTACTTAGTGTTGTTTCTTCTGCTCAGCCAATAATATGTGATCCCAAATCACACTTTTAGTTTTTGATGTGTGCCTTCGTAAGTGTTTGTCATGGGGCCTGATATAATTAAATGGATTTTCAAGTGTTTTTCGAGGTACATTGCCCTCCATCCTCAGAGTACTATGGCCATTATACTGTAGATCTTCATTAGGCAAAAGCTTACAAATCTTCAGTGGCTTCATAAGGAGGGATTAAAAATTAACTCAGGATTTTTAATGTTGAAGCTTATGAACTGTTATTTTATTAGGGCATATTTTGTTCCACCTACTGCACATATCTACAAATAGCATATGCCCTTAGTATAATCCCAGTACTAGTAATAGACTGTTCACTTGTTTTAAAAAGTAATTTAGACTGGAATGAGTAATTATGTCCTAATTGATATGAAACAGTTGTTTCTGGGTCTGAAAAGGAGTGCTAGAAGGGGAGAGAGCCCAACCATCTGGACGCTAGACTCTCTCAGAGTCATATGAGACACTCTTCAAGTGTGGTAAGGAGGCCAAAGAATGCAAACATCATAAAATTTGGGGGTCGTGCTACACAGTCCTGTTCCCTAAGTATAATCAGCCAAAAGTATTTGTTGGGGTCTACTGAAACCTCGCTGTTCATTCTGTCTCCTGATAATTTAACTGATTAGTTGCTGGCAGGTACATTGGATAGTAGTGAATTAGACCACTAAATGCCCCCATTTGATTAGTAAGGTGATATAACTGGCCCACAAATAGAGTAAGGTTACTTTGGATTTCTCAGGGACCTAACTAGGTCAATTGATCAACTATTTGGTCTACTGTTCATTGGCTGACTACCAGAAGCAAATGCTAATTCGCCTGGATTGGGTTCATAAATAATACCTAATATTGGCTGGGCATGGTGGCTCATGCCTGTATTCCCAGCACTTTGGGAGGCTGAGGCAGGTGGATCACCTGAGGTCAGGAGTTCGAGACCAGCCTGATCAACACGGTGAAATCTCATCTCTACTAAAAATATAAAAATTAGCCGGGTATGGTGGCGGGTGCCTGTAGTCCCAGCTACTTGGGAGGCTGAGACAGGAGAATTGTTTGAGCCCGGGAGCCAGAGGTTGCAGTGAGCCAAGATTGCACCACTACACTGCAGCCTGGGCAACAGAGAGAGACACTGTCTCAAAAATAATAATAATAGTAATAATAATACCTGATACTTATTTATTGCTTATAAAGACAGTGTGTTAAGCATTATGTAATTTAATCCTCATAATAACTTCATTAGGGAAGTTTCATTATCCACATTTTACAGATGAAAAATTGAGCATCCAATAGAGCTCAAGTGACTTGACCTGGGTTACACAGCCAGTAAATAGTGGAGATGTGATTCAAATACAAATCTGTCTCACTGCAAAATCCCAAGCTCTTGGTAATAATATTATTCTGTAGTGGTCTATGGAATATAGCTCTGTAGTTGTAACATCAGGCTTAGTGCTCATCTTGCAAGTCTGGAGAATGAAGATATGCTCCATGTGGTGAGGTTAGAAGTGAAGAATTCTGGTAGGTAAGTAGGCCATTTCAGCAGAGATGCTGTTCATCTACTATTATTTATCCCTCCATATTTATGCTCAATATCATTATCCAGGAGTGGCCAAGGCCTCATTTCCAATCCCTCCCCCGATTCCTGAACCTCATCCTTCACAACAAAAAGTTATCTCTGGATTCCAAGGTGTCAAATATCTGATAGGATAAACAAATTCATCTCAATATGTGAATAAAACAAGACTATAGCACCTATGCCCCAGACTATTCCTTTATCTCTCTAGTATTATAACATGTTCTCATTTAATGGAAGACTTCTGTATGCATTCTTCTGCATTAGCTGTCAAACCTTGAAGAATCACTGAAATAATGGGGGTTTCAGAGAAACTCCTAGACAAGCAGGTGGAAGACACCTGTTGGATAAGGTATAACCTTGGCGAACTTCATTGATTGCAGCTCTCTGTAGAGTTAATTCTATAGATGTATTATGAAGGCCATCAGTTAAGAATTCAAATATTACATTTGCTTTGCATAAGAACATACACTTCATAGGCAGAGTGGGAGCAATGTTTTCATCTGCAGTGAAGCCCCTGATTAAGCCACTTAATTAAGTTAATCAGGTGCTTTACTTTCCTAACACAAAAAGTTTTACTGAATAGTAATACTAGATTATTGGTAGCAATGTCAAAGATAAGCTGGTGTGTGTGTGTGTGTGTGTGTGTGTGTGTGTGTATGTGTGTGTTTAAATGTATTTCAGATAAGATAATCCGATTACTGTTACAAAATTCTAGAGTCTCTTGGCTGTAAAGTGACATAGTATATATTGCTTTCTAATTTTCCATTGTAATGCATGAAAGAGATAAGCACATACTTTTATCAACAGCAATGAAAAATGCAAATCTATTGGAATAATAAGAACTACTTAATGTTAATTAAGAGATAACTTTTTAAAGGAAATAATTTGGAGTTTGGAATTCTTTGATATCAAGGATCTGCTTCAGAAGGTTAAAGGTTATTTTTGCAATTGATCCCATGTAGAGAACTGTCTTCCAGGAATTGTTCTCATATTGTTCCAAAGTGAGCATAGAGGGAAATGTAGAAGCCAGGGATCAAAGAAACCAAGCAATGTGAAAATGATAAATCAGTGGGGCAGGTGGAATTAATTTAGCAAATAGCAAATATGTTAGCTTGAGTGTCCATTTTGTACAGTGGATATCTATAGATAGCTTATTATGAATAAACAATATACCATAATGCAAGTTTCACCATAGTGTTTTTGAAAAATGGTGGTTACTCATTTGGGAGTATCCATCCAGAATGGATTATTATTAGTACTCAATTCTGAGACAGAAGAGCCAAAAAGTTTATTCCTTGGAGGACTAACTTTATTACATAAGGTAACCCAAAGTAACACTGTCTTTATCAGTTTCCTGGGACTATCATAACGAATGACCACAAATTTGGTGGCTTACAGCAACAGGAATGCATTGTCACATTGTTCCAGAGGCTAGAAGTATGGACTCAAAATGTTGGCAGGACCATGCTCTCTCTAAAAGCTCTGGTGGTCTATCCTTCATTATTTCTTCCAGCTTCTGGTGGTTGCCAGTAATCCCTGGCATTCCTTGGCTTGTAGAAGCATCATTCCAATCACTAATCCAACTATATTAGTCCGTTTACATACTGCTGTTAAAGACATACCCAAGACTGTGCAATTTACTAAAGAAAGAGGTTTATTGGACTTATAGTCCCACATGGCTGGGGAGGCCTCACAATCATAGTGGAAGGCAAGGAGGAGCAAGTCACATCTTACATGGATGGCAACAGGCAAAGAGAGGAGCTTCTGCCAGGAAACTCCCATTTTTAAAGCCATCAGATTTCTTGAGACTCATTCACTATCATGAGAACAGCACAGGTAAGACCCACCCCCATGATTCAGTCATCTCACACCAGGTCCCTCCCACAACACATGGGAATTATGGGAGCTACAAGATAAGATTTGAGTGGGGACACAGAGCCAAATGGTATCACCAGCCTAATCCAATATGACATTATCTTAACTTGATTACACCTGCAATGATCCTGCTTGCGAATAAGGTTACATTCACATGTATCTTTATTAAGGCTTTAACATACCTTTATGGAGGACACAGTTCAATTCATAAGCGTGTCCTATAAAAAGCACTAAATTTTTAAAAATATCTTGATTAAAGGAAGATATTCCAACCAACTACACTTCAATGATGCTATATCTTTAGTACTGACTGTAGAAAGATGAATGAGAAACTAACAATGGACAAAACAAAGAACTCAAATACTCTTTTTAATTCTGGTTATTAGTCCATTCTAACACTGCTAATAAAAACATACCCAAGACTGGGAAATTTATAAAGGAAAGAGGTTTAATTGACTCACAGTTCAGCATGGCTGGGTAGGCCTCAGGAAACTTACAATCATGGCAAAAGGGGAAGCAAACACGTCCTTCTTCACATGGTGGCAGGAAGGATAAGTGCTGAGCAAAGAAGGAAAAGCCCCTTATAAAGCCATCAGATCTCATGAGAACTCACTCACTATCATGAGAACAGAAGCATGGGGGTAACCACACCCATGATTCAGTTACCTCCCACCAGGTCCCTCCCATGACATGTGGGGATTATGGGAACTTACAATTCAATATGGGATTTAGGTGAGGACACAGCTGATATGGTTTGGCTGTGTCCCCACCCAAATCTCACCTTGAATTGTAATAATCTTCATGTGTCAAGGGTGGGGCCAGGTGAAGATAATTGAATCATGGAGGCAGTTTCCCCCACACTGTTCTCATGGCAGTGAATAAGTCTCATGAGATCTGATGGTTTTGTAAATGGGAGTTCCCCTGCACAAGCTCTCTTGCCTGCTGCCATGCAAGATATCTCTTTGCTCTTCCATCATCTTCCATCATGACTGTGAGGTCTCCCCAGCCATGTAGACCTGTGAGTCTATTAAACCTCTTTCCTGTATAATTTACCCAGTCTTGAGTGTGTATTTATTAGCAGCATGAGAACAGACTAATACAATATCCAAACCATATCATTCTGGGAAGCCGTTTTCCTATCTACCACCTCTGCTTCCCAATATATCCCTAGAGTTAGTGGGGAGGGTGGGTGGTATCTTCAAAGTGACCATACATCCCATCCCTGAGCTTCATCTGAACCCCATTTCTCACATCATTCATGATTAAGAGCACAGGCTCTAGAATCTTATTATTTACATTCAAATTTCAGCTACCCTCACCCCCCCAAACACCGTAACTTGCCAACTGGCTCCATCCCTCAGTACCAACTAACACACAAATTGAAGGAGCTGTCACCATTTATTTAGCTGAGTTTCTTACAGTGAAGTTGCTTAGTGAATTACATCATTTGATGTTAAACTCCCTGCCACAACCCTATTAACTTTGAAAATCTTTTTTAAATGTTTTCATTAAAAGAAAAATATCCTTCTCAATGCATTATATTATTTTATTCATATATAACTAGATATCTAGCTCTTCATTTTGAACCTAATGCTCATCGTGGGATTTGCTCCTTTAACCTTTATGATCTTGTGGAAATCAGCATAAAATATGTTCTGGGAATTCTTTTTTCTAAACATTATTTTTGACAAGTGCTGGATGTTTTAACTGATCTTTGACTTAAACCCTGGCAGTTTTATCTTTCATGTCTTCCTTTGCTCTTATGGATGGGTTAGGGTGGTTTTTCTGAAAAGAATGTCCAAACATAGCAAACGGTTTAGAATAACTCTGTTTATATCCTTTGGTGAGAGGGGAAAGGTCTTGGGAGAGAATTAATAATGTCCTATTGCTACTCGCAAAGGACATCAAACAAATTGATAGTGATCTTGTTTTTCCTGCAAGATAGTACTGAAATTCATAAGGATGAACTAAAGCTGAAGAAGCTAAAGCCTGGACCAGATGAAAGGGCTATTCTGTGCAGGTCTGGGTTGTTCATTAGTGCAAGATGAAAATTCAAAGACAAGATGGCTAGTCAGTAAACTCACAGGAAAAATGTACTTATGGATGGAATGAGGGTGTAAGAATTTATACTCAGAAGTAGTATATGTTTGCTTTTGTCTATATTGTAAAATTATTCTGAACAATTTTGAAAATCACTTGCTTCCATCTGCTTCTCAAAGGAATTCTGCCAGACTACAAGCTTTTTCTCTTTCTTCTCCCAGGTCACTGGGTATCAATGGGACAAATAATCACTCCATGGCATCAGCATGTATATCAAGAAAGAGAAAGTCACTCTTTAATAAAGCTAGAAAACACCAGTATTTTCTCAGGAGAAATTGCAATTTTCATTTTTAATCTGTCTTGATAAAGTTTTACAAGATTCAGGACTTTCATTTCTCTCAGGTAAGTAAGGCTCCTTAACTATTACTTCTAGGGCTTTGGTGGAGCCCTTCACCTCTTGGACTCCCAAAGAACCCAAACTATACCCAGGCAATCATATATCACTTATAAAGCACAACATGCAATGAAGGCTTAACTTCTAGGGTAGGAAGTGGCATGATATACCTGCAGTTTGATGCAAGTATTCTAGGAGGAAAATAGTTCTTATTTACAACCAAAACATACACCCAGGAAGGGACAAATTTTCAGATCCCCAGATAAGGAGGGAAGTGGCCAGGTCTCCTGACCCAGAGAGTCCCGCAAACTCTCTATATGACCATGAGCAGGCAGCCTGCAATTTTCCCATCTCTAATATGAACAGGTTTGACTAAGCGAAATCTAAGGAGCTTTCCTGCGCTAAAGTTGAGGTGTTTCCCTACATACTATGCAGCTGTGTCCCAGTGTGGCTTTTGGGATCCATTTCTGTGTCCAGGCTCTTTCCATACTTCTGCACTATACATTTCTATTTACTCCCTTCCTCTGCTCCTTACTCATCATTTTTCTTTTTCTCTTTGTTTCTCTAACCCCATTTCTTCCCTTTTCCCTCATCCTACATTAGGACTAAGTAAATTCCCTTTGGGGTCTTTTTAATGTTCAAGTAGCACTTAGATGTTAACAAAGCTACTAACCTCCATTCTCTTGACAAACCAGGCTTCTTTATTTTAAATCAAATTTCAAAATATATGCAAGAAGCTCTTAATACCCACAGGTTATGATGAGGCATTCTAAAGATCCTGCAGTAATGCTGTTTCCATCCAGCACTCAGGGACTCTTTCACCAGGCTGCTGACATCTTGTCTGCATTCAGCAGTTCCCCAAACCTCATTGTTCCCCCTACCCCAAGGAGTTTCCCAGGGCTAGACAGACAAGCTGATTGTATGTGGCCCTTCCGGAAATCAAGATGCTCTAACTTGAAGAGAGTTACTTACTTGACCAGGACCCACTCAAACAGTCACGGGGGACCTCTCCACAGGGTGACCCTTCTAGCCTTGTGTGGCCACTATTTGAACAACTTGCAATGCTCCATCTCTCATGTACATGTGGAGTAAATCACATTCTTATTTGTTTTATAATTTGCACAGAAGATATCTGCAGTCCTTTAGGTCCTCAACAATCACAAAATATTCCCTTGCCTCTGATCTGGGACATTGGGAGATTAATATAAGCTAATGTCTATTTGCCAAGTGCTCAGTCCCTCCTCACCATGACTCCATGGGGTAGATGCTATTTATTAACATCCCTATTCTGCAGCTGAGGAAACTGAGGCATGGAGATGTTATGCAAATTGCCAGAACATATACAGTTAAGCAAGGAGCTAAGCTGAGTATCAAACCAAGGTAGCCTGGATGAAAGCATAGGTACTTAACCACTATACCATGTTCACATTTTCTTTTCCCCAGTTCCACAGCCTGTCAGTGGTGGGACTAGAAAAAGAACCCATGTCTGTCTGGGGATAGAGCCCATATCCTCAACCAGCATGTCCTGTGGAGGCATGGTGGGGTTATGAAGCAGGCTGACCATGATGTGCCTTCTTTCTTGTGACTCTGATGCTGTAATAATTGAAGTGAGGCAGGAGAAACACAACCAACAGTTGTAGATATTCAGGCTTTGGGGTATCACTTTGTAAAGGAGAAACCTGAAACTAAATGCATACCATGAGAATTATAGAACTACCAAACTAAAATGGCAGGGAAATTGTAATATCTAAAATCAGCTTGAGGAAGAATCTAATAAAGAGGGGTGAGAGTTCAATAAAATAGACTTTTAGCATTCACACAATAAACTAATAAACTTGGCAATTGTCATAATATTTGGTTTCATTGAGAACACAGCCTGTTGTACAACACGGAATAACTTTATCTGTTAATTAAATACAAAATTCAGTTCTCATAAAAATATAATAATTAACCTTTTCTTACCTTAGGATAGCTTCATCAGTAAATACTGGAATTTCTCAAGAAGGGAAATAAGGGGGTATTTGTGTCTGTAATGCTCACTATTGCTTTGCTGCTATAGATTTGCAAGTTCAGCACTCGGGATACATTTTTTTTTAACTTTTAGATGTTTTTCATTTATTGCAATTAGTATATGCTACTATCTGGCAACAGTAGATGACTCAGTTAAATTTATGTTACTTGAGCTACAAAAGATTCCTAGATGAGTATCCTGCTGTGAATTTCTACTTCTTTAAACCCAACTAACCCCTCCACCCCAAAAATTCATTTTTAACACTTTAAAAATTGCTAAGAGAGTAGATTTTAAGTATTCTTACCACAAAAAATAAATATGTGAAGTAATACATGTGTTAGCTCATTTTGAGTATTCCACAGTGTATGCGTATTTCAAAACAACATGTTGTGCACAATAAATATACACAATTTTTATTTGTCAATTAAAATAAACAAAAAAAGTATGCGTAAAAAAAAAAAAAACTCCGTAGCACTCACTATTCAGCCCATCTTGAAGCACTGGGGTCATTCATCATTAAGTAATTAGAGGCAAGTTAGTCACCCATTCAATAAATGCCCGTTATGATCTTTTAATACGTGCCAAACTATCTTTCAGGCACTGGGAATACATTGAAGAATAAACCACATAAGCACTCCTGCCATCATGGAGTTTACATTTTAGAGAATTCCACTAGTCCCATATTAGAGATGCAAACAACTAGTATAGGAAGTTTTCACTGGGAGCTATTCACTGAGGAGCTTGTTGCACTACACTCCTTACATCTCATCGACTAGTCAAGGACCTTGTCCTAATCATTCTCCTATCTGTCTCCTGCGTCATCAATGTTATTTTCTCTACTAGACCATTTTTCACAAATGTATACACATATTATAATGTATCCCAGTTAAGAAAAAATGCTCTTGACCCCACATTTCTCTCTAGTTACCACTCTACTTCTTCACCCCTTTATAGTGTAAAAACTCCTTTAAAAAGTTGCCTGTATTGATTTTCTCTACTTTCTCTCCCCCTAAATGGTCATTTTATCTCCTTTCATTCTCTCTGGAACCTGTTCATATCAAACATTCCCTTCCACTAGAATGGCTTTTGTCAAAGTTGCCTATGATCTCTACTTTGTTAAACCTAATGATCGACTCCTAGTACTTATGTTGCCTAACCTGTCAGAAGCATTTATCTCAGTTGATCAATTTCTTCTCTTTGAAAAACATCTGGGACAGCACATTCTCCTGAGCTTCCTCTTCCCTCACAAGCCATTTAGTGTAAAAGTTAAATTCCTACAGCCACCTATAAGACCCCCTAAACTTATTCCTTTTGCCTGAAATAGTCTTCTCACAGATATCCACATGGCTCACTCCTGCCCCTCCTTTGGCTCCTTGCTCAAATATCACCTTCTCAGTAAGACCTTCCCCAATTGCCCTATTTAAGGGTACAACCTCCTATTCTCCATACCCTACCTCTCACCTATTTTGTTTTTATCCATAACACTTTATCATCATTTAACATATTGTGTATTTTATTTCTTGTTTATTGTCTACCCCTCTGCTGCTCACCCAGAGAATATAAACACTAAAGAGAGTCAGGGATTGTTGTCTGTTTTATTCATTGCTGAATACCTAGTATATAGACCAATCTTGGACACATGGTAGGCGCTCAGTAATATTGTTGATTACTTGAATGAATGAATAAATGAAAAGTTATTCTTATACAGGTATAGGAGACACACTAAACAACAAGACATGGTCCTTGCCCCAAAAAGTCCATGGTGGAAAGAAGAGAAATATAAAAGTTAACAGAATTTCTGTTCAGTATGTTGATTGCAGTCCTAGGTATGAATGTCAAGAAGACTATGGGAACACATGGTAGACAATAAATGCTTACCACAGTTTTAATGAATGATTTCCGTTAGTTTTACTAACAAGAGAAACACTTCTCTTGAGACACTGACAGTCTCCTAATGACTCTTGTCCTTTACAATCCCCAAGGAAGGACTGGAAACTAAAGAGAAACTGTTGATATTACAGTGTCTAGCTTTACCATTGGAAATGTAAAGCACTAATCTTTGTTACTTGTTAAAATCACAAAGTGAAAATAGAGTTAAACTGAAAGCAAACAGCAAAAATGTGCCAGGATAGGTAGTACCCAAGAGAATTCCAATGAGACTTATTACTCTGCATTAAGATGTAAATTGCATAGTCCTTTGAGTCAGTATTTGCCGATTGTATATTTTCTTTAGCCAAAGGTGAGTCAGTTTGAGGAGTAAAAATAAAATAACAAAAGCATGAATTGCTGAAATGAAACTTTCCCCCTGCTGCTAAAACTTTGCACTGACACTGTGTCTGACAACAAAGCAATAGATTGGAAAATGAAAAAGTGAGTCAACCAATTGTTCTGTCCACATGACACAAATGCTTTGACTTCTTTACGCACTGAATTGATACTGTGTATGTGTGGTTTGAAAGGTAGAAAATGGGGCAGTGGAGGGGAGGGTATTTTGAGAGGCATTTGGTTCCACATCATTCTCTTTCTCATAATCTGACTTTTCCTAGGTGGTGAATGATTGAGAGTCAGCATAAACTGTTCCGTAGCTATCCTAAACATAGTTTGCATACTGTGGTTCCAAATACTCCTGTTTCATTTTTCTTCACATCCAGGGAATGGTACATTTTGATCTGTACTAGAAGCAGACAAAGTCATCATAGGGACCATTAGTAATTGGTACTATGGAGTAGGTATGCTCACTCAACTAAGTGGAGTGCAGAGAACGAGAAAACCAGATCAAGGCTGGGCTCTTTGGAATCCCTACTTTGAAGGAGCCCATGAAAGAGAGAATGAGAGGGTGGTGGTCAGAGAAGTTGGAATAGTGGTCCATTTCAGTAGTGAAGGAAAGAAAGGATTTATGATAGAGGTCAGCAATGTCACATGCCTCTGAGAGGTCAAATCAGATGAGAACTAACCACAAGGTGGAAGCAACCTAAATGTCCATCAACTGATGAATGGATAAGCAAAGTGTGGTAAATCCATATAATGCAATATTATTCAACCTTCAAAAGGAATAAAGTACTGATACATGCTACAACAGCGATAAACCTTGAAAAAAAGTATGCTAAATAAAGGAAGCCAGTTACAAAAGACCACACATTGTATAATCCCACTTTTGATGAGATGTCTAGAAAAAACAAATCCATAGAGACTAAAAGCAGGTTACTAATTGCTAGGGGCTGAGGGGATTAAGGGGAAATGGGGAGAGACACTGATTAATGAGAACAGGGTCTCCTTTTGGGGTGATGGCAATATTTTAGGACTAGAGGTGATCATTGCACAACAAAAGAATGTACTAAATGTCATTGAATTATATACTTTAAAATGTTAATTTTATGTTAATGTGAATTTTACCTCGATAAAAAAAGACAAGGACTGAGCATGGCCCTTGGATTAAGAGGTCATTAAGTTTTCCATAAGAGCAGTGTCAGTGGTGCGATAAGGAAGAGGTCAGACTCTAGTCACTTGAGTAATGACTGGATATTGAGAAAGGGGATGCAAGGAGTATACAGAAATCTTTCCAGAAGTAGAAAGATAAAGTTAGAGTTGGAGGATTAAAGGAGGATATTGTTTATTCACTCAACAATGTAGGCCATTGTATTTACTAAGGAGAGGCAACTAGTGGAGAGAGAGGGGCTGAGAATACAGGAGAGACACTGGCTGGCAAATAGAGTGAGGTTTCTACAGAGGCAATTGGGATGGGAGCCAGAGGTAAAGAGGTTCACTTTAAATAAAAGATGGAGCTATGCCTCCTATGGGAGGCAGGGAAAAGTGATGCTAAGGCAGATGAGGGTATGTAGAGGAATTATTCACATTCTTTCTATGAGATCGGAAGCAAGGGCAATATATAGAAGCATGATTAAAACCGGCTAGTTGAAATAGCCCATGTGTGATTACCAGAAATTGACTGACTTTTCCTTTCCTATAACCCTTAATGAGGGAACAAAGACTGTTCTCAAGAGTCTTTCATTTTTATTTATTTCAGTTGTCTATATCGGGCTCATTTTTAAAAATTCTATAACTCCTCACTCCCCACCACACACATGAATTTAAATTTTGTATTCCATTTGTCTAATGAGTAAATATATTTATATCATTAAAATAACAGTAAACCCAGTGAGCCCTCCAATTCTAATAATCTTAAAGTACAGTATCTGAGACATCTGAAGTTCAGTGCCTTAGAGAGTTAATTAAGTCAAGTTAATTGGAAAGGATCCAATCTCCAGATAGGTAACATGGTTGATTATCTTGTTTATGCTTAAACAGAATAACAGAGGTCATTACAATACTTTTTAGAGCATTATTGATTGATACATAATTTCTTAATTAATTTTGATTGAAAATATCTTGCCTCTTGAATTTACTCTTTCATAGGAATGCCCTTAGCACAATTGATCTATTGAAATCATAATGATTTAGCAAATGATCATTTGTATAATTTAATTTTAACGTACAAAATACCCTGGCATTTGGCATTTTACTGACACTCTGTGTAAGCCAGCACATTCACACATATGTGTGGCATGCTGCCAAGGGCCAAACTGAAAGGATGAAGGTTTCTGGGAGCAGTAGAGGTACCAATGAGTAGTTTGGACAGGATTTTTAGCACCCCCAACCTCCTTAATCTCCATAGCTTTTTCCCACTCCGAAGCTACTTCAAGTAAACATGTACTCTAGGTGAAAACTATGGGCTTGGTCAAGTGCAGTGGCTCATGCCTGTAATCCCAACACCTTGGCAGGCTGAGGTGGGAGAATTGCTTGAGCCCAGGAGTTTGAGACCAACCTAGTCAACATAGCAAGACCCCATCTCTACAAAAAATGTAAAAATTAGCCAAGTGTAATGGTGCATGTCTGTAGTTCCAGCTACTTGGGAGGTTGAGGTAGGAAGATTGCTTGAGCCCAGGAGGTTGAGGCTGTAGTGAACCATGATTGTGCCACTGCATTCCAGCCTGGGTAAAAGAGGGAGACCATCTCTCAGGAAAAAACAAACAAACAAACCAAAAAGAAAAAACAAAAAACAAACAAACAAAAAATGTTTATTTGCTTGCCAAATACAACTTCAAGACAAGTTTTCTAACCCGTTCTTCCAACCAGTTTGCAATCCTCAAGCCTCTGCTCTATAGAAATGCTGGAACTCTGCATAAGATAGTCATTTCTCAAAATGAAGCTGGGACAGGCTGCTCTGTGTCTGGAAGGTACTGTAGGGGAATCTGCTCGAGTGACTGTAGAGGGAGTTTCTAGTTTCAATAGAAGTTCAGACTAACATGATCTTCTAGGTGCATTTAATTATAAATTCTTAAATTCCATGTTTTGCAATGAGGTTGAACCCCAAGGAGCTACCAAAGATACCTTTAATTCATTCAGGATTTAACTATATATATATGCCAGCATATAGTTAAAACATAAATGTACATATATACATATGCACACATGCACATACATATATACAGTATATGCAGTATATGTATGTATATATACAGTATATGTATGTACATATGCAGCATATATATGTATGTGTATATATACAGTATATGTATGCATATATGCAGCATACAGGTATATACCTATATACTGTATATGTATATTCTGTATATATGTATATTCTGTATATATGTCTGTATATTCTGTATATATATATGTATGTATATATACTGTTTATGTATGTATGTGTATGTTTGAATACTGAATATGTACCTGTGTGTTTGCATATGTATATATATGTACATTTCACTGAGATCTCAGTTTTACAATATTACAACTATTAAAATAGTTATCTATAACACTGTATTTCTCCCCAAATATTATCAGGAAACTTAGTTACAGCAGTGGCCGTTTGTAAAAAGATACCCCCAAAGGAGTTCTGAAGGCAAATTACCTTCTTTTCTGCAATATTCCATAAATTAAAGCTAATGATTTTAGAGCAATTATCTGGAACAAACCATGGGCTTTTAGAGAAAAGGAGCTCATATGGATTATATCTCACTTTGGAGTGTTCACTTGCACATTTGTGAGTTACCTTCATCAAATGTCTACTGTTCTGACCATTTTAGAAACATAAAAGATGGAGTTCAAAGGTTCAAACGGAAGAAAATGGAGAAAATTGACAATAATACATAAAGCAGCTGTGTTTAAAATAAATCTTCAAATATTCTCCACCTCACCACTGGCACAGCTGTAGGGGAAACTGCTGTAAATGAGCATGTTTTACATTTGGACAGTATAATGAATTTTCCCATAATACTTAAGCAATTAGCTAAGCGTTAGTGTTTTGCATAGAATTTTGTCCTTGTTACAATAATTTCTTACATGTTTATATCACTTTAGAGTTTGTAGTGTTCTTTGATGTATATCCTTTCACTTTAACAAGTTACTCAACAGTTTCTCTGTGCTAGGCATTTGACATATTCTACAATCTATCTCATTTAGCCTTCACAACAGCTCCATACAGAAGGGCCTGTGATCTCAGCTTGTGGATGAGCAGACTGAGGCTTGGAT
The DNA here is from genome assembly GCF_047675955.1 of Chlorocebus sabaeus. Lineage (NCBI taxonomy): Eukaryota > Metazoa > Chordata > Mammalia > Primates > Cercopithecidae > Chlorocebus > Chlorocebus sabaeus. Next base: position 7,557,744 of record NC_132933.1, on the reverse strand, counting down.
TGAGTAAGTACCTTGTGCCTGCTGATGCACCTTCAAATTAGAATAGGGAGCCTGGCTTATACCTCAGATCCAAGTTACCTGGAGCCCATGCTCTTTGCCATCATCCCTTGTGGCTTCTGAACTTTGCCTTCCCTTTCTTCTTGTTTCACTTCCACCTCTTATGTGTGGTCCCATATTGTTTAAAACCTTTATTGGTAGTTACTATGGGGAAGTCGTTACATAAGATAGAGCTGCTAAACAATGGCAATAATAACAATAACAATAATAACAGTAGTTGCTAATATTTACTGAGCTAAACTAACTGTGTCTGGCACTGACTAGGGGCTTTTGATTCCTTATCTCCTTGAATCCCAACACATGTATCATGTGTTGCATTTAAAACTTACTCAGTCCTGGGAGGCTGGCAGAACTAGCATCCATATCTATGGTTCTTTGAGGCTAAGAGACATTTCTAAGGTCACACTGCTAGTAGGATGAATACCAGAACCTAGGTTATCTCTCCACCCATCGGATTCCCTTACTCTCTACTACACCTTACAAATACTAGTGATTAACTACTATATACCTCCAGATGATACTATTTACGTTTGTTTTACCAATTTATTTCCACAGTAGGCACTAATACTGCAGTAAAATTAATGATTGTGTCCCTCTTTAGTGCTCTTCTATTCAAATTGCTTTATGCCCCAAGGATAGAAAAGTGATAGCCTCTCTGTACATCTGTGTCTCTTTTTCATTTCATCTTATTCCTGACAACAAATTGAACTTCTGATGTGGACAGATAAGATTCTAACTCACTGAGCTGCAAGGCAGGAGTGACTCAGTAGAATAAATGTGTTCTCATGGAAGTCTAGAGAAGTGATCTTAGGCAAGAAAAGAGCATGTACTAAGAAAATTACATTTGCCCCCAATATGAGTCACGGTGTCAACACCTCATTGTAACTAGTCCATTTTGTCCTAAGTTCTGGGAAGCAGTTAGCTACTTTGCTTCCCTTGTCTATAAGGAAGTATTATATAATGGCAAGAGCGTAGGAGGCCAGAAAATTGGGTTCTAAACTGATCTCTACCACTAACTAGCTGTGGGACCACTTCCCTTCTCTAAGCCTAAATCTCCTCATTGGCAAAAGGAGGTCACACTGTCACACTAACTCATCTATAAATGCCTTTTTACTTGAAAAATAATGATAGCTAAGTTTTGCAGAGAGCTTCATGAACCACTTCTATGAACCTTATTGCATTTGCTCATCATTACATGCTTGCAAGGGAACCATTTGTCTTTCTTCATTTTACAGATGAGAGAAAGACCAGGACTCAAGAGCCTAAGTGACTGATCCAAGGTCATACAGCTAGAAGTGATGGATCCATGAATCAAACTCATATATCTCTGATCCTGAACTTCATCTTCTTTTCACTACCCCACATCTACATTTGCTTACTCTATGTGTTAAACATTTGCCTGTGTCTTATTAATTGACATGACAGTCTCAACAGTTGATTTAGTTGTGTGTATAGATTATTTTCCTAAATGGCCACACATTACATTAATTTGCTGACTTCCAACTAAAGAAACATGTGATAAATTGTAAGGAAGAATAATCTTTTATGATAGGGGTAATGGAGAAAGTAAATAGTTTCTCGAATAAATAAAATGTATTAACATGCCATTATATTTAGGGCTTAAATTTGCTCAGAAAGCAATAAATCCCCAAAATAATTTATCCTTCTGAAAGGTCATCCAAGACCTGCTTCTTAACCCTCTACAACATCTCTTTCCACACACAAGTCTGAGACAGAGACTTTGGGTGATATGTGGCCAATCAACCACACCTTGTGGCTGAGCCCTGGGGGAAGAAGACCTAACTAGAAAAACACCCAGTTGGAGTTTTGGCTGGATTTCAGTAGGGGCATTCCATCTTCTCAGAAGCAGAAAACTGATAAGTCATCCTTTTTATCACTTGATGTGGTCTATGGCTTTAAATGATCCTGTTTAGTTTCTGACCCAATAAACATGAACCGATCTCCTAGAAGGCAAGCTCTGTGCTGTGTGGGAAATAAGAAGAATGAATAAAGATGGATGGTTCCTATTCATAAGGAGCTTCCATGCAAGTGGGGGAGACAAGCAAATCATAATTACTGATCCACACAGGATGCAGTATATAAATAGGAACAATGGATGGGCTATGGAAGCTCAGAGCATAGAATAAAATAAATCTGACTTGACAGGAAATGGAATTCATGATCAAATGATCGAGGAAGACTTCACAGAGGAAGTGGCACTTGAGCTGTGACTTAAGAAAGGATATGATTGCAAGAGATGGAGAACTGAAGAAACAGCATCCCAGGCTGAGAGAGCAGCATGTGGAAAGTCACAAAGGCATGATTTTTTATACTGACATTTAGATTGTCTTGAATTCCATGCTTTATTCTGTAGGCATTAAGGAGGTATTGCATGTTTTGGGGCAGAAGATAGATGTGCTCTGTCTGGAGGTTAAGTAAGAAAACGTAGGTGGTAGTATGGAAGGATGGATGGGGCGGTGGGGGGACAGAGGAGATACAGGATAAATTGGAGGTACTCATGAGGTTATGAAATGATGATAAGATATTGAGAGCCTGAATGGTGGTGATGATGGAAATGAAGACATGAATCCAAGTTTTTTTAGTGTTTCCACACTGAAGAGGGAGAACCTGATCAGTTGGTTATGGAGATGATGAAGAAAGACATGACCATCTGATCTTCAATAAAGCTGACAAAAGCAAGCAATGGGAAAAAGACTCCCTATTCAACAAATAGTGCTGGTATAACTGGCTAACCATATGCAGAAAATTGAAACTGGACCCCTTCTTTACACCAAAAAGTCAACTCAAGATAGATTAAATACTTAAATATAAAACCCAAAATTATAAAATCCCTGGAAGACAACCTAGGAAATACCATCCTGGACATAGGAATGGGCAAAGATTTCATGACAAAGACACCAAAAGCAACCACAACAATTGACAAATGGAATCTAACTAAACTAAAGAGCCTCTGCAGAGCAAACGAAACTATCAACAGAGTAAACAACCTACCCAATAGAAGAAAATATCTGCAAACTATGTATCTGACATCTAATATCCAGAATCATAAAGAACTTAATTCAACAAACAAAATGCAAATAACCCCATTAAAAATGGGCAAAATACATGAACAGACACTGCTCAAAAGAAGACATACAAGGAGTCAACAAACATGTGAAAAAATACTCAGCATCACTAATCATCAGAGAAATGCAAATCAAAACCACAATGAGATAACATCCTGCACCAGTCAAAATGGATATTATTAAAAAGTTGAAAAAAACAGATGCTGGCAAGGTTTTGGAGAAAAGGAATACTTATACATTGCTGATGGGGTGTGTAAATCAGTTCAACCATTGTGGAAAGCAGTGCGGCAATTGCTCAGAGAGCTAAAAGCGGAACTACCATTCAACCCTGCAATCTCATTACTGGGTATATACCCAGAGGAATATAAATCATTCTCCCTCAAAAACACCTGCATGCAAATGTTCATTGCAGCACTATTCACAATAGCAAAGACATGGAATCAACCTAAATACCCATCGACTGCATAAAGAAAATGTGGTACATATACATTGTGGAATACTATGTAGCCATAAAAAAGAATCAGATGATGTCCTTTGCAGGGACATGGATGGAGCTGGAGGCCATCATCCTTAGCAAACTAACTCAAGGACAGAAAACCAAATACACATGTTCTCACTTATAAGAGGGAACTAAATGATGAGAACACATAGACACAAAGAGGGGAACAACACACACACTGAGGCCTATCAAAGAGTGGAGGGTGGGAGGAGGGAAAGGAGAAGAAAAAATAACTCTTGGGTACTTGGCTTAGTACCTGGGTGATGAAGTAATCTGTACAACAACCCCCATGACATGAGTTTACCTATACAATAAACCTTCACATGTACCCCCGAACCTAAAATAAATGTTTTTAAAAAGCCGAAAATAAACAAATAAATAAATAACTTACATAACGCTCAACTGTTATGTAACACTTAACACTCACTCTGTTCTAAGGGTTTTACATAAATTAACTTATTTAATCCTCACAAAAACTTTTGAGATAAAGACTGTCAACTTTAAACATTAAGAAACTCACAGAAAGAGAAATAGGATTTTCTGCCCAAATTCACACAGCTAGCTCTATGTTAAAGATGGGGTTGAAATCCAGGCACTTTGGCTTTTGAAATCCATGTTTTTTAACCACCACCCTCAAAAGCCAGTAGGATTTGGGTGTGCCTGTAACCATATAGCCTTGTAAATACTTAACATTTTATCATAAATTATTGCCAATATAAGTCCAAAATAATACCTCATAATTATATTAATTTATGTATTTTTGTTATAGAACCACTTTTGTATATTTATTGGCCATTTAAAATTTGTTCTGCTAGTTTATTTGCTCATTTCCTTATTAGGATGTTTTTTCAACATTGTAGAACTATTTATATACGAGGAGCCCTGCATCTTTGTCATATATTAGGTTGAATCACATAAAATTGCCAATATTTGACCATTTTGGATCTATAAAAATGTCAATTTCATATGGTTCAATGTAATGTATTCATTAGTCATAATGATAAGTGATATTTATTTAACACAGGCAAAGCACTGTGTTTTATTTACATATATCCCCTCACTTAATTTTGACAACTACTCTACAGTGTACATGCTATCATCTCCATTTTATAGATGAGGAAACTGAGAGGTTACAAAACTTGCTGAAGTTCGTGAAGCTAGTGGTAGGCATGTATTGGGGGAGGGGTATCAGGATTTGCCTATGGTCTTTCGGACTCAAAGGGATATGATTTTAACCACTGCGCTATATTGTTTTGCATGTTTGTATTCCAGATAACTTTTTAGATACAAGTTTCTCCAAAAAAATTCCTGGTGGAATTTTAATTTGGATTACATTAAATTTATAGATTAATACATGGGGAATCAATATCTTTACACGATTGAGTCTCCCTATCTAAAATCAAGGTATGTTCCTCCATTAATTATTCTTTTAGCCCCTTTATAGAGTCTTATATATTTATTTACAGGATTATTCAAAATGATAATTCCAAGGATTTAATAACGTTTATCCTTTGGGTTTTTATCTTTGTGTTGCTGATGTGATGGAATTGTTTTCCATTATATAATCTAAAATAGCTACTATTTGTATATAGAAAAATATTGATTTGAGTACATTAATTTTGTACTTATTCATTATACTAAATTATTTCTATCTCTTGAATCTGTTTCCTTCTTTCCATCACAAGACAACCATCCTCTCTTACCTGGATGACCAGTCTCCTAACTGGCCTTTTTTGTCTCCTAGCTTCCCTGCTAAAATTTGTCTCACACTGTTACGACAGTGAGCATTCAAAAGTACAAGTCTCATGCTTGCTTTAAATCCATAAGGGGATTTATGCCCATTGCCTTTTGGAAACATTTATGCCCCCTTACAAGGTTTCCAGGTCTCCTTGTGACCCAGACTGATTTACCTACCTTTTAAACTGTGTGTCTTGCTATTCACCCACATGGATACAACATTGTAGCTGTACTAACTACTCATATTTATTATAATGCAGTGTGAACATTCATGCCTTAACACATATTGCATCCTATGAATAGAATGCATTTCTGACTTTTTCCCCTTCTTCCTGGGGAATGACCCTTCATATCTCAGCTCCTCAGCTCTTCTCTGAAGACTTTTGAGTTATCCAGGCAACTTCCCCATGCCATTCACTGTGTTTCCACACTGTACCATTTATATGTCCCCAGTATTGCACTTACCATGCAGGATTGTCATTGTTTCTCTACACAGATTAGTAGTTAAGATGGCCTTTAGAATCAGACAGATCCAAGCCCATAGCTCATGTAACCAATTGCTATTTGTATGACCTTGGGAAGGGTATATGATCCCTTTTGGATAATAATAGATAGACACCTCACAGGGAAATTGTGAGGATTATTTAGGACAATGTGTGCAAAGTACATAGCCTAGTGCAAGGCACGCAATAGATACTCAGTGTTTTTTTTATTTAACAATGCAGAAGATGAGAAGAGGTAAGACTAACCAGATGGCATAGGCTTCAGGGACAGAGGGGTTGCTAAAGAAGATTTACGGAAGTTATGCTGGGGAGCATGGAGAGAGATAGCTTATATGTTATCCTGAGGAGTGAGTACTGTGGAAAAGTGAGCAGACTTCACTGAAGACTATTGCTAAACAATGACATTTTAAAGGAAAATTGTGTTTTGGTTAAGGCAATGATAGCTGCAGAGGAAATATTTAAGATTTTCACTGGAAGTTACATGTGATATTGTACCTGGAAACCCTCAACTCTCCTACTCTGGAGAAGAAGTTGTCCTAACAGGCTGACGTAAAAATGTAGTCAATGGTGGTGAGTCATAGGAGGGATGCCAAGTGTGGAATCACCACAGATGCCAGTCAAGGTTCAACATGACCAGCTGTTCAGGATGCTTTGAAAATCCAAAACCTTGAAACTACCTAAAGGCTCCTTTTGAGTCAAGTATCAAAACAATGGATCCCAAATGACTCATAATATGATTTCTCCCAGATGCTCTTTCTGATAACTTTGTTTCCAACATTGGTATCTGATGCTCTCCTAATTACTTTGGACCACTTTCTTCCTGGAAGACTCTATACAACTCTCATCATTGAGCAGCTGCTTTGCAATGAAGATGGGAAAAGACCTCCACTATCTTCTGTTATCATCTAAGGCCCTCAATGATGTACCTATTGCCTCCACGTATCTTCTTGGGAAGGTCTTTCTGAGGCTTTGGCTGGTATGTTAATTTCTTGTGGAATATACATACTGGTGTTCTGGTGCTGTGATGTCTGGATATATTGAGGTATTGATCATACACTGGCCGATGGTTTTCCTTTTGTTTATGTGGAGAGAGTCCCTGCTCTGGCAAGGGAAGTGATGAAGGGAAGGGAGGGTAGAAGAGGGGAGGGGAGAGGAGGGAACAATTTACTGTGCCTTTTTAAAAAGAGATCAGCCAATAAAAATGTAGATTTTGGAGACAGACAAATCTAGGTAAAGCCTTCCCTTCATCACTTTTAGCGCTGTAGTGTGGAGCTGGTTAATCTTTCTGAGCTTTAGTTCATCTGTAAAATGAAGCCAATACCATTTCATGTTCATGAGCAAATAAACATATAAAAAACTATGGATTTTTTTTTATCTTCTTATAAAGAAATTTTTTAAAAAGCAAAACCAGACCCAGAAGTTGTCTGATTGAGAGCACAGTGGATTTAGGACCCACCCAGACCTGGACTGGAGTCCTGGCTTGTGTGACACTGAGGAAGTCACCTTGCATTTCTAAACCTCAGTTGTGTTAAACTTCTCAAATTGAATTAAAGTCAATGTAAAGTGCACATGAAGTGCCTAGTGCAGTTTCTGAAACATAATAGGCTGTTTTAGTCAGAGCTCTTCAAAGAAACAGAACTAATAGCATATTTAAATATATATGTGTGTGTGTGTATATATACGTATGTGTGTATATATGTGTGTGTGTATGTATATATATATTTCTTATGAAGAATTGGTTCACATAATTATGTAGGATGAGAAGCCCTCCAATCTGCTGTCTGCAATTTAAAAACCCAAGAAAGCTAGTAGTATAATTCCAGTCTGAGTCTAAGGGCTTGAGAACCATGGGCGCTAATAGTGTAATTCCTAGTCCAAGAGCAGAAGATGAGATGAGATGTCCCAGCTCATGCTGTGATACAGAAAACAAAATGCAAGAGGGGGCTGGCAAATTCCTCCTTCCTCCACCTTTTGTTCTATTCAGACCCTCAGTGGATTGAATTATACCCACCCACATTGAGGAGAGCAATCCTCTTTATTACTGAATCCCTGTATTTAACTGCTAATCTTATCCAGAAACGCCCTCGAAGACATATGAGAAATAAAGTTCAATCTGGGCACCCCATGGCCCAGTCAAATTGACACATAAAATTAACCATCACATAGGGCCTCAGTAATTTTTAGCCATTGTTATAATCATCATCATTATCATCATCATCAGTGGACATGTTTGCTTTTCTAGTTTTGGCATCAACAGCAGCAACAAACGTCTATTTGATGCTTATTCTATCCAAACAGATATCCTCTGTTTGTTACCCCAGTTGTTACTTAAATGTTGAATAGCCTTGAATAGTGGAAACCAAAGCTATGGTTTTGGTGGTAACATCTAGTCATCATTTATCAGTATACACAACATACTAAATTTAGAAAGCCCCTAAAAGTTATTTGTCCTCAGACACAGGAGTATTCCCAGAGTCACAGGGGAAGGCAGAGTGCTTGAAGTTCCTGAAGCAGTTATGATGTATTTTTAGTTCCTACATTAAAGTGTTGTTCTCCCTCTCTTTTGTATGTACATGTGTGTTGAATGGGGTTGTGGAAGTAAGAGATCTTGAGAATGAAAATGGGCTAGATTGTCTTCTTTCTTTGTCATTTAAGAAAATGATTCACCTTTCCATTTTGGAGCCCTTTCCGTAACTAAGGGGTACCTTTGGCCAATTATGACTCACTTTTCTATTTTTGTGTTATAGATTTAGACTTGAAACCTTAAACAAATGCAATTTTGATATATGTTTTCTTAATAGTGAAAGTGACCAAAACTCACTATAAAATCAAAGATCTTTGTGAAAATGTCACCAAAATGGAAAAAGAAACCTTTTATATGTAGTAGCAATTTACTCTCATCTAACAATGCCAAGGGGTTGAAAGAATTATCTCAGATATTTTTTTAAAATTGTTGGGCTTAATTTTTTACATCCTGGATTGTTAACAAAAGAACAATAACAAAAAAATATTTTAGCAGGCAGACGTGCACACACCTGGGACCAATTAAGTATTTTTCCTTCATCTTAATCAGAACTCTGGGGCTCCTCTCTTTCACAGTAGACCTACATTCCTCAATTTTGAAGGTTTTCTTTTCTAAATGCTATTAAAAAAATTTACTGATATTATTTGAGGATTTATTTAAATCAAATAAATTACTAGTTTTAATGGTAGTAATGATATTTCACATTTGGATTGATTTTACAGATTTCAAATGACTTCCACACATTATTTTACTTGATCTTTACAACAGATAACAGCCTTACAAGGTAAGCTGGCCAGTCCACATTCCCACCGTATAGATGAAGAAACTGAGCCTTATACTAGTTCAGGATCATACATTAGCATCAGAGCCAGAGTTAAACTCAGGTCATCTGATTACTTAACCCAGTGTTCTTCCAAATGCACTGCCCTACTACTCAGTCATTTTTTGTTTCCTTTTCATTCCTTTAAAATGGCATGAAGAACTCTATTAGTTTCCTGCAGCTACTGTAACAAAGTACCACAAACTTGGTGTCTTAAAGCAATAGCAGTTTATTCTCACATAATTCTGGAAGCCAGAGTCTGAAATAAAGGGATCAGTAGAGCCATGCTTCCTCTGAAGGTGCTAGAGGAGAATCCTTTGCCTCCTAGCCCATCAATCCTTGGTGTTTCTTGGCATGTAGTTGCATTACACCAATCTATCTTCATTGTTACATGGCCTTCTCACTGTGTGTCTCTGTGTTTTTGTCCAAATTTCTGTCTTCTCATCAGGATACCAGCCATATTAGATTAGGGCCCACTCTACTCCAGTATGACCTCATCTTAACTAATTACGTCTAAAATGACCCTATTTCCAAATAAGATGACATTCCTGAGGTACTTGTGATTAGGGTTTTAACAAATTATTTTTGGCACAATTCAACTCATAACAAGTACGAGCCATAGCTTTCTTTTCCTGGGTGTAATTTGATAAATTACACTTCAAAAATAATAATAACATGTTATCACACCAAGCATCAAAAGACATATATAAATATTGACAAAAACATACAAAAATATCTTAATCAATGTTATAGTATTTGATGATTTCTATCCATACCACAAATGGCAGGTGGGTTGAGGTTTTGTGTATACTTTTGAAGCATTTTCTTCTAAGTAGGCATGTGTTCTCCCATAAATAATCTCTCATTTTTGAGGGATACCAAAACCTCTTAGCTCCTAAGGGGAGGAGAGGTTACTAAGGGTGGAAATTTTTGGAAAATATCTTCAGGCATATATTTGTGTATTTTGTAATGTGGATCTGGATACCACAAAGCTGGAATTGGATCCATATTTGAATGTGATTCTCAGGAGCAGTTGCTTTTGAAGGGTACTTAGAGAGATTTCGTGATTAGAGAGGAATAATCAGAAGGCATCTCCTTTCAACTGGGGCAAGAGTGTAAGTTTAGCTTTGGGGTATGACCTTGTTCAGTGCTTTGTAACACAAATCCCCATTACATTCATAACAACAGGGCTTGCAGGAGGCCTTTGAGTAAATAATGGGTTCAATGTAAGGAGCATTTAGTGAGCAGTTACTCTTTGCAAGGTCCTTTATTATGTTGGACACAGAGAGGAGTCAATCATTACACTCCAGGGAATCTAGCCTAGTTGTTCAAGTAAAAATAATACTCGCAACCTACTTTGTGCAAGGCACGGTAAAGATACTGGTGTTATAAACGTGATGGAGAGGGGAAGGAGAAGGAGGAGGTGGAGGAGGAGAAAACATCACAGGGGCATTCAATTTCTAGTGAAAGGGGGAAGGCAAGTAGGAAGGCTCATATAATTCAGCCTATTCAGGCCTGTGGGAAGACAGACAAGGTGCAGCTAGCACAGCCTGCGACTTCAGGCAGGACCACCACATTGCATGATTCTGAGGAACATTAGTCACATAACTTGCAATACGAAGGTCCTGTTTCTGGGGGAGGGTGCTGCTGCCTTAGCTGATTAAACGGTGAATCAGAGTCAGCAAATAAAATATGGAGAACAGATCCACCCCCAGTTCATACTGTTCTGCAAATTAGACAAAGTACCCCTTTCTCTAGGTGTGTGCAGCCTTTCAAATGGAGTATAAGAAGTTTGGACCTGATTCTGCCAGTGGGGTGTGAGGAATTGCCTTGACTGTACTGGGCAGAGTATTAAAGTAGTTAGAAAGTATTAAAGTAATTAGAAAGGTTGCCAAGGTATCAATACAAAGAGCAACGGAAGGGGAAGAGTGTGGAAGCAGTGAAGTCAGTTAGAGGCTATTATAAAGCTTCAGGAAGGAGGATGGTCTCATTTCTGACCAGGTCAGTAGCTTGGTCTTCGCACTCCTTATCTAGTCCTGCTACAACCTATTTTCAACCCGGCAGATAAAGTCAGTGTTTTAAAGCATAAGACAAATCATGTCATTCCCCTGCATGTACCCTGCCAGTGGTTTCTTATTGTCTCCTCACATCACTGATCTTGCTATTCAAGGCTTGGAGATGGCATAGCCTTCCTCTTCAAGTTCACCCCATCCCACACTTCCCTTTTATTTTCTGGGATCTAGTCAAACCGCTTTCTTTTCAGCACTTGAAACACAAAAATCTCTTATCTGCTTTAAGACCTTTGCATGGACTTTTTCCTTCTGCTTGGAAAACTTTTCCCCAGGTCTTATTATCATCCTAATCTTTCAGGTCTCAGATAAAATGTCTTCCACTCAGAGAGGACTTTACTTTATCACTTTATTTAAAGCATCCTTTCTATTACCCTATCTCCTCATCCTACATGGTAGACACTGTTAATTGACTACATAGCATGAATTCCCTCTTCCTGTCTAAATGGGACACTGCTTGTGTTCATGTGTTTAACTGTCTCCCATTCAACTCTGTGTCTGAAAGGAATCTGATGCTGCCATAGTTGCAAGAATGGGCATGCTTAGTATACAGGTAACTGTATTTTACTTGCTAACTGTTGGTTGAGGAATGGACATGAGACCCAACTCTAGACAATGCATTCACTCACGCAACAGATGTGTTCTGCATACCTTCTGCCTTTGTTTGTGCTGCTATAATAAAATACTACAGACCGGGTGATTTATAAACAATCGACATTTATTTCTCACAGTTCTAGATGCCAGGAAGTTCAAGATCAAGGTACCAACAGGTTTAGTTGCCTGGTGATGGTCTGGTCTCTGTTTCCAAGATGGTGCCCTGAATGCTGCATCCTCTGGAGGGGAGGAGCGCTATGTATTCATACGGCAAAAGGTAGAAAGGTAAAGGGGGTAAACTCCCTCCATCAAGCCCTTTTATAAAGAGCACCTAATCCCACTCACAAGGGAGGAGCCCTCGTGGCCTATTCACCCCTTAAATGCCACATCTCTTAATGCCATCACATTGGCAGCACATGAATTTTGCAGGGACACATTCAAATCCTAGCACCTTCTATAAACCATACACTTCTATGTCCTGGCGATACAGCAATAAACAAAGCAAATTTTAAAAATCTGCCCTCATGTAGTTTACATTGTAGTAGGGGGAACAGGCAAGGAGCTAAGGCAGAAATAGGGAGAGCAGCTTAATTATTGCAATAATCCAGGTAAGAGATGGTCACAGTGAATTGGTGAGAAGTTGTATGTTTCTGTATATATTTTTAAGGCACAATCAGGGTGAGAGATGGTGACAGTGAAGTGGTGAGAAGTTGTATGATTCTGAATATATTTTTAAGGTACAATTGATAGAATTTCTTGGTAAATTGAATATGAAGTATAAACAAAAAGAGAGAGAAATCCTGGAAGATGCAAATATTCTTTTCCCTGAGAAACTGAAAGAATGGAGTTGCTGTTAACTGGATTAGACAGATGGCAGGATAAGCTGGTTGGGGGGTGGTCAGGAGTTGAATTTGGAACTTTTAAGTTTGAGATGCCTGTTAGACATACAGATGGAGATATCAAATAGGCAGTTGATTATAAAGGTTCAAGGGAGAGGTCCAGATTGGAATTATAAATTTGAGAGTCAAAAGCATATAGATGATCTAAGTCTTGAGACTGGATGATATAATCATGAGACTTACTGTAGAGAAAAAAAAAAAAAGAAAAGTGAAATAAGAAATAAGATGTTAAGCTGAAATCTGCAAAAGAAGAGAAGAACCAGCAAAGGTGACATGCAAGGAATAGTCAGAAAAGTAGGAAGAAAACCCTAAAAATATGACTTCATGAAAGTCAAATGAAGAAAGTGTGTTAGGGAAGATAGAGTGATCATTTGTGTCAACGGCTACAGAAGGGCCAACCAAAATGGAGTAATGAGCACCGGATTTAGTCACATGGAAGTCATGATCATTTGGGATTGCAGGCAGTGTGAGCCTGATCAGAACGGGTGGAAAAGAAAACTAGAGAAAAAGAACTTGAAGACTGTGAACATAGGTTAATCTTTCAAGTGTTTTGCTATAAACAGAAGGAGAGAACTTGGGTAGTAGCTAAAGGGGAAATATGAGTCAAGAGTTTTATTTCATTTAATTCTGACAAGATAAAAGAAATAACAGCACATTTATACACTCATGAGAACAATCCATGACAGAAGAAAAACTTGATGATGGAGAAGAAAGAGATTTATTAGAACGAAGTCCTTGGTTAACTGAGAGGTGATGAAGTGTACTGCACAGTACCTTCATAGAAAGTGGAGAGAAGGCAGGCTGTGTGCAAATGCAAGTAGGTGTGAGCTCATGGAAGGTTTCTTCTATTTTCTTACTGAAATAGGAAGCAAGATCATCAACTGATAGTAAGGTTGAGGAGGAAGAGTTCAAAGTATGAGGAAAGAAAAAAGGTATATTAGTCAAGGTTCTCCAGAGAAATAGTACCAATAATTTATTTTTATATATGTGTATATCAAATATATGGAGTCTGGAAGTCCCATGATCTGCCATCTGCAGGCTGGAGAACCAAGAAAGTCAGTGGTGTAATTTAGTCTGTGTCCAAAGGCCTGAGAACCAGGGGACCTGCTGGATTAAGTTCTAGAGTCTGGAGGCCTGAAAACCAAAAGCTCCAATGTCTAAGAATAGGAGATGATGAACATTTCAGCTCAAAAAGAGAAATAACAAATTCCTCCTTCCATGACCTTTGTGTTCTATTCAGGCACTCAACAGATTGCATGATGACCACCCACACTGGGGAGGGCAGGTCTTTACTCAGTCTAATGATTCAAAGGCTAATATCTTCCAGAAACACTCTCACAGACACACCCAGAAATAATGTTTCTGGACATACCTTAGTCAAGTTGTCACATACAATTAATCATCACAGGAGGTATAAAAGACTTTTGCAGAAGAATAGAAGAAAGAATGGAGTCAGGAAATATGATTGCAAGGCAGCATTAAGAGTTCACCTAAGGCAATGGCCATTAATTTCAAGTGAGACCAGTCCTTACCATGGTAAGGTTTTCTCTTGGCACATTCAGCTGAATGGGTAGAGACATGAGTAAAAGATGGATATAATGAGACATTAGGAGAAGCCTGTTGCAGAATTTCTGGTAAGGCTTTCCTCTCATTTATTTGAGTAGGAGTAGATCTAGATCATGTGGGAACGAACGCTTTCACAGTTTGAGGGGAGTACTCTTTGATAAAAGCAATTCAAAATTGCAAATATAAAATTGTTTATGGGATTTCGTACTCAAAATGAGAACATAAATCATAAGTTATAACTTTTAAAAATCTGACATCACAGGTTAAGCAAAGCAACACATTGTTTTTATCAGCTGCCTTGCAGACTGTTATATATTTTTTTCCCCTAGACATTTTTGGCTGATATTCTTTGATCACCTCTTTTAATGACAATGATTTTGTAATATTTTCCACAGAATGATAAATTAGTGTTTCCTCTAACATGGTTGATTAAAATTTTATTTTTTTAACATTGGTAATTTAGAAGCATTTCTTTGAGCATCAGAACTTGATGTTATTACTATCAGATAGATTTTTAGAATTGTCAAATTCGGGGAAACCTTTATCAAATTTCTTTCATAAATGTTGAAAAAAGGTTTTTCAGGTCTTCTTGTGCAAGGATAACTCTTTGAATTAAGACACTTATAAACCAGTTTGTGGAATGACCTCCTACAAATGGCAAACTCAGTTTTATATTCATTGTCTGTGTCATTATTTCATAGCAAATTACAAAGAAATTTAAGTTTTTTCTCCAATATGTTTATGTGATTCACTCCTCTTTATTAAGTGGAATATCAAAAAACCCAAGTCTTTCTATTGGATGTTTATAATTATGATGCTGATATAGGAGAAAATTTCGGTTTTGGTAAGTTTGAATGAAAACCAAAATTTCCCCAAAGCTTCTGGCTTTGATTGTTCCAAACCTTGTTTGTTTTCCAATTCCACATATTTCTGGTATCAGGCATGGTAAGATAATACTGTGCTATGATCTCTGTCCAGCACCTTCATTTCCCTAAAATTCCCAGTGCAACCTGACCCAAGGGAAAATGTAACAGAACAGAGTTTGGAGTAGAGAGAGTGGCTTTAACTGAAAGTGGTTAAAATCTTATCTTTTCAAATTTTATGAAAACCTATGACCTTGTGAATACATTGCTAGGCCCTACCTAGAGCTTTGAAAGGAGGCTGTTCAAGTGAGGGACCCTAAAGCTTGATTAATCTTCGTTAGCATCACAGTAAAGTTTCCCCTGTTTTGTGAAAGGTCCAGAAGAAAAATGAGTTGTTGTATCTTCAGGTGATATCTAAAATGCTGCAGCATCTTCCTCCCAGGCTGAGGATGAAGTCAGTTTCAAAGATGACAGAGCAGTGGTGGAGACTGCTTGGATCCTTGATATTGTTGAGTCATTATTGAACCAATTCTGGAGCCTACTTTACCTCTGGACTTTATTCCTTAAATGATTTTGAGTTGGAGTTTCTACTACATATAGCTGAAAGCATCCTAATTTCCTTTGTCTACTCTCCTTTCCTCTAAGTACTTATCAATTTCCAAAATTATCTTTTGAGTTTACTTGCTTGGGGCTTTTTTGTCTATCTAAATGTAGGTTTTACAAGACTTTATCTTGTCTACTATAGTATCTATAATACCAAAAGCAGTGCCCAGCTCATAGTAAGTGTTCAATAAGTATTTGTTGAATTAAAGAATAAACAAAGTGTGGTGTTAACAGTGAATGAGGCTGGCAATGAATCCTCACTTTTATTATGTTTTACACACTTAAATATGTACACTACAGGAAAGAGTCCATTTCAATGAAAATATTCACCTGGTTATTGTGATTGCTATGTTGAAGCATTACTGTTGCAGACATTTCTTCATTCTACTCAGAACCAATGGCCCACTGATTTCCTCTTGCCAACAAAGGCTAGGATGCTCTGGGGACTGAATGTGCAAGCCCAAAGGTTTCCATATTGTCTTGTTTCCATATGTAGTATTAAATTATGGGCTATCTAACAGTTAAAGGAGCTAGACCTCTTGGTAGGGAAAAGAAATAAAATATTTTCTTTGGAGAGTAACTTTTGGCTCCTAAGTATGCTTTGTTCTTCACAACCCATCTGTCACCATGTTCTGACATTTCCCTGAACAGAACATCATGTGTATTTGCCCTCATCTCTTTATTTCCTGAGTAGGCTCCTTCCTGGAGTTATCTAGTGTCCTCAGCACTTTCACAAATGTTCTTCAACAACCCACTCTCCATCTCTGGCCAGTTTCATCCTTAATTTCTCACATTAATGACCTCTTTCTACCAAGGAGCCTTTAGTGGCTTCCTGGGGGTCCTGCAGGTTAAGGCTGTATTAGTTTCCTCTCAGCTTTAAGAAAAAGATATTAGATTCCCTGGATACAATTGGCAACTATAGTCTTGGTGCTAGTGACAGCAGCCAATTCCTATTAGAGGATTAGCAAGGCACAAGACTCCGTAAACTAGAGAAAACTACCTAGGTACTGACTCATCCATTTACTGTTTGTTTATTTATTTATTTATTTATTATTTACTGGACACTTACTGTGTACCAAACACTATGGACGAAGCTGGAGATACAGAATCAGGCACAGTCCTTGCCCTGAAGGCGTTCACTGTCTGGTGGAGAAAACAGACACATAAACTGATGTTTACAAAGGAATGTAATGAGGGTAGATTCAGTGTTAGAAGAGCCCTTTAAAGGGTCATCTAGACCCCTCATGGTGATGTAAGGAGGAAAATCCTATGGTAATCTAGCAAGGACGAGTACAAATTAGCCCCTTTTTGATAGAGTATTGAAGTAAGGTATTCCAGAAAAGGGAACAGCATGCACAAAGCCCTGAAAGACAGAATGTATGTAGCACATTCAAAGAATGAAGAAAATCAGTATGGTTGGTGAGACAGTTGTAAGAATAGGGTTAGAAGATAGATGAAGCAGGAGAGGCAAGAAAGAACCAGAGCATGAAGAACTGTTAACATATTAAATGTGTCTGTATGAATTTAGACTTTGCCTCAAGAGAAGTGGATAAGTATTGATGGGTTTTCAACAAGGAAGTGGCATGGTCAAATTTGCATTTTAGAAACATCACTATGGCTTCAATGAGGAAAATAGAGTAGAGAGTATTCTTGTGATAGGGAGCACAGTTAGGAGACTGGTGCAGCAGCTTAGGTGAGAGATAATGGTGACCTGATCTATGATTTTAAAGGTGAATATGGAAAACGTGAGCATATTTGAAATATATTTTGGAGACATAGTTTACAGGAATTGGTGACTAATTTAGTTGTCTGGGAGTTGAAGCAGGGGGAGAAGTTAAAGTAGGAATGGGGATAGTCAAGAATTTCTTAAACGGAAAACAAAAAGCACTAGAAAATGAAATTTTAATAAAAGTACACACATTGACTTTATTAAAATTAGGAACTTCTATTTGTCAAACGATACCATCATAGAGTGAAAAGGCAAAGCAAGGACTAGGAGAAGATGATTTGAACTCATATCTAGAATACATAAAGAAATTATATACATTAAGAAGAAAAAACCAACCCAATTTAAAATTTGGGTAAAAGAGTTGAACAATCACTTCACAAAAGGATTTCTAAATGGCCAATAAGCATAGGAAAAGATGCTCAACATTACTGGTAATGAGAGAAATTTACATTAAAACCACAATGAGATATCACTACACTCCCAGCAGAATGGCTAATATTAAGAAGGCTAACAATGTCAAGCTTTGGCAAAGATGTAGAACAATTAGATGCCTCGTACACTGCTGGTAGGAGTACAAACTGGTATTACCAGTTTGGAAAACTGATCAGCAACATCTAGTAAAGTTAAACATATACCTACCCTGTGACTCAAAAGTTCAACTTCTGGGATAAATAGAGGACTATGTTTACCAAAAGACGTGTATAAAAATATTGATGTCATTCTTATGAGCCCCAACTGGAAAAATGCAAATCTCCATCAACAGTAGAATGGATAAACAAGTTGTGGTATATTCATAAAATAAAATACTACAGATAAATACAAAGTAACAAATAACTGATAGATAAATTAACATAGATACATCTCACAGATATAATGTTTATGAACGACAAATGAGCACCTACAATATGATCCCATTTATCTAAGCAGGCACAACTAGTAAAAGGTTATAGATGTCAAAAGAGTGGTTGTCTTTAGATGTTGGTACTGACTGAGAAGGAGCACTAGGGAGCCTTTGGGGCACTAAAAATCTTCCACATCTTGAGAGGAGGAGTGGTAACATGGGTGTACACACATGCAAATATTCATTGAACTTTACAGTTAGATGGTTTGCACATTGTTTGAACATAATTATAGTACATTGGGACAGGCATAGGGGTTTTAGAGAGAAGATGATGTCAAATTTGGACATTTTGAGTTGTAAGTACATAAACACATTGAAATATACCAAACCAAAACTTGGGAGAGAGATCTAGACTTGATTCTTCAATTAGAGGCTGTTTTCCATACAAAAGTTTATATGAAGGCCGTAAAATAGGATAAAAGCATGCAGTCCATAAGATTCAGAATAATGAGTGATCTTTGCTTTTAGAAACCCTTATGCAAAAATACAGCGTGGAATAATGAATAACATTGTTAAAAAACTAGATCAGTTGATGGGGGGTCTTAAATCTTAACCTGGAGAATTGGATCTTGACTTGAGGTGTAGTGGGAAGCCTTGTGGGTTCTTGAGCTTGGGAGGAAGAAAATCAACATGCTTTTAAAATAGATAATTCTTGTAGCCATGGGAAAGATAAACAGGAGCATACCAAGTGTATTAGTCCGTTTTCATGTTGCTGATAAAGACATACCTGAGACTGGGCAATTTACAAAAGGAAGAGGTTTAATTGGATTTACAATTCCACGTGGCCTGGGAAGCTTCACAATCATGGCAGAAGACAGGGAGGAGAAAGTCACTTCTTACATGGATGGCAGCAAACAAAGAGAGCTTGTGCAGGAAAACTCCTGCTTATAATAACCATCAGGTCTTGTGAGACTACCAGGAGAACAGCACAAGAAAGACCTGTCCCCAGGATTCAATTACCTCCCACTTGGTCCCTTCCACAACCCATGGGAATTCAAGATGAGATTTGGGTGGGGACACAGCCAAACTATATCACCAAGTCTGGCAAGGGAAGGGCCAGTGAGGAGGCCAGTGCAGTCATTTAGGCTTGATGTCAGAAAGGCCTGGCCAAAGGAGTGCCAATGAGAATGAAAAGGAGAAGATGCAAGACCAAGAAAGTGTCAGGAAAGAACCAGCAAGATTTGATGGCTGATGATGTATAGATATGAGGGATAAAAAAATAAAAGCCTAGCTCCAGCTCAAATAATATGAGTTAGCAGACTTCTTCAAACCAGCACTTGAACCTATTTCATAGTTATTGAGTGCATTTAATGAGGTAACACATGTAAAGTGGTTAGCACAATGCCTCACACATGCTAAGTATTCAATTAAGTTAGCTGCTATTATTCTATCCACAGCTGCTCATTGCTAGAGAAATTTATGCAACCAGGCAGGTTGGTTCCTCTTTAAATTCCTGGTTACCAACCTCAAATGGGTCCTTAACCCAGCTTACGCCTTCACCCGCTGTACCCACTGTTTTTAATCTTTTTACCCTCCTCAAGCACCTTGCCCTGCTTCACACTTTCTGTCTAAGCATCACCTAGCCTGTCACATTACAGAGAAAACAGATGCCATCAGAACATCTGTTGATCCTCCCTCAACAGTTCACCACCCCAGTCCACATGTGTGTCTCTTTCCCATCCACTCCTCACCTGCTGTTACCATGAAGAGGTGTGCTGTATCAAAGACCAGTACCCAAGAGAGCACCACTTCTAACCCCCACACCTGTCTCTTTAACCACCTCATCTCTGGATCAGAGAAGGTGAAAGCAAGGGCTCTTACTGCCTGGGTTTGCACACTGGTTTTGTCACTTACC
Organism: Chlorocebus sabaeus; assembly: GCF_047675955.1. Lineage (NCBI taxonomy): Eukaryota > Metazoa > Chordata > Mammalia > Primates > Cercopithecidae > Chlorocebus > Chlorocebus sabaeus. The sequence goes on along the minus strand of NC_132933.1, from coordinate 7,537,439 downwards.
AACTGTGGAACACTGGGTAAGCCTCTTAACCTCTCGGCACCACCATGTCCTCAATTGTAAAGTGGGGACAATAAATGTATCATCTTATAGGGTTACTATGAAGCTTAAATTAGATTATACATGAAAAGTACTTAGCCAGTGTCCAGTATATGTTAGCTAATGATATTATCTATTGCTCCTTGAGTCTTTCTATCAGAATTCTAAAGTGCTTTTCATCTTAAAAACACAAAACTCCCACATACTCTTCCAACTATTGCCTTATGTATTTGCTGCAACATAACAACTGAACAAATAATCTGTACACATTACAGTCATTTCCTTTCCTCCCCATTTATTCTTCAGATTCTTCCAAACTTGTCAAAGTCACCAATAATTAAAATGTTGCAGGATCCAACACACACTCTTCTGTCTTCATATTATTTAACCATTCAGCAGAATTTCCATGGCTTCTTGGGCATGCCCTCGTCCATAACCCCTCACTGCCATTGATTTTAGGACTTTCTGTGATCTTGGTTTTCCTCCTACCACTTTATCAGATCTTGCATAATCTTCATTGCCCAATCCACCTCTACCTGAACTTTAGTTACCAATGTTCTTATGGCCCTATTCTAGACCCTCCCATAACTTCAATTACCACCTGCTTTAGTCAGGATGAGCTGTTATACTATGGTCAGAAATTAGTCCTGAAATATCAGAGATTGAAAAAAAGAAAAACAATTTATTTCACACTCGTGGCCAATGCAGGGACACTGGATAACATTTTATCATGTCCCAGTCTCATGATATGGCCTCAGTGTCCACTACATCAGGGAATTTCAAACATGGAAAACTCCCACTCCCCCCTTAACTGCTTCTAACTTTACAGTGACATGTGTCACTTTCACAGCCAAAACTAGATATATTGTTTGAATTCACTTTAAAGGAGGCTGAGAAGTCATATTATGTGCCAAGGAAGGAGGAGAGAGCTGATTATGGTGAGTTCTGACTATTTGCACCAAACCATCTATATGCCAATTAACTCGCCAAATGATACGTCTAGCTCAGACCTCTCTTTTGACTTCCAAATCTATTTAAGTTGGGATTCCTGGTTGCAAATAATACAAATCTAACTCAAATGATTTATGGATATAACATAATTTGTTTTCCAGATTATTAAGTTGTCTTGAGAAAGCTAGAGTCTGGGATATCTGCCAGAATTGAACTGGAACCAAGAAAACTAGAACCCAAGAAGGACTCTGTCCATCAAGTGCTGTTTTCCTCTCTGTGTGCATCTACTTCGTGATTTCCCTTTGCTTGTACCTGAATGTTTCTGCTCCTAGTCGATATTTCAGAACAAGTCACTGCCATCTTTTGAATTTCCAAGTCCTCTGTTTTATCTTGCAGAAGAGAGTGTGACCCCTCTTTATCAGCCCTTTGTCTCAAATGCTAGGAAAGAATGTCGATTGTTTCAGCCTAGGATAGGTCCCAGCTCCCTGACTATATCACTGTGTGTAGGGTCTCTGCAGCTAATTTAGTGATGGGAAGTGGGCAGCAGAAGGGCAATTCACAGAAATTAAGGACAATTTGGGGATAAACACACCAACAGACGTCAAGTAAAAAATTTAGTAATATGTTTAGCCAAGAGTTCATGAAAGTCTATTATATACCCAATCCTGTTCTGGGCACTGGGCATACATTACTGAATGAGATAGAGCCCCTGCCCTCAAGGAGGTATATTCTCATGGAGAATAATAACAAAGAAATAAATAACATAATTTGAGGTGATAAGAAATACTAGGTAGGAAAATAAAATGAAGTAAATGGAATAATGAGTGATAGGTAGTGCTACTTAAGATAGGATGATGAAAGACATGACTTCTGAAAAGGTGGCATTTGAACAAAGCCATGAATGAAATATGATAGCAATGCACAAGAATATCTGGAAGGGAGAGTGTTCCAGGCCAGCGGAAGAGAAAATATAATGGCCCTAAGGGATAAATGAGCTGGAGGAGTTCTAGGGAAAACAAGAAGAGTAAGTGAGGGTCAGAGTGGTGGGAGCTGAGCTTGGAGAAACAGGCAGGGTCAGGTTATGCCTAGTTGGGTCTGTTAAGCTCTTTGGATTTAAATCTGAGTGCAGAGGGAAGTCTTTGAAGAGTTCTGAGAAACAGAAAGATATGATTTTATTTACATTTTTGAAAGATCATTCTGGCTGCACTGATGATAAAAACCTCTAGTGGAGTGAGAGTAGAAGCAGGAAGCCCAAGTAGGGGGCTGGGGCAGTTGTTCAAGTGAGAGAGGACAGTGACTAGAGCTAGAGGGATTACAGTAGAGGTGGTGAACAGAAGTGTTTGGACCGTGGATGCATTTTGAAGAAAGAGCTGCCAGAACTACTGATAGATTGGATATGAGGAGCAAGAGAGAGAGAGGAGAGTCATAGGTTTTCAGCTAGAGCACCCAGATAGATGGCGGTACCATTTACTGTAATGGGGAAGATGAGGAGAAGCTGTTCATTTCTGTGCGAATGAACAAGATTAAGTTATGCTTCTTTGGATGCATTAAATTTTAACAGACAGATACCAATAAGGTGGGAGCCATTGGCGTATAGATAATATAAATCCAAGGGACTCAATGTGTCATGAGCACACCAAAAGATGAATGCTTGAAACCAAGCTCATAAGCTTCCCACACCCTTTCTCCAACCTGTATCTTCTCCAGTAATCCCTAGTTAGTAGAATGCATCACCACATACAAGATTGTTCCTGTGAAAAAACCTGCACGGCATTGTTACTTTTTCCTCTTCATACCCAAACACCCAATTTATCACCAAGTTGTAATTGATTTCAAAGGTAAAATTTCTCTTGAATCCTACAATTTCTCACTAAAACAATTATGACTTTTCCCTGCTCAAAACTATTTGAGGGCTTCTCATTGCTTGAAGATAAATCCACAACTCACAAAGCTTTGAATGAGTGAACCACTGTGGTCCTCTCAAGCTTTATTTTATATCTCACAGGGTTCTTCCTGGTGCCCTCCACTCCTGTCACACCAGCCTTTTTTCAGTTCCTTGACCACACCATAAACTCTCTCCTTCAGACCTCATTTATTGTTCCTGAAACACTCTTTCTCCACCTCTGTGTAAGTTAATTTCTTTTTTTTTTTCTTTAATAGATGTTATACCATAGTGGTGACAAGGACAGGCTTTGCAGCTGCACAATCTTGGAGAATTACCTAAATTTGCTGTATGCCTCGGTTTCTCCATTTCTGCAATGGCGATAAATGGCTTTTGTGAGGATTAAGTGGGTTCAGTCATGTAAAACCCTTCAAATAACACCTGGCATGGAGCAATTGCCCAGTAAACAGGTGCTCTTATTCATTCTTTCAGGTGCAGTTTCAATGTTCTTTCCTCAAAGAGGTCCTTTTATGATGCCAGCTGCCCTAGACATGGTTAGGTCTGCCTGGTGGATGTGCCCACGGTCCACTGTACATATCTCTATCTCCCATATCACGATTATAGTAATTTTGTGTAACCCTGAAATTACAGCTCCTCCAATCCTGGACTGTCTTGTTCTATCTTTCTCTAACAGTTGAACACAGTGTTTCAACATATATAACTAAACAAAGTAATACATATGCCACACACTGCTAAACATGAGGATTCAAAGATATCATCATACTCAGTAACACACACACACTAAGCTCTGTTAACTGAGTTCTAACATTCATCATTTAATGTAGTACATGTAGAAAAGTATTTTTCTACTGTTCAACATAGTGTGTCACACAGATGTTACTATAGTGAGTTATTCACACACCTTACTCTGTTAAAATACTTTCAGCATGCATCCCTAAAGAAGTCTACATGTAGTATGTGTTGCTAAACAGTGTTTCATGCAGATATCACTGTAGTGAGTCATTCATGCACCTAGCTGTGTGAAGCATAGTTTCAAATATGCCACTAAAGAAAGCAATACATGCGCCCACACTGCTAAATACAGCATTTCACAGATATGTCACTATACTCAGTAACACATGCCTCAAGCTCTGTAAACAGAGTATCTTATTACGGGGCATATTTGGAAAGGTAAGAGTCAGTCTATTTCAGAGGCCACCGCTACTCTGTCTTGCTTATGCCTTCTTGCTTCTCCCATTTCCACTTCATTTTGCAGCCTGCAATTCCTATGGACCATTTCCATAGTCCAGGGGGTGAACACACATGCTCTCACAGGAAATCCACTTATGGGTTCACTCCAGTGCTTAATAATTTTTATTGTCCAGGGCCTAGAGCCCTGCACAGCCCCAGTCTTCACAGAGAACATCCTCACCTTCACACCTTCTCTGTGCAGATTCCCATTCAGCTTTAGGGAGGGTCCTTAGAAGAATCCATTCCTTCCCCAAGAACCTTGAATAAGGCTTTGACATTCCTAAGTCCCTTCCCTATCTTCCTGCTGGGAAGGGCTCCTTTACAAGACTTCTCTTTCCAGGTGATCCAATGGGAAATTATTAGGAAGAGACAAGGCCTCCATATGAACATCTGTGCAGCCCCAAAAGACAAATATAAATTCTCCAAACAGAGTTGTCTGAGTCCTTTTTAAAGGAAAGAAACACTTCCTGACTCCACAGCGATCGGTCCAGCTGACCCAGGACGTACTGGAGGTAGCAATTTACTCTGCTATGCAGTGCTTTGTCAGTTCCCCTTTGTTCATTTTAATGCTTTCAAGGCTGTGCCCAGGGGGCCTGTAGGTGCATAAGAAATGCGAGCCATTACTGGGTTGTTGGACTTTTAATAGCCACCACTTAGCTACACAAACACCTGGCAGAAGCTTTGAATGGAAAGGGTTTCCTTTGTCTTGCCTCTTTTGAATATGGTCAGTTTGTTAGGCAGGTTCCTCAGCTGTAATCTCAGTCTGATGAAGGGGGTCCAAAGTGAGGACTCAGTATCCTCCAAGAAACTGCCAGGGGTAGAGATGCTGATGGAACAGCACAGGGATGCTCTTGAGTTTACTGATAAAATGCCTCAGACTGGAAGCTCTGTTTGTCTCATATCCTAGTTCCTGGCACATAGTAAGTGCTTGATGAATATTTAGTCAAGGAATGAAACTTCCAGAAGTGTGATTAACTGCTCACATCCTTAGATAAGTTATGAGATAATTCAGAGAGCTTACATGGCAGACTACAATGTGAGCAGAAAGGAGACCAACCGAGTTCACCTTACGTTAAGGACCACACAGTTAAGGACCCTAACTAGGAGATGAATTTGTATAGAATTTGTCTTGCCAGTTACCATTGGTCCAGGTGGGAAGTCCACATCTTGAGGCAGAGGGCTGAAACCCAGACAAAAACTCAGTATTGTAAAGTGGCAACTTTCCCAGGGATCACATGGGGGAAATAGGTGAGTTCTAGAGGCCTAAATAAACACCCTGGTAGGGACAAAGTCCTGAGGAACATGGAAGTGAGATACTGGCAATCAGAACTTCCTCCACTCTGAGCAGATGGGCAGAAGGAAGCAAACCAACAAACCTCAATGAACTCAACAAAAGAAGTCACCTCTTCACATTTGCAGATTATGGATCTGAAATACAAAAGTATGAGGGCTGAGCAGCATGCAAGTAACTGGGAGTAACATTTGAGTAAATATTTTTTTTAAGATAGAGGCTCTGCATTCTTCCTAACCAGAACAAGGCTTCAAGAGTTGATGGGATAGAACCCTCCAGTGGGCTCAGGAAATGAACTTGGCTCAGGGAAAGTTTACAAACTAAGGTCTGGATGCCAAGCAGTTCCTGACAGCAGAGGATGATGAAATTAAAAAAGAGTGCCTGCATTATTTTGACCTCCTGGACACAATCCCTTCATTCCTCTTCATGTTCCTTTTCTTTTGCTCTTTCTTCCATTCTTTCTGTCGATTCCATTCTATTATTTTTCCTCCTACTTTTCCTCCTCCTCTTGTTCTTCTCCTTCTCCTTATTCTTCTCCTTATTCCTATTCTTATTCATATTAAGCAGATAATAACTGAATACCTTTTTTTGTCATACAAGATTCTCACATTACCATTATTTATCTGAAGCTCAGCTCAAGACCCAAGATTGGTATGTTCTGAGATGTCTTTCTGATCCTGACACCATTCTCATGTTTTAGTGTTTATCTCTGGAACTTATAATTCCTTTTCTTTTTTTTTTCCCATTGCTGTGACCTCAATTACCGACACTTTCTAATCTTTCTAAAATTCATTTATGCCCATTGCAAGCTTTTAAGGACAAGGTCTATTTCCTTGTTAAACCTTATCATCCATTCATTCATTCAAAGCATCTGTTGAGTGCCTGATCTGTTCTAGGTGTTTGTTTAATCTATAGATTTATTGCTTTCAGAAAGAGAAGCACAGAAAACATATTTATTAATAGCATCTTAGTCTGTCCAGGCTGCTGTAACAAAATACTATAAACTAGGTAGCTACTAAACAACAGAAATTTATTTATCATAGTTCTGGGAGCTAAGAAGTCCAAGAACAATGGACCCACAGATTCAGCATCCAGTGAGAGCCCACTTTCTGGCACCTTCTAGCTATTTCCTCATATGGCAGGAGGGGCTGGCTAGTTCTCCGAGGTTTCTTTAATAAGGACACTAATCCCAATCATGAGGGCCCTGCCTTCATGACCTAATCACGTGTCCAAAGGCTCCACCTCCTAATACCATCACCTTGGGGGTTAGGGTCTCAACATATGAATTATGGGGCGACACAAACATTCAGACCAGAGCAGTCAGATATCTTTTTAAAAATAATGAAAGAGGACAATGTTTAATATTCTTGATGCTGACACAGTGCAATTTTATTTTAGGACTGATAGTTGGTCTAGCCTAACTGAATTGGCTTTTTCCAGCTCTTTTTGCACAGCCTCAAATTTAGCCTTCTGATACCTTTTCAACTGACAAGGAAGTTAGCTGTTCTTGCTAAAGGTCATCATCATTGCAGGCTGCTGTAGTTTATTGCTCTTAACCTGGGAGAATTCCCTTTAAGAGGTTCAATTTTCATAAAGTCTTTTCTGGTTTTTTGGAGCAGCCATAATTTAGTGCCCCCAATTAATTGAGGGAGCTAAAATTTCATACATAGTTAACTACATCTTCAATCAGTATTTGGCGCCTAGAAAATAAGTCCCCAGTGGACATTTTCCCCTGCAAGTCATGTTGCACTGAAAAATTGGTGCCTGTTCACAGACTGTTTCTCTTTCAAATGTTCAAGTTCAGCAATGATAGCAGTCAGCTAAGTAGAGAGTGTTTCTGAGAAAACGAGTGCTCAATGCTGCTCTGGGGTATCTGACAAAGAAATGGAAGTGACTTTAACTTCCTCCAAGTAGATGAGTCAATAGTTACATTATTCACTCTTCAACCCATGTTAAATAAATGAGGGTCCCCAAGAAGCTATACATTCTCTTCCAACAGGTTGTTACTGTTGCGTAGAAGCAGTTACTCAACCCAGTTGCTGTCAGGACCTCACCGATTACAGATGGTTTAAATATGGCAGCTTACCCTGTACCCTCCTCCAAATCCCTGGAAGAAACATCTCTGAAAGGTTTGCACAGATTTCTGACTGGGATGAACACTTCAGCAAACGGACAGAGTCCTGTCCCTTCGGAGGAGTCAGGAGTCCCTTTTGGACTCCAAAAGTCCAGTCCCTTTTGGAGTCAGGAGGTCTGGGCTCTGGACTCAACTCTGCCATTGATTCCTTGTGTGAGCTTTCACATGTCTTTTCCCCAAATCCTGCATCTGTTTCCCTCACTCCAGATCTTTGATTGTTGTCTGCTATCACTACACATTGCAGGAGAATTGAAAACAGGTATCTACTCAACAAATGTCCATAGCAGAATTATTCATAATAGTCCAAAAATAGGAAAAAACCAAATGTCCATCAACTGGTGAATGAATAATCAAAATGCAGCATGTCCATATAATAAAAACTTATTCAACCAATAAACAGGAATGAAGTACTGATACATACTTTGGTAAAAATTAACCTTGAATACATTACGTTAATTATGCTCATTGAAAGAAGCCAGAAACAGAAGGCCACAAACTGTATGATTCCATTTATATCAAATGTCCAGAATAGACAAATATATAGACACTGAAAGGAGATCAATGGTTGTCAGAGGCTGGGGGAGGGGGAATGGAGAATGGCTTCTTAATGAGTATGGGGTTTCTTTTTGGGGGTGATGAAGATGTTCTTGAATTTGTTAGTGGTGAGAGTTATACAACCTTGTGAATATACTGAAAACCACTGAATCATGCACTTTGAAATAAAAGAATCACCATAATAGTTAGTTTGAATTATGGATTCCAGTCAAGAGTGGAGACCAGATCATCTATATTTTTAACAAGTGGCCAGGTAACTCTAACGGTCAGACAAGTTTATAATGACTTTTTCATAAGGGCCCTATCCAGTCTCTATTATCTGACTTCTTGCTGTTCAGATTATTCTTTTGTTCATCCATGCGCCATTCACTGTGCACTTGAATAAATGTATCAGACAGCTCATGGTTAAGATATGTGGAATAGACAGGTCTCGCCCTAGTGAAACATACATCTAGTGCTTTGGTTACACGAAATGTTTCTAAATGCCTTTTAAATTTTAATTCACATTCTATCAAACAACCAAACAAACTACCATAGAGAGCTCAGCACATCTACTTAACAAAACATTTTTTAGATGGAAAAGGAGGATCATGATGTTGAAGAGTAGCTTCTCACCAAATTACCCTTTTTAGAGCTAGTCCTGCAGGGTCTATGAGGAACTTCCAGAATCCCTTTGGTTAAATTAATAATCAAGACACTCGATGGTCTTTTGGAGCACAATAACATGGAAGACTCCACACTGAGACATCATTTCTGTGGCAGCTCTAGTCCATGGCAACACAGAAGGCTGAACACATTCAAGCTTTAGGGGAAAGCCTTTCTAACTCATGAATAGGAGGGGGCCTCACAGCAGATGCCTCTCTTGGCACTAGGAAAAAAAGCTGCTTCTCACACTGTCACTTGCTGTCATAAAGCCTTGAAAATTCTGTGATTGGCCTTGAAAAAGAAATGAAACCACTATACAATGGTGTGATTGAAATTTCAAAAAGGGTGCCACACTAATTAGTGCTTATGATTTGGAGACAAATTGCTTGAAATGATGCTGATGTTTTTGAATGCAATAGAAAAATGTATATTCTCAATCAAGAGTAGGCTCTTGAAAAGGTTTTTTTTTTTTTTTGAATTTAAAACAAATAGGAGCGTTCATAAAAAGAGGTAGCAGAGCAAAATTCTCCCATACACACTTTTAGAATTGTGGCAAATCCTGCCACTGCCTATCTTTTCTGTGTTCAGGGAGCTCCAATGTCTTCAAAGTGGTCTCTTCATATGAAGAGGAATGAGATTTGAGGAGGAGGGAAGAATGAGACAACCAAATAATTCACTTTCCTGCAAAAATATTTCTACGTTGGATAGAGATAGAGAACAGCATCCATTTTTTAAAACTAGAATGCTGGGAGCTTCATGAGACTCTTTTGTTCAAGCCTCCAGGCCTCTTAGCACAACTAGGTGGGGCACACCTGGAACAGAAAGCCCTATGTGGGGACTTCTGCCTATCTGGCTGGCTGCAGTAGATACTCCCACTTACTTCTCTCCTCCGCTCTTTTTTCTCCCCTCATCTATCCTCTTCCCTTTCTGTCTGTCACCCTTTGTCTACCCTGCCTCAGACTTTGTTCTAGGTTCTATGAAACCAGAGATAAGTTAGCCTTGTTCTTGTCCTAAGGGAGCTCACAGCTAGTAGGGGGACACAGACAGCAGACATATGAATACCAGGCCAAAAAAAATCCCATTTTCAGAGGTGTGCATAGGGGGGAGCAAGTACTGGTAGCTTTGCTTGGTAGTGATATGGCAGAGTAGATGGGCAAGGACCAGCAAGGTTTCCCTGGGGAGAGGAGAACAGATGCTATGATTTCCTGCAGAAGAGAGGTACATTTTCAATGCAAAGGGCTTTGACCAGTCTACATGTTTGTGGGAAAGTAGGAGGAAGCCACGTGAAGCCTGGACCTTTAGGTGTTTGGATGTGCCTTTTCAGGATGGTGGGGTACAAAGGCTGCTGACTTCCTGATTTCCACTGGGGATGCCTTGTTTGTCTTTTCCACATCTGGCCCTGCAATTTTGCTATTTAGTCACAGCAAACATGCTGTGGGTATTCTTGTGGGAAATTCATTAAATATTTCAAACTAAATGTGGTTAGTGGAGGATTACAGAACACTTACTTTGGTTAAGGGCAGGGGAGAATCTTTTTTTTTTTTTTTTTTTTTAAGGAAAACGCTACCCTGATTATCAGAACCCCATGAAATAAAATAAGGGCACCTGTTTCCTTCCTCGGAGGAGATACTTTTTAAAAGGTAAGACCCCTTCCAGATTTCTAGACCCCTTCCAGATTTCTAAGGGCTCCCAGGTTCTTGGATGCTTATAAAATAAATGTTATTTTCAGGATAGAATGTGCCTGCTAAAAATCACAGACCAAGAAGGCATCTCTCTGCCTACTAAATACTTGGGCTGTGGTGTGGTGGACGTGACATACTAGAATTTCAGGATGGGAGACTCTCTTTCCTTCTTTCTTTTGTGCTTTGGTACATAACAGTGCTGGGGAGCTTGGTTATTCATGCACCAGTCATGTGACAAGAAGATCATGCATGGTAGTAACCTACATTTGAAAGCTTACCCCAAGGGCGGCTTAGAGTTTAGATTGATTAATATTTGTTCAGATATTATCTAATGGAATCCTTCATTTTGTAGAATGGGGAAAATCAGAGAAGGACAAGCCCTGTAATGTTTCTTTATGAAACTGAGGCTGTCCAATAGGTCTTTTATGTCTAGTTTAAGTTTACCACACATCATTGCTTATATATACATTATTATTTTCCTCTTTAGCGTATAAAATCTAAAGAAATCAGCCATGAGATATTGTAAGTAATCTCGTGATGAGAAAAACAGAGACATATTGCTTATTTCTCACTTTTTTCTCATGTTACTGAATGCCCTTCCCTTCTCTAGTTGTTTCCTTGTGATTTTGTGCCACAGTTTAGCACTGCACATGTCCTAATTCTGCAATACGGTTTGTTGAGTATCTCTAGGCGTGGAGCATAGAGCTGAAATAAAAAGTATTTTTAGGCCATAGTTAACTCCTGCTTGCTCATGCACAGAGATGTAGTGCTGAATAGGACATGGGCTTTGGAGGGAGCAGAAGTTGCGTGAGAACCACAGTCTTGCCCTACAGGTAACAAATACAGAGCAGCTGCCATTTTTCACTTATTAGGTAAGTGAACTTGAATAACATGTTTAACTTTTCCAAACCGTGGTTTTGTCATCTGTAAAATGGGAATAATCACTCCCATGCTCAAACCCCTGTACTGGCTTCCAATCACACTCAGAATAATATCCCAGGCCTTTACCATGACCCTAGGCAGGGTTTGCAAACTATCCTAAAGAGAAGAACTACCCAGAGTTTTTGTTAAAACTTCAATTTTGTGCCAAAAGACATCTCCTTTATGCCACGTTGTAGTCCTCTTCTTCCAGTCCCTTGGTCACTTCCCCTAGTTTCTTTTTTTCTCCTTTGATGATTTTAGCTCCTGGATCACTGTCACTCTCTCAAATACTAGTGTTGTATTAATTATTGGTGATTTCAATATCGACGTGGACAAAATTCAAACACCTTGGCCTCTCAGTTCCTTGACTTCCTCCTCTTCTCTTGTGACCTTGTTCTCTACCCTCTCAGCCAGTCACTCCCGTGGCATACTTTAGCTCTTCTCATTACCAATAACTACAACCCCCACAACCTCAATGTCACATATCCTGTTCTCTTTCCACCACTTCCCATCTTTCTGGCTCATTCCATCTAATGCTCTATCTCCAGTCATCCCTTCAACCATGGCGGACTGTACAATCGATTGATCCTACAAACGTTTCACTCTGATGTCCCCTTTTCTCTCCTTAATTGCATGGACAAGCATTTTAATTGCTTCCTATACATAGCCTCAACTCCCCTGCACCCCTTTCACTTTGTTTAGCAAAACCACAATCTCAGTTAAATCTGTCTCTCTGCCTACTTTGCACTGTACTTGTGCAGTCAATCATGACTGGGAAAAAACCCACAACTATGCTGGCTGGTATCACTCTGAATTCATGACCAGGAACCTCAAGTGGACCCTTAATGCTGCTCAGCAATTGTGCAAGGTTTGCCAGGTTCTTCTACTCTCCCATTCTCCAAGACGACTATTACATACCTTTTTCTACTAATCAAGCTTCCACCTCCTCCTTTCCATATTCATTTTCAGCTGATAAACATGCTTCCTATTATTCACTGAGAAAATTGAAGCAATCAGAACGGTTTACTCACATTCCTTTCACTGTATCTACCAACCTGCCTTCCTTCCTGCTAACTGAATGAGCTGTTAGTGCTCAATCTAATGGTCAGTTCATTGTCCTTATCTTATTGGACCTAGCAACAGCTTATTGACACAGTTGACCATTCCTATCTCTGGGACACCCCCAAGCTCTTGGATTACCTTCTACTTCACTGGCTGCTCCCCACCAATCTTAAACTCTTTTGCTGGCTCCTCCTCACCTCTCCATTCTCTAAACACTGGAGTTGCAAATCAGTCCTTAGACTTTTCTGTCTATACTTATTTCCTTGGTGATCTCATCCAGTTTCATAGATTTAAATATCATCTATTTGCTGACAACTCTCAAATTTATATCTCCAATCTAGACTTGACCATCTTGTATAAAAACAATGCAGTTTATCTGCAGCCACAGCACTGGCAATTCCACTTATTGGGTTATGTTTTTTTTGTTCTTTAGCATGTAGCTATATCTAGTGTACGATGTCATTGTTTAAAAGCCATAATCTTGCTCTGTCATCCAGGATGGAGTTCAGTGGTGCAATTACAGCTCACTGGAACCTCAAACTCCTGAGCTTAAGTAATCCTCCTGCCTAAGCCTCCAGAGTAGCTGGGACTACAGGTGTGTACCATCACACCCGGCTATATCATTTTTAAAGATGTTTATTTTCTGTCTTCCCCTATTAGAACATAAGCTTCACTGGGACAGTTTATTTTCTGTCTTCCCCTATTAGAACATAAGCTCTATCAAGAACATAAGCTCTTTTGTTTGTGTGTGGGTTTTTTTTTTTTTTCTGTTGTATTCCTAGTGCCTAAAATGGTACTTTCCATGTAGTAGGTGATGAGACTATTGAATCAGAATTTCCAAGGAAAAGCCCTGGCAATTTGTATATTTGGCATGGGTCCAAGGCAATTGGCTTATATTGGGGAAGTTGGGTGAGAGAGTTCTAGCCTAATGAAACTTTTCATTGTCTGCCCCCTCCTAATCGGCTTGACCTAATTTTAGCTACTCTCTGTACTGCCCATGTTGTTTTACCACACTGGTCTTTTCATGATTTTTATAACGTGCCAAATATCTTCTGACCCCAGGACATTTGCACTTGCTATTCTCCCTGCTTGGAATATTCTTTGTATGACTTTCTCTATCAGCTTATTAAGGACAATATTTAGTTTGTTTGGTTTAATTTGGTTTATTCAGGACTGATAAATATTCAGGGCTGTGCTTGAAACACCCTCCAAGAGGTCTTTCCTGCTCCCATGATTCTCAATCCTCTACCTTTTTTCATAGCACTTAGCGCTAGCTGGAATTAGATAATACGTTTTTGTTTGTTTGTTTTGTTTTTTGTCTGTCTGGATTACTATGTGAAAGTAATGATAGCTAACACTTGACACCTGCCAGATACTATTAAAAGTAATTTGCATATAATAATTGTTTTAATCTTTACAACAACTCCAATGTTGTAATTTTACCATATCCATTTTGTAGACATAGAAAACTGAGGCACATGGAGATTAAGTAACTAGCCCAAGGTCATACCAGCAGTAAGTAGTACAGTTTGTGAATCTGGCTCCTGAATCTGCCTCTTTTTAGGTAAAGAGGTTTGTCTATTTTCTTTAACATTGTATCTCCAGGGCTTAAAACAGTGCTAGGCACATAGTGAGTGTTCAATAATAGTTAAGTGTTGAATCACTACCGCTTGTATTAGTCTTTTAGGGCTGCTATAACAAAATACTGTTTTGTTTTGATTTTTTAAATATATCAGACTGGGTGTCTTATACATCAGAAATTTATTTTCTCACAGTTCTGGAGACCAGAAATTCAAGATCAAAGCGTTTGTAGGTTTGGTCTCTCTTGAGGCCTCTCTTCTTAAATTTACAGATGGCCACCTTCTGTCTGCATCTTCACATGGCCTTCCCTCTGTGTGTGTCTGTGTCCTAATCTTGTCGTTTTATCAAGACACCAGTCCTTTTGGAATAGGGTCCCACCCTTAAGGCTTCATTTAACCTTAATCACCTCTTTAAAATCCCTATCTTTAATTATACTCACATTTGGCATTAAGGTTTCAACCTATGAATTCGGGGAGAGGTATAATTCAGTCCATAACAGGCTGAAATTCAGTTCCTAGAGAATCAGGATACCAAAATCAGAGTTGCTGCCAAAGACCAGACATGCCAGGGAAGAGAGAAATTCATGTGCCATGTACTCCATTGGTTTTCAAACTCGTGTGTGTGTGTGTGTGTGTGTGTGTGTGTCTGAACTCCTTTCTCAAAAGAAATCTTCCATCTTCTATGGAAGGCTATTATAGCAAGCATGGAAACAAGGGTTCACTGTTGGGAGCTGAGGTGGAAGGCTAGGTTGACTCCAAGCACTCACTGGGGAACCACAGACCCCCGAGGTCTCCTGACCAAATCTCAGCACCTCACTTTACATGAAACACTTTTGAATCTATAAAGGAGCTAGAACACTCTCTACATTCCCCATGTCTAGCAACAGACTTGACCTCAGCTAAAAGAGAAAGCCAGAATGTCTAGTTCAGCATTCATGGGCTCCAGCAGAAAGCCTGGAAGCTTTGGCAGCAGGGAACCAGGCCAGGCCTTAAACCAAGAGAGTTTAAGTTTTAGGTGGCCATCACAACTATACCAGGTGTAGTTGGAGGCTCAACCTCATCCCAATCAAAATAATGACCATGCTGCTGCTGCCTTTGTATTATTGGCAACTCATCATTTTAAATGAGAGGTTTAGGCTGTTTGAATGAGACAAAATCCTGCAGTTAAAGTTCTCTGATTGTATAGATCTATATCGCCTTCCTTCTAAAGCACTGGAACTGTTGAAAACACTATAAATCACTCCCAAGTGCCTTAATTCAAATATTATTTCAGTATGCAAATTACAGTCATAAAGCATAATGAAGCACATTTGAATATCAAGTACAAAAGTCAGCACATAAATATAAAATAGGAGTGAATGAATGTGGTCAACGTTTTATTTTATAAATGCAATTTGCCTCCTGAAGCCTTTGAAGAGCTTTGGACCAATATGTGGAGGGTCCAGCTGAATTCGATAACCAGGAATTTTCTTTTTCTTTTTCTTTCTTTCTTTTTTTTTTTTTTTTTTTTTTTTTTTTTTGAGACGGAGTTTCACTCTTTTTGCCCAGGCTGGAGTGCAATGGTGCCATCTCAGCTCACTGCAACCTCTGCCTCCTGGGTTCAAGCGATTCTCCTGCCTCAGCCTCTCGAGTAGCTGGGATTACAGGCATGCGCCACCATGCCTGGCTAATTTTTGTATTTTTAGTAGAGACGGGGTTTCTCCATGTTGGTCAGGCTGGTCTTGAATGCCCGACCTCAGGTGATCCACCCGCCTTGGCCTCCCAAAGTGCTGGGATTACAGGCGTGAGCCACCACGCCTGGACAGGAATTTTATTTTTCTAATTATGAAGGAGGCAAGAATATGAATGTATGTGGGTGTGTGTGTGCATGTGTGTGTGTGCATGTGCACGCACCTGTGTGTGTGTGTGTGTAATTTTGTATTGTTTTCCATATTTCTCCATACTATCCTATTTTTTTAAAATTATACTTTAAGTTCTAGGGTACATGTGCACAACGTGCAGGTTTGTGACGTATGTATATATGTGCCATGTTGGTGTGCTGTACCCATTAACTCATCATTTACATTAGGTATATCTCCTAATGCTCTCCTTCCCCCCTGTCCCCTCCCCACAATAGGCCCCGGTGTGTGATGCTCCCCTTCCTGTGTCCAAGCGATCTTATTGTTCAGTTCCCACCTATGAGTGAGAACATGCGTTATTTGGTTTTCTGTTCTTGCAATAGTTTGCTGAGAATGATGGTTTCCAGCTGCATCCACGTCCCTACAAAGGACATGAACTCATCCTTTTTCATGGCTGCATAGTATTCCATGGTGTATATGTGCCACATTTTCTTAATCCAGTCTGTCACTATCCTATTTTTAAGTAAGCTGTCTAGCTTGGCCATTCCTTGCCTCAAGGATTTTTTCAGGTTTGAAGTCAAATATATGCCCTGGACCACCTTACTGGAAGGACTATAAAGATGGAAGAACTCAGGGGAATGGCTGCAAGGGTCATGTAGAAGAGATGCCTTACTGAAGAGTCAGGGCCTCCAGTAACAGAGCTATAGCCCTGAAGGGCCCATGAGGACTGAGAAGAACCAGCTTCATGACCTGGAGTTCTCCTCAATGCTTTGGTGTTGTCTAAGTCCCTGGGGTTTTTGTATAATCACAGGTGTGGTAGAGTCCCCACCAATGACTAAGTTTAGATTGCCTACCATTCCAAAAGTATAGGACCTCAGAAGTACAGTTAATATGGTTTAAACAGGATGTGTATGTGTGTGTGTGGGGTATATATTATATATAATATATATGACATATATATGTATTTTTATATATATATATAATATATATGATATTTCTTTGACTTCAACCCAAACTTGTGTCCAGCCCAGAACATAAATGAGAATAAAGGCCTCATCTTTGTCAAATGCCTTGCTTCTGCTCTTTTCTTCCTTCTTAACAGTTGTATCCCATTACATCTTTTAAATTACATATATAATATGAGAGTACATTCTTGTTAAATAAGATTCTGAAATTTCAATTGCTTCAGTCAAGATCCAGTTCAAGATTTCTATTTTGGAAGAGGTCTTTCCCATCCTTATTTATGTCTAATGACTTAACTCTGTCTTATTAGAACTTCAGATATTAGTTTGTTTCCTATAACCAGGACTCATTATTGATCATTTAAAACTATTCCAGAGTTTCATTTATGTAAATTTTATCTGAGTAGATTACATTTCTCAGGGGAAAGGGTTATATAAGGGCCTTTATTTCTTTGATAAAACTCATGCTTAATTCAGGCTGGGCACGGTGGCTCACACCTGTAATCCCAGCACTTTGGGGGGCCAAGGCAGGCAGATCACAAGGTCAGGAGATCGAGTTCATCCTGGCTAACATGGTGCAACCCCATCTCTACTAAAAATATAAAAAATTACCTGGGCATGGTGGCAGGCACCTGTAGTCCCAGCTACTTGGGAGGCTGAGGCAGAAGAATGGCGTGAACCCAGGAGGCAGAGCTAGCAGTGAACCGAGATCGTGCCACTGCACTCCAGCCTGGGTGACAGAGCAAGACTCCATCTCAAGAAAACAAACAAACAAAACAACCATGCTCAATTCAATAAATCAAAGCATTTGCAGAGTGCCAACTTCTGTGCCAAACAATGTATCAGGGATTTTTAAATTAATGAACAGATTAATTTTGGAAGGAGAAGGTTCAGACCAGATTTAGAAGAGGAGAAACTCGAAGACATAAGCACTGAAGCTGCATAACCTTCACTGACCTTGCAGTCACTCCCTTTGCACTTGGTTATGAAAGATTCTATGGTTCTCAGCTTTAGGAAAACTACACTTATCCCTGCACCATTCTCTATCTTTTTCTATTTGTCTGAAACCAATTATTTGTACATTGTTAAAGACAGCCCTATCCATTAAGAAATGTATCTTCACTCGTTACTCTAGTGTATTGTTTGGGTCAGCCTCTCTAGTATAGAGTTTCTCAAAATGTGGCCCAGTCCTCTAGGGTGCTTGATAGAATGCAGATTCCTGGGCCAAGTACTAGACATTCAAAATAATATTTGTGATGGGCCTGAAAATCTATATCATAACTTATCTACCCCAAGTGATTCTGAAGCACAGCAGTATCCGAGAGCCATATCTCCAGTACCTCTGCGGCCACTGTGGTGAATTCCATCTTGGTTCTCAGTGTCTTCACTTCAGCCCATCTTCCTTAATCACATAGAGAAGACTGTCTCCTCTTTTTGAATGGCTCTTTCTAGTTTGAAGAATCAGTTCTTGCTTAGATGCAAAGCAGATCTGCCTAACAAAAACTGAGCTTAGTGGCAAACCCAGTCAATCACTTGTATAACCATTTCTATTGTCCAATTTTTGGCAATTCTCCACTAATTCCAGAACCTAGATATCTTCAGGGGCATGGTCTTCCATAAACTTTCATAATTTGAGCTATATCATAATACTTTAAATGAACATTAGTAGTGATATAGGCAACAATTCCACCAATGAAAAAGGAAGTTATGTGTATATTCAAAGTGATGTACACACACAGAAGCTGTTTCCCACATACTCAAAATATTAAACATGTGTATTAATTCCAGTGGTATTTATTGTTCTTTTTATGTGCTAGATGCTATGCTAGGCAAAGGCTAAAAATTATTAAGAAATAATTTTCATCTCAATAGAGTTTAACAATGACCTAGGTGTTAAGACTTTCAATTGAGCAATTCTTACGTGTGGTCTGTATCTTCCCATTCTAAAGAAAGTGGTCAGGGGAACCTCTAGCTTTTTATTGGTGTTTGGCTGCTCAGCTTCCAACAGAGAAGGGTGAAAATGAAAGAAACCACTTATTAAGCCAATATTTAATGAACACCAGGCACTGTTCAGGGTCCTTGGGACACAATGGAAACGAAAACAGGCATGGTTATTGCTGTCTTGGAACTGACAATCTAGTGGCAGATACAGGCAATAAATAATGAAATGAACAGATGAAAGTCATATTGTGAAATGCATAAACTCAGTGAAATGTCATAATATATTCTAGGGTGGGGCGGGGTAAAGCAAAGATAAAGAAAAGTAGGTGGATTCAGGATATACTTTTGAAGTAGAGCTATCTAAGTTTGCTGATAGTTTGGATGTGGTGGCATAAAAGACCAAAAGTAATCAATGATAACTCCTAGATTTCTGACTTATGCAACTGAGTGGATGATGGTGCTATTTATTGGTATGAGAAAGACAAGGCGTATAATATTGATGGTATATGTGCTGAGGACCTAAAAGCTCTAAATTAGATACGTTTTAATTGACATGTTCTATGAGAAATGCAAGAGTATATTTTGACATGTAAGCATAAAATTCAGGGAAGGGCCAGGGCTGGACATATAACATTGGTAGTCATCAGCCTAGATGTAGGTTAATTTAAAATTTCTGGGAAGAGAATATGGATAGAGAAGAAACAGAAACCAAAAGCTTAATTTTTTTTTTTTTTGAAGAGATACTCAGACTCACTAGTTATCTAGGAAATATAAATTAAAACAAGAATGAGATCATCCAGTGGACAAGAAGACTCACAAAAGTGAAAAATGCCAAGTTTCGGTAGGGCTGTAGCATCAAGGAGCCCTCATGTACTGTTGTTGGCAAGTGGAGACTGGAGCAGCCATTCTAGTGGGCAACCTGGTAGTAATCACTCAAATTAAACACCCACTCCATGACATAACAATCCAGTTCCTGGGATTGTAGCTCAAAGGAATATTCAAAAAGGATTGTAGCTCAAAGGAATATTCACATGGGCCAAATGGGGGACATAAGCAAGGATGTTCATGGAAATGTTGACAATCGAAAGGTGGTGGTGAGTTGGAGATAATTTGTGCATCTCCAACTGAAGGAGAGAATGGACAGGCTGTGGCGTGAGTACTATGCAATGCTCAGTAATGGACCAAAGGGATCTAACTACTGCTCAGTAAAAAAAAGCCTGCCACATATTATGCAATGCCATTTATGTAAGTTAAAATATATGCGTACAGGTAACTATGTGAAATGATGGGTATGCTAATCAACTTGATTGTGGTAATCATTTCACAATGTATACATATACCGAATATGTTATACACTGTAAATAAATATAATTTTTTATTTGGCAATTATACCTCAGTGAAACTGGAGAAAAACACGCATACGAAATGACTCTCTGTTTCATAAGAACAGCTACAAACAAAAGGACATACACTGATTATATGAGAATGGTTATCCATGAGGCCAAAGGGAAATGGAATTGGGAGTTGGTGATGAGAGGGAACAGATACATAAATAAAACAAGAGAAGGGCCTTGTACAGTCCAATTATAAGGGCCATGATTTGAGAACTAATAAAACCCAATACACTTGAGGTTCAAAAGGAGAGAGATGAGAAAAGCAGGTACCAGACTGAAGAGCACCAGCATTTAGAGGTCGGATGAGGTGAAAACCTGAGTCCACCAGGTAAGCTTTGTGTGCACCATACCCTCAGACTAGATGCAAGATGTATTCACATATTTGTTTCCTGCCTGACCTCAGAGGATTCTCTCTTCTTGTTGTCAGGAATACTCAGGTTTCTCTCTTCTTCTTGTCAAGAACTTCAATACTCCCCCACCTCAGCAAAGGTTTTGTAAGTTTTAACACTGGAGATATATGACACATAATTCAGAATAACCATTTCTGATTTGTTTCAGGAGATACTTTCCTTCAACTATTTAAGAGTAAAAGGGGCGACAAAAATATACTGTGCCTCAGTTTTCTCAGATATGAAATGGTGATCATTTGGTTTTCATCAACTTGTGCCTGGTCTATATTGTCAGCCTCCTAACTGATTTCCTCTCCTGAAAGTTCTCCTCCCATCCTCCCTTTATATTGCCACAATGATATTTATAAAAATAAAATGGGATCAAGTTGTTTCCCTCATTAAAAGTGTTGCATGACTCACCAATGTCTTCAGAAAAATATCCCCTGCCAGGAGCAAGGCAGTATGATGTTGGAAGAAACTCAGGGGTTTTGGGGTTAGACGAACAACTTGAAAATTATCTATATGACCTTAAGCTAGTTACTGCACCTCTGAGTTTAGTTTCTATACCTGTAAAATATGGACAATAATTCTCACCTTACAGGGCAGTGGTTCTCACGATTTAGTATGTATTAGAATCACCTGGAGAGCTTGTTAAAATAGAGTGCTGAGACCCACCCCCAGAGCTTCTGATTCTTTAGGTCTGGGATGGACTTAAGCATCTGCATTTCTAACAAGTTCCCAGGTGATGCTGATGTTACTGGGCACTTGACTACACTTACAGAACCATTATTACAGGGTATTGCGAGGACAAGAGATTATGCATGTCGAGAGCCTCCCTACTATGCTGTCTGTAAATGAAAGTTGCTATTGTTTCTTTCATGTCCCTCCAACCACTTGGTCTCTACTTCTCCAGTTTCATTGCCCATCACCAGCCTGCACACATCCTGTGTGCCAACCACAGCAAACCACTCACTGTTCCCTGAACCTCCGGTGTAGTTTTGCCCTTGGGGACCTATGCCTGTGCTTGTCTTTCTTCCAAGAAGGTCCCCGCCCCTCCTCCCACCTATACCACCACCACACTTTGGAAGAATTTCCTCCTCTTCAAGGCCCAGCTCAAATGCCCAGGAAGTTTCTGTACATCTTCTTCAGTTGAAATTAATTGCTCATTCCTACAACACTTCATCCATCTATTTGTTTATTTATTCTTTTTGTAAATATTTATTGAGTATGTGCTAGGCTCTGTGTTGGCTGCTGGGAATGAAATGTTGAACAAAACCAGATATTATCCGTGTTTCAAAGGAACTCAAAGTCTTTGAGGGGAAAAGAATTGTTCCTCAAATAAATACAAATGAAAGTAAAATTACAATACCGACAAGCAAATAAAAGAGGGAAGAACAGGCTGCTTTGAGCACTTTTAACAGAAAAATATTTATAGAGGATTAAAATTCCCCTTTTTCTATATGAATTGTTGAACTCTGTAAGGTTAGAATGGAGGAACAATACAAAAATGACTTGGGTTTGCATAGTGCATTTTATAATGAACTTATTTTCTGGCACATTATGGAGATAATTTCATTAATTCTCATAATAGCATGATGTGCAATCTCACAGCTAACACATATTGAGCACATACTAAGTTCATGCAAGTGTTCTAGCTAATATCAGGGGCTGTCAAAATAAATGAAGTGTGGCTCCTACTCTCAAATTGCTAACATCCCAGTGGGAAAGGTTATATTGCACACAAGTCTCAAACCAAAGGCATGGGGAAAAAGTATAGAAAAAGGCATAATCATCTAGTTCTCTCCTCCCCCACCAGAATGCAGATAGTGACACTTTCTCCCTTGTGTACCAGTGTTGCCCAGGATCAAGAACAGTGCCTGGTGTATGATGGACAAGTGATATCTGTTAGGTGAATGAACACATCCCCACACTCAATGTGCCTGTTTAGGCTTCCATCATAATTGCCCTACACTGTTACAACCTGACCTTCCTGGCTTCAGCCATGCCACCTTCAAGCCATTCCCCTTACCACAGCAAAAACAACAACAACAAAACCCACCACCGGGCAACTCACAACTCTTCCATCTCCTATTTAAAGCCTGCCAGTGTTCCCTCTGCTTTTGAGAAAAGTCCATTATGTCTCTTGTGGGCTGTGAGGCCCTTTGTGATCTGGGTCTGGTGTATATCTTCTGCCTAAGCTGCTGTCCATCTTCTGCCTCAGCTTCTGTCCAGCAGCCCCGCCCCCCCCCCCCCCCCCCCCGCCACCACCCTCCACAATGTGGTCCAGCCAGAGTGTGATGCTTGTGGTTCCTTGAATGTGCCAAACTCTTTCTCCTCTGGAAACTTCATCCCTCACTTCTGTTCCCACTGCCCACTGCTGATAAATATAAGCTAAAAGTTAAATTTCCCAATTTTGAGATAACCTGCCAATAACTTTCTTATATCCTTTCTTATATCCTCAGCTTTCTATCTGAGGGTGGGAGGATGAAGTTAATGATTAATGATGATTAACAATTGGGATAGAATTCCAATGATTTTACAGAACAATTGTAGTTCCTGACCTAACAACCTTATTCTCAAATTAATTTTGGATAAATATGTGATTGTTTAATGAGCGAACACAACAGCTTCCATAGGAGATCAGGTAAAGTAATAGTGGCCTGCCCTTAAAAAGCAAGCTCCCCTATTTTGTTAATCAATGAGGGACTAACAGTGTTGTTGCCTGTGGCTCTGCTAGGAACAGACCACATCTGCACATTTTAGTTTTCCTGATTTACAAATTGAAAATCAATGTGTCCTTATGAACAGTGCTTTAGATGCTGGATGGGTCTGCCCCACAGATCCAAAGCATAGTGTAAAGAAAGACAAACTGAAGGCCATAGTTCACTCACATGGCTGCTCCTCAAGGGAAGGCTACAGTCTCTTAGGAAAGTCTGCATCCTCTTCCTGACATGTTGTTGACTGTTAACCACTTGGTCTTTCAGTGTCATTAGAAGAAACATCATTAAAATATTGTGGCACTTCTGCTTTTAGTAGAACTAGAAAGCCGTGAAGCATGCAAACAGAGCATGAAAATGAAACACACCAAGGATGGTTATGAAACTTTTTCAGACCCAACAAAAGTTTTACTTCAGTCCACATTTTGGTTTTGGTGGGAGTCCACATGATTTCCTTCACTTAAAGTGGTAGATCCATGTCTGTTTTCTAACTAACCTCTTCTTGGTTACATGGTTAACTGGCCTCCACAGAGCCAACTTGGGCAATTCTGACAAGGTCAGGCAGTGGAATTGTCCAGGCATAGATAGACCTCTGGTGCCCATTGCCCATTCAAAAAAGTCAAAATGTGAAGGCTGACTTACAGACTTCTGAGCAAATGTTCAGTGAGCTGAAACACCCTGGGAGACCATGACTTTATCCTATGAGGATCCTCAGGCACAAATCAGTTTGTCCTATAATATAGTTGTATGCCTATCTTCTCCACAAGTGTGTGTGTCTCTGTAAGGTGAGAATTCTGATCAATCTTTTCTCTGTCTTTCAAACTCCCTTTATCCCCTCCCCCATCTCTCTCCTGAACACATGTATAGCTTCTGGCACAGTGCCTTACAGGACTTCAGGAAATTTCTTCAATCAAAAAATATCTTATGCTCATATTTGTGAGACTCAGCTATGCTGGCCTCTCGTCACAGTTCAATCCATGTTAGGTATAGAGTAGAATGCCCTAAACAGTTCTCTGGAACCTCACCCTTCTGGGGGCTTAATACTGAATTTCCAGAAGACTTCCCAAAGCACAGGCTCTGAATCCAATAGAGTAGGGAGGTTTATAAATAGCAAATTTATGCCTTTTTCTGCTAGAAGTTGCTTTTCATTTAATTAGTGAAAAAAATCAGTGTTACTGTTTTTCTTACTTTCTTTTAATGATAAAAATATAGCCATCATGTTATCCTTTTATAAGTATATTGCTGATTACATGTGCTGATTCTTAGTTTTTCTACTCTTTGTCATACCTGGATCCTATTTATGAACTTAATTCATCTGAAAAAGAAATCACCCCTGCCATTTCTAAGTTCCTGCTTTTCTCACAGGACACATGAGTTCCTGGATACATCCAGGCAAGACCTGAAAGTATAGGATGTTCCAGGACTGTAAATAATGCTAGGAAACCATTCTGCCCCAGCCCATGGGGACAAGTAACAGAAACCCTGGACACTGCCATTCTGGTAAGCTGCTGGCAGTTGAAATGTACATAACATTCTGTTCTCTCTGTTTCTAAGAAAGGAGTTATAAATATGAAAGGGCAAACTAAAACATTTGGATGCTTAGATAACTGTATCTCTGATGAGAATCTATGCTGTCTAAAAGTAGGCTAGGAACTGATTAAATGAAAAGGTCCTAGAGATTCCCATTCAAGAACCCTGGAAGGACAACATGAGTAATTTTAATCTTAACTATTTATTGTTGCTCTGGATACCAAAGGCTGTTAGTAAAAATTAACACAACAGATTTCTAAATAATAAAGTTGAGAAATTGTTGGCTCAGGTCTGAGCCGATGGTTCCTATTCTGACTGGGTCCCTTTCAAGTGAAAATCATTTGTCATTTTTCAGCCTTCCATTTTCTCTAGCCAAATGTCTTGGAGTGATCCGTGAAGCCTTTCACACTCCACATCCAAATCATTAGGAAATCTTATGGACTTTACCCTCCAAATGATGTGTAGAATCTGACCATTTCTAACTGACTCCAGTCCTAACTACCCCAATTTAAACCACAATTTACTCTCACCTGGATGATAAATAGCCTCTTTGATCTATGGGTTTATACATTTTATCAAAATTGAAAATTAATTGGCTATTAATTTATCAAATAGTTTTTCTTCCCTCTCTCTTTTCTCTTTTGCGGACTTCAATTACGCATGTATTAGGGCACTTGAAGTTGTCCCACAGCTCATTGACACTGCTTATTTTATTTATTTATTTTTAATTCCTTTGTCTCTGGGTTTCATTTTGGATACTTCCTATTTATATATCTAACAAATTTATTATTTTTTTTATGCGATGCCTAATCTGCTGTTAATCCAAAATCCAGGTTACATTTTATTTTAGTCATCATCATTTTCATCTATAGAATTTCAATTTGAATCTTTTTGTATTTTCCATCTTTACTATGTTCAGTCTTTCCTCTAGCTTCTTGAGCATATGGAATATATTTTTAATATTTTTACCCACTAGTTCTATCATCTGTGTTAATTCTGGGTCAGTTTCAATTGATTGAAGTTTTTCTTTATTATAGGGGGTATTTTTCTCCTTCCTTGGATGTCTGATAATTTTTGATGGGATGCCAGACTTTGTGACTTTTTTTTTAGCTTATAGGATATTGTACATTTTTATTTTCCTATGGATATTCGTGAGCTTTATACTGAGACATAATTGCATTCCAACATTTTGGGGGGCTAAATTTGTGGTCACTAACCTTCATGGTACCCATAACCTTGCTACTAGACAACTTGCATTACTGTGGAGTTTGGTAGTTAGAAACAACTATCTACAAACTGCCCCATGAGGTCTCCTTTGATTTTCATATATAATGCTCGTTTGTCACTTTTCACATCTTGAGTTGGGAAGTTTTATACTGCTGTCGACACTAAGTCTTCCCTAAGACTCACAACAGTAAGTCCTCACTTAATGTCATTGATCAGTTCTTGGAAACTAACTTTAAGTGAAATGACATAAAGCAGATTTTCAAGTAACATAATTTCCTTCAACATCGTTTTCTTGCAATGTTGCTTTTAAAAATTTGTTTTGTTATACATCATTTCACTTGAAGTCAGTTTCCAAGAACCTATTGAAAATGTTAAGTGAGAACTTGCTACACTTTACTTATCTTCTTTCCATCTTTGTTTTTCCCCCACCTTGTTATACCCATTCCCACCCCGGCCCACTGTCCTTACAATTGTTTGGGGCCCTGGCCTGTGATTGGTAATAACTGTGGCTAAGGGCTTTCTAGATTTACACTCGGTAATACTGTACATGTAGGCATCTGATAGCCCCCTAATGGCCCAATAACGTCAGGAGTATCCTTTTCAATTAGAAAATTTAAGGCATCATTAAACAAACAAAAAACTTGATGTGGACATGTTAATACAAAGAACATGATTACAAGCAGGATTTTCCAAATTTCTAGTGAATCTATTTTGCTTGCTTCAGATGCATCTATAATATAGCATGATCAGTATTTTTAGTATGAATTACAACTTAAATATATGTCATTTTCAAGTAGATGCAGATCATGTTTGTTAGGGGAGGAATAAATGATGACAAATGGAATTGGACCATAGCATTTCCTGAATCCAGACTATTGAAATCTGCTCTAAAGTGTTAAGAATTAGGTGGTACAAATGTATTCCCTCTTGAAAAGCTTTTGTTGTATAATTTCTATGTGGGGGAAAAAAAGAAGGATAGATGACAGCTAATATATTTTTGTAAATGAAAACAGCATCTAGAGTCTGCCTGAGGAGAAATTGTCTATGAAGATCATGTTTCTGAATAAAAATAGAATTTCCTTTGTGGTTTAATTCAATGAGCAATTATGGTAAAACATGATTAACTCAGATATACTCATTTTCAATATGTGATCTTTTGGACACAGTGGACAGAAGGTTACTTTTGTCTAGAAAATTTCTTCTTCATTTTTCTTAAAGATAATTCTTATCACTGCAATTTGTTTGGCCATTATCCATAACTTTGTCTTATTAGGTCCCCATCCTTCTTTGTCCTGTTATGCTTGTCACCATCCCAGCTACCCACACTTCCCTGCAGTTCATCTGTGGCTCATGTTCTGATCCTGATCTCACAAAGCAGAAATCCCATGAATTAACTGGGTAATTATCCTTTACCTGTGCATAGCACTTCGCACTTTATAAAAAATTTTATTTTTGTATTTCACTTAATCTTCATAAAAAGCTATTTTTCATATCCCATTTTACAGATATGAATATTGAGGTTCAATGTAGCAGTCATTAATACTGTTCACCACATGTTTCTATTTCTTCCCCTCCTATACAGATGCTAAGATGGCATTTCCTGGCTTCTTTTTGGTTTTGTGGAGCCAGATGACTGATAACAATGAGTGGTTAGTGGCAGTAACATGTACCACTTCTGGGCAGAGCAATTAATTGTCAATATCATACCCTCCAGAGCTCTGTTTTTTGTTTGCCATAGGGACTGCCAATGTTTGCTGTAGTAGATGCTAAGTGATTACAATGGAAATGGAACATGAACTATGCTGGTATTTCCAAAAATGTCTTTGAGCTAAAAGAGTTAATTTTCTGTACCACTGTTTGTCCAAGTCGCTAAATATTAAGGTGCACTGTGAATCTGCAGGAACAAATAGTATGCAAAATTTTCCAAAATTATTTTACCAGAAAAAAATGCTATCTTTTCTTGTATAAGAACTTGCAGCATTAGCATTCCGCAGAATACACTTTGGGAAGACTTGTAGTAGACCCTCCTTCTGCTTCTGTTCATGCATGTTCCTTCATCTTCCTCAGGTTAAAGGCCTTGGTTAGAGATGTGGTTAGGGAAGTTTGGTGGAGGTCTAGAGGGAAATTAGAATTAGATCGAAGATCACTTACCAGCAAGATCAGCATGAGCTAGGCAGAGGGTGGTGGCCATTGAGAGTATCTAAAGAAGCAAGTCCAAGGCGAGCTGTGGGTCCAAGCCCAGTGTGAATAGTGAAGATGAAAAAAAGGGCAGTTGCCTAGAGAAAGGGACAGTCAAATGAGCCTCCAAAGGACATGGATGGTAGAAGAATCTATATATGAGACAGACTGTTGACCAGGAAGTGAGCATGGGAAAGGTAGAGATACAGCCTTACTAACAGCTACTATAACAATTATTAAATCTTACAGAGAACTCACTAAGTGCTAGGTACTTTGGTTAGCACTGTTTACATTTTTCTCACTTAATCCTGCAGGCATTATTAGTATCCCCACTTCATAGGTGTGGGACTTACATAGTGTTACACAAACATTAAGAAAGCAAGTTGGGATTTGCATCCATATCAGCTCAATTTCAAACACCATGTTTGTAGCCACTATTCTCTACTGCCTCTTTATAGCTCATGAAGCCCAGCTCTTAAGAAATACTTTTTGCATGTAGCTGCAACACTAGAAAGATGGCAGAGCAAGAGCAAAGAAAAATCCCTTTGGTTCCAGAAAATCTCCTGAAAAAGAGGAAGACTTATCAACCCCTCAAAGCCACCCAGGCAAAGCAGGCACTTTTGGCAAAGTAGGAGCAGAGGAAAGGAAAAGGGCTTAGGTTTAAGCCACTGGAATAATTCCTACATGATTCCTGGTGGCAGAAATGTGACAAGGTGCATCTCAGACAACTAGAAGTGAAACCTCATGACTTCGAATTGCCAGATAAATATTCCTTGGCCTTTGTTGTATGCATCGAAAGGATTGATGACATGAGATTACTGGTGCAGATCATTGCAAGACTTCGCCTAAAGAAAATTTTTAGTGGTGTGTTTGTAAAAATCAACCTCCAGAACCTAAAAATGATGCATATAGTGGAAACTTATGTGACCTGGGGATTTCCAAATCTGAAGTCTGTCCGCGAACTCATTTTGAAACATGGACAATCCATGGTCAAGAATAAGATCATCCCTCTGACAGACAACACAGTGATTGAGGAGCACCTGGGGAAGGTTGGTGTCATTTGCTTGGAAGACCTCATTTATGAATTTGCCTTCCCAGGGAAGCATTTCCAGGAGATCTTATGGTTCTTGTGCCCTTTCCACCTCTCAGTGGCCCGACATGCTACCAAAAATAGAGTGGGCTTTCTCAAGGAGATGAGCACACCTGGCTATCGGGGTGAATGCATCAATCAGCTCATCCACCAGCTGAACTAGACCCAGGTGCCAAACTGCAGTAAATTTTTATCAATGAGGTGGAAGCATGTGTTTTTGTTTTTTGGGAATTTTTATCAAGTATCTTCAGAGAAGATTATTTCCTGCTTTATCTTCAAAAACTGGAAAGGAGGGGTCAAAGAAAAGACAGTAGCTTATGTTCATAGCAAGCACCTCTCATCACGGCCCAGTTCCAAGGAAAAATTCCCAGCGTTTTCTACATTGTGGCTGCCACCTCGTCTGAAATCAGCACATTCCATGGAGGAAGGAGTCCTGCTTTGTTGCATCTTCTATCCTAGGGTTTAATGTTGGTAAATGAGTAGCTCAAGCATTTGTATAAGGCTTCCTAAGACTCCTGCAGCAATCGACCAAGCCCAGGGACATAATTGAATCTGGAGATTCCTGGGGCCTTGTTTTGAAAAAGGCTTGAAATACACATAGGAAGAAAGGCACAAAAACAAATATTTACTTGTCTCTGAAAAAAAAGAAAGAAGAAAGGA
This sequence comes from Chlorocebus sabaeus, assembly GCF_047675955.1. NCBI lineage: Eukaryota > Metazoa > Chordata > Mammalia > Primates > Cercopithecidae > Chlorocebus > Chlorocebus sabaeus. The sequence goes on along the minus strand of NC_132933.1, from coordinate 7,507,523 downwards.
AGGAAGAAAGAAGAAAGAAAGAAAGAAAGAAAGAAAGAAAGAAAGAAAGAAAGAAAGAAAGAAAAAATACTTTCTGCTATCTTGACTTTTCTCTTTACTAGCCTAATTAGTGACATTTGAGTGTATTCGCAATGAAGAAACTAGAGCAGGAGACCTGTGGGATATAATTTTAGGGGACTTCCATGTTTGTATAACCAGGTATTCTAGCTCTTTTCTCAAAAGTCAATCTAATAGATAAATCATCTTCCAAAATTATCATAGTCAGTAAACAAAAGACTTTCAAAACACCTTAATAACTACAATCACTTTCTAATATAAGGCAACATCATTTTGATCTCAAAAAGAAACTGTTGGGTTTTGTGACAGAAGGAGAAACTGGATACAGACTGATCTCTCTTATATGGATAACTGGAGAAATCCATCTGAAACTGTTAAGCTTCTAAAAGAAGATGACTTCTAATTCAGAAAGTTTATTTTTTTCTTGCACTGCTCAAATATTGGATTTGGATCATTTCATTTTCTCCCCTGTTTAGTTTCTGTGATTAGGTCCGCAGAGTTTAAAAGATATGAGTCATAAACTATGAAACACAAAGACCTCTGATTCATCTAGAATTTGTTGAGTAGATAAGTCAGTATATTGATTAACTTTAGTGGCTACTGACACTTTTCCCTTTCATTAACTAGTCATTCAGACACAGAATGGGTGGTGAGATACTTTTTCATACTTCTTTATCATCAGACTTTGTTTTCTGTGGTTTGTTAGCTTTTTTTTCTTGGTTATCTATACAGAGATGAAAACTAAGCTATAAACAAAGGCATTGATTGCGTCAGTGAGTTGAATCACTTGGTCTTTAATTATGAACTACTTGGAGACTGTTAAAAATTCATGCAGTCTTGTATTCATAATGGTACAGGTTTAAAAGTCATTAAGAAACAGCATGACTAGCTTAGATAATTAATATTTGGCTTGAAAAATAAAAACATTGCAATTATGAACAGCACGACCCATGGTCAATTATCTATCACATTTTTCCCAAGTAAATTCTAAAATCCAAATGAATTTATTATGAAATTAGCCATTCATTCATTCATTCATTCATTCATTCAACAAACATTTATTATTTTTAACTACTGGGTGTCAGGAACTCTGCCAGAAACTGTCAAGGATCAGAGATGAAGAAAATCCCATTCCTACCCTCAAAGAGCTTATAATCTAACAAAGGAGTTAATACCTCTGTACACGAAATGCCCTTTAATACAAGATACATGTAGAAAATGATCAAAGAAGCATCAAAGTAATTCAAGAAGAGACATACTTTCAACGGGGGAATATAGGAGAAGCATCATAGTACAAAGAGTTCTGAAAAGTAACAGAGAAGGCATGATCAGAAAGTAAAATATCATGAAAGATAAGGTATATTCAGGGACTGAAACTAAGTTATTTTAACAACTGCAAATGCATGACATAGGGCACTGCCTCTCAAACTCTATCATTTGTAAGAATCACTTGAAGATCTTGTTAAAATGCAGAGTATTTTCCGGCAGGTCTGCAGTGGGTTGTGAGATTCTTCATTTTTAGCTAGCTCCCAAGTACTGCCCATTCTGTTGGTCCATGGACCACATTTTGAGTGCCAAGGTCCTAGGGCACTGTACTAGAAGTCAAAGACTGAAGAGTGCTCACAGTCAACAGTGTGATACAGACAATAAGAGCAACAGGATCTTATAGGAAGGTGAGGTCAGTAAGCACTGGAGTGGTTATAAAATGTTTCTTAGAAGAAGTAGAGCTAGAACTAAGATGTGAAAGTATAGAGGACTCAGTCTAACATGTTGGAGAGGCAGAGATTCTAGGCAGGTAAAATATGGTGAGCGAATATGCAGAGGAATGCATATAATCTGTCCAGGCAATAATAAGCAGACCAGTCTGGCTAGAGTGGAAGCTTTTTGGAGAGGATTAGTGGGTTATAATGCTAGAAGTATAAGGTTTAGACCAGATCATGGAGGTCTTTGAGAGTCAGACTAAGATGCTTCAAAATCAGCTTGAATGCAGGCTTGGCATGATGGAGATAAAATACTGAAAAGTCAACAACAACAAAAATACCCGCAAAAGTACCATCCTGTTACTAAGCCATGTACCCATAGCACTGGACCTCCCCGAAAGGTACACTTTAAAATTTTTGTGCAGAGCTGCCATAAGGGTATCTGGCAAGGAGGGCTGGTAAAATGAGTGTTTCACCAGTTGTAGCTTCCCTAGAGAGTATATTTACTAATGTGTAGTACTACTGTATACCAGGAGGAAACATAAAGAGTCAGAGATACTTAAAAAGCTAAAGATTAAGGGGATGGTCAGGTGGAAAACTGGGATTTGGAAGGCAATCATTTCAGCATTGGAGGATGGTAAAATTGCCCAGGGAGGAAGTCTAGAGCAAACGTTCTTAACATTTTCTGCAGGGTCCTGGACTCCTTTGAAATTCAATTAAATTATGGCCCCTTTTACCCAAATGCATAAACAGATGCACACACAAATACAGTTTGGCATAAACTTACCAAGGTTTCCTGGAACCCTCAGAAGCTTTTCCATTTTTTCCTAAGATTAGAAACCTTGCTTCTAAAGAGGAAAAAAAAAGGTGAAGGACAAAGCCTTGGAAGAGGAAGCAGTGAAGAAAAACAAGGAGCCCTTAGGTAAGAGGAGAAACCATATATTTCTGTATAAGATTGCCTGAGCCAAGGAAAAAGAGTTTCTAGAAGGAAATGTCAACATTACGATAGGTCATAGTTCAATGAGGAAGAGCATGTTGGATCCAACCATGTTGGATCATGGTTGATTGCAAAAGAGAATGGTGAGTAGCATGCTGAGAGTATAAACCCTAAGTTCAGGAGTAAATAGACAATGAGGAAGTGGAGTTGGAAAGAAAGAGGATTATAAAAAGAGAGATGGTAGAAAAAATAAATAAGGCAGAGAGGAATTTTAGCATGAATGAGAAAAAATTGAAGAAACTTGTGTCAGTAAATTAAGGTGTGATGTTGTCATCTTAGGAGGGTTTGTAGAGTTGGAAGCTTGATGAAATGTTTGAATTGGCCATCATAAACATAGAGAGTCCAGAAGGGATGAAATCAAGATCTGCAATCAGTATTTGATATATTACTAATGATGAAATATATGAAGCTTTTGAGCTTACAATGTTTCTCTCTGCCATCGTTCCCCAAGGATTGGCCATTTATATCTGCCATGGTCAACTGCAGGGCCAAATTCTTGAGGCAAAATGCTGGGCATATATGCATCAAGTCATAATCTTCTCATGTTACTGAAAAGCTGTTTTCTGTAAGCAACTTTCCAAGAGTTGTTACTTCACCCATCAAATGAAATTTCTCCCGTGAAGAGGCAGTGTTACCTGTATAGATCCACTGGACAGGCAGCCATTGACAGTGAAATAAATTAAAAATTTCATTGAAATTACTGTACACACATGCATATGGGGAATAATTTCATATTAAAATATGAAGGTAAATCTTGAATATCAGATAGCCAATCAGTAAGAATTTGAAACATATAACAGTTATTATCATACTCCCCAGAGTAGTGATAGTCCAATTCAGAACATTTGAATACAGGAAAATTGTAGTTTCCTCTGCTTCCTGGCAAGGGTCTAAAGGTCTTGAGAGGGAAGTTATGTGGATGAAGAAGAATAAAGACTGATCCAGGGGAGATGGCGAGGCACAAGCACATTTTGAAGGCAAAATATGTTGCTTGTGCCTGCCAACATTGTGAATGGGTTTGTTACATGGATTGAAATGTACCAACTATCTACAAAGTAGGCAGTACCAAAGTCATCTGATTCACTTTTATCAGGTCTGATATATGGCACCCATTGAGATTACAGGTGTGAACTACCTAAGACAGGGCCTGGTATGAACAGTAGCTTCTCAGAGAGGGCAGTTTCCCCTTTCTCCTTTTGAATTGGTGATTGCAGGAAGGAAGTGTTGCTGTTTTGATAATGGCACTGAATCTAGCCTTAGCAATTAAGGCTTCTACCCATGGCAAAACTTACATTTAATTTTAATTCATAAATAGTTAGATTTTTGTGCCTCCACATGAATTTTGTCGACATTTGTCCACATTACAAAAACGCAACACCAGATGACACATTTTGGCACTGTATTTCATCTCCATTTGAAAGACAGAGAATTGTAATGGGGAGTTGGCAGAGGTGTGTATCTGCATTTGTAGCTGGTTGTAGCATTTTTCTTCTCTTTGAAGCTCTAAAAAGTCATCACTTTTCATAAGCTGCAAGATAATGGCTAGACTGTCTGAGATGTCAATATTTTACCATTGTCAATTCATCCAGAAGCTAAGAACACACTAATCAGTCATCTATGGCATTCTTACAAAATAACCAAATTAGAGAGCTGTAAAATATAGGGTCATAGCCTACTAGCCACTCACTTGTTATGTATAATGTACAGGCAACATCATCTCCATTGAAAAACATTTTCTAAAAACCTAATTGCCCTTCTGGGGTTATTCTAAGAAGAGAAGGGCATAGAACCCAAGCCTTTGAAGAGGAGGACATGAACTCTGAACCCTCAGAAGTCACAAATGTCACACAGTGACAGTGGAGTAAACCTATGGAGAGCAGGAGAAACATGCTCAGCCATGCATGACTGTCTAGTCAAGCATATGGCAAGAGCAATTTTCCCATTTGACATATTCCCTCCTTTTGGGCACCTCACAATCAATCAACCACTATTTTTGAGGGCCTACTATGTGCAGGGACTTATGCTTGTATCTGTGGTGATCTACCAAACTGGCTGGATTCAGAAAGGACACCACAGAGGTCTTTGCCATAACTTCTCCTCCTTTCACCAGGATTTCCAAGGTTTCTGAATATTCAAGTATAGTTATGGGGGCAAGCTTAGTGTTTTCTTTAATTGAATAACAAACATATAAGGGAAGCAGAATCTTGTCATTAAAAATTGAATATTAATATTAAAACATTTTGTCTAGAACTAACTTTTGTGTGGAGCAAATTTTTGTTCTGAGGGCAAACTCCATGATACAGAATTTGAAGAGGAAGTTGGGAACTAACTTATCTGTGCTTGAAAAGTGCAGCAGAATACCAATTATGAAGAATTAGCTGCTATCCTCCTTCAACAAAAGGGACACATATTGTACTGCATTCCCATTCTGTTCTTTTCATTGACATGGGGAAAGGATACTACAACAGAAATGAAAAGGAAATGAGAGCCAAATTCATGGCTTGTGAATTTCAAATGCTGAGGTCTAGAATCTCTAAGCATGTGACCAGCCTGAATCAGCCTCTTCACCCACTTCCTTGGTATATACTCTCTGAGGGGCAATGTAGTATCTTCATCAAAGTATGACCATCGCAGACAGGCTGTATGAGTGAAAATCCCAACTCCACCACACACTAGCTATGTGACCTTGGGAAAGGCCCTTAACTTCTTAGTGCCTCAGTTATTCCACCTGCGAGAATAGTGCCAAAAGTAGTACCTACCTCACTGGGACTATGCTTCCTGTATAGCCTGTATAACTATGAGCCAAATAAACCTCTTTTCTTCATAAATTAGGCAGCCTCAGGTATTCCTTTATAGCGACACAAATGGACTAACAGGGGAAGGGTTGGATTACAGGAACTGTAGGCAGGTTTTAGGGTTTCAAGAACAGATGTGACTTGTGTCACACTTTGCAGGTAGTGGACTAGGCAGTAGTGAGCCTCAAAGACATCTCTCTTGAACCCAACGTGGCTGAGGAGCAATAGATTTGAAATGGATGAGGATGTCCCTAGGTTGAAGATACCCAGGTAGCCTCTCAGCCTCTGTCAGTCCCAGAGCAGCAAGAAAGAGGAGCTGGATGGTTTCCCATACACCAGAGATGGAGTCCTGGACTGAGAAAACCAGAATGGGGAGAGGGCCAATAGTGGAGAGTGAGGGTCAGAACAGTGAAAACTTGTGTGGGTGTGCTATGGTTTGTATGTTTTTTACCTCCAAAACTCATGTTGAAATGTAATTGTCATTGAAACAGTATTATGAGGTAGGACCATTAAGAGGTTATTAGTCTATGATGGCTCCACCCTTATGTATGGGATTAATGCTGTTACACAAGGGCAAGTTCCATTCCTTTTTTGTCTCTTCTTCTGCCTTCTACCATGTGAGGATGCAGCAAGAAGGCCCTCACCAGATCAGATGTCAGCACCTTGACCTTTGACTTCCAAGCCTCCATAACTGTGAGAGAATACATTTCTACTCTTTATAAATTACTCTCCCTCAGATATTCTGTTGTAACAAAATAAAACATAAGGCAGGGTGCCAACATGAGAAGATGGAGCCTGCTGACAACCAGTACACTTGACCCTGGAACTCCAGAGGTAAGTGGAAGGAGAAAGCCCCTGACCTGACTGAGATGATATGTCTTCCATCTAGCAAAGTGGAGACCAGTAAAAAAGGAATTAAATTGATTTATGAAAAAAGAAGTCACAAATTTTACATACTTGTATTTAAGGCCTGAGATTCACGCCAAGGACTCATGTTTAGTTTTTTTCTAATAGTCACAAGTATACTATGCACTAGTTAATATTATCCTCACTTTATAGATGAGGAGTGTGAAGCTGAGGAAGGCTAAGCAATTTATCTAAGGTCACAAGTCTATGAAGTGACAGAGCTAGAATTCCAACCAGGTCTCTGGATCTAAAAGCCATGCCTGATCTTCCCACTCTGGCACTCTGCTTCTCAAGAGCTTGGAGGGACTATGCAAGTCTAGATCTCAATAAAGCAGGACTAAGATGGTCTCTATCAAACAATATAAAGCATACTTTATATCTTCTCCTGAACCTCCTTCTTTGCCCACAACTTGAGCAGGTCTATTCCATGTGCCAAAATGAAACTCCCAGCCAGGGTAAACACCTCAGCCTTGCCATACCTCTGTCTCACCTTTAACTTGTGCCTTCTTGAATCTATCTTCTACTGATAATTTTCCATATTAAACTACATAAAAATGATAGCTCTCCAATTAATGTAAAGGATCTAGGATTGAACAGAAGAAATACTAAGCTAATACACAGATTTAGAATCAAAAGAAATCTAGTTCCAGTGTCAACCCTGATAATAAGAGACCATGCTAAAATAAACCATAGGAGGTATAGTGCAAGTATTGAAGGGCATGACTACATTGGTTTTTATTTTACTTTTTTTTGATAATAAAAAGGCACCTGGTAGAGAACCAATATTGGAGTCAAATTTACCTTATTTTCATGAATCTTTACACAACTATCTAAACCACAGATCTTAAACACTTTATAGAAGCACACATGAGGTGCTTTTATTTGTAAAAATCTCTCCTACTTATGCAAAGAATATTGAATCTTATTTCCTTTCTATGTTTGGAATTCTGGCTAAGCTTACTTAAATCTTTACTGACTTACCTTTAAGCAGTATCTGATTTGAATGCTTCCATTACCTAATGCTAATATTACATTTTTCTTGATGCTTTTGGTTTTGCCTTGCTTCTTAGTCAGGTATGTCATTTTTAGAAATAGATGATCATAGTCAAAATAATGCAACAAGGGGTAAATATACACAGAGAAATGTTATTTTGCATTTTCTATAGATTACAAGACTATCCCAGGTATGCATGCACAGGACTAAGCAGGCATAATTTTTCACCTTTTGAATATAGTATAATAGAGTCAATGCCTGATTATCAATATGTACTGTATTCTTTTTTTGTGAATTGTTGGCATGAATTTTAATGCCTCTATCAGCTTCCCACAACTCCATGCAACATTTTTCCAAATCAACTTCCCCCATTGACTGGAATTATTTACATTCTCATTTGCTGAAAATACTGACTTATAAAACACAATTAGGAAAGTAGGCTTAATTAAAAGACAATGTATTCTAAGCTAAGATAGAGAACACTTCCAAAGCCAAACAGAAATGACTTTGGATTTTTTGGACTTCTTGAGTTATCTGTACTACAATGCCCCTCTGTTTTATGGGTTATTGAGAGTTGGCTGTAGTTTCCATTTGGTGTTAAATCATGAACATATGAGTAGATATAAGCCAAGAAGCATGTACATCATCCATATGGAGCTGTTACAGAAAATACCCTGCTGATGCTGAAACAGTGAAAATAAGAAGCCAATCTTGCTGGAACAGTGAAAATAAATGTGAAGATTGTGAAGATAAAAGACCAGAGTATAGAAAAGTTGACCTTAAATTTCTTTTGTTTTTCCTATGCTACTCATTGTTCTATTTTTCAAATAGAAATTGCTGTTGAATACAGAGATTTGCATAAAATTCATGAAAAGTTGCATTCTAGAAGGCAGAACAAGAGAGCTTTTCAGCATAAGTGCACATATTTGTATCTCTCAGAATAATTAGTCGTAGTGAACCAAGCAAACTATGTTTTTACCATGGTGAACACTGCAAACCATTATTCAGTTATCTGTGAAAACTTCAACTGCCCTTTTCAGACACTTTTTAAAAATAGAATAGTGAATCTGTGTATTTGAGAAAAATACAGATAAGAAGATGCTATATATTGTCCAAGTGACTTATTAAGTCTTAAAAGAATTTTTCTTGGAGACTAAGTGTCATGTTTTGTAAAATTATGCAGACTTAAAATGCAATAAGGTCATGTTTATCCTAGAGAAATTTGAAAACTGACATTGGTTTTAAACTTTGGTCAAATTTATTCTTGCTTTTTGACTGGGTCATTTTAGTAGTTCATTTAACAATCATTCTAAGTAAAGTACAGTATTCATTGTATTATTGAGGACAATAAAGAAGAAATTAGAACAGTGAAATTTGTTTTTTTTTTTTTTTTTCTACCATGGTTTTATTTGACTTTACATGGCTACGTGGCTGAAATATCAAGGTTGGGTTATTTTTTGCATTATCTGTTTATCTTTCTTATAGGTAAATAGCGTTAGGATTTTGCTGTTGGCAAATCACCTCTTGCTTTTGATCATGATACAAGTTAATTCTCTAGTTTATGTCCAACTAGAAAAAAAAATGGAAGCTAGCATAAGAATGGCAAATGCCTTATTTATTGACAGAAACAGTGGACCAAGACATTTGAAATCAGTTAATTCATCTGAAATAGTGGTCTCAGGTGGACCCAGATTTGAGACTTCAGTTCTATTTAGCACAACAGGGATATAAACTAGTCAGAAATATATTATTTCAGAAACCTGAACCACAAAGTGGTCCAGGAAACAGCCTGAAAAGGTGGAAAGAGCAATGGATGAGGACTCAGGAAACCTAAGGTCAAGCCCTACTGCTTTCACTAAGAAACAGGGAGACTTTGGACAAGTCATTTCCCCTCTCTGAGCCTGTAATTCTCATCTACAAAGTAAGAACAATAATATGTCTTCTGTTTTCTTGGGAGGATCAAATGAAAGTTTTGCAAACAATAAAATGCCAGAGCTTTGTACTGGATTCTCAGTATTGAGAAAAACTTTCGCTATTATCCTATAAGAATGAAGGAACTATTGGTTGTTTATCTTTATGTCATGTGTAATATATACTTTGTTGTTGTTTAATAACTATATAATGTTCTTATTCCACTAGGATGCCAGCTAGTATAGTTTACACTGAAGTAAAAACAGATAAATAAGGAGATGAATCATATCAGAAGGAATAGTGGAAGCATTCATAGTTGTTATATGTTAATGGTTATGCCCAAATCAGTTTCCATACCCAAGATTTCCATTAGGAATTTATGAAAATTGGTTTGATGTCTTTGAGCTTCTAAATTCTATTTGGATGGCTTGTTGTTCCCTAATCGTAATTCCCTAATTTTGAAAGTCTATAAGCCATCAACAGTCTTTAAAATTCATTGCCTAGAATATGCAGAGTGCACGCTGGGTATTCTCAAGTGGTGGCACTCAAAAAGGAACCAGGTCATTTTCTGTACTCATTTTTTTTTCAGTGACATTATCAGTCTCTTAATCACTCAGGTCAGACAATGTCACCATCTCTAAGCACTGAGCAAGCAACAGAGCACTATAGTTATGTAGGCTGTGCCTTGCTTGCATACTCCCTATGCTTCCGCTGAGTACCCCACACCATCTTTCCAAATACTCATGCAAGTAGGGCTTTGTACCCCTTCCTTAAGCCAGAGGGCGTAAGTACAACAGAATGGGCAGAATGAGAAAAATTTTGAACTCCATATTTCAGTTATAGTAAGTAGTCTTAAAGTGTCAATGACAATTATTGTCATTTAGAAAGCATTTGGACTACAAGTATTCTTGGATGTCTTTCCTAGAACTGCTAGTGGCACCACCTATTTTGGAAACATTGGCATGCACATTGTTGGCTGGAAAATTCAACAGCCATTTCCAACTCTCTTCTCCCTGCTTCCTACAGATGTTGGAAGGCTAGGTACTTATAGCTAGGTTTGGCTAGAACTTGTTTGAGACTTGTGGAAATTATTGTGGTTTCCTGATAACAAAGCACATGTGTCTTCTCCTTTTCATTCTTCCTGCTAAATTGAAGCCATAATATCTGAAGCTATAGCAGCCTTCATGTGACCATAAGGTGATAAAACCTCACCACACACACACACAAACACAAAGGCCAAAACTTTGAGTGTAGCAGAATAAAGAGATGGAAATAGCCTGAATTCTTGAGGACACTGTTAAGCTGTTTGCTCAACGATGAGACTGCCTTACTTCATACTTAACAGTGAATAGCCTCATAGATTCGAAATATACTCATCATCAGGTATTAGTTACTTTCAACTTAAAGCTTTTCTAATGAATATAAAAATATTCATAGGGAATATTGACAGTTTTAGACAGGAGAATAACATTTTTCCTTAGAAATGCCCATGTCGTCCATCACTTAGATTGCAAAAGCAAAAGATTAATAAAGTATATATGAAGGAAGAGCCTGACAGTAGAATTTTTTTATTAGACATCATTTTTATATCTAAAATTTTGAATTGTCCATTGCTAATGGGCAGTCCTCTCACCTCAAATTTAAATTCTTATCTTTTAATCTCTATTGCATTGCATTATAGCAATATTTTTGTTATTTTCTACCCTCCATAAAAGGGAGTAAAGTTAGTGTCTACAATGTTGGAATAAAAGGCATCTTTAAATCTCTTAAAAAAATAAACATAAACAGACATCAAGTAGTAATTGTAGTACAGCAACCTGCCTGCTAATGTAGCCTACAAAAATGACAAAAAAAATGAAAAAATGAATCAATATAAAAACCATGCCCTTATCATAGCTTAAGGACAGAGAATGCCCAAACTTCAAAGTAACTGTGAGTGAAAAGATAAAATTCACCAATTTCCAGAGTTTCATCTCTCCTGGTCCTGGCCCATGTCTGTCCTACTGTAAGGTTCTGTGGCCAGCAAAGGCAGACTTTTCAAAAACAAACAAAGAAACAAACAAAAAAACAACCTCAGGGAAGACAAACGAGGGAACCTAGAAAAATGTGCTAAGTTTATTTTAAATCTACTTCCAGAAAGACTAAGTCCACTTTAATCTTGAAAATACAAAATAAAAAGTTTCTAGGAAGATGAGAACATGAACTATAAGGAGAGAACTTAAAAGTATACATAATTAAAAGGGACACATATGGTTTAAAGGAGTCAAACACTGTTTAAGCAGGCAGGCATGATGTAAAAGAGCAGGCATGATATGAAGGAATGGGCTTCAAAACACATACCTTTGGCAGGGAAAAGAAAAGTAAGAAGGAAGGGAAAAGAAACATTTGGCAATTGGGTAGTCAAAGGAATACAAAAGCAAAGGGGGAAAATTTAGGGCCCTGTAAGACAAAAGAGAACCACATCATCTAAGCACTTACAACTCCCACATCACAACCAAAGTACCTGCTACTTGCTATACTGACGAAAGAAGATGGCATTTAATTTGCAGTCTTATAAAAATAACTCAGTACCATACAAATGAACAAAAGAAAACTGAAGGTAACAAAGCTATGACAGAAAATTAGGAAACAAAATATCATATATATGAACTGAGGAATATCCCCCTCAAAAAAGTATGAACCATATAAAGAAGTAAGTCAACACACCAAATATAATTAAATATATTTAAACAAGCTTGTGAGGATATAAAAAACTACCTTCAGTCAAAGTCAAAAACTAAAAGTAGAAATGAACTAAACACAGGAAGAAATAAGAAGAAAGATGAGTAAACTCTGCAAATAAATGGAAGAAAAATACAAAATTATCTTATGAAAGAAGAATAAATGACAAGGGATCCAAGGGAGAAGGAATGGGTTGAAATGAAAATGTAGTAAGGAGCACTGAAAAAGGCAGAGAGAGAAAAAAACATAAATATTAAAAGACCACAAAATATAAGTAAAAAGGATCAAAAAGAAAGTAGTGGAAATGGAAGAGAGGCAAAGAAGGAATAATATTTGTGTTATTGGAGTCCCTGGAGAAAAAAATGTAGAAACACTGAAACAGGGCTAATATTTAAAACTACGAAACAAATATCTTCCCAGAAATAGAAAAATGCCTGAGTTGACCTATGAGTACTTAGGGAAATTAACAGAGAATTTTCAACTCTAAAACATGACCTGGTAACATGATTAGATTTAAAAAATAAAAGTAAAATCTTCTAGGCCTCTAGGCAAAAAGATTGATTAACTTACAAAACAATTAGACTGGCACAGAATTTTCATAATCAGCATACAAGCAGAACAGCAATGAAGCAGCATTTTGAAAAATAAAACACTAAATGAAATAAAGTATAAACCAATAATTGTATATATTAATACAATCAGGCTGTTCTTCAAGTTTCAAGACTAGAAAACCAGTTTTCAACAGTCAGTAATTTAAATAATTTGATATTCATCACCTTGTTCTGTGGAATTCACTAGGGGTAAGTTTCATCCAATCAAGTTACGACTGTGAAACTTCTGCAAAAGAACATATGGTGACATATTAAAACTATAAAAGTACAGCTAAGACAAAAAGTATGAATGAGGGTGACATATATACACACAAAAATAATCTATTGTGATAAAGTGGAAATAATGTAACTAAAATTGAGAGGAGGAAGAGTGAAAGAAAAAATGTAAAGGTCACTGCTATGTAGGCAATAGATGTGTATTGAAGAATACAAATTTATTTTCTCTATTGTGTTTATTTTTTTCAATTGAATAGATCTTTCTTCTAATTTTTATTACTTACTTTCTTCTCTTAACTTTGCCTCTAGTTTGCTCTTTATTTTCTAGTTATTTAAGGCAGAATCAGGTTACTAACTTTAGATCTTTCTTCTTTTCCGATGTATACATTTAATGATATAAATTTACCTCTGTGTGTTACATTAACTGCATCCCACAGATTTTGATATTCAGTATCAAAATATGTTCAGTTCAAAACATTTTAATTTTTCTTCAAATTGCCTCTTTGATCTATGTGTTATTTAGAATGTGTTGTTTATTTTCCAAACATTTGGGTATTTTACAGATATCTTTTTGTTAATGATTTCTATATTAAGACCATTACAGTCCAAAAATAAACTTGATTATTTCTATTCTTTCAAATGTGTTGAGCTGTTATTTTATGGTTCAGAATATGGCCTACCATGTGCACTTGGAAAGAATGTGTATTCTGCTGCAGCTGAGTAGAACATTCTATTAATATCAAGGAGGTAAAGTTGGTTGATAGTGTTGTTCCGGTCATCTGTATACTTTCCGATTTTCTGCCATCTTGTTTTATCAATAACGCAAAGAGGAGTATTAAAGTCTTCCACTCTAAGTATGAATTTGTCTATTTCTCCTTTCCAATTGATCAGTATTTTTGCCTCATGTATTTTGAAGCTCTGTTATTAGATGCATATACATTTTCTAATTGTTATGTCTTCTTGAATAATTGACCTTCATCATTATGTAATTTCCCTGTTTCTCTCTAATGATATTCTGAGGTCTACTTTGTCTGTAATTAATACAGTTCCCTTTTAGTGTTTGCATGATATATCTTTTTTCATCTTTTAATTTTCACTTAACCATTCATTTGTATTTAAGGTGGGTTTCTTATAAACACAAGGATACATATTAAGGCTTAAAGTCATAATTTAGAATACAAATATATGACTTATAAATATTTATGCACCAAATAAGATAGCAACCACCTTTATGAAGCAAAAACTGCAGGAGATGGCATTAATAATGGGAGAGATTAATAAACCAATTCCAGTACAAAGCAGATCACATTGACAAAATGTAAGCAAGGAGAGAGAAAATCTAAACAACACAATCAATAAAGTATATTTTATGGATATATATTGAATGTCCTTATAATAGGAAATACACATTTTCTGCATCAATTGTGGCACAGTCACAATACTGATCAATATTGGAATCTAAAGAATAGCTATACTATTTTGGTTACATTCAGAAAAAGCTATAATAATAGTAAAAAGTAAAAATCAAGTAAAAATATTGCATGGAATACTCTAATCACAATGTAATGAAAGAAGACATTGTTATTAAAAAAGCCAGAAAATAGAAAAGGACCTTCAACTTGAATTCAAAAAAATCTTTTTTTTTTTTTTTTTTGAGATGGAGTCTTACTCTGTTGCCCAGGCTGGAATGCAGTAGCACGATCTTGGCTTACTGCAACCTCTGTCTCTGAGGTTGAAGTGATTCTCCTGCCTCAGCCTCCCGAGGAACTAGGACTGCAGGCATGCACCACTATTAGGGCTGGCTAATTTTTGTCTTTTTAGTAGTGATGAGGTTTCATCATGTTGTCCAGGCTTGTCTGAAACTCCTGACCTCAGTCAATCCACCCACCTCGGCCTCCCAAAGTGCTGGGATTATAGGCATGAGCCACTGCGCCTAGCCAACAACTCTTGAATGTAAGAGAAAATGTAAATTGAGGTTATAGAATTAAAAAATAAAATAATGACATTAAAAACATTTCTTATCAGAATCTATGGAATGCACTCAAAACAGTGAATTGGGGGATAATGCACTACATTATACACTTACTGATAAAAGTGGACTTTTGAAAATAAATGAAATGCCCAGCTCTAACAAACTAAAAGGAGAAAAACCAAAAAATAAACAACAAGGTAAACAAAAAAATTAACAAGGAAGAATGTAAAGTTAAAAATAGAAATTAATGAAGCAGAGAATAGAAAAAAGTAGGTCTAATTAATCATTAAAAATTATTGGAAAAGCTGTGAAATGCAGCTGTTCTGCCAAACCACACTCCACTCCTTTCATCTTCCTTTCTAGGGAAATATTTTAGTTTGTCAGTTACCATTGAATAACTCAAGGGCTGATTGTAGATTTTATCCAATGTCGAAAAAGTCAATCTTGCCTTTATCAAGCCACTTCAAATAACTATGGAGATTATTATCACCCTGTAAAGTATATTGTTTTACTCCTAAGCAAGGGTGAGGAATCTGAGTATCATGTGCAAGGCTCAAGATGACGCTTAGGACAGAACATGCAGAGTAAAAATAGTTTCCTTCCATATCCAGGTAATAGAAAGCTGACAATTGTAGTCCTGTCTTTATGGGATGAAAACAGTCCCTTTACAAGAAGTTTCCTGAAAGGGAGAACAAATAGATAATAACTCTTCTGGTAACATATTATGGTACACTGGCCAGTGTGTTTTTGGCGATTAAACATAATCCTGTGAATCAGATTAATTCACTTGCTGAGTGTTCATTTGCGGCATCCCTCTGTTGGGTCTTGGGGGCCCTCCACGACCTCGTGGGGCTCCCCGTGGTCCACTCTGCCCAGAGCCTCGCTTAAAATTCTGCTGATATCCATCCCGTTGATAGCCAGAGTAATCCCGGGGAGCACTGAACTGAGACTGTGTATAACCACTGTTTGGAGTGTTAGAGAATGAAGGGCGGTAACCGTCATATCCTCCTCTGAATCCATTGGCAGGGCCCTGGTATCCATTCATCAAGCCTCTAGCACCACGGGAGCCTCCACGAGACATACCACGACTATTGTAATAGGACTGATGGCTACGTGGAAATCCAATGTTCTGCTGAGGAGGCTGCTGGTGGTTACCAGTCACTTGATGGGAATGGTCAGGGGAACCATGGTAAGTGCCAACCACTGTTTGAAGCTGTTCTTGCTGAAGCTCTGTTTGTTCTACTTGGTAAGGCTGACTAGAAAAGCTCTGGTTATAACTGGCCTGGTACTGATTTTGCTGTTTTAAAGTTTCTGGTTCACAGCTTTTCCAGTTAAATTGGAGCACTGAACGTTCAGATGCATACCAAATTATGCATGGGTCCTAATCACACCTATAAGGCTGGCTACCAGCTTTGACACAGCACTGTTCATCTTGCCAAACAACTGTGGTTAAAAACACATGTAAAATGCTTTTTAACAGCTGATACTGTATAAGACAAAGCCAAGATGCAAAATTAGGCTTTGACTGGCACTTTTTGAAAAATATGCAACAAATATGGGATGTAATCTGGATGGCCGCTTCTGTACTTAATGTGAAATATTTAGATACCTTTTTGAACACTTAACAGTTTTTTTGAGACAATGACTTTTGTAAGGATTGGTACTATCATTCCTTATGACATGTACATTGTCTGTCACTAATCCTTGGATTTTGCTGTATTGTCACCTAAATTGGTACAGGTACTGATGAAATCTCTAGTGGATAATCATAACACTCTTGGTCACATGTTTTTCCTTCAGCTTGAAAGCTTTTTTTTAAAAGGAAAAGATACCAAATACCTGCTGCTACCACCCTTTTCAATTGCTATCTTTTGAAAGGCACCAGTATGTGTTTTAGATTGATTTCCCTGTTTCAGGGAAGTCACAGACGGTAGTTTCAGTTCTGATGGTATAAGCAAAACAAATAAAACATGTTTATAAAAAAAAAAATTATTGGAGATTTTTTTCTTAATGTTACCAAAACATCAAAATCAGTAACTAACTAAAGAAAGAAACAAAAAAGAAAGTAAAATCATACAAAAAAAAAAACTGATAAGAGGGAGGAAATTTAAATAAAATCTAAAGATACTACTTTTCAGACCTCTTTGTAAATACGTTGAAAACCTAGAAAAATGGATATTTTTTAATGAAAATCCACTTACTAAAAATAAGCTCGTTTGATATAGAAAATTTAAGCAGACCAACTTTCATAGGAATAGAGAAAGTTTTAAGGATTTACCTTACATTTTAAAAAAGTCACACTCAAATGGTTTTATAGGGGAACTCTACCAAGCTTTCAAATATTAGTTTATCTCAATGTACTATAAATTCTTTCTAAGCATTGAAAAGGAAGGAAAACTTTCTAATTACTTTTATGAAGCGAATATAACATAAATAACTAAATCAGATGAATATAATATTAAGAAACTAAACCAGAGAATAGTATCACCTATGATTATAATGCAAAAATACTAAATAAAATATTATTAAATAGGTTACAATATCATATTATGAAAATAACATACCATAATCATGTGAGACTTATTCCAGGCATGTAAGGTTGGTTCAACAATAGAATATTCATTAATATGCTATATTAATAAATCTAAAAAAATGCACAATTATGTTCATAGATGCTAAAAAAAACTTCAGCAAATTTGATTAATTTATAAAAATAAAACAAAACACTGAAGAAAACAATAATTTAATATATGACAAAAGTGTTAAGTCACCAAGGTAAGATGGAATAAGGGACTTTCTCACAGGTTGTTCTGGAAAAACTGGGAAGCCAATTGATGAAAAAGAAAAGATTGATTACATCCTCATTTCACATCAATAGACTCCAAATGGATTGGGATCCAAAGGTCAAAAATACAACCTTACAAGTACTAGAAGAATACTGAGAGAATTCTTCTTTAACCTTAAGGTAAACAAACTTTAAGACCCCAAATCCAGAGCCAAAAAAGAAAAGATTGATGAATTTGACTACACACAATTAAAAGATACATGAAAAATATTATATAAAAAGTTAAGGACATCTGATAAACAGGGAGAAAAATATTTGCAACATATACCACAGACAAAAGACATATCCTTATGATATAAAAACTCTTAGAAATGGAGGAACAAAGCTTCTACACAACAAAAGAAACTATCAACGTAGCAAACAACCTACAGAATGGGAGAAGATATTTGCAAACTATGCATCCAACAAAGGCCTAATATCCAGAATCTAAGGGAACTTAAATCAATAAGCAAAAACAATCCCATGAAAAAATGGACACTGGACATGAAAAGACACTTCTCAAAAGAAGACATACAAATGACCAAGAAACATATACCAAATACTCAATATCATTAATCATCAGAGAAATGCAAATCAAAACCACAATGAGATACCATCTAACACCAGTCAGAATGGCGATTATTAAAATGTAAAAACACAACAGATGCTGGCAAGGCTATGGAGAAAAGGGAACGCTTATACACTGTTGGCAGGAATGCAACTTAGTCCAGCCACTGTGCAAAGCAGTCTGGAGATTTCTTGGAGAGCTTAAACTAGAGCTCCTATTCAACCCAGCAATCCCATTACTGGGTATATACCCAAAAGAAAATAAATCATTCCACCAAAAAAATCATATGAATTCATAAGTTCATTGCCACACTATTCACAATAGCAAAGACATGAAATCAACCCAGGTGCCAATTAATGTTTGATTGGATAAAGAAAACATGGCACATGTACACCATGGAATACTATGCAGCCATAAAAAAGAAAAAGATTATGTCTTTTGCAGGAACATGGATAAACTGGAGGCTATTATCCTTAGCAAACTAATGTGGGAACAGAAAACCAAATACTGCATGTTCTCACTTATAAATGGGAACTAGCCATTGAGCACACATGGTCATAAATATGGGAATAATAGACACTGTGGACAACTAGTGGGTGTTTGGAGGGAGGGGGTTGGGTTTAAAAACCACCTATGAGGTACTATGATCACTACCTGGGTGACAGGATCCACACGCCAAACCTCAGCATTGTGTAATATTCCTATGTAACAAGCCTGCACATATACTCTTTGTATCTAAAATAAAAGTTGAAATAAAAAAATTAAGGAATAAATGACCAAGACTTTGATAGGGATTGGGAAATAAGACAAGAACAAGCAATGCACAAATACACACACACAAACACACACTTCCATACAGATACACACAGATACACACACCCACTTCCTACTTCTGTCTGCCAGGACACCTGAGAGCAAGAATACCCCAGTAGCAATGAGCACATCCAGTGCCCAGATCTTGATCTCTAAACTCCTTGCTTCCATAAAGGGAACCAGGAGCTCTCAAAGAAGTGGTTGATTCTGGAGCTGGGGCAAAGAAAACACAAGGTGATCCTGGAATATCTTGTGGTAATAAAAAATAAGGAAGTGCTCAAAAAGGATGAATGCATATCAAAAGAAAACCACATTCCTTAATTAAACTAAAGAGCTTTTGCATGGCAAAAGGAACAGTCAGCAGAGTAAACAGACAACCCACAGAGTGGGAGAAAGTCTTCACAATCTATACATCTGACAAAGGACTAATATCCAGACTCTACAATAAACTCCAACAAATTAGTAAAAAATAAATAAATAAAATTAAATAAAATAAAAAAATTAAAAAAAGTGGGCCAAGGACATGGATAGACAATTCTCAAAATAAGATATACAAATGGCCAACACACATATGAAAAAATGCTCAACATCACTAATGATCAGGGAAATGCCAATCAAAACCACAGTGTGATACCTCCTCACTCCAACAAGAATGGCCATGATCAAAAAATAAAGAAAAGTAGATGTTGGCATGGACGCGGTGACTAGGGAACACTTCTACACTGCTGGTGAGAATGTAAACTAGTATAGCCACTATGGGAAGCAGTGTGGAGATTACTTAAGGAACTAAAAGTAAAACTACCATTTGATCCAGCAATCCCACTACTGGATGTGTACCCAGAGGAAAATAAGTCATTATACGAAAAAGATACTTGCATGTGCATGTTTATAGTAGCACAATTCACAATTATAAAGATATGGAACCAACCCAAATCCCCATTAATCAACAAGTGGATAAACTGTGATATACACAAACACACAGATATACACACACACACACACACATATATATATAGAGAGAGTATATCACATATATATGATATATACATATATGATGGACTACTACTCAGCCATGAAAAGGAATGAATTAATGGCATTTGCAGTGATCTGGATGAGATTGGAGACTATTATCCTAAGTGAAGTAACTCAGGAGTGGAAAATCAAACATCTTATGTTCTCACTCATATGTGGGAGCTAAGCTATGAGAATGCAAAGGCTTATAAATGACACGATGGACTTTGGGGACTCAGGGAAAGATTAGAAAGGGGGTGAGGGATAAAAGACTACCAATTGGGTGCAGTGCATACTGCTCAGGTGATGGGTGCACCAAAATCTCACAAATCACCACTAAAGAACTTACTCAAGTAACCAAACACCACCTGTCCCCAGTAACCTAGGGAAATTAAAAAATTTTTTAAAAAAGAAAGAAAATCAGATTCCAAAATGACAGCACTCCCAATGGCCAAAGGCAGAACAATTTGGAAATAAAATACACAATGATGATATTGGATTATAATTTGTAGAATAAAATTAACATCCATGAATCCATATTGATATAAATAATTGAAAAAAATGGGGAGAGGGGTTGGGTAATTCATTCTAACAGAATAATGCCAATTGATAAATGTAGAAGGAAAGAGAGAAATAGAAAATAACCATTAAAACATCACAGTAATCTAGGCATTGTGGTGCATGCCTGTAGTCCCAATTACTTGGGAGACTGAGGCCTAAAGATTGCTTGAGTCAAGGAGTTCAAGGTCAGCCTGGGAAACACAGCAAGACCCCATCTGTTAAAACAAACAAAGAACCAACACAGTAAAGAAGAAATCTAGATGACCTCAAGTTTGCTGATGATTTTTTAGATATAACACCAAAGGCACAATCCATGAAAGAAAAAATTGATGAGCTGGGAATCATTAAAATAAAAAAATTCTGCTCTGTGAAAGACACTGTCAAGAGAATGACAAGGCAAGCCACTGATTGAAAGATAACATTTATAAAAAGAAATCTGATAAAAGACTGTTATTCAAAAGAAAACACAAAACCAGACTAAAATATGAGCCAAAGACCTTAACAGACATCTCACTAAAGAAGATATATAGATAATGAATAAACATATGGTAAGATGCTCCACATCATATTATCAGGGAAATACAAATTAAAACAATGAGATACCACTACACATCAATTCAAATAGCCAAAATCCAGAACACGACAACATCAAATGCTGGTGAGGATGTGGAACAACAGTAACTCTCATTCATTGCTGGTGGGAATACAAAATGGTACAGACACTTTAGATGACATTTTGGCAAGTTCTTACTTAACTAAACATACTCTTACCATAAGATCCAGCAATTGTGCCTCTTGGTATTTACCCAAAGGAGTTGAAAACTCATGTCCACACAAAAACCTACACACAGAAAAAGTTTATTCATAATTGCCAAAACTTAGAAGCAACTAAGATGTCCTGCAGTAATTGAATGGATAAATAAACTGTAGTATATCCAGATAATGGAATATTATGCAGTGATAAAAAGAAATAAGCTATCAAGCCATGAACAGATATGGAGGAAACTTAAATGCACATTGCCATGTGAAAGAAGCCAATATGAAAAGGCTACATATTGCATGATTCCAACTGTATGACATTCTGGAAAAGGCAAACCTATGGAGACAGTAAAAAAACAAACAGTGGTTGTCCAGGGTTAAGAAAGGAGGGAGGAATGTATAGGCAGAAAACAGGGGACTTTTAGGGCAGTGAAACTACTTTTTATGATACTGTAATGGTGGATATATGTCATTATACATTTGTGCAAACCCATAGAATGTACAATGCCAAGAGTGAATCCTAATGTAAACTATGGATCCTCGGTGATAATGATGTGTCAGTGTAGGTTCATCAGTTTTAACAAATGCACCACTCTGTGGAGGATGTTGATAATGGAGAAGGCTGTGTATGTGTGGAGACAGAAGGTATACGGAAAATCTCTGTACTCTCTGCTCAGTTTTGCTGTGAAACTAAAAGTGTTCTAAAAAATAAACTTTGTTTAAAAATAAATAAATAGCTTTGGGCATATATAGTTTAAAAAGAAAGAAATATTTGCTTATCCCTAAAACTGGGGATGGTGAGAGCAAGCACGGAATAAGCAGAGAAGAGACTTCAAATTCACAACTATTAGGTTGGTGCAAAAATAATTGCAGTTTTTGCCATTACTTTTGATGACAGAAAGCCCAGTCACTTTTAAGCTAGGCACTGTTACAAATTTAACAGTCATTTTCCATTTCAACATCCCAAGAACCTGAGTTGATATTTTGTAAGTGGACATAAAAGATGTTCAAAAATGTGTTGTGACTTGCTCAAGGTCACACAGCTCTTAAATTGGAAGATTTCTGGTAATACTTATTTTTTATGTTTATTTTTATTTTCTACATTTCCTAGATTTGACATATATTTTGTTGGGGAATTTTTCAAACATCAAAGAAATATTAAATTGTTTGAATTTGTTTAGGTCTTTTAAAGCAATTGTTTAAATATTCCTAGAGTACTACATTAAATCAATAGACTTACAGAAAACTTGGTGCTCAAGCTATACGTTTTGGCAGCCAGTGAGCAGGTAGAGCACTACTGCCTAGACGTAGAAAAGGAAGGGATTGGGAATGTGAACAACATGGATTTTAACTGTGAGGGTCCACTTATACGTGGATTTTTTTCAGTATGCTACATCTAGTGTGCCTACCTCTCCTGCCTTCCCTTCTACTTCCTTCACCTCTTCTGTCTCTGCTACCCATGAGACAGCAAGACCATCCCTTCCTCTTTCTCTTCATCCTCAGCCTACTCAATGTGAAGATGATGAGGATAAAGACCTTTATGATGATCCACTTCTGCTTAATGGAATAGTAAATATATTTTAAATATATTTTGTCTTTCTTATGATAGTTTTAATAAAACTTTATTTTCTCTAGCTTACCTTATAATAACACAATATGTAATACATATAATATACAAAGTATGTTAATTTATTATTTCAATTGTCAGTAAGGCTTCTGGTCAACAGTAGGCTATTAGTAGTTTAGTGTTGGGGGAGTCAAAGTTTATGTGCAGATATTTAACTGTTCTAGGGGTTGGTGCTTCAACCCATGTGTTGTTCAAGGGTCAGTCACATGTACTTTGAACCAGATTAGTCCTCTATCATAACAGCCCCAAATAATGTAAGGCCTCCTCAGACTTGACAAACATGATATTTAGGTCTTAAACCCACTGATTAAAATGTTAAATTTGAGTACAGAGGAGCTAATAGTGATCCCAGTATACCTCACCATAAGAACTTTTTTAGGTCCTGTGAAGAACTACAAAATCCTAGTCATTTTTGGTAATCAGCGGGTAGTAAATTCATTTGTTTGTTCAAATTCCTCCTCTTCTAATGCTTCATTAGGCACTGACCCTTGACTCTCCATTGGAAAACACACTTGGGGAGACTGTGGGTAAAGGACTAGCTATAAGGAGATATTAAGCTGAAGTCTTCCAAAGTAATGTGGTGGAAAATGAGCTGTCAGTAAATCCTGGATCTTGTGTCGTCCTGGCCCACTTTGTGACTTCAGCAAGGCTTTTTTCTTTTTTGTCTTCTCACTTTCTAAATGAGGGATGTCCTGGAAAGGAGTGGAACATTACAGAAGAACAGACCTCAATTTGAGTGTTGGCTCTTCAACCTATCAGCAGTGTGATGTTGAACAAGTTAGTTAAGTTCTTGAAGCCTTGGTTTCCTCACCTGCTGTGATGGTTAATTTTACATGTCAACTTGATTAAGCCATATGGGCAAAGATGTGAGGATAAACCGATTATTTTCATAGTCTCAAAATATCTTCCACAAGGTATTTATTAATTACAAGGAGAAAATTACAGTGGAGAAAGTCAGCAGATACATTATTAAGGTTAATGCCACCAAAGATAACATCACCAAATCCATGATGAGACATACTGAGAAAGTTACAGTTATTACTTCTGTGATATTCTTGCCAAAAATGCATAGCCTCAATCTAATCATGAGAAAACATCAGATACACTCAAATTGAAAGACATTCTAAAAATAACTGACCAATATCATGAAAGTCAGGGACAGACTGAGTAACTATTTCAGACTGGAGAAGACTAGGGTGACAGGACAACTAAATGCAGTGTGGGATCCAGAATTGGATCCTCAGACAGAAAACAAAAATGTCATGAGAGCAGAAAGTGGTGACATTTGGATAGTTTCTGCAATTTAGTTACTAGTACTGTACCAATTGTAATTTGTATGAAAATACAAATAATTTATATGATTATATAAGATATTTACACTAGGGGAAGCTGGGTGAAGGGTAAATGGCACCTTTCTGTATTATTTTTGCAACTGCTCTGTATGCCTAAAGTTATTTCTTTTAAAAAAAAGTACAAATTAGAAAGACACAAAAATACCTGCCCTTCTGAAGCTATCATTCTGAGAAAAAAAAAAGGAAAAAAAAAGAAAAAGCATAATCATATAAGTTAAAAAAAACAAAAGCCCTGGACCTATCCCCCAGGAAATATAGTGAAAACCTGGGGTAAAGCACAGCCTTAAGCCTTCAAGGGCGTAAACACACAAACATAGATTCTTGCACTGTGATAGGTTCTGTTTGCTGACTTGAGTTGCTGCAATGGTTCTTTTATGATTCCTTGCTGTCTTTTCAATGTTAGTATGAATATATGGAGCCCTACATAGTTTGAATCAGGTGTAACAAGGACATCATCTCAGATTTCCCCACCCCTTTCAATTTCCTTCAATGGCTTTGTCTCTAAAATAGATTGTCTTTTCCACTTCTTCAAAGGAATATACCTCACTGAGAAGATTTCTACTAATTTACATCTCTTAGATAATACAAGGCAGATTTTTGAGACCCAGTGGGGATTGGCCTTGGGGAACTTCTGTGGAGAACCTACCCCAATATGAAAGCAGAATTAACCTCTTTTTATTATATATATATATATATATATATATATTCACTTAAAAGGTAATACAGGAGCATTATAAAAATTTTTGGAAAACACAGAAAAATAGAAAAACAAATCACCCACATCTCACTCCCTCGCCTCCCTCTGAAGACTATATATACTTTTTGGTACATTTGCTTCCTTCTAGTCTTCTTCTTATGCATCTGTTTCATGTAGTTCAGACTTATGTTTATACGATTTCATACATTTTCCTTTCATAATAAAATATTTTTCAGGTTATTACAAACCTTTTGTAAATATAACTGTAATGGCTGAGTAATATTGCTTCATGTGGCTATTGTCTCAGTCCCCTCTCCCCATTTTTTGATATTTCATTTGAAGGAATGCCTTGTCAGTTTATGTGAGCTTTAGGAGTTGTGCTACTCTTCTAGAGGATGCTGACTACTGGTGTGTTTTCAGAAAAGGCATTATGATGGAGAGGAATGAGCTCTAGGCTTGTAGCAGAAGACATGGGTTCAAATTTTGAGTTTTTAATAAAGCTTTTAAACTTCATTTGCTCATTGTTCTTTTCTGATCCATTTCCTCAGTTGCAAAATGCCATAACTGATGCATAATCTTCAAGTTTCCCTTGAGTTGTAACATTCTATGATAAGATTATGTGTTTTCCTATAGACTTGTTTGAGTTCCTTATATATTCTGGTTATTAAATCTTTGTTGGATGGATAGTTTATAAATATTTTCTCCCATTCTGTAGGTTCTCTTCACTTTCTTTGTTTCCTTTGTTATGCAGAAGGTTTTTAGCTTGATATAATCCCACTTGTCTATTTTTTGCTTTTGTTGCCTGTGCTTTTGAAGTCTTATTAAAAAAAAAAAACAACAACAAAAAAACAAAAAAACTTGTATCCAAAAAAAAAAAAAAAAATTCTTTACCCAGACCAATATCCTGTAGTGTTTCCCTGATGTTTTCTTTTAGTGGTTCCATAGTTTCAGGTCTTAGATTTAAGTCTTTAATCCATTTTGAGTTGACTTTTTTATATGATGAAAGATGGGAATCTAGTCTCACTCCTCTGCATATAGATTTCCAGTTTTCCCAGCAGCATTTATCAAAGAAACTGTCCTTTGCCCAAAGTATGTTCTGGCAACTTTTTAAAAAATGAGTTGGCAACAACTCAATAGTAAAAAACAAAACCAAATAATCTGATTAAAAATGGGCAAAAGACCTGCGTAGACATTTCTCAAAAGAAGACATACAAATAGCCAACAGGTATGTGAAAAGATGCTCAACAACAGTAATCATTAAGAAAATGCAAATCAAAACTACAATGAGATATCCTATCATCCCAGTTAAAATGGCATTTATCTAAGAGACAGTTAGAATGGCTATTGTAAAAAAGACAACAAACAGCAAATGCTGGTGAGGATGCAGAGAAAGGGAAGTGCTCATACACCATTGCTGGGAATGTAAATTACTACAGCCACTGTGGAAAGCAGTATGGAAGTTCCTTACAAAACAACAGAACTACCACATGATCCAGCAATCCCACTGCTGAGTGTATACCCAAAATAAAGGAAATCAGTATATTGAAGAGATCTGCACTCCCACATTTAGTGTAGCACTATTCACAATAGCCAAGATATGGGATCAACCTAAATATCTATCAGTGAACAAATATAAAGAAAATGTGATATATATACACAATGGAATATTATGCAGGCATAAAAAATGAAATCTTGTTATTTACAGCAACATGGATGGAACTGAAGGTCATATGTTAAGTGAAATAAACCAGGCACAGAAAAACAAATATTGCATGTTTTCACTCATGTGGTAACTAAAAAAGTGGATCTCACGGAGATACAGAATAGAATGGTGGTTAGCAGAGGTTTAGAGGTAAGGGGAGGTGGACTATAAAGAGAAGTTGGTTAATGAGTACCAAAACACAATTAGAAAGAAGGAATAAGTTCCAGTATTCAACAGTAGAGTTAGGCGACTATAGTTAATGATAATTTATTGTGTGTTTTAAGATAGAAAAACTGGAATGTTTCCAACACAAAGAAAAGACAAATATTTAAGGTGATGGGTAACCCAATACCCTGATTTAATCATTACATATTGTATACAGGTATCAAAATATCAAATATACCCTCAA
This sequence comes from Chlorocebus sabaeus, assembly GCF_047675955.1. Taxonomy (NCBI): domain Eukaryota; kingdom Metazoa; phylum Chordata; class Mammalia; order Primates; family Cercopithecidae; genus Chlorocebus; species Chlorocebus sabaeus. Next base: position 7,480,320 of record NC_132933.1, on the reverse strand, counting down.
AATATATACTAGTGTTATATACCAAAAAATTTTTAAATGTTTTTAGTCAAAATTTTTTATTCCGTTTTCAGCAATTTAAAAAATTTTATATGTCAATGAATCATTATTGATATTGATGTTTACATGTTAATGCTTCAACATTTATAGAGGACATGGTTATATAGTTCAAAATGTCAGGAAATGCTACCTACATTTTTTGTCAGTAGGCATACTCTTTGGCATCTGGGACCTGTAAATGAACTCTTTACAATTTTTCTGTATTATCCCCAGTTTGTATAGAAAGCCTCTGTTTACACGTCACAATGGCCTACATACTCTGAACCAAATTAATTGATGACTAAGGTACTGTTGGATGTCCAACAGGAACACTAGGCCCTTTCCTAATGGACTTATTGTTAGAAGTTTCTTCCTTATTTTATGTTTTTTAAAAAAAATAAATCTCACAGAGATTATAAACTTCTTGTTCCTATAAATGGTCCTGATGCCTGTTCAACCTTTAAAAATGTTAACTATTAACAAAATTACTGCAGAAAGTTTCTATCATCTTTTTATCAGTGAACTTCTAGAAACTACACTTTGGTGAGTGCTATGTAATGGTTCTAACTGGCTGCTTGGAGACCTGTAATAAAGGTTAATGCATTGAAAAACCTACTCATTTAAAATATGCTTTTGCTTAAAGGCAGACACTTTGACCCAAACTGGGGCATGTGAAAATGGAAAGAAAATACTAGAGAACATTTCCATTCTTCACTAGCTCTTGAATATGAGATCAAAAGATTTTCTTCACACTCACATTTGCCTCTGATGCATTCGAGGTGAATGAGAAAAGTAAGCAAAAGTTTTGTCTGCTTCAGAGATAAAATATGGTTGCCATTTGACCTAGGTGAAGCATTTTCCCATACAGAATCCAGCAGATCAGAATGGGGAAGGGAGGATTCTATCATGATAGAATATTTGGGGAGGCAGAATGGGGGCTGCATGTAGGACTTTACATGTGCTATGTAAATGATAACATGTTGAAGAAAACACACATTACTAATGAGGATAGTAGAAAATGAAAGTACACCCAGAACATTTACCATCCTAGAGACTGTTGCTTTCTTTTGGGTTTTATACTTTAACTGAGAATTACTTGGCACCTTACACTCAATAGAGTCAGTATAATTCATTCCAGGAAGGCATATTTTAAATAAAGTGAATTTTATGTGCTTTCCAAGTAGAGCTGACCATTTTCTCTTTCAAGCAGTGGTATGGCAAAGTGTCTACTTAACCTGGAACCTTAAACTGAGAGCTTAATGAACACTTCTTGAAGACAGTTGATTACAGAGATAATCAATCCTAAAAAAAAAGTAAATCATTCTGTTACAGACTATTGGATGGAATTTTCATTTTTCTCCAAAGCATAAGATTTTCCTTAATTTATAGTTCAAATGACAAGTATTTTAAAACATAAAATAGTATAAGATGCAGTGGTTTAGGATTTCAAGACTGCATAATTTGAGTTTCAATTGAGACTTGGGGGATCTCTTGGTGAGTAACCTGAGCCTCCAATGGACTACAGATAATCAATAAGGTTCCTGGTAGTGCTGATATTCTGTGATATTTTAAAAAACCCTAAATGCTGGCAGAAAAGTAAAAGGCTATCCTGGGGCCATCATCCTACTGAGAAATGTAAGTGACTAAAATGCCATGATCTGATAAGTAAAGTCTCAAAGTATGGCCAGTTGACCTAAGGAGAAGCTATTGAGTGAGGCACAAGTGTGACACCTGGAAGTGCAGCTGGGTGAGGGATATGGCCCTCTTCCAAGCTGTGGTCTTTCAGAAGATTGTGAAAGTATTTTGGCCTGGAGTATACCTTTAAGTTGGATCCCTCACAGCAATGCAAAGTAGACTATGGGGTGGAAATGGGCAGGTACTTGTTTGCCTGTTCACAGTAGATCCCATTATCACTGGTGGTGGGTCCAGAGGCATCTCATTCATTGAGGAGGTTGCAGGTTTATGGAAGAAAGAGTCTAAGTGGGGGCCATGGGGATAGTGGTGGAAGGTCTCCTCAGTCATTTAACTGTTACAATCCAGGCCAACTCTGGGTCATCCTGATCATACAGATGTGGTTTGATTGCTGTGAAAGGAGGAAGGATGAACCACCTAGTGGCAGGGAAGCATGGCTCTTTGGAGCAGCAATTCCCAGGAGGTGAAGTGATTAGGCAAAGGTTCTAGAGGCTGAGGCCTCTGCTCTCCTTTCACCCACAGAACAACACAGCTTAATTGTATCTCTGATGGCCATCACTGAGCCCAAGCATCAAAGCTTTCAAGAATAATTCAGAACTTGAGGGGCTTACTGCATTCCATTTCCTGAAAATAAAAGAGGCAGAAGCAGCTAAAAGTTGACTTTACGCAGTCATTTCATTTCTATTAATGACACCGCCAAGGATTGTATTGTTAGCAACTTATTAGAAAAATAAAAGTTTCTCACAATGCTAATAACCAGGATGCTTTAAACAAAGGCACTGATTTAAAACCCTTTAAATATTTCAGTATGAAAATCAATGATCTGAATTCCCTCCAAAAAATGATTATCAAGTAGAAATAAGTTTATACATCTTAATAAATATTACTTTAAAAGCATGAAAACTTGCAACTGGAACCCATGCCTGGTTAATATATACCCTTTTGTAAACAAACTAACAACAACAACAAAAAACCAGAACAAAACATCCAACTACAGCTAGTACTCTTAGCACTGCTGATGTCACCTGATGGGGAAGCCTCTAAGACATCAACTCTCGGGATGATGAGAGCACACATTTATCCGGGGCTTTTTACCATTTACAAAGCACTTTCATATACATTAGGTTTCCTCTCTGGCCACTGGGAAAAATGCTTGACTTCCCTCTGGAATCCAGTCCTTCAGCCCTGCAGAGCTGGCTCCAGGAAGAAACTGTTGGCAGCCACACTGCTGAATGGGTTGAGAGCAGCCCAGGGACAGCAATCGGAGCTCCAGGAAGTAAATTTCTCAATCACCATATCAGACATGGAGATTATTGATCTAGGCAATTCAGGTGACTCTTCACTTTGCCTTCCTCATCATTATAAACTACCAATCTGCATTTGGCCATGGACTGGAGGTTATACAAAGGGACTTCAAATCAAGGAGCCATAGAATGCCAGAGTTGGACTGTTTCCAACTTCCTTAATTTGTATACAAGAAAATGGAGCCCTCAAGAAGGTAGAAGAATGAGCCAGGGATTCGTCATTGCATAGCAGCATAGTCATATGCAGAAGATAACTCCCTGTGGACGCCTTACAGCCCACCAACATGTGTTCCCCAAAAGTTGGCCAAAGAGGTTTCTTAGCCCTAGATTTATAATCTCCAGGAAAAAAGCCCATCTGAGTCTTCTTAAACGATGAAGCAAGAATTGCTCCACCGTATTCTTGCTTCCTGTTGCCTATTAGATTGACTTTCATTAATACAAGGGCATGGCTCAGTCAACTGCCTTCCTCCAATTCAGCCACAGTTGAGATCAGGGAAATTGCACCATGAGAATTTTTTTTCTAATCCAACAGTTAACTGATGCCACTTCAGTCCCAAACTCCCAGGGTGTTAGAGTTCATCAGGGTGGCCCTGAGACTATAAACAACAATGTGGTAAGTAGAACAAGCACTGGATTTCATGCCCAGCCCCAGCTGCTCAGTTGTTCCACCATGTGCCCTTGGTGAAATCACTTTAACTTGTTTCCTCTACTGTTACATGGAGTGTATGGTTAATTCTCTGCTTACCTCTCAGAGCTAAAGTGAGATGAAATACTTTGTGAATGTAGAATGGGGGTAGTATGGCAGTGTGGATTAGTACATGGGCTTTGCCAGCAAACCAACTTTGGGACAAAACCTGGCTATGGCACTTATTAGCTCTGTGACTTTGAGTAAATACTCAGATTCTGTGAGCCGTGGTTTCCTCCTGCAAAATAAGTAAGTACAATACTAGTATCTACCTCAGAGAATCATGCTGATGAGTAAATGAAATAATGTATATACAATGCTTAGTACCGTGCCTGGTACATAGTGGCTCAATCAATATTATCTGTTATATTGTTATGCTAAATATGTAAAAGGAATTACAGCAACATATCATCTAAAATCAGAATAACGTGACCTTTCAAGTACCATAAACCTAATTAAGCAGATGATTGACATAAGGTCACATGGTGTTTCATATTTAGGACCTAGTAGGAATCCAGAGCCAGGGACTTTAGAAGAGCTCTGAAATGGGATCATTACCTATGATAACCAGAAAACTCAAGGGTAGGTTCTTTCAATCATGATACCTGATTGAGATCCAAAATATAAATGGTAGAAACAGGAGTTGTGAAAAAAAAATACATATGCATATTCAGGAAGTTCAGAGAATTGTTCTGACCCAATTTGAAATCAACTCCTGAGATTGCTACCTATACAGAGGCTGGTTAGATAGATCCTGGAAGGGCCTAGTATGTGTCAGATACCATCCTGGGCTTTGACGACATAGACTCAGGCCCTGCCCTCATGAGGCTTACAGTTTCTAGGGAGAACTGATGTTGAAATAGGCTGGGCACTGTGGCTCATGCCTGTAATCCCAACAGTTTGGGAGGCTGAGGTGTGTGGATCACTTGAAGTGAGGAGTTCGGGACCAGCTTGGCCAATATTGTGAAACCCCATCTCTACTAAAAAATACAAAAAATTAGCTGGGCCTGGTGGCGTGTCCCTGTAATCCCAGCTACTGAGGAGGCTGAGGCAGGAGAACCTGGAAAGCGGAGGTTGCAGTGAGCCGAGATCATACCACTGCCCATGTGCTACAGCCTAGGTGACAGAGTGGGACTCCATCTCAAAAAAAATAAAAAAATAAAAATAAAAGAAAATTGAAGTATATCTTTAGAAGGATCATTCTGGATATTGCAGCCCATGTGTGGAAACTGCCCCAAATTCAGAGTCATGTCACTCCATTCTAAACTCACGGCAGCACCAAGTGGTTCTGTCAGAAGAGGAGCCACAGTTATGAAAGGTGGTAGTCCCCATGGTGTCCATGGAATTCTTTCCAGCAAGCTTCCCCAAATGAACTGTAACCTGGATCATAAGTTCTTCCTAGAAAGTAAGTCAGCCTGACAGCATACCAGGTCAGAAACAAATGCTTCATATTTTAAGTGGAAATCTGTGGTGTGACACAATGACACATGTATCACACGCTGTCAATTTGTTCATTTCCTGTAACTGACATGCACAGTGCAACTTTCTTAAATTAATCCTAATTTTTAGACACTATCTACCCGAATCTACATGACATTGCCTTTAGTACAATTGTACAAATGGTGGATTTCAAGTTCTTTGAAACAAAGATTAGTACCTGGAGACTACAAATTAAACTCCTTTAAAAGTAATTCAAGTCAAAAATCTCACTTTAGAAAATCTGAAAATCAGCATTTCTATAAAACGAATCCTTCTTAAAAACAATTTCTGGTTTTATCTCAATGGATTGAGTCATGGAATCTCAGTTTTGATCCTTTCCTGTCAGAAAAGATGGCTTTCTGTTGGTCCATGGGTTCTTCCAGTAGGTTCCTTTTGGTTGGGGTTTTGTGACTAGGGGAAATTGGTGAGGCACTGGCAGGGACAGGGGAGGCAGTCAGAATGGGAGAAGTCAACAGAGGGAGAAGAATCAGAGGGAGAGAAGGTTGTGCCTGCAGTTTCTAAAATATTCGGTTTAACTGAGAGTTCTGAAACTGGGGCCTGAGGTGGGTTTTGCTAGGTAAGAAAGGAGCTTTTCCAGCCAAAACAAGGGCATTAGGCTGGTGAGGAGGAATATTCCATCTTAGCTAAGATGCCGTAGTGAGTGGAATGAGAGGGAAGCAACTGAATCCCCACCACAGGCTAGATGACAGCTAGATGATCCCAGTATGACAGCAGCAGTGGGCCCTCCCTCCAGATAGCCTTTTTATTTCCTCTTGCTACTGTCCTCCATGCAAAGTGCTTTCTCCTCCCTCCTGCTAGCTTTTGGTGGAGGAAGCATGGCTTGGATCCAGCATCCTGCCCGAATATTTGAGGATTCATTGAAGAGCTGAGTTCTTGGGCCCCTGGCCCCATCACAGCCAGAGATGCACAGAGTGAGGAGGAAGGGGAAAAACACACCTTGGATCAGAGAAGACAAAGCTTCTATCTTGCCCAGTAGCTGATGCTCAGTGAGCAGGTGCCAGGCCCGGGCCAAGAGACCTCAGGGACAGCCTGGCCCCTTCAGTGTTGCTTGTCTTAGCCTCATCTCTGTTTGAGGAGCGTGGCTAGGAAGTGGGAGTTCCTTCTACCCAACTCAACCTTCCTGCTTGGTTTTGATCTCAGGAAGGGAAAGCCCCTGCCCCTCTTTTGAAGCAGCAGCTGGCACCGCTTGTCTCTTCTCTCCTTCCCGCAGGCACTTCTGTTCATAGTGCTGCCTCTTGCTGGCTCCTTCTGCTTCTGCTTGGTCCTCCTGCTGATTGGGAAGAAAGTGCACCAGTGGAGTGATGGGGGGCTGGAACTCTTAAAGGGGAAGCTTTATTTCTGTTGAAAATTTGTTTGCTTAGCATACTATTTGTTTTTCTATCTTTCCCCATTAAATACAATTTTGTGAGAAAAGTAAACCAGAAATAAAGTGACCATAATCACCATTTAAATGTTAATTGTAGATGTTCTGGCTTTCCTGTAAGGATTTTCAAGCAGATCAAGTACTAATGCTGGCAACAATCATTAGAAATCAAATCCAATTTGAGGATTTTTTACTGAAGGCATAAAGGTTGTGGGCCACAGATCTGAGCGAGGCCGTCCTTGTTGCTTTAAGGGCTCTCAGAATAGGGCCGAATACTAGAATTCTATGAATAAACAAGGCACAGAGATAATTTGAAAATCCCCAGCACCATTTTTGCCAATAACTGTTTCTCCATAGAGTCTTTTTGACCACCCGAATTTATAGGTAGCCAAATCTACAAGTCACTTTGAGATGTAGTCTCCCCTTGGCTGCCCACTGGTTGATTTTCCATCAATCAACCAGTATCTGTTGAGGACTTGGTCCCATGCAAAGTAAATAGAAATCTAAGCAAAGTCCCACTGGATGCTTGAGTTGCAGAGTTGTTTCTCTATGTTAATGATGTGCTTTTTTCCCCCGCATAAAACAATGTGAAAGAGACCAGACCCTGGGTCCCTTGTAGCTCAAATGCTGAAGTCATTCATGGTTGGAGCTGAGGCACCTTCTACTGGCTTCAGCCCTGGAAGAGCTTCCCAGGTTCTAGGTTCTAATCTGGGATCCCCCTCTAGGGGAAATATCAGAGCTTGAGTATTTTAATGTCTTGGGGCCTCTGTTTCTTCAGGAAAAAAAAAATGAAGTTAAAAGCTATTTGGATGATTTTGGTAATATGAGATAATACTGTAGAAGCATATTCAAATAGAAGGGAGAATGTCAGAGAAGTATGAGCCAGAGGGCTGCTGGGTGTTTCATGGGGAAACTGAGGCCCAGATAAGTGACTTGCTTGGAGTCACACAGAGAGTTACTGGCACCCTGCTCTGTCAGGGTTCAGTCTACTGTCCTTCCCAAGAGAGTTCTAGCCTTAGGATTTGAATAATATGCCAATACTATTCCCTCTGTATAACGATACGAAGAAGGCAAATTAGATGCCTGGGACTCCAGAATGCTCATGTCCTGAAATGCCAGAAACCGGTCCCGCCCCTTCCCACAGGCTTTTCTCTGCAAGGAGGCCAGGGAACCTTTCCCTCCAGGGAATTGGCTAAAGGGATCCACCCCTTCCTGGGGTCCCTTCCTGGACCAGAGGTGAAGGTTGAAGGGAGTAGGAGGCTCTGTTAAACCCTCCACGTGCAGAAAGAGAATTTCAGGCCAGAAGGGAGACGGGCAGCCGGTGCGTGGGATACTGGGCACACACCCAGTGGTTTTCCCATTTCTTAGAGGAAGAGCGTGCAGAAGTCTTTTGCTCAAGGCACCTGGTGACTGTGCGAGGAAAGTGACAGTGGAACCCAGTTTAACAGTGTCCCAACCCCGAACTCAAGGACCACACAAGGGCAGTCATTTGTTCCTATCCTTGCAGCCCACTGAATCCAAGGCCTACAGCTCGCTGACCTACTAGGTGCGCGCCTAAAGGCATGCCTGGATGACCTGGGTGCGGGCACGTGGAGCCATGGGGACGGTGAAGGTGACCGCCTTCTCCTTCCTGGACCCGCATGCTACGCACTACAGACCTGAGGGATGCTCAGGCCCGCAAAAGTTTGTTCCACTACTCGGGGGCTCAAGGAGCTGTGCTTGAGGTGGCAGGGGGCGACCTTCAACCCCAGGGCTGTTTGTGCTGTCTTTTCTAGATCGAAACTAATTCCCAGTGGGGCGGGGGGTGGGCTGGGTTTCAGAGAGGGGTCCCATTCCCCAAGCCAGCGTCCGGGTCCCGCCAGCCCACCTCCTGTATCCCTGCCACGGCCCCTGCGTCCCGGGTCCGGGTCCGCGTCCGGGTCCGGGTCCGGGTCCTCAGCTCTGTGGCCGCTCCCACTAGCTGATTTTGACAGTGGGGGGTGGGAGGGGGTTCCTGAACGGCGGGGGCGGGCACGGCAAGCCCCTGCCAGATCCGGGGATGATAACGTGCCTGCTCCATGTCGCGGCTTCGAGCTGTCCAGGCTCCGCCCCCTGTGAGTGTGTAAGTGTGTGATGCTGCCGCGGCCGCCGCCGCCGCCTGTGCAGCCGCTGCCGTCGCCGCCGCCGCCGCCGCCGCCGCCGCTGCCGCCCCGGCTGCCGCGCCGCGCCGCTGCCTCTGCCCCGGCCGCCCCCGCCGCCGCCGCCGGCCCGCAGCCCGCCAGGCGGGCGGCCCAGCCCGCCTGAGCCCGCAGCGGCTGCCGCCGCAGCGTCGGGGCGCTGGGTGCGCGGGCTACCGCAGACCGAGCGGACCTGAGTGGGCGACCAGGCGCTTGCCCGCCCAGTGCCACTGCCGCCGCTGCCTCTCCGGAGCGCAAGACCAGGCATCTTCAGCGCCCGCCCCTGCTGCCGATGCGGCCCGCACACTTTTAGCTGGGCGGGAGGGCTGGAGAGCCGGGCCGCCGAGAACCGCCAGCGAGCTGTGCCGAGAGTCGCGCCGACCCGCTGCGATCAGGGACAGGCGCCCACCCGCCGCCGCCGCCCGACCGCTATGGATCTATTCGACTTTTTCAGAGACTGGGACTTGGAGCAGCAGTGGTAGGTGTTGATTTTTGCCTTCTCCTTTGATGAGCGAGTCTCCTGGCGAAGTCTGAGGTTTTCGCCTTTGTTAAGAGGAGCTGGAGCTGTCGTGGGGGGCGCCCCGGACTCCCTCCCACTTGCTCTCAGCCACCTCTGGCCCCGGCCGCGCTGACTCCTAGGTCGGATGCCAGGGTGGGGGGAGGTGCGGGAAGAGGGAGGGATGCGGACCCTAAAGCGTCGCTTTGCGCTCCAAGTCTAAAGAGTTGCATTTGGCTCACATCGAATTCGGTGCCGCCCGAGAGCTGAACCTCACGACCTCCCAGGAGCTTTTCTCTCGGAGCGGCTCGCGGGTCTGGCCTCCTTGAGCCCCGGATGCCGCCCGCCCTAAATGCCTCAACTTTCCAGGTGCCCAACGCTCGCGGCCGGCCATGGGGGAAAGGCAACGGCCAGGTGCCGCCGGCCGCCCTCTGCTTCCTTGGTGGCCACCGCCCCCGCTGCCGCCACCTCCATCCCTGCGCTGCGCGGCGCGCACACCTTTCCTTCTGCCGACTAAGCCCAAGTTCCCTGCACTCCTGGGTGGAGCAGCGGCTTTGGGGGCCACCACTCAGGGGACCTTGGTTCGGGGCCGACTTCGGCGCTTGGCTTTCAAGACTGAGGGTTTTCGGAGTTGGCCCCCAAAGTCCGCAGCTCTGATGTCAATGCACATTTAATTACCGGCTGGACCCCCGTCGGCCTCCCACTGGGAGGCAGCCGTACTTTTTTGTAATGGGCATCCAGCTCGGATTCAAAGGTTGAGTCAGCTCTTCACAAAATACCCTAAACTTGTCGCTGAGACATTTTGAAAGATGGTGGAAAGGTGACTGGGGAGCTGGAAAGTTGTTACTGTCTTAGAGATGTGCGTGCGCGTGTGCATAAATACTGATATACATATCTATTAACTTTTCAAAAACTTCACTTACTACAAACATTATCACAGTTTATTTGTCATAGTATTTAAACATATCAGATTCCCCCCGCAGTCTAAGGATTAAGGGAGGGGGCGCAGTGGTAACCGCTTAAAATTGCATTCTTGGTTATTGCCTTTTAAAATGTATTTAGAATGATCTGTAGTACCTACCAATAGTGCAAAATCTTTTGCAATGTTAAACTACTAGCGGCCGTTGGTTATGAATGCTGTGTATTTTTACAAGGATTTCCCCTGTTGATGTGATATTTTAGGCAATTTCCTTCTTTAAAAAAGGGTCATATGCTTAGCCAACAGCTTCATTATGCCAATCATGCCTCCTTTAGTTGCAAATCCAAGATAATCAGAACTTAAATACATTTTATTTTACAGCAATTCCGGATAAATCCTTGAAGCACAAATTATGCTGTATCAGTATTAATCTATAAGACGTTTTTGATACCACGGTTTTATTAGCTGTGTAGAAATACATTGTTACATTAAAAATGCTGTTATTTGAAAGTAAAAATTACAATAAAATTATTGCTCAATTAGATATTATGCTCCTGCACACAGCCTTTACTCTGCTTCACTAATTTATTTTGCAGACAACTGATAACCATAGCACTACTATTTGCATACAATTTGCCTAATATATGGTGTGGGTTACATCGTTAATTTAACAGACATTGTTATAATTAATTTCATGGATATAGTTCAAATGTTAAACATATACAAGGTATTAGGTTTTTAGAAACATTTTTTATATTAATTCCGGTTTAATCTTATGCATATGCAATTGCATATTTAAAGGGGATGGACTCTTTTATGTTTGATTTCTTTAAAAAAAATGATAGGCTCCCTCACCCCTGTGGGAGGCTTTCTTTTTCTTATCATAAGGAAAATGCAAAACCTTTTTTTCCTCCAGATCCCTGACTGAGCCACATCAGTTAAGGAGCATAGACTTGGACACTTCAAGAATATTATGTGAAATACTGATTAATTAGTGTAACGCATCTGCATAAATAAGTCTGTCCTTTCCCTCCGTACATGATCCAGGAAAATTTCTCCTTCTTACTGCTCATGAGTGGCACACTTCGTTATGCATCTCTGTTTATAAACATTTGTAATGTGGTTGTGCTTCTGTGTTTTATACAGCTCCACAGAGAAAAGGAAAATAAATGTGACAATAGTGGATGAACTAAAAAGCTTGACACTGTCTTTTCCCACTTCTCTTTGGAAGTCCAGAGCATGCCAGTTACATATTCATTATATGTTTACGTGCCTTCTTTGGGAGTAAATAGCTACTTAAAGTGATGGCCTCCACTCCCCACACCCCCAACCCCCCAGGAAGGCCAAGAAAGGAAGAAAGACCAGCAAAGTTAATGATCTTATTTACCTTTAATTTATTCTTAACATTCACTTGTGGAGCAGTAAGCTCTGAGCTATCTCTACTGCAACCCTAGATGTCTGACAATAAATGGATCAGGACAGCTTAAAAACGAACTCATTTTCCTAGACATAACATACAAAGGCATATGTGTTATTTGCAAACATTTGACTGTAGCAAACAAAAAGTGTGTGCCCATTTATAAACACACACATTTGTTAGGACAAATGTAAATGGAAAGGATGGAGTACTAATGATGCTGCAGTGTGCATGTTATGGGCAGTGTTTGGGAATGCTCACAAGCCTAATGGAACATACCACTGGATTTCATAAACTGCAAGAATAACTAAATGGGTCATGCTCTGGACTCGATTAAAGGGCCAAAGCTCAAGTTCTTTAAGATTCCTGGATGAATGAGCAATGTTCACCTGAGTTTGAATTTAATATAAACCATTCTGTGAAAGAAAAAAGATGGCACAGATGTCTGTCTGTGTGCATGAAAGACATCACTTGCTCTTAAAGAAAAAGATAAATTAAAAAAAAAAATCAAATTTCTTCATTTAAATCATTCCATAGACTTGTTTTTGGTAACCAAGTAAATGAATTATTGAGGTGACTGAAGATCATGTAATGATGTCATTAATCCCCAGTTAAGAGGGGGGAAAAAAAAGCAAATTCAGAGGGCCTTTCAGTTCTGTAAGTACCTCCCACCCAGTATTGATTAGTTATTGCTTTGTGACAGGCCAAGGTTCTTTGTGGGGATGCTTACCTTTCCTTCATTGGAAGGAAGGAAAGGAAAGAAAATAAAGAAAATACAGAAAGGGACACATTCTTAAAAATAAAAAAATAAAAAAATGAAAAGAAAACCACCATGATAGCAAAATCAGAACGTTCAAAAGCCTAGTTATAATTGTAAAGTGATTGTGACAGTGGCTGGCTTCTCACTGCAAGGGACAGCATCAATTGTTTGTAGTTTTTATGTGATGTCTCACAAATAGCCTAATTAGAGGCAAGCTTGCAAACGGGCAGTTATACAGGAAGAGACTTAAACTCACTAAACTGTTATATAAATAGAAAGTTCAAAGGTCTGTGTGGGGCTGTCAAGGCTGAGAAGGGGCCATGTGTCGGCCAGGCTTCTCCTCCTAGGGTAAAGGCAGCCCCCAGGGCCTGCCCCAGCAGTCCGAACTGCACTTTCCCGTTTTCCTCGACCTTACGAGGGCGGGGCAGTACTGGAGAAGGGGTGGGGGGCTGCTTTCTAGACAAAAGTGAACTGTTTCAGCTCCAGCCGGGCATGGCCCATGCACTGCAGCAACCCGGCTGCCTCCTCCTGTTCTGTGAGCACAGGTCTTCTGAGGCCTCGTTAGCTACAATCCTCCAGAAGAGCGGAACAGGACTGTTTATGGATGGGAAGGTGTGGAGATGGGGGGACACAATCTTTGCCAACTTGGAGATGCTAGGGCTGTGGTGGGGTAAGGGGAGGGGAAGTCCTGTTTTGAATAAGCCCTAGAGATTCCCAGCATTTCTTGGTCTCTACATCCATCCATTTATCTTTCCCCTTTTCCCTCTGTGGTCTCTTAAAAGGCAGACTGCCTATGGTCTGTTTTCTTTGCTAGTACAGTATGCATTCTCCCGTGTGTTTGAGCATTCATTCAACAAACCATTTGGGGTTGTGTTTCTTAAGGGAATGTGTGGGTAGGAGAAATATAAGTTGGTGAAATTCACTAGTAAGGTCTCCTCCGCAACTCCCCAAACCCTCCAAAGAATGAAAGCTCTCAGTAAATCTTAAGAGGCACATCTATTGGACACCGAAGAAAATTATCTCATGGTAGAAATCAGTTTAATGATAAATGAATTGTTTTGCTAATGATTCAGTCAAGCGTTTAACAACTTTAAAATATACAAATCAAGATAGAAAATGACTGCCTCGAAAATGAATCCATCATTATAGACATAAATGAGATTCCATACATTTAAGCATCCTGTAGATGGATACAAATTATATTGTATTTAAACAGGCTAATTATTATTGAATAGAAATGGTTTTAATGTACTAACCTTTAACATGAAATAAATGCCCATTATTCTTAGCTAAGATTATTTTTGCATGCAAAATTTGCACTTATTTAACACAATTTCAAAACTGTAGAAGTCCAATGAAATGGCCTTCTCTGGAACAATTTAGAGCTTGTAACTGTAGGTCATACCTCAAAGAGGAAAACTGCCATATACTTGATTAGCCTGTCATGTAGACAAAACAATTTTTGCTGCAGTGACTACATTTTTTACTTGTAATTTTGTTTTTCTTTTTCTGATTGCTGTGGGATAAAGAGAGATTTGAAAAACTTGCTTACTGATAAATGGAAAGAAATGTTACTGATGAAAGAACTCAAGACCAAACTTGAAGAAACCTTTTTGAGTGTGTGTGTGTGTGTTGTGCGTGTGTGTGTTTCACCTGTGGTGGAACTCAACATTATCATTGCTACTATAATTTGAATGTTTACTCTGTGCCACAAGCTTGGGCTAAATTCTGTAAGGACTCAATTTCATTTAATCCTTCCAACAACTTTCTGAGATAGGACCTGTTATGATCCCTGTTTTACAGATGAAGCAATGAAATCACACAGGCACTCACTCAGTGATGCAATCCAGGCTTCAGCATAGATGGAGCTGACCCCAGAGCCTGCAGCATCAACAACTGACATTTTGTCTGAACCTTTCCAACATGTGGAATGCTGTTCCACATGCTATCTCATTTGATCATTGTGAGTTAGAATGTTCAGGTGTTCTTGCCGTTTTATTGAATGGCAAATTCAATCTTAGAGAGGTTGTGTGACACATGTAAGTTCACACAGCCTGTTGGTAGTAGAGCTTGCTCAGAAATCCACATCTGCCTATTTCCAAGTCAGGTGCCTTTCCACAAAAGCTCATTGCCTATTATTTATTGTGTGGGTCCGAATATTTATTTAGCTGTCACTGAAACAAATGGATTGGATTGTGTATGTTGTATTTGTGGAAAAAATCTGTGGAATTACCATGTAATTTGACCGGCCCTGGAACTCTGTTTTTTCCTTTTAATTAGAAAGAGAGCAGTCTATATACTGATACAATCTCTTAGTATGTCATTTATGGAAGCCCCTTTCATGAAAATGTGAGAATGGAAAATCATATGTGTGTGTGTGTGTGTGTGTATGACAAATTTCAGGTCCATTTAAATCTGAATGCTCAAATTTTGAAGATTTGATACTTGAATATAAAGAAGACCATGGTATACTTTTTGGCTCATTTGGAGCCTCAAAACTGGAGGTGGGAAGTTGGTAACATTTCATTCCAAAGCTTTCTAGTTTACCACTTGTGCTAATTGATTGGACCCTCACAATAACCTTAAAGGTTTGTTAGGATTGGTATTTTAGCTTCATTTTGTAGATAAGAAAACGGAAGCTCAGAGAGGTTAACTTACTTGCCTGAATTTACACAGTAGATGAATAGTCTTAGGATATGTGTTTGTTGCTCTTTTCGCTGTATCATCACTGTTGCATTAAGTTGTTAATATTTAAATATCCACGTTGCTTCCTAGAGAATGGTGTGTCACTCTCTGGCATCATTTAGCATGGTGTTTTTCCATCACAGGTACTCAATAAACATCTGTTGATTGATGTTACAGTCACATTCAACTCAAAGACTGTTCCATGCAAATGCAGGTCTCTTTCAAGGATAGTTGCTTAGTAAATCCTGGTGATAATACTGTACCTCTGCCTGTGTGATCGTATATTAGTTATTTGTAATTCTTTTCATGTCTTTTAGCCAGTCTGATCTCTTTTGCAGAAAATAAAGAGAATAACCAATGGTTACAGAAGAAGATTAATAGGAAAAGGCAAAAATAGTATTCATGTAATTGGCATGATTTTAAAAAATAGAATTTCTATGAATTCCAAGGTGTGTTTAGCCCAGAAGAAAAACAAGAGGAAAGAATATCTTTTAAGGTACAGCATTATAGGAATTAACGGACTGGTACTGTGTCTCAATCTGCATTGAGAACATTAATAAAGAATGTGTAACAAAAATCTGAGGGAAAAATGAGTGGCCGGAGGGTTGGGATTCCTCCAGCTTTCCTTGAGTTTCAGTCTTTATGACTTGTATTTCATGAGAAGGCTGTTTTTCTACTTAACTACAGCAGATCCACACCATAAATTATCATGACTGTTAAACAAAGGTCCAGCCCTAGGTTCTTCTAATGTAAAACTTTTATGTTACACTTTAATGAAATTTTATATGCATGTTCAAAGCAAGGCACACTTTACACCATAGAGAGGGTGATGTTCTGAATTGTTGAATTTATTTTAAAGTAAATCTTTTAGATGACCTTAGCTCCTAACATCTACCTACTTACTGAGCTCAAAAAAAGTTGTCTGAGGACTGAAAAAAATGGCATGATTTAAGCAAAGCTGACAATAGCACTGTAGCTAGAACCTGATTTTGATTATGGATTGCTTGGTTTATGGGATGCTGTTTTTCAAATATACCTGTGTATTTTGCTTCATTTGAAAAATAAAATCAGCTAATGTTTCAAAGTAATCTTTGATTTGGTTCTTCAGTAGGTACTTTCCCTTATATGAAGGTGTAAAAGTCACACTTTGAGGAATAAGCTAAGGAAACAAGCTTTATTTTCATTACAAAATCAAAATCACTCATCTGTTTATTTTTCCAAAGTTTCTTTTGTTGGAGAAATAAAAGACATTACTTCCATCCTATGAAGAACAGTTTGTTTGTTAGATTTCCAAATAAGAGTTCTCTGCATCATCTACCATCTTCAATGAAAACCAGATCTCAGTAGCAGATACTGGTTCACTTGGTGACCTTTATTAAACCATTTTCCTGGAGTCAGTTTTTGTGTTTTGTAGGCAATGTATCTCCTGGAAATAAATAGCTTTGAAATGGTTTCTTTTTTGTGTAAGTAAAAAATCATATGCTACTTGTCTTGTGGTGCTGCAATTGAAATCTCAGCTTTAACAATCACTGGAAGAAGTTGTTTGCTAAAAGTGTGATGTCTTCTTGGTGTTTGGGTTTCTAGTATGGTTTGATCAAACCAACCAAGCAGATGGAATGTATTGTTATAAGGTCATTTTAACCTTTAAACTATGGCAATATGTACATGACAACCTGACTATCTGTTGAACAATGAAAAATGCAATTACATAGACTTTATTTCCCCAATCAGGATGTCAGTCAACTAATGTTTTAATAAATTATTTTTCCAAAGGACTGATTGTTTTCATGCCAGGTCGGCACAGCCACAGTGACTAAATTAGACTCAGTGTGATGGATGTTTCTGATGAAGTGCCATGGAGAGGTTTCATCAACTTGCTATTATTTATTTGCTGCCAAAGTGCTTGGCTTTGGTGTGTAGATGTTAATCAGTTCCTAGAAGCTGGAGTTTTAAGGCTGGAGGGCCCCTTTGAATCATGTGATCCAAACTCCTCATTGTACAGGTAAGGAGACTGAGGACCAGGATGGGAAAATGACTTGCCCAAGGACATCCAGTCAGTAATTGGCAAAACCAGGTCAGGAGCCCTTGTACCCTACTTCAGTGTTTGTCATCTTTCAAGAACTGTTTGTATTGCCTACTTACTCTGTGCCCAACACTTTGCTAGTCAGTCATTTTTAGGGAGAGATAAAAGGCCCGTAGAAGATGACCTCTGGCCTCGCAGAATTTACATTGAAATGTATAGTTAGCATTAGGGAAATAGTATGACATGGACTGTAAGTAAAATAGGAATTCTGGGAGAGAGAGAGAATGCAAGCTAAGTAGGCAAAACAATCCTGGTCAAGGCCCATGAAACTCTTTTATCAGTATTAGTACAGTTCAGAGTGAAATGGAAATCCAGAAATTTTTATTGTTTAGGGGACCAGGAGCATTGAATACTAAACGTAAGACAATTGACTTTGGACCCTGAATTATCTGGTTTGACAATAGCTCACATTCATCACATAATTGCCTGAGTCCTCTTTTGCTGTGTGAATGGAGTATTCTCATTAACACAGACCAACATTTGCTGAGGGACAACCACAAAACTCTCCCAAGAAGAGTTTTGGAAACATTCATGCAAACATTCTTCAAAGAAATACCAAATGAAAATGTGGTTTTTTCCTGAAATAATTGAAACACGTGTTTGTAAATTGGTACAGTTGCTGGCAAAATGGCCATTTTTCAAAAGAAGTGTATAGTGTAGCTCTTGAGATGTTCACAAATACATTGCTTCTTTTGCTTTTCCTCCTTTTCTAAAAATATAATTAACTGTTTTGTTTGTTAGGTGTGTACCAACATTTTACCATCAGTATTTCTTTTTTCCTAAAAAGTGAGTTGGTGCCTTGGTACTGTGTGATTGGTGTCGACATCTGTGTTTACGATTAGCTGTTTGGCCACCAAGTAATTCTTTGCCTGGCTATGTCATTGTGCAAATCTCAGCTTTATCTCTGAGAAGCTGCTAGGGAGCAGCAAACCTCCTGCCTCCTCCGCCCCTCAAACTCCCATACTCCTACCCAATCTGTTCAGATGCCTCTCCTCTGTGCTTTCATATCTTCCTGAGCTGACTTCCACCTGGGCTGGATCCTGCTTTCTCCCTTTCCCAACTCTTCCCATGCACCTTTGTTGTTGTGAGTGATGAGAATGTGTCTTTTATTTTTGTGTTCCCAGTGCCTGGCCCAGAATAATGACCTAATGCTGCCAGTCCCGAGTGCAGCATCATTCATTTATTCAATTCGTTCAGGCACTATGCTAGCTCTTCAAAATATTAAATCTAGGCGAGAAGACCTAAAAGCAGTATTAATCATAGTAATAATTTAAGCTAATAATTAGAGGTAACATTTCCTGTATGACAGGCTCTGATTTGTGTTATCCTATTTCTTTATTTAACAGAGCAGGAAACTGGGACAGAAGGGTTCAGCGACTTGCCCAAGGCCATACTGGTAGTATGTTGCTGAGCTGGAATTAATCCACAGACCATGTGAATCCTTAGCTTCTCTGCTAATCTATAAGGATATCTAGGATAGATGCTATAATAGCGGCAACCGCTGCTTGCGCTGGGACTCTGTAGTAGACTGGGCTAATGAGGACTTTACCACCCATCCTTAGTATTTACAAATTGGGTTTAAATTCATTACCAAATATGAGGTACGACTTTCCAGATATCTACTCCAACAAGAGACACACAAGTCTGTTCCTCTTTGGTGTAAGTGGCAGATTCTATGCTTGGGAGGAAGGTATACTCGTGCATAAGCCTGAACTTAATTCAAACTTGACAAGAATGTGAGCTCATTAAGGGTGGAGAGTTTTGTTAGTTTTATTCACTGCTGCCACTGCAATGCTTAGAATAGTGTGTGGTGCACAGTAGGTGCTCAGTTATTTCTTTACTGAATAGGTAAATGGAATGATAGACAAAAACCTGCTTAATACTTTGTGTGATCAAATTTTTGAAGAGATAGCTCAAGAGGTGTAAGAATGAGGACCAAGAGAAGTGCTAAAATCACAATGAGCAGACAGGTGGGTACAGGTAGGTGTGTTGCCTTGCCTTCCGTACATACTTTTCTGAAATAGGATGCTTATAGAAATGTTATAAATTAAATGTTCTTTATGTGCATCTTACTTGCCAGGAATACTGTAGGGAAGTCTTTGTTGATGAGCAAAATCTCTCCCAAACAGCCCTAAACTTATCAGATTTGTATACAGCATTTTTAGATTTTAGATTTTTGTGTACAGCATTTTCTTGTCATGACGTATACCTATATTTGGTATCTACAACAGTGCTTTAAGGGTAATTGTGCAGCCTTAAAAAAAAAAAAAAAAGGTGTAGCAACTTGTTACCATCCCTGAATTGTAGCTTTCATCTAGTACAAAGAGGAGGAGAACAGACCTTCAACATTTGCTGTGTATTTTTCTCCACACTTTTGTAACATTGTCTCCTCTTAGCTAGATGCCTTGTTTGCTTAATAGTTCCTGCTTTGGAGGCTAACCTGGGATTTGAATTTCCCTAACATACATTTTTACATTGAACACATTTTCTATTTATGTCTCTGGAGAATTCAAATTACAATTTCATACCAAGGATATGCAGAAAAGTTTCCACACGTGCTGATTTTTAAGAAATCTGTAAGATAATTTGGTAGGGAAAGAGGATTCGCATTTACAGAGCATTATGGCATATACTTTACAAACATCACCTCATTGAACAAGGACCCTAAAAGATAAGGGTTTTCACCCCCATTTTACAGACAAGAAAGATGAGGATCAGAGGGGTGCACCCCTAACTTTCTCAAAGTCACATGATTAGCCAACAGCAGAGCCCCAAGTTTCTTGGACCCAGAGATCACATCCCTTCTGCTCTAACCTGCCTTCACAGAGTTGAAGATGAGCTGATAATAGAGTTTGTTGGGTACCTTCAAAGTACTAAAAGTAATCTGGAAAAACACCCCTGAATATTATTTTATTATCTTCAAATTGCAAAATTAAAGGTAGCAGGATACAGGTCCAGAAGATAGACAGAAACATGAGATGACAAGGAAATTTAGGAAATTTTAGTGAGAGTGAAACACCCAGCCAGTTAAGTGAACCAGACTTTAAGGTACATACTAGGAGGACAGACTGTAGATAATTAATGAGTCTTTAATAAATTGGGTCTCATAATCAGAAATGAAACTTATCTGAATATTAGTTACAGATCCAGAAAAAACTCAAGAGCCATGATGGACCTTATAAAAAAATAACAGTTAAAAGTTAACTATATCTCTTTTGCTACAATTAGGCATTTCGGCCATTTAGTTTTGAAGTTCTGTAACAGTTTAAACTTCAACAGTGCAAATGTATTCAGACTGTAAGTGGTAAAACTTCCTGTCAAGAATGATGAAGGCTGTTTTCATTGTATTCTGATTAGTATCATACTTAGAAATTACAATGAAATGCCAATGAGCACTCTAATGCCATTGAAAAAGAACATCCATGACACACGTCTGCCATACATACTTTGGTAAACAATTGCAGTGACTCATATACCTTGAACAAAAAACAGAAATTTGATCAACCTATTTCAAAAGGCTTGAAAGTTAAAGCGAATTCTAAATGTAGATTAGTAGCAAATGATGACAGCTGAGCCAGCATTACCTCAGTTGATTAATTTATAAGGATACTGGTCAATGATTTTACCCAACAGCTATGCATAGTAGAATCCTAATGGGATCTGTCTGTTAAAATTACATAAAGTAGGGCATTTGATTTATTTCATAGTTTCTCAGAGCTCAATTTTAACTTCATACAAATAATGCATTAGTCACCCAGGATAAATGACATGCTGAATACAGTTGTGATTTTGTCTGCTTCTCATAATCAGATTTAGCAAAGGATTACATCTGTCTTCGTAGTTTATTCCTATCCTAAACATTTGTAGGTAGAGTGGGATCTTTTCTCTTGTTTCATATCTCGTTAGATGACATCGGACCATCCAGCCCTTTCCCTGCCTCTGGGTTTCTGGAGTGTGTAAGGAAGATTCACTGATTTAGGGGTAGTACTAAGACCTACCACATCAAATAGAAGGGTTTAGAGACATTGCTACTCTAAATATATCATTAAGAATATATCACTATCTATCTATTTATATATTGCTGAACTATTTTATTTCATTTTTGAGATTTGGTTACATTCTTAAATCTGGAGTACATATTATTATAAAGCTAATTCAGTAAAATAACACTTAAATCATTCAAATGCACTAAAGCAGGTGAAAATGTGGGGATCACCAAACTTTGCCTAAGTGCCTATACTCCAAATCATCATCTCCCTCACTATTGACCCTGGGGTTGGGAGAGTCTTTTCTTTGTGTTGTGAATGCTGCAGTAGCTGCTCCAGGGATGTACATCTCTGAGCCTTACAGTGTCAACCCAAATGTGATTTCAATGTCAAGACCTGGCTGACTTTTACACTCTGATCACCATTATTTCTTTTAGTAGCTTCATTGCCTTAACGGAGGATGGAAAGGTGAGTTTGCCCAACTGAAAAACTTTGAAATCTGTTCGGCCTACACTTGCACACCAAAATTAGAAGAAGGGGGAGGTTTTAAATTTGTGGCTGGCTGGAAATATGTGGGTTTATATTTTTAAGATGTAAAAAATATGATTAGGAGAAAGTTCTCAGAACTTCATGGACATCATGTAACTCTTAGAAAGTAAGGTAAATGATAAAATATGGGATAAGTTTCCTTAAATTGAACATAATCATTAAAATTCAAGGCAAAGCAAAATTTATGAGATTTGAGGGTGGGGGAGAGTTTGCAAAGCTTGACAACCTCCAGTGCATCTGACCTGGCACATTCCTGTTGGTAATGAGAACCTTATGGGGTGCTGGGCCTCAGTTTTCTTAGGCAGGGCCTACTCCCCGAGGGTATCATAAATGATACGCAAGTCAGGAACTTCATGGCTCATGGCATTTCTCAGGGATATTTTAGTTAAGCTGTCCCACCCAGCTACAGTGGCAGAAGTTGAGAGGAGGGCCCACTTATAAATCTTTATTGAACTTTAATTAATTAATTATTTGCCATTGTTCATAGGAATTTGAAAGGGAAAGACATATTGAATGACCATGACTATCTGACTTTATAGAAATGGTCCAGGTTCTTGGGGTTAATGTGACTTTTATTATTTCATAGTCATGCATTTGTTTAACAATGGCAATAACCAGAAAACCACAGAAGTATAAATATCAGTAATGAAAAGTTCAATGCAAAGAGGGAAAAAGAAAAAGAAAAAGTGCAATGCCAAAGTTAGGACTGTTTCTTCTGGTGTTTTCTTATGTTTTGTCTTCCCTTTTCTTTCCTTTTATTCCCACGTGCTGTGAAAGTTTGGAGTTGTCCACAGTCTCATTTGTGAATTCGGGCCTTCCATCGTAGGATGTGTAGGGTGGTCAGTCACGAAATGTGTATTTGTAAATATGTGTTTGTTCAAAAAAGTCTTACCACCCGGATTTCCTGAACATAGTTCTGATATAGCTTTATTCTCAAAGGACTTCTAGCAGTGATGCTACATTTTTGTGGTGACAGTTGGAGGCAAGGAAATGTCCAAGTTGAATTGGTCTACTTGATGTTGATCCTTTAACTATGAATGTTTACTGCCTTCCCTGGGAACCTGGAACTTAGCCGACTTTAACAGCCATAGAAGACAAGCCTGATGTTACTTCTAAATACACAACCCTCAGTTCTCTATCACCTACCCTCCTCTTTCACTATCTTTTAAATTCCTGATATTTATTCATATAAACAGTTTAGTAGTTACTGTTTTATTTGATTCCTTGAATAGGTCTGACAGCATTTGGAAAAAGACAGTTTATGATATGGGCATCATGGTCTTATTTCACTGTTGTCCTTTTAATTGTATTACTTACATCTGATAAATTTTCAGATTTTTTCTACCCTTTATTAGTGATCTAGGATACTTATGGCAGTGTTTTGAAAGGTGAGAAACACAACACTGCTTTCTGAATTTTTTCTAAAGACTATGGTGCATTTTATGAGAGAAATGTTTAAAAGATTGTTATGAATGAGACAGCCTACACTGAATGAATGAGGAGATTGGACAAAATGAAACTTTATTTTAAAGGAAAAATAATCCATTTTTACCTTCCATAAGTTTACTTTGAAAGGGTAATAAACAAATTGTTTCCTCACTGGAAAAAAGGGAGGAAATAACGTATTCGGGAGACAGAAGCCTTTAATATCTTGCAGGCTGTTTTATTGTATTCTGAATTTCAGGTCCAAAACTGTCGTGGCTAATGTAGATTTATGAACCATCATTTAAAAAACTCCAAGGAGCCATCTTGCATTTAAATTGTCGAATTATTAGACCTTAATTTTCAATGAAATAAAAAGACACTAGAAATTCTGGGTGTTTTGCTTTAGCTAATAAAGCCATACTTGTTTCTATTTCCAGTGTCTTATTTCCAGTAAGACTGAATTTTCATAAATAGACAATGGATAAACAAGCCTTAGCTTCAGTACTGATACTTTGTATCCCTCCATTATTTATTAACTGGACTCATAAGGCCCTCTGTGGGCTACATGTTTTTCATAATGATAGTCTCCCATTTAAAAATAGAATTGTAAAAATCATAAAAACTATAACAATATAAAAAGAAATGTGATCAATTTTTATGAATCAGTGTGAACTAATTTCAGTGGTGTGCAGGCAAAATGGTAAATGCAGCTATGGCTCAGTTCTCATGCAATGTATGATGTGTAAAGAAGAAAGGAGAATCTACCATTGGTTTATTGCAATGGTTGCTCCTGATTCATGTCCCAGCAGTGGTATAGAATCTTATAACTTCAGATCTGCAAAGGTCCTTAAGGGGGATGAGAGTGAGGCCAGTCCCTTGTTCAGTCTGCCCACAAGTAGTTATCCAGCTTCTGCTAGCCAAAAACCAAAAACAAAAACATGATGAGAATGAAACTACCTCCTATGGTAGCAAATTTCTTCTTTATTGGATAGGTCAAAACAAATTCCATTGTGTGTGGGCAAAGAAGCCTTCTTTGAACTTCCAGCCTTTGGTTGCAGTTCTGCCCTGGAGACCACACAAAATAGTCTAAGCTCTTCAGTTCACGTCAGCCCTCCCAAGGTCAAAGGACAGCTTGCCTATCTGTGTTCACTGTGTTCTCATTTCTTAGGGTAAAACGTCCCAAGCCAATCTTGGAGAGACTTCAAGAAACTCTGTCTAGATATGCAGGTGGGAGGTGGCTGGGCCCTAAAGGCTCTAACTCTATTTTTAGGTTAGATAGAGCAGGGAGAGGCGTCTTTATCTCCTGTGTATAAACTTTTTCAAGGGAACTTGGGCTGAAAAGGAGATATTCAACAGTCTTTTCCCAGGAAACACCCCTCCGGATATCCCCTCCAATTGCCACAATATGAGAACCCCAAAAGATCAAAATGTTAACAGGAATGTTTCCAGGAGGAATCAAATAACTAATGTTGAAGCCTGATGCTTCCTGTGAAACCATACATCTCTCACTGTCACCATATTGGCATATACTTGGCAGATGACAATGGCCCTCAGAGTTGAGCAACTACTGCACATCAGACACTCATCTGAATGCTTTCCACTGTGTAGTTCCACAATACACACACTATTAATACTTCCAGTAACCTTGCGAAGTAGTAGGCAAGCTTATTGCCATTTTTATGAGGGAGAAATTGAGGCCCAGAGAGGTTGAGTCACTTGCTTAAGATCACATAAGTAAGTAGTAGAGCTGGGATTTGAACCCTGACACTGTAACACTGAACTGTGATACAGCTTCTCAGAGATAAGTCTTGAGATGTTGCTCAACGTTGGCCCCCTGTGAACAAGCTACTACTTGGATGTTATGAAAAGCCACTCTTCTGGCTGTGACCATCGTTTCATCCTGTAAGGGGGAGATTGGGTCCTAGTATTATTTATTCCACTCTGATACTACATCATTGAATAGCTACATTCTCTTTGCAGTCTATTTGGTAGCCGAGCACCAGCTTCGTGATGAGTAAAATTTTAAGTATAGTGCCTCCTGAAGAGAGGAATGGTCATTCATTTATTCCTTCATTTAACAAATATATTCTGGGTGTCTACCATTAGCCAGACACTGGGGATATCATAGTGATATTTGTGTAAATGGCCCCTGGAGTCAGACCATTAAATACTAAAAGTAGAACAAGCAGTGGGCAAAAGTCCAATGTTTTTCTAAGATGCCACAGATCATATCTGAAAATCCTTCTGGTGGCAGAGATTGTGGCACTTTAAGATGACAAAAACAGATACCCATTGCCCAGTCCTACCCAGCCTTCTCTTCAGTACCACGGCCCTAGTTGCTTCATGCTGGAGATTTATATGAATGAGATCAGCATAGGAGATGGAATTGGTCAAAGCCATAGCAAACCCACTTCCAATGAAAGGGCTTGAGTCATCTGTCATATAAGGAAATGCATGACACAGAGCATCTGGCTTTCTTTGTGGCTGCCAGGATGCCAAGCGGACCCAACACTCCCTTGAATGATTTTTTGTGTCTAGTACTCATTTTTTTCACTTGTTGTACAAGAGGCATCTTAAGTCAAAATCTAGCCCTTAATACATTGTACCACATTGTTGATTACTGCAACCTTTCAGTCATTATTCAACAAATCATTTCTTGTACTGCACTATTGATTAGTTATTATAAAACCCTGAATTCAACTGTACAGTATTGGTTCTTTTTGCCAAAGGAACTCTAAATTATAAAATAATTTTTTCAGATACTATTGTCACAGCTATTAATGGGGCATCCCAAGATGAATAGTTTCTTGCTACCAAATATCTTTTATAAATATTGCGTTTAAAATTGAGACTCGAGATTCATCTTGATTTGGGGGAAAAAGTCTATTAAAAGGATTTTTTATTCCATTTTGCTTTGGTCTGGTCTTGGCACAGGAGTGTGGATTTTGCTAATAAGATCAAACAGAGCCAGCTGTTTTCTTCTAGACAGCCACCTTGACTATCAGTGTGGGTGTCAGATGACAGCCTTTGTGGTGAGAAGTTTATTGTATTTACTTGGGCGGTGGTCTGTAGTATTTGCAGTGCTTCATTGGCATAGTGTCTCACTTCTGCAAGAGAAGTTATCCACGACCGTGGGTCATTTACTGTCTGTCAGGCGAGACATTTATAAACCAATGTCCTTTGTGCTCTGCCCTGAGCAATGACCCCACATATGATTGAGCTTTGATGGAGAAATGAAAAAGTGGTGTGTTGTGTTTGGTCACTTTCCACTTGAGAGGCAGTTACCTGGTCAAATTTAAGGTGGAGGAGTATGTATGTCTTATGTTTAAGCAAAGACTGGATGACCCTTATTAGGAATGTTGCAGAAGGAATTCCAGCATTAGATAAAGGTTGAACTAGATTACCTTTGAGGTTGTTTCAGCTGCTGAGTTTTTATGATGCTTTAAAATCCTTTAGGAGAAAAGCTGCAGTGTAGGTCATAGGCTGTGAATCCTAAGCTTGAAATTGTTGGAAAATTTTGCTCGAATCAAATCACATTAAATTCACTTTAAATTTTAGGAATATATAACTTACAATATTTTGTCTGTTGTTGGTTGGGGTAAGGGGGAGAATAGGAGGAAGATTATTACAACATAAAATACAACAAACCATGAAAACAACATCATACTTCAAAATTAAATTTTTTTTTCTCAAAAAATTGAAAGGATTGGGAATCACTGACCTATATATTGCTTTATTTTTCTTTTTGGCTCATTTGTGAGCTCAACAATTTGAGCCCATTAATTACTGTTGCCTCCTATTGGCATTTTAACAGCACCTTATATAAATAGAGGCAGTGAAGCTAGTTGCTGCTCTCCCAACACACCCCATTTTTTGCATTTCTGACTTAGTGCAGGGACCCTTCTCCATTTGGTTGTTGGCATGCTTGTTACAGAAGTCAGTTAAGTATTCTTCAGGTCAGAAGTGAGATGTTAGCATTCTCACAATGAAGAATGTATGGTTTTCTCTCTCGTATCTACTCACTTTCTGTGTGTTTTTAAAATAAAACCTAAGCATCTTATTCTTCTTTGTTCATAGCATAATGGAATAAATATTACAGTCTTTGAACACATTCTTAGTGAAATCACTTGCAGCAATTTCTAGTGTTTGGTTTGTACTAGATATCTCCCACTCATGTAGACATGAAAATAATACGAAGCGGAAGAAACTACAAATGAAAAAAGAAAACCAAAAAGAGTATTTACAAATTCAGGGAAGAATCTAAAGTATTCTTGTGCTTATGCATTAAGGGCACATACTATGCATGTGTCATCATTTAATGACATTTGAATGTGCCATTCAGAGACCCGAGGAAATAAATTAATAAGAATGTTTATCTGTGCATATATACAGTATGTATATATGCATACATATGTACTTACATACACACTGTATATACACACATATATACACACATAAAAAAACACATATTCAAGCTAGTTGTAGAGTCTAGGCTTTTGTGAAACTTAAACTCTTAAGATATATGGTTCTAATACCCCATCCCACCTCTCCCCACTCCATATATACAAATAACCTTTCTTACTCCATTAGCCTTTTGGTCTGGTCGAAGGCTGTTTTGTCTAAACATATTATGACATTTTGTTTTAAACATTTTTTAGAATAAAATAATTAATGCTAGCTGCCCTGAACATTTGTGCATTTAAAAGTAAAATAAAAGTATATAAATCTAGTTTACATCTGAGATGTTTCGAAGAGGGACTTTATCTAACAATTCAAAAACGTACAAAATCCCTTAATATCCAAGATGGACACACCCAGCTGTATTCGGGGCCTGCTGCTTGTCTAGAACTATTTTCAAATGCTTTTGGATTCAGTGAAACCCCAAATGCACATTGCCTCAAGTACTTTTTCCCTCTTTAACTTTGAGACCCCTGTGTATTTGGAGGGAAATGAAATACATATGTTTCTGATTCATTTACACTCATCAAAATGTTTTGTGAGAGCATTTGATGTTCCAGAAGCTTTTGTGAATTTTTGAAAATAAACTTTTGCAAACCTTCCTCACCACTCTCACTGCCACTTTCCATAAGAAAGTCATATTTAGCTGAGGGTAAACAAATTGAAATGCCCCAACAGGGTTGAGTTCAATTCTTTGTAGCTTAGGCAGAGTGTTCTGGGGGCTCCAGGTGGTAGGCACCGGGCTCCCACGTTTTTGTGCTGGCGTAACTGGGCTCAGCAGGTCGCAATACTCTTCTGGTTCTTCTTAACACTAGCCCAGCTGTTCTTTCTTTTGGATGCAATAGAAAGAATTTCCAAATAGATTTAAACCGAACAGAGAATTGACTCCTGTAACCAGAACTTTCATTGAACTCTTTGTAGAAGAAAGGCCTTGATCCTTATTTGTTATGTGAAATAAAATGTCTTAAGTGGGAATAACTTTCATATCTCACAGTGCCTTTTACTTCAGACATTAGAGCTGTGTTTATAATTTTAATCGCATATCTACAGTTCGTTCTTTTTTTTTAAATTAAGGAATCTGATATACAGTAATCAGAAACAGTTTTGATCAATCTCTTTCATTGTGGCTAGTGGCTCTAGCCTTTTTTGTAAAGTAATTTGTTTATGCTTACAATTACAAAGCACTCTAATAGCCTTATTCTATAATGACCCAGACAGGGCCTCTGAGAAGAAGTCTTTGTGTGGAAGTCAAACAGTTTAGTGGAGCATAAAGACGGCAGACATTGCCAAGGCCAGGAAAGCCATTTATCAGTGCACGGCCTACTATGCACTGAAAATGAACTTGGATAGAAGCTATCTTAAGTCTGCTTCCTTCTCACAGGGGTTTGGCTTGATGGAAGCAGGCCTTCAGGGTTGCAGTCATATCAGTGCGTCAGTGGGTCACCAGGTACCATTTGCATGGAGCCTCTGATAATGTCACTGTCACCATTCTTGCACCCTGTGACAACACAGAGGACTGGCCAATTACAAACCCAAGAAAGCCTCTAGTAATTATTCAAATTCGTGGTACATTCAGGTATAACTTACAAACTGAATGTACCACATTCAGGTTCCACAGCTACCTGAAACAACAACAAAAACAACAACAACAACAACAACAAACCAGACGCTTTTGCCTTGATCTTGCAAAAAACTTACCCCCAAAAATAATATGTCTACCTTTGGTGGTAACTAACACTGAAGCACATTTCGTGGGAGGTAGTTTTGGTTATCAAGATATACTTCCCCTCTATCTCATAAACCTTAAGAAGGTATTAGAAACAAATTACATTGCATAGTTTACATATCCATATCTCCAAGGCTTTCTGTATGTCAATAAAATGCCAATCATCAGATTTGTACTGATGTGAAAGTCAGGGACAAAATGACCACCTAACTTCTCAGTTGAGACTACATGGAATTACGTATGAATATTTCAGATAAGATCAGATCTGATCTTAAACTCTTATTTTTGTAGCATGCAAGTGTGTGGATAATGTGTAAAAAGGAAGACATAAGTCAAATGTGTTACATCTGAGACTGTCTTGCACTGAGGTTGAAAAGGCATTGCATCCATGAAACAGCCCTTGTGCCATCCAAAAGCACTGCTCCTTTCTTCTCAGTTGCATCAACTTTCTGTGGAGCTCATACCATTGCCAGATTAGGGCACTCAACAGGGGCAGAGAACTTCAAATGAAACTTCTGCCACAGTTCAAGCATTTGTCACCACATTGCCAGTGAGCCAAAACCTTTCCTCTTTGTGCTGATGGCTGAACAAGAATACTCTCACAATCTCCCCTGTTGTTCTTTTTCTAAGTGTGCCCTGAAAAAGTTCTGATGCAAAATAGTCAAATCATGACTGTTACTTGCTTGCCACCTGTCCTGACGACAAGAGGAAACATGGGTTGCACCTACTGGACCTAAAGTCTTCACTTCTTCTCCAAGGATTGCAGGTGCACAGTTCACTATATTTAACTATGTGGGCTGTCCCAGAGGGGGCTTGTGCATGCATTTGCATGGGGCAGAATGATCAGCTCTTGCCTCCAGTCCACCTGGTGATAGGGACAGTTTCACATTATATGTGTATTTTCGGGAACATTTTGTATTAAGAGGTGAGAGTGGACTTTCTGGGCGTGCAATTGTTTGTTTATGGAAAGAGGCATACATTGTGTCTACAAAGCAATAGGGAAAAGGCTTTGAGGGAAAACTTCAGTCCCTTCCTGCTTGGGGAACATGCCATGGGAACCTTTTACGTTTTCTATTCACTATTTTACTGTTCTAGGTCTGCACTGAGTGGGAGTTAAATTTTAAATGCACATCAGGTCTTTGCAAAGACTTTTAATATACAATTGCTGGTACAGTTGCTTATACAATTGTACAGTTGCACAACAATTACTTATGATTGATGTGTATTTAGATTGACTTTGGCTAGGTAAGAGTGGTACCCCAAAACCCTGTTCCAGTTTTGAAAAAAACTACTTTATTAATATATTCTTATCTTGTTGATATTGTCATATTTATACGTTCATTTCTTGCAACTAAAACCTTCTGGCATATTCATTGATAAACTATTCCAATAACTTAGTATAAAGATCTGCTCTACGTGGTCACACACATGGGCATGCAAACACTAATAAAAGGAGAAACCGAGGCAAGGAAATCATGCAGATTTCCCGAGGTCAAATTTTGTATTGTGATAGTATTGAGAATACATCCTTGAAACTGGAATTCAACTTCAGTGACTAAAACACTTGCTCTCTGTAGCATCTTTGTGAAATGTAGGGGTGATATATATGCATATATATCATTTTCATTAAGAGGAAAGTGAGATATTTATGGTAGCTGCTAATGTTAATATCAATTTTCAACATTAATAACAAAATGGGCAGAATGAGGCCAATAGATCCAGGTCCTGTATATGATTAAATTTATTTATTTTCATTTTGAAGTGAAAAATCAATTGCATGATTTCCTTTGAATTTGTAATAATGACATTATAAAGCATATACATGCACACATACCCCATTCATGTAATTAAACAGATTCATCAAACATATTGTTGAAAAATCTTGGAAATGTATGGGACAGAGGATTAATTAACTCAGAAGCATATAAACTCTAAAAAGTTTGTTAATCTATTTTCATTATACATATGCTCTTCCATGTACGATTTGTGACAGCTTAAGGACAGATGGCCGAGTAATTTACAACTCTGACTTCAATTATATACCGTGTTGTTCAAATGAAAATAGCTCTCTTGCAGCACAGATAGAGATGTTAGCAACCATTTATAAGAAGTGTTTGGAAATTAGGATGAAAGACAAAGCCTGCTTTGTTTGATTTCATGCAAAAAAATTTAGAATGCCTGTTCATAAAATAATTTCCAAATATTAGTCTTTAGTTCTTGACAGTTTTAAAATTGTGCAAGTGTAAAAGGAAATTATAACTGCTTTTCTTTTCTCTTTCATGTAGTTCATAGCAGATATTTCAACACTGTCGCTGCTCCAGAAAATCCTTGGATCCAGTTCCTCCAGATTGAGAAAGGAATGACATACTCCTTAGGGTAATCATGTAGGCAGGGATGAGGAGAATGGTCAAAGAGAGAATTCTGTGTTTTGACTTGTAAAGGCACCCACTCCACCCTAGTATTTTCAAAGTGGCTCTTAGATGTCAGGCAGTATGATTCTCATTCAAAGCCTGGGACACCACAGAAGAAACTGCATCTTGCCACTTAAACTTACTGTTAGCACTTCAGTACTGATGTACAGCTTTGGTTGAAGCCTCTCTCTCTCTCTCTCTCTCTCTCTCTGTGTGTGTGTGTGTGTGTGGGGTTTGAAAATTGTATCCCCCTTCAGACTGTAACCTAGTCTTTTAATGTGCATGAAGAGAGTAAAAGTAAATATATGTCCCTATAGAGAAAAGGAGGTGATTTATTTATTGCTTTCCCATTTTTAATTTGCCCATTCTAAATAATGTTCCAGAAGGATTTGTATGACTTAATACTTTCCAGAAAAATTCTATTTTTGTAGGCTAATGGTTCAGTTTACTTCTCATTTCTTCATTGCCTTTCAGAAAAGTACTTCCACAGGAACTTAGCATTAAAATTTGCCTTTTCAAATATACCATATGGAATTCCCAAAGGAAATATTTAGTCCAGTCTCACTCATTAATTTGGCTGTAGAGCTGAGTTCTCTTCCTCTCACAACCCCTTTCCCCAATTTAAAACATTT
Source organism: Chlorocebus sabaeus (assembly GCF_047675955.1). Lineage (NCBI taxonomy): Eukaryota > Metazoa > Chordata > Mammalia > Primates > Cercopithecidae > Chlorocebus > Chlorocebus sabaeus. The sequence continues at coordinate 7,448,037 of NC_132933.1, read as the reverse complement.
TCGTAAAGTCAGAAACAGAGGAACTAACAAGAATCTCTGGATCCATTAACATTCAGTCATGCAGAATTTCTCAGAATATTCCCATCGTAAAGAGAATGTAGAGACAACATTTGAATGGATGGCATTATGTGTGTTTCAGAAGCCAGGTGTACAGAGCACTGTTCTGTACATTTTATATCTGAGTTACCAATGCCTCATTTTCCAGAGAATAGGCTGTAGGCGGCATGTGTGTCCGGGGACACTGAGCTTGCCTTCCTTTACTAAGGACTGTAACTGCCACATCACCATTTGGAGTCATGACTTATAAAGTACTCAGTCTTCTTTGTTGACAACTGTTGTGGGCACCTCTCCCTTCTAAGTGTTCTTAAGGAACAAGTTTTGAGAAATTAGGTCAGTTGAATTTTCTAATAGTTTTGGACTGCAAATTAACTGTACAAAAAGCTTCAACTGCGGTTGTAATTGTAGCTTGTTAAAAATGAAAAACAGAGATGTCAGAATTCTATTAGGAGAAAATAATTCTAGTAATATTTTCCTGCTATATTGACCTTGCTAATTGTATAAAAGTAAGTACATTCAAAATTTAACTTATGTGTACGTGTGTGTGTGTGCATGTGCAGGAGAGAGAGACAGGTGTTAGAGCTACCGGTTTGCTGAAGTAATAACTTTCCTTTTCTTCTTTTCTATAACCAAGCATAATATATTAAGAGAGCTTTGACATCACATTTAAAGTCTAAAATCCAGCCAATGTCAATATTATATAGAAAATATTGACTTTAATCAAAAAGGTCTGACTGATGTTAAAGCTTATAAGAACTAACAAAATTGTAACACTTATCACTAAATTACCACTATAGAAATATGTAGATGATAATCTCAGCCCAGTTAATGAGCTGATTCTCAATAAATAATGGTCCCATTAGTCAGATGTTATCATTTAGCTTATCTATATTACTTATACATAGTTTATATTTAAATAACCAGAATAGAAGACTTCATAAATACACATTAGAGTTTGGGCTATAGATTTCAACACTATCTATAGATAAAGCTATAAATAGATGAATATTGAATATAGTAATTTAACACAAGTAATTTTATAGTATCATTAAAAGGAATGACAGTTGAGCCATTAATTGTAAGGATTTGAAATGTTAGAAAAAACAATTGTGAAATTCACAGAAAAAGACAGGAAGAACATTTTAAACATCATCTATTTTGGAGATTGAAAACAACATTTGATTTCATGTATATATAATGTATCCCATAGTAGGGACCCAGTGTCAGTAGACTGAGATAACATACAAGAAATCTGGAAGTTCTGACTGCTCTGTGTGCTCAGGACCTCCACAGGGTACCAGGCTTTACCAACTTCAGGATTTCCACTAGTCGGAGTAGCCAAGGCACACCAGTCACAGCTCAGAGAGACATATCTTTAGGTTTGCTGAAAACACCTGTTTCTGAGAGCAATCATAGTGTAATAGTTTTGACTCAATAAAGTGATCTTCGATGAGCAAGAAGATCAGTTGGCAGAAATGCAATAGGAAATGTGGCACAAAAAAACTTGGCACTCCACTATAAGAAATAACTTTACCTTTGTTAATTCATTTAATCGGTGGATTCTTATGTATTTAATGAGTTATAATCCATTACTATCATTTATTTATTTATTGCTAAAATTTGAGACAATTTTAGATTCATACATAGTTGCAAGAAAGAATATACAGAAGTCCTGTGTACTTTTATCCAGTTTTCCACAGTGGTAATATCTTGCAAAACTATAGTACAATACGACCTTGTTATTTTTTTGATGCACAGATTTTCCCAGACTTGACCAGTGGGAGCTGTTTCTAGCTGGCTCCTATGTCCTTTTGATTTTTAATCTCTTCCTTAATTTCTGGAAAAAAATACTTCAGGTTCTTCTGGTACTTTTTCTGCTTCAGCCCCAGAATCATTTCTCTTAGGAGCCTAATTTCCTTTATTGGAAAATGGTACTTATAGAATAAGATATAGAACAAAATGGTACTTATAGAAAAGGGGATAGGTATACCTTTACTACCAGAATGCCATTATTTCTAGGCCATCTCAGCAAATAGAGCTAGGAAATATATACATGTATGTGCACATACACATACATGAACACACATCTATCTCTATTTCTATGTCTGTTCATCTGTATATACAGAATATTACAATATCATGAGGTTATAATGATCTCACCAATTCCAATAAAACACCACATTCCAGTCTTTCCCCTTTTCTTACCGGAAACTCCCTTCTCTAAAATTAAGAAATTTAGCTCACGTGATCCACAATACACTTAGTTATTTGCTCAATCCAAATATGCTAACCCCTACCACTGTGAAAAATCAATTCAGGTAAGAGTCATCAATGGATTGTAAAAGCAGTGGGTGAAAGTTTCAGGAGTAATGATATATTTACATAATTTCTAATATTTCCCTACAAAATATTTATTAATTGCAAGGGGAAGAAGTAGCAAATTGGCAGTGGAGAAACCTGGCAGACACCACCTTAAGCAAGTGACTAAAGTGAGCATCATCAGGAACGAGACGTGGAGACCTCCTTTGCCTCCTAATGAAATGCACTGAAGGGAACACAAGATCACTTTTGTGGTATTTCTGCCAATAGTACATAATCTGGATTTAACTATGAGGAAACATCAAACAATAAACCCAAATTGAGGAACATTCTACAAAATAAGTGCCCTTTTTCTTTTAAAAAAAAAAAAAAAAGGTCAAGATAGTGAAAAATAGAACTGGAGAACTGCTCCAGGGTAAAGGAGGCTAAAGAAACATGAAAATTAAATTCAAGGCGTGAATCTAGATTGGATCTTGGACCCTTTCTTTTTTTTTCTATAAAGTATATTATTGAGACTGTTGGTGAAATCTAAATAAAGTTTATAGATTAGATAACAGTAGAATATCAACATCAATTTCCTGATTTTGATAATCATATTGTAGTTATGTAGGGGAATGTTCCTTTTTTAGGCAATACACGATGTTAGTTTTACAGGTAGGGGGCTATCATGACTGCCAATTAACACTATGTGAAAGATATATAGGCTGTTTTAATATTCTTGCAGCTTTTCTGGAAGTCTGAATTTTTTTCAAAATAAAAATGTTTCAAAAAAACAAATGAGAAGTGTTCCCCCACCACCTCATCCTCATTCTATGCATTGACGTTTGTCATTTCCTGGACCAGTAATTGGGTCCCTTCTAAGTCACCTGAAGCCATCTCGTTTGCTTGCCCTAACTCTAGTACTGGCTCAGATGAACCTACCTCTGTACCTCTGTTTCCCATTTCTCCTGTTGATTTCTTTCTTCTCCTGATATCAGAAAACCATGTGAAGGACAGTATACACATTATCCTTTCTCTTGACTCTTTTTACCAGCTCTCCAATGACCATTTGCCTTTACCTGACCCAAGAAAGTGATGCTGCTGCTAACCATAGGTACTGTCCTGTAATTGCAGATTTCAACTTTTTTGATATGCTCAAAGTAGCCTAAGGCAAGTAACAATCTGTGCTAGGAGAAGAGCAAAGACTACTGCAATTCACTTTACTTTTTAAATTTACCTAGAAAGAACAAGAGAGCCAATAAAAATTTGAGGGATTTGCTAATTTGTTAACTTGGTATTTGATTTGCCCTTACAGTTGTACCTCACCTTTTAGATATTTTTCTACTTTGGAAAAACTTTAGCACACTAGTCAATTATATACTATTTTAACTTATCAAGGTGAGCTTCTCATTTAAAGGGAAACTGAGATCAATTCTTTTGTTAAATCAGTCATCACTTCCTACTCTTGTTAAAGGAAATTTGTTCTGTGTTGATATGTCTTTAGGTGTGAAGTGCACATATATGTTATAGAAATTCTCATGATGTTCCTGGTGTTCAGCCTTAGACCTTTGACAAACTCCTGGTCACATGGTCTCTTGAAAGGCAGAGTGGAAATTGGGGCTTGGCATGATGTTATGGCTATCAACTGGCTCAGGAAAGCTTCTGGAACTAGGGAGGGAAGTGCCTTCCCATTTACATTTTGGATTCACTCCAGTTCATATTTTGGATTCATTTCAGTTCATTAATTTTTTTCCTAAGCACTATAATGCTTTAAAATAATAAATATTTCTAAAAGAAACAATCCATTCTCAACTCAAACCAATGTATTCAAAAAGCCATATGAGTGTTATTTTCATTCAGAAAATTACACATCTGGTTATGGAATTTGCTTCAACTTCAGCATGTTGAGTATAAGTGGTCCCTATTTTTTTTAATAAAGGGCTTTTCTGTAGTTATCTGAGCACATTCACACAAATATCTTTCAGATCATTAAAGTAAAAAATTTGATTTAATGCTGATAAGTTATTGTAAAGACTTTCCTTTAGAAACATCTTCCGTTTTCCCACTGTGCTCATAAAGTTGATAATCATAACTTAAAATTATATTGATACAAGTTTTGTCACAGATTCCAGATCTGAAATATCATTAATCATAAAGATTTATAAACAAATCAGTAAAAATAAGTCCATCTATTTTCTACTCCAAGGGTGCTAATGGAGGTGAACACCAGTGTGATGTCCAGGACATTTTGTCTGCCTCCTTAATTAGTGAGAAAATCTGTGGTAGCCCAGTGCTGGCTTTGGTAGGTTGAGGGAATGGACTCCCGTGCATGACCCCATGACCCTTCCCATTCCACTGAAGCTTTTTTTCACCCATGATGACATGAGCCAGTGTGTTATCATTAAAGGAACACTGAGAGCATCTATCAGGCACCTTTTTTTGTTCCTATGAAATGGGGCCTTTATGTACAAAAACAAAGTGTAGGTAAACACAGCTACAGCAACTGGCTAATCAGCAAATGAGTAGATTGTGCTTGTGTTGACATTTCTGTTGTCAACCTAATCATTTGTTTGTTTAACTGATGGTTGTTAACATATCAAAACTAATCTTGTGAAAGTGATAAATTGGATGCATGTTTGTCCAATTGTCTCTGATGCAAGATGATATTTTAGCAAAAACCTTTTGATGTGCACAGATTCTCTGATGAGGTTCAAGGAGTAAATAAATTATTCTGAGGGTAGGAGTACTCCCACCACATGGAAACTTGCTTTGAGGTTTCTAGCACCCTCATGACCAGCTTTCCAAACCAAAGAATGAGGCTTCTTGAAAACCCACCCATATTTTACTAAGTATCACCAGATGGTTGTAACGATTATTAAAACAAAACTGGAAATGTTTTTCCTCTGTTGTTGGGAATGAAGTGACATAGGTGGCTCTCTTGGAATGGCTAAAATGATAAGGAAGCAGCAAGTGGGTAGTCAGCAGTTTCTGGAGGCACACTGTTGCCCATTTGCATGGTAGCTTAACCATGTAATCCTGCGACTTTGGGCAAGTCCCTTCCCCTCTTGGTGCCCTGGTTTCCTTATCTGTAAAAAGGAGTGGTTGTGTTTATCAGATAGGTTAATATGTGAAGGGGCTGAGAAGAGTGCCTGGCATGTGGTAATACCTGTGCCTACTTTGTGGGGAAGTCAGGAGCATTAGATGACTTCATGTGTGTCAGTTATCCAGGATGGTGTCGGGCTCATATTGAGCACCCAAGAAATGTTAGCTACTGTTATCATTATTGTCATTCTCATGTCATCTGTGGGCAGATTTGCCAGCCTTTTCCATTGAAGAGCAGATACTCAATATATGGTAGCTATTGTTAATATTATATAATATTATGCCTGGCACATAAGTGCTAAAAAACATCAGTATCACTACTATTTAAAATTGTTATTACATCATGAAAATGTCCAGGAATCTTCCATTTGGTCGAATTACAACGTTTCCAAGTTAGGTGACTTGGCAAGTGTTGCCTTGGAGTGATTTTTGCAGACTGTTCGTAACTCCAGTCTTTCATTCCCATCCCATGCCTTCCTCTTTTCATATGAATTAATTCTATTCATTGAGATTTCCTAAGTCTGGTGGCAATTCTTGTAAATTTGCTCCTTTTTTTTTTTTTTCGCTGTTTGCAATGTCTTATATAGTTACGCTGCAGTTCCCCACATCACCAGCAGGTGCTGACGACTAACACATAATACGTTTCATTCTCGAATTTTTTAAGATTGGGAAGCTTGGAATTTAGGGGAAAAATAGTGTTATACTTGGGAAATGAGAATACTGGAAACTATATAGAATAAGTTGGACTACAACAAGTATATCCTATAGGTATGGTAGCCTGACTATTCTTGAGAGAGAATTGAAAGCTTAAGACCATCCTGTTTTTGTCTGTTTAATCATTTACATTTAGCACATGTTTAGGTGGCTCTGGCAGGTGCTCAGCTGAGTGCTGTGGGACCAATGATGAGGAAAAAATGTAAAACAGACATTAACTTTGCTCTGGCTATTTCTCTTTTTTAAGGCATACAGACAGGAAAAATGGCCAGTGAATTGTTCATTAAGAAAAATATAACTTCTGTTTATTAAAATAGACTTTCTTTATTAAAAATATATCAGAAAGATTGAAGCAAAAATATATAGTAAAAGTATGAACATAACATTCAAATGCGTCTTGGGATGATGAGGCAGAGGCAAACACAATTCTTCCCCATCCCCTATCTGATATAGTCTTCACAAAGCACTGTATTTGCCAGGAGGACTGAATATTTGACTTCACAAAAGAAGGCAATGAAATTTAGTACTGATTCAAATAAAATGAAATCTCATGTTCCAAAATTCTGAATATTTATTTTAGGTTCAAGGTAAAGGGCAGGTTGGAAAAATGTGGCTTGTTTATCATCATTTCATAGAAGATACAGTAGGAAAACATTCAGCATTATGGAACATGTGATTTCATCTTCAGGAAAGTTGCCCTGAGTTCTACTGAGGCAAGAAGAATGCAAATATGTATTCATTTGTGCATGACTATTTATTATAGGTAATGCATGAAGTAGAAGGAGGAGCATGGGACCTCTCTGAGCCTCAGTGTCTTCATCTGTGTAATGGGGTTGTTGTGAGGCCCTAGGGCATACTGTAGGTGAAAACATTTGTAGACTATTAAGCAGTATACAAATGTGGAAGATGGTTAAAGGGTTCACGTTTTTCCAAATATTGAATTTATGTTTGTAAATATATTCAGTATCTGTCTATATGTTAAGTTGGAAGTATTTGTATTTTTGTTACCAGGAATCAGATATTTGACTGTTTTAACAGCTACACAAGTAGCTGGATTTCCTCAGCTTTTATTTTTACGTATTTGTTTATTTTAGAATGTTTGTGTATACATGTGAGAAGAATAAGTATTGATAGGAGATCATTAATTATCTTTTTTTTTTTTCCAAAGAAAAGCAAAACATTGAACTAGCTCCTTCCTGTCTTATTTGTTCAAGTGTTGTTAACATTCTTTAATGGTGGGTTTTAATCAGTTCATCATCATCACCAAAAGTACATCACTGAAATCTAGATTTATTAACACAGCAAAGACAGAATATACAAATTGACATTTGTATGTTTTTTGATTCCCATTTTGTGCAAAGCTAACTTAAGATGCCAGTGACTCACAAAACATATTGTTTAAACATGTTCAGATTGCTAACAGACCATACTGTTATGCCTTTTAGATTCCAATAAACCATATGAAAATGCTAATTATTGAGTCTACATTAATTTGTATAAATTATGCAGATTGAGTAGCAATTAAGTATTACTGTAGTTGAGGTGGGTTCCATGCCATTTTTAAACTTAATGTTGGATTGACACAGACTCCATTCACTAAAACAAATTGTTTTATTGTTGAGTGTTTACAAAGCAATTGCTGATGGTAATTGGTTGTAGATGACACTATTGTGCATTTCAGTAAGATTTATTTAACCACATACACCACAACCAAAACACAAACACAGGAAGAATGGTCAAGGAATGACTTTATGACAGTTCATTCAGATACTGGAGTTTCTGTCCATGAAAATAAGCATTCTTTAAGAAAGTTATTTTAGAAAGATGAAAACAGACAAATAAGATAAAGTAAATCACTTGGAGATATGTAGTTAAAGAACAATTGAAAGAAGTAGAATTTAGCAAGAAGTCAAGGCATCACATTCAGTGTTTTAAGCAGGCTATTGGAAAGTAATTATAATTTTAGCTGCCTCCATGGTATATGGATGAGAAATTCAGCCCTGATTTGTTCAAACTAATTGTGTATACTTTTGCCATGGTGCACAATGGTTCTATCCAAATTACTTAGACATAAGCAAATATTGTAACCAAATACTGAGCCTGGAGATGTGTGTGTGTGTGTGTGTGTGTGTGTGTGTGTGTGTGTATTTAACAGTCGGTCAAACAGCGTCTTCATGCTTTATCAAACATTAATTAGCAAAGTTGTGAAGTGTTGGCATCTTGGGAGCAGCTTAGCCAATTTTTAGTGATGTTTCATAGAAGGCTAATTCTGGAAGAGATCATCTCAACCTATTTCTGTGGAAACCAGGAATCTGCAGTCATGCTCTATCACCACCGAACAGAACTCAAGGCCAATTATCTTCTGTTCCTGGGATTCAGAGTGGCTTTTGCAAATGTAAAAGTTAAGCACACTGATGCCATAATTATGAAAGGAAAACAAATCTTTCCTTTCACCAGAAAGTGTTGTGTTAGATAGTGCATAAATTATGATTCACAAATACAGTAATGGCTTTAAGGTTGAAACATGGTATCCAGGTGATTAGTAGATTGTGTCAGCCTTTCATAATTTTTTTTTGTTTGTTTGTTTGTTTTTTTTTTGAGATGGAGTCTTGCTCTGTGGCCCAGGCAGGAGCGCAGTGGTGCGATCTCGGTTCACTGCAAGCTCCACCTCCTGGGTTCACAACATTCTCCCGCCTCAGCCTCCTGAGTAGCTGGGACTACACGTGCCTGCCACCACACCCGGCTAATTTTTTATATTTTTAGTAGAGCCGGAGTTTCACCATGTTAGCCAGGATGGTCTCGATCTCCTGACCTCGTTATCCAACCACCTCGGCCTCCCAAACTGCTGGGATTACAGGCATGAGCCACTGTGCTTGGCCTGATAATTTATTTTTTGTTAGTTTCTCTAATCGGCGGTGGATTTGGAGACTCTAGATTCATGACAAGTGATCTTCCTGAAAATTGAACCAAAATAAAGAAATATGTTATGAAATTTCTGCTAGGGTCATATTTATGCCATTATTCTAATAAGAACTTTAATAAGGCAAATCTAGAAATTGGTTTTACTGGCTTCATAAATTTGTCTTTCATAGTTTCCAAACCAATTTTCATTTGCTTTGACTTAAAATATATCAGCATTCTGAAAATTTTGAAGAGTGAATCATTAAATTCAATATTTATTACTTAATATCTTAATAATAAATGTTAAATCTCTTAATGGACTGTATTTCAAATACAGTTCACTAAGTCCTCTGGTTTTCTTTTAAAAACCATGCTTCTTTGTAATTCCCATTGCCACTTTTGCTGGACATCTTATTTCCCTGGCAAATCTATTGAGGAAAAATGAAATTTTAAAGCAAGGTCTGTGCTTGGAAAATCTAATTCACTCTAACTCACTAGGTCACTTAGAACCAAATGATTCAAATAGAATTCTACCTACAGCAAAAGAATGGAAGCTTTATGTAGGGATGTGAGTGAAAGCCTTGCTGCTTTTCTCAGATAGGATGACTGGGTGCAACAGTGGCCGAGTACTTAGCCACAAGTCTGAAGACCCCTGCCTAGGACCAGCTTCATGGCTGTAGGCAAGTTGTCAAACTCTGTGACTGAGTGTCTTTATCTGTGACTATCATGAAGATAAAATGATATGCATATATGAAAGTTCTTTGGAATATGAAAAGGATGTATAAATGACAAGAATTCGGACTTATTTAATAGAGCAATGCATTTAAAAGCTGGCATCACATGTTGATTTTGGCTCAAACTGTGGCACTGCATAGTCTGCATTTGAATTCAGAACTATCCATGTTGACCTGTGCAACCATGGACATGTCACATAGTTTTGTAGGCCCTAATTTCCACAACTGTGAAATCATGAAAATAACAGTTTCCACCTCATAAGATTGTTTTAGTGGTTAAACAAAGTAATGTCTGGCACAAAAAAAGACACTTAGTAAAGGTTAGATGTTACTACTGGGATACATTGTATTAATGATGACAGAAAAACCACTGTTCTTATTTTGCAAGTAATAGAAGATGTCTGACTAAGCTTTATTTCTTTTTGTATTAATTATCTTCCTACCAGAAATTTTGATCCTCAAAACTTTATTGAATTGTCTCCAGTATCCCACATTTGTCCATGTAGTTTTGTTTCATTTCTAAATCACATATCAAATCTTGTTACCTGCTTGCTCAGTAGAATACAATGGCTCCTCAAATGACACCCTGAGCTGTCCTATAAGGAAATGATAAAAGGTGTGGCTTTGTGGTCAGAGAGACATGGATTTGAATGCTAACTCTTCCCCTTACTCATCATCTGGCCTGGGTAAAGTTACTTAAATTCTCCATGCCTCAATTTCATCATTCGGAAAATGGAGATAATCATAGCACCTAAGTCATAGGGTACTTGATTGTGAGGTAATTTACACAAGGACTTGACCCATAATAGTCACTCAATATGATAGCTGCTGCCACCATCAATGTGGTTATGATATGATTATTATGAATTAAATTCAAACTCTTGAGGCTAGCATTAAGAAGCCCCCTATAATGTCATCTACCTTTATTCTTTTCATTCCTTACGAAAGTTTTTTTTTTTTTTTTTTTTTTTTAGCGTTAGCATGGCCCAAATATTGCATGAGGCATACTTATATTAGCTAATCATTCACTATGTATCTGAAATTCAAATTTAACTAGGCATCCTGTGTTTTCATTTGCTAAATCTGTCCACCCTACTCACACATCTATACCTCCCACCAGTACCGCCACCTTACCTCCTGCCAGGGACAGAAAGACTTCCAGAATGGCAGAGTTTCCTAAATGTACCCATTTCTGAAGTCTCTACTCAAGGAGGCATTCAGGCCCTGTGCCCGGCATTGTAACAAGAAATTTTTAAATTATTTTCCTTTATTTATTTTTATTAACATTTGTTAATTCTTACTTCCCAAATGTGTAGTGTATAGAAGATTGGTGAGCCTACTCACTTTCCCCATGGCTGTAGCCTTAGTTACCCCAATCACTACCCTGCTCTGCAGCCCCCTAACTGTCACTCTGGTTCTCTGCCCTGGCTTCATCGTAGCTGGTGGCATCAGATTTTATGATGGTGTGACTCAGCATTGGCATGTTGTAAAAAGCTCCCCTAGGCAATGCCGATGTGCAGCCAGGGTGCTGAATAATTGCTAGGCTTCTGCTTCAGGCTGTTCCTTCTGCCTAGAGTGCCCCTTCATTCCCATTCCCACATTTTTTCCTTCAAGAATTCGCACTTTGGAAGACCAAGGCAGGTGGATCACCAGGTCAAGAGATTGAGACCATCAGGCCAACATGGTGAAACCCCGTATCTACTAAAAATACAAAAATTAGCCAGGTGTGGTGGTGCGCCCTTGTAGTCCCAGCTACTTGGGAGACTGAGGCAAGAGAATCGCTTGAACCCAGGAGGTGGAGGTTGCAGTGAGCCAAAGATTGTGCTACTGCACTCCAGCCTGGCGACAAGAGCGAGGCTCTGTCTCAAAAAAAAAAAAAAAAAGAAAAAGAAAAAAAAAAAGAATTCAACCATCCATTTAGATCCTAAACTATATCACTTTATTCATCTTCCCCAGACTCAACACTATCTGCCTTCCATCATCAGCAGGAAATCTTCTTGTGCCTGGTTGTTGGTCCCGCAAGACTGGGAAGCCTGAAGGGCTGGGGGTGCCCGGTTGGATTCAGCGTCCCTTGCCCCAGTTCCCAGCACAGTCCCCTCAGCATCGCTGACAAGCCATTGATAGCTGCCCAATTGAAGTGACTGTGATATAGTGGCCCAAACTTTCTATGAAGCTAATAGAGGCAGAAACTCATTATAACTTTTCTAAGTACTTGTTTATGAAGAAACCTATGCAGATACCTAGTAATCATTTTATCCCAAATTGAGATAACTGTTAACTACCTGTGTTGAAACTTTAATAAAGAGAATAATAAATATCTTCATAGAAAACATTAACTATTGTCAAGCTTTGGTTTTTAGTTTTACGTTGCTATCATAAGTCGGGTAAGGTTATTTCAAAACCATAGAAGAGACATTGAAGTGGCTTAATTATTTAATTAGCAATAGTGAACTTTTGGAATTTTGGTCTCTGTATGTGACTCCTAGACACCATTGTGATATCTGCATTTTTGTTTAAAACAGGTTAATAAGCCAATAGATTTTTTAGAAGATCTTTTCCCATCTCAGTGAGCAGTGAAATCTGAATCTATAGCTTGCAAATGAAACTATTTTTCCCCAAAGCCATTGAGGGCTGTTACTCAGTCTGGTGTAAACAATTTATTGTTACAGTCTTAGAATATTTGCATTTTAATTAAATAAAATTTTAATTAAATTCTAAACTTTGCTCAGAAAAGGCAAGTTTGGGCAGCTAATGCATGGTAAGTTGCCTATTCAGAGATGACTTAAATTTCAGGAATTCTGTGTTTGATGCCATTTAAATAGCAAAGGAATGTGTGTCTTTCCTGCTTAAAAATATTTCCCAGCTGCCTTTGGGGACCCTCCCCAGGAGCAGACAAGAGGTTTGGAAAAGCTACAGACTGGTTAGATATTGAGATGTTTTAGACAGAGATGGATACAACAGATCTGATTGTCATGGAGGTGGGGAAAGGGTTGGTGAAAGATGTTGCTTAGGAGAGAGGTACACATGAATAGGTACAAACATTTACTGAACACCTTCTATGTGCTGGGCACCAAGTTACCCTGAATTCAAAGGTGAGTTTTGCCAAGATGATTTATGTGGTCCAGGTGTAAGTTGATGAGAGAGCCTACTCTGTGATGGGAGCTGTGGGAATGGAAAGGAAAGGAGAAACTTGTTTCTAAATTTTGATTTTTTAAGTTTTCTTTTTTTTTCTTTCTAGCTAATGCTTATATAATTGGAGCTTCTTGGATCTGCCATTATGCTCTAGGGCATATAGTTTGCAGTGTATGTTTTTGTTTATTTCCAGGACCTTTTACTGAGATCCATTCACTGTCAATCCCCTGGCTCCATGTGTTGCTTTTCCTCCCTGCTGTTTAACTCAGAGCTTCAGATAGAGCTGCTTCATTTTGGGAGGTCAGGATAATGATGCTGCCCTTTGTTCGGTCCTCCTGAAATGAAGCACTGATTGCAGAAGGTAAAAGGCAGTGGCTTAGGGAGAAGCCGAAATGGCCCCATCAGTCGCATCAAGATTAAACAATTCTCCCATCTAATGGTAGGAAATGAGGCATTTTCTGTGAGCCAAACCCTGATAGCTGTGTCCTTGTGGTGCCGCACAGGACGTGCGGGGGTGTAGGTACTTTGTAATGAAGCAAGTTAAGAAATAGACTCAGACATGGGCCATCCTTCCCCTCCCCTCAAGGTCAGACTTCAGTGTCATTAGACCAACTCCTACATAGTATCAAAACCTCTTATTCAGAAACACTGACAGGTATTTGACTGAATTCAAGAAAATCTACTGTTTCCAATCTTGTAACTGTTTATCAAGGTATTAAATCAAGCAAAACTATGAGGACATGTATTAGATGTTTCCCTGTGTGTAAGGCATTATGCCTAATACAGTTGTTCTCAGGTATAGGTGAGCATTAGAGTCACTGGACTGCTAGAAGCATGCAGATTGCTGGGCCTCACCCCAGAGTCTCTGCTTCAGTGTGTCTGGGGTGGGACTTGAGAAGCTCCCTTTCTGACAAGCTTCTAGGTGAAGGCCATGCTGCTGGTCCCTGGACCGCACTTGAAATATGAGGTTGAAGGGCAACTTACGAGGTCCATGCTTTCAAAACTTTAATGTACACAGAAATCATTCAGGAATTTTGTGAAAATACAGATTATGCCTCAGAATATCTGGCGAAGCACAGACTAAATTTATGTGAAAGTTTAAGCAAAGTCTATTGATTTATTTGCCTGAAAATTTTGATTTATCAAAAACAATATTTAAAAAGAAAATAAGCCTTTGATCACAAATAGCTACTATTTCTTTTTTCTTTTTTTTTTTTTTACTTTGTTTCATCCATGTTTCCATGAATTTATTGAACCATCCTTGCATTTGTTACATAAATCCCACTTGGTCATGGTGTATCATCTTCTTCTTTTTTTTTTTTTTTTTTTTAATTCCCATTCTCTTTTATTTGTTTCTTTTTTTAAAAATTATGATTATACTTTAAGTTCTAGGGTACATGTGCATAACGTGCAGGTTTGTTACATATGTATACTTGTGCCATGTTGGTGTGCTGCACCCATCAACTCTTCGTCATTTACATCAGGTATAACTCCCAATGCAATCCCTCCCCCCTCCCCCTTCCCCATGATAGGCCCCAGTGTGTGATGTTCCCCTTCCTGAGTCCAAGTGATCTCATTGTTCAGTTCCCACCTATGACTGAGAACATGCGGTGTTTGGTTTTCTGTTCTTGCAATAGTTTGCTGAGAATGATGCTTTCCACCTGCATCCATGTCCCTACAAAGGACACAAACTCATCCTTTTTTATGGCTGCATAGTATTCCATGGTGTATGTGCCACATTTTCTTAATCCAGTCTGTCACTGATGGACATTTGGGTTGGTTCCAAGTCTTTGCTATTGTGAATAGTGCCGCAATAAACATACGTGTGCATGTGTCTTTATAGCAGACACATGAAAAAATGCTCATCACTGGCCATCAGAGAAATGTAAATCAAAACTACAATGAGATACCATCTCACACCAGTTAGAATGGCAATTATTAAAAAGTCAGGAAACAACAGGTGCTGGAGAGGATGTGGAGAAATAGGAAAACTTTTACACTGTTGGTGGGATTGTAAACTAGTTCAACCATTATGGAAAACAGTATGGCGATTCCTCAAGGATCTAGAACTAGAAGTACCATATGACCCAGCCATCCCATTACTGGGTATATACCCAAAGGATTACAAATAGCTACTATTTCTTAGATCCTTACTATGTGCAAGGTCTTGTGCTAAGTGCTTTGCATGTCTTATCTTATTTAATCATTACACTAACCTTATTAAAGTGAAGACAATCCCTGTTTTACAGATGAGAAAACTGAGGGCTCAGAGAGATTACTCAAGTCATACAGCTAAGTAAATTACAGATTCCAGATCTGAACCTAGGTGTGGCTGACTTTGAAGCCCTGTGACTTTCTTTTATACTACACTGTTTCTCTTAATAGCTACCCAAGATAGTTTCCACTCTGAAGATGTTAATTTGATATTTAAGCTGTCTACCCTACTGTCAGTTATGTTCCTTGCTGATCCTTCTTTGACTTGTCCTCTGCTGAGCTGAGTATTTATGGCTAGACCCAAATAAGCAGACGGGTTCTGCAAACCAGAAATTTAAAAAAGAATTTTTCATTAAGCATGTGATGGGTTATAGAGTTGTAATTTTTCTTACATTTTGGCAACCTTTAAATGTAGTATGCCCTATGAGAGTTACAGGAAGACAAAGTAATCTAATTCATTAAGCACTTATTATGTACCTTGTGCTTTAATATCTTTTTTATCTTGTAACTCTCTTAACCATCCTGAAGATAGGAACTACCCTCCCCATTTTATGGATTATATTAGAGAAGTTTACTAACTTGTTTAGCATCACACAGCTAAACAGAGACTTGAATTGTGATAGGAAGCCGGCTGTGTTAGATTTCTAAGCCATGCTATTTTCTTTAGATCATAGTGCCTCTCGGTTTCCTCATCTGTAAAATGAGAAGAATGATACTCATTATACAGGCAAATAATATCGTCTGGCATAGTTTAGGTGTTCAGTACATGGTAGTTATTTATTATTTTTATGAGAATCAACAAGAACTGGAAGCAACATAGACCCACAACATTCTACACTCTCATTTCTCTTTCTCCTGCTATTCTCTTCTCTTTCTCTTGTCCTTTCCCCTCTTCCCTTTCCCCATCCAACATTCTGTAAGATTAAACTATCTTTTTGTATTAAAAAATAAAAACATTGAACTAGCTCCATCCTGTCTTATTTGTTCAAGTGTTGTTAACATTCTTTAATGGGGGTTTTTAATCAGTTCATCATCATCACCAAAAGTACATCATTTAAATCTAGATTTAGTAAGCCCTAATAAGCCCTACTTAGGCTACAGTTCGGACACAGGGATTTTCAGGTCCGTAGTGTTCACCTTGACCCTCACAATTACAAAGAGGAGTGCCATTAGATTCCCATTAATTAAGGGCAAATGCTACCCGTCACTTTGAAAGTTTTGGTGTTAGAGTGTGTCTGTATTTCTGGTTTAGAAAGACATGATCTAAGTTGCTAGATATAAGATGTCATTTCTTGTCTTTTCTGTTAGCCCTAAACATCAGCTTGCTTTAATTAGAAATAACTGTAAGGCATCTGCTGAAAATATGTGCACTTTCATTAATCTAGGGTTACTCAAGAGAATGGCAAAGCGGTTTCTATATTACATTTGCTAATAAAGATTATAAACAGTATTTCAAGATGAGGACTAAAATGAAATACCTAAAACCTTACCAGGTCCAGCTGGTTCATATTTACATTGCCAGAAGGAGGGATTAGAGAAGCACTGCAAATGCACAACACCTTCTGTATTCTTAAAATTAAAGGGACAAATCGTTATCTGAAATGAGCTGCAGGCCAGGGAGGGGGAAAGATAACAATATCAGCAGGAACAAAGGTTGTGGCTGACCAGCTAAAAAGTGACCTTTTTTTTTTTTTTCATTTTCTCAGAATCTAAAAATGGAATCCCATTAAAATGCATTAAAACTAGGAAACAAATATAACATACAAAAGCCAGTATAGTCGCAGATGCTAAGTGTACACTTCCCACAACAGGGTTGTGCCTTAGTGTCATTACCATCAACCCATCCACCCAGCTTCCCCCTAAGCAGACGCCACTTCCTGGGAGTAAAGGAAGCATTTTTGGGAGCTAATCTCCCAGTTGGTCTCGGGCCACTAGGGTCCCATTCAGTTAGTTATTACTTCAGGACACTTACTGGTTCCCTAGTGGTTCCGAATAAATGATTGCAGCTCCTAAAACATTCTGACTTCCAAAGTAGCTTGTGCATGAGGAGAATGTGCAAATCTCATGAAATGAGATAATTCTGAGCTTCCAGAATCCTGTTAAATCCAGTATAAAACTGTGAAGCTGCCATACTTGGTGTCTTTCGTTAGTAAAAATCATGGACATCCTTCAGGAAAGCAAAACTACCCTCTCACTGCTAGTTTCCTTCTCCATAGCCAAGACGCGAGAAAAAATAAACGTCTGAAAATTAAAGATCTTTCAGCTATACCAGATGCCTTTGAAAAGAAACAACTCAGTCATTCAAACAGCCTGATTTTATGAGGTGACATTTTAGATTATGATATGACATTGCAGATTTGACATGATTGTGCTAATTGTGAGAAAATATGCTACTTTGATCAAACTAGAATGAAGGAAATAAAAAGACACTGTGGCTCAACTTGTAATAAAGAGCAGCTCATCCTCACAGCTTTGTGATTGTTGCTATAGTTATCTATTCAACATGGGATGCACAATACAGTTAACGTTTCATTACCAGTAGCCTGTTGCGTGCTTATTGTTAAAAGGAATTTAACATACAAGTTTTTGTATGAGTTGTTCACCTAATTCTGATTCCTCGTGCTGACTGGCATGAGACAGGGAGCTGGATTGTATTAAACTGGTTTTATTGTGATGTGACTATGATGGATGTGACAAGGGCCTCTATTATTCGCTGGGGAGTGTGGCCGTTAATGAAGCCATTAGCTGAGCTAAGGCAAGTGAAGAAAATAGGGAAATTACCACTATTCTGAAGCCATTAAGTTGTAATCCACCACTTTCTCTCCTTACTCAAAAAGGCATCTCCTTTTAAGGCCTCCCTGACTGTCCTTTAAAGATTCATTAATTCATTAACTTTCCAAGGAGATGGGGGTGGATAGCATAGTTGAAATTTTAATCAGTTCAGCGTATCATATTATTAACATTATGACAGTGTCTGTGCTCATTGCTGGATCACATCAGGTTAATTTTAAACAAACCACATTACAGCAGATGTCTTTCTGTTCTATACATAACAGAAGAGCTTCCATTTGTAGAGTACTTTAGATTTCACCAAGCTCTTTTATGTTTGGTTGATACCCAGGGCAGGCACTATCTACCCCTGTTATACAGATGAGTGAACTGAGGCTTAGTGAGGCTAAAATAACCTGAGGAATGAAGATCAACCAGCCACTAGATGGGCAGAAGTGGGTTTCACCCTTAAATTCTCACTGAACCTTTGTATTATGAATCATGCTTTTCCCATGTATAGTCTTTGCTGGAAAAAATGAAACGTCTGGTGAGCACAGATCTTTTGAAAATGAATAACTCGTGTTATATTCTGTATTAAATGTTTAAAAATATTTATTTAGCTATTCAGGGCTTTGCATCTTTTTTAAACAATGGCGGTGTGCTCTGTGCGAGTCATATATGTTATATACTACCCTGTGGGTGGTTTCAGTTTACTTATAAAACGTTTAGCTCAGTCAAGTTGAGTGATGTCTGGTACTTGGCAAAGCAGAGTGTTCTTAAAGACACAAGCTTTGGCTCCATAGCCCTTAGGAAACCAACATTTCCCAAGCAGAAGTTAGGACAGTTTTTTCTTTAAAGGGATAGTGAGGTCAATTCTATGCTCAATCCTTGCCATGCTAATAAAATTTGGGACCCAGAACCAGTGCCTTAGCTCATCCCCAAATTGATGCATCTTCAGACCTATTTGTGTATATATGTTGCACATTTAATTGTTGCTACCTATTGCAAGATACAAATGGGTAAATGACACACATTTTGATCTTCTACACTAGGGTATTCTTGAGACCTCCTAAAAGGGAGCATGAAGAACTGAGGCTTGGCTGGCTACTGGGCAGACCACTTTGCTTAACAACCATCCATGCAGACAGGTGCCCACAGGCTGATGGGCTGTCAGGTGAAGGCAGTCACAGGAAGGAAGGAAGTGGGATAGGAACTGAAACAAAGATTATTTCTCCTCATATATTTATGAGTTTCTCTAGGTGGGCTAGAGCCTAGAGTGAGGAGAAACTCAGTATGTATTGTTAAGCAGAATGGATAAAAGGAAAGGGACTATGACTTAAGAATTCATTGAGCAGTCTATGATCTTTTGGAACATTCCTGTCTTCATCACAAGTAAGTCCACACCTGGAAATGGAACTTTTCCTTCCAAACCACAGAGTGGATCACCAGGGAGAGAACTGTAATGAAATCTCTGTTTCTGAAACCAGGTGGCCTTACTGTTTCTGTGTGAGTTGGTGTTAGCGAATGGTTGCATGAAACCTTCCTGATGACTTATCTTCCTCTAGAGGGCAGAGCCAGGACTGGATCCGGGCCTCCTAAATTTTAGACCCTGGTATTCAAAAGGGGGTCCATGGAACAGCAGCATCGACCTCTCTTGGTATAACTTGTTGGAAATGCCCAATGTCAGGTGCCAGCCAAACTTCCTGCATTGCCAAAAGATCCCCAGGAAATGCATATGCACAATAAAGACCAAAGAGCCCTGCTGTTGAGCTCACATTGCTGATAGGCTTGGTTCATTGAAATGTGAATCTTATGTGCAATGACTAAAGATTGTGTTCTTTTGCCTTACTTTTACAAAAGAAGAAGGGAACTGATCTTGATTGGACTCCCTACCCTGTGCCAGTAACTGAATGTGCCTGGCATGCTATGTTTCTGCTTGGTTTCTGCTTGTTCAACCTTCACAACTACCCTGGGAGATAAGCATTGTCTTCCTAATCTTATAGGCAAGGAATTCTAAGCTGAAAAACAAAGTGACTTGCCCAAGGTCACAGGGTAATTGTCAAGGCTGGGGTTTGAACCCTAGTTTGTGTGTTTTCAAAGCCTTCCGCATGACAGCATGCTGTAGTAGAAAGCACAGAGAGAAAATCTGGAGGAGACGAAATTGCCTAGTTCCTCGGGGAACATCTCTAGAGGATTGATTTTATTATTGTTGTTTAATAACCCTAATTATTTGAGTATATTTTTTTGTAGTGGCTTACAGCATATCTTGATAAACATGCAAGAATTGATATTTGGCAGTATTATGAGAAATAACATTAGGCTGTAGCAGTGTTGTAAGTTTAGATACTTTTGTTGAATGCTCAATTATCTGCATGTCTTACTTTCAACTTTTTATTAATAGGGTTAAAGTAAGTGAACAACTCTTCTGCTCCTACCATCCATATCACTTATTTATTTTTGTCTCTCCATGTTCTGTGAAGGCAGAAGTCTTTTAAGTCTCAATAGCTAATTACCTCCCTTGGGAGAAAGCTGGGAAGACAGGAAACATCGAAAAGGTCAACTCAGTTTAAGCTGGTGATTTGCCACAATGTGAGGTGAGGTGGTCACTTTCGAACTTGGAGCGAATGGTCACTAAGAGGGGAACTTGCCAGGCAGCAAGGAAAGGAACCTCCCAGGGCCGCCCATTTGCCTCAGGCCTTGTGTTTTATTTCATAGCCTGCTCGAATTCATTGTATGGTTACATTTTTCCCCAAACAAAATACTCACCGCTTAAATATAATCCAGTTCTTTCCAAGAATTTTGGGATTTGCCATTTGAATTACTCACAAGACTTCTTTCCTGTATACTCACGACTGTTTCCTAAAAGTATCCCAGTTGGGAAATGATTTGCTGCCCCAAGAAAACAAGCAGGTTTACATATCCCCATCCCCACCCCGCTTCTTTCTCTCTCTCTCTCTCGCTCTGATTTCTTCCACTCTTCCACTAGGGCCAGCTGAGAATCCTCCCAATGTGTGAGTGTGTACACACCTGTGTAAGTGTGAGTGTGCACACATGTGTCTCAGTTTGCCTCTGTCTTAGGGATTGGGGCTGCTGTAAAGCAGCCTTATATTGGGCAGGTTTTCCTACATGTTGATTGTTAATGAGATTAATATTTTCTCCCTTGTTATGTAGGGCAATTCGGTATTAACAAGCTGTCATCTTTTTCTTTCTTACTGTGGGGCTTTCTCAACTGTCATGCCATCAGGCTCATGAGCCTTTCATGAAAAAGATATGGGCCTCTTATGAGTCCACTGAGCTCAGTCCACATGAACAGCCAGTCCAGTCACTGGCAGAATCTGTGGTACTGTGTTACAATCACCACAGTCATGAGTAAATTTGAGAGGAGATGCTGTGAGGCTATGCAAATATCCCATTGTTTCTTAAAGCTTCACTCACTAATTTTAGCATCTGTTGATGAAAGTTGCCTGCAGAAATTATTACTATGGTGTTCTAATGATTTTCTATTTCTCTCCTTCCATCAACCTTTATTAATTTCTTCTGTGAAGAATCCCTTCTTCTATTTATACATTACCCAATTTGTTTTAATAAGTTGGGAATCATGGATATTTATTTTATTCTATGAGTTATAATCAAATACTGTTGTTATTTATTTTGTTGCTCAAATTGTTCTAGCTGTAGCTAGGGGTTTTCCACCCCCTTCGCTTCTGGTTGAGGAACAGGCTGGAGAGGGGAATGCCTTGCCCAAGATCATGCCTTTGGAGAGAGCGCCAGGGTTAGAACGCAGATCTATCCCTTTTTGAACTCACAGTTCAGGCCTGTCTCCATTATACTGTGCCACTTTATGAAACACTGAAAAGTATCTAGGTATACTCTCTCACTTTGCTGTGTTTCTTTACTCTTTTGATTAACACAATTTTGATTGTCCTTCGGAGTTGGGTACAGGAGGAAATTTTGGGTGTCAGCCTCCTCTGTTGGAAAGCCTTTTTGTCACAGACAAATAACTTCACTAGCTTGATCTACTGTAGAGTGGAATTTAAAATAAGCTGGATGCCTTTGGGTTGTTATCCGATAATAAGGCAGCATAGGTAGGGTGACCATACATACTGGTTTGTCTTGAGTAGTCCTACTCAAGACCTACTCAAGGCCAGTATATTTAGTGTTTTTGTAGTATTGGGTTTAGATGTATGATACTGCTTTGTATTTACTGTGGCCATATGCAAAAAGATATTACCACTTTAGCACTGATTGGGTCTCAGTTATTTGTGTGTTATCATGCATCTATTTAATTGAGCAGCTACTGCGTGCAAGGAGCTGTGAGAAATGAACATGAGGCCAAGATATTGACCTTGCCTTCAAGGAACTTACAGTCTTTTCAGATAATCCATACCCACAAACACCATAAAAAGTAGACAGAATTAAGAACTATGAGAGCTACACAGAGAACATGACGGGAATTCAAATAAAGTACTGCTCCTTTCTTGCAGTGAGGGGTCTAGAGTGGCTCTGAGGTTGATTTTGTACATGAAGAGATGAGAAAGGACAATCTAAGTGGAAGATACAGGAGAAACACAGATATAAACAAAAGAATATCAAGGGAACTGTTTGCAGATCCCGTTGTCTGGTTGCATGACACAGAATATAGCAGAAAGCCATGAACCAGCTGAAAGTAAGAAGAATTTGGTTGGCTGCAGACAGGCAGTACAAAAATGTAAGGGCATACTAACCTTTATTCCATCACTGTGGGCCAGTTACTATGCTAGGAATCTTATATACCTTCTCTCATTTCATCCTCAAAATTTCTCTGAGGAAGGGAGTGCTTTTCTTATTCTTTCCTTATATTAAGGACTATGAATATATTTCAGGAGAAGAGCTTCCAAAATGCTTCCAATAAATATGTGGGATGGTTAAGCAATGGCACAACAAATTTAGTTGCCATGACCTAGGTCTGTCCAAAGGCCCCTCTACAATTCAGAAGCTCTCAAGAGAGAAATGTCAGCTTCCCAAGTGTCTGGATTTAATAACATTTGAACAAAGAAAAAGACCTTCCTAGGAGACCTCCATTTTACCTGGAGGTATTTCCTTTCTATTAGTTCTACCTGTCTATCTATGTGTGTACCAAGAAGAGGGTCACGTTTTCCCCTTCATCCTGCACCTATCACTTTCCATCACTCTCCACTGCTCTGACCGCTAAGCTCTTTCATCATCTGACAATGACTTGTAATTTAACAGAGGCCATGTGCTAAGCAGGACACTGCAGTATTGGCTGGCCAGTTTGACTCAGCTGTCTTCCCACTGCAAGTCAATTGTTTTTGCCTGAAATTATTTCAGCAAACTTTGTGCTGTATCTGTGTTATGCTTTTGGCCAGTTTGTTAATGTAAGTGCTCCTTGGTAGTAGGAGTAAGATCAATTCCTGCTCTACCTACCCATGGCCCTTGGACAATACCCTCTACCCAATGGGTTTCACCAACAGACACTTTGTGGTGGGCATGTTGGCAAAAATGTTTGACTCCCAACCACTACTTCCCAAGGTTTTGCCATGCACAAAGCTCTCCTTATTTGCACACTGGGGTTTTCTGTAACTGCAATGTCCATCCATGTCTAAGGAAGCAGCCAAATAAAGAAGCTGCTTCCCTTTTATTTTATTTTATTTTATTTTATTTTATTTTATTTTATTTTATTTTTTTGAGACAGAGTCTTACTCTGTTGCCCAGGCTGGAGTGCAGTGGTACAATGTTGGCTCACTGCAGCCTCCACCTCCTGAGTTCAGGCAATTCTCCTGCCTCAGCCACCCGAGTAGCTGGGATTACAGGCATGTGCCACCACACCAGGCTAATTTTTGTATTTCTACCTGAGATGGGGTTTCGCCATGTTGGCCAGGCTGGTCTTGAACTCCTGACCTCAAGTGATCCACCCACCTCGGCTTCCCAAAGTGCTGGGATTACAGGCGTGAGCCACCGCACCTGGTCTACCTCCCATTTACTTTAAAACATCTGTTCTAGTCTTCCAGTGTAGGCATGATCATAAGGTGGGAACACCTTTAATAGTTAAAATGGATTCTGAACAATTGGCTCATGAAATTAAGAGAATATAAAAATACAATCTTTTTGGTATGTGTGCCATAATATATACTGGCTAGTTATATCTTTAATCATTTTTAAAGTATTGCAATATCATCTACATGAAAATAACTCTGCATTGGTATAAAATATTTGCTTTTTATGATGTTTTTGTTTTAGTTAAAAAGATTCATAGGGCTAAAAGGAACTTTTAAAGGTCATCAGGTTTGTTCTCATAATCTAGCAATCAGCCATTCTAGGCAAGTGAAAATGTAGTTTGCTTATAACAGTGTCCTGAAAAATAATTTTTCAACCTTGAGGTGGGGCTATGTCGACTATTTTCGTATCCCATTCCTTGCTTGGAAATAGTAGAGACTCAACAAATATTCACTGAAAAAGCGAATGAGCCTTTAAAGGAAATGCATTTAATTGGCTAGAAAGCAAATTCTGAACACATATTTATAGAGTGGATGCATGGAAGAAGGAATGGGCAGACAAGCCACTAGGAAATCTTCTGATGTAGCTAACCTGATTTTCTCATGTTACAGATGAAATCAGTTTCTTCTTATTCAGTTTACACAGTGTAAGTGAGTTTCCTCAACTAGTCATCATACCCTCTCTATTTGAAGGAAGTTATTAATTCTTCCCTCAGTCCCGTCTCTTCTGGCTGAGTAATCATAGCCTCATTTACCTTTCCTCATAGGTTCATCTTTCCAAGCCTTTGAGAGTCTCTGTGGCTCTCTGATCCCCAAATGCATCATAATCCTCTCTCTGTTTTAGAGCCTAGGCCTAGATATGCCAATGTGAGATTTACAGAGGGATTAGTGGGCATTTTGTATCTAAACCTGGATGATGACAATCACAGACTTCATTAGTGGATAAAGAAAACCATAAGACAATAGGGGTCTTGTGGGATTTGTGGTGAGTTTTTTTCAAAATTATGTTTGATCACTCTTTGCTCTTCTTTCCCCGAGTTGCTGTTTCTGGAACTCACAGTTGTGATTAGATAACATCAGAAAAGGAGGCTGCTACCTTTCACTCTTGGTTATTAAAAACAATATGTTTAATAGTTTATTACACATTTTCAAATACTTCCTCTAAAAACTGGAGAAAGATTCCCCCCACCCCCATGCAATTCTGTGGCTCAAAGTTTGTCTTTTAGCTAGAAATATTGATTTGCTGTTGTTTAGCCACCAATGGATTGCTTCTTATCTCTGAGACTGGATTTTTGTTAGAATGAGAGTTGACAGAATTCAGATTTAGTCAAGTGAGGTGTGTCAGAGTTGGTAAAATGTTAAAGTTTGAGAACAAATTGGATGTTAACCCAGGAAATTCTGTGTGAATTTTGTCAAAAGAAGTGATTTCAGGAATCAGGACCTTTGTGGTGTATATTTGCAGAGAATAATTATTTAATTGCAGAAGATAATTATTTAAATGCCTGAGTCTCCTTTTGGGGGAGGAGAATTGATTTCCACAGATTTGTTTATACAGATTCAGTCATAAAGCAAACCTGAAATGAAAAGTCAGTCCAAATATTTAACAGAGAATTGCATCAGGTTTGGTACATTCGTATACTGGATGATAATTAATTTTTCTTCTTTGTATTTTTTTGAAATTTCTAATTTTGTTTTATAATGACCCTGCATTACTTTTATATATGCTTATATAACAAGTAAAGAAAGACACAAACATACTTCAAATATGAACCCTATTTTGTCAAATAAAAAAATCATATACAGATGCTCCCCCATCGATCTATGATTTTTTTTACCTTACAGTGGTTTGAAAGTGATAAGCATTCAGTAGAAACCATACTTCAAATTAGTAATTGAAATGCATGTTCAGCTTACAGTATTTTCAACTTATGATGGGTTTATCGAGGAGCATCTGCAAATACATATGTGCAGGAAAAAAACTAGAAGGAAATATACCAAAATGTATTGTGTTAATGGTTATTACCAATGATTGATAAGATTATAGGCTGCTCATCTGATCTTTGACAAACCTGACAAAAACAAGATATGGGGAAAGGATTCCCTATTTAATAAATGGTGCTGGGAAAACTGGCTAGCCATAAGTAGAAAGCTGAAACTGGATCCTTTCCTTACTCCTTATACGAAAATTAATTCAAGATGGATTAGAGACTTAAATGTTAGACCTAAAACCATAAAAACCCTAGAAGAAAACCTAGGTAATACCATTCAGGACATAGGCATGGGCAAGGACTTCATGTCTAAAACACCAAAAGCAATAGCAACAAAAGCAAAAATTGACAAATGGGATCTAATTAAACTAAAGAGCTTCTGCCCAGCAAAAGAAACTACCATCAGAGTGAACAGGCAACCTACAGAATGGGAGAAAAAATTTGCAATCTACTCATCTGACAAAGGGCTCATATCCAGAACCTACAAAGAACTCAAACAAATTGACAAGAAAAAAACAAACAATCCCATCAAAAAGTGGGCAAAGGATATGAACAGACACTTCTTAAAAGAAGACATTCATACAGCCAACAGACACATGAAAAAATGCTCGTCATCACTGGCCATCAGAGAAATGCAAATCAAAACCACAATGAGATACCATCTCACACCAGTTAGAATGGCAATCATTAAAAAATCAGGAAACAACAGGTGCTGGAGAGGATGTGGAGAAATAGGAACACTTTTACACTGTTGGTGGGACTGTAAACTAGTTCAAACATTGTGGAAAACAGTGTCGTGATTCCTCAAGGATCTAGAACTAGAAATACCATTTGACCCAGCCATCCCCCATTACTGGGTATATACCCAAAGGATTATACATCATGCTGCTGTAAAGACACATGCACACATATGATTTTTGCGGCACTATTCACAATAGCAAAGACTTGGAACCAACCCAAATGTCCATCAGTGACAGACTGGATTAAGAAAATGTGGCACATATACACCATGGAATACTATGCAGCCATAAAAAAGGATGAGTTCATGTCCTTTGTAGGGACATGGACGCAGCTGGAAACCATCGTTGTCAGCAAACTACTGCAAGAACAGAAAACCAAATACCGCATATTCTCACTCATAGGTGGGAATTGGACAATGAGATCACTTGGACACAGGAAGGGGAACATCACACACCAGGTCCTATTGTGGGGAGGGGGTAGGGGGAAGGGATAGCATTAGGAGATATACCTAATGTAAATGATGAGTTAATGAGTGCAGCACACCAACATGGCACATGTATACATATGTAACAAACCTGCACGTTGTGCACATGTACCTAGAACTTAAAGTGTAAAAAAAAAAAAAAAAAAAAAAAGATTATAGGCTGCTTGTATGCATTTTTCATTCTTCTCTATATTGTTACAGTTTAAAGAACATGTATATGTGAATCAGGGTTTCTTAATCTTGACACCACTGACATTTGCAGCCAAGTAACTCTTTGTTGTGAGGGGCCATCCTGATTATCGTCCTGAGTTTCCCTGACCTCTACACACTAGATAACAGAAACACCTATTCCTCCATAGGTGTGACAACCAAAAATGTCTTTAGACATTGCGTAATGTCGCTTGGGAGGGGGCAAAATCAGCCCTGTTTGACAACCACTGATATAAATTAAATTAGTGCTTCTTTAGTAAGAAACTTTCCAGCCATATAGAAACAAAACTAAGGCTTAAATAACTATAAATAAGGTAAGCAACAACATAGCTCCCCTACACTACTCTCTTCTCTTTCCATTCTCAGTAGAATGCAAGTGTGGGAAAATGGCCTGGTTGAAGTTTACAGAGTTGTCAGGCGATGAATGGTTTTGATAAGCCACCAATTCCCTCCCCATAAAATAAATAGACTACATAAAGCAATATGGGCATAGAGATTTCTTATATGTTTAGGCACACAATTAGCACTTAATGTGTGTTTAATAATAAGCAATGAACCTCTTACCAAATTAGTAGTAGAACTTATGGTCCTTTTCTGCTCTAAACTCTCCTCCAGATGCTGGGAAGTGAAAAAAAAAAAAAAAAAAAAAAGAAGAAGAAAAGAAAAGAAAAAGAAAGAAAAAGAGATTGGGCAAAAGTTGAGTTGCTTTCTGCCTGTGGTCCTTGGAATTACAACTTTAAAATTTTTGTTCTGGAGACCCTGTGTATTGCAAAGGTCCCATTCAAGAAAAGGACTTCCTCTCTTTTGGAGAGCACCTGTGCAGTAAAGGGTTAACCGAGCAAGCTTGGGGTGTTCCAACCCTGCATATTCCAAAAACAGGGCCAGTCAAGGGCTTCTGGGAGATAACCTCTAGGTCCTTGGAATATTCTATGTGATGAGAGGGTCTTTGTATACCTGGGGAGTTAAGCCACACCAGATAGTTTATGCTAACAATGTGGGTTATGGTAGGATCCTTGGGCCACTGTGTATCAGTTTGAGCTCTGGAGGGACTGGAGACTGAATAAATAAAATCAGGCACGTGGGTGCTCCATGACTACTGACTAGTCTTCAATAAAAATCTGGACACCAATACTCAGGAGAGCTTTCCTGGTTGGAAATATTTTGTACATATTGTCACCCATCATTGCTTGGGAAATTAAGCACTGTCTTTACTACTCTCCTGGGAGAGGAAAACTAGAAGCTTGTACCCGATCTCTCGTGGACCCTACCATGTGTACCTTTTTCCTTTGCTGATTTTAATCTGTATTCGTTTATTGGAGTAAACCATAACCATGAGTATAGCACTTTCTGTGACTTGAGTCCTTCTAGCAAAACATACTTGAGGGTGGTCTTGCGAACCCCTGACACAGCCACATGTCCTTTAACTCACAGAGAGTGATGGGGAAAGTCAGGGTCGAAGCATGGTGTGAAAACCCCAAATCTATGGCCTTGCCCAGTGTGTGTCAACTCTGACTTGATGTACAGCTTGAATTGGCTATTTGGTCCTCTAGTAGGCAGGGTCTTCACAGGCCAGGTGAATGTTGGAGCCCAAGTACCTGACTGGGGGGCAAGCTGCACTTCATACCTGGGATTCTATCCAACTGGGGAGAATATTGGTCAGTATCCTCTTCCCTGAGAATCAGACACATGTGTACATTTGCCAGGGTTTCGCTTGCCAGGCAAGCATAGCAGAGGTGTGGCCTTTAATTGCCTTTGGTTCTCAAAGTGTTCTGAGCAGTGTACCTGAACCACTATGCTTGTTGGTCTGCTCACTTTGCTGTTTTGTTTTTTGAGTAGAGGGAATAAGTTTAATATTACAAAACAAGTCTTGGCTTCATAGCACAGATAGATGCCTTTGTATGAATGAAAAAGTCAAATCTGGGAGAATGGAGAATGGAAGGCCTTATAGGTTTAGATTTTTCTCTAGCATGTTTCATTCAAAGCCTGTTTACCTCTGGATATGGAAACTGGGGACATCCTTTACTTATAGCATCTGCAGAGACAACTGCTCCTAAGTTAGTCAGGGCCCCAACTCCATTCTAGGTATTTGTTGCTTGGTGGGAAGAAAATCAAAACAGTAAGAAATGAGTGGTTTTACCCCTAGTAGCTTGATCCTGCAAGACAGGGAATTGCACCAAAGATCTGACAAATGGTGGGGATTTAAAAAATGCTCGGGATGGTTCTCCCTTCTGTGTCAGAACACATTATTTGAGGCTAAAAGGAGAGGAGACTCTTCTTTAAGGAATTCTTAAATTGAACTGTAACTAACACACAGTAAAATGTTGCTTACACCCAGGTAACTGCTACCCAAAACAAGATACAGACCAACTCTGTCCAATAGCAATATAATACAAGCCACATCTATAATTTTAAGGTTTTTTTTTTGCAGCCACATTAGAAAAGGTAAAAAGATACAGGTGAGATAAATTTTAACACTATATTTTCAATCCAGTGTATTTGAGTCATCATCATTTCAACACATAATTAACGTAGAAATTATAATTAAACTTCACATTTTCTTTGTAACAAGTCTTTGTTACAAGCATATTTTATACTTAAAACACATTTCATTCAGATGCCAACATTAAAAAAATTGTGGTAGAAAACACATAACAAATGTACTGTGGCCTTCTCTGAAAGGGGTATAAAGTGCTCAGGCTGTGAACGAGTATAGGCTTCTGGAACAGAGTGCTGTCCTTGGGTTTTACTTCCCAGTGACTTTGAATCCTGAATTCCTGTGGTCAAAAGGCAGACTCCTAGAACTTGATCTGAAGACTGAAACTGTACCTGAGCCTCTATCTGTGTCCTCAACTCATTCTTTGCTGTTTGTTTATTTCTTCCATGTCCCCAGACCCTAACTTCCTTCCACTAATATTACTGAGAGTTTGCCAATGCAGGACAATCTACAGAGTGCTCCCAAGGGAAAGACATTGTAATCCCTGGAAGAACTTATAACTCAGTAGAAGAAGACACTTCCAGACACCATTAAAAACTATGACATAGCCCTCAGACTAGAGGAAGCCTATGGTTAGAGGGAGCTTCCTCAGGTTAGAGGAAGGTACAACATGGAAGTATGGCTAGGAGTTGAGGAGGCAAAGAGCAGGGTCTAAGAATGAATAGAGTGTGGATTAACTGTCAGATGGCCAGCTTTACTATTTATAGGCTGTGTCACCTTGAGTCAATTGCTTCATCTCTCTGGGCTTCTTTGCCATTATCTGCAAAACAGGGATAATACACATATTTACCAGAGGTGTCAAACATCAAACAAAAATGAATATTAAACATTTGTTGCAATGACTGGCTCATTTGCTCACTCATTCATTCAACAGATATTTTAAAACATTAATCATATGCCAGGTGCTGGGCTATTTGCTGGGGATACAGCAATAAAGTGAGGTAGGCGTGGTCTGTATTCTCTTAAAGTTTGACATCCAGTTGAGGAGTTTAATTAACAGTATTATCATGGTGAGAGGCAGACATGAGAAAGGCCATGGTGCATGGTGCAACTGAAGAAAAGTGAGAGGTTTAAATCAAGTTTACCTGTGCCTGGAGGGAGACAGGACTGGAGGTTAGCAGAAGGTGATAAAACTGAATGAGTTAGATTGGGCCCCCATCACAGTCTCAATCCTGATGAAAAAATTTTGGAAATCTTCAATAAGCTTTTCAATATTTGGGATTATTCAAGTATTTTAATAAAACTAGAATAGACAATTCTGTTTCTTATGGGGATAATGGAAGACACTCCAGTTTAATTTGCATTTGCCATGTCTTACTGTCCAGATTTCAGACTCTTTAAGATTAGGGAGCATACTATCCCTGAATCTTCCACCCACACTGCTTTTGCAGTGTAGCTTAGACTTAGATTCTTCTTGACTCTCTACATATGTTGGCCAGAATTGGGTCTGGCACAGAATGAATGTTCAATAGATGTGTGCTGAATGGCTGAATGGGAGATTGGATGGATGCCCAAGATGCTGGCAGAGTCAGTCTGGCTATTCCAGGCTCCTCCCACAAGTCAACCCCTGCAGAGAAGAGGCAACTTTCCACCCAATAGAAGGGGACATGGCCTAGAAGTTAAGATATCTGGGTCCTAGCCCTGTCTCTGGCATTCATTTGCTTTGTGATCTTGGGCAAGTCACTTAACTCCTCTGGGCCCGTTGCCCAACCTGCAAAACCAATGAGCTTTGACCTCTGGGATCTCCTTTGTGTTTCACATTTCATGATCATCTGGCTCCCAAGGTTAATTTTCTCCAGTCTCCTGGCTCCTGACACTCACATGTTGTGTAAGCTGCTCACTAGCCTATATTTTGTGGAACTGAACTCAAGCCAATTAAAAACAGAGTACATTAACAAGAGTGTCAGTGAAGATGTCTGATCCCATTGTTGTTGCAAAGGGTTAGTGAAGGGGCTGCGAGAAGATTATGGTCTCTGTTGAAACGTGTATTTAACTATTCGTTCCTTTCTCTGTATTTTCGTCATATACCCACTGAGTACTTGACCATTGCTGTGCATGAAGAAGAGGAAGAATTAATCCTCATCTGACCTCTATTTAAATGATACATTTTAGTTTCGACATAGAGTGATTCTAAGTTCTGCCCTGATAAGGCCAGTTTCTGCCACCTTTTTGATCTGTAACATGTTCTGCTTCCTGGTTTGATCATCAGAGGACTTGGATTTGTCAAGACATGTCCCTCAGCAATATCAGCATTTCTTTTTGGGGACAGTTACTGACTAAGTTCACAGCACTGGGGAGAAAGAACCGAACAGCTAGAAAGATGACAGCCAATGACTATAGGTTTCCCATCCCATTTTAGTCATCTCTCACAAAACTAAAATCACCATAAGAAATCTTTCTGCATATGTAAGAGTCTGTATTTTCAGCCTTGGAATATTCATTCAGTTTTTATGCATCTGATTATGCACATACCAATAACCCTCTAATTTATGGATGCTTGCTATTAGGTTTTGTTTAAATGAGTTCCTTCCAAAAGGAACCAGCCTTCTGTTCTAAAGAGACACGTAAACCACACGAGGTGATTTTTCCTACAACTGATTTCAAGTGTGGAGTCTTCAGGGTGTAATTTAGATGTAGCTGTGATGGTTTATGGCCACAGAAACTGTAGGTGTGTGGGTAGGAGGCTACATGGTACTTACGAATGACTGGAAGCCAGAGAGCAGAGGGATAAAGCCAGCGGTGGGGATTTTAGCTCAGTTTCACATCTCTACCCCAAGGCATTAGATGCTGCTAATTCTTCAAAAGCCAAAGATTTGTTTTACAGAAGAAATTCTGATTTGATTAAGATATTGCTTCCAGACCTAATGCCTACATCCATGATTAGAAAAAAACTGCATGTTATCTAAGCATAGAAAAGCCACATGATTTGAAAGTATTTTACAGAAGTAACATTTAGTGTAATTACAGTACATTTAGATTAATTATAACCCTGGTTCTGGGCACCACCATACTTAAGGTCGTATCAGCATTTTTGTTTTTAACCCTGTGTGGAATAAGTTTATCCTCTGGCTGCATATTTTTTTACTCCAGAAAATATTTGAGTTCCACATAACGCGAGATCAAAATTGAATGGCCTTTTCTACTTTTAGGCTAACTTTAAAAAGATGTAGTTTCAGAGAGGCTATTCTCTTTAAGATTGTTGTTTGTGTATAGAATCTCAAAATAGGTAGACATTAATTTTGAAAAAAATGAAAATGGTCACAATGCTTAGATAGGAAGTTGACTTGCTATAAATGGCTTGTGTTTCCCTTTGAAAGGCTTTATAGCATTGGCCATAAAGT
The DNA here is from genome assembly GCF_047675955.1 of Chlorocebus sabaeus. NCBI lineage: Eukaryota > Metazoa > Chordata > Mammalia > Primates > Cercopithecidae > Chlorocebus > Chlorocebus sabaeus. Next base: position 7,414,865 of record NC_132933.1, on the reverse strand, counting down.
AAAACCTGGTTGACATTTAACTGCCATGTCTGTCCAGAACTTACCTATCTGACCTGAGTGTGTGGCTCCATTCAAATTGGGCCCTTAGGGAGGCACCACCTTATTCTAACAGTTCTACCTGACTAGGCAGGTAACAGTTTGAAATTGCACCTTTGTGAATGGCCTTTGGAATCTGTGGCTGGTTCTTTTTTAATATCCTTCATTGTAAACCCCAGATTTTCATTTATTGATGGTAGTGGTGATTGTGTTTTTTTGAAACAACCAGAATGTAATTTGGAACAAGATTTGGTGAGTAAGGGGGCTGATAAGGTCGAATACAGGTTGTACTAAAAAATGAGCTGTGGCTCTAAGATAATGAGCCTAATTTTCATGCATGGTTCATAACTGTAGCTGAAGGTAATTCCCTCAGAGCAGTTCTAAATGTGGTTGAAGAATGCATGTCTCCTTGAAGATGGTGTATAGTTTCCTCATAGTGTTGCTTCTAAGAGTCAGCATTTATTTAAATGTTAAATGTCTGGAAGTTCCTCTTATGAAGAGTCTCATTGTCTTATAGTTATAAACCATGTAAGTAAAGGGAGATTTCTTTAAATTCTAAGTATTGGACTGTAATGAAACTAAAAATTGTTATGACTTATGGCCTATTTTGCTGTTGCTATAATAGAATACCAGAGACTGGGTAATCTATAAAGAACAGAGATTTATTTGTTACAGTTCTGGAGACTGGGATGTCCAAGATCAAGGAGCTGCATCTGGCAAGAGCCTTCTTGCTGTGTCCTGCCATGGCAAAAGGTGGAAGAACATAGTTCCTAACTGTAGCTGAAGATAAATCCCTCAGAGAAAGAATGCACGAAAAAGAGAGAGAAAGACAGAGAGCAAGGTAGGAGCAAGGAGAGTGCTGAACTCTTAAAGATCTCACCTCTCAACACTCTTGCGTTAGGGATTAAGTTTCTAACTTTGGGGGACACATTCAAACTGTAACAACCTGTCATATATAATAAAGGCATTTCCTAAAATCTATTATCTTTATACAAATGAATGGAAACATTCTCAAAAATATTTGTTAATGCTAGCTAATAGTTGGCATTTTATTGAGCACTTACCATTAGTCAGGCAGTGTGTTTGCCATGCTTTAACTGGTTTACCTATGACTTTTTGAGAACCTTAGAGACCCATCCTTTCAAATATTATCAATTATGTTCATAGAGAGGTTAAATAACTTGTCCAAGGTACACAGCTTGTAAAATGCTGAGCTGGGATGAGAAGTCAGGCCAGTCTAACTCAGGGTCTGCCCATTTTGCCCCACCGGATGCTTCAGTACATTTGATAAACACATGCATCCTGAGTAGAGCCACAGATTATTGCTTCCCAGCATTCTAGGTGTTCTCTTGGTTGATCGAGGCAAAAGGAAGGACTGTTCAGCCATTTTTTACAGAGCAAGTTATATCAAATGAACAAAAGAATCAAGACAAAAGCAGTGAATTTCTCCAGCCCTCACTTGGTTTTATTTTTCTTTTCCCTTTCTATTTTGCCCTGCTAGGTTGTATTTTACCTTTTCGTGGTGGAGTTGTTCAGGCGAGTGGCTCTCATCAGGAACAAATGATGCCGTAAATCCGGGCTAAAATCAATGAGGTTATGAGCTCTAAGAGTGAGATGCAGTTCGTGGGCCCAAGTGTTTTCCCTTCTTAACATGCTGCACCTTGGAAGCCAGAAGCCAGAGGCTTGGGTGTTGTTCTATATGCAGTTAGTTCTCTCATTTACAGACATATATATAGCTGCTCTGTCACTGAGCTGGGTTCCCAATACCCATCTTCCCATTTTAAACAAGAGGAATGTCAAGAAGAAATAATAGAGAGTACATATGCTCTCATGCCTGTCTCCAAACATTTAAGAAAAGAGACAGAAAAGGAAATGCCAAACAAAACCACCTTTTGATAATAACACTGTAATGTAAAAATTATTGCCTGGAATTCTTGCAAATGGCTTCATCTCCCTCTCTTGGAGAGACTGGTACCAGCTCTTTAGCTTTACTCAGCTAAAGGGAACTGATTTACCAGTGCCAAATGCATTAATTTAGTAAGAAAGAGAACAATAGCAATGGAGGCCATTCAGTTTTCTGATGACTGGTTATGGCCATTTTCTGAAGTACTGACTTCACTTAGAGGAAACTCATTAACAGGCATCAGGCATCTTAGGTAGTGGCTGTGAGTGAGAAACATGACTCTCAAATACTGTGTCTTCATTCTCAGCTGTTGGTGCCCTTAGTGTGTGAGATAGTGGAAGGGTAATAGGAGTGACCACTGAGATTTCTACTCCAAAAAGACAGGTTCAATCCTATAAGAGAAGCTAGTTTTCCAGTTGGAGCTGGCCTATTCTAGTTAACTAGGTGGGAAAATGGACTTATTTTCTACTCCCTCATCACACAGATTTCTTGGCTTGGGGAAGGGCTGTTACTAGGGTCACAACATTTTAAAAATATCACTAATCAAGATGAATATTATTTTAATGTGGTATTTGTGAAAAATCAAAACTCATGCAGAAAAGTCCACAATGAATAAAAAATCTATTTTTTTTAAAACTTTAAGTTCTGGGATACATGTGCAGAATGTTACAGGATTATTACAAAAGTATACATGTGCCACGTGGGGTGGTGGTTTGCTGCACCCATCAACCCGTCATCTCCATTATGTATTTATCCTAATGCTATCCCTCCTCTAGTCCCTCACCCGTTGACAGGGCCCGGTGTGTGATGTTCCCCTCCCTGTGTCCATGTGTTCTTATTGTTCAACACCCACTTATGAGTGAGAACATGCAGTGTTTGGTTTTCTGTTCCTGTGTTAGTTTGCCGAAAATGATGGTTTCCAGCTTCATCCATGTCCCCGCAAAGGACATGAACTCATCCTTTTTATGGCTGCATAATATTCCATGGTGTATATGTGCCACATTTTCTTTGTCTAGTCTATCATTGATGGGCATTTGGGTTGATTCCAAGTCTTTGCTATTGTGAATAGTGCTGCAGTAAACATACGTGTGCATGTGTCTTTATAGTAGAGTGATTTATAATCCTTTGGGTATATATGCAATAATGGAATTGCTGGGTCAAATGGTATTTCTAGTTCTAGATCTTTGAGGAATTGCCACACTGTCTTCCAAAATGGTTGAACTAATTTATACTCCCAGCAACAGTGTAAAAGCATTCCTATTTCTCTACATCCTCTCCAGAATCTGTTGTTTCCTCACTTTTTAATGATTGCCATTCTAACTGGTGTGAGACGGTATCTTATTGTGGTTTTGATTTTCATTTATCTAATGACCAGTGATGGTGAGCTTTTTTTTCATATGTTTGTTGGCTGCATAAATGTCTTTTTTTGAGAAGTGTCTGTTCATATGCTTCACCCACTTTTTGATGGGGTTGTTTTTTTCTTCACACTATACTACAAGGCTACAGTAACCAAAACAGCATGGTACTGGTACCAAAACAATATATAGACCAACGGAATAGAACTAAGGCCTCAGAAATAATGCCACACATCTATAACCATCTGATCTTTGACAAACCTGACAAAAACAAGAAATGGCGAAAAGATTCCCTGTTGGAAAAACTGGCTTTCCATATGCAGAAAACTGAAACTGGACCCCTTCCTTACATCTTATACAAAAATTAACTCAATATGGATTAAAGACTTAAACATAAGACCTAAAATCATAAAAACCATAGAAGAAAACCTAGGCAGTACTATTCAGGACATAGACATGGGCAAAGACTTCGTGACTAAAACACCAAAAGCAATGGCAGCAGAAGTCAAAATTGACAAATGGGGTCTAATTAAACTAAAGAGCTTCTGCACAGCAAAAGAAACTATCATCAGTGTGAACAGGCAACCTACAGAATGGGAGAAAATTTTTGCAATCTATCCATCTAACAAAGAGCTAATATCCAGAATCTACAAGGACCTTAAACAAATTTGTAAGAAAATATCTGAATTTTAAACAAAGACAGGATATGTAACAGTGCCATTCTGAGCCATAGTGAAGCCTGAGGCAAAAGGAAAAAGTAAGACATTTTGATTTTTAACAGCATTTTAAAATTTCATTTATCTTGATGACAGTTTTTTTTCTGGGAGGGGTACCTCCTGTTCTCCTCAAAGTCCAGCTCTAATGCTTTCTCTCTGGGGTTTTGCCTGATTTTTCTCTGTACCCCTCACCACTTCAGTGTGAATGTATTTCACCTCTGGTCACCCATTAATACTTTCTGCAGATCTCCTTACAGTTCCTGCCATGGTAGACCATACTTTTTATATATTTGAAGTATTTGCATTTTTCGTAAGACAATGGCTTCCTTGAGGATGAAGTCTATGTCTTTTGCTTTTTGTATCCATAATGCCAGCCAGACATTTTGTAGGTAATAAAAAACATATCTGTTGATTGTTAAAAACCAAAAAATGAGTGAATGAATGAGTTAAATGAATAAATGAACATAACATTTGAGATTTCTTTTAGTATTTTATTAGTGGATTTACATTTCAACAATTATTCCTAAATGTAACCTTGGATCAATTTTGACCCTTAATTTGGGAAATCAAAGTCACCTGGAAATAACTGGCTCTAGGGTATTTCCTCTTATAACCATCAGGCAGGGAGTCTTGTTTGCTAAATGGGTAATGATAAAGTCATCTTCATGAACCTATCCAAGCATTGAACTCATTTTCATTACATAGAAAACTCAAGAGCAATTCAGCATCAATTTAGTAAAGTCTTAGGACAGAGATGATAGCTTGCTGAGTGTCATCTTTCAGTTGATGCTTCATTAAGTGTTTCTGGCTTTATTCTAGGGTGTGGTCCTTATCTGGGTCCCTACATCAGAATCAGGAGTAGGGTGGGCTTCTCTTTGCAGATGCCAATCCATACCTGTACCTCGCCTCACTCCTACTGAGCCAGGATCTCTAGGGGTTGACTTCTTTGGTCCTAGAAGGAATGCAGTGGAATACACTGCAGCCCTTAGTAATCTAACCTAAATGGTCTGTGTGGCCAAGCTGTTTGGAAGTCTACTTTTCTTTTTTGAGGGCTACGTTTTCTTACCCATTTTTATGACAGTGATTCAGTGGTGAGTTTCTTTTCCTGAAATGTTCAACGTAGGGGAAATAATCTTTTTTACTAAAAGAAAAAAGACAAAACAAAAAAACAGAACCAGAGTGGGGCAAGTTATACAATATTCATGATCACTTCAAATTAGAGAAGTAAAAGTTAGTGTTGAAGTGGCCCCTTGCATGTGGAGCTATTATGATTAAGATTCAGGGTCTGTGAGATCTAATCCTAGTTGGAGGACACTGTGAAATTATTGAACTTACATATGGGAAAATGTTAATGAAAGTGGTGAGTTCCCACCCCCTAACATTGCTACTTGTTTTAGAATTTAAGACAACAGAGTTATGCCAGCAAATGACAGCTTTGTTCAGTCTACCTGATGTCAAATGACTGGTCTGACTGATTTCTTTTTAAACCACGTTTAATCAATTGTCAAGTCACTTTGGCATCATACAGATACAGCCTGTGCTGTGCTGGGAGCTGTGTTTTGATTTAGTGTTAAGAAGCCATGGCTGAATGGTGAGTAAAAGTCATGCAACATCAGAATATAAACTATGGAAAGAATGGAGACTCATAATCACAGACACTGCTGCTCAGCTTTCCCAAGTTGTTTAGAAAAGTACAACCTCTAGTGTCTCCCCTGGGCCTCTTGTTTTCTGCAAGCAACTCTCCAAAAGATTCTAAACCTCACTCATAACTACGGGTAACAAGCCACCAAAGGGCCTCAGTTTTGTCCTCTCATGTAAGCAGTCATTAAAACAATCTGTCTAACCATGCTTTCTTCCTTTCCTTCCCCAAACCCTCTGGAAACCAAGGCTAGAGACATAGGTCAGCTTAACTATTCCAAAAAAGACCCAAACAAACCTGAAGCCAACTGAGTTCATGTTGAAGGTGATTTCACTGTTATTCCCAAGAATAATAGTCATCTCCCTTCCTCTCTCTTCCTCCCTTTTTTCCTTCCCCTATTTCTTTTCCTTTCTTGACCTCCTGCAAGGGGCCTGCCAAACTGGAGGCCTTGAACTAGGTACTAATAGCTCAGTGGAGAACTTGATGCCTGGTTGCATGGAGTTTACATTTCAGTCAGGGTGTGCAGACATGAAAAAAGCCATAAAGAAAGGCACAATCCAGTTTCAGATTGCAATAAGTCATCAGAAGAAAGAAAACAGGTTCCTGTAATGCAGTTACAGAAGAGGAAGAGGCCGACTTTAGCCTTGGTCATCTGAGAAGGCCCTGTTTGAGCCGAGGGCTGCAGGATGAGAAGAAGCTGGTCAAGTGTGGATCTTGGGGAAGCATTTCAAGGAGATAGCAGTGCAATTACAAAAGACCCTGAGGCAGGGACATGTCTGGCTTGTTCACAGAATAAAATGAGCCTTGTTAAGGAGGGTAACTTTATAGAGGATGAGGTCAGGGAGGTAGGCAAGGATCAGATCTGTGGGTACTTCAAAGGCCCAGATAGGCAATTGGAATTTCATTCTGCCTGCAATGGGAAGCCTTTGGAGGAGTTTAAGCATGGGCAGGGGGATCTGATTTACATTTTAAAGGGGCACATTGGCTGCTATGTGGGGATCAAAATGTAGGAAGGCAGAGAAGGCAGTGGAGGCCAGCTGGGAGGCTGTCATTGCAGTGGTGTGCACCAAGGTAGTGGCCGTGGAAGGAGAGAGAGGTTGGAGGTGGAGTCACTGATGGATCCTGTGTGTGTGTGTGTGTGTGTATGTGTGTGCGCATGCTGGGGGTGACGGAGGTGAATGAAAGGGAGGAGTCCAGTGTACCTTCTCAATTTTTGTGTTGAGCGACCAAGAGGATACTAGTGCCATTTGCTATGCTTTATGCTTATATAACCAGGACAGTCCATTGAGATGGTTTTTCACAAAGGACTAATCTTTGCCAAGTAAGTTTTATCTTTGGTGAGACAACAGTAAAATAAAACTATTTGCAGTACTCAAATGGTTGTCTTTTACTAGCAGATTCACACATTCATATGTAGGATTTCTAACATCTGGGGACTGATTTTCAGCCCGGGTTATCTTCCAGACTGTGAGCTACTTGAGGGTAGATAAGACACCATATCTTATTTCTCCTGGTACTTCTAGTGTCAGTGTCAGTGACCAGCACATGCCAGGTGTTTTATAAATGCTTGTTGAAAGGAAGAAAGGAAAGACAACTGACCCTCTCCAGAACTTGACTATCTTTTATTTCTAATGCTTATCATGACAATGAAGAGGACACGAAAAGGAAAATAAAATAAGGGCATCTCTGCAGATTAGGAAGAAAGCTTCAATATATCCTGAAGGGAAAAATATGATAGAACAAAACAACAGACATGCTGTAGATCACTTCTTCCCTCACTGTTGAAATATTCAATAAATCTATAGCAGCACTTACCTAACTGTCTGGCAGTATGTTAGTATTTAGGACTAAATTTCAACTCAGTTGATCCTTTGAATTCAATCCCAGATAAGTTTTAAATATATATGTTGTTCATGTCTGAGACACTTAGGATGACACATATATTATCATTAGGCTATATTTAGTAACTAATAAATAAATTATTAAGAAAGGGAAGTCCAAAATGCCTGTGTAATTATAGAGAAGCTTCCTCATTCATTTGATGCAATAGAGTCAGTGAGCTGTCTGGAAGAAAAATGATTTTCTGCCAAAGCATTTGGTAGTTCCCTCTTGATTCGGAAAAAAAAAAAAAAAAAAAAAATCAACATTACTCTGCATGCCATTTTGGAGGTGTTTTAACATGCTCCAAACCTGCCTTTTTTCACCCCAGCCTCTGCTCTGCCATTTTACACCATTTTCCATTCTTAATTGTTTACTATTCTGTGCTTTTAGTCTCGCTCTTCCAGTGGCCAGGAAGATATCTCCCTCACTTTCTCTACTTCAGGTAGCCTAATTATCCTTCAGTGCTCAGCTCAGATGCCATCTCCCCTAAGCAGCCTTCCTGGACTTCCCCCAGGCTGAATTCATACCTTCCTCCATGTTTCCTCTGCTTTGTATTATGTGCAGTTTTTATGGATGCCTCCTACAACTACATAGTATTTATCTTCCACAGTTCCTAGATAGCGCATTCCACACAGTAATACTCAATAGAGATTTATTGAATGCCTAAGTGGAATTGCAGTAATGTCATGGTCCTGTTTCTTATTGTCTTCCTCTGCATCAGAAGGAGGACATGTAGAATTGGCTGCTCTTTGCTTTTTACAGCAGGTCAAAATAAATGCAAGCTCTGACACATTACATGGAATTGAAATTAAGAAGAAAGAGTATGATGCTTGTTATCAGTGGAATCATGGGCATGGTAGGAGAAAATTACAGTAGTGACAGGACTGCTAGTCTCAACCTAGGATACTGGCAGTAGTTGGCTTTGTGACTGCAGTCAAAGATTATACCATATTATATTAGTTAAATGGTTGAATATATATCTATTCTTGGAGGAATAGTATGTAATTAATCTCTAGTTTTTTAATATATTTATGATAAGAACTCTGTTTCCCCTGTATTTTATTTTTCTTAGGTTGTTAAATAAAACTAATGATATCTTTCAAGCACTTTACTCAATATTCCCCCAAAAGCATCAGCAGCAAAAGTTTATGAATATTTTTATTAGAGATGATTTGGATTTTATTTCTGAAACACAGAGCTAGAAAAATTTTAAGGTCATTAGCCATAAGAGTTTTAAATACATTGTCATTTGAATATGTTAGTTTTAGCTTCTGCGTTCTCTGATATCTTTAGCTTTTCCCATTTTAAGTTAATAATGATAAAAATAAATCTCGTACTTACTGGCTTTTTTTTCATCCTAAGGTGTTTAACAAACCTTAGGGGTACAAATATAATGTGTAGCAATCCATATGCTTGCTCATAAGCTTATGGCCCTAAGAGCATAATTTGATTACAATTATTTGTGTTTCATTGAAATTCCACACAATCAACTGAAGAATTGGGTCCTAAGTTACTGGAAAAGTACAAGTAGAAACCCTTGTCTATTCAGTTAATATGTCTTCGAATATATCTATTTCTATTATTCCTTCCTTTCATATCCTTAGTAATTTTAATTTCCTGATTGTTTACTCTCTGACAGGCACTATGCCAAATAGTTTATGTGTATCATCTCATTTAACACTTGCAACAACTCTGTGAGATATCATTATCACATGGTGCAAATAAGAAAACCAAGACTCAGAAATATTATTATTATCCATTTTGCCCAAGTCTGTCAGCTAATAGTTGTCACAGTCAGGGTTGAAACCCAGGTGTGTCTGACTTCCAAGCTCATTCTCTTTCCCTATGTTTGTAGGTGTCTCTGGTTGAATCAGATGCTGATTTCTTCCCAGAAGTCTAGATTCAGAATTAAAGAGACAAAAGGATGAAAGTATTAAAATGGTTGCTTGAATATCAAAACTCGATGGTCATGAATACCAAGGATCTACTTGTTTTATTATATATATATGCTTTTTGGCAATCCCGAATTGGAGTAGAGAGTCAGTCCTCAGACAATAGTTCTCTATTTGAATCAGAGCAATGAGATGCAACAATTCAGTGACAGTTGCATCCCCCTTAGGCTCCCCAACTGAAGACCACCTTCTGGCTGAATTACTTTATGGTGTGGTCTTTTTGGTACCTCAGTAGCTAAGAAAGTGTTTTCAGATTAATAAGATGTTGAAACACCAGATGAGCCATCAAGGCGTGTGCAAGGTCTCCATCCTTAAGAATGTCCATGTTGAGAAAACCGTTCATCCTAGATAGCTGAACCGTTCACCTCTTGGGATCTTTGACAATTCTGTGATTTTTGCACGACATGCACACTTATCAAGTTAATTTCACCTTAAGCCAAAATCTGCTTCGTAGCTCTTTATAACCAAAGTGCCAACAAATCAACCAGGTGTTTCTGACAACCCGTAGACTGGATTAGACTCTCTATTAGGCACTTGTGGTACTTTTTGCTTCATAGTATTTCTTACTCTTATAGTTCAGTGATTATTTGTGTAATGCCTGTCTGCCATGCTAGACTATGAACTCCAGTTGGACAGAGACTGTATTTGTAATGCTCAGTACTCCACCTTACCTGCAGTGCTTAACCTTGTGACTGCCAAATAGTAGGAAGTCAATAAATATTTATTGATGGAAGAATGAATGAATGAAATTTAATAGAAGATTAGACACATACAACCATGCAGCTGATTTAGTGTTGATTTATGCTACAGTAATTCCCATTCTTAATTTTTAAGCACACCCCTAGTTCAATACCTCTTTCATGACCTAACAGCTCTAGGGGTTTTATGTGATGGAGGGCAATTCTGTTTGCTTGGTGATTACAAGAGGCAGATACAATATTTACTAGCCTTAGCAATTCCTGAGCAAATGTGGTCCCTGGAGAAGGGCACATAATAATAAAGCAGGGAAACCTAGCCGTTATCTCAAGGCAAAGCCACACAGGCATCAAGGCTGCGGCTCACATTTCTGTGGTCTGGAGCTCCGGAGTTTTCAAGGGTTATTTATGGTGACACTGATGAGACAATTCATTTAAATACTGTAACTGCTGAAGTATCCCAGAATGAAAAACTCAGATCACGGTGGAGTAAATACCTTGTTGACTCTTTTAACTCTCTGATATACCATTGTTTCAAGGATTTACACTAAAATACTTGAGTCTTGAGTCCTAAAATGACCCAAGAGAGATAAACTGACCATGGCTTCCTCCTGTACATAGGATTTTGTTTCTTAAAATGAAGTTCACTCTCATCTTTACTCAGCCCATTGTTCTTCAATTGGTCAAATGACGCTATAAATGAAGGACTTTGATAGCAAAAAATAAATGTTTTATACATTGCTAGAAAAAGCTTTAGGGGAAAATTTTAGCAAAAGAACAGATTCTTTCTTGTTTCTATAGAAACCAGTAGTGATCAGGAGGAGCGAGGTGTTCTTTTAAGCATACACATTAGTAAGGCCAGCTCAGCAGTCTCCAGCATACTGGAGAGCTGGAGTCAGAGACCCGCTAGCTGGGGGAGTGCCTCTGTCTGAGTCCTTTTGATATCACTGGGAGTTGGGGACATCTTGCTGGAAACACCCGGTTCCTCATAGGCTGAGTAGGGTTGCATCCACAGTCACTCAGCATCACTGAGCCAGAAAGGTTTTTAAAGGAATCTCCTGTCAAAAGGGGAGGAAAAAGATAAACATAGGAAAGCTTTAATGTCAGATGTCAACAGGCCTTTAAATGTGCTCTTTACCACTGAGCAGTGAATACTCTAGTTGTGTCCTGACCAGATCACTTATAAACTGTCCAAAGCACACACTTGAATCATTGGATTGTATGACAATTTATTGCCCTTTTGGTTTGTCTACTTCCATAAAATCTTTTAAAAATGAAATTTGAATTAAATGTATCTTTTTAAGTTAAATTTCTAGAGCTGTTAGGTTCCTGACAAGTGAATGTTGGACAAGACTTACAATCAAATTCCAAAGCAAATACTTTTTTCTAAAGCCTAATCAATGCTACAGCTTTCAATGATTTATCTAGTCTTTTAAATGAAGTTTAGGTCAAATGTAATGACAGGATGAAGCAGATGCATTTTACTTCAACCTGACATGCCCCAGAAGGTAAGAGAAATATCTGGTAACTGATAGAAGAGTTTTCTGTTTGCTTGACATTTACTTTGTATATAAACAATCCAGTACATTGGCATGTCAATATATTAGTTGGTGGTGGTCCAGAACATGATGAGAATTTAGATAGTATTTCTTTCTGCTCACAAATATACACTCTTGATCAACAAGAGAACATTTATTGCAATCTTGCCTTGCAGTTGGCAGAGCAGAATGAATCATTTTGAAATATAAACTTCCTTAGATCTAAAATATATCACAGGAAAACACAAGATATAAGGGGAGTGGATTATGAAATAAAAGGAGCATATTTCATAGTCTATAGGTTATAACCATTAAAGATTGCCATTAGTAAGATGCTGGGCCAAATGTGTAAGACTACATTTGGTGAGCAGGTATGAAAAGCTCATTATTTCCTTGAAACTGTTCTTTGGAGGCAACACTGCATTGTAGAAGGGTAAGAAGTGGCCCCTTACTGGTTATGTGAACTTGGGTAAGTTACTTTCCCACTCTGACTTCGGGTTCCTCATCTGCAAAATGGTAGTAGTAAAAATGATAGTGATGGTGATGATGATGATGAGGAGGAGGAGGAGGAGGAGGAACAGAGGTAGGAATAGGAGGAAGAGGATTTCTCTCTCTAGGATTGTTGTAAAATTTAGATAAGAAAATCTAGAAAACTCTGCATATAGAAGATGTACAATGTGAGTCATGTTCCTTTCTACTTTCCCTAAGAACAAACTATATTAGTACTTAACATTTCGCTTTTACCAAGCTTTTAACGGTCATTTCTTTGCTCTTCAATAAGAACTGAAGTTTTGCTGAAATATGCTTTGGGAGAAAAGTAATCAAACATCTCTAAAAAGCAAAATAAAACAAAACAAAACAAAAAAACAAAAAATACGAGGAATAAGAAATATGCCATATTTTCTAGACACATTTTATTTCAGTTTTTTTTCCCCTGGGTGTAAAGTTAGGGTGCAAAATCTATCAAGTTATTCTATTAATTTTAAATTAAGAAATGTGGAGATTTGCTTTGCTAGAACTAAAGCTTTCCCGATTCTCTGAGGAGAACTGTGTATGTGTTTGACCTCTAGGGCTGAAGTCATGGTGTTAGCCCCATGTGACATTAGTGTTCAGAAGTTCTTTCTATGCATGGATAAATCTTAGTTGCCTAGCACAAGTTGTGAAACATAATAGGGGCTCATTAAATATTTGTTTAATGAATAAATGAAATTATTATGAAATAAAATTAAAAATGTAATATTTACCAAACTAATCTCAGTACATTTGTTTCAGTGATTTTTTTCATACAATCATATGTGATATCAGACCACATGTAATATATATAAAAAGGATAGCTGTCAGTAAAATGGAAAGAATCCTTGTCTCCATCTCACTGGCTTGATTGATATATACTCATACCCAGTATTTCCTATAGACAGGCTACCATAATTAATTTGATTATTCTTTCACATAATTTTGATGGATCAAGATGCAGACGATTTACAATTTCTACCAATCCAAAGTGTACAGTGTATGTTTGTTTTGGTCTGTAATCTCCGAACACTCATTGTCATCACCATCAAACCTACTTTGAACCATACAAGCTATATAGTGTCACATCTACATGGTTATAGACCCTCAATATGCTTAAGATGAAATTTCATATCACCCAATAAGAAATCTTCATTATTTATTAAGAATGAGTCAGGATGAGAAAGCAGTTGCGACTTCCTGGATTATTTCGCTGAAAATCTCTTCAATTTGAACCAAGCAATCATTACTCTTCTTTTAATACACATCACACACATAGGTGGATCAAGAATTGAAGTCTCATAACATTTAGTAAAGTAGAAATATACATCTTCGTAGAACAAATGTGGAATGTGTATTTGTATTATTCCTTTTCATTTCAAAGATAGTGCTGCTTACAACACTGATGATCTGGGGATGCAGATGTGACTGAAAGGATCAGTGTAATGACAATCCTTCTACCTGAGACACAGGAAGTTCTCCCTTTGGATAGGGCCTGGTGCTTTGTATTGGTTTCCTTGAGCTGCTGAAACAAAACACCACAAATTGGTGTGGCTTAGAACAACAGAAATGTTTTGTTTCCCAGTTCTAGAGGCTACAACTTCAAAATCAAGATGTTGGGAGGGCTATGCTTCCTCCAAAGGTGCCAGGAAAGATGTGTTCCATGCCTCTTTCCTAGCTTCTGGTAACCACAGACATTCCTTGGATGGTTGATCCATCGCTTCAATCCTCCACCTTTACATGGCCATCTTCTTCCTGTGTCTTCCCATCCTCTTGCCTCTATGTGTGCCTATCTCTCTGTCCAAATGTCCCCTTTTTATAAGGATACTAGTCATATTGGATTAGGGCTGATCTTAAGACCCTCATCTTAACTTGATCACCGCTGTAAGAGCCCTATTTCCAAATTAGGTTACATTCTGATGTGCTGAAGGTTAAGACTTAAACACATTTATTTTTGGGGGAGAGGGTGGAAACAATTCAATTCATAATAAATTTTCATACTAAAGTTTGTTATTTGCAATTGCACCTCTGGCACTTGTGGTATAGATGAAGCATTAGCTCAAAAAACCCAACTGCCTTCTTTGGAGCTGCTTTTCTGGGCAAGCCTGTGGACTACTTAACTGTCATCAAAGTTCTACCATCAGGCCACTTGACTTGAAGCCATGCTTCTGTGGATTCTTAAAGATGACACTTCTGCCCTCCTGCCTGTGATTACTGTGCCTGATTAGCTGCAGCATTGCTTTCCAAATATTCCAGAACTTGGAATTTCCAGTAATTTAGCTTGGACTGGTCTCTACTCTGTGTCACCCCATACCCCTAACTGCAGCTCATCTAGGTTCATAAGTTTAACTGGGTCTGAAAGATATCAAGAAAATTTAAACTTTGGGGGGAAAACAGATGGAAAAGCTGTATTGTAGTGTAAAGTAAAAGATTGTATTGATTAAAGAGAGGAATTCTAAAAGTCTTGTAGCTAAACTTATTCCTGTGGGAAAAGCTGCTAACCCAAATCCTCCTAGAAAAATAATGCCAATTAAAAAAGGCACTGAGTTCACTAGCTTAAAAGCAGGCATTCTCAAGATAGTATTATCATTTAAAAGCTTCTAAAAGCTTTCTGGGAAGCTTGAGCAGGTTCATTGTCCTAAGGACAGATGGACACCTGATAAAGTATTTATGGCCCAATCTAACTAAGGATCAGCACAGGGTCATAGGGTCAATGATAATAGGACTAATATCTCTAGATCCACCTACATATAGGAAGCACTTTTTCTAAAAGTTATGAGATAAAAGATTATTCAGCCTGAGGCATTAGTAACTATTTTGATTAAAAATATTGGTAGGGAGCTTCAAAGGTCATCATCAAGTAAGTGAAAAGACACATCACAGAATGAGAAAAATATTTGCAAACCATAGATCTGATAAGGTACTAGCATCCAGAAAAGCCAAAAAAAAAAAACCTATTACAAAATAATTCAATTAAAAATTGGCAAAGCATCTGAATAGATATTTATTCAAAGTAGATACAAAAATGCTAATAAATACCTGAAAAGACACTGAATATCTTAGTCATCAGGGAAATGCAAATATTATTATAAACCATGAGACACCACTTCACACCCACTAGGATCACTATGCCCAAGAAGATACGCAACAACAAGTGTTGGCAAGGATGTGGAGAAATTAGCACCCTTTGCTTGTGGAAATGTATTAAATAAAATTATGCAGACACGGTGGAAAACAATTTGGGAATTCCTCAAAAAGCTAAATATCGAATTTTCATGTGACCCAACAAGTACGCTTCTAAGTATACATGGAAGAATATTTAAGACATGTGTCCACATAAAAACTTGTACTGGAGTGTTCATGGCAACATTATTTATCACAGCCAAAAGTGGGAACTACTCAAATATCATCAACTGATGAATGGACAAACTAAATGTGGTCTATCTATACAAAGAATATTACTCAGCCAAAAAAGGAATGAAGTACTGATGTGTGTCATAACTTGCACTACAATTTGGATGAACATGGAAAACGTTATGCTAAGTGAAACAAAAAACAGACATAAAAGGTTACATATCATATGGTTCGACTTATATTCATAGAGTGGTTGTCAGGGGCTGCTGGGAAGGGAGAATGGAGAGTGACTGCTAATAGGTACAGAGTTTCTTTTTGGAGTAATAAAAATGTTCTGGAATTAGATCGTGGTGTTTGTTGCACATCTCTGAATATAAAAGGCTACAGAATTATCGACTTTGAAACGGTAAACTGTATTATCTATTAATTATATCTCAGGAAAGTTTTTAGAAAAACAGTTTCACTAACTAGCTTTAACATTCACTGATGATTCTTTGAAACAGCAACTAGATATATTGTTTACAACTTAGACAACAATTTTTATTTCAGAAAAGAGTATTTTATCACTGGCATTTAGAATTGCTGCTGCATGGTGATGATAAATAGCAGACTTTAAAAATTGTTAGGGAAATTATGTTAGAAAACATTAATCACTCTAGTTTTGTAAGAATTCACCCAGCTTCCAGAAAAAGATACACAGGCTGGTTTCAGTGTTGGATCAGCCAGCAATGACAGTCAAAACGTTCTAGTTTGCCAGCTTTTCAGTTGTAAGGTCAGTAATGTACTCCTTGAAGCCTCTGGGACCCTGATCCCCACCACATCCACTAGAGGGGGAGCAAGAGAGATAGAATAAACATGCAATGAGTGGTCTTGGGGTGGCTAACAGCCTGGGGGAAATGCTATATGGCGTGGATAGGAATTTGAACTTCTAGACCAGCATATAGTTTCTTGATATTGTGAGTGTCTGTGGAATGCAATAATCGATACTAACCTCTTGCTATTTAAAATGGTGATAAAGACATTTTTTTTTTGTCCTCAAGAATCACATGGAAAGCACCTTAAAATTAGATTCTGTTTGAATTGGACATCAGGGATCTTTTAAAATTACATTTTAAGAAAAAAACGTGGGGGAAGGTTAACTTTGATGTGAACAACACTTGAAAACCAACCACAGATATTTAAGGTTAACATATGTCTTATTCCCACAAGATAGGCAACTTTAGTGTTTTTTGCAGTCATGGAAACAAGTTTGGGTTAAACCATATAGAGATTTGAAGCTTTGCTCTTTGAAGTGAAGCTAAAAGATAGAACAAATGGAATATTTCTTGTATTTGGAGAGAGAGAAAAATCATGATTCCACAGTAAAGTTAGTATTAGCGGTCATGTTCTGATGTGACAATCCAAACTAGAAATGTGGGGCAAATTTCTATTTCTGAGACTACAAACTAAAAATCTTGGAGCTGGATTTTTTCACCCTTAGCATCATGTACTCTGCCTTGATAAGGAGGAGACGAAGGATAAGCCAACAATCTTTTAAGATAATAAATATAGAGAGATAGTTGAGATTTAACCCAATTTATATTTCTCACAGCAACATCAGGGGTTTTGATGACCTGAATCATCCAAAGAAAGAATAAATATTGCTCAGTAAGGATTTAATAACAACTACATTTTATTATTGTTTGAGTCATGGAAATCAGCAATCCTTGTCTATAGTGTACTGATGGCTCATGAAAACATTAATTCTCAACAATATATAGTCAATTCCCACCAATCCTAAAAGCAGATTATCTAACATGTAGATTATTTCTGGCCCTTCTGCCATAGTGACAAAGGGAAGAGTCGGGCCTTTGTGAATGGATGTGATTTGAGTAGCTCTATAAGGGTTGGTGTAGACAAGGCCAAAGTTAGTGGATTCGTCATTATGATTCATGGCCTCTTGTAGGCAGAAACACCAAGCAAACTGAGCCATAACCACAGCTCTGGGTTTGGTTGTTTTGATCTTAGTCAATGACATGGAAATCTTTCTTAATAATAGGAGCACACAGATTCATTCTGTAGCACAGCAACTTGTTTATTCTTGTTTGGGTCAAATGTTTAGGAAAGGGGTTGTAACTGAGGATCTTACTTCTGGAGGCAAGGGGATGGTGGGCTGAATTTATGGTGCTTTATCCTGCCCTGCCCTTATGCTTCATGAAGATGATTGCACAACAGCTGTGGCCTTAGTGTTTACCCAACTGCTAATATCTAATAATAGTAACTACCATTTACTGGGTACTAGACTGTGACTTTTACTTACCTTGTCGTTTAACTCTCAAGAAAAAGCTAAGAAGTACACATTATTGTTTCCAATTCAGGGATGATGAAACTGAGAGTCTGAGAAGTCTGTATGTATAGTATCAGCAACTGCTTTCATTGGAATATTGTGCAGATTTATAAATACATACATAGTGCTGGTATGTGTGTGTGTGTGTGTGTGTGTATGACTGAGCACTGGGCACTGTGCCTGGGACAAGAGAAGCACTAAGTAAATGAGAGTCACACTTTTTTTGTCCGACATAGCACTGACTATTTTGCCATTGCCTACCTAGCAGATTCAATAGGTAATGGTTGAATTGAATTAAAATCTCACTAAATAGATTTTTCAAGTTGGCTTTCCTTCTGTAATTAGCTTTCTTACAATTTGAGTGGTAATTGGTTGATGGAAAGAATAATTAATAATAAAGGTTGTTTATTTGTGGGGTGAGCATTTATCACTGTTCTCGTTTTCCCTCTTTTCCATCAGCATTTAATTCACAAAAAGGAGAATAAGTTAACTACAGAGAAATTATATTACTAAATATTGAATAGCAATTACAATACATAATATGTTTTCCTTTTAATTAGCAAGTAGACTGTTCATTATGTTTTAGATAATTGTTACATATCACTTAATTTTATTTCTTTATCATTTGTGGCAGGTGATTACGTTTCCACAGGGTATAATTTTTAATCACATTATTTTGAAATTTGATTGCAAGATTATGCAGTACAGAATTCAGTGTATTCAAATCACCCTGAATCTCTCACATTCTTTGCTTCTGGAAAATTTGCCCTTCTTTTTTCTTCCCTGAATATGTATGATAAGCAAGAATTCAAAATTAATGAAGCCCAGTACTGGTGTAAATCTCTCTAAATTGCTCATATTTAGAGATCTTTGAACTTGAACTCAGAAACTTCAACTTGTGTTCCATTGCAATAGCCATCTCTTTTAAAACCAGTCTTTTTTGCTAATAAATGCAAATAATGTGCAAGTGCAAATAATAAGTTATACAATGAAATAGAATGTAATATATTATTATCTGATATTATATTTTATATATGTATATATACACTAAATACAAATAATAGCATCTCTGACTTCTCAAGGAGCTAAATAGCATGTGGTGTGTCGTTACCACTTTTCCTCTCCTGTGTCTTTGAGGAATTGAGCTGATCATGCCCCTTGTTGCCTGCTATGGGATTGACACCGCAAGTTTAGCTATGACAAGAATTCAGTAGCAGTGTACAGGTTGCTTGAACACAGACAGATTTCCCTGCTTCTGCTTTGATAATGTTTACAATGAAGGAAAGATCATAGGCGCAGCACCTATTACAATTATTGTTATATTCAGGCATTGGCAGATATGGCACCCAGATGCTTTGTCGCAGTTTGTCTTAATAACTGGATTATCTGATTTCCTACAAGTTCTGCAATGACAAAGTGGCAGCCTTTGGGGGAAAGTTTCATAGAATGAGCACTGTTTTAGGCAAGGCAGCCAACTTGGTTTAAAATCAGATCATATCAGGGGAATGAGCAGAGTCTACAATTATAGGTCATACAAAGATTGTGAAGATATTAAATGTGAAGCAAAACTCTTCAATTTCCTTATTTCATTTTGTTCTGAGGAGTTTAAATAATACTGCTTAATGCTATCAGGACGATGTCAGTACTTCAAGGGAATAACTTTCTTATTTAGACTTGGTCATGCAGTCTGTTTAACAGCTATTTCCTTTATAATGGCATGTTGCATTTCCCAGCATTCCTTAGGGCATGCAAGGAGAATGGCATGGACCTCTTGAATAATTAATATGGTTTTTTGAGCAGTAGTCATGGAAACCAAAGCAGTGTCACATATTTGGATTATAAGAATTAGGCACATTTTGAATATAACATTTAACCAAAAAGGTGGCTACCCACCAAAGACGAAAACCTTTTTCCCAATTCCCTTAGTTTAGCAACATGAATGTGGTTTGGGGTGTGTGTGTGTGTGTGTGTGTGTGTGTGTGTGTGTGTCAGAGAAAAACTAATCCTTGCTTCATAATACAATTATTTTTATATTTTTGTGTTTGAATTGCTTAATTGGTTCTCTTTGCTCTATTTTTGAATTCTCCGTTTAATTGAAATGTTTTCACATGCAAGCTTCTGTTTTCATACTTTATCTAGGGCTGCTCAGTCACAGGTTATTACTTTTTTATTAAAGAGAAAATGCAGAACTTAATTTACAATAAAATAGCATAGACCACTCACTGTCTTGAGTTATCTCTAAGGTATCACATCCTTTCTAATGCTGCTCCAAACCTCTGATGTTATTAGGTTGTAAGATTTTCAAGTGTGTTAGACAATTGCTATTCATGAAAAAACCTGAAGTGTTACTGCGAAGTTTCTAGACCTGCTCTATTAGACCAGTTGTATGTATGGTTCTTTTATTTGTCTCAAAAAGTGTCTCTTCAGAATCAATATCATCATTACCTTGAATGTGTGTGTATGCGTGTGTGTGTGCGCACACACGTGCGCACAAGTCAACCAGGCAATAGCAAAAAGCTATCATCCAGTCTTCAGTAATGGTGTACGTGAAAAGAATAAGAATAACTGGAAGTTATTTATAGAATGTAAACCCTCTGGTTTCATAAGCCGTGTATGCTGCTATTTGCTCAGTTTTATTCCACAAACAACTGCAGTGTCTAAGGCTCCCAAACCTCTGCTTTCCTAGACTGATGAAGGAAGTGATTAGTAATACCATGAACAAATAACAGAAGAGTAAAAAGAATAAAGGGAAGCAAAGATTTCTTTTTGTTACTACTTCTAGTTTTATGCCTACTATTTAAAATTGTCTTTCTCACAAAAATGTGCCACCTCATGGAAGCCCACACATGTTTTAACTATTTTGTTTTGCACTTTCATTTGTTAAATGTGCTTAAATAGTGGGGATCTTCCTCAAAGCTCCAGATTTTTCTCTCATCTTACATTGATCCTTTCTCTGTGGTGAATATGCTCAGCGGTATCATCTTTTTCCCCCCGAATGCCTTTACAAGAAGGCATTACTCTGTCTCACTTGCATTAGGTCCCACGTACTTTTCACCTCTGAGGCTGTGCCTGTGCTTTCATTAGGATTCCAACTGCATCACTGGCCCGGCTTCCATCCATCTGTTGATAAGTTGCAGCTCCTCTGCGACTCTTTTTGGAATTACCAGGCAAATACTGGACTGATGCTTCAGCAAATCCCCAAATTCTTTCTTTATTTTTATTTGGTCATGTGTTATGCTTACTTTCACTCTTGTCCTTTTACTTTTCTGTGAACTGATTTAGTCAGAAAATTCCAATTGGAGATGTCTTTTCTTATATCATTTTGCTTGTGCTTTTAGGTTTTGGAAATTTGCAGTCCTGTGCTTATGAAGTTTACCTGTTTGCAAGGGCTTGCTGACTTATTCCCGTATATCTCTACTTTATCCCTTAGGCTCTCTCCCTGACAGTTCCCTTGGTTGTTTCTTGAAGGTCAAACTGTCATTTTGATAACTTTCCAGCATCCTTCTTCTCCCTCATAATTTTTCTAGATTATTCCTTTGAGGACTCCACTTAAGGGTCATCTTTTCCTCTTTCATGGTACCAGCCCCTCCCAATCTGAACCAAGTGCCCCATGTGTAGACCACCGCATGACACTAATAGGTGTGTTGAAGGGATTTGCTTTTATGTTTCCCCTGCTGCCTGAAAACTTTGAGGTTCTTGAAAACAAAGACTGTATGTTATTCATTTTTCTATCCTCAGACCTTTATACATTGTTCATCACATAGGTAGGTGCCCAATACATGTTCCTGGCAATGTTGATTCCATGTAAAAGGTTGTTAGGCTGCTTCATTTTCTTACTTTGGATTATTTTTGTTATCTATAGATGCATTCTGTTTGGGGAAAAACAAAACACATCATGGGATACTTGGAGATATATTTGTCACCTAACTAGCACTTTGCAGGGCAAAAATATTTGAATATGGACTGTGAAACATTGGTTGAACGAATTAAATTTTTTTTTTTATTGTATGGAGGGCATCCAGGGACATAAATGTTAAGACTCTAGCCTTTTAGGCAAATGTTTTAGAAAGGCACCCTCCCCAGTGAAAAAAAATCACCATTGTCACCTTTATTAATTACAAATAAAAAGGTCTTACTTTGAGGTGGGTTCCACTAGAAAGGATGTCTTTTCCCAGAGGCTGAGCTCAGTTGCAGATTTTGTTTCTAGGCTACACATTAGCCATGCCTGTTAGCATGGCAGCTAAGTTGTTTTGAAGCATCAGACATTAGGGCTCTTGTAAACTTACAGAAAATGTGTCTATGATCAAGAAGGTAAGCACTCTTTGAGTGATCCAGCAGCAGAGAGAATCAAATAGTAATTTGGAATAAAAGCATTTTTGTTGTGATAGTTAAGCACCATTGTTAGATTCCATACGCTGAACTGAAAACCCACGTATGTCTGTAATTGATGGCTGAAATGGCTGAATATAGCCTCCGTATTTGTTAGCAGATTGGCTCCAGTATATTTGGTCTGTAAATAACATTGGAGTAGTACACACATCTATAGGGAGCGAACTTTTACCTGAGATGTGCATGCACAATTTTCTCTGAGTTCAATGCAAGGCCAAACACAATTTAGTTTGGTGAATAGCAGGCTTTTATCAGCAGCATGTATATCACAGCTACACATGTTTTGAAAAATAAAGTGATTGTTGTCATTTGCCATAGTAAAAGAGAGTTGTCTGTAGTAATACATTTAAATGATGCTGTTAGTCATTTATGCCCCAACATAAATGCTGTTTCATGTTTGTTTTATTAAATATAGTAGTATTGCAAGAATATTTTGTTGCTCAAAGACCTACCTGAAAACTGGACTAAATAAAATTAAGGAGCTATCACTGCATGCAGCGTGTGGAAACCAAGTAAAAAGTTTGATGTTTTGTGACTGTGACTGGAAAACTCATCATGATACTGACAGCTGAGCTTTATTAAAGCATTTAATGTGCAAGGTGGCCAAATAAATGTGATAAAATTTGAGGATTTCTTTAGAGTAAATAATTTGAGGTGCTATGAATGACATGGAGGAGTGGCAGAATTCAGCCTGGAGTTCTTGTGTGTACTAAGAGTGAAAAAGGGAGGTAGGTCAGCATCTCTTTTGCAGTCCCATTAAACTAATTTCCTTTGGGTCCTGCATCACTATCGTACAGATAGTGCATGATTTTTAGAGATAACGTGTAACTTTGCAACCCCCTCTGCTGCCTAGTTGGTAAGAACTCAGAAACTGCAAACTGAGCTGAACATTCTATGCTGTTTATAAACCAAGGTGCCTCTGTGGAACTAGTACTTTAATACTTGTCAAAGCAGTGCTGCATTTGCCTGGATACACTTGCCCATTCATATCCAGGGGCTTTTTGCCCAGTACCTCCTATTTGCCAGATGGCTGCTACTGGTTATGAGTCAGTGAAGCCTGTGGTTATCAAATTGAACTCAGCTTCTAGGAGGCTCTTATCCTCGGAACCAGCCCATCCACCTTTTGCAAAAGAACCCCCAAATAAAATATCTGTCATTGGATATTTCTTTAAGGGGAAAATAGGTAAAATAAAATGAAAAATATTATCTTCCTATTCTTTTAGCCATATCTGTTAGCACAGTAGCTAAGCTGTTTTGAAGCATCAGACATCAGGGCTTTTGTAAGCTTAAAGAAAATGTGTGTTGTGATAATGAAGCACCATTTTTTCATTCAGATGAAGTTGTAGAAAAGACCAAAACAAATTTTTAAAGAAAATTATTTGAAGTTAGGCACATTTTTGAAGAAACAAGTTCATAACAGTTTTTTTTTTTTTTTTTTTTTTTTTTTTTTTTTTTTTTTTTTTTTGAGGCGGAGTTTCACTCTGTCGCCCAGGCTGGAGTGCAGTGGCTGGATCTCAGCTCACTGCAAGCTCCGCCTCCCGGGTTCACGCCATTCTCCTGCCTCAGCCTCCCGAGTAGCTGGGACTACAGGCGCCCACCACCTCGCCCGGCTAGATTTTTTTTTTGTATTTTTTAGTAGAGACGGGGTTTCACCGGGTTAGCCAGGATGGTCTTGATCTCCTGACCTCGTGATCCGCCCGTCTCGGCCTCCCAAAGTGCTGGGATTACAGGCTTGAGCCACCGCGCCCGGCCATATATATGTGTGTGTGGGGGGGGATTTTTAAAAAATAAGCTCAGATAAGTGGGTTGAAATAAAATAATTTTACTTCTCAATGTAGATAACAAATCAACTTTATACTATTATTATAGCTTTTTAAAAACATTTTATTTTGACATACAGAAAGTTATAAGAATCATGGAAATAATTCTCATATTCCCATCACCCAGATTCTTCCTATGTTGACATTTGTATCACATTGCTTCCTCCTTCCCTCTCTCTCACAAATATACACATATATACACCTCTCACACACATACATATATGTGTATATATACACACATGTATACATATATGTATACACAAACACACTTCTTTCCTGAATTGTTTGAGAATAAGTCACAGACATATTGAACATAAAGTTCAATATATATTTACTAAAAGCAAAGATTCTTTTACTAAAGCACAGCATATTGATCAAAATCAGAAAGTTAACATTGGTACTAATCTACCTAAATACTTTAATCTAAAGGCTTTATTCAGATTTTACCAATCATTCCAATAATGTCCTTTAGAGCAAAAGAAAATCCGGGGTCATATGGTGCATTGGATTATTATGTTTCTTAAATCACCTTTAATCTGGGACGTTCCTCACTCTGTCTTTGTTATTTCATGTCCTTGATATTTTTGAAACTACAGGGCAGTTATTTTGCAAAGTGTCCTTCATTTTGGGTTTGTCTTATTAGTTTTGTCTTTGTTAGTTTTCTAGTGATTAGAGTCGTATTATGTACTACTGGCAGGAATACCACAAAAGTGACATTGTGTTCTTCTCAGTGCATCATTTTAGGAGGGACACTGTTGATTTGTCCCATTACTGGTGATGTTAACTTTGATCATTTGCTTAAGGTGGTAAGGTGGTAGAAAGCTTGTCATGATAATGCCAGGTTTCTCCCCTATAAAGTTAGTATTTTTTTCTTTGTAAATAGTAAATATCTTGTAGGAAGTACTTTGAGACTATGTAAATGATCTTGCTGCTCATCAAAATTTTACCCTCAAACTAATTAAAAAATAAGAAGAACATATGAATATGCTCATTTCTTCAAAGAGCATATACAAATGTCCAATAAGCATATCTAAAGATGCTCCACATCATTAGTCATCAGGGAAATGCAAATCAAAACCTCAAAATCAAAACTACAATGAGATAACACATCACATCTGCTAAAGTAACTATTCTTAAGAAGACACATAATAACAAATGTTGAAAAAGTGAGAAATTGGAACCTTTATTCATTGCTGCTGAGAACATACAATGGTATAGCCACTGTGGGAAACAGTTTGGTAGTTCTTTAAAGATGTTAAACATAGAGTTACCATATGACCCAGCAATTTCACTCCTAAGTATATACCAAAGAGAATTGAAAACATTTGCTCACACCAGAACTTGTACACAAATTTTTATAGCAGAACTAATCATAATAACCAAAAGGTAAAAACATCCCAAATATCTATCAATTGGTGAGTTCACAAACAAAATGTGATATATCCATATAATGGAATATCATTCAGTCACAAAAAAGAATGACGTACTGATGCGTGTTACAACTTGTACCTCAACTTGGACAACCTTGAAAACATTATGCTAAATGAAAGAAGGCAGACACAAAAGGCCACATATTGTATGATTCCATTTATGCAAAATGTGCAGAATAGGCGAAGACACAGTGACAGAAAGTAAATTAGTGGTTGTAACTGTTTAGTGATGGAAGGATGGAGCGCAACTGCTTAATGAGTACAGGGTTTCCTTGGGGTTAATAAAATGTGTTCTGGAATTAATAATGGTTATGGTTCCATCATCTTGTGAGTATACTAAAAACCTCTAAATTATACACTTTAAAATAGTAAATTGTATGGTATGTGAATTGTATCTCAGTGAAGCCATTACAAAAATGAAGTTTCCCTCACTAGATTTAGCATTCGTTGACAATTCTGCTGAATCAACTATTATTATGGTGGATGCCAAATGGTGATTTTCTTAAAAAAAATAGACTTTATTTTTAAGAGCATTTTTAGTTTCATAACAAAATTGAGCAGAGGGTACAGAGATTTTCCATATACACCCTGTCCCCATACATGCATAGCCACCCACCATAATAGTATCATGCATAGTAGTCTCACTGTCCTAAAAGCCCCTGCGAATGCTAAGTCCTCTTAGCAGACAGAGCTAGAAAATCCATGTGTATACATATGTTCATATATGCATACATATATACACACATCTATTATATATTTTTATCTTCCTTTCATAGATTTCAATATAGACAAAGGCACACATTAAAAGCTACAAGTTTGTACTCGTACTCCAATTTCCATCTGACATAACAGGGTTCATTTTTCCTTTTTCCTTTTCCATATTTATAACTCCTTTTTCTGACATTGAGAAACCTGAGTCCAATTATTCACTATATATTAACTAATTAACTAAATTCTAGAATAAACGGAGAAGTATTTTCAGAATTGCTAACCCATGACACTATGGAAAGAAGCCTACTAGCTAGTGTACAACATTTGCTTAGAGTTATTTTTGTCTTTAGCCTAAGGACATATAGTTTGAAGACCGTGTGCAAAAATCACTTACATTAGCTCTTAGTCCCCTTATGACCCCACCCCCACTGTGGTTGTGTTATTCATTTGAAATATACTTAAGTTTGCTTTTTTCTGTTTGAATTCCTTTAAAAGTTTTGGTTTTTCACCTTTGTTTATTTCTTTTCTTTCCTTTTTATTAAAAAAATCTCTGTGAAACATTAACATGCTTTTAAATGTCAGAACTTTTTCATTTAAAAAGGTATCCGGGATCTTACTCAACATCAGTTTATAGAGATCTTCCTCAGTTTAAAGCTTATTTTAATTAAACAAATCTCTAGTAGAGGAATATTCAACAATGTGTTGGTTTCTTTACAAGAAAAAAAAGTCATTTTATTTTCTGTTTTGAATTTTATTTTCAAATTCCTGGGTCTGGGAAACTGTTAAAATGGTGGAAGAGTATATCCAAGGAAACATTAGCATTCAAGAGAGAAAACTAGGAAAATGACTGATGTAGTAATTACATAATCAAGGAAGGTATTGAAAAACTGAATTTTATTGTGTCTGCTTACCAGCTGTTAAAATGAGAAGCCCAGGACAACTTGACGTAGTTATTTGCCCCTAGAGTTAAATGAAATGATTTTTTTTTTTTTTTTGAGACGGAGTCTCGTTCTGTTGCTTAGGCTGGAGTGCAGTGGCCTGATCTCAGCTCACTGCAACCTCCACCTCCCGAGTTCAAGCGATTCTTCTGCCTTACCCTCCTGAGTAGCTGGGACTACGAGCGCATTTTTTATATTTTTAGTAGAGACAGAATTTCACCATGTTAGACAGGGTGGTCTCGATCTCCTGACCTCGTGATCCGCCTGTGTCGGCCTCCCAAAATGCTGGGATTACAGATGTGAGTCACCACGCCAGGCCGAAATGATCACTTTTAAACTGAATGCCTACTTAGTGGCAAGTGCTATTTAGGACATAAAAGAAACATGAGATTTGGCTGCTGACTTTACAGAACATCAGATCTAATTGGAGAAGCCAACCAAACATGTACAAAAAGAAAATTAAATCTTTCCAGATTCAGGAAAATAGAGGCCAGGATACTAGATAATTACTTGACTAAATGGATTGTCCCAGCTTCCAAGGAAGCCCTGACTGCTCTGAAAGTAGTTCAAAAGTGAAGTACTCTGAGAACTGGATTGGTCGGGGGATGTCTGAGGATGAGTTGGGGCTGAGATAATTTTTGGGAGGGCACATGGGTAGGTGAAAGGAATCAGGGATCTATTGCAGAAGGTAAGACAGCTACTGGGTACAAACATAGGTAGGACTGTCCAGTGGTTTTAATGAAAGAGCTAGAGCCAAACTCCCTGGATTTCACTATGGTGGCCCTGCCATTTATTAGTCCTACAATTGTGATCAAGTCACTCATTGGGATAAGCATCAGTTACCCTCATCTATAAAATGGAGTGATAATAGTACCTGCCACCTAGAGATCTTGTGAGACCAAAATAAGATAATCCATGCAACTTGTAGGACAGTGCTTGGCACAGAGTATGCGCTCAATAAATATTTGCTATTTATCATGCAAAAGCATGAGGGCAAGGAAGCATAAGATGTAATTTAAGAAGACTGAGTAAACCAGTCTGATTGGATTAGAATGTTTAAGATGGGAGCAGTGGGAGTTAAAGCCCGAAATATATGTTGGGAACATACTACATTGTGGAAGGAGCAGTATAGTAGTTAATATTTATATGTGACTTACTGTATGCTTGGCACTCATCAATGTGTTTTTTTTTTAAATGTATGTCAGTCTATTTCTTCCTCTTGTCAACCCAATGAGAAAGGTATTATTATTATTGTCCTCAATTTACTGTTCAGGGAAAATTGAGGCACAGAGATGTTAAGTAACTTGTCCAAGACCACACAGCTTCTAAGTGGAGAATCCTGGGTGCCAGATCAAGGTGTATTAACTAGCCTTGAATTATAGAGCTTTATAGATACTTGGAAAAACTTCACCTCACTTCCAGAAGATGTGAATATGGAAGTGGAGGAATTAGTGGCAACAGTGGCAACGTTTATATTACGAGAAGATAATCTCAGCCATGCCGTGATGGAAATACGTATTAGGCTTTTAGAATTTGAAGAGATTAATATTCCACCAGTGTTCATTTTAGGTAACATTAGCTTTTTTCCTCTCATAAGTATACATTATTACAAGAGGATAATACTCAGATTGTTGAATTAGAGTGGTGATAAATGTTTTGGTAAACCTATGGAAACACTTCTCAATCGGAGCTCTGTCAGTCTGCAAATTAAGCAAATATATACCCAGTTCATCTTTTCTGTGTAGTTTAAATATTTGAGAAAAAGAATTCTTCAATATTTAGAGAATAGGACAGACATTGGACTAATAAGGGATGCTCCTCTGAATACTTTTACATATTTCATTGGTGACCAAAGTGCTTTTTTATTATCTATATTATAATTGATACCAATAGATAGTTTAAACCATAGGATCACAGACTCATAGAGCAAGCCTTTAGAAATTTTCCGGCCCACTCTCTTCATTTGATCTAATGAGGTAGGCTTAGACAGCGTCAATTACTTGCCCAAGGTCACACACTTAATACAGCCTCTCTTCCCTCCTTCCCTCCTTCCCTATCTCCTTCCTCTTTGGCTTCCTCCTTCTCTTCTTTCCTCCCTCCATCCTCCTTCCCCATTCCATATTTTGTTCCAACAAACATTTGAAATTGGACACATTCTAGGTGCTAGACCCAATTCTGAGTACTGGAGACCCAACAATTTACGAGGTAGAAGTGTTCCTTGCTCTCATAACTAGCTCAATACTCTTAATAACTATTTCTAGAGTAGAGCTTATATACTACTCCATTACTCTGATGAGGATTCACTGGCTCAGATAATCTAGAAGAGGAGATACTTTATGCATTAAACAAAAACAGTTGTGACATACAGCCAGCATTTTGCATATTTTAGGGAATATGTACAAGAAGAGCTATTATTTTTACATTGATTCTAACAGGGTTTCCAAAGACAGAAGGAGCCAACCACTCCAAAATTGAATGACCAATGGGAAATTGCTTTTAAATATATTACTCATGATGAAAAAGCATGCGTTTTAGTATATGAATATTTTATTAAGCAAAGTGCCTGTGACTAGCTCCAGAATTTTGTAATACTTAGCGTGAAATATGTAATAAATTGCATAATTGAAAAAAGAAAGGTGATTACAGAAACATGGCTTAAGGGGCTAATAACTCCTAGAAAGAGCACACCAATGCATAACTGCTTGAGCATTAGAGTACTATATCTTGAAAAAGGCCTGTAGTGAAAGTTTGAGTTGAGCCCTTAAAAGGAAACTTCACACTAAAGTTACCTTTATCTCTTTGCCAAAGGAAAGCGGTTGGTTGTTGAAAAGTGGCTGAAGTTGATTGCATGGTCTGCCTGGCCCTAAAGTACCCTTGCAAATGAGACAGAAAATCCAGAGTTATATGCCCTCCAACTGAGAAAGCATATTTATTGACTTCGAGATATATTTGTTTTTCAGGCATGCTTAGAGATCTACTCTCTGTTTTCCTTAGGTATTATTCATTCTATGTATCTTCAAGTCCCATAATTTCCCAGACACTCTGCATGCTCTTTGCCCATAGTAGGTGTCACATGTAGGTTTGCTGGTAGCATTGATTTTGCGTGGGTTTCAGCTTCCCCCAAAAGGCAGTCCTTCGAGCTCCTCTTTAGGGAGCATCGGTGTGCTTTTAACTGTGGTGGCTTCATTAGTCTTGGTCCCTTCAATGCCATTAGTGGATTTTTAACAGAAGGAAACTAGCCTGCTCCATTACTCTCTGCAGCATGGGTTCTTATGCAGTACATGTATTCACATGGGCTTTATACATATCACAGCTTTTCAAGTGAATGAAATGTCAACGTTAATCCAGAATAGGTGATATTTGTTCATATATGTAAAATGTAGACATTTCTAATACAATTATGTGAGTCTGTCAAAGTTACTTCTTGAAATGACGTGTGTGAGTAGTGCCATTGCTTTAAGGGTGGCACTTACAAAACTGGCAGAGGCCATAGATATGCAGCAGACAGTGAAGGTTTCACTCTCTCACCTCATCAGGCCTCTACTTTGTTAGTCCCTCCAACAAACCAGAGGGAAACTGTTTATGGAGGGCAGAAATGGGACT
The DNA here is from genome assembly GCF_047675955.1 of Chlorocebus sabaeus. NCBI lineage: Eukaryota > Metazoa > Chordata > Mammalia > Primates > Cercopithecidae > Chlorocebus > Chlorocebus sabaeus. The sequence continues at coordinate 7,384,069 of NC_132933.1, read as the reverse complement.
GACTCATGAATCCTGGATTCCAATAAAGATCATATTGAGCTGGTGGAGTCGTTCAGTGATTCAACTTACAGAAATTATCATGTAAATTTTATTTCTCCAAAGCAATCATTCGTGTTCACATTTTTAAAAAAAAAAAATCAAAATCTGAATCTTACCTGATTAGTATACTTTCCTTCTACTGTGAAAGTTGTGCTTTAAGTAAAGGCAGCAACATCAAAACATTATGCAATTTCTACTAGCTTACCAATGTAGTCATGTTTGTATGGTCACCCGCATGCCACTGTCTTCTTCTTCTTTCTGATCATCTGCTCTGGATTGTTTGAGAGAGCTTGAACCAGGCTAAAATAAAGTGAGTCACAGCACTCCCTGGTCTTTCTATCGTGAGTCGGCATCAGAACTTGTAGAACCGCAAGGACATACTCAAATTTCAGTTCTCCATGCTCACTTTAGAGATCACATGAGACACTACATGTTATTGAGTAAAAGAAACTGAATCCATGCCATGGATCCACATGGCATGTGGACAGTTAAGAGCTGAACTAGGTTTGCATTTGCAGCAGGGGAGTTGGAAAAGTGGCCTGGTCATACCTAGCCCAGCAGGTCTGTTGGTGCAGTGACAAGACAATCAAATTGACAGGCTTTGAGAACTTTCCTCTTTCAACATAAGGAGGGAAGGGGGCAGACAGGCAATGAGAGGCATTTAACTGTGCTGACGGGACTTTTTAAATTTGTTGTCACTGATGCCACGGACGTTAATTCTGGCAGGGTTAATTATGAGAAATTTAAAAGCTGCTCTGAACAGACTGTACCCTTCGCACTCTGATAGAGCAGGCTCTGACATGAGAACATCTCTTCATTAATATCCATCCCCAAAAGGCTACTACATGCAGCGTTTGGAATATGAATCTTGAACTTCCAGGGACAATGCAGGACACCAGGGAGATAGGGTTCAGAGAAGGATGACTATGCTTCTTTTACATTTTCAGGAAAACACTGCAGTGCTGGCCTGGAAATCACCTGACTGGTGACATTTGGAAAGGATAATTTATTTATTTACTTGTTGGTATGTTATGAGTTTTGAAATATGATTTTAACTTCATTTCAGGTAGACCTCACTGCATCGGGGTTCTCAGTGTTTCTGTGTAATTCATGCAAACACCAACAGGTAGGCTTGTAGAAGCCTTATAATTGTTTACCATTTAGTATGTCACCCAAGTGGCTCTAGGGCATGCATTTCTTTCTCAGGAAAATTTTACCAACTCCTTACACTAGGCACTCTTCCACCAGCCTAATATATTATACTAAATAGCAATCTTGTTACACCAAACACATTGCAGAAAGTAAACTGTGAACAAATACCAGTATAAATAGTGCAGTTGTAAGGCAGATGCTGGTGAAAAAATGAAAGCCTTCCTATACAATACGCTTAATTTATATTATTGTAACCTGAAAGGCCATGTTTTGAAGGAAACTCACCTAGAAATGGAAGTAGGTAAAACAGTAAAATGCCGTAGCAGTGTTACCTTTCAGCAAAGATAAAGCCCTGTTGTTCAATGGATTGGGAACTGAGAGCGGTCACAGAGCAGCTCTTCATGTTAAAGCTCTGTTCCAGAACACAAGTGTAGTTCCCCCTTAGTAAGGGCATCTGCTAATCATTACCACCAAAAACGCAGTTGGAAAGACATTAAAATATACTACCTATTTTATACTGCAGAGCTGGCAGTGTGAACACAGAGCTATTCTTGGATTTGCTGGCTCTCTAAGGAGCTGACAGCCATTGGCTGTTAGAAAAAACAAAATATGAAAATCCATCAATATGTAATTATCTCTTCTCTTTTGTCTGAAGATCATATTGCTCAAAGGGATATAATAAGGCACAACACTGTTGTTCTGCCTCTGCATTCTGTTTCATGCCTTTTCCTTCCTACTGAGGGGGCACCTACCTAGGCCTTGCTTCTGATTGTCCACTAGGATCTATTTGCATAGCCATAGTCTCTACATGCTTTTAGGCCTCCCTCCCTTTCTTCCTTTTTAATTTCTCAAGCCCCTGAGACATCAGTGGTTCTCTATGAGAAGCATCCTCGCCTCTTTATATTCTTAGCTAGCAAGTGGGTGTCAAACCCCAATGTTGCCTCATTCAGTACCTCAGGGCATCATACCACATGGAAGTGTTCTTGGTGGCATCCTAGTGGCTTTAAGAAATACCCCCATACCCTTCTAGAAGAATCCAAGAATCATGAGGATAAGATAGAAAGGAACCCAGGGGTTGCTAATTTCCAAGACAAGGAATTGCCTCATTTGTTGTATTTGTTTTCCTTAGGAAATGTTTCCTACTCCCAAAACCCAGTAAAATGAATATTTTTCATTATGACTTCATAGAGGGGTAAACATAGATAGGGAAAGAATCATATGTGCAAAATAACTGGATCATAACTACTCTTGTGGTTTTTCCATTCAGAAAATACTTGTACACAGCAACTCATTGGAGGAGGGAGGTTGTGTTTTATTATATAATCCTGGTCTGCAGTTTTTCTTAGATGCACAAGATGGTTGTTTCTGTTTCTCTTTGAATTACCCTTGTGGCCCTCTGGGTATTATACAAACGATGAACTTCTATGTTCATTGGAACATAAACAATCTTCATCCAAAATGTTTGGTATAATTTTTCTTCCTCTTGAGCTCATTGCTCTTGCTGTGCTGCTGTCATTGGTAGTGTCATCCAAATATAATATTGGACCTAAATGCCATCAGCAGACATGAGCCACAGGGAATAGGGAATAGGAGGGGGACATAGGTCATCATAATTATGTGAAATTTCTTGGGCACTGTTTACATGGAAGGAACACTTGACTATGTGTGGAAGCTTGTCTACAAGTTGGTTCCCTGGCTTAACTCTAGGGTAAAGAGTTCCAAAGCTCTGGAGGCAGGAGACCTGGGTTCCAGGCCCAGCCCTACTACTGATTTGTTCTCGGCCTTTAAGTTAATTAACCAACAAGAGCCTCAGTTTCTTTCTCTCCTTCAGGAATGGAGCTAATAATCATTTCTGCTCTGCTTTTGTTACTAAGGATCAAATGAAATGCTGTACAAGTGCTTTAGATACCAAAAAGTGCCATGCATATTCTGGTTATTCTTGTAGCTTGTATATTATTATCTAAGTCCATTATTTAATGGCTTCCAGCCACAATCAGCTCTTTCAAGGCATGGACGGGATTTATTCCACCATTAGCGAAGAAATTTCCTTTTCTGAGAGGGCCAAGATTACATTTTGTGTAATCTTGCCTTCCATAGAAGTGACCACTTTCAAGTACTAATTTTACATGCACTTGAGCACTTGGCAAATGAAGTGAAACACTTTTTTAAAAAAACATCTTTTCTTTTGGATAATTGTTGCAAAACACTGATATATAATTTCTTGTCAGGGTAAGGATATACGCTGTTTTTAACTGTATTTCTTGTTTTCATCGAAAATGCAGCCCATTCACAACTTGTTCCCACAGGCTTGCACTGCCACATTTCCTCATTAGCTTTGCCTAAGACAAACTCCTGTGTCATGGCTGATGGAGCCTTTATGAGCTTTTTAGCCAAATGACTGATGTTTGCCTCGTTGTGTCAGATCCAAGGGCTCTCCTGGCATCTCTCTTTATTCCCTGTCTAACATCATCAATCGAGCAGCTGCCGTGCACCCATGATCAGGCTGATGATGAAAATGTGCTCAGGAGCCTGATGACTCCAGTTGTCTTTTATCTGAAGAGGCCAGTAGATGCTGGCTAGATCTTATAGTTATGTGAACAGCAGATTTTGTCCCAGGATTAGCAGGTGAGAATCACTGGAGCTGAGTCCATAGCAGCTAGGTGAGGGCCGTGAAAACTAACATTGGTTTATTATAGAAGAATCTCCTAGAAGGACTGGTTTTGGCCATTTTAGTCATTTTTCCATTCATCCCTTAGAAGATTATTTTGGCCTTTTCATTTTGGTTTCATGTCCTAGACAAGTTTATTATTCTCATGACCATGGGAAGAAAGCTTTTTAAGCCCAAGGCCTGCAAAAAAAAAAAAGAGTATATTTTTCCTAAGTGCACTTTTTAATGAAGATAAATATTTTTTTATGGGGCACATCAAATTCCAGCTGTACCTTCATGAAGTTTCCCTGAATATGTGATGACAGCTTTTATTTGCTGCTGAAATTTAAAGTGGTCTGTGACCTTCTCTGATCCTGAGACTGTTACTGGCCTGGTAGAGTGGTCTGCAGATGATAGGGCTTGGCCTTCATTAGGGCACTGGCCTACTCCTGTGAGCTAGCTTGATGGGGTTAGGCCCTGAGGCATGTGGCCTTTGGGTGGAGCTCAGCTAAGTGCCTCATCAGCAGGGAGTCAGCTCTATAACCTCCCAGCTGAGCCCAGGCAGGATGAGGTTGAAACAGCCTATTGTTTGTTCTCCTCTAGGCTTTTTTCCTTACCCAAAAGTAGCCCTGTGGCTTTTTTCTCTTTTCTTTCTTGCCTAGTCTCCCTTTGTGTCATCTTTTACTTGGAAAACCAGAAACCTGTATTATGATTTAGTTCAGAACCTCAGGTTGTTCTAAAGTGTTTGAAATAGATTGCTCTGCTGACCCTGCAGGGGAGCCCAGGCTGACCACACCAAAGGACATCCTCATGTATCCAGGAAAACTTGGTGAGACTGTAGCTGGATCTTGATATGCTAATTTCTAGTCATTTCTGAAAAGCTGTGTATTCTCTAAACCAGCAAGTTCTTGTGGTGCTCAAACAAGTGAATGGGGGTAACAATTTTTATATTTGCTTAACACTTTTTATAATTAATGTATCATGATTGCGTTTCTAGCTACTGACAAGGAGTCTAGAACAGGGGTGGGAGATAAAATACAGTTCAAGGCCACCTGGGAGTGAAAGAGGAAGTTTGGTAAAGAACATAAGTTTTGTAACCCTTGCCTAGTGTTAGAATCACCAAGAGAGGGTTGAGAACAAACCCATGTCTGGAATCCACACCTGAACAGTTAAGTCAGAATCACCTGGATGGACCCTGCATGGGAATGTTTTCAAAGCTTCCCATGTGATTTGAGTGTGCATGCAGCCGGAGATAAGAACCACTTGTGTGGTAAAAGAGGCATGAACTTCTAAGTCAAAGATGGTAATTTGAGCCTTGTCTTATCTCTGTGCCTTATTGGTGCTGTGGACTTGGAAAAAATCATCTAACCTCTCTGTACCTCAGGATCTTCATCTGTAAAATGGGAATCAGAGTAATAGCTACTATTTATTGAGTGCTTTCTTTGTACCAGCTATTGTGCTGAGCACATTGCATGCATTCTTGTTTAATCTTCACAAAATCTCAAACTTTTGATTTTGATTTGAGAGTACTGTAGTTATCTCCATTTTACAGATTTAGAAACTCAAGCGCAGATAGTGTGAATAATTTGTCCAGGTTGTATGAACAATAAGCCTAGAACCAGAACCCTTACCAGCTGATGTTTACTCCAGAGGCCAAGCTCATAACTATGATTCTAGAAACAATGACCACCACGAAAACAATTTCTTCACAGGGATATGAATCAAGTGAGTTAATATATGTTTAAATACTCTGTAAACTGTGCATGGATATACACGTGGAAGTTGCATATTAGTAGTGGTAGGAGTAAAAAGAATAGGCTGGGAATTTCGGTTCATGAAACATTGGTGTCAGCTGAAAAGCTATAGACATGCAAGCAGAAGTGAGTGGGATGTGGCTAAGCATTTGTGGGCTCTTGTGGCTCGGTTAGAATTACAAGACAGCACTTTAGAACTGCTTAGCCTGAGCTAGTCAAGACTTACTTGGGTCTGCAATCAATTCAGAAATACATCTGGGACACCCTCCTGAGGACCCCTTTGCCTTTTGTTTATGTCTACTGAATTTCAGGTTCTTTCTCAGTTTACAGAAGTAACACCAGGCACATAATTCATGTTTTAAAAGAAGAGAGAAAGAGACTGGTTGTCATATGTGAATTAGCTGCTTTGACTTTTTTCAATAGTGGATTGATCACATACCTCTAATTTAACTCCCTTTTAAAAACCATACCAAAACTACAATAAGGGATTTTTTTTTTTTTTTTAAGAAATAAACTCAAAAGGACTGGAGATATGGGAGAGGAAATAACCAAATTTCAGAAGCTGGAAAGCATTTGAGCAAATATTAACTGATTTAGCAGATCTAGAAATCCATATCCTAACAGTGGGAAAGCTTAGAATCAATACAATTCACACTGCAGAACCTTCAAAAAGTCCAGGAATTGGTGATAGCGGATATCCCTTGAAGCGGGAGTGAAGAGGGTATAAAATATAGAGGACTGATTGAAAGCTCTGTAAGAAGTTAGATCCCTAATTCCCCTCCCTCACTCGTACTGCTCTTCCTTTCCCCAGCCTTGCAGAAAATGGAACTTTATTTTTTGGAGAGGATAAAACAGATGTTTGTTGTCCTGGAGTACTTTCCTGGAAACAGAGACTTTTAGTGAATAAATGCATACACCACCAGCTACACACAGGGAGTGCCAGTTTGCTTCCAGTAGAATGCTGGCAGCGAGGATTCACTGTGACATTCCAGAAAAAAAGGAGATAAAGAGAAAATTCCACAAGCCTCCAGAAAGAAGGAGGAAGGAAGGAAGGTAGGAGATGTGGAGAGAATAGGTATCATGCAAAGGGACAGAATGGCTTTGGATTTCACAGCAACACTCGAAACTCAAAGACAATTCTGAAGGAAAATAACTTCCACCTTAATATTTCTACTTAGCCAAATTATCGATTAAGTGGGAAGATAGAATGAAGACATTTTCAGACACTCAAGATCTTAGAAAAAAATGACCTCTAACCAATTTTTTTTTCTCAGTAAGCTGGAGAGGATGTATTTGTTCACCAAAAAGAAGGAATAAATCAAAGGAGAGGATAGCATGTCTGTAGGAAACAGGAGCTGTAACACAGGAGAGAGGCCAAAGGAGTCTACCAGACAATGGTGAAGAGAATCCCAGATGTAGAGGGCAACCAGTTGAGGTTGAAGCAGGTCAAAAAGCTCTGAATGAAATTTATGAAGAAGATGAAATAGATAGCTAATGTGAGTAAATGTATTGACAGGATTTATGCAGCTAGTAGAGACTTTGACGTTGCATTAGTAATATGTGCATAGAAAAATGAGCCAAACATTAATAAAAAGCCAGTCATGATGATTGACTCCAAAAAGTAGCTCAGGAAAGAAAAATCCTAGTTTAGTACATGGCTTAGCTCTGAATAACATATACCATCTAAAAATTGTAAAAATAAATATTTATCTAACTGAACTTTTGGTGTAAATATGTTGGGAAGATGGAGAGATGACAAGTATTCGAGTATGTAGTGGGGAAGGAGAAAGAAAGAAGGCCAACTAAATGCTCATTTTCCACAGAAGGAAGTCAACAGATAATACCTAAAAATAAAAAAAGATAGCAATTCAATGTGTTTTTTAGAGAAATGAAGGCAAATGCTCCAAGAATAAAATAAAGTTACAAGCAATTGCTTGTTGAGAAGAGGGAATAACCTAGGGGTCCAGTGCAGGTCTGGGAACTGCTTTGGGTCTTTAAGAAGCTTTGATAGGTAGTTGACTCTTGAAATAATCATATGTATACATCAATTTGATAAAAAGCCCTAACGTCTACTGTGCTCTTTTGCAAATACAGCAATGAAAACTGCCTTGAGATAGAAAATGAAATGCACAAAGTAGTAGTAGAAACTCCTTTCCTTGGTGTAAGAGATAAGAAATATATATATAAACTCCTACTAAGCAGGTGATAGTTACAAAAGAAAGAAAGAAGTCCAACAGTAAAGAAGCAAAGTCTCCATCAAACTTTTATTTTGAAGGAAAAATAATCAAACACCAATGAAATGCACTGTAGTGCATCTGAAGGAACAAGAGCGCCACCCACGCCCAACCACTTCATGGCCACTTGTGCCCTTATGTGACTGCCTAGCCAAGGGGCCCGGGAAGCTGCACAAAGACCCTTTCATCTAGCCAGGTCTGTCTCCTTAATTGCTTTCAAATCCAGTAGAGCTAACCCAAATACAATGGGTACTTGAGATAAAGCCTCTGAAAAGAGCATAAAGTGGAACGACTATGTTCCCATCTCCTCTGACTGTAGGAATCAGGATTTCCCTGGAATTTCCCATTAGCTTCACTTTTTAGTATTTCGCCTCTCCCAATTAGGCCAAGTAGTGATGTGCTGAATGCTAGGGCAGATCCTAAATGTCAGTTAGCGAGGTTTATTGAAAGCAAAGGGTTCTGTGCACAGGTGAGTCATATTAACAGGTATTTGTATCCATTTGCATAATTGATGTGACTAAATAGTTTAATCAGGAGAATATTGGAAATATTTGTTACACTTTTAGCCTCCTTTTGTACTGCTCTAGGATAAAAACTGTGGAGATAACTGAATGTATTGACTAACTCCTCAGGGAATGTGATATATCTTTTGACAGTGAAAATTCCCAATAAACTCTCAGCACTACTAAGGAACAACTCAATGGACCATGTTAACACTTCCTGTCTGTCTGTCACCAGACAGCCACCAGGGGTTACTATAGCTAGACTCTCTACAGAAAGGGTTATAACATCTGCTGAGGGGCAGATGAAGGGGTCTGGCTTACCCTATTTTCTATGGTGAAGCTACAGTTAGTTAATTTGAAATGAATAATGCCTTAGTGGAGTTTACCAAAAACCTCTGCCTGTAGGGCCTTGCAACAAAGAGGAGAATGTTTAAACCGAAAAAATGCTTAATATCTTTAAAAATATCAAGCCAGGCTGTTTTTGTGTGTTACCGTATGAAAGGCCCCACGAGGAGGTGGAGGAGCTGAGGTGGGCAAAGAGGGGAGTGTGGTAATCTCAAAGAGCCTGGTAAGCTGGACAGCGATTTCCTTTCTCTGTGCCAGGTAAAATCAGCACAGGAGCACTTAATCGCTTGTTGTTCTAAGGTATTAAGTGAATACATTTTTCATGGCCCACCTGCTAGTGTAACTAATTAACAGCCATTCTCATTAATTACATTGATCAGGATCATAAAATAATTTCAAATTGCTGAACATGATCAGCAGGAGTAAAATGGTTTCACTTTAATCCCTTAATGATTTTTTCATGATTAATCAAACAAATATATGTAGTTATTTGATCCTTTTTTCATCTTAGAACTGAAACTCAGGGCAATTATAGTCGACATAAAGTTGATGCAAACAGAACTACGTTTCATGAAGTAGCTAATTAAGTAATAAGACACAATGGGGTGGGGGTATATGATTATCATGAGATAATCACCCCCCTGAGGAGTCACAGAGCAAAAGGTACAGTTAGTACCTCTGCTCCCACAGGGCTGTGATTACCTTCGCATAACCATGTATCCCGCCGGCACCTTATTGCTAATCGGAAACTCTTTTCATTTTACACAGAAATAAATTGAGGAAAAATGACTTTGATCATAGGAAATGGCTCACTGCAGTATAAAGGTTTCATCTATTAATAGTGACAACATCAATGCATACTTTGAAAGGTTAAATAATCAACCATGCTGTTCTCACATCATCAATAGGAGTTGGGGGGATTTTAAATTGATTGTTTACACTTTGAAGAGTACATACATCTGGTGGTTTGGGTGTGTGAAATGTAGTCTACAAATGCTCATACATCTAATAATTAATGTTTGATTTAATTGGAAAGGTCTTGCTTTTAAGGTACTAGACATTTTTGAATGAAATTATAAAAGAATAGTAAGGAAACTCATTTCCAAAGTCTAAAAAAGAGAAAAAAAATAGATTTGCTAAATTTTGGCCATAATTCCTCAAATTGCTGCCAGCATTAATATTTTCACGCCATCTTCCAGCCAGCAACAAGATGTGACAATTGGAACACAAGGCCATTTAGGTAAAGGAGATAGTTCTGGCTCTGAGACATGGCTCGTCCCCTTCCCTCTCCCCATAAATGAATAAACAAAATAAAACCCAAACAAACAAAAACAAAGTAAAATGACCAGTATCCTTCCTGTGCCATGGCCAGGTGGCAGGGTGAGAAGGCCCTGCTTCCTAGAGTGCCACCATCCCAAGGCACTAGTGTTCTCCTATCCTTGCCTGCATACTGCATGCCGTGGGAAACCTGAATTCATTCCAGCCACTAGACTTAGTTACTTCTTCATCTAGGAACAATAACGGTGTTAGAGCAGGGGTCACACAAAAGAAAAGCAAAATAAACAGACAAAAACCTACTACCCTTTCTAGCAACTTCTAAACAATACAGAGTACAGATAGAATCTAATGATTGACAAACATACCTTTGGCTACCCTGGCTGTGTAATGTCTTGAACAATTTCGTTCTTTTTAACTGTAAAGAGATCCTTTGTAAACTTTAATGATATTAATCAACTAAACTTCTCTTTTATCATGAAAAATAACTATGTATCTGAGTTATGCCTAAAACAATCAGATTTATTTCCTTTCATATTTCCCTTCTGTTGGGCTTAATAATTATGGCTTTCTCAAAAGTGGTTTCTTTAAAACCATCTTTCTCTATTTTAAGTCTAGAACGGTAACAGAGTAGTTAAATAGTTGTTGGCTCTTGAAGAGGTTTATCCAAATTTGCCCAAGTTTGTCTCAAAATTAGAATGCCTGGTTTGGCATCTGTGGACTTCCTGAAGGAAATGCAATCATGTACTTATTGTGACCCTGTGAAATGAATATAAATTGTGTCATATGCAGGATGTATTACTGACTTTATGACATGTATACTTTGAAAATTGAGTACATCCTATATATAAAAGCATCCTTCAATTTCTTATATTATGTTTTTAAAGTAAGTTGGTTAATAATATGATGAATTGAAAAATATGTATGTAAAACACTTGGACACCAGATTCAGGAATTTTCCTTAACGTGTTGGTAAGTTCTATCTTTGAAAACAAGAGTCTTACTTTAACCTTGCTAAACCTTCAATTGAAGCCATTTGGCTTGATCAGTTCAAACATTTGACTTGATGTGGCTCTGCTTGGCATGGGGTTCTCTACCATAGAGAAACACTTTTTGTGGTCAGGGTTATGAATGACCAAGACTTTGTTGAAAAACAAAATAGGCAGAAGATATAGGCAATAAGTATAATCTTGGAACATTGGCTTCATAATGAGTCTACTGGTCTCTCAGCTTATCTTGGGTTCACAGCAGCACTCAAGCTTACATTATGTATTACGAAGAGGAAATGTCAGTTATTAACTTAAGTAGCATAGGTACAAATTGTAAAAGGGCTTTTAAAGTGCCAAATGCTGGAAAAAGGAAATTAAATGTAGTTGTTTATGATAGAGATTTAGAAATACTTAGATTTGTTCTTGGAAGACCTGGCATTTAGATTTTAAATCATGTTCAGTCCTCGAACTTGAACAATTCATGTAAAAATAAGAAAAAAGGCATCTTCCCCTATAATCATCTAAGTGCATATGTGTGTTTGGCCATGATTTCTGCTACCCCATCCCCCAAAGCAATCAACCATCATAACTTTCTCCTTCGATAAAACATAACACTTTCTTCTGTCTGGTGAGTTGAAATGATGACAGGTGAAAAAATTGACAAGTGAAGGACATTTGTAAACCTCTTTCAATTGAGATTGATTTTTGGTTTTTGTGTATGTGTAACTCTTCCACATTTAGTGGATATCATCTGGAGAGATCTTTGCACTTGTAAACATTACAGGTGTTTTGATCTTTCCAAGCTAAGAAGACTTGGTAGTCTTGTATGGAATTTAGCAACACAATAGGTCTTTAGATGGATAGTCCACATGGTATTAATGAAGTGCCATTTAGGAACTGCTCATTGGCCCAAACAAGTGGGAGGACAGCTTGGCGAGACAGATGGAAAGGGCTGCTTTAAGAAGGGATCAGAAAAGGCATTGCTCCTCTGCCGGCCTAAATCCACTAATCTGATGTTATTATTAGCAATAAGGAGCAGTGGCCAGAAGAAAATCTCATTCTCTACAAATGTCATTTAAATAGGACTCTGATATTTTCTGGTCAAGTCAACAGGCGTTATTCAAATACTGAGCACTTTATTTGTAAATGCAAGAGGGAAAGAAAACCTTCAGTTCAGCAGTTTTTAGGATGTCAGCTTACTAGTATTGATTAATCGTTCAGTAGTGGCAGCTGCTTCTTTATTAATGTGCAGCTCACCATACAAAAGATATCAGGTGTAGGAAGTGTTTGTTGATAATTCACATTTTCTCACAATGTGGCAGAACCTACTCTCACTTATTCAACTACTGTTCTTAGAAGTTCACCTCCTTCCATCTCCAGATGACTGCCACCCCCAAACTCCCTGCACCCACTCCCAAGACAGTTAGTAGGCTGAGCCTCCGTCAAGCAGACAGTGACTGCAACATCAAAAAAAATTGGAAATATTTTAAAAGTGCCCAAAGCTAAGTGTACAGAAAATGCAAAGGATCTGAGGTATGAATGAGCTTGGCAAGTTGGAGAAAGAGAAAGGAGGCTAGTATTGGCAAGAAAAGAGTAATTAAGTTGGAGAGTGGCATGAAATGAAATAAAAGAAGTAGGCGGAGACAGATATTGTACGGCCTGGCAGGCCATGGGAAAGAGTTAGATTTCATTCTGAGAGCAGTGGGAAGTTGTTGGAGAATTTAAGTCAGGCAGTGACAAGATTTGATTTATGTTTTATTAATAAAAATGTAGTCCTCTTCCATATGGAGAATGGATTGGAGGGTGTGGGATTGGAGGGGGTGATAGTGGAGGATGAGAGAAGAGTTGAATGTTTGTTATGGCAGTTTTCTAGGTGAGAGTTGATTCTGAAGTGGGTCAAGGTCATAGAAATATAAATGGAGAGAAAGGGAATAAATTTTGGAGGTAGGTAGATGAAATTTGCTCATGGGGTTGAGTGAACAAAACGAACCAATAAATGACTTGAAAGTGATTGTTGGGGCCATATAATGAGAAAAGGCCAAAGGAGAACAGGCAATGTAGAGTAACAGTTAAGAACTCCAGTTTTGCCATGGAGCAGCCTTGATTTTGATCCTTGGACATATTCTCTAAGCTTCATTTTCTTAATCTGTAAAAGGTGAATAGTAGTAGCCACTACAAAGGGGTTTTTTTTTTTTTTCCTTTTTTTTTTTTTAATGGAATCTGTAAGGACTAATGCAGGTAAAATACTTAGCACACTGCATCATAAATAATAAATGCTTAGTAGATAATTACAAAGGAGTCTTAGGAGAGAAACAACTTTGGAAATTCATAAGTTTATTTAATTAAATAACTGATGGGACTTCCCCCTCTTCCAATATGAAGTTTCTGATTTGACACATTAAAAAGTCAAGAATGTGTCTAGTGAGTCAAGGGTAATGTCAGCAGCACATCTGGCTACCTTGAAAGATTTACCTCCACAAACCATAAGAAATAACAACATAGGAAAAGTAAATTATACACAAAACCAAATTCTTTCGGGATAATTTGAAGACAGACAGTGCCAAATGTGAAATCACTATGTGTAAAGAGGAAAAAAAAAAAAAAGTCACCAAATCTCAGTGTGTGATTTTATGATTCTTCCCTGACTCTGCTCTGATAAAAGACTTTGCAGTCAGCAAGGGGAGACAAGAAAAACTTCGAAAAGGGTCGGTATGTGCACAATTCCCCAAGTTCTTCTATGCTGAAAACTTTTATTTTCTCCTATATTGGCATCTGAATAACAGACTGGCTAGATATAAAATCTAGCCACTTTCTTTCATTAGGTGTTTTTTTTTTTTTTTTTTTTTTTCTGTAATTCCCCATCATTGCCTTGGTTTTGAAAACTCTGATGCCAGTCTAATTCTTTTGTGTTCTGTAGCTTATTTGTATTTTAGGGGGAGGCTTTGAGATGTTTATCATTATCTTTGAAATCTAGTTTTGCCACCAAATGCATTGGGCTGATCGTTCTGCATATCTTCAGATATGCAGTGAGCCATTTCAGTGGGCTGATTCAGATCTTTTTCTATTTCAGGAACATTTTCTTGTATTGTAATTTTAATTATTAGCTCTGTAGCATTTTTGTTTTTTCTTTTCCAGGGACCCCAATAATATAAATGTGATTTGTGTTTTTGCCTTTCTTCCATTTATAATACATTATTTCTGGTTCTTTTTGATTTTCTTATTTATGTAATTATCTCAGTTATTTTTCTGTATTTCTTCAATGTCTCTTATTAAATTTCATTTGAATCTATTCTCCCTCGTGCACCTTGTAATTTATTCTTTATTTTTTAGATAATTTTGTCTTTTTCGTTTATTTATTGAGTTTCATTACTTACTTTTAGTTTATTCCTGGGTTTTTTTTACACATCTCTAATTTTAGGTTTTAGATTTCTAAGTCAAGGCAGATTTTCATATCTTCAAATGCTTTTTTGAGAATATTCTTTTTGAGTATTTTAAATCTTTTTACAGTGTTGGATTATAGTTTTCTTGTACTTTGCAATTGTTTCTTGGAAGGCGGGTTTACTCAACTGAAATTTATAAAATTTCACTTCCTATGCCATGACACATTCACAAAAATTAATTATATATTAGGTTTCATTGAAAACATGAATAATTTTTGTAAAGTACAAATAGTATAATACAAATAACACACTCCAATTGCAATGCAATAAATTGAGAAATTGCTAACAAAATAAAAACTAGATTGTCACTTTCATCTAGAAATTTTAGTTTATTTTTTATTTTTAAGAGACATGGTCTCACTGTCTTACCCAGGCTAAAGTGCAGTGGCACGCTCATAGCTCACTGCAGCTTTGAACTCCTGGGCTTAAGCAATCCTCCTACCTTGGCCTCTCAAAGTGCTGGAATTAAAGGCATATGCCACTGCAAAAACTCCTGAATGAAAGAGGACATGCAAATTGAAATTACAGATTTAAAAAAATGGAAAATAAAACACTACATATAACAATCTATGAGATGCATTTAAAGCAAAGATTAGAGAGAAATTCATTTCACTGAGCACTTTTACCAATAAAAATGCGAGTGCAAATAAATGGGAAAATGCCCAGATCAAAATATTAGAAAAAGAATAACAAAGTACACCAAAAGAAAGCAAAAAGAAGGAATTTATAAAGACAAAATAGAAAATAATGAGGTAGAGAGCAGAATAATAGAGCAAATGTGTTCAATAAATCAAAATTCTGCATTTTTTAAATTATGCAAATAAACTATTAGCTAATTTAATGAAGAAAAAGAAGTAGAAAGGAAAACTATACAAAATAAGAGATGACAAGAAGGAACTATCCATTAGAGAAAAGTAAGTTTTCAAAAATCACAAGTATTTACTTTTCAGATATCCACATGAAGTTGAAAACCTAGATAAAATCAATAATTTCCTAGAGAAATACATATTACCAAGACTGAGCTCACTTGATTTGAAAAGCTTAAACAGATCATTACCCATGAAAGGAGTGGAGAAAGTTACGAATGAACCACTTCACAAAAAACACCAGGCCCTGATGATTTCACAGTTCCAAAACTACTCTGTGAATATTAGGGTTGATCAAACTGTGAATATGTGTTATTTGAATGACATATTAATATATGTGAATATATGATAATGAGCTTAGGTTTCTCACTGTTGGAGAAAGGAGTTACAAATTAGCAAAGGGGGAAGGCCAGATTGAAACTTGTGTTGGATTGCAATTGGAGGTATCAATATGAACTCATGTTTGATAGGTGATAGATAGATAAATAGATATAAACGTGTACATTCCCATTATTTCCTAGCTTGGTTTGCTGAGAGAGCCTAGAAGTAATGACATCCTCATAGCAATAAGCACACCTTGCACCCAGATCTTAATTTCTAAATACCATACTCTGAGAAGTGAAATCAGGGTCTCTTGGTGAAGTAGTTGAGTCCGGCACGGGGGCCAGAAAACTGTAAACTAAACCTATAATATCTTGTGATGCTAGAAATAAGGAAGTGTTAACAAACAATCAAGGTGTCAAAAGGACAAAGGACACAGGAGCCAACACCAAAGAGCACCTAATGGTCAAATCATGGACAATTTAAATAACAAAACAAGCAGTGATAGTAATGGGTTATGGTCCATAGAATAAAATAGATATCCATGAGTTCATACTGCTATGAATCAATGAGTGAGTGAATGAATGGCGTACAAAGTCACTATTAGTGAAAGACCATGCTGTAATTATCACAGGCAAGATCTAACAATGAATAATTCAAGGAATCTGAGTTTTGGAATCTGGAAGATTTGGCAAGAGCTTTTACTAGCTTAGTGAGCATGGGAGCCAGTTACTTTACCTTTATGAGATTCTGTTTCCTCATCTTGAGACCATAGTAAGGTCTCAATATTCTTGCTTTACATCTTGTCATCTATGACCCTAAACATGGTACATGGCACACGAAGCCAATTTCTTAGGATTCTACATTGCATTTAGTTGTGTCTCCTTGGTTTCCTCCAATCTGTGACAATTAATTCCTCATCTTTCTTCATCTTTCATGATCATGAGACTTTTTATGAATCCTGGTAGTTACTTTGTAAAAGTTTCCTCAATTTGTGTGTATCCTAGATTTTGTCATGATTATATACGAAGTTATGCCCTTGGGCAAATGCCACAGAAGTAATATTATAGTTATTGTACTTTTCTCAGTGCATCACATCAGGGAGTTCAAGATGCCAATAATCTTAGTTGTTAAAGTTACTCTTTTTCCCTTTTTAACTGGTCTAAATTCGGGGGAGATATTTTCAGACTATGCTAACACCCTGTTTCTCCTCAAATATTCAACAGAATAATAAGATGAGTATTTTGAGAAGTTGATGATACCTTGCCATCTTCAGAACTGCTGCTAAAAGGGAATATTTAATATACCATGTAAAGAGGCGATTGTGTTTTGGAAACTAGAAGTCAGTGTAGAACTATAATCTAGTTTTGTTGTACTTACTGAAGTCCAGGATAGAATATGACCCTTGAGAGTAGAGTTTTCTGTAAAAAGGGACAAAAAATGCCATGGTCAGGTATTGGATTATATAGTCTGGGAAGATGTATTCCAGGACTTACAGCACTGGTTTTGACATACCAAATGGCTTTATGAAGCTATCATAAGGTACTCAAAGCAAAATTAAGTTTAATTAGTATACACACAGTCACATAACAATGCAGTACTTCTATAAAGAAATGGGAAAGATGTCATGAAATCTAAGAAGCACAGATATGGAATTGCATCTTCGGAATCCATGGAAAACTCTGGCTATCTGGTGACTTTTGTGTAGTTGCTTGGCTCTGAAGGAAGCTAAGGCTTGTATTATTTATTGGTAGGGGAGTCAGTGGAATACTTTATTTTAATTAATTAATTTTTGGGGGACAGGGTCTCACTCTGTCACCCTGGCTGGAGTGCGGTGGCTGACTGTAGGTCACTGTAACCTCAGATTTAGCCATCTTCCCACTCCAGCCTCCCAAGTAGTTAGAACTACAGGCATGCACTGCTCATGTCCCCATGCCAGCTAAAAAAAAAAAAAAAATTGGTAGAGACGGGGTCTCACTGTGTTACCTGGGCTGGGTGAAACATTTTAAACACTTCTTTAGACATCTCCAAAGTCTACATTTTACATTCTCGTCCTGAAATCCAGTCTTAGTTTGTAATGGCATATATGTGTAAAGGTGCTTTTAACAACACGAATGTTTAGTGTGGCGTAGAAAGTCCTTGAGCCAAATCCTACCTTCAATGTGCACTTAAGTTTCCATTAAAGGAGAGTGGCAACTGAGCTTATAGAGCTGAGGGTAACATTTGAATTCTTCTATAAGAAATCAGGGTACTAGGGACTAGGATATTGAATTTCACTTTTCCCCATGCTGACATTGACTTTCCTCTGGAGCATCACCAACTAGCGGGATCTAGTTCAGTTGCATGATTTTTTGTTTTTCTTCAGTAACCAAAATCCAGAGATACAAATCCAGGGCTTAGGGGGCTTGCATATAGTTTTGCCATATTCCTGAGGGTTTGTGAGAGCTTAATCACTTTCACATTTTATTTATAAAGCAAATGTTCCATGACATTGAAACATTAAATGTATTATACTCAGTCATGTGCAATGTATAATTTTCTAAAATCTCTGATTAATTTAATATGGGTGATTTTCATTCTTTGATATGTGGCCTTGGTGTAATTTATAACAAGCTATAAATATTTGAAATGCTATGGAAATGTGGTTTGAGGAATAGTATTAACACCTGCCTTCTATTCTAGTTGGGTTATATTAAGTTCTGAATGTACATGGGTATGTTTCTGGGATATGATTTGATCTGTGGTCTGTCTGTGTGTGTAGTGACTGGCTGAATTAAAAGGGGTTCTCACTATTTTCTTAGCTTTTGATCTGAAACCAAGTCTAATTTTGGGAGTTTTATAGCAGCATTCCTTTTCTGTACTTTGTAATTCCTTTAGAAGCAGAAATGCCAAAGTACTTTGCGTGCTAACTCCTCTCCTTCTTACTCCACACACCCTTCCCAACTCAGTATGTGCATTATAACCAGGAAATAAATAACACGGTCCCTGTTAAAGCCTGTACCCTGAGACACACACATTGGATATGGTCCTCGTGACATTGGTCCTGTCATGGTATGGCTCAGCCAACCTGCCCAGGGAACTCTAAGAATACGGATTGTCTTTAAATCTCATCCATTCCTGCTTCCTTGGGAAGGCAGGTGAAAGGGGCAGCCTCTGAGCTCAGTGGCCTAAGCTTTGCCCCTCCCACATCCATCTTGTTCTTAGGAAGGGAAAGAGTGAGTGCAAAGCAGAGCCTGTGAAAGCTTTTGGCTTTCCCTGAGCACTTCCTGGTCTCCACTACTGAGTAATCTGAACCTCATGAGCCTCACTTCCCTTATCTGTCAATGATGGGTAATAATAATGCCTATCTCATAGGATTGTTTTAAGAATTAGAGATCGCACATGTGAAGAGAGAGAGAGGGGTAGAAGAGTGAGAGCACTCATGCATACTTAGTACATAGTATGGGTGCATTGTTATTGTCTCTGTAGTTCTTTCCCCTGCTATTAATAATTCTAACTGTAAATGACTTGGTATTGAGTCACAGGTGGTGAAACAGCCTGTTTGTTGCTCATTTGGCAGTTAATGGCCAATCCAGTAACACAATGTGGGATTCCTGATTCCTACTTTGGGGTTTATTCTACCTGATCATGATGCTCTTTGTCCTCCCAAGATGGAGAACGGAGACTATGTAAGGCTCAGAGACTCCAGTTAGTATTCCATATTTAATGATATCTATGTTTTTGTGCATTTCCTTTCAAAACAATAAAAACCAAAGTGAAGCAAAACAGAGAACAAATATTCTTGCAAATAACATTTAGCGAGGGCAGAGGAAATTGTACTTCCCTTTTCTGTTTTTCCCCCTTTCATTCTGAGTGAGCCACAGTATTACATGTAAAAGTTGTGTAGCTGCATCTTTTTTCTTCGACAAGATGAGTGGTTTATGATTTATGGAATCAGCTTGGGATTTACTTATATAAGTGAACTTCTGCCATTCCAACTGCATTTCCAGTGGGTAATGTGCCTGGGGAGGTGTGGGGGTTGGTGGTCAGGCCGCTGCTAAAATCTGGCATTTGGGAAATGGCATCAGGTTATCTCTATATAAGCATTACAATCCCTTTAAAAGGTATTGAGGGAGCTTGTTAAATGGGAAATAAAGCTAAGGAGGAAACAACGCTGAATGAATTATATTAGCTGACATTGAAAGCAGTAACTTATTAAAATAATGCTTTATAATTATTTTACTTAGCCCAATGTTTTTCAAATATTATTCTGTCTTCCCAGTATTCCTAGCAGAGACATGGAAAACAGGCCCATTTATCAGCTATATGATGTGACGGTTAAATGGAAAGTTGGGCTAGATTTTCACTTGTGTGAATTTGCACCCTGGAAGTTGGACATTCATAGTCAAGTGGTCTGGCAGGTAGGGGAAGCCCTGGGTGAATGGTGGTTGTTTTATGCAGTGAGATATTTGGAAGGTAGGTTTTCTTTGGAGAAGTTGGCTTTGCTGTCTTGTCTCCAATTTGTTGAAATTAAACACTACATTTAGGTAGTATGGTCTAATGGTTACAGTAATATTTGTGAAGATGAGAAATGTATTTGTATACACATAAGATATATTAGTTTCCCATGGCTGCTGTAACAAATCATCACGCACTTAGTGGCTTAACACAACACAAATTTATTTTCCCACAGTCTTGGAGTTCAGAAATCTAAAATGGGTTAGCAGGGTTACATTCCTTCTGGAGGCTCTAGGGGAAAATCCATAACAGCACCCTCTCCCCAGTACTTTCCCAAACTCATCTTCCTTTGCTTCCTTAAAATGGCTCTTTCTTCAGACAGACTGGGACACTCACTATGCCCTGAGTGGGCTGGCTGAGCCTTACATAGTCTCCATTCTCCATCTTGGGAGACTCCAGTTTCAACTCCTCCATGAAGCCTTGCTTGCCCACTCCAGCCTTCAAGGATTTCTCCTTTCCCTGAACCCACCTGTAGTGGGCCCACCCACTCATTTGGCAGTTGTTAGGGAAATGTCTAAATCAGTTAATTGTCTTTATATGTCAATTGGTCTTATTTTTCCAAATAATTATAATCTTGAGATCTGGGGCCATTCCTAGCACATTTGCATGCTTTCCACTCAGCATTTAGTACCTAGTAAGTCTTAAATACATATTTCTTGATAACAGCATGTGTGAATAGGGATTAACTTTGCAGGGCTTTTGTTCTGGGATTTATTTTCCTATGCTATTAATCAGGCACTTTATGCCATTTAAATTTATTGACATTTAATTTCTTAGGAAACCCCCTCAGTCTACCATAGAGAATTATGTACTGACTCATTCTCATGACTGTGAAACTATATGAAAGTTCGTGTAAGTTTTGTGGTAAGCTAGACACCTTTTATAGTTCTGACAATAGCGACTTTTCCTAAGCCTCAGTCCATGTATCAGACTAGGCCTATTTAAAAAGAGTTCTTATCTATGGAGATTTTTCCTCCCTGCTTAAGATGTCTGAAACCTCTATTAACAAAGCCGTCTCTTCTTGTGCATTATATTTGTAAGGCATAATCTTTGTAATTTCCTCCAAGGATTTCCTCAATATAAAAGACGAAACTGTTTTACCAAAGCTATTGAATAGACATTGTTTTTCTAATAGGGTATTTTCCACCTGATGCTGCTGTTGCTGCTGCCAAACTAAGAAGTATATGCAACCATGTTAGCAAATGAACATGCTTCTAAAAACAGACACAGCATATGTGGAAAAACATTTCTAGAGACTTACAAGGTAAAAAGGAGACATGATCACCAGACCAGTCCTAGGTTTGTGGCTTATATAAGACCTGGATTGGTAAGCTGGTTATTGTCCTTGTGGCAGCCCAGTAACTGGAAGAAACAACATGCTAGCTAAGGCCAGACATTTTGTACAAGAGAATTTTCTGATTAGTAAGAAAAGGTAAACAATGTGCAAATATTTGTGATCCAATTGGTGACATTTCCCAAGTACTTTTGAGACCTTGGAGAATGTGGCCTTCATGAAGTCATTCTTTGGTTCCTTTCCCCCTTTTTGAAACTTGGCTCTTGAAAAGGTGGGGGAGGGAAAAGGGAGGTGGCCAATCTTTTAGAGAAGTTACAAAATAATCACTGTAGTTGTGTCAAAGCTGCCCTTTGAGACTATAATAATGATCACATCGTAGATTTTAAGGCAGTCTTTCACTCACAGTTTCTAAATTGGAGAGGCTGTTTCCAGGAGACTCAATAGTGCCCATAAGGATTGTTGTTAGGCTCCATTATGGCCTGCTTCCATTTTACATCCCCTAATATATTAGGCCATAGAAATCAGAAGTGTGAATTCAGCCTTTCATTTATCATTGTACCTCCCCACTTATCGTTAAATCCTTAATTTTGAAGGCTCAAGTGGCCTATTGTGCTGGCAATTAGCCAATTGCAGGTGCAAAATCTTGATGGCATCCATAGGGAGGCCTTGGTGGGAATTGTCTGAAGAAATGGATCCCTCTTTATGCACTTGGATGCAGAATTTGTGAGGGGATGAGTGTAAAGAATATTAAATGCATAACAGATGACATCCCATGAAAGAATTGCAAGTGAAAATGAACGTGAAATTGCTTGTCTGCAGATTGACCTTCTTTGATTAGGCAAAAAAGACCCTTCACCCTAAGCCCTTTACAATAGAAATACCCAGGGTACAGTGGGAATGGAGACATTTAGAGGTATACTCCATCCTTGACATCTGCCTAAAGAGTTCAATAATGGGGTGGCCTTCCATGCCTTACATCCCTATTCAATACCAAGGCAAAATGTTCGGGCTTGGGATGTGAGCCCCAGCACAATTTAGCCCCCAGCTTTTTCTCCCATCACATGCCCTCGTGAGCCCTGTGCTGTAGTCTCCTGTTGTCACCCGAGCCATAACTCTCTCTCTCTCTCTCTCTTTCTCTCTCTGAAATTCCTTTCCCTGCTTTATATACTTTAAGTGATCTGTAAAGATGCACATCAGGTCCTCATCACTTCTGAGAAACATTTCCAGGTCATTCTAGCCAAAGATAAAATCTTTATCCACCACATTCCTGCTGCACTCTGTATCTCTGTTTTGTACTTAGCCTTGAATTAGAGTGATTTATGTCTCATTGATTTGTGTACTCCTGTAAAACCTAGCTTGGTGCTTTGGCACCGGTTCATTAAATTAATAACAACTGTATATTCAGTTTAGGAAAAACTTGACATAAGAAAATCTGAGCACATTCTTCTAAATAAGATATGTAAGAATTGGCAACTCATTAACAACTTAATAGAGAGGCTGGGGGGACTGTCAGAGACGGAGAGCTGATTGGGATAAACTATCAATTGATGCAATTAGAAATGGAGACAAAACCATTTTTAAAACTATAATCAGAGAGAAAGTGGGAATTGACTGATGATAGCTTAATTTACATACAATTTTGCATACCTACAAGCTTTGCTTTATTTTTAATTTTAGTCTGCTACACCTTTCTGAAATTTCTTGCATTATTGTAGAAGTAGGTGGAAAGCTGAATTGGCTCTTTGAATAAAAGCAATGTCTGTTAGTGCCATTTATGAATCTAATGCTAGAGACCAGATTGAAGAAATGAGATACAGTATTCTATTTTCAATCACCTGGAGGAGTGATCCCTGCTTGGCAAGGTGAACATAGATGAGATGTACTTTTGCCTCATCCTAGCCAGCAGGATTTGGAAAGACCAACCATCAGGGTCAGCAGATTCAAAACTACTATAGCAGGCCACCTCCTCCATATCCTTTCCTCCCTCCTTCCCTCCCTTTTTCCCTCCCTCCCCTCCCTCCCTCCCTCCCTCCCTCCCTCCCTTCCTTCCTTCCTTCCTTCCTTCCTTCCTTCCTTCCTTCCTTCCTTCCTTCCTTCCTTCCTTCCTTCCTTCCTTCCTTCCTTCCTCTTTCTTTCTTTCTTTCTTTCTTTCTTTCTTTCTTTCTTTCTTTCTTTCTTTCTTTCTTTCTTTCTTTCTTTCTTTCTTTCTTTCTTCTTTCTTCTTTCTTTCTTTCTTTCTTTCTTTCTTTCTTTCTTTCTTTCTTTCTTTCTTTCTTTCTTCTTTCTTTCCTTCTCTCTTTCTTTCTTTCTCTTTCTTTCTTTCTCTTTCTCTCTCTTCCTTTCTCTTTCTTTTTCTTTCCTTCTTTCTTTTCTGCCTTTCTTCTTCCCTTTCCTTCTTTCTTTTTCACCCTTATGTTTCTTTACAGGCAAGGATAAAGGACTAATCAGTTTTCCTTAATGAATAAATGATTCTATGCAAGAGAAAGGGGAAATGATCATTTAATAACTTTACATTATTTCCCCACACCTCCCTTATTTCTTTAGTCCCAAAGTGAACATATATTTCTGTTGGCTGGTATAATTCTTTGCCCGACTCCAAAATGTTGTCATCAGTTCTTGAAGGTTTGCAGCAAGTTTTTATGTCTTTTGTCACCCAGCACAATTCATGCCTGCTTTTTCCTCCTGTGACTTCCATACTAGTGAGGATTAAAGCCCATTTTAGCCTAAGCAAAACAAAGTTAAGAGGGTAAAATATGCAGCATGCAGAATCAAGAAATGCAACAATGCACTCAGAAGCCAAGGGCTTACTCTCCTCAGCTGATGCACCATTTCAAGTCTCTGTCACTGGCCTTCTTGCACATAGAAGGTATGTGATAACTTTGGAAGAGTTAGAATGGAATTTTGCATTGATAGTGTCATTTGGTGGTTTAAAGTTTAGATGGAGTTGTCAAACCATTATCATGGCTCTGCATCCTAATCTCTAAAAGAAAATTACTGTATGTGAAATTAAAATGAATCGTTTCTGATTTTCCCATCTCTTTTCTATTCATGCCTTTAGGGGGCCTTTAAGGACTAGAGGACAGAATATTATGAAAGGAGGTAGATATATTTATTCTACTCATGAGAAGGCCCAATGCTCTTGGCTTCGCCGCCTGTGAATCATCATGTCTTTCCTCCCTTGAAGGATAAATATGGCATTCATTCCAACCCATTTAGCCCATTATTCCTTTGTATATAAAATAGGTCCAATTAAGACATTCTTGTGTTAATTTCTGCATTCTATGTATGGCTAGAAAGAATTTAAAAATATCCATCACAGCAAATGTCTCAAAATGTTTCATGCATACTGAGCATACCACTCTTGCCCCCCTCCCCAACCCAAAGGCAATAATTCACCCAATCATGGAGATTTGTGATTTTATGTTTTCCACTTACCTACATTAAGGCTCTGTGTATGCACAATTCAATATTTAGATGAGGCCATATATTTGTAAATATCTGGTGTTTTTACTAAAAATTTTCATTTTTATCCAGATGTCTGACATCATAGAAAATCAGTCTAAGAATCTACTCTTTATATGTTAACTCATTCATGGTTACTCAAGCATACAAACAGAAAGAGACATGCTTACCTTGTTCTTGTCTGCAACCCCTGCCCCTGCTCAACCAGTGAAGGGGTGAGATCATCATATTCTGAAGTGTCTAACTGAAATTTCATTATGTGTCTTCCACTGGTCATGGAAATTCATTAGACAAGCCACTCTGGACTTTAATCTTCCACTTACTAGCCATATGATCTTGGGGAAATCATTGAGCTTCTCTTTGGAGCTGGCTTCTTTAACTCAAAAATGAAAAGAACCCAGGGAAGAGTTGAGATCTTGTAATTGCAAAGACTCCATTGCAACCCAAAGTTCTGTGAATTTCTTTACCTCTACCTTGTCTGAAAATTAACAGTTGATGAATATTATTGTGCCAGTATCCTTTGTGTTATAATTTAGCATACTTTGAGGTGATGTTGACATCTTGTGTAAAAGTTGGTATACAATAACCAAAAACATAGTTTTCAAAATTTTGAAACAAAAGGACAACATTTTCAAAGACCCCTTGAATGTTGAGTGTTGCGTGTTGATGCAATTGACACTCGCCTTATGTTTACTCCTTGTAAAAAATCTTTCTTGTATATACCTCGTCGATAAAATCAGCATGTAAGAAGCTCATACAAAATGTGTATCCTCAAGATCGTGTAATATTTGGTTACTAAAAAGATTCACTGCCAGAAGAGATACAACAAGGTTCCTCTGAATTATGAAGTAAAACTTTGAATTGAAAAATGTTGCTTTCCATTGAAAGGTATCTTTCCACAAGGGATAACATGATGATAGATCTTTACACAAGAGTGACATCCAGGGAGAGCATTTAGGGTATATATACAATGAACCTTACTTATTTTCTCTTTCTCTCTCTGAGTGTATCTGTACATTTATATTTATGTGTGTATATATTTATATATGAATATCTATAGTTTATATTATTAGAAGATGAAAGTTATTTATAACCTGAATTATGTTCTTTCTGTGACTAACTCTTTAAAAATTCTAAACATCTGTTCGAGTCATTAAAAATATCTTATTTTCTTACCTAAGGGACACTTGAGGTTTATAGCTTGTGTTAGTCTGTTGTCATTGCTGCTATAACGAACTGCCCAAGATTGGGTAATTTATAAAGGAAAGAGGTTTAATTGACTCACAGATCCACAGGGCTGAGGAGGCCTCAGGAAACATACAATAATAGTAGAAAGGGTAACAAACATGTCCTTCACATGGTGGCAGGAAGGAGAAGTGCCGACCAAAGGGGAAAAAGCTCCTTATAAAACCATCAGATCTTGTGAGAACTCACTCACTATCACAAGAACAGCATGGGGGTAACTGCCCCCATGATTCAATTATCTCCACCTGGTCCTGACCTTGACACATGGGGATTATTATAATTCAAGGTGAGATTTGGGTGGGACACAGAACCAAGCCATATCATAGCCTTGAGATTGAATGGATCTAATTAAAAAAAAAAAACCATTTCATTCCTTTACAAATATTTTCCTTTATGATGACACCAGCAGAAATTGGTACAAGGTGGATTTTCATGAAGGCTTCATGTTAGCTGGGACAATTTATGTAGGCATGGTTACCATTTTCTTATGAAGGAAGGAAACAGATTGACCAAAGGGATTCTGCTATTCGTAGAAGTGAGCAAGTACTGAACAGGGAGAAATTTCTAGTCAAACTGAATGCCTACTGAACAAGATTTTTGGAACTGGAAGAGTATGCTGCACCTTTTGTCTTGCTCATGGCCCTAGACCCCACTGCCTGATAACCACCAGGAGGAAAGAACTCCCTATGCCACTGAGTGAAGTTATGATGCAACCTGTCCAGAGGCCAAAGAATATTAAATGAGAACACCCAAGGACACCAGAAAAATTGAGATAAACATTCTTTTCTTCCTGTTTTTTCCTCAACTTCTTCTATTCTATTTTCCTTCACTATGACCTATTATTCATCTTCAAAATCCCTCGAAGTGGCGGTTTTGAAGGATTCCACAAATAGCCTTGTATACAATCCCTCATGGCTTTCATAAAGACCCTGTCATTTGTCCTGCATGAGTCCCTCCTGACCTCTCTTATCCTGGGGCTACAGACTTTCTGCAAGATAGCTCAGGTGCTAATGTCAGCAAAACAAAACTGATAATGATTGGTACTGTGTGTGGGAGTGCAGTCTGACTATTGAAACAGCACTAGAACAAGGACTTTGGACCAAATACATAGCTGAGCCCCGAGGTTGCATTATAAAAATGAAATCCCCCAACTTCCTTCCCTCACACACTTCACCTCATTTTGCTGGATGGCTCCAATGTCATTTATGAACATATTCTTTACCAGAACTGTTAACCAATAGATTGAGAAAAAGTGGGTTTCATCTTTTATTCCTGTTATTAATCTTCCAAAAGTTGGTAAGATCTCTAGAAGATGAGAGATTGTTGGAAGATGGAATGCTGCATTAATTTAAGACGTCTCTGTGTTGATAGAATATTCCACATATGCCTTCTGTAAACAACTGTGTGGGAAAGAGTTATCATAGTCCATGTATCTGAACTCACCGTTGCATAAGCTACACATAGAAATCAAGCGGATGATATGTACCCAAATATTTAACAACAGTTTTTCTCCATCTTGCCTCCCTAGAGGACTTTCCCAAACCACAGTCTTGATGACTGCTATTTCATACTTTGGCTATGTGCTTTTATGAGTTCTCTGTGATCTACCGGCATATTTTTATTTGCTTTAGCAATTTTGCCAAGAAATACGTAATTGGGATTATTGTCCTGACAAAGCATTTTCATCAGTGTGATTAGAAATACGTAATTTTGAAGAGTGACAGTAATTGCCACCCCAATGTATGCACTTTTGTGTTTAGCTCAGAGGGACTAAGTCCTTAGAATGTCGATAACATGAGTGTGCAGAGGTAGTCAGCATTGTCAAACTCTGGAGTTCAGTCTTAACAGAACTGTCACCAGGACTGGAGTCACAGGTGTCAGTTTTTCTTAGGGAAGAGTGTCTTGGGTCATTGGTTGCATAAAGTAAGGCTTGTCTCTCATTGCTACTCAGTAGTCTAGTAAGTGATTTTCTTAGGAAATCCATACTTTGTGGTTTGTGGCTAGCAAATGTGAAGGGAATGAGTTAGGTGGCAGGGGAGCTGTGTTTGTAATAAAGATTGTTTTCATTTTTCCAATAACTCTTTACCTTCATACCATTGTTATTCATAATATGTGCCTTCGGACTCCCAAAATGTAAGGTAAGGACCTTTACAAATATATCTTAATTCATTCATTTTAGAGAAACTGAAATGTACAAATTAGTGCATTTTATCTCTGCTGGTTAATTTCTGAATCACTCATTATACCCTGGGTTCAATAAAAAAAAATCTATATCCTTCTTATAGTGATTTTTGGGTTGTAATATAGATGGACTTTACTCTGGAAAAGACATTCTCATCAGAAGACCTGGATTCCAGGCTCTTTAATATTAATTTTGAGCATGCTTTATGATTTTGAGCAACTCTTTTTACATATCTCTACCTTATCTTACCTACTCCTCCCTACTGGGACTTTTATTTTTCCTCTAGGACATATCTGGAGCTTGCTGCCTCCAAAGGAAAAGCAGTGCCTCTTTAACCTCCAATTTTTAGCAACTGTAGTAACCACCCATTTCATGAAAACCTTTTATCAGAACTGCCAACTCATACCATAAAGGATGGATTCACATTTTTCAACTCTTCTATTTTCTGGTCTGCCCTTTGTTGGTGATTTCAATGAGTATCAAAATAGAATCCTTGCACAAATAACATAACTCTCAGATAGAAAAATAATGATAGAAAACACTCTTAAGGGAGAGCTGTGCAAGGCAGTGAATACCTATGAGCCAAGCAAGCACCTGAGTTTGGAAGAGACAATTCCAGGGAGCTGTCCTGGTCTAGCTGCCATAGCAGAAGTGATGGCAGGAGCTAAGGACATACCAATTTTTATTCTTTCCTGAATCATGGGATCTGTGATTAGAGCAGGAGCCCTTTTATTGGATGAGCTTGGGACAAGTTATTGGTTGGCTAATCAAGAAGTCATTTCAAGCAAGGAATTATTTAGAAATTTTAACATATAAAGTGTTTTGTTTTAATGTGTATTATATATATATATTCATTTTCTAATTTTTGGTGGTCTTTTTTGGAGTATTGGATGGCTTGTTGAAGTTCCATGTTGACTTTTTTTTTTTTTTTTAAATAAACCACACCCTTTATCCATTTCCAGTTTAAATTTATTTAAAGTGGAACAGGACTTACAGGCACTTGGGAAATGATCTCAGCAGTTTTTTAGTGATACATTTTAATCAAGTTTCTCCACATATTCAGCTTAGTTTTTATAGAAACAGTAAGTCTGTTTTTCACTCATATTTAGTCAGTTTATCTTATATTTGTTTTAATTATGTAATCATAATAACAACTACAATTGGCATAAACTCTCCTGTGGTAAGAACGCAACTCAACTAACAAGAATGCTGTGTTCAGGCACTCTATTGAAGAGCCCATTAGCTGTGGATATTTAGCTTTTGTTGAGTAAAATGTGTTAGGATCATCCATTCATTTATTTGTTCTATTTACTGAGCTACCTACTATGTGCCAGGTACTCTGCTAGGTGCTGGGAACATATTGGTGATGCAATAAAATACCACTGACCAGGAGCTTACATTCTAGTGGGTGAGTCAGAAAGTAAACAAGTAAATACAGAAATAGAGGTTTATCCTATTTACTTTAGTCTATTATGCATGATTTGCAATTACTAAATTATGATGTTAACATGTCAAGAGCATTAGGACTATACTGCTAATTTACCCTTGTTACTTTAACATTGTCAATTGTTTACTTGAAAACCAACTCCTGAGTGATTGAAAAGTTTCATATTCTCAAGCCTGAAAGAGTCAAAGTGAACTGGGGCATTTTTGTCATGTGATACCTCCTGATGCTTATAAAATAGATGCAAACACCAGTTGAGGCAGCCCTTTCCGAGAGCTCTGACAATGATTTCTATTCATTCAGTGCATATGGGTTGAGACTGTAGTAGTCAGGGTCCTTCAGAGAAAGAGAACCAGTAGGAGATAGTGTAGATAAATAGAGGGAGAGAGAATTTTAGTTTAAGGGATTGACACACACAATTGTGGGAGCTGGCACAGCTGAAGTCTGTAGGGAAGCCAAGAGGCTAGAAATTCAGGTAAGAGTTGATGTTGCAGTCTGGAGGCAGAACTTCTTTTCTGGGAAACCTTAGCCCTTGCTTGTGAGACCTTCAACTGATTGGAGGAGATCCATTCACATTATGGAAGGTTGACTTTACTTAAAGTCAACTTGTTGTGAACATTAATCACATCTACAAAATCCCTTCCCAGCAACACCTAAACTGGTTTTGACCAGCCTACTGGGGACCATAGTTGATATCTGCAGTTTACCATCACAAGTACCTACTCTATAGGTGCAGTGCTCAGTGCTGGGAGCTGACAGGTTCAGTTTCTACGCTCAAGAGCTCTGAGTCTTGTAAGTCAAGACTGTCTGCCTTGAGTATCAGAACCCTACAATGTAGTAGGGAGTCAAATGCTAATGTCTCTTGTGATGTAGTCCCAGGCCAACCTGTGCCAGATTTCTGGCATAGGCTGTTTGCCTATTCCTGCCACTCTCCTTCACATGCCGTGTTCTCATTCACTTACTCCTTGAACTCAGCATATTATTTGGTAGCCATGGTCGTATAGTGTTTTAACTAAGTTGTCACTAACCTTTTACTCCAAGTACACTGTAAGCTCTTCAGGGACATTATGTGTTGACATCCCGGCAAGGAGGCTGATGAAGATAAAGCAGGGGCTTGGTAGAAACAATTCAGGTGCAGTGTGTTGCCATTGATTCTAGTAGGAATTGCCCAGAGATTAAGAAATAAAAATAAAAAGTCATCAGATTAGTTCTAAAGGTTATAAAGATGGTATCATATAACATAAAGAGATCCACACGCTGTATTTTTCTGGGCAAATCATTGCTCTTTGCTGACCCTTAGTTTTCTCATATGTAAATGAAAGGGACAGATGAAGTGTTCTCTTTGCTCTAAAAGCCAGTGATTCTAATTGACTTTCATGCAGAAGACCATGAGTGTTATTTAGTATTGAAAGAACGGCAAACCCTTGTTTTTTCTAAACCTTTGAAAGGCTTAGAACTGGAAGGAAATTGTTCTTCTTAAGATCTGTGTGAATTGGTGTGCCTTAAAAAAGTGAAATGGTGTGTTTGTATCTCCCATTTCACTGTGCCTAGCTTAGTGCCTGACACCAAGGAGGTGCATATTAATGTTTGCAGAAACTGACTAAAAGAATAACTTAAATATTGGAGGGTTTATTTTAGTCCTAATATTTTATATGAATATGTTATCACTTCCATTATATAGTTCATATATATGTCCCACTCAAACATTTGAATATATATATATATATATATATATATATATATATATATATGTTTTAACTTGGTCTAGAATTTAAACCACCTCAAATCATATGAGGAACAAGAAGAGTTACATTAATAAATATATAGGTAATTGAAATAAAAATAAACAGTTAATCTGTTTGCATAGAAGACCTGTGTAGGTATTATGTATTAACAGAAAATAACCACAGAGTTTCAAACTGCATCAAGCTAGAAAAGCAACTCCAGATTCATAGTCCCAAATGTGAGCCTCTCCTATCCCAGTTCTTTTGAAAATTCCTGCCTCTTTTAACGTGAGGTTTCATAATTTGGCCAACACATGTGCCTTTAAAGCCTACAGGGTTGGTAGAAGGTCTGTGATAAGCTGGCAGTTTTGTTATTCAGATAGTGATTTTGTCAATGCAATTTGACAAAAACTACACATCTAATTTAATTGTTAAGATGTCTCTAAACCAGTAGCTCTAGACATAGTAAGCTAATGTCAAGTAACATAGGCTTATTTTGTATGGGCCAAGTCTTTAAAATTTCTGACTTAGTGGGCAATTTTGAAGTGTCAAATAATGCATCTTCTCACAGTTAAGCTGCTTTGAATCAGCAGAGTTTTGCAGTCCACAGTCCCTTCCCCATCACCACGTCTAACCTCGTCACCAGCCACTTTTTATTTTGAACTCTTCTCCTTTAGCACCTAATTTTGTCATTCTGTATACACAAAGCTATAATGATCTAGGTTAAAATGTATTTGATTCCAATATAACTTAAAAAAAGCTTTCTTGGCATGTATCAGCATTGAAGTTGCTCCCACCTTTTAAAGCTATGCAGCCATATTACCAGCATTATTTTACTTTGTATACCTGCTTCAATATCTGTCTTATATTGCCTGTGTAGATATTTAACTTGCTGATCATAGCAAAATGAGTTTCAACTGATTTATGTATATTTTTTTCTTTATGTATAGATACACTTCTTATTGAACAATGATCACCAGAAGGAAAATAAGACTAGATTGTTGAAAATGAACATAATTAGTATTTATTTCTCTTTACATTTCTTTTTGCTTACATCATTAGTATTTATGAAGCCAAAATAATATTCACAGTTACTTTCAATAAAAGAGAAATTACTACTGCCCGAAACCAGACTGTAGGGCACCCAAAATCCAGATGGGAACTAAAATTTCTGTCACATATCCAATTTTCCCCCATATGGTAACAGTCCTTTTTATACTTGGACATCATCTGCATCCTAAACATGTATTCAGAAACATTGATGTGTCTAAGAATGGAGTTATAACAATTGTCCGAGGATGTCTGGAATTTAGTTTGTACTTAGCCCGTAGCAAAATGCAAGTGAACATAAGAAAACCACTTCCAACATTTTGAGTCTTTAGTTATGAGCTCCATTTTCTCCATTGTTCTTTTTTTTTTTTTTTTTTTTGCATGCCAATCAGATGAGTTTGTCTCTTGTGAATATATCTCTGCAGGCTTCTGTACCCTTTCCTTGTGTCTATGAGGGACCTGTCACTCTTCACTGACTTCATCTTAATAATTTGCTTTCCCTGTGGGCTTTGCTTGTCCACAGGGATTAGCTACTCCAAAGAAGGGATACTTAACTTGAGGCTCTAAGCTGAGCAGCCAGGCCCTGTCAATAGCTGTGAATAACTGACTTCTGGACATTCAGCTGCACATGAGCTTCCAGAGGTGCAAGGTTGATGTGTCCCCTGCTGGCTTAGCATGCTGGCCTGTCCTGAGACTAACGTGACTTGTAGAACTGTTACCTTGTCACTGACAGATTTGCTTAGTGGTGCTGACTTTTGGCCCCTTACTCCCCCCACCAAAGAAAAGGTCAGTGCGGCAAAATAAATCTTCAAAGGACAGGAGGGTGGTCACTCTTTCCAGTCAGAAGGAATATGTAGCTCAGTCAACCTCATTATCAGTCACATCTGGCCTCCCACCAACTACAAGACACTTTGTTTAGTGATCTAGTGCTGCCTGTCCCTTCCTCCTCTGGACTGGATGGACATCAAAAACTTTAGATGCCAGTTACCTTTCTTTCATTTTTCTACTCTTATTAATGTGTTACTTTAAAAAAGTCACACTTTCTTTCCTCCATCAGAAAAATGTCTTTGTTCCTAAAGATAGAGGATCCTTCAGCCATTCTAACTTAGAAGGGAAAGGTAAAATGCATTAGTTCAATTTAAGCACCAAAGACTGTTATCACCAATGACCTGTTTAAGCAGGGAGTATCATGGGGATTAATGACAGACTCAAGGGAGCTGATGACCCACAGCAAAACCAAAAGGCCATTAAGCCCCATCAGTTATTTAATTCCTGGGGAAAACCCATTTGGTGGTAATTATTGCTGTTATAAACTGGACAAAAAAGAGGTGCATGAGTTATATTAATGAACCCTGATCATTTTATTTTATAATGTTAGTCCATGAAAAAAGTAAATGGTTTTAAAAATTTGAGTTTCACTTTTTAATTTCTAAGGAAATGCCCCATTGGAAAAATTAGTGGTGCCAAGAGAGGCCCAGCAGTTTGGTGGACTCTCCCCCTATTCTCTCTTTAATTCTTAATCTCAGACATGCTGGACTAAAGAGACATGGATGTTGGGTGGTATTGTCTTAGAGCATCATCTCTCTACCATTTACTCTTTGTGGTTATTTCTGTTAATATTTAGCCAGACTGGCCTTCTGCTTGCCAGCTTGCACCCAAGTCATTTTACTCTCCTGGTGCGAGTTCAGGTCTCTTCTTCTCTCCCTCCTCTACTCCCACATTTTTTCAACCATATTAAGCAAGAATGTACTATGTCTAAGGTGCTGTATTCTATTGGGGTAGGTGACATGATGTATATTTGATATTAAAGACAAAGAGGTTAGATGATAGGATTTCTGAGATGGAAGGGGGTGCATTAGTTTCCTAGGACTGCTGTAACAAATTGTCACAAACTTGGTGTGTTTAATAATGGTTATTTTTTTGTCTTACAGTTCTTGAGGCCAAAAGTCTAAAATCAAGGTGTCCAGGGCCACACTAGCTCTGAAAGTTTTCGGAAAGAATTGTTCCTTGCCTCTTCCAGCTTCTCATGGTCCCAGGAATTCCTTGGTTTTTGGCTGCATTACTCCAATCTTTGTCTCCATCTTCACATGGCCTTCTCTGTGTCTCCAATATCCCTCTCCTTTCTCTTGTAAGGGCACAAGTCAATGGATTTAGGACCCACCCTAAATTCAGGATGATTTCATCTTGAGATTCTTAATTTACTACGGTACTAAATATCCTATTTTCAAATAAGTTCACATTCATAGGTTCCGGGTGAACATATATTTTGGAGATCACTATTCAAAGTACTATAAGACTGGGCATAGTGGTTCATGCCTGTAATCTCAGTGCTTTGGGGGACTAAGGCAGGAGGATTGCTTGAGGCTGGAGTTTGAGACCAACTTGAGCAATATAGCACTCCATCTCCACAAAAATAAAAAATAAAAAAGTAACTAGACATGGTGGCATGCACCTGTAGTCCTAGCTACTCCAGAGGCTGATGTTGGGAAATTACTTGAGTCCAGGAATTTGAGGCTCCAGTGAGCTATACTATGATCCTGCCATTGCACTCCAACCTGAATGACAGAGCAAGTTTCCATTTCTAAAAACAAAAACAAAAAGCCAAATGCTACAGGAAGCAAATTCCAGGCAGGATCATTAGAGAATGCTTAATGGAAGAAGTAACCTTTACATTTAGACATGTAGAAGAAAGGTTTTTCCAGGCTGAGAGAATATCATGAGGGCAAAGACACAAGACAAAGGAACGATTGTGGCAAGGATGGAGTTGCAGAAGGATTGAATGGGGGTCAGCTTGCCCAGGCACAGAACGTAGAGGACAGAGGAGTGAGGGGCAAATTTAGGAGATGGGTATGGGCCATATCGTAACCCTTGGCCTGGGAAACACTGAACACTGTAAAATAAGACAGGAGGCTTTGGAAGTGCTTATAAGAGAAAAGTAATGAAAACAGGGCAGTAGCAATAGCAATTGATAGGAAGGACTGGATTCTGAAGGTAAAATGAATGGTCTGGAAGCTTGTAGATTTCATAGATGGATGAAGTAGTGTAAACAAAGAGCAGTAAAGGGAAGGAGGCAAAGATGATGCCCATATGTCATGCCTGTGTGACTGGGGATTTGGTAAAATTGATTAAAGAAATGAGAAACACAGGACAAGGAGCAAGTTTGGGAAAAAAGTTGTATCATATGAACTTTGAGACATTGGAGAGTCAGGCAGAAATGACCCTCTACTAGGTGAGATTTCAGGGCTAGAGTTCAAGGGGGTATCACAGGTGTGTTTTATGTAGATTTGGATGTCTTTGTGTAGAGCACCCTTCAAAGCTCTGAGATTGGCCAAGCTGGCCAAGGGAAAGCTTATGGTGTTCAAGAAAGAGCAAGCACAAAGAGAGCCTTGGGGACTTCCTCATTTGAAGGAGGAGAAGCCAAAGGTGGGAAAGGAGATTGTAAAGAAGAAGCCAGGGCAACAGAATTCAGAGCTGGTGAGCCCCATTTTCCTGAAGCCAGGCAGGAAGGTGTCAGGAAAGTGGAACTGCTTTGAAGTGAGAGACTGGTAATGGGGGGACAACACTGTGAATGTACCTAATGCCACTGAATTGGACACTTAAAAATGGTTAAAATGGCAAATTTTCTACTATATATATTTTCTATTATATATTAATATATTTTAATTTGAATAAAATATTAATGTAATATACCAAAAAAGTGGAAATGATCAACAATGTCAAATACTGTGGATGAGTCTATGGAGATAACTGGGAAGAGAAAGCAAACTACTTTAAAATTATTTGCCAGAGAGAACCAACCATGATTGGAAATATCATTTAGTTATCCCCAATCATCCTGATTTAGTTGGCACTTTGAAAAACACGTTAGCATATTGGGTTACTTCTTGTGTTGAACACTTGGCATTATAAAAAATTATTGGTCTGGGACAGGTAGGTAACCAAAAAAAAAAAAAAAAGATTTATTGGGCTATGAATGCATGGCCTTCTTAGAGCCAAAGTGGTCATAAACATTGGAGCAAAGAAAGCTAGCTATGAGATTTGTTTCTAGAAGTAAAATCCCAATTTTGATAGTTAATGATATGCTAATTGCTGTAAAGACATAGTGGCAGTTTCTTCAAGACTTTGACACCTTCTTCAGATTGGTATAACAGCTGCACTGTATTGGAAAGCTACATTCTCCTTTGGCAGATGAATGGTGGCAGTCTCTAGCAGGCATCTCTCATGGTTTGCTAAGTTATCAGTTTGACTCTAACTTTTTTTTATGTGTTGGTTGGCATTACCCATAGGAATGAGCATTTGCACCATAAGTAAGTGTGACTTTTATCATAGTACTATTAGATATACTGAAATAAAATATGTATTTCCCAAAGTATATCTCATTTTAAAGTAATTATCCAAGGAAAATAGAAACCTCATAAAGAATATTAATTGGCCTCAGGTGAATTACAATTATATGACAAGAGTTTGTGTGTGTGTGTGTGTGTGTGTTCTGAATGGTCAGCGAGGTTGAAGGAATAGGGAGAAGAAGATGATAATCTCTCTATGTCTCAATTTTCTCATCTGTAAAGTGAGGTGACAGGACCAATTAGCCTCTGAAAGCATACTTTCAACTGTAAATATTATGTGCTTCTAATATTGAGAATAAAACAGCAACAGACATGCCTAAAAGTTTGAGATAAAGCTTTATATGCTTTCAAGTGGCAAATTGTTAGTTTACTTTAATGAATCCAAACTTTATGAAGTCAAATATTTGATTAATTGCATCATTAATCTGTTTCTATTAGCTGATTGAAACAAATTGTTTATTAATTTCCAGTTGGTAATATGTAAATTTATAATTTAATTAAAATCTCATTATGTATTTTTTAAGACAAAAGACACATTGATATAGAGTTTGATGAGTGAGACACAGACAATGCTATAGAATCAGCTCAGCTGTAAGAAAGATAATTTGTTACCAGGCTCTGTGCAGAGGGAGAGCTGGGCCTGGGGCCAAGCTACTGGGCCCACTTAAAATCACGGGGAAGCTTTTTATAGAGTGTGAGTTCCCTTGAACACTGACAGCTTCCTCAGTAAGTCTGAAAATTAGAGCTTTAGAAGTGAGAAGGTTTCTCAAGATTATCAGACTAGTCCGGCTCTCTGTCAGGTATTTGAACCCACAACTCTTGAGCCTGTTCAGTGGGCCAAGCAAAGCTTGCTTCCCTGTGGATGGAACCAAACTCACCCTCATACACCTTCTTCTCTGTGAATCCCAGAAAGTCTGCTTTATCTTCCCCAAGCTGTGCTTCAGAGATTGAAAGACAGAGCCCCTATGTGCCCTGAGTCTTGTCTTTTTAAAGGCAAAATATACCCAGGTTTTTAAACAAGTGTCCACAGGACAGCATTGTGAGCTCACTGTGTTTTCCTTGAAGCTGATACATTCCATTTTGCCTAGTTCCCTAGAGAGTACCAGATCCCACAGAAATGCCCTCTGTGAGGGGTCTTACCAGAGCCTCTCTTGTCAGGGTTACCAATTAAATGTATTTTCCGTAGAGACCTGTGTGCAGGTTAGTGAAGCATCTTGATGAGGGAGGAGGTTTCTCACACAAAGGGCCTGAAGGTAGCCATTTCCAAAGAAGCATTAAAGTCCCTCACTGGGCTTAAAAATGTGCAGGGGCCCACATCTTGGTGATTTGGTTTTGGTTTTCTGGATAAATTTAGGGAGCAGTTATGAGTGAGATACCACAGATAAACATTTGCCTTTGCCTTTGTAGTGTAATTATTGACCATTTGGGGTAATATTTTTATTCCTTGTTTTCCTCGAAGTCTTCCCTGATTCTTGCAGGTGGGAAACACTGAAGGTCACCTGGGTGCAGGTTCTAATGATGTTTCCAAGGTGGGAGACAGTTTGCCTCCACCCACTGTCCTCACTACCACCTAACAGTAGAAGGTTTAGAACGTTTCTTTTGGGCACTTCCCTCCACTGGAGGAATAGATCTTGCAGACGAATGGTCTCTCTTGCCACTCCTGTGTCCATTCCTGTCCCCAGCCAGCCTGCCCTCCTTTCTATGTTTTATAACTTTTCTGGGCAGAAAGACAAAGAAAGCTGCTGGTGGAGTCCAGAAAATACATTCATCCCTGCTAACCTTTACAGGTTCCCCTTTCATGACTGTTCATCAAGTCTGTGGTTCAGCCTGACCTGTTCTTCACAGTTGCCATTCCATAGTTTTCCTCTTTCTGCGAGCTGAGTTCCTTACTTACCCTAACCTGGGCAGATGAATCCATCTTCTGTTTCTCTAAGGACATCAAGGTCATTTTGCCATTTGGCATGAGTTTCGTAATCTTTCTTCCTCTCCACCTGTCATAGTGATTCTCACTGCTTCCAAGTATTTGTCAATCTTCAGCCCCTTCTTACTTTCCCCTACAGAGTAAGAAGTATCCTGATGCCGTCCCAAATTGTTCTCTCATTCTCCATTCTGCCAGTGCATTTGAGCACACATGAACAATGGGATGGTTTTTTCCTTTTTAGATTAGGTGCAGGGTTCCAGAAGATTATGTTTGTCTAAAGACTCAATAACAGAGAAGATATAGCCCAAATGAAATGTATCCCTTCTCAGTCTAAGAATGTAGTGAAATTATATTGATGAACGATTTCTGATTAAATCTATAAAAGAAGAAAAAAGCTCTCAATTTTGCATAGGATTGCTTTAAGAAAGTTTTTAGAGAGAGGAAATATATACATATATGTGTGTATATATAAATATATATGACTGTCATATATGTATAAATATATATGACTGTCAGGCACACATGTAGAAGTAAAAGGGCAAGGCGCAAGCCTGACTGATTGAACTGGGAAAGACATAGCAAGAAATTTTCAAATTCAGGCAGTTTGGTACCTACACAGACAGTGAAGAGAAGAAAAAGCCAAAGAGGCTAGCTCCCTATTATCCTTTCCCCACACAACAAGAAGGACAACAGAGAAATAAAAGGGGCCAGATGGCTGTAAAGTGAGTTGTAGAATATCTCATTGCTGAGGACTTCATTCTAGTCTGCAGCTAAGTGACATTTTTACTCAGAGCTCCATTGAAACGCAGGGGGAGGAGGGCATGGACCAGAACCCTGGAGTTGATGAGAAACTGGCTCATAACAGTCTTCCAGAGGAGTTAGGGAGGTAAGTGGGTGAAAACCTCAGAACAACTCTTTTAATAACGGCCTAACATACTCTTGTGTTTTGGGAGATCACAAGGCATTCCACAAAGACTCAGATCAGCTATGGTTCAAACTTCTGTTTGTGTGGATATGTGCAAGGTTGCCAGGGTGCCATGCCAGAGCCATGCCTCAAGAACAGTAAAAGACCAGGTTACAGGCACAGATGAATGTTATTCAGGCACAGATGAATAACATGTGTCTTATTGTCTATTTAAAAGCCTACCTTTGTGAGAAGAGGGATTCCATTGAAATGCAGCCATCATTTTGGATTTCCCTGATCTATGAACCTGGTAGTGAGAGACTAAAAACAAATTTGTATTGAACTTGAATGTTAACTTAATAATCAAATAAATACCTTCATGTTTAATGCTTAAACAGAATTTCATTAAAATTTCTTTGACGTTAAGCCAAATTTTGAAGTGAATTGGAACTGGTTTGCATTTCTTAAATTGGTCTTTCTTTGGAAATAATGAAAAAGTGTTAGAGTCTTGGCCGAATTCCAATGACTGTGACTCAACTTGTTAAAGTTAAATTTTAATATTTACACATTACATAGTATAATATTTATACTAGGCAACAGATTGGGTGTGTAGAATTCAAAATAGGATACACTTTGACTTGGAATTGCAGTGTGGTAGTCATTACACCCGGAGAATTGGGGGTGATCAAATGCTGAGACTGAGGCAGCCCAAGCAAAGGAGTTTCAAATACAAACACTGCTAAGTGTGCAGTTCCAGCTTGTACTTATGTGTTGGTTTTCGTGACAATGTATGCTTTGTACTCTTGCCGATCATTGATTTTACT
Organism: Chlorocebus sabaeus; assembly: GCF_047675955.1. NCBI lineage: Eukaryota > Metazoa > Chordata > Mammalia > Primates > Cercopithecidae > Chlorocebus > Chlorocebus sabaeus. The sequence goes on along the minus strand of NC_132933.1, from coordinate 7,343,611 downwards.
GTTGTTGAGATACTTAGGGGAAAGCTGGCTTGACACCATCTACTAGGTTGGATGATAATGTAGCCAGTGAGACTGCCATTGACCTCCCCTCAGCCTGCCAGGAGCCAGTCTGGCTCACTACTGGAAAGCAGGAGAAGTTATGTAAAGATGAATGTAATCATAGAATCCCAGAATATAAGAATTGCTTAGCACACTGGAAACTTTCCAGTACATGCTCCCTGTTTTACATGTGAGGAAGCTGAGGCCGAATAGGGTTAAATGATCTGCTCAAGGTCACTGAGCTAGTTAGCGATAGAAAGATGAAAACTCAGGTCTCCACCTCTAATCCAGATAGAATAACTACCCCTGAATAGAAACTCACATGTAGTTACCTGAGATTGATCTATTTGAAGATATAGAAATAAATAATAGAGAAACTCCTGGATCAAACATCCCTAGATTTTTTTGGCAATGATGTAAAGGGCATTCAAGAGTCATTTATAGTGTAGAGTGCAACTGGATGATACTGCAGTTCCTTTCAAAAGTCAGGGTTCCAGGAGTACTGTGAAAGAACAGCAGCAAATACAAGTTGGTATAGTATTAAACTCTCAGGTCTAGGGCCTAGAGGGCAAGGTACTCAACACAGTGCCCTTTCTTACCCAGTCACAGTCATACACAAAGGGATTACCAGGTCAACTTGTTAGGTCATGGGCACCCTGAAACTAATCGTACCATTTGTCTGAAAGGGGATTCGACACATTGAGTGGAGCGTGGGACAGTTTAACTGCATGACTACATGTAGCCTCTTCTACTCTGTGGTACTGTAATGTAAATTTGCCTGCCTCATCCCTAAATTGTGGATGTGCATATGCATGTGCACACACACAGATGCATACACAAGCCTAATCAACATTCACTGTACCCTTATATTCAGTCATATCATTGGCTTAATAGCGTCATGTTGTCCCTAGAAGATAAAATTGAGACAACCACTTACAAAGAAAGCATTCTGTCAGTCACTTGGCCATTTAGTCTCCACATCTTTCTTTATTTAATAACTCTTTCTACCTTGTGCCAAACCATGGGCTTTCTTTGGAGGGCTTCCAAGTTACTTTTTTCCTAAACTAATCCCACACAGTCTGGAACATGACAGCCTTTTCAGATAGACTGGGTTGCTTGCAGACACTATGTCCTGTTAAGTTTGTAGTGATTCATGAGCATTTTAAGTGAAACTTCCAAAACTCATTTTATCTGTTCAGCCTCCTATTTACAAACCACAGGACTACAGGAATGCTCTTTTCACTTCCTCTTTCACCTTTCCTTTCTTCCATGAAAAAGTGAACTAAGATCAAGGGTCAGAATAACCCAAAGGGTGGTAGAAAGAAAAGAGCACTAAATGAAGAGTCTGGAGATTTGGGCTGTGGTCCAAGTCATGCCACTGATCAGGTGGATGACATTGGACAGTCGATTTCCCTTTCGTGTACTTGATCTTCCCTATAATGGAAAATGATGGCTTTGATCTTAATACCCTCTAATAACCCTTTGATTGAAGGTTGTTTTCACGCTCAATTTTCTCCTGTTTTCATGTTCCCAATTTGAACTACAATAAAGTGTTTTGCAGGTATGTGATGTCTTTTAGGGTAATTTTCCTTCTATTGGAAGATGTATTGTCATCTCTATTGTTGCAATGTCACTGAAACTCCTTATTATCAATAAAATTGATGGGTTAATATGTTAGATTTTATAAACGAGTAACCATAGATTTCATATGACTGTAATATGTAAACATGACAAATCCATCTTTGATTGTTATGCTCAAGTAAAACGTAAGAGGGCAACTGTGGCCCCACTTATCTAGAGAAATTGAGTATCTAGTTATTCGAGGTAATTTAAGCATCTTATGTCAGACTCTTAAGCTACTTGCATATGAATAGAAAACATTTCCATGGTCACTTTTGGATGGTTACTTTTGCTGAGTTTTACTGAATAATAATATCTTACATCTCTATGTAAGTGGGACCTGTTCCCTCTTCTCTCCCTCTCTCAAAGATCTAGTGTCTCTTCTCTTAGAAATAACAAGCATAAAGATAAATAACATGTATAAAGCAATTTGTCTTCAACAGACGTTTTCACATACCTTATCTTATTAGAGGGTCACAGCAATCCCTGGAGATACTTACTGTTGAGAAGAGTCAGCCTTGCAGAGCTGAAGTGGCTCAACTCAGCTCTCATGGGCATTAAATGGCAGAGCAGGTGTGGATGACACAGACCTTCAGGCTCTTCCCTGCCTCACCCAGTGGGCACTCTTCATGTGTGAGGTGGTTGTGAGAAGAGACATTTGAAAGCTTTCATAAATCATTCTTATGCATTCATTTGCCTCAGGAAAAATTTTGAAGTCCTACTGTATGTCATGTAACGGTTTGAGGCACTAGGATGACCACAGTGAACAAACCATTATACCTATGTTAGGCAAAATAATGCCCTGCCTCCCCCAAAATGTCCATGTCTATATATATCATGTGAATACACTACAAGACAAAAGGGACTTTGCAGATGTGATTAAGTTAAGAATCTTTAGTTGGGGAGATTATCCTGGATTATCACAGTGGGCCTAAAGTAATCATAAGGGCTCTAATAAAAGGAAGGCAGAAGGATCAGAGTCAGAGAAAGAGATGTGATGAAACAAGTAGGGGTGAGAGAAAGAGAGATCTCAAGATGCTATGCTGCTGGTCTTGAAGACAGGGGAAGGTCGCCAGCCAGGCAATGAAAGTGGGCTCTACAAGCTGGAAGAGGCAAGGATATGGATTCTGGAGCCTTCAGAAGGAACGCAGCTCTGCCAACACCTTGATTTTAGCTCAGTGAGACCTATTTCAGACTTCCTACCCCCAGAACTGAAAGAGAATAATTTTTTGTTGTTTGAAGGCATTGTGTTTGTAGTAATTTGTTACTATGAAACTGATGTAATACCTGTCTCTAGAAACTCATCACTTATTTGGGAGAATGGCAAATAAACAGTTCCATCAGAGAGGAATAAGTGGCGCTGAAGAGAAGCTGCACCGTGTTGGGGACTGGAGACTGAATGCAGCCTGGATGAAAGGTGCGAGGCTTCCTCAAGGAGGCAACAAGGAAGATGAATCACAGATGTTTGGGCATTTCAGAAACTAGTGACTGGGGCACAGTATTTTTATGTGTCACTGTGCCCAGGGTAGGGCCACTCCAGAGGGAAATGAATAATAGCCTGAGGATTCTATTTACATTGAGGAGCGGGGGGCAGAGAAGTAGGGGGCCCACCACTCATAGGATTCTGTATCCTGCCCCAGCATTGATAGAGTTATCCTATCTGCTTCCACGGAATAAGCAAGCCTACAGCGTGGGCATCGATTATATATCTGTGTGAAAACTACGTACATGTAATATATATGAGGGTGGATATATATATATATATATTTTTTTTTTTCATCTAGTGATCCCAGCATATATATCAGCATAATATTCAATATCCATTAACTTAGGGACACACAGTGGAATTTGAAACAGCTGAAGCTTGAAGTAGATCATATCCTTTCTTTCTAGTCTGTGTTGGATCATACATTACGATGAATACAGACAATTATAGGCAGATTCAATGACAGTGCTGCCATTTATTGGAGTATAATTCCTCTAGTCAATCAGTACTCTAAGTAACAATAAATTATGTCAAACTTCCAATATTACTTGAGCATGTCGAGGGCTATGGATCAATGGGTGTCTGATACTTGAAAAGCTTCAGCATTCAGTTCCTGTTGAATCTGTAATTAACAAATGAAACTAAAATAATCATAGTAAATTGTTCATTTGGCCACATTTTTGTTGTTGAGCACACTGTGTGCTGAGGAACAATAGTGTGAAGTGTTGCAGAGCATGGGCCTGCACTCTTCTATTTCAAGGTGCCCAAAAGCAAATGAATGCATCTATCAAAGCATCCAAATGGTGAGTTGCTGTGATAAAATGATTCATACTTGCAGGATGCTGATTTATGTGGCTTGAATAGTATGTGTTAATAAAAGATTGTTTTATATTAAAAGGCAGAGTTTAATTTTGATAGACTGGCTAGCAATTTTCCAAGAAAATATCAGTAAACTGAGGGAGTTCTAAAAGTTATGTGTGAAATATATGTGAAACAGGTAGAAAAAACTCCTGGTGGCTTATGTGAATCAAAATTTTTTCCAGCTATTGTGAGTACCTTGGGGGAAAAAAAAACAGACATAAAAGCCTTCAAAACTGCACAGTTTAGATTTAAAGACACAGTTATTGGTAGATTGTCCTACTCAATTATTTTGCCTTTTTAGCTTCTGTGCCTGAAAAATGACTTCATCTTATAAAAGGCAATTTACATTAATCCCGGAATACTGCTTAGGATCTTTAAATATTTCAGAGAAGGGCATGCATTGGTTCCCACATACCAACACAGTGTTTGTGATGTTCATTAAAAATATCAGGGACCATGATGTTCAGAAACTACTTAGCATAATTTTGTTTTACTAGTTAACTATGCACCAGTGATGCTCAATTGGGTCTTAGCATTAATACACTCATAATATACAGTGCACTGCTTCCATATGGTGCATTGGGTAGAAGCATATTAAACATATTACACAAACAGAGCTCAACACCTCACATATTATTGATCAACAATGCACCAATTAGACAATACAACAGTCATGAAAATCAACACTGACATATGTGCCCCAGGTCCAGATGAAACTGGATTGACAGGGAGAAATGAAAATAGAAAAGGGGAGATAATTAAACAGGATGGCATAAGATCGCATAGGTTAGACTGTTACAGCAAACTCAAAGGCACAGTTTTTTATTGCCCTGAGGCACAGCAATGAAACCAATATTGTTTAAGCTCTAAGTGGCTTATTAAGTAGACCTAGAAAATTTCTACTTTTAGGGTAGTACTGACCAATAGAAATATAATGTGGGCCACAGATACGAGCCACATATGTAAGTTTGAATTGCAGCCACATTAAAAAGGAGTATAAAGAAACAGATGAAATTAATACATTTTATTTTAACTCAATATATGCAAAATATTTCATAGTACTGTCTGTATAAAATTATTAATGCTATATTTAATATTGTTTACATACTAAGCCTTTGAAATCTGTTATATATTTTACGCTTACAGTACATCTTAATACAGACTAACCACATTTCCAGTGCTCAGACTGGTTAGTGGCTGAGATTGATTAGTCGAGTTGTGGATTATTTCATTACAATTGTATCTTATCCTCCAGTTTATTTTATGCTCCTTTGGGTAACTGGTTTTTTTTAGAAGGCTGGGAGGGTGGGGTTGAATGTGTTAATTGCAGAGACAGAGCCTCAGAATAGTCCAGGAACTTGCCCCAGGTCACACAATCTCTAAGTGGCAGAATCACTCTCTGAGGTGTTTCCACCACATGACCTCCTCCTTCTAAAAGTCCATTCTTTGTATGTCCTTCCATATCCTTGTTTGCCATAAAAGCACAATTATGATCTATTAGCTAGTCAATTAATAATGATAACCCATTGTATTAGTCCATTATTGTATTGCTATAAAGAAATAGCTGAGACTGGGTATTTTAGTCCACTTTCATACTTCTATAAAGACATTACCTGAGACTGGGTAATTTATAAAGGAAAGAGGTTTAATTGACTCACAGTTTCCCATGACAGGGGAGGCCCCTGAAAGTTATAATCATGGTGGAAGGAAAAGGGGAAGCAAGGCATGTCTTACATGGTGGCAGGAGGGATAGAGAGCAGGGGAACTGCCACACTTTAAAACAATCAGATCTTGTAAGAACTCCCTCACAATCACAAGAACAGCATGGGGGAAACCACCCCCATGATTCAATCACCCCCACACCAGGTCCCTCCCTTGACACTTGGAGATTACAATTCAAGATGAGATTTGAATGGGGACAAAGAGCCAAACCATATCACTTGGTAATTTATAAAGAAAAGAGGTTTAATTGGCTCTCTGTTCTGCAGGCTGTTCACACATGGTTTGGCTTCTGGGGGAGGCCTCAGGGAGCTTTTACTCATGGCAGAAGGCAAAGCAAGAGCAGGCATCTCACATGGCAAAAACAGGAGCAAGGGAGAGAGGGAAGGTGCCACACACTTAAACAACCAGATCTGATGAGAACTCATTCACTATGGCAAGTACAGCCCGAAGCCATGAGGGATCTGCCCCTGTGACCTAAGCGCCTCATGAGATTTGGTGCTTTTTGTCAAATAAAAACCTTAAAATAATGTCCCTTTGCTCTAACACTTAGGACCTCTTTATACCTTCTAGATGAACAGAATTTGAAAGCATTTTACAATGAGAGCAGGGGGTGGTATTGAAGAAAAATTAACTGCACCTGGACTCAGACAATCTGCATTCATATTCTGGTTTTGCCCCTCATTACCTGAGTGACAGTGAATGCTAAGCAGTCAGCCCTTCTGGGTCTCAGTGCCTTCACCTGTGAGATGGGAAGTCAGAGTGCCCGTCTGGCCTATTTCTCAAGATTGCTGCAAGTTTTGTATAAGATCGTATTTGTGTAAGGAATTGCTCAGTGAAGTGAAAAGTACCATGCAAATGGAAGAGTCTGCTGCTTTTCAAGAGAGAAACATTTTTAAATCCCAGTATACTCCATATTTATTCATTTATTTATTTGGTAATGACATCAATAATCTGCGAATTTGCTCACCTTCATAAAAATTCAACCATGACAGATAAGGCTAATATTGTCTCAATATACCCCCAGCTCCACCCGTCACTTGCTTAACTACCTACTGCTAGTTTGCTTGATACAACCTTTTGGTCAAAGTAAGAACATTTGTATGAAGGCCCAGTGCTAGATAGGAGACAAGCAATTGGCGCACACATAGTTTTGAATGGAAGGCTGAGCTGGTGACCCCAGGTAAGCAAAGACCTCTCACCTCCACAACAGAAAACATTTGTGCCAGTGGAATTGCTCCTGTGCTGCCACGTATAACATGTTTATTGTGTGTGTAAGGGTGTATGCATGTGTGTGTGCAGTGCCAAGGCTCAAGAATGAATTACGCATTTAGTGGGTAAATCCATTGGACCCACACAAGATGCAAAGGGTAAACATGGCTCAAATTGAGTCAAAAAGAAACAAGAAAAGCAAGCATTTTCTATTTTATATTAATTGGTAGGAATGTGGGCTGTAAAATCCTCTGTGGCAGTATTTGTTGCAGAGAATGTTTTCTTTATTCAATGAGGATAGTAAAGGAGAAGAAAAGTCTCCACCAAACACTATCGTACCACCTTAAATAGTACTAAAGATAATGATTCTAATGAAGATAGAAAAAGGAGCCACTATTTCATCAATGATAGTAAGTTTTGTTTAAAATATGAAATATTAAAATATTAAACTGCAAGGCATTGTCCATTTTTATTCACTGTTCTTCAGAGAGCAAATGCAAAGTTACAGAAGAATTTTATTAAAAATAGCATGCATACTTAGAAGAAGCATTGTTAACCAAATTACTATCACTGATATCATTTACATGTGTGATGTTTCAAAAGAAGAGTGCGTTGTTTTAATTTGCTTTTTAAACACCACAACAAGGTCTCCAAAAATTTAAATAAAACAGAACAGTTCATTAGAACAGAAGAAAACTATCTGAATATACTGGTCACAACTTGCTTAAAGCATTTCTGACAGCAGCCCTCTGCTGAAGAGAAAATTGCACAAATTGCCAGTTATTACCATTTTTAATAAATAAGCTTTCTACCTTCTCCCTCCCTCCCTCCCTCCCTCCCTCTGGCTTCTATGTGATTGTGTTCAACAAGCATATTTTCAGTGGGACCATTTCTATTACCGAGTGATTGAGCTCTGATTTACACATCAATTACCCACCTTCATGGAGATTTTCATGCTCCCCTAGCTGACATCAATGAAACATAACTGCGTAAACACTTTATTTCATACCAGTTTTGGATAACCTGAGACTGATAACTAATCGTATCGAGAGACAGTGTGCTATAATACACAAAACAATAAATATTTCCCTTTAAAAATCTCATCTATTCTTTATGAGTTAACCATTCACATGCTTACCTCAGTTGTCCATTTCTTGAAGGATCTTCCTGTCACTAGCTATCTCAAATGAAGTTAGGGTTTTACCCTAGAATACAAGCATTTGCAAAGGCCAAATTATCATTTTCCAGCTTCCCCAAGGAGCAGAAAATCTTATTGTTTTCCTTCCAGTGTTGTAGACCAATTTGCCAAATAGCTCATGGACAATCCACTGGACTGAACTTGTCTGTATCTTTAATCTCTTGTTCACTCTTCCATGTTTGTCCCATGGTATCATCTTTAATACCACTTCATTCATGTGTACTTGAATTAGCTGAAGTGTTCAAGTCCCAGCTGGACCACAGCTGGCTGATTTTGTTTCCTATCCCAAGCCAACCTGAGAGTGTTCCTATGGCACTTTCCTCATAAACTTGTAACATGTGTTACTCTGTACTACAATTGTTTTGGAATGGATTTGCCTCTTCTTCTGGGTTGTGAATTTCCCAAAAGCTTTAATTAGGTCTTTTTTTTTTTTTTTTTTCTGAGCACTAAACATGGTATCTGGCATGACGTAGATATCCAGTAAGTATTTGTTGATTAAATAGACAAATTAATGTATTAACTAATATTTTGTCAACATTTGTCACTGAACTTAGGTAGAAAAATATGTTTGCCTGTCATTTATTCATTCATTCCGTTGAAAAATATTTATTTTGAGCTGAACACTGAGCTTGGCATGTTTCCAGATAAATGGGAAGCAGAAATGCATTATTCCTCTCTAGTGACAGTTTCATTTAACACCCACAAGTTCTTTCAGACATAGCAGGAAAGGGGGAAAAGAAGAATGAGTTGGAAAGCCAAAGGAGAGTTGTGCTAGAGTAGAAGGGACAGGATTAGAATGGATCAAGTGCAATGTAGAGTGAAAAAGACAAGGTCTAGATGATCTGCATGCACTGTGAGGAGGCCTGGAGTTTTCATTGTGAACTGGCTCAGGAATGCAGTCTGTAGGTGCATGCATTTGGTAGTTTGAAATCAAGGTGTTAGCAGGGTTGGTTCCTTGTGACGGGTTTTAGGAAGAATCTGCTAATTCTTCCTAATATCCCTGAAGTTTGAATGAAGTGTGATGTTTCTGGTAGTTTGTTGACAATATTTGGCATTCTTTGGCTTGCAGAATCATCACTGTGATCTCTGCCTTTACCTTCACATAGAGTTCTCGCTGTGTTTCTGTTTTCACATTTTCTCCTCTTATAAGGATGCCAGTCTTATAGGATTAGGGGCCCGCCCTAGTCCAGTATGACTTTATTTTTAACTAATTACATCTGAAATGACCCTGTTTCCAAATAATGTCATATTCTGAGGTACTGTGCATGAGAATCTCAACATAGGAATTGTGGGTTGATACATTTTGACTCACAACAGGGTTACCCTGATTCTAGTCAGGCACCTTGTTAGGGCAAGAGGGAGAAGTGTAACTTAGGGAAGAGTCACACCTATAGGTCCACATGAGAAAGCAAGCCTACGGTCATAAGAGTTTGCTGCTGCCCTACACTCATACTCAGGCCAGGGCTCTGCAGGAGTGCATGGTAGAAGGAGGCAGGGCCAAAAGGTTAAGCCTATAGGGGGTAGAATTTGCCTGGGCAAAAATTAGTGAGTGCAGGTGGATCAAAGGGTTTGTTGAGATGTGAAAACAGAGTCAGCTTAAAATTGTCAATTATAAACTGCTCCTTAAGGGCATTAATTTCCTTAGTTTAAAAGTAATTAAGAATACTATTTCTGAGAAAATATTGTTTTAAATTAAGTAGTTATTGAAATTGCCTTGCTTATAGCTAAATGAAAATAAAACACCTTTTAAAAGTGTCACTTATGAGAAGCCAGAAGGTTATATTAAGACTTTGACTTGGAAAATAATTCCTGATATTTAATGGGCATAAAGAGGAAATACTTCAGGTAGCTTTTTCCTAATTTGAAAGACAGAGCTGTTCTGTGTAAGTTGGCTGCAGAAGCAACTGGTATGGAGTTTGGGACGTGGTACATGGGATGAAGCCAGGACACATTGGGAGAGGACAAAGGCTCATCAAGAGCAGAGGCCCAAGCTAAGCCTTGGGCCACTGAGCAGGGCACTATGCCTGCCTCACTAGGGCAGGCAGGCCTGAGGAAAGAGGAAGAGGAGGAGGTGAAGGGAGAGGAGAAGGAAGACCTCATTGATGGCATCAACTGTGTACTCCTGAGCAGCACCACAGATTCCATAAATTGAACCTTGCCTCAAGCCAGAATTCAAATAAACCATGAAGTACTTTAGAGCCATCACAGTATTCTAAGCTTGTCACTGCCTCTCTGCTTCCTTTCTCGTAAATCCATGGGACCATTTCTGGTTGTGGAAAGCATCCTCCTGAAGTAAAGAATTAGATCTGGTAGCTCTTTAAAGCTCAGCATTAGTATCAACTTTGATTAATTTAGATAGGGAATTATAAATGAGATTGGTTCAAGTTGACAGTAAAGAGTGAATGAAGAAATATTGGAAGAAACATGAAGAAACAGGAAATTTATAAAAAATTATTACCTCTGATTGGCAATGGGGAACAGGGTGGATGCTGACAAGAGTGGAAGTGGGAATGTTTTATATCAATTTGATTTTTATGTACAGTAGTTTAAATTTTTGATCCTATTCAAAAGTCATAAAATATAAATGAAAACATTTACTATATTCACTATCTGATTACATATTTGCTTGGTTTTTGACATCCATTCAAGGCCTCTACTAGTCTTCAGGAAGTATTTTTATAAGCTTCCAAGTCATGCAGTTGTTTGCAGCTCTCTTGGTTTGGCCATGTTGAGTGTGAGGCACTTGTAAGGCATTGGTTTCTGTTACAAATGGGTCAATGAGCCATGTGAAGTGATAGTGAAGCCTCATTTTTAATGAATAGGTCAGAACTAAAATTATTTTAAAATGATTTTCTATAAAAATGGAAATCAGACATGTAATATAAGAACATGTTATAAGAGCAGAAAAGAAACTCAGGGATCCTTAGATATCTATTGTGCAATAGAGCTGTAGTACGGTACGTGCATATGGAAGAGGACAAGGAAGTGCTTGACATGAGATTCAAGGAGATAAAGTCAGACATTCCATAGTTGTAAAGGGATAACTGACACATTCTGAGCTGTTTGGGAGAGAAGGGAAGTAACACTTGTTAAGGAGATAGGCACCCCTCTCAAGCAGTCAGGGATATTGGACCACATCTCTTAGCCAACAGTTACAGTGTATGAGGACAAAAGAATTTAATTTCACTGGAGAGGTTGCTTTTAGAAGACATTTAATTGGCATACAAAGTGGTTGATATGCTGAATACTGCTGCAGGCAGATGGGAATCTTTGGGTTGCTAGAGTCATGGTCGTTCTATATAAAAGTGGTATTTCCGTTAAAATGGAATCCCCTGAAAATAGAGTTTTAGTGTACTCTTACAACATTTTTGATAATCAATATCCATCTGAGTGTCTACCTGTGCTTGCTTTTCTGAGAATAGTGTAAATCATGCTCCAATAGCACCTGAGAAGCCGGGATATTCTGAAGATAGTTAAGATTTTAGACATACCTTCTAGATTAATTGCACCATGCATGTTGTGTGAGCAGAGCTTAAACATGTGGATGTGCCTCTCTGTGAATAGAGTGTCCTTCTCTTCTGTGAGTAAGACTAGAATCTTCTTTATGACCAAGAGAGTGGCCTCTGGATTCTGACAGCCCCAGCGGTTACTGTGTTTGTACCACTGACTAATTGTATGATGTTGAGCATGTTAACCTCCCTGTGTCTCATGTATCTCAGTTTCCTCATCCGCAAAATGACGATGGTATACCACTTCAGGGTTTTTGTGATGATTAAATAAGATAATGCTCATAAAAGTCCTGGAACAGTGGCTGGCATAAACAAGGAATCAACAGACAGTAACTTTTAGTGTTATTGTTCTTCTGCACAAGTCTTTTTGTAATAACTGCTTTCACCTTCAAGACACTTTTCCCAACATATGCCAGCAATGTATATTTCTACATAATAGAATACATTAGTTCCCTAAAGGTGTCTGGTCCTTGATTTTCCTTCATGAAATGAAGAGATAAATGATCTCTTCAGGTTAAGTTTTTCAGATTTTTATATGCCCAAATGGGTCAAATAAAGAAATTTATCTATTAATATGAAGACCAGGAGTTATTTTCCATGTGATGCCTGGGATTCACACTGTGAGATCCTGATGCAGTTGGTCTAATGTATATCCTGAGCCTGGAGATTTATAAAATATTCTCTGGATGATTCTCATGGGCAGCCAAAATTGTGAACCATGTGATAGAAGAAATATTTAGAAACATTTAAAATTAAAAGTTTTTATTTTAAATTTCAGGTCAATATTTGTGAATTACATTTTTAAATTGATCAACTTAGTGTCTCTGTCTCAAAGGTCATATCTGAGTCTATACAGAAAAATTTGTAAAGGATATCTAATGAAATTAACTGAATCTGTTACTAGAAAGACTTTAGACTTCAGCAACCATGAAATTTTGCTATGTTTTTACACAGTAAAGAGAACTCAAAAGCTATAAAGAGATTTACATTTGCTTTATCAGGGTGTCAGCCATCTCATCTGTTAAATGTGAGCAATGATTAGTAGTTTACAGAAGCCTTTCTTGATAACTGTCATATTTAACCTTTACACTAACTGCATGCAGAGAAGACATAAGGTTTATTTTCATGTACAAAGGAGGAAACTGAGCCTTTAAATATAAAGCAATTTATTAATGAACAAGAAACTTGTAAGTGAAAGAGACAGAGCCTGTCCCAGATCATCTAAATCTGGATGCCATCTTTTTTTGACACACTGTAAAATTCCTTAAAGCTTTCTACCTGGGAGCAACAGAATCTGTTTCTTTGATTGGCATCAGGTTAGGTTTTTACTAGGTTTTTACCATTCCTGAGTGTATTAAATTATCTTTGCAGCTTGAGTATTTTGTGTTTGTTAGAGAGATGACAATGTCTTCTTGAGTGTTTGGTAGGCCAGTCAAAATAATTTTGTCCGAAGCCTAAGCCACACACTTTTATTCAAAAAAGCAAATATGTTTTCCTTATGGCATTTGCATTGGCCATTGCTTATTTGTGTACAGAAAGGTTATTTGTGTTCAGTTGGAGGATGCAGTGACTTAAAAACCTCTGACCTTAAGGAGGGAAAAGTCTAATGGGAGACTTAGAGAATCCTGGTTGAATCATTAGAAAAAAACAAGATTGAGTCCTCTTAATGAGCACAGTATATCATAGGACCAGGAATATCCATACAGTGGAATATTATTTAACTATAAAAAGAAATGAAGTACTGACCCATGCTACAGTGTGGATGTACATTGAAAACAGTATACTCAGTGAAAGAGGCCATGAACAAAAAACCACATGTTACATAATTCCACATATATGAAGTATCTAGAAGTGGCAAATTCATTCACAGAGAAAGTAGACTAGTGGTTGCTTAGGGCTGGGCTGGATGGTAGGATTGCACGAGTGGATGATACCTAAAAGTGTACAGATCCTCTTTTTGAGTAGAAAATATTCTAACATTATATCATGGCAATGGTTTCAAGATTCTGTGAATATGCTAAAAACCACTGAATTGTACACTTTAAATGGGCGAAATTGTATGCTATATTAGTTATATCTCAATCGAGCTGTTATTAATGAAAAGAGAGGACTAGAAGAGAAGCAAAGCAGGGGATACAGAAACAAGGTAGGAGGGATGGCTCTTGGGGAGTCTGCCTGACTTAATTGGAAGATGATTAGACAGGCTTTGCAGATGGGCTGAGTCTTTGCTTCCATTTTCAGAAACGGAGGCGATGAGGTAATCCCAAGATGCTTCTACATTGAAATATTAAGCCTGTTTCTTCCAGGACTTCTAGACTATTGATGTCTACATAATTTTTAAAACCACAGATTTAAAGGAAAATAAAAAACAAATTGGAATGATGAGAGGGCAGGTGTCTAGAGCTAAAAACTTGTGTGTTTCTCACCTTTTCATTCTCTTCTTGATTATTTTTCATGAGAGACAGTGTTTGCAGGGAGATAGTACATTTGGTGAAGAGAGTGGTGGTATGCAGAGTTCCTCATGAGTCCTGCCATTAAATATGGCTGAGGAGGTTCTACTGGTTTTGAAAATTCCTTTCCAAGGCCGCTTACCTCCTATTCTTTTGCACACCTCCAGATCCAAGGTTCTTGTGTTTTTACTCTATACATGTAAAATAATGATGGCTTGTTTTGAGCTGTTTTTATAGTTTTGAATTTAGCATTTTACATAATGTGGGTTAAGTTTGAAGGTATTGGATACCAGAGATTTTCTTTTCTTGAGAAAAAGAAGTTATGTAGAGATTAGATGAGTGTCAAATTCAAAATAGGATTAGGTATAGAAAAAGTGTCACCTGACTCTCTGGAACATATAATATGGATAAATATCTACACATGTTATAGAAGGCAGGGATTCATTCAGAAGAACCACAAGCAGTGAGTGATAGCTTATGTTTGTTCTTTGGGTGGACTAAATATGTATTTTTATACTTTTGCAAAGATATTAGCCAAATAAAGGCATTTAGTGTAGTTGGACTGGAAAACACGTGAGGCTGAATTATTTACCTTTATGTACACCACTACTACAGCAAATCGTATATTAGCAGTATTTTAAAACAAATTTATCATTTTAAAATATCAATTTTTTAAAGTTTCCCCAAGTGGCTTTGTAAAATAACCAAATTAGGTAAACAATGAGTATTAGGCTTCATGAAATATATGAACCAAATGGACTGAAACTGGTTTTTACTCTCCCTCGCCCAGCCTCTTCCCCACCGATGCAGTTAATTTTTACAATCCCTTTAGGGTCTGTACATTTTGATATAAGGAAACTAATGGTTTTTCTATACTTGAATCCAAATTAAATCCCTAAAGATTTTCCCTACTGGCAATTTCTAATAAAAAGCAGTCCCAAGGAAAGGTGACCAATGGAGTGCATGTGAGACTCATCTTCATTCTGAAGTGTGATGGAAACACAGGAAGCAGAAGGGACAAACCACGTAGCTTGGGAATGTGAAAGCCTGAGTTCCAGCCTCCTAGTTCTCTGACAAACCCGCTGTGAGGCCCATTACCTTACCTTAGTTCTATTTCCTCATCTGTAAAATGAGGGCACTGCAACTAGATGATTGCTAAACTCTTTTCCTGTTTTAAACAGTCTCTGTTGTAAAAGACTAGCCTGTATTGTCAGCCTACATGGGCTACCACTGTGCGCTAATGAAGACGGCGTAATTGAACTTTCTGGATCTCAGGGAATCTACATGTGCCCTGCATTTTATTGTCCCACCAATGTACCTGAGGCTTTTAATGAGCAAAATGAGAGTTATCTACATACAAGATAAGGTTCAAGTGTCTGAGAGAAGGAGAAGGCTAGGAGAAGATATTACTTGAACTTGAAGATGGAAGAAACAGATTCAGATTTTCCTTTGCCACTAGCTTGATGACGGCTTGAGACAGCTGCCTCTGTTCATTTTAGGAGGGCCTTAGTTTCCTCTTTTGTAAATGAGGGCAGTTCCTCTGTTTGTGGTGGCCAGGGAAGCACACAGGTGGGTGAAATCACAGCTAATATAAAAAACATGGGCCGGGTGCAGTGGTTCATGCCTGTAATCCCAGCACTCTGGGAGGCCGAGACGGGTGGATCACCTGAGGTCAGGAGTTCAAGGCCAGCCTGGCCAATATGGCAAAACCCCGCCTCTACTCAAAATACAAAAAATTAGCCGGGCATGGTGGCTGGTGCCTGTAATCCTAGCTACTTTGGAGGCTGAGGCAGGAGAATCGCTTGAACCTGGGAGGCGGATGTTGCAGTGAGCCGAGATTGCGCCATTGTACTCCAGCCTGGTCGAGAAGAGGGAAAACTCCATCTAAAAAAAAAAGAGAAAGAAAGAAAAGAAAAAAAATCCTATGATAGAGAGAAGCTTCTCACCATCATGCCTTACACCAGGGTGATTAACAAAGTAGTTAAATGGAACTTATTCTTCTTTCTGACCTTTTCCAATCAACTAGTATGGATATCAGTGAAATAGGGATTCCAAAAAGGTAACCTGGAGAGAGAGAAACCTAAAACCTTTGGTTGATTCATAGTAAATTTGGTTTTGAGTGGTCAGTTTTTGTGTTATCATAATGTGACCAATTTTATTATATCCAGGAGAAAAATGTTGGAAAAATATCCTAACTTGCTAAGAGTGGTGAATCCTTGAGTTGAGCTTTTTGGCTTAACTTCTCAGTATAAACATGGGTTTTCATGCTGATTGATAGGATCAATTCGTCCTGTCTTCATCACTGAGAAGAAACTTGAATTGTTCATGCCAATGATATGATGATTACTTCAGGTTTTTGGCTTAAGCATTTCTCTGTGGGCTATGGAGCTCTTTTTCCTTTGGAAAGCAGGCCTGGGTGTGTAAAGATATATCGAATTATCAGGGGACAGACATATACTTTCCTGTAGCTTCTGCAGGGCTCACAGGTTCAAACACAACCTGCCTGAATCATAAGAAATTTAATTGAGTAGATAAAGAGGTCCTCATAATTATAAACTGCAGTAGGTATAACAAGAGGCTAAATACATAGCTGTGGTTTTAATTAGCTGGTGCTTCAAATTAGTAATGTTGGTTTCAGTCAGAAATCAGTGACATTATAAACTGAAAGCCTCATCACCATGTAGTTCATTACTCATTAGACCTCTCTGTGTGAAGCCTTCAATACAACGCCATGCTGAGCAAGAAAGGAAAAAGTTGGAGATATTTGGTTGCCTTCCAAGAGCAGTGGAGCTCTGTGGAGATTAAATTCATTCTCGCCAGAGATATGAGAATTAACTGTTCTTTGTTGGATGTGTTAAAAAATGCAGCAGGCAGTTTTGCTTGCAACGGATAACACCCGCGTGAACACTCAATCTGCTATTCAAATTTGTGTCTGGAATTTGGTAGCTAATGAACTGATGCAAAATGCAGCCAAGAGCCTCCTAACAAATCAAAGCCAGGGCCAAAGCACCGAAAGTGCCCTTACTGCTGGTAGTTTGAAAGGTTGTCATGCAAGTTGAAGCATGTTTCCTTTTCTTCTTCTCCTTTCTTTTTCCTTCAGGGTTTTAATTATATCTTTCCCTCAGAGGAGAAGGAAAGTAGTTTGCAAAGCCAAGAGACCAAAGCACTTCAGTTCTCTTCATGGGAGAATTAAATGTGATCTATGGGCCTGTCATTCTGAGCTGTCAGGTGCACAAAATGAACAGATAGCTAGAAAACTGACATCCTGCTTGCATTACTCAGAAGGAAAAGACTTTGGTTCTTGTTTGTGTATAGGTACTAATCTGCTATGGAAAGCAGAGAAATTAAGTGTCCTTCTCCTTTGCAACAACTCCGCCCTCACTAAATATTGCTTTAACTTGTTACTCTACCCTCATCCTAACACCCAATCTTTCTTACATTTGGACAAATTTATGGGATTGGATTACACACAGCCAATGTATGGTGCTGAGGTACAGTCACAAACACCACACTTAATGGACTGAAGATGTTATTGTGCCTGATTAGTTCTATGTCAGTCTCAAACATGGACACTGCAATTGTTTGGGATACTGAGTTCAACTTGTGAATGGAAATGAAAGATGATGCTAGAAAATCTAATACCTATGGAGGGCATCTGAGACTACAAATGATAGGCTGCCTTCCAGTATCTGGACTTGACATCTTCCTTGACCAGGTGAGGCCTAGATGTGAGGCCCTGGCTTAGGGTAGGACTCTGAAGGTTTTGTTTGCTTTGCTCAGACAGTGATGACATTTGTTGAATATACTCATGAATGGTCCAGTGAGCTTTAATGTATCTGACGTTGTTTGTATTATGAAAGTGTAATGTGCATTTAGACATCCTATAAATGTTGTCGCTGTTTTTTAATGGAGAAATGAGTGTTCTTTATCCAGGAGATGAAGTTATCAAAGTCACTTTGAATTTGTTTTTTTTTTTTTTAATTTATATTTTATTTTATTTTATTTTATTTTTATTTATTATTATACTTTAAGTTGTAGGGTACATGTGCATAACATGCAGGTTTGTTGACCTCAAGGATTCCTGTGAAGAAAAGTGGATGATTAAGTGTAGTGGCATTGTACACTCCATGTTTATCAACATCTAGTTAAGCTGCACAGATAGTTTATGTTCTAGGTTCTTACTTTGTAAATTAAATTTATGATACTTTGAGCAAACTAGCCTACCAATGACAGATATTAAGGTTTCGGATATAGTCAAAGCCTGTCAACTGTACACTTATATCAGTAGATCTCTTGTAATTCCTTTAGCTATTATGTTCATTTGCATGTCAATTATCTAATTAAGTCTTAACATGGGGAAGGAAACCAACATTTATCCAACACCTGCTAAGCATTTTATGTACATTTATGTAACTTAAATTTGCCCAGTGTGTATGTACTCACGTTGGGTAAGGTTAACATCAAAAGCATGAAAAAACCCAATGAATAAAATAAAATACACCGCTACAAGACTTACAATTATGGTTTAATTTGCAGTCTTGCATGATGAAGAAAATAATTGTTTTCTTAGTAAGGAAGCATTGCATTCCATAATACCCAAAGGCCTGGAATATACCTTAAATGTTGTTTAGGAGCTTCTGATCCTCCAATGGGAAAGCCTGAAATGTGATGAGAGTCACAGTTAGTCTTTGTAAAACATTTGTTCATCGAGGTCATTAAAGGGTTTTGACACCTCCTTTTTTTCATCTACAGCTAGTCATTTGTTATTCAAGTCAGACCCCCTTTTTTTGTGAAGAGTTTCTCAAAAAGGCTTCCATTCACCTTTGAAGAAAACTATAAGAAGACCAATACCACAACAACCAAACAAAAAGAAGTGTAGGTGATTTGGTTATTTATTTTTCTGTGGACTTCCGAAAATGTCCTTAAATTCTCCTGTGAGTTCATTAAAACAGGCTCACTTTGGCTATGGGCTCAGGACAGAATTCCAGTTTATCTGCAGCTCCATACTTTGATAATTCTTTTCTCTTAGGACTTTGTGACATCTGTGGATTCTGAGCCCTAGGTAGTTGGCAACACAATGTAACTTTAATTTAGTACCTTTCTGCACTGTGGACTGACTTTTGGGGAGTATGTAATTACTTATAATAATCAAACAAGGACAAGGGAAGATAATTTTGCTTTACTTGCTTGTCATGAATGTAATTTCAGATAAGCAAGTTTTTGTTTTCGTCTTTGTTCTGAAGAGCTGGTCAGGATCTTAAACTCAATAGGTGTAATGAAAAGGATTATCTGCTCTCTATGCAGTGTCAGCTTGGGCAGCAAGTTGACTTGAATTTTTTTTTTTTATTATTGACAACAACAAAAATTTAAATGATTCGCATGATTAATTAATCTTTTTCTCTTTTTGTCTTTTCCTTTTCATATCAGTCACTATGAACAAGACCGTAGTGCACTTAAAAAAAGGGAATGGGAACGGAGGAATCAAGAAGTCCAGCAAGAAGACGATCTCTTTTCTTCAGGCTTTGATCTTTTTGGGGAGCCATACAAGGTAGCTGAATATGTATGTATTTTTTCTTTCTGGAAAATGGTTGCTTGTTACATTTTTGAACTCACTAATCAACATTTGATTTATGTTTAAAGCACCCAACTCATTTCCAGGGGAATATATTTTACAAGTGAAATTTGTACATACACTGTATTTGAGGCAACTGCAAGTTTCTGATGAAGTCTTCAGAAACAAATTTCATCTTCTTTTGGGAGCACAGTAGGATTGAAGAGATACTTGTGAGACTTCCTGTTTCCAATGAGCCCCTCTCTGCCCAACACTTCCTACAGCAAGGAATGCCCCCTTGACACTTTCTACTGCTGTGATTGTCAGTAGGCAGCTCCTGAAGACTTCATCAGAATGTCAATGGAGATATCTGTTTCTTTTCCCAATCAGTGTCATCCATTGCAAAGCCACTGTTTTTCTTTTCCATTTTAGGTTGTTAGAGCTCTTCAGTGGTTTGAGTGCTCTTTGAAAATCGTTGTTCCAGAATAAAGGAAAAAAGCCAATCATTTTTTCTGATGATTAATAATCATGGGTTAGAAGATTGTCTCAACCAGAGGGGGGTAGTATAGCTAGGTTGAATTTCTAGTGGTAGTCCGGCTAATGTATAGCTCCAATAATCATCAAACTGCTGTGTCTACAAGTGTTGATTTTACAGTGACTGCTTCTAAACTTTCTATTTGGGGTAGAGATGAGAGGCGACTGGAAAGAGATTATGATGGAAGAATCTTATTGAATTGCTGGCAGCTGGTTGGTTTTTATTGAAATGTAGTATCAGTGTAATTTTCTGTAATAAAACAAAAATGATGTAAGAAATACAACAACAGAGAAAATTTTCAAGAGCTGTGATTTTAGACGAGTACCCTTTAAGGGACAGTGACTTCTGGAAAAGGAAAGTTCTTAAGGAAGACAGTATAGGCCCAAATACTACTTTGGGGTAGAGAGTAAGCTATTTGGATTGGTGACTGGTGAGACTAGGGTCTTGTTGCCTTGTTCAAAGCAACTAAGCAACTCTTGATTGAGACATTGCAGGAACTTTCAAGTTTGGTAAGCCTGATGAAGAAACTTAGGTCACCTAAGCTACTGGTTTTCAATCTGTCAGTAATAGTATGATCCATAAAATAGCAGTGTTCCCATATCAACAGGTTAATTTTTATACTACTTTGAAAGTATATATTTAGATATATAATTGGTTTAACAAAAATTTATGAAGGCCTACTATGTGCTAGTCACTGGCTTACACCAGTGTGCAAAGAGGAATAGCAGAGTCTGTGTTTTCAAGGAGTTCCTAGTCGAGTGGCAGAGATCATTTGAACCAGTGATAGCATGCCTGCATGGTGACAGAGAGATAGCAAGGGAAAGATCAGCGAAGACTTTGTACTCAAACTCATTATAAAGAGTTTGAACATAATTTTTTACATGATAAAAATCATTACAAATATTTAAATCATGGTATGGCCAGGACAAATGAACAGTTTAGAATGATGTTGGGCAGTGTGGACCATGGGTTGCAGGTAGGAGATACTAAGGAAAGATAAAGAAGCTATTGTAATTGATGAGGGGAGCTTATATCAGGAACGATTTAAGGTAGAGTAAGGAAGTTGAAATTATGGAATTGGGTGTCTAATTGCATGTGGGGAATATGGAATAAGAATTAATGGTTCCCAAGTTTTTTACTTGAGAGAGTGGTGGTATCATGAACAAGTTGTTCAGGAAGAGAACATGGTTGGTGCTTGTAGAGAAGAAATAACTAATTTAGTTTTGAGCATGTTGGCTTTGAGATGCTAGAGAGATATCAGGAGAGAGCTATCCAGAAGGCTTGGATATATGGGTCTGAAACTCATGGGAGTGGTCAAGAGAGAAGTTTAGCTGTTATTGTCTTATAGGTGTTAGTGGAAGCTGTGAGAATGCCTACCATCACTGAAGAGATTATGGAATAAAAAGGAGGACAAACAATTCTTGGGAGTAGCACCATTTAAGGGGTAAAAGAGGTGGTGAAAGCAGAGGCCAGGAAAGGAAACTCCAAAAGAATGATCAGAGTGGTAGGAAGAGAACTAGGAAAGAAACATTTAATAGAAACCTAGGGACCTAAGGATTTTGTAGAGGAAGGATTTGCTGTGCCTCAGAGAGGTCAGGAAAGGTAAGAACTTTAAAGTCCTGGCTGTTTGGATTTAGCAGTTAAGGAGTAATGGTGGCTCCTTAGGGAGAGTTGTTTTATTTGTTGATGACAATGGTCACTGTGGGATGCCAAACTGCCAGGGGTTGGAGGATAAATGGGAAGTGGTTAAGTAAAGAAAGTGAGATGTCAATGTAGATATGATCTTGCAGAAATGTTTTACATGGAGGAAAAAAGAAAGAAAGATAAGTTAGAAAGTAAAGGGAGGAATTATATAAAGGGAAGCTTTTTAGAAAAATGAGATAAACGTGAACATGTTTAGAGATTGATGGGAAGCAAATAACTTCAATGGAGAAAGAGAAGGTGGAAGATACAGGAGAGAAGGGTGAAGCTAAGTGGAGAAAGGTCCCAGAGGAGATTAAAAATAATACAAGATGGAGAGCAGTTGAGGAATCATGAGCTATGGGGTGGAAGGTGGGAACAGAACATTAGAATGAGAACAAAGCAGGAGAGGGGAAGGAAGATTGGGGAAGTGCAAGAAATCAGGGCTTCCATTTTCTGCAGAAAATAGAGGAGAGGTCAAAGCATGGTAAGTGTCTTATCCTTGCTCAAGGTGAAGAAGGAACAAGGAGATAAGTTTTACATGTTATCTTTGGATGGGTTAGAAAAATGTGCTTTACTCAAAAGTTTATTCTTAAAATCCAACATCCACACTATCCTCAACACTATAATGAGGTGAAGAACTCTTGATTTATTCTCCCTTCATAATTTTAAGTCATGATAAATTGATGGTCTTGTACCTTTAAGGTAAATGCCATCTTTTCACAAGGCCTGTTATATAGATCCATTTTTTAAATGTTAGCAGTGTATTTTTGAGTAGGCAGTTGAAAAAATCTGTTATCAACATTTTCAGAAGTTTCAAAAGCCATCTGTCTTGATATTACAAGGGTACATCAAGTAGAGACATAGATGGGAACATTTAGTATAGTGTGGGGCAGGGCGTATTGCGTGATTAGTAGCTTGTTACCTTTGTGCTTCCTGATGAGGAAAAACATTTGTTCTTTTTTTTTTTTTCCTGAGATGGAGTCTCACTCTGTCACCCAATCTGGAGTGCAGTGGTGCGATCTCGACCCACTGCAGCCTCCACATCCCAGGTTCAAGTGATTCTCCTGCCTCAGCCTCCCAAGTAGCTGGGATTACAGGTGCGTACCACCATGCCCAGCTAATTTTTGTATTCTTACTAGAGATGGGGTTTCACTATGTTGGCAAGGATGGTCTCAAACTCTTGGCCTCAGGTGATTGCCCACCTTGACCTCCCAAAGTGCTGGGTTTACAGGCGTGAGCCACCATGCCTAGCCAAAACCTTTGTTCTTAAGTCAAAACTGTGAAGAAAAAGAATAATGCTAGTGATTGTTGACCTAATAATTATTTTTCTTTCACCCTTGCTTTGATGATTGGTTGTCATCTTGAGCTGTGTCCACATTCAGGGTTCCCTGGGACAGCACTGAGGAGTAACAGAATACTAGAACTGATGTTGCACCTCCATAAGGCTCCCCAGACCAAGACTGGGCTGGATACCCTTGGAGTATCTGGACATGCTGACATGCCAGTGGTCATGGGGGTCCTAGAGCTGGCCCATGGTCCACTGGTAGAAACGAGAACATACCACAGCTCTTCCCTAAGGTGGCAGTGGGAGGACTTATCAAATTTAGAATAAACATTCCTGATGGTGGGTCAAGACTTTCAGGAAAGTTCTTGCTACCCTGAAGCCTAAAACAAGGTCCAGTTACCTGTCCAATAGCGCCAGTGGTTCATAAACTAGCCAATATGAACACTGATCTCTAGGACCTATTATCCTTTCTTGGCAGAAAGATAAATGGTAATCTCTCACGTTCCTGGCTAATTTCTTTCCCTTCTTTTCTTTGCCTCTACCACTGCTAGAATGGAGAGAATGTTGACCGCCCCTAGATTTGGTTAGTGATAGGGAACTTCTCTCTTGGGCTGCTTTTGTAGCATATGATTTTCAAATTGGTGTTATGCTATTGAGAAGGATGTCTTCAAATGTTCCTGAAAAACATGAAGCCATTTGACTTGTCTAGGTTAGTGCACTAAGTCTGGTAAGGAACTGGCATGTAACAAGTGCATGCCAGCTTACTGTGTGCTAGGCACTGTGCTAGAGTTTCATGTGTGTGCTCA
Source organism: Chlorocebus sabaeus (assembly GCF_047675955.1). NCBI lineage: Eukaryota > Metazoa > Chordata > Mammalia > Primates > Cercopithecidae > Chlorocebus > Chlorocebus sabaeus. Next base: position 7,319,657 of record NC_132933.1, on the reverse strand, counting down.
TTTAGACCTTATAACAACTGGGGTATACAATTTTCCCATGTTTTCCATGAGGAATTTTAACTCAGAGAATTGAGATGTCTTCTTTGCATTTTCATATCCTTATACATGGCGAATTTAGACTTTGCATCCAGTTCTGTATGATTCTGTATCTGTAACAGGAAGTTATTTATCCTCTGACGGGAAGTCAGAAGACTTGATCAGCTTACCTGCTGGATGACAGTGGAGAAGAAACTCCTTTTCTCTGATCCATAGGTTTTCTTTTTCCTTTCTGGATTGAATCATAGTAATTAATAAGAATAGTAACATTCTACGACTCTTTATAGTCCAATAGGAATGAGGAAACTGAGGTGCAGAGAGGATTATTAAGTGGCTTACCCAAGGTCATTTGTGTTGGGGCACATAGAGGTAGAGGCCAGATGGAGGCCAGACCTACTCTGCTGACTCACATGGTTGTTTTAAGGATCAAATGAAATAATGTGGGAAACCTTGCTTTGAAATCTGTAAGGTGCTATACAAATTCAGGTATTATCGTTATTATAATTAGAGTAAAGAAGGAAATAGAAACTTAGAGCTTAGAGAGATTAACTGCAAAAATACTAGATTTAGAAAAAAATGAATTACTAAATCACATGTTGGCCACAATAAAATAAAAGAAAAAAATGAGCTTCAAAACTTAAATTATTTTGCTACTTGTATTAAAAAGAAATACTATGGTACAATAGCCTCCTAGCACATTAGTCTTGCATGCAATGAAATTATACTACTGATTTGTAGATAGCATTAGAAACAAACTGAGGGAAGTTTGCATTTCCTGAAGAAATGAGAGGTGAAAAAGATTAAATGAAGGAATGCTGTTAGTCATGAGCCACAAACCAGACATGTAATTTATGCCTGAAAATACTTGGAAAATGCATTTCCTGATGATAGAGAAATTGTGATTACTTAGAAAATAAAGGCTGCAGAGGTTACCTTTAAAGAATCAACCAATTATCTAGACCGGTAAGTAAAGAATTGAATAATTGAAAGAAGCATATAATTGATTAAAATGGCTGAGTTTCATTTTTGTCACGTTTATAATGTTCAATCAAGATTATCAAGAATATTTTGCTCCTTAATAGGATTACTAAGACTCAGGAGGGTGAAAAAGAACATTTAGTATGAATCAGAAGTTGCTATGGTGTATAATGAGAGTACATTTTGTAGGTGTGTATAAATGTATTTTGGGTCCCATTAGGTTTTCTATCCAGTGGTTCTCGTATCTCCATCTTGAGAAATTTAAAAACTGACTGACAATTACCCACCTCCAGTGGTGGAAGGTGGAGTGCTTACTCTGACAACCTGGACTGGACTGCTAATTATATGCCAATTGTTGAATGGTGAACTTCTTGAGGCTCTGTGTCCATGTGTCCTCTGTGCATAACCCTGCCTCAGGAGGGTCCCAAATTTACCAGTGTCTGTCTTAAGAACTACTATAATAATTCCTACGTGTAGCCACAGAACATCTGTTATGCAAACCATATGGATCTTCCTTCAATCAGCAACTCAGAAAGCATCACCAGTGAACTCAACCTTGAACTGTGTGCTATACATTTCCTGTCACACGTCCTTCTGAGACAATTGCTCTATGAGGAAACTAGTCTAAGGGAGATGACATCCCTCATTTCTCCAGGTTATCACAGCTTCACTCCTGTGTCATTAGTGTGCAAGAAAGCTGCACGCCTGGATTGTATTAGCCTAGACCTCTAAGTCCACATACAGACATGCTTTCACTGAGTTAGTCATCATAAGAAAAAGCCACATGAAGACATATTTGCATCATCTTGGAAAATGAGGCCCCAAAAATTATTTCATTGCTCAACTGTTCTTCTAAACATATCAGTGAGAGGAATTCCTTTTCACATTTTATTATCAGACAACCATTTGTCTCATTTAATGAATTAGGATATGCTTCTTTCGATCAAAGATAATTCTGTAACCTACGAGCTTTTCCTTTTTGCCTTAGCTACCAGGAAACTCAAAGTTCAATTTAATGTTAAATTGTAGTAACCAAGTTAGCCTGATTTTTGCTTTCTATTATGTACCTTTGACTCCAGCCATTGCAAATTCTTTATTTTGATATAGACAGGGTATGAATTTTAATTTGTCCTATTCAATTCTATAAAAATTTATTGAGTATTTGATAAGCACAAGACATGGTGCTACATCTTGAGTATATAAAAATAAGTGAAATGTAGTCTCTGACCTTTAATAACTCATAGTTTTATTCAAGAAAAGTTATCATAAGTGTAGTATACACTGTGTAGTAGAAGGTTGATTTTCTAGACTCGTTGAGAGAAATTTCAATTTTCCTCTAATTTTGTTCACATAGACACAGTTTTAGACATTGGCCAGTTTAGAAATTCTCTTAATTTCAAGTATATTTTTGTAACCTAGCTATGGAAAAATATATCTAAGCTTGCTTCAGAAACTCAGATCATTATAAGTAATTGTCAATGAAGAGATATTACAAAGGTAGGCAAGGTTCTCCCTACTGAGGAAAATATGAACCTATTTTATTTACTCCTGAAACAAGAACAGGAATTTGACTAGCTTGCTTGTAAGCAAATGAGCTTTCACGTTCTTAAGTCCTGATTATGTTTCCCTAAGGAGACTACAATGACTTCTCAGGGCATGGAGGTATTATAGTGGTCTCTATGACACCTAGGGACAAGGTTCTGATTTTGCAGAGCTCTGTTTCTGTGAAAGCCAGATAATAGAATGAAGGCATTCTAATGGGAAGTGAAGTGGTATTGTTTTCCCTTGTTGGGTCAGATCATTGAATATGGCCGGGTATCACTGTGCATGAGGCAAACATCTGACCCAAGAGGTAATCTGTTTGACAGGCCAAAATAACCTACAAATGTTTAAAGCTTGCATCAGATTCTTGTTGGACCCTCAGCACAATGATTTTTTGTTTTGTTTTGTTTTAAATTTAGAGATTGAACAGGGAGCCTGGTTTTGGCTGCTGTCCATGTGGTTCATTGTGCAACTCAGTTGAAGGAGACCACTATATACAAAGGGTTTATTCTTGTCTGGGCTGAAAAGTAATTCCTGCCTTTAAAAATGACAAACCTAGAGACTTTTAGGAAGTAAAAGTGACTTTATCCATCTATAACTTTTAATATATCTTTCAGATGTACTTTTGAAAACAGAGTGATTATTCAACTGAGGATTATAGAGAATGTTAATTGTTTAATCACTACTTCAATACTAAGGTTGCATATGATACAATATATGATTGGAGGATAAGCAAACTAAAACTGACATGTAGTTACTTGATTTCTAAAAATATCTGTCCCTGACAGAGCTCCCTTAGCATATGTTTAGCATACTTTTCCTTAATCTTTGAAATTTATATTTCTCCTATTGCCCTCATTTCTTTGGAAGTGTATCATATGGTTTCACACACACGGTATGAGTAAAATACTTTATATGGTATATGGAGATGGTGCTGATAATGAGGCCAAGATTACTGGTTTGATTCGCTCTCTGATTGTTCCTTCTTGGTATCATTTGCTGGCTCCTCATCTTATCTCAGTCTCTTAAAGGTTGATGCTTCCCAGGGTTCTCTGCGAATCCCTATCTTCTCTTTCTACGTTTGCTTTCCCCAGACGATTTCACCCATTTCTGGCACTTCGCCCTCTATCCATCTGCATATCCTCCCATCTTCACATAAAGAGGAAAACACACAGCCATACAACCTAAGTTTAGACTGAGATGCTAGCCCTGTATAGGTATACTCCCCGTGTACACCAGGAGACTGGGCTGTGTTAACGGCATGTGAAAAATTTTAGATGTTAAACAACTGTCTTCAGCAGAGAGTGTACCAATGGTTAGATGGTCACTCCCTCCTGTGCATTGAAAATGTACCCATGGCTTCTGGGACTTGAAGGCCACATAGGGTGATATCTTTTGTGGCCCACTTCCCAGATGGCTCCTTGAATACTGGTAGCCTTCTATCATTGCAACATCTTGGGCCAGGATAGTACAGCCTAGGTACAAAAAAAGTCCTTTGGCTTTCTGAATTCAGCAGCTTGTTTTGATAACCTCTTTGGCATATAAAGAGAATAAAGAAAGCCACTTTTGGGGGTGAACAACTGAGCTTGCATCAAAGTCATTTCCAAGTATACAGCTACCCATCATTTTTTAGTATGGTAACTTTGCTTTCTGTATTACAAAAACCCATGCAGGAGCATAATTATTTTAAAAACAATCACAGCCATTTTAATAGAACAAATACATCCCACAGGGGGTGGTGTAGCTGGTATACTGATTGTCCATAAAATGATTTAGTTGCCTCTCTAACTGCTCTACATTAGGCTAACATCACTTTGAAAAGATAACTTTGTTTTGGTTTACTTAAACAACAGTTTAAATACTTGAATAAATTTTCCTTAATAATTGAAAAGACACAGAAGGGTTTGAGTCACTGTTGAAAACAATGGCACCATTTCAAAGTAAATGAGTGTGAATCATCAATATGTAAACACAGTCTTTCCAGAATATACAGGCAAACACTAGTAATTCATACAGTTCTTTGATTAGAAGGAATCAGATTCACTTTAGTCATAAGTTAGCTCAATTAGATGCTGTTTAATTCCATTCCTTTTCTAAATTTACCATAGTCATGGTAGTACAATTTAACCGATTTTCTTATCCAATAGCCTAAGCCTTTTTCATGGTATAATGTGGTACAAAGGCTGATATGTCAAACATTTATATAGGTAGAACATTCCATTATAACTCCAATGATTGGTAAGCAAAAGTTGTTAATCACAATGTAGAATGTAGCAATTCAGCTCATCTGTCACAGAATAAATTATTTTTTCTAATAAAATTAATAAATGATATAATTTAAAACTTTTTATCAATGAACATGTTTAAGAACTGGCTAGGGAGTATACAAATGTTAGTCATACCCACTCATTCTAAGAGGCTTTTTCAATAGTGTTATTGATTTTTTTCTTACATAGCACATGAAAAGCATGAAATTATATGGCAACAGGACAATTTTAAAGAGCCCCGTATGGTAGTCTACTTAGGGCATCTGTTTGAAACATTAACATTAGGAAACACAAACCTATTCATTCTCTCTCCTCCCACCCCCATCTTTTTGTTATTTTAGACAAACAAAGGTGATGCACTTGCCAACCGAGTCCAGAACACGCTTGGAAACTATGATGAAATGAAGGATTTGCTAACTAATCATTCTAATCAGAATCATCTAGTGGGAATTCCAAAGAATTCTGTGCCCCAGAATCCCATCAACAAAAATGAACCAAGCTTTTTTCCAGAACAAAAGAACAGAATAATTCCACCTCACCAGGATAATACCCATCCTTCAGCACCAATGCTTCCACCTTCTGTTGTGATACTGAATTCAACTCTAATACATAGCAACAGAAAATCAAAACCTGAGTGGTCACGTGATAGTCATAACCCTAGCACTGTACTGGCAAGCCAGGCCAGTGGTCAGCCAAACAAGATGCAGACTTTGACACAGGACCAGTCTCAAGCCAAACTGGAAGACTTCTTTGTCTACCCAGCTGAACAGCCCCAGATTGGAGAAGTTGAAGAGTCAAACCCATCTGCAAAGGAAGACAGTAACCCTAAGTCTAGTGGAGAAGATGCTTTCAAAGAAATCTTTCAATCCAATTCACCAGAAAAATCTGAATTCGCCGTGCAAGCACCTGGGTCTCCCCTAGTGGCTTCCTCTTTATTAGCTCCTAGCAGTGGCCTTTCAGTTCAAAACTTCCCACCAGGGCTTTACTGCAAAACAAGCATGGGGCAGCAAAAGCCAACTGCATACGTCAGACCCATGGATGGCCAGGACCAAGCACCAGACATCTCGCCAACACTGAAACCTTCAATTGAATTTGAGAACAGCTTTGGGAATCTGTCATTTGGAACACTCTTGGATGGAAAACCCAGTGCAGCCAGTTCAAAGACTAAACTGCCAAAGTTCACCATCCTCCAAACAAGTGAAGTAAGTAATTTTTAAAGTTTTGTTTGGTTTCACTTTTTAAAATTTCTCTGCTCTAACCTCTATAATCCAGTATTCACAAGCAGCTCTCATTTACCTTATTGAGCTGTATAGGATATTCTTCAAGTTCAGAGTCTGAATTTTGATCTTCTGTCACTTGTGACATAACTGATTAACACGCTGCAAACACAGTTAAATCTCCATAATTTGGAATGGCAAAAGACAAGGTTGGTCTGACTGAATGATTGACAAGTTGGAGTTATAAAAGAGTTTCATAAAATACAGTTGGAGTAATATCATGTACAAATTAATGACATTTGAGATTATAATTGGTCATAAGTCGTAAGAGGTTCATGAGAAGATTGCGAGTCACTATAGGCCTTGACTACTCAATAGCATATTCTAAACCTAAAATACAGAAGTTCCTTAAAGTAGATGAATGTAGAAGTGTGGTTTGCTGGAACCTGAAATAGAAGGAATTCTTTAAGAATTTTAGTTTCTTGAGTGATTACAGAGCTATTCCTTGGCAGGATCTTAATGTTATCTTCTATATCCATCAATCTTCCCTTCTGCATCTCCTTCTTCCACAGGTATCTACATAGCCCTTTTATTCTACCTTCATCCTTTCTGTCAAAGCAAAAGGCATTACAAGTAACTAAAGCCCACTGGTTTAGAATGACTAAATATCCTACCCATCTCAGGAATCATTGCCTTGTAAAAGAGAAGTCCAGAGACACCAAAGCCTCTTCTGAGGAATGAATCGCTAATGATTGGATTCCAGGCCTTGTGGTCCATGGGTGGGGAGCATATATGGTGCTGCCTCTCAGACACCACTATGTAAGCGGCTGTCTACTGCACCTCAAAGTCTTGATTGGAAGAAGCCACTGCCTTTAGATTGGATTCCTGTCACTGGTGACTAAAGGCTTGAAATAACACAGAGGAAGAAAGTAGGGTTAAATTCTTACTCAATAGGAGTGACAGGCAGTCTGTCTGAATGGTTACAGACTCCAAGTCAGTGTTATCTGAGTTAGAGAAGTGTGACCCTATAAGCCCCCTGGCTCTCCTTCCTTTATTTATCCTCAGCAGATGCGGTGATTTCAGAGGACAATGGGAACATAAAGGGAGGGAGGCCTGAGGCTGTTGACTATATTTTCTGAATGTATGTTTTTAATATTGTTTCATTTCTGAGGCAGTTTTGCTTTTTGTATCATCATTCATCAAGTCTTGTCAAGCTTCCTCTTAAGTATCTCTCTAGTCTGTCACCTCTACCCCCACTGCCTTTGAACCACCTGTGAGCCTTCAGTGGACTGCTGTGAGAGCCCCTCTTGACTGGTCTCCTTCCCTCTAGTCTCACCTCTCTTCCATACCATCCATGCAGGCTCATCTAACAGGCAGATCTGACCATGTCACTCCCTGCTTTTGATTCTTCATTGCCTTCTCATCGCTTCCAGGGAAAAGTCCAAATTTCTTAGTCACACATACAAGGCTCTTCACCCTTTATTTTCATACTCCTTTTTTGGCTACATATTTCACTACTTCTTCATGTGCAGTTGAAATCCCAGCCATATGGGACTACCTGTGGTTCTCTGTCATGTCATGCTTTATCACGCTTCCTTGCTTTTTGGCCTGCTGTCCCCTCAGCCTAGAATGTCTTTCCCTACCCTCCCTTGTCTTCCTGGTGAAGTCCTGTTTCTTCTTCAGGTCTGGTCAGTTGTCACCTTCTCTGTGAAAGCTTCCCTGATCCCCTCAGCTTAATTAAAAACCCCTTTGTCTCGGCTCCTCTAGCACCTTCTATATGCCCTGATTGGCACCGACTGCATTGTATTGTAGTGATTTGGTTATGTTTCTATCTCCTCTACTAGACTGTGAGCTCACTAAGAGCAAGGAATACCTCATTCTCTCTGTATCCCAAGTGCCTAGCAAATACTTAGCGCATAGTAGATATTCAATAAATGTTTGTTGAATGAATGAATTTCAAAAATGGTTACTTGATTACATTTTCTAAGCCACAATGTTAATCAAATAACATGCACAAATGTAAACAATTGCTAGGAAATCCATCATGAGTTGTATCTTTTTCAGTTGTATTCTGTCTGCGTGTTTCTTACTCTGCTCTGCTCCTGTTCTGTCATTGAGAAATTCTAGCCATAATTTCTATGGAATGACTTAATACAGGCTTTAATACTTAAAAACCAAAAAAGAGATCTGCTTTGAAAAAGTAGAAGTATAATGGGAGATGGGGATATCATTCTTGTTTCTTCTTTTGCCCTGGTATCTGCTGTTGTTCCCTCCTTACACAGCCAGAACTGATCTGGAAATAGCACTGCCCCATAAAGCAGTCTGTCAGCCTGTTTCCATACCTCATTAGTAGAGTGACAAATCACAGACCCAGCGAAATCCACTCTGTTGTAATTCTCTCTCTTATACATTCACAAAATGGCTGACCCAGATTCAGAAATGACTTCATGCTTTCACTCAGTGCTCTGGCACACCAACGAGAGGTACATTTTCAAAGACAGTCTGAGCTGTCATCAGCTCTGGAGACGATTATCCCAGGAGCAGCCTATGTGCATGCAGCCTTTGGTGATGGTACAAACAGACCTTGGTAGAGCTCTGTATGAAAAACGGGCCAGGTGCAATAAAGTCATGATAGGAGATCAGTGAAGAAAGTACTTATTTTAAAATATGGGTTTCAAGGAACGATTTGACAGAAGAGTAGAGAGAAGCTTAAAGCCCTAAACTCAGAGGCATATACAGAACCCAAGGGTAATGTGAGAATCAAAAATAGGAGGAAAAGAAAAGAGAGGTTACACAGCCCACCAAGAGAGCTTAGAAGGGTGCAGATTAAAATGCGGGCATAAATACAGACAGGGTGGAGCATTACGGAGCTTTGAACCTAATGGAATTTATGTGGCTAAAACTCTGACCAAGTCTGAAAATTCACCCTATTAAATCTTGATGCACTTTTCAAAAACACTTAGCATTAGAATTCAGCCCCAGTTCCTGGCGCCAAGAAGTTTCAGGCATTGGGTTCCGGGTCCCTAGTCAGTGTAGCTGTCTTTGATGAGTGGTAACATTACTCTAAGTTATTACCAAAAAGACTTATCCGTGGAGCAATCACAGTATTTCTTTGAGCATTCTCAACTTTTTCCCTGGCTCTAGTGACAGGAGGTTGATGAGTGTTAGTGAAGTGCATTTGTGGGGAGGGTGAAGCGGGATGGGTTGAATGGCCAGAAAACAGACAGCATTCTAAGATATACAAATAAGCAGATAACATTATATTTATGAATTGAGAGATCACAAACTATTACTGAAATGTGATGTGCAAGTGTGTGTGCCCATGTTTGTTTATGTGTCCACATATTGAGTATACAGTGGGGAGATTTTTATTTTTTATCCTTGAAACATTTCAATGCGTCTTAGAATTTCTGTATCAACAATAAGGATATTAGAAGTATAACCAGCTTCATTGCAGAAGGTCAACTTTTCAATTGAGGCATGTCATTTTAACAAATAATTTGTTTAAAAACTTTATGTTGGTTGGGCTCAGTGGCTCACACCTGTAATCCCAACACTTTGGGAGGTTGAGATGGGTGGATCATGAGGTCAAGAGATCTAGACCATCCTGGCCAACTTGGTGAAACCCCGCCTTTACTAAAAATACAAAAATTAGCTGGCCACAGTGGCACACACCTGTAGTCCCAGCTACTCGGGAGGCTGAAGCAGGAGAATAGCTTGAACTCGGGAGGCAGAGTTTGCAGTGAGCCAAGGTTGTGCCACTGCACTCCAGCCTGGTGACAAAGCTAGACTCTGTCTCAAAAATAAATAAATAAATAAATAAATAAACAAACAAACAAACAAAACTTCATGTCATAGAGTTTATTAACATTCCTGGCAATAACAACAACAAATTGCTGATGTGTTCCGCAGTTGGGTTTAGAAGAATTTTCTGGGAACTTCATCTGAAAACAGTAAAAGGCCTATTTATATCAAGTGGAAACTGAGGGTTGCTTGCAGATGGTGTTTTATTAGGAAATGAATTTGTTAATAAATGTAGCTTTATACATGATTTCTTTACATATGTTTTTGTTTATTTTTACCTTAGGATAAAAATCTGCTGGTGTAGACAGCTTTGCATTTTGGTGCAATTTGTTATTAGTATAGCTTGCCAAGTAAATAATCACATGCACATGAAAGGATTGATATCACATATTAAGTGTCTCCATCCTAAGTCAATAAGCTTTTGAAAGTACAAAACTAACGTGTAGAGTGTCATATCCCTAAAAGGTTATTTGCTTTACATGCTGCTCTTGGCTGTGATCTAAGGCTATCTGAGGCTCCAATTGCTGCAAAACTAGTGGCCTTAGAAAAGTTTGATAGAAGTGATGTGGGATTTGTCTGTAGCTTATTTTAGTGGGTAACTTTGTCAACCATCAGAGAAATTATTGCTAACATTTGTGACTGTGACTGTCTTGTTTCACACCCTATGTAGTGATCACTGTGAGTATAATTACCTTTATTTATTGTGAGGTAGATAGTAAACTCAGGTCCCTTGTGTGAGAACTGCACAGAATGCTAGGATATTACCATTGGTGTTCTAGATATGTTCATGCAGCTACACAGAAATGAGACAGCTGCTTCACTGAATGGAAGGCCATCCAGTTGCTGTTTGCAACTCAGGCTAATAATTTTTCACTTGATGTATTAATCTGTTTTCATGCTGCTAATAAAGACATACCTGAGACTGGGCATTTACAAAAGAAAGGGATTTAATGGACTTACACTTCCACGTGGCTGGGGAGGCCTCACAATCATGGTGGAAGGTGAGAGGCATATCTCCCATTGTGGCAGACAAGAGAGGAGAGCTTGTGCAGGGAAACTCCCCCTTATAATAAACATCAGACCTTGTGATACTTACTGTCATGAGAACATCACAGCAAAGACCTGCTCCCATGATTCAATTACCTCCCATTGGGCTCCTCCCACAAAGCATGGGAATTGTGGGAGTTACAATTCAAGATGAGATTTGGGTGGGGACAGAGCCAAACCATATTAATCCACCCCCAGCCCCTCCCAAATCTCATGTCCTCACATTTCGAATCCAATCATGCCTTCCCAACAGTACCCCAAAGTCTTAACTCATTTCAGCATTAACTCAAAAGTCCACAGTCTAAAGTCTAATCTGAGTCAATGCAAGTCCCTTCCACTTATGAGTCCATAAATTCAAAAGCAAGTTAGTTACTTTCTGGATACAATGGAGGTACAGGCATTGGGTAAATACAGCCATTCCAAATGGGAGAAATTGGTCAAAACAAAGGGGCTACAGGCCCCATGCAAGTCCAAATCCAGCAGGGCCATCAAACCTTAAAGCTCCAAAATGATCTCCTTTGACTCCATGACTCATATTCAGATCATGCTGATGCAAGAGGTGGGTTCCCATGGTCTTGGGCAGCTCTGCCTCTGTGACTTTGCAGGGCATAGCCCCCTTCCTGGCTGCTTTCATGGGCTGGCATTGAGTGTCTGTGGCTTTTCCAGGTGCATGGTGCAAGCTGTTGATGGATCTACCATTCTGGGGTCTGGAGGTTGGTGGCCTTCTTCTCTCAGCTCCACTAGGTAGTGCCCCAGTAGGGACCCTGTGGGGGCTCCGACCCCACATTTCCCTTTCACATTGTCCTAGCAGAGGTTCTCCATGAGGGCCCTGCCTCTGCCGCAAACTTCTGCCTGGATATCCAGGCATTTCCATATATCCTCTGAAATCTAGGTGGAGGTTCCCAAACCTTAGTTCTTGACTTCTCTGCACCTGCAGGCTCAACACCATGTGGAAGCTGCCAAGGTATGGGCCTTCCATTCTCTGAAACAACAGCCCAAGTTTTACCTTGGCACCTTTTAGCCATGGCTGGAGCAACTGGAATGCAGGGTACCAAGTCCCTAGGCTGCACAGAGCAGAGGGCCCTGGACCTGGCCTATGAAACCATCATTTCCTCCTAGGCCTCCTGGCTTGTGATGGGAGGTGCTGCTGTGAAGAACTCTGACATGCCCTGGAGACATTTTCCCTATTAACATTCGGCTCCATGTTACTTATGCAAAATTCTACAGCTGGCTTGAATTTCACCTCAGAAAATGGGATTTTCTTTCCTATTGCATTGTCAAGCTGCAAATTTTCCAAACTTTTATGCTCTGTTTCCCTTTTGAAATGGAATGCCTGTAACAGCACCCAAGTGCCCTCTTGAATGCTTTGCTGCATAGAAATTTCTTCTGCCAGATATCCTAAATCATCTCTCTTAAGTTCAAAGTTCCACAAATCTCTAGGGCTGGGGCAAAATGCCACCAGTCTCTTTGCTAAAACATAACAAGAGTCACCTTTGCTCCAGTTCCCAACAAGTAACTCATCTCCATCTGAGCCCACCTCACCCTGGATTTCATTGTCCATATCATTATCAGCATTTTGGTCAAAGACAGTCAACAAGTCTCTAGGAAGTTCCAAACTTTCCCACATTTTCCTGTCTTATTCTGAGCCCTCCCAACTGTTCCAATCTCTGCCTGTTACCCAGTTCCAAAGTTGCTTCCACATTTTCATGTATCTTTTCAGCAGCACCCCACTCCTGGTACGAATTTCCTGTATTAGTCCATTTTCATGCTGCTGATGAAGACATATCTGAGACTGGGCAATTTACAAAAGAAAGATTTAATGGACTTACAGTTCCATGTGGCTGGGGAGGCCTCACAATTGTAGCAGTAAGTTAAAGACACATCTCTCATGGCGACAGACAAGAGAAGAGAGCTTGTGCACGGAAACTCCCCCTTATAATAACCATCAGATATCGTGAGACTTACTGACTATCATGAGAACAGCACAGGAAAGACCTGCCCTTGTGATTCAATTACGTCCCACTAGGTTCCTCTCATGAAGCGTGGGAATTGTGGGAGTTACAATTCAAGATGAGATTTGGGTGGGGACACAGCCAAACCATGTCACTTGATGTATATCACCAGTTTATTTTTTGTGCATTCTTATGAAAATAAAATAGTATTGAGTCCAAGGCTATATCTGGGCTATTTCTTTTTTTTTCTTTTTTTTTTTTATTTTTTATTTTTGTGTGTGTGTGTGTGTGTGTGATGACTACAGTTGTTTTCCTCCTGTTCCCAACTTCTTCTTTTTTTTTTTTTTTTTTTTATTATTATACTTTGAGTTCTAGGGTACATGTGCATAACGTGCAGGTTTGTTACATATGTATACTTGTGCCATGTTGGTGTGCTGCACCCATCAACTCGTCAGCACCCATCAACTCGTCATTTACATCAGGTATATCTCCCAATGCAATCCCTTCCCCCTCCCCCCTCCCTATCTGGGCTATTTCTAAACCCATCAAAATGAAGGGATAACTTTATACTTTTAGGGTGCCAGAAAAGACTCTTGAACTTAGTATTTGTCTTGTAGCTGTGTGGAATCTAGAAAGCTTTGTACCTTCTTCTCTGCTAGTCCATCCCCTGGTAGTTGCATTTTGTTTATGCTTTTTTACTAACTCTTCCAACTCACTGGTCTCATTGGTATTCAAATTCATTTTCTTATCATATTCCTCCTAACTTTCTCTTCATATTTCCTCTAACTTTAGTGTCTCCCTAAGCTAAATGAAGTGGTCTCCAGTTGAATATGTGTAGTTGATAGTAATACAGATAGAATACCTGGCTTTACATTCTTTGTGATGGAAAGGTTGGAGATGCTAGGAGAGAAGTGATTAGGAAAAGCATCCTGAGGAGTGGAGACTGAGACCATTCTCACAATAGCAGGACTGATTTGTCAGGCAGAGACACAGAGGAAACCAGGGAGGGTTTCACAGAGAATGAATCAGAAGTTTGTTTTGAACCTGGCCTTTATTTTTGGGTAGTATTAGAGTAGTTCAAGAGGAATCTGGAAAGCAGTTCATATGTGTGCATATTAGTGATGAATAGAGATAATAGCATATACAGAAAGGGGAAGTGAGTAAAATGTGGAGTATGTTCTAAGGATAGGCCAGTTTATCTGCAGCTGCGGATATGTGGGACCAAAGTGAGAGAGCTCAAAAACCAGATTATCAGTTCTCTTGAATTTGTAGGCAATGTGGCAACCAGAGTGTGATGCTGAACTTGACACGTTACTTTCCCTGTCATCGTAGGAGACCTAGGAATTCTCTCAAGACAATTGCCATCATCAGTTCAAGCAGTAATTTCTGAGCTTTCCCAGGTTTGTTATCTACCTCCCTACAAGAAAGAACATCTCAATTCTTCTCTTGTAACCATCCTTTCTTTTTCAGTGTGCTTTCCCAAGGATCTTTCTAAAGTAATGCTGAACTAGCTATTTTATACCATACTTTCCTTCCCTTGGAGTCCTTGTCCTCCATTCATCCCCTTTCTCTTCCATTTTTTTTTTTCATTGGCATTAGTCAAACTCAGAGATAGGTCTCAAAGATGGCTTCTTAAAGAGTATGAAGATACTTGGGATTTTTTTCCTTCCTGTTTCCTCAAGTCCTCTTCTTTCTCATATGTATTTTTTTTCTTTTCTAAGGCTGTATGCAAGTGGTTCTCGCCATCAACATCCTAAAACAATGTCAGTGATTTCAACATGCCATTGTATAGGTAGATCAGAGTATTTGGTTTCAGTGCATCTTTCTTGGCACACTTCACTTTTAAAGTCCTTGTCTTTTTTTTAACACTTTTTTTGGTTGGAAATAAACCAAAAGATTGATTTATTCTTACTCTGTTTAAAAAACAATTAATTCTTATGTTATACACATTTCTGTCATCATTATTAATGATGATGCAATTTAAAACAGCACTATTTGATAATTTTAGTGATTCTTCATGAGACAGCTGAAAATAAATCTCTACTTTGGAAAGTGTGAAATATTGCAAAGCATGGTTTTAATAAGGTATACTGAGATGTGGGTTTGTCTTCTGGCCTGGACTTTGTTTGTAAAATTAAGAGAGTTATTTTGCCTTTCTAGGGCTTTTGTCACATGAGGAGATTAGACTGACTCATTCGTGGGGTTGCTTACAGCTCTAAATCTTCTCTTAGTGGTTAAGCCCGAACCTATCTTGTTTGTATAGTAATTTCAGCCATTATCTCCCCAACCCATAATCGTCTAGGAGTATCCACAGTAGAACAGCATGAAGGGATCTGAGCCCTGCCTGCACACATTCAGAACAGTTTGGAACTTTGTAAGACTACGTAAATATGGGCAGACTCGAATTGGATCTTTTTAGGGATTGACTACCAATTCAGTTGGGGTATTCTTATATTTCACCTGTTTTTTTTTTTTTTTTTTTTTTTAAGCAACAGCTATATGCTGCATTTTACCAGGAAGTACCAAACTGTAGACTCAGCAAATAGCCTCCTAATCCTTTTGTCACCACCCACTAGAATAATGAAAGATAGAGCACTCCTATTTTCACATTACTTCTAGGAAAATATTTTGACAGATTCAGTATGCAGTAAAATGGTAAGCTTTTGTTATGTATATTCCAAATCATCTTGTTATCACTGGCTATATCGATTAGTTCAGTACTTTCTGAGCCAGTCGTAAAAAAAGACTTCTCTCATTCTGCATTAAAGAATAAGAGAAATTGACAGGTAGATAACCATATTGATTCAACCCAAATAGCAAATGCAAGGGACTTTAGACATAAGTATTAAATCTCTTTATGGGAGTTGTAAGTGTGTTTGGTATTTTCTGTTTGACATGAAAGAAAATAATCTCTAATTAACCATCATTTTAAAGTGAACTGTGCTTTGATTTGGGTTTATAATATAGGTGCCAATAACAAAAACTGTTACCTTTATACTTTATAATTTACAAATGCCTTCATACATCTTATCTTATTTTGATCCAGTTCTAATGGGGTCTGGAATTATCATTTCCTTTTCTGACGCAGAAACTTAGTCTCGGAGAGGCTAAGGGTCACTTGCCTAAAGGGACACAGCCAGCAAATGGCTATGGCAGGACCAGGACCCAGGCTTTTAGTGACACTTCCACATGGCATTTGGTGTATGGTGTGCTACTGTATATATATGGGTTAATTTTCTAAAAGTAGCTCCTCTACTGGCACATAAAGGGCAAGAGAATAATGAGCTAAATCCAGCTTAAGTTAAAATTCCCTTGTTAGGTTCGTATTTCAAAAGTCTGGGACCAAACACACCAAAAGAGCAATTTTTCTTGTGGTATTACAGGTTATAGTCATGTGGTTTTCATTTACAAATATGGTGAGAAGTAGTGTTTTTGCAATATTCCTAAATGAGTAACATATGACACAACTTGTTAGAGGACCTTTTCTTGGTTCATAAAGTTTCTGAGTTTTTGTGTCTTTAGTGGGATGACTTTATCAGAAATCCTCAGACAACACAGCTAAAATCTAAATTTCTGTGGTTGAAACACAGCCACCCTCAAGAGAAACCTTAAATGTAAATGAGAGGTCAGTAAAAAGTGGGTATGAAACTAATTGCTATAGAAGCAGTAAGACTTCTCTCAATTGTTTGAGCCCCTGAAAAATAGATTAATTATAAAAACTGTCTAGGATCATCAAATTGCAAAAGTAGTTAGCAAGGAACAGACAGAATTTGTGACATTTATTCATAGACACTAAATGGGTGAGTGTCACTCTACCTCAGCAAAAGAATGCAGATGGTCCATATATAATCTACTTCAGAAAATTACTGTGACAATAAATGAACTAAGTAACTGTGAAAGTTCTCTGAAAAGTGTACAAGACTCTGCAAATGGGAGGCGTATTTGTTTCCTGTAGCTGCAACAGAATATCACAACTGAGTGGCTTAAAACAAGAGATTTATTTTCTCACACTTCTGGAGACCAGGAGTCCAAAAAGATGCCACACTCATTCCCAGTACTCTAGAGGAGAATATTTATTTGCTTTTAAGTAGCTTCTGGTGGCCCCAGACATTTCTTGGCTTGTGGCAGCATCATGCCAATCTCTGCCTGCATCTTCACATGGTCTTCTTCTAGGTGTGTCTCTCTGTGTCCTCTTCTTCTAAGGACATCAGTTATTGGATTGAGGGCCTACCTTATATCCCAGATGATTCATGTCTAGATCCTTAACTAACTCCATCTGAAAATACTATACATATATGTAAAAAAGGTCACATTTTGAGGTACTGAGGAATTTTTAGGGAATAGTATTCAACCCTGTATAAGAAAGGTCATTCTTCCCACTTTTCAGACTAAGAATAGAGGGAGTCTATGCTCTGCTCAGTGTGAAAAGCCTAAGCCAGTCTTTTGGAGGTAGGTGGGCTTCTCCACCTCAGAACTGACTTCAGGTTTAGTCCACAATACTTCTGAGCCAGATCTTTAAGCTGTTCAATTTGACTGCGACTATGAGAAAGACAATGGCTCTGGATAAACTGTTAAAATATAATTGTGCATAAATGAGATTTAAAAATCTTTTAGGGAAATATAAAGTTTCTTTTCACTCAGATAATAGATAAAAATAATTTATTAGTACAATTGACTTTTTTTGTGAGCTAGAGCTAAGTGGGCAAACCTTTTCTGAAAAATAATTATTTTCCACTATAGGGGCTATATGGTCTGTCTGTCACAAATTCTTATCTCTGCTGTTGTAGCATGAAAACAGCCAAAGACAGTACATAAATGAATGGATATGGGTGTGTGCCAATAAAATTCGATATATGGATACTGAAGCTTGAATATCACATATTTCCATGTGTCATGAAATATTCTTTTCCTCTTTTACAAACATCTTACAGTGTAAAAAATACTCTTAACTTGGGAGCCAAACCACAACAGGCAGTGGGCTGGATTTGGTTGGCAAAACTTAGTTTGCTGACCCCTGGGCTAGATCTAGACAAAGTTTCAGACAGCAGAACACATTTTGCTTCTTGTGCCTGTTATCAACAGGAAGATGGCTTTTAGAAAGTGAGGAAAGTCAGTTTTGTTCTTGTACAGAGCAGAATCCTAGAGTCAGAAGAGGTATCTATAGTCAAGGGAGAACTGGCCAAGGGAGTAGAGGCTCTCCCAGGTCTAGGCCTACAGACAGGTGAATGTAAATGTTGTGTACCCAGGATTTGAAATACTCTTCAACACCACAAATCTCACCCTCCATTCAAGAGAATCTTTTTTCTTAATAACTCGTGGGGTAAAGGTCATTTTACCTTTTGCTTCCTCAGAATTAGAGTGTCTGGACTCCCAGGGCAGGAAACCATTTGCATACCCAGTCTTGGACTCAGAATCACAAGACGTAAAAGAGGTGACCAGAGATATAAGTGCTAAAAGGAAGCCAGCCCTATTATTTTATCTAAGGAGTGGATGGCCTAGGCCAAACCCAATTGACATTCTGGAATCCCTTATAGATCAGAAGGACTAAAGCATGTATTTGACTTGGGCATGGGGAGGTAGAGATTTCTAAGATTCTTGGAAAAACACGTCCTCTTGTATAGCCTATGACTTTGAGTCAAATTAGGTGAAAGGGTTGATGTTCTGTGGCAGCCCCTACAGGCTTTGCATAGCTGATATGTAGGGGTGTTTTTGTATGTGTGTGCACATATGCATGTGTTAGGTGTTCATGTATCTCTTTGGGGAGGGGGTGCTGAGAAATCCAGTGGACTTCTGGAGGAGGCTAGAAATTATGGCATTCTTGGTACTTCCTGAAATTTTTGCCCAGCACGCAGGGAGATATCTAGGTTCCTAAGTGATGTAGAATGAAGGAGAAATAACAGACAGGATCTGTTTAGTTAAGGCTTTAAAGATGAGGTGAGGTTCAGCAAGGACTTTGGGAAACACATGGGTTGATGGAGAAAAAAGAAGAGGCTGTATCTTAGATGTAATGAACTGCGTAAAGCTTTGAAAGTTAATGGGGCTCTAAGGTCCATGCTTCCTATGAATGGGATCATGCCACTCATGTCTTAAAGTAGGTATCATAGAAGAATGCTCCAATGATGTTGCAGTTTCATGAAGAAGTTTGGTGTTGGGAGAAGTAGCTGCTATGCTGTATAGTTTCAAGGTCACTGTTCTCATAGAAAACAGGGTGAATTGTGACTTCTGTCACTGTTCTTATAGAAAACAGGGTGAATTATGACTTCTGGAGTCAGTGAAGGAGATGGCCCCAGTTCTAGACTGAACTTGTTCTTTGGTCTTCCTCTGCTTGGCAGGTTGTCTTATTCATCCAGACCTTGATGTGAACTTACTGGGGAAGCTGATTTCCTCAGGGACATCCAGAAATGCCTTCCTTGGGCATCTGCTGGATATGGAGACCGGATGTTCATCCTGAGTGGTGTCTGACCAAATGTTCTCTCCTGTGTGTTGAGACCCCAAAACTGCCTTTCTGCAGTTCTACTCTATTTAACTTGAATAAATGTGGCCTTCAGATTCTTGGGAAGATGAGAAGCTCTAACTTCCCTTCCCAGTCAAGATTGATGGATAAAAAGGGCCCACACCAGAGACATAAGCCTGAACCCACAATCCACATATATTATAATACTTTTGGAAGGAGTGGTCTTATTCAATACTGGAGGGAAGTATTAGCTCAAGGACAAACATTTTAAAAAACCTAGTGTAACATTTTGAGTAGTTCACACTGAGTTTGATACTATGAATTATGATTTTTTTAAACTCTGAAAATGTTATCTTATGGACTGTTGGAAAGATTCACTAGATACCTGTAAAATCCAGTATTTTCTTTTATTCATTCATTTACCAAATTTGCATTGACTGCCCATTGTGTACCAGGTACTATGCCAGAAGCTGGAAAACTGAGATGATGACATATTGCCTTATCTTAGGTAGCTAAAGTCTGGGATATAGACACAAAAACAGAAAAGTCACAATGAAGTATAATAGAACAGTGTTTGGTATTCTCTTTAAGCAGAGAAAGAATAGCTATCTGAGGTGTTTAGAAAAGCTTTTTCAAGGTAGTAACTTGTGGCTTGCTCTTGGAGTATGATTGGAAGTTTTCTTGGTGAAGAAGTGGAAATACAGGCATTTCCTTCAATGTAAACCCACATCAAGTTGTAAATTGGCTTGATGGCTTCTGGGATTCATGAGACACAAGAGTCAGCTGTGTTTGGAGAGAGAAGAAAAGTTTGGTTGGGAAGACTGGGGGGCTTGGCATCACCTCTACATGATGGAGAGTCTTTTAAATCATTAAAAGGTAAAATGTATAAGGTATAAGCATGGTAAATAATGTTTTAGAAAAACCATCTTTACAGGATGATTGGCGGGGGAGGTGGGGAAAGGGAGTAACATGTTAGGACTGGTGAGATTCGAAGCAGAAAGATTGAACAGGCTGTTGAAATATTCCAGGCCAGAAATGCTAGCAATTTGAATTAGGGTCATTTTTGAGATAGATTTTTAAGTCTGATTCAGTAGAATTCAGTAATTAATTAGATGGGCCATTGAAAGTAAGCCAACAGAGAGGAATTTAAAATGATGCTGAGGTTTCTAGCTTGGGCAAGCAATGGATGGGATGGTGATACCATTACCCAAGATTCCTTTCTTTGACATGGAGAGCTTCACAAAACAGGTAAGTTTTTCCCTTTATCTCTTTTATTGTCATGCTGTCATGATAAAGGCTTTGAATGTCATGATATTTGATTAATGCTTGCACAGTGCTTCTTGTTGTAAAGCTATGTACAAAAAATCATGGTCATTTTCTTATGCCTCATTGAAAGATTTATTTCTTACAAATGGCCTTTTTTGTTCATCACTTAAAAATTAATGTCTTACCTCAGAGAGGTTTGATAGTACTTTAGAGAGCATGGGAAAATATGCTGAATATTTTCTTAGAAATCATAGAAGTGATAAGTTTCTATTAGTTATACAGTATATTAAATATTAAATTATGTTTTGTCTTTTGTAGTTTTTGAAATCAAATGAACACATTACCAGTTGAATTTATCTTGTACTGATAGCTGTGGACTTTTCTATGATACTTCCTGACTTTGTTTCTTTTAGACTGAAGTTGGCTACACAGGGAACATGTTTACGATGGAGAGTGGGAATGACTTTGCACTCTCTACTATTCTCTCCCTCAGTCTCTATGATATAATATTGATGGAGAAATCATATCCTTTGTTTTTGGTAGAGTTGGTGTAGGGTTATTCTATCTGTATATAAATTGTTACCTCAAAAACTGTTTGACTCAGCTCCCCTGCCTTTATTTGGTGACCATGGACATTGCCTTTTAGTTAAGATCAGTGAATTTCTGGTGGTAAAAGCAGGAGGGGAGTGGAATTGAGTGTGCAATATTTTTGCACTCCATAGTTCCTAGGATTTTAATTATGTTTTTTTCAAATATAGATAAATTAATCATAATGTATTTAGTTGACTTTACTTATCCAGTCCATCTCAGTTCTCAACTATTTGAAATTCTCTCTGTAACTCCCATATACTTTTGTATTTTGAAATTACTGTAAACACAGAGATTTTGAGACCTGAAAGCTTCACTTCTTGCAATGAACATAGCAACTTGGCAAGAGGAGGCCTCACCAAATGCCTCACCTTGGCTAATTACAGAACTGATCCTTGAACTCTCTACCCATAAATCTGGGTATTAAGTGAAAAGAAAAAATATCAGCATTTTGAAGAACAGCTTATATTCTGTTAATGCACATGAATTGAAAGAGCAGTACTCTGAGAAAACTGAATCATTATTTTCTTTGAGTGGGAGCCAAGGAGTGGCAGTAAGACTGTGGAGGTGATAGTGGCAGTATTTATAAAATTACAGATTCTTGATTCTGAGAGGGCTCTGCAAAGCCTACCAGTCCAATTGGCTTCATAGAAACACATTAGTCTGCTTTTAGACTGCATATTCCTCACTCAGGAATGAGGAAGTCCTGAAAGGTCACAGGTGAAACCTTCATCTGAGAGAGTTTGCATCAAAAATAATCAAGTGCAGTGTGGAACTTGGCCATTTTCCATAACCCAAAGATACATATAAAAGTTCCTTAGTTGGTAGGCTCCAGCAAACATATTAGCCATATGAAAAAGCAACATCTAACTTCTGTATTTTGACTTATGAAGGAAAAGGCCTCCCTGTCACATGAATATGTTCATTTCACCTCCTGTGGGGAAAAGAAAGGAAATTGTAGCTACAGTGTGTTATTGAATCTTCCTGAAATTAGCCTTTAGAGTTTTAGAGTTTGGGAAGATTGAAAGATTGACTGCCATTGCCTTCCACACACAAAAAAACAAAAAAAGTATTCTATGTTTGCATCAACACTGGTTCAATGCTGAAATACAGCTAGCCAAAACCCATGGTAAAGTTTTTCCTATATTATATAACACCACTATATAATACATTGAAAGACATACTGGATTGGAGATAAATTACTGAAGAAATACCAGATTTAGTTTGTAGGCTTTAACTGCAACATAATTCATTATGTGATTTACATAGGTAGACATAAGTACATTTCTTTCCAAACTATATAGCAATATACATATAAAAGCTATAAAATAAAAAAAGTAAAACCATACTAGATGACTGCTGAGAAAAGATGACTGTTAATTTTTTAAATAGCAATCTGATAGTAAAGTTAACATGATACAAGAGAAAAGGTTTTACTAATAGACATTTAAAAATTATGTCTTCATAAATCTGGAGGATATATTACTTAGAGCTAGAAATAACAGTATCATGCTTCCTGTTTAGAATAAGCCATTACTCATTTTTCTCTTTACATCCCTATTTAATTTGTACAGTATTATTTATTCCAATAATTAGTGTTAACTTTCTTGGCAGTAGGCGATATAATTACCTTTAAAATTTAAATGGGATAAAAATGCCTTGAGAACATGGTTTAGGAAAACCCTTAATATTTATTTTCACTTGTCTCTTTAATTATTAATTTGTGTAGTATTTGAAAGAAAATCTTGAGAAATGGAAGACCACTGACAGAATTACTTCCCAGATGAGCAGACTTGGTTTTTCAGTTGGTTAGGTGACATTCTGGACTGCTGAGGCATTAGTGATGCCAAATGGAAACTCTGCTACCCATTCAACATTGCCAATCTAAATACATTTCACTTAGAACAGCACAGGCCACTTTTTCTTATTTTCTTTCTTCTGAAAATAAGTCTTTATTTAAAATAAGTCATTATTCTGAAAATAAGCCATTCACATGACTTCTGATTTCAAATATACATATGCAGGTGATTATTTTCCTAAATACATAAATTAATTTGAAACTAGTTTATAATCTTAATAAATGCTGTAACTCTGAATAAGCATACTAGTCTCCAAGAAAATCAATGTTTTGAAAGATGGAAGGGGTAAATCTAGCCTGTCCTCAGCCATTAAAAAGTACACAAGCAATGCCAAGGTAAGGTTGAGGGTATTCATTCATTTATTATGTATTGAGCACATCTACATGCATAATATAGTTTTAATCTTTACAGGGGGATCCAAAAACTTTAGAAGAAGAGATGACTGGATTTTTGCCAATTCCAGTCATAATACCTGGCACAGAGTAGGTGCTCATTAAATATATGCTGAATAAGTGAATGCATCCCCTGGAAAGCTGAGGAGTTCATACATATCTGAAGCAATTAGACAATAATAATAAGGAAATGTGTATGCAGTTGTGTGATAACAAGTTATAAAATAAGGGTATTGCATGTGCAGGCCTTTCTTGAAGATGACGGCCCAGTGATTGACCAGAAACAAGTCTGACATTTGAGGAAGTTAGCCTTCCAGGTGACAGGAATTAGATAATCAAAGATCAAGAGTAGGAGTAAGCATGGTTTCGGTAGGTAACAACTGGTCACTAAATTTTTTTTAAAAAATCAACTTTGACCTTTATCAAGCACTTATCATATGCAGAGTATGGTGCTAGGGCTTTGAGAGAGACAAAACTGGAAAAGATTGTGTTCTGCCTTCAAGAAACTTATGTCTAGCAGGACAATTTTTATATATTCACATTAACAACAAAGCAACAAAATGAAGTAAAAAATCAGGGTTGCAGGAGAGTTCAGAGTGCCATGGGAGCCCAGAGCAGAGAGAGGTGCATGCTGGCAGGTGGATTTAGGATGGCTCTAGGGAAGTATGGTATTGGCATCTGCACTAAGCCCTACAAGACACTGGGATGAAATCATGGGCATTCATAAACTTTTGGGGCCTTCACCCTTTGTGAGAAGCCGGTAAAATCTCTACCCCCATGTCTTAGAAAAATGTGACTTGGAAATACTCAAACTGTGTTTTGTACAATTGCTTAGGCTTCCTGAAGTCAAACTGTGGGCCTCCAAGGCAATCCATGTACCCAGAGTTGAGACCTTTGGTGTAGTGAGAGAAAACTCGCTTTGGAAGGGAGTAGAGTCATATTTAATTGCAACTGCTACCTTTAGCTTTGTAATTTAGACAAGTTCCTCAAGCCTTCAAAGTCTCAATTTCCTCATCTGTAAAACAAGGATAATAATACTTACTTGAGATTATTTTGGCATAGAACAAGTTAACAGAAATCACCTGATCACACCAGGCACCAAACACATTCTACTTTTCACAATACCTTGGGGCTGCTTATGCTTTATTGAGAGCAGGGGAGGTGGCTGTATAGCTGGGTTGTTATCAAGTGCTATCTTTTTTCTGTCCTTTCCTACCCATTAACAGGTGATTTGTATTTTAATAATCCTCAACATGCAAAACTTTATGAGTACACAGGGCAAAATTAACTGAGAAATATCCCACACTGAATTCTTAGGATAAGAACACCAGAAAATGAGCCTAAATGTTCAGTTGTAATGTTGATGATCACAGTGTGCTAAAAGGTGTGTGTGTGTGTGTGTGTTAGTGTGTGTGTGAGAGAGAGAGAGAGTGAAGAAAGAGAAAGAAAGAAAGAAAGGAAAGAAAGAAAGGAAGGAAGGAAGGAAGGAAGGAAGGAAGGAAGGAGAGAGAGAGAGAGAGAGAGAGAGAGAGAGAAAGAAAGAAAGAAAGAAAGAAAGAAAGAGAGAGAGAGAGAGAGAGAGAGAGAGAGAGAGAAGAAAGAAAGAAAGAAAGAAAGAAAGAAAGAAAGAAAGAAAGAAAGAAAGAAAGAAAGAAAGAGAGAGAGAAAAGAAATAAGGAAAGAGGAATGGAATGTTAAAATGGGACTTCAGTGGTATCTCTGTTTTTGTGTTCCCCACCAGAGGGCTTTGGGCTTTCATAGGCCTCAGTTATTTTCATTGTCATGTATTTCCCCATGGTTTGTTTTGATTTACTGATGGATGGCTCAAGATTTTGGTAGAAGCATGCATACTCACAAAGAAACACACAAACACACACATACACATGCACTGCATAATTACAGAACAAAAGCAGCAGGTGATAAATACATACTTTAGCTGTTGTACAAACATATAATGTAGCTTTACAAACATGTTTTTTAGTGAAGAAATAAAAGGAGGGTAGTGATGGGTGGTTAGGTTTAGAATCAAAAGTTACACAGCTGGTCATTGTACAGGTGACTCAGTTTGACTTTGTATACTATGAACGTTTTGATTGCAGGGCTTAAAAATATATAATCCTAATTTTAAGAAAACTAACGGAATAAACACTCATTATGCACACATTCAGCTTTTCATTACTGTGCAGTTATTTTCTCCAAAATAAAATGAGTAATTATTTGGAAGTACTTTCAGCACATCCACCATGTGGGCTAAGCTTGTTCCCGACATCTACAGTCCTTTGAATGGAAGTGCCAAAGGCCTCCTGCCACCATGGCCCATAGCCAACTATCATGTGAACCTGAGTCTCACAGGTTACATGGGAAATACAGGACAGCCAGACCAGCCTGCTTCTGGGAAAGATGCAAAATGCAGGAACTAGAGAACAGCGATGAGGTGTTTTTGGAGACTAGGCACCAAGTAGGTATATCTTATGTGTAAGGATGGGTGGACAGGTGGATGGATGGATGGATGAATTGATGGACATTTCAAGCAAGCCTAAGGACATAGTAAGTTTAGAATCTACATAATGGCTCATCAGGCCATGCTAATTTACTTACATAAAAAAGGAATCTTTTTCAAAACATTATACTTGTGATTTGGTTTACCAATGGTTAACATTCTATATTTTTAGCAAAAAACTTATTAAAAATGTTCCTAATTTGTATTATTTGGGGTTTTTATTTTCTTGTACTGAGAAATTCCAAAAAGTTGAGTTGGATAAATAAATACCTAAACCTCAGGTCTTCGGTAGAGTATATCAGGGAATTGTGGTGCTCAGGAAATCACAGATATTATTCTCATTATTATTATTGTTAGAAGGACAAATAGTTCTAGAGTATCAGGAAATGAGAGTGGATATAGGTTTTGCTTTACCACACTCTTGTCTGAGGTAACCTGAGTAGAGAGATCAACAGAGAACTTTGCCATCATCTAGCTGATGAGTTGTGTGGTCTTGAGTTTTCTTGTGTTGGTTGCACATACACTTAGCAGGTTTACCCTCTGAGCTGACTTTCTTAGCTGTATCAGAGGGAGAAGGAATCTTTGCTTTTTACTTTATTTAAAAGGCTGTGTGAATATGTCCTGAGGTTGTGGATGTGTGAGTGTTGTGTAAACTGTGAAGTGTTTTGTGCTTGCAAGATGAGGGCTTCATACATCTTCAGTAGAGCTCTCCAGTTGCTTTTATCTGTGCAATTAAAATTACATATGTGTTCTTTTCAATTTCTATTGTTGCAAAAATGAATGTATCAGTCTACATAGTACTCAATGACAGAATGATTTTACTTTTAAAACACCATGTTTTGAGCTCTAGCTTTGCATGTTTATGAACTTCTAGAGTTGTCCATGTGGATGTGTCCTATGCTACTCTGCTTTCTTGTAAATGAAGAGGTCTGAAATGCTTCTGGAATACTTCTATGTCAGTTTTGCTTATTGTGCATTTAACATGTTGGTCTTACAGGGAAGACATGTCTTTTTTAAGTATAAAGGACATATTTCTGGCATTTTTCTCTCTTCTCCATTGATAAGCTGTGACTACAGTTTTTGTTTGTAAGCTTTCCAAACCTGGCGATTTTTCATCTGATTCAACCTTTCTCTTGACAAAACACCAGTCTCAAATGCTTTGCCCATTCCTGGTCAAGGCTTAGAATTGCACTCTTCCTTAGTGGCAAGAGACTTTTATTTGGCTTGTTGCCTCTCAGAAGACTACTTTTATTGGATCACTGACTTTTTTTGGCTTTGGAGGCTTGGAGAACTATTTACAGCATTTCTTTTTATGAGGCAACATTGCCCAACAGAAAGTTGCTTTCTGTGGACTTTCCATCATTAAGATGAATTTGTGCCTGGTATACATTAATTTCACCCATACCTAATATCTTAGAAGTTACCCTGTGAGAGAGCCTGTACAAACATTTTAAATGAAATAGGCCTATGTACAATCTAGATCTGAAAGGCACTGCAAGTTCTTAAAGTGTCGTCATTGGAGAAGAAGCTGTGGAGGCTACTTTTAATAAGAGTATGACAAAAGACATGTCTCTCACTTAAGACCAACATGTTAAAAGCACAGAAGCAAAATTAAGAATAGATTAAATATTGTTATAAACTAATTAATGCATATTATTGACCCTTACTAATCAGAGGCTTTCAAACTAGAAATAGTTAGCTCTTATATTTCTGACATTTTTGAATTTAGCAATGTCCAGCAGTGATAATTTTGAAGGAAGCTATTGGTTGGCTTTTAAGTTTGTACCTTCAGCTTCAAATTCAGCATGTTCCTGCAATATTATATGGGAGGCTCAGTAGATTTTACTGAAAATGTAATACATTTCTTCAAAAAAGTTTTAAAAGGCATTATTTCAAGTTTGATTGGTAAAGGAAGTATTCATATGTTAATGAGGCAGTCTCAATTTCTAACCTCGGCCCTTTCTTATAAGCACAAATTTCTGTAACTGCTCAAAATAGCCCTTAGGCACTTAGAACAAATATATACCTGGCCCACCTACACACCTATTTGATTTTCTAAATGTTGGAGCTAAACTCCTATTGAAAATGAAACTCAATAAGCAAGTATCAATTTAAAGAATAAGCACCCCAGTAGCTAAATTGAGAAATGCAATTGTAATTATTTGGTGAAATAGAAATCAGGTAATTCCAGCTGCAAATTGTCATAGGAAAGCCCAAAAGGAAAATGTCTTCATTTTGACTAACATTGCCATATTTTAACTTTGGGATTGTTATAACTTGTTTTTCCATAGGTATTATCTGTATTATGTATGTTTAGGAATCAAAGTGGTTCTTAGCTTCCAACAGCTAAGTAAAAATAAATGTGTATAATTGTTGAAAGGTATTTTTAGTGTTTAAGGAGAAAGCAATGCTTTTTTGATTTAAGTAGCATAACTCAGACTGGATTCCGCAGTAGACATCCCTGACTATAGACATTTCTGTAGGCACTTAAGTGCAAATTAAGCATGTTAAGACCCAAATTAGAGTCAAATCTGATGTGAGCCAATTCACTCTGAATCACAGTCCTGGAGTGAGAAGTGATCTGCTAGGTAGGTTGTTGCGTAGCTCAGATCTTGGTGCTGCCTTCACTGGGAGGGGAGGAAAAGGGGGGATGGTAGGAAGAACAATGACCAGTGGCTTAAAGTAATTTAATAATTAGCTTTCCACATTGGTTAATTTGTGCATTATTTAAGCAAAACCAGAAACATTTTTAACCTAGTGAATTATCCCTGCCCATAGCAGGAATTATTGGAGGATGCCACAGGAATATACAGGGCTATTGAAACCATCTGCTTAGAGCCTTTAAAGCTTGAACCATGACAGCACAAATGGTGACTTTATTTTTATATGAATTTGCATTTTTCTTTTTAAAAATATTCCATTAAGCATTCAGTATTATCAATAACTAAATGACATTCCCAAACTCTAGAATGGGAGAGTAAATTCTCAGTGGAGAAATAGCTATTCTTATATATAATAAACAACAACGATTCTGGTGAAATACTATTGTAGATAGGAACCATTTAAGAGCCAATGTTCATATGTATGTAATAGTTTCAGAATCTAATGTTTAGAATTTCCAAATATCTCCCATTTTCTGCATAGCTACTCCCAGCCCCATACCAAAATATCACTTAATCTTAATTAAAAAAAAAAAATACTGGTCTATTTATCTCTTTTGTAAATTTTCAGGATTTTGACATAGAATGTGTCCAGGTGAAAATATATTACATCGTCTCTCTCTTTCTCTCTGTCTCAATCTCTCAATCTCTCTCTCTCTCTCTCTCTCTCTTTCTCTCTCTCTCCCTGTCTCTCTCTCTCTCTCTGCCTCACACACACACACATACATACATACATACATACATACATACATATACACGTACTCCTATCTGTAACCATTTTTCTTCTTTCTTTTCTTCTCAGGAGATTTTAAGCAAAAATGGCTTTGAATTTTTCTATTTAAGAAATACCAACATGGAATTCAGTAGTACATTAGCAGTGGAAATTTTGAAGTCTGTGGATTTTCTTTTTAGCAAAGCCTAAGTGAATCTGTGAGAACTAATAAACATGATAACAAAATGTTGCATTTCTTTAATTGTTTATATTCTGACAAATTCCTGATGATTTCATATATATTTGAAGCAATCCAGAAATCAAGGAATGGGGTGAAACCATTGATCTTATTTTACATATGCTGAATGAAAGACCCAGGAAGAGAGAGATGCCATAATTGACAACCGTTCTTCTGACTCCCACATAAATGTATGCAGCAGCAATGCCCTTGTCTTTTGTTCTTCCTTCATTTAGACTGAGTTAATCCATCAGCACACATTGATTGAGAACCTACTCTGTGCTAGATAGTGATAGAGTGACTGTATGAGTTATTGTTCTGAGCAGGACAGTTTTTAAAGTGAAAAGGGGAATAAACCAGTGAAACAGATGCCCAACTCTAGCTGAGGGACCTTTGACAAGTGACTTAGCCTCTCCCAGTCAGTTTCCTCAACAGGGGATGATGATAATATATGTATCAAGTGGCATGTGTATAGTGCCTACCAGTACCTGCTTCACACAGTAGGCCCTCCAGAAGGTTTTGATTTCTTCCTCTTTCCTGGAAGCATTCCCACTTCTGGAATCCTGGGTGTTTTTGTCCAATACTTAATGGCATTTACTGAATGCTGCCTCCTATTGGGGTCCTTCGGGTGCAAGCCTGTATTCTGTTAGTGCTGTTTAGACCAGAATTTCTTGGAGAGCTGGGTCCATGTCTTTTTATCTTTGCATTTACTCTGATGCTGCTAGTTAATTAATTAATCCAATAGCTATTTATTGAATACTCTCATTTAGCAAATAATATATATATATTTAAGATGAGTACAGAAAGATAGGCAAGTAAAACAAACCTGTGTCAAATGAAAAAATAAGAACCTATGGATCTTAAAGGATTGATATTGTCTCTATAGATACTTTAACGCTTAAGCAGTGACTTGTGACTCTAGGGGAATTTTCCTGACTATATTCAGATGTGCAAAGCATCAGTTTTATTGTCATATATGTTGGCATTTTCATTGGAACAAGAAGATAATAAATACAAATAACCATCTCTATATCATAGGGTTTCCTTTTTTAAAAACAACAAATTATCAGGTTTCAGTTTCAACTATTAAAACAATCTTCCCAAGAACTTATTTTTAAATCTGTAATCTTGTCAATTTTGAGGTTTATTTCAATGTTTTTAGATGTCCAAAAAATAATTCATGCAGATTACAAAATCTAGTTTTCACATGAAGGTATCCTTGTTTTTTATTTTTAATTAAAATCAATTAGGTACATATCAATGTGTTGATTTGGTAGCAGAAAATATAATACGTAATACCTTTCATACTAGAAAAAATGTTGAAAGGCATATTTTCAAATGTCATTTAGCTGATGAGATTTAGAGTTTTCTACATATTTACTTCTTAAGATGATATTGGTACTTAGGTAAGAGCTCATTATTTTAAAGCCTTTGATTTCCCTTCGGTTTGATCCTTTTGTGAAACCAGAAGCTTGTGTCTCTAGCTTCCTAGTCTGTTTTTATGCAATGTGTGTGTGTGTGTGTGTGTGTGTAGTACAACCAAGGATGTCAGGAGGTGTGCCACTTTGTTTAATACACATTGATGTTTAAACATTTAAATATTGCTAAAGAAAACCAGCTGGCAAATAATTTAGACTTATATATGGTAAGTCATTCCTTTTTCCTCTTTCTCCCCTTATCCGCATCTCTTTCCCTTCTTCCTGTATTCGATACCTACTATGCACTAGGCATGAGATATGTATATGCAGCTGCCTTGTACACATCTCTATTTGGATGTTCCCATTGGGACCTCATATTCATAATAACTAACACTGAACAGTTGATGGCGCTACTGTCTATGCCAGAAGCCTGGAATCACCTACAATCCCTCCTACTCCCTCATGTTCTATAGCCTATCAATCACCATATCCTACCTTCTTTATTTACTTTGAAACTGTAGTTCCAACACTTTGACCATCACCTTACAACAAGTAAGCATCATGACTCAGCTGATTTCTGCTGCTGGTTTTCTTACCTCTAGTCCCACACTACTGAACCCCTGCCTTCTCCATGTTGCAGCCAGACTGATCTTTCAGTGCCCCCCTTTGCCTAAAGATAGAAATCAAAGCTCTGGAGATCCCCTTGTGACCTGGCCCTTGCTGCCCTTGCCAGCTTCTTCGAACATACTGCCTTCCAGCTATATGAACTGTGCCATCATACTTTTACCAGCTAATCTCAGTTTACTCTTGATATCCTTTGGGAAGACTTCTCAAAGCAGGTATTCCTCTTTTCTGTTCCTGCAGTTTTTGTAGTCTTTACGCCTCTGAAACTTGTCTCACATTCTATTTTGATTGCTTATTTACATATATTTCTGTCTCAAGAGCTTGGAAACTCCTCGAGGGCAGGGAGTAGAGTGAAATTAATCTATCATTGTATCCCTTGTACCTAGCACAGAACTTAGCACTTAAGTAGGGGCTTATTAAATATAGTCATGCATCACTTAACAACAGGGATGCATTCTGAGAAGTGCATCATTAGGCAATTTATCATTTTGTGAATATGATGGAATACACTTACACAAACCTAGATGGCATAGCGTACCACACACCTAGGTTGTATGGAATATCCTATTGCTCCTAGGCTACAAACCTGTATGGCATGCGACTATACTAAATACTATAGGCAACTGTAACACAGTGTAAGTATTCATGTATCTAAACATATCTAAACATTGAAAAGGTATAGTAAAAATACATTATTATAATCTTATGAGGCCACCATGACATATGTGGTTGATTGTTGACTGAAATGACTATACTTGCTGTAGTGGTCCTTGTTGTATTAGTTTGCTAGGTTGGCTATAACAAAGTATGTACTACAGCCTGTGTGGTTTAAGCAAGAGAAACACATTTTCTCCCCGCTCTAGAAGCTAGAACACTGAGACAAAGGTGTGGACAGTGTTGGTTTCTTCTGAGCCCCTCTCCTTGGCTTGTAGGTTGCCATCTTCTTTCTGTGTCTTCACATGATCTTCCTGTGCAAGTCTGTGTCCTAATCTCCTCTTCTTGTAAAGACACCAATTAGATTGTGTTAGGGCCCAATCTGATGACCTTGTTTTACCTTTATCACCTTTCTTAAGGCCCTGTCTCCCAAAACAGTCACATTCTGAGGTAGTGGGGGTTAGGACTTCAATATACAAATTTAGAAGGTGACAAAACTCAGCCCATTGCACTTGCCCTTCAGATATTTGCAGACTAGTGCTTGATTGTCCTGAAGGCCTATCTTATGAGATATGAATAGAAATGTTTGGAGTGGGATTTTCACAATGACTTCCTGGAGTGTCTGTGGTTGGGAAGGTGCCAGGTTTTAAGTGTGTGTGGTCCCCAGGACCACTCCTGTGCAATGAGTTTCTCTTTTTCTAGTTCATGGATTCAACTGGTTTGATTGCTTGAGGAGCAGTGATGATAGGCTGTGTTTGGGAAATCAGAGTCGAACAGATGTCCTTTGGTAATATTGGCTATATTGCCAGATCTGAGGGCTTTTCCTTTACTTTCAGTGCCCAGTGAATGATATTGTAACTGTTTAGAATGTGACTATTATCAGAATGCAACCATATTTGAAAAACTTTACACTTAGCTTCTCTGAATTGACTTACTTAAGTCAAGTTAAGGCAAACTTGGATACTCAGAAAGTATTTGGCTGGCTTTGTTGCATTTTCACCTTCTCAATGAATGGAATCTATTAGTTATTTGCTTATTCAGAAACATGTAAATCACCTATAGCCGATTCTCTCTCTTAGTGTGTTTGATTGACTGACATTGTTTGCCATCTCTCAAGTATTCTTTGTGTATATAAAATCCCAGACTCCTGTGCGGTTTAAATATAAAATTAAAATGTTACCAAAAGACTCAGGTATTTTCAGCCTGGCCCAACAGCCCATCTCATGGAAGGCCTGTTTGAACTGATGGGCCCTTGATGTAGCAGACCCAGACTTTTCAGGTCAGAGGAAAGAAAGTGTCTAGAATCATAGATTTTACAGAGAGAAGAGGCTACTTGCCTGCACTGCAGTTTGTAGTGAGGGACTCTTGTGATCAAATAATCAGGAAAGAGGATGCCTCAAATTGTCAGAATGTGTAATCATTTTATGCCAAGTCAAGGATAACTCAGTAACTGAGCAAAAAACTTTTTGTTTTCCAGTTAACTAATTAGTTACAACCTACTCTCTGGCAGTGTGGACCATAGAATCATAGAACCACAGAGAATGTAGCAGTAAGGACCCATAGGGACCATCTAGTCTAAACCTAATTTTGACATTTAGGGAAATTGAGGCCCAAAGAAGAGAATGAACTTACTCAGGACTATGTGTTGGGACAGAGACTGAGCTAGCACCTGCCTTTAGGTCTCCTGACCCTCAGTCCAGTCTCCTTTCTTCATTATATCAGAGTGTTTAGGCCTCTGCCAGCCATCTCACCATTTAGAGGCACTATGGCTTCCCATCTCAGTTGAGAGGCAAGAGTGTTTAGCAGTTAAGAGCATGTGCTCAGGGACCAAACTGCCCAGATTTGTATCCCATACTAGCTAGATGATATTCAGCAAGGCACTTCCTGTCTGTATGAGTTTGTTAGCATTACCAGAACAAAGTACCACAGACTTGGTGGCTTAAACAACAGAAATGTATTTCCTCACAATTTTGGAGGCTAGTAGTCTAAAATCAAGGTGTCAGCAGGGTTGTTATCCTCTGAGGGGCTCTCTCCTTGGCTTGTAGATGACCACATTCTCCCTATGTCTTCATGTGGTCTTCCCCTGTGTGTATCTTAGTCTCTTGTTCTTAGAAGGGCATTAGTCATTTTGTATTAGGGCCCACCCATATTCCCTCATTTAATCTTAATTACCTATTTAAAGACCCTATCTCCAAACATAGTCACAATCTGAGTTAGTGGAGGTTAGGACATTCATATATGAATTGGAAGGGGGTACAATTCAGCCCATAACCATGTGACTAGGCCTCAGTTATCTTATCAACAAAACAGAGATGATAATAGATTCTACTCAAAAAGGGTGTGAAGATTAAATGAATTGGTCCAACATAGAGTGCTTAGAACAGTGGTAGTGTGGGTTGTTAATTCATAAACTGACAACAACAGAATCTAGGATTTTCATTTCATTCACAAGTATGAAATCTAAGTGTTTAAAATGTCAAAACATTTTTCTACTTTCATTTACTTATTCAACAGTTGTTTATTTTATATCTGTGTATCTTATATTGTGGTAGTTGCCATTCTGGTTTGAAGAAACTCATATTCTAGAGCAGAGACACATGATTACAATGTGTACAAAGTGCAATGAAATATGAGCATGGAGTCACTAAGAAGAATTAATTTGACCTACAAGAATCTAAAAGGCTTCCTGGAGGATGTGAGTGAGGAGCCAAATCATGAAGTGTAAGTAGGAATTGGTCAGCAAGCCAAATGCAGGAACAAATTTAGATCTAGGGCACAGCATGAATAAAGTCTAGGGAATGTGATGGTGAGGGGACCCACTGTTGTTTGGTACAGCTGGAGTATCGGCTGTGTTGGGGAAAGTGGTATGTGATGAGACTGGACATTTTGCCATGCTCAGTAAGTTAGACTCATATTCTGTACGTTGAAGCTGGCTAATAGTGATGACTGATGTTACTAAATGATTGCATCACTCATTCTCACTAATCCTGATCGAGACCTTAAAATCCATTTCAACACAACTCTTTAGGCAACCATCACCACTCAACCTGCATCCCAGCTGTAGACAGTGACAATTATTAACGATTAAAATTAAGTCAGAAATATTCATTTTACCTAAAAACTACTAGACTTGAGACTATTAGTTTAAAACTGCATATTTTCTTAGGTTCCAAAAATGTTCTTTTTTTTTTTTTTTGCCTGATTTGTAGATGTGATAGTAACATTCCTTGGAAGAACTGTAGGTAGATAACATATAGTAAATTGGGTTTACAATGATTTTCTAAAAAATGGAAAAAAAGATAAAACTGTCTCACATTTTGATCTGAATTTATCAGGCTCTTGAAGTTCAATGAAATGTTCAAATACATCATCATATCATGACCGTTAGAATCTTGGTCTAAAACTCAGCATTGGAAAGTTTCAAGGAATGATACATCTTAGAGTTTTTGCTTCTACTAAGGGATACATGATTTTCCTCAAGAATGCAAACAAAGCAAAATCTTTAGTATTACCTTTTATTGTAATAAGGCAAGCATTTAGGACTGGATGTATTATTGGTCAGCATTACTGATTTGTGTCACAAGACCCACAGTATTCCAGAAAACTTGACCTGCTTTTCTGTGTGCCATCTTGATACTTATGTTTTTGTTCAGAAAAGAAAAAGTTCCTGTTAAGGAGATAAACTAGATTAAAATGATTATTCTCAGTTTTGGTGAGTTGTATACAATTTTTATAAAGCATGTACTAT
Source organism: Chlorocebus sabaeus (assembly GCF_047675955.1). NCBI lineage: Eukaryota > Metazoa > Chordata > Mammalia > Primates > Cercopithecidae > Chlorocebus > Chlorocebus sabaeus. Next base: position 7,283,701 of record NC_132933.1, on the reverse strand, counting down.
TCATTTCTGGCAAGATAAAGTCATATTTATTTTTGTGTCATATATATAAAATTATATATAAGCATATAAAACTTAATATGTAGTTGCATGTTCTATTTGCTTTCTTAGGTTTTCTCTTATATGTGTGCAGAGACAAAGGATGGTATCAATGAAGCCATCTCAGGTCAGTTTCTTGAGGAAGCTGATTCTGAGATGAAGATTTTTGCATGTGGGAAGGTTCTTGGGAGTGCATTTATGGTCAACACTTGTGAAGGAGTAAAGAAAATGAAATGACCCTTTAGAGTTGTCCTGAATTGAAGCAAGGTACCAGGTTTTTAGGCCCCTGCTTCAACTAGTAATTGGATGTGGGCTGCCCCAGGAAGTAGGCACAACCTTGAGTCAGGAGCTCTCTTATGGTAAGGGAAATTCTTGGAAAGGTGACTCAGTGGAGGGCAGCTAGCAGCCCACTCTCCCAGAAGATGAAAGAATTAGTGTTTCTGCTCAGAAAGAGGCAGGGATCTGGGATACTTGGAACACACTATGGATATGTTCATCTGGACAAATATGCATATCCTTTGCATCTTATGGAAACCTGTCTTTACATTAATGGTGGTATATTTAATAGATGTTTAGCTTAACGATTTTCAATATCTAATTTTAGTTCTTCTACCATTTCTCTCCAGAGTGGTCTGATATATGCTTCTTTTGCTTATATCATCTTCGGTTGAGTCAACTTGATGTCTGTTTCTGGCTTTGGCCTCCTGTACTAAGCCACATATGAAAAGGCCATCATTTGCTATGTACTGATATAATTCTCCCTTCTGTACACATCAGATCTTGTCCGCCCAACGAAAGGAAGTTAGATTGCCCAGAAACAATCAGTTGTTTCAATGGAATGCATGTTCCTGGCCTCACCTGGCAATACATTATTATTATTATTTAGCATGAATTTACAACGAATTCAACTTCCTTTCTTCTTGCCATACTTCAAAGTGAAAGTAAAAAGCTGAGTCCCATTTAAGAATGAAACACTGGCAGACAAGAAGCTGTCCAATTGGCTAAGACCAACTTATGGATGATGCCTTATGAAGAAGGCTTAGATGGAGAGGACTGTCAACTCAAGGGTGTGGGACTATTGCATACAATTTAATGTCCATCAACTTTGCTAGATGGGGGTGGAGGAGGGGCAAGTGGAGTTCATAAAGTTTGGTATCTACTATAAGCAAACTTTTTTAGTGTTTTCAGTCTTAAAAGAAAATATTGGCTTTGTTGTGCCCAAATCGCCTATAGTTTGTTTGCATGTTTTGCTGCTTTAACTCCAAGAGATAAATGCACATAAGCACTATGTGTTCATCCTGCTGTCATTTAATTTAAAGAGTTTAGAAAAATTACTTGATTAACCTTTTATAGTAAGGGTTTTGAGAATTTATGTTTACATTTTAAATTTGAAAATAAAATAATCTGTCTTCAACCATGAACAAGGTATCATAAAGCACCTTTTTTTTTTTTTTTTTTTTTTTTTTTTTTTTTGACACGGAGTCTCGTTCTGTCACCAGGCTGGAGTGCAGTGGTGCGATCTCTGCTCACTGCAATCTCTGCCTCCCAAGTTCAAGCAATTCTCCTGCCTCAGCCTCCCGAGTAGCTGGGATTACAGGCTCCCACCTGTGGCTAAATTTTTTATCTTTAGTAGAGAGGGCATTTCACCTTGTTGGCAAGGCTGGTCTCGAACTCCTGAACTCAGGTGATCCACCTGCCTCTGCCTCCCAAAGTCCTGGGATTACAAATGTGAGCCACCACACCTGGCCTTCATAAAGCACAGTTTTAAACTACCACCCAGCCATTCCAGTTATCATTTGTGTGGGCTAGGTTTTACTTTTAGCTTCATTTCAACTTCACCAATAATCTTTTGAGAGCCTATTAAGTACAAATTGTATTTGTTTGGTCAGGCCCCATCTGGTGACAGGTAAGGAGACTATGCATTTGGATGTTGCTGACACCTGGTCATGATGGAATCCGTGCCATTGGAAACAGAGACCCAAGTATGTCTGAGATAATGACACTCTAGCGTAATGCATGTATATAGAATCCAAAGACAGGCCTGATGAATAACAATACCATCTGACAGCAAATAATCAACGCAGGAAATTTAGGCCACAACAGCTTGCTTGCTCTTTACACTGTCATGGTTGATTGGTTATTCTCATCACCCTTTGTTTAAAATCATTTCAGAATTAATTGGCATTCATTAACGAAAGTCTTTGCAGTGGAATTGCAGAAACAGTCATTAATGTAGCTAATAAACATAAAAAAGAAAAAAGGTCCTATTACTGGGTCCCTACAGGCTGTTAACTAACATTTTGAATAAGAATACATAAACATAAATTAAACATTTTTCAAACTGCTAAGAATGTGGGAATTTCACATGGTGGTCTGTAATAATGCTTTGAACTAATTTGTTCCTTTTTTAAACATGTAGTTTAGAGAAAGTGATTCTGTTTAGAAATTATTATCTTGGATGATCTCTCAGAGAAGCCAGGGCAAAGCCAAAGGTAAGTCATCTTATCAGCCAGTAGATTTTAACTAAAAGTAGAGCACTCGAATGTAAGTATGACAATAACAAAGTCTAACATCATGGAGTTATTTGATCACTTCGTAGGTAAGTTTCTAAAGTATAAACCTTAATTAATGAGATTTAGAAAAGCACTCATTCCACAAGACAAAGAAACAAATCTTTCAAGAAGTAATGCTTTATTGTTCAGGTGCCTCAGTTTTGGTTTATCAGTGTTGTATAATGTTGAATCTTCTACCACATGCCATTAGAACAAACTCCAGAGAACATCCACATTATTTTGGAATGATGAAATGATGCTGACTTCTGTTTCAGTTCAAGGGCCTAGGGCTTACAAATATTCTCAACTTAGCTTCTAACTCATATCTTTATCTTCATATGCATAGCTCTGGTTAACTCCAAAATGTGTGCCATTTTAGAAGAGCCTGGATAGAAAATCCATCAAATTTTCTTATTCTTTGGTAACATGACTAGGCATTTCCAGTTATCCAAAGGGTAATGGAAGAAAATGGCATATAGTTTTAAAACTTTACTTTCCTATTCAAAGGATATTTGTGTCACATGTCAGTGTTGTGTTTTCAAGAACAAGATAAGGTATGGAGAGAATCTGTGCTCTAACACCAAATACAGTAGAAACTCCCTTAACTCATCACCTAATTCAAAATTTGCAAGATTAACCAACACTCTTTCAACCCTTTGGGAAGTATGCTGGCTGCTGCCCATGACATATAGATTGTTGGCCAGAGGCAATTTTTGGGTAGACTGCCACTTCTGCTCCCAACAGTTGAATTTGATAGCTAGTGGGGGTTAGTTGTGTTTGCTCCCAACCCCGTTAATGCCAGTCGTACATATCATTGTAGTCATGTAATTAAATTTAGTATTGCATAAACCAAAGAAAAATGAGTGAAAAAAGTTGTTTCTCCTATAAAATGAATGTTTTGGAAAAGTTTAGTGATATCAGTTTCCTATTTCTTCTCAAATGTCTTTAGGTTCCTACTTTACTTTCAGGAATCTCAAATGAGCAACCTTAGAGCATGTATTGTAGGTGTGTATGTCGTGGAAATCCAGTCAGTGATCTGTACTCAAAGGCCTTGGCCCTGAGTTAAAAGATTTATAATTTTATGGATGAAGTTATAATATAATTTTTAATATACCAAATGTTGTGATACCCCATTTAAATACAATCCTTTGATTTGATGGCCAACTGAGGGTTATAATCAATTCCAGTTGAAAGAGCTTCTCCTCTAACTAGAGAGTATCATCATTGTAAGCTGAGATTTACTGTCTCAAATGAATAATCACTATTGAGCGCTATAGATCTTGCCTTTATGTCCTGCTACTACATTTACAGCAGATGGGTCAGTCCATTTACCAATCCGATCTCCTCAGGCACATTTCTTTCCCTAGGCCATTGTTCATACCATTTCTTGTTATACACAATGTTCCTTCTGTCCCCACTTTTTTCAATCTTTCCACTTCCTCTTCAACAGGAGACATTTATCTAATTCCTAGTTCCCATCAGAAACAAAAGAGGCAATTTAGGTAAATTTATAATTCTGAACTTTGGTTATTTGAGGTTATTTGATGTATCATCTTCATACTTGAGTAGCTTACGTCATGCGTCTGCAAGGACCTGGTGGGGTTGTTGTATATAGGATGCAACAGAGTCCAGCCCAGACCTCTGAGCCTTTTCTACACAGAAAATGATTTTACTGCATTTATAAATGATATGACTATAGCTGGTTTGAAATATATGTCATAGTTTTAGCCTAGCAAAAAGGTTTTGTTAATGTATTTGAATGTAAAATACCAGGACAGGTAATTTATAATGGGATATCGATACACTTTTCACAAATTTCAGATCTCCTCAGAAGTGCAAATGCTGAATGTATTGCAACCATGTATAATTGTATTGTAGCAATAAACATATACGTGTGTGTCTAGAGTACACATGTCATTACAGGCGTCATAGTACAGTGGATTTGTATTGAACTCTTAACTATGACTAAAGTCAGTCTTGATTTCATTTTAAAAATCGTGTTAACCTTTGGTAATTAGAATATAAAACCAGGAAGACTCAAAATTGTTAGTCTAACTTTTGTTTATTGACTAGAACATCTAAATGGCTTTAGGCATCACAAAACTATAAAAAGTCGCTTCCTATTGGGTCTTTGATCCATTTTAATTTATTTTTGATGCTGTACGCAGTTTCTGAATATCTTTTGTGGCTTGTAATAAAATAGCCGCAGTGCAATTTTGCATGTATGCCAAGCGACGCGTGACCTGCTATGCAAATTTAATACCAAGGTGCCAAAGCTGAATTCATAATATTTCCCAGCTACAGAGCTGTTTAAGGCAGTTTAGAAATCAATGAATATGTAATATGAAGGTGATAAGACCTAAATAAAAACCCTATTTATCTACTATGAAAAAGTATTTATACACAGAATACTTAGCACAAGCAGAAAATGGACACAGTTTCCAATTATATGGTTTGCATAAACAAATGTTAAACTGTGTGCTCTGAATAGATAATAATATAGCCAGTCCCTCTGCATTGTGTTTTAAACTTTGAAAATGTTTACAGATGTGTTTCCCCTCTTAATATATAAATAAAACCAAATGTGCAGCTGAAGCAGTGGGATCTACTCTGAGTTCTACTGTTTCTTTTTTTCTTTCTGTATTTTATGTTAGCCTAGATTTTATACTTGATATAGGGCTGAACTTCTTTAATACCAGGGTAAGCAGACATGCGTTTTATGAAGTCTTGTGCTTTATTTTGCAGTAAGAAAGATCAATTGACAGCAATTGATTAAAGTGAGAAAATCCTAATAACCCAGGTTGCTGTAGAATGTGTAAAATTATTTGGATCTGAACTTCTGATATTCCACTATTTAAATCTATATGATACTACTGTTTCTGTTGGAGTGGTTATGCCATAATTCTAGTAAACATTTAAGGAGTTTGTATAGTAGCTGACTACAGTGTGGGAAGAGATTAACAGGGAAGACAGGGCTTGATTGACGGGAGTCAGTCCTGGCTTTTTATCATGGGAAAAATGTATTTGTGCTTCTCCACAGAGAGAAGAAGAAAGAAAGAAAGAAGAAACAAAAGAAATAAACATTTTGTATGTGCAATGTGTGTGCTTACATGCATATGTAAGTGTGCATATGTATATATGCACATGCATGCATACACACATACACTCAGTCTGTACTGTTTATGACGTCCCTGCCAGTCAGATTCCAAACACATTTATATCCTCTGGTTTAGAGTAGGCTGCTATGATAATGACAAATAGTGTTTAGAGCAGTCAAGGAAAATGTAGGGGTGAGATTTGAAAATAGCATCTATAATGCCATCTGGGTGGTGCTGATACTTTGGAGAGCATGGAATACACCTATCTAGAGGGCAAGTGCTGTCATAGCAAAGTCAGATGAAGGTCTATATGGTAGGGAAAGTCAGGACTCTTGGTAGATAATGATGAACTTTCACTCAGGGTCTGTATTTAGGTCTTTGAAGGAGGAAAATCAGTTTCTAGAAATTTACCTCAGTTAAAGCCACAGTTGGTCCTTAGATAAGCTGCCAGAATAGACACCACAGCTAGAAAACTGATAGGCCCCTGTCTTTGAAATTTTACTTGCCATATGTTTCCTTTGGATAGCAGCATACTCAATAAGAGTGCTTAAAAACCAGACAGTAATTCTAAGGAAGGCCAAAATAAAGAGCAAGTATAAGTATATCTGATAAAATGTCAAAGTTTTAATGTTAAATTTTATTTATATTGTTTTGGGCCATTGTATTTTCTTTTAAAAAGCTTAAGCACACAGTAGCTTATGCATTTCACCTGAAGGTTACATATCGCTTTACAAATGGGATGCGATTTCAGGCACTGTTCATCCTATTTAAGAAATGGGGAAACTGTCAGGGTATGTGATGTGATTCTCAAAATATCAGTGACATATTTGCATTGTGGAGACTGGTGAAATGGAGATGTGGCAATTACCAGGGTCATTTCAACAACGGAGACAGCCAAACTTGATAATTCAGACAAAAAATAATCTACCTTGGCCACTTTCATTGAGCAGATGAACTGAAAAGTTGCCAAATCTCAACTTCCTGATGTTCTGTTCAAACCAGCCTTCCCTGAAACAGGACCAGGCAATCTGGCTGACTCCCGGGGCAGGCTCTTGTTCCACTCAGCTTAATTAAATGTGCCAGGCACCTGAAGTGGTGGAGTTACCCAAGGGAGTATTTGAGCCCCTTATTGATCCAAAGGAAGGGAGAACTGTTGAAGTGTGTGTGTGTGTGTGTGTGTGTGTGTGTGTGTGTGTGGCGATGGGCAGGGGGATTCTATTCTGTAGTGCCCACCATGTTTCTAAAAGAGCCTCAGTCCTGACACTGAAGCACTTCATCCTCCACAAGCCCCCCTCCCCTGATATGTTCTTTCCAATAAACTCTTCTGTCCTTGGCTTTTTGCAGATGCTTCCGGGAAGAAGTTAATAACGGGTGTTTTGGAATATAACTATAGAAAAGCATTAAAAATTGTTGTTGCTGTTGTTGTTTAGAAAGAACATCTGTAGACTCAATTATTTTTCAAGATTCTAATTTACTGCTTTGCAAACAACAGGCCAAATTATATTATCTGTATTTAGCCCTACTCTGTTGCTATACTCCTGAGAATTTAATTGGCAAACTAATATCCTGTCAAAATGTCTTCTGTGGCTGGAAATCTTTCTAGCTCTTAGAGATTATAAGGCTCAAAATTAACTAGAATCCCCCTAATAAAATTTCAGTTTATAATTTGGGGCCCTTGCCCTTTGTATTCTGTGAGAACTTTTTGGTAGGTATGAGGAGAGAGAGAATGTGTGTGTGTGTGTTTTGTGTCCATGTGCACATGTGCCCACACCATTATGGTAAATTGCCTTGGTGGATTCCACTCAGCTGTGTAAAAATCTGTAATGCTAGCAAGAACAATTATATCGTGTCCATAATATTGAAATAGACCTCCTAGGTTTAGAGAAAGGTGGTTTTTCGCAGACAAAATTGTGTTCTAAGTGATGTGCTAGTAAGTATTTTGATGAGCACAAGTTTATGTGTGGAAAATATTTGACCCATCTCTCAACACCTGGTGGAACACTCACTAGTTTTAACATTTAAAATGCTTTTTAAAATGGGCACTTTAAAGAATCATATAGGGTCCTCCATCTGTTCTGATATTCATTCCTTCATAGATAAGAAAAATATGTTGATTGTTCTAGAATTCATTGCCATGATAAATGACAAAACTTCCAGGGAATTTATATAATGTCCAAATGAGGAAAGCTAATCCAAGAAGAATCTGCATTGAAAATATAACCATTATTTGCAACCATTACCCATGATTTTGGATGTTCAAAAATAGGAACAAAATTTTGAAATTATTTTAATACTCTACAGAATAGCATTAGTCTCCTGAAGAACAATTTTTCTAGACTCGTTGCTTTAGAATGTAGTTTTCAGTGCATCTTTATTGGGAACACATTGTGGTACACTCACACACTCAGTTTTAACTCTAAAGTGTAATTTACTTAGTTAAATTGATTTTATTTGTGGTTGTATGTCTGTGAATTAGTCTGTAACTTACTGTGAAATTTGCCATATCTGCCATGACCAACCCATGAAATTTATCATCTGTCTCTCTGATTTACATAAAACTCCATTTATAATCATCAAACCCAATTTACAAGTGAACAGTATTAAACTAAAATTCTGAACATCGAAGCATTTTAACATTGTATTTGCTGTGCACTGAAAAGGTAAATTACAAGTGTGAACCATGTATAGATATTTTGACATTTATATTTTTAGGTTTCACTTGATCTTAAGTGTGCCATTATTGTGAATTCATTAGCTATTACTGGAAAAGTACTTAATATAATGGATTCATTTGGTATCCATGTGGATGTCACATTTTTTATGTATTTTCTACTATAATTTTACTTCAATTCCGCGCTAGAATTGGTTGATGGATTCTCCCATAACTATAGTTCATTTCTAAAAATCTAAAACTCCTAACTAAAATTTCTCATACTTAAAATTGTTTAACTACATGGCTTGGAAATAGGAAACTTTACTTGGTCCTTGTCAGAAATATTGAGTAATGGCAGCTCCATTTGAATGGCGTCCATTGTTGATAACTGGGAACAATGTGGTGCAAATGACGTTAAAGAGACATTGGTGAGGAGGAAAAGAAAAGAAATGCCATTTCCAGGTAAGTTTTCATGCACTGTTTATCTTTTTTGGTAAATGCCACCATACCGAGCGCTCATTTGTTCTTGTCTTTTCTTAGTGCTTTATCTGTTCCTTCAGTGCTGCAATCAGGCACAGGTGGTTCCCTTCACCAAGTGAATGAATATTTAGTGCTGTCAGGAGTGTCCCATGAAAAAGCCCCTCTTGATATCTCCAAACTAGGCTGATCTGTCATTTCTGAACAGGGGATTCCTATGAGTCACTTCTACACTTAAGTGAAACCTAACCAGTAGAATTACCTAACATTGCAGTTCAAGCCCATATGATTAGTGATGAATCTTCCTAGGGCATTTTAAACAAAAGTGGCTTCATATCCAATTATACTGGAAAGGTCAGACAGTCTGCATCAAAGCTTCAGATTGTTGAGAAACAATAGCATACGGTTATGATTTTAGCTTGTTTGTACAGCTACAGTGAACTGTTTGCTCGAGATTAGATTTTGGGTAAACAAGCCCCTTTAGACTCACTTCGAAAAGTGAACAAGCTCATTGAAACTCTTTGCCTATTAAGCTCAGGAAGAAAATCGAGGTTGAAATCTGACAATATTTATAATAGAGTATTTGATTTAGTTGTTTTATCTTATAGCAAAGCCAGCCAGAAGAGACAAAGAATTTGAGGGACCAGAACAGACAAAAGTACATATAAAAGTATGTTTAATAAAGGCATAGTGTCAAGGCATTTAGACCTCTCTATCCTACCGTCAGCATTTCCTGTTACCTTTAACAATGTGGTGATTCTCCACTCTAATATCAACTGCAATCTTCTAATTTCAGGAATAAATTATATACAAAAGTTGTTTTCATATCACAGGGCCATAAAGACAAAGGAATGCCAAGCCTGGGCCAAGATATTCAAATTATAATTTGTTTTCTTTTTCGAAATCCTCATTAAACATGAACCATTTCTCCCATTCATGAACTGCTAACAGGTGTCATGGCAAATGATTCTTTTATAAATAATATCTGTTTCCCACGTTGCAGGTGTGTGTATATCCCAGGAAAAATGATTGTCTGATTTATATGGATCCCCCAAGGTACATTAAACTTGAATATTAAAACAGTAGGTTTATTCTGGGTGAGTCATGGATTTAGAAATTTAGTTTTTGTTCAGAGTTTTTGAGAGTAAATTTCTTGCTTTAGAATTACTGATGCAGTGGAACAGACAAAATATCAATGGTTGATTCTAAGATAATAGAATTTAATAGAGCTCACTGTATGGTTCACAGCCTTTTCCTCTAACCTCTTCTTGCTAGTCCTTCCCAAATCATATCTCCCGTCCACACTCAGATTTCTAACTTTATTTTATATTTTCACCTGGATACCCCACACATACTAAAAAACCCACTTGTTTTATTCTTAAGAGTTTCACTTATTAGTTATAGTTATTAATGGAACCTTAAATAGGCCAGAAAGATAGAACTCCATCTTCTTTTTTATTGAGACAGGATCTTGCTCTGTTGCCCAGGCTGGAGTGCAATGGCACAATCATGGCTCAGTGCAGCCTGGACTTCGACTTCCTGGGTTCAAATGATCCTTGCACCTCAGCCTCCCAAGTAACTGGGACTACAGGTACATGCCACCACACCTGACTAATATATATGTATAATATATTATAAATTATTATATATATTTATTTATTTATGCCTATAATTAGGCTGACTGCATGTGGTTTTGGAACATAATTTATTTTCAGAAATTTTGTATGTTGAGTGAAATAGGAAGTACTGGAAATCATATATATATATATATTTTTTTTTTTTTTTTTTTTTTTTTTGAGACAGAGTCTTGCCCTGATGTGCAGACTGGAGTGCAGTGGCACGATCTCAGCTCACTGCAACCTCCACTTCCCAGGTTGAAACAATTCTCCTACCTCAGCCTCCCGAGTAGCTGGGACTACAGGTGTGAGCCACCACACCTGGCTAATTTTTGTATTTTTAGTAGAGATGGGGTTTCACCATGTTAGCCAGGCTGGTCTTGAACTCCTGACCTCAGGCAATCCACCCACCTTGGCCTCCCAAAGTGCTGGGATTACAGGTGTGAGCCACCACACCCGGCCTATATATATACACATATATATATATACACATGTATATATATATTTTTTTTATTATTTGTAGAGATGAGGATCTCACTATGTTGCCCAAGCTGGGCTCCAACTCCTGACCTCAAGCAATCCTCCCACCTTGGCCTCCCAAAGTACTGAGATTAGAAGCACAAGCTACTGTGCCCAGCCCCCATCTTCTTTTATAACATAATTTGTTTCACGCAGGCACCCAAGTTCAAAACCCTACCTTCAACAGCCAATCCAGGACTGCCTGACAGTTTACCAATTTATGATGCATTCGTCTTTGGATCTTTTAAATATTTTAATCATAACATATATCCCACTTCAATTTTTATTATGATACTTCTACCTTTTCTTCTATAATGTGTATTCCCTGAATAGATCGTTTATTATATCCTTCATGGTATCCCCACTCCCCAACACAGTATCATTTACACAGTGAGTACGTCGTAAATGTTTGTGAATCAAGTCAACTGGAATCAAATGGAATCCAAGTATATAATTGCACAAGATCAAGGTGCCACAGTCAAGACCTCATAGCAGAAGCAGTACACTTCTTAGTGATTAACATGGGATGTAGTGATCAAACAGCAAACAGACTCTTAGCCAGGAGAAAGTGTATTATTTTCCAAAAGGGCAGTGATCACGTTGCAGTTGACTCTATACTGTTAAGACTGTGCCACAGCAGTTTCACTGAGGACTGGGTGCCACAGTTAAAGGCATCATAAACTGGAATGAATTAAGAGGAATGTGAGGGGAGGACTTTGAGCTTTTTCATGTGAAGCCAAGTCAGATAACTTAGGGAACAACAGAGTTTTCATCATATATCTGACAGTCTGTTGAATGGAAAGGAAGAAGAATATGGCTTGTTCTATGTGGCTGTAAGGAATGAAGTCCCCATCAACTGATGAAAACTTCAGGAAGGCCAGTTTTGGCTGAGTGGTCAATAATGTATGCCTTATCTTGAGTTAGAAGAAGTATGAGTTTTCTGTCATAGAAAGTGTGTAAATAGAGGTTAGAGAAGCCCTTGAGAAGGGATGATTCATAAAGGAGTCAAGTATGAGTTGAGGATCCTCATCAACTAGAGGTCTACAATTAAGAGATCCTTCTAACTATGCAATCCTGGGACTCTATACATTTGCAGAATTAGGAGATCTTTCTAACTATGCAATCCTGGGGCTCTATACATTTGAGAGGGGCCCACCACCTTATCATCTCATAAAATATTTGTGAACTTAAGTTTTAGTTGTACATTTTGAACCTCTGTCAATCAACCCCTTAACTTATTTATTCTAGCTTCTGATGTCACTCCCTTCACTCCAGTGCAAGAAACATTTGTGCTCTCCAGTAATTAACTCCAAAATCTTGTTTCTCGGAGCTTTGCATTAAAATTGCACTTGCAGAGGTGAGTGCTTCTGGTAGCCATTCTAGCTATAGTTCTTCCTAGGAAACTATATGGACATGATGTCTGCCATTTGGGAACCTGTCCATTCAGCAAGAAAACAAGTGATTCACCTTTGCATATGGAGCGATAGAACTGTAGGCCAGAGGAACTCTTTATAGCTTCTGTCAAGGGTTCTCCTGCCATTGAATCCACCAGTATCACTATTGCCAAAAAGCTATCTGCCATGGTAGACTCAGCTATTTAAAACTTTGAGAAAGCTCACCTGTCATACGACATTCATGACACACACTTCCACTCCTGTAATGCCTTCACTTTATTGGAGTTGTCCCAGATACATTTAAGTACCTGTGTGATTCCTTTTCCAGACCAAAAATGTTCAGATTAGGATCAAGAGGGTATGTTGATGTGATAGCCTGCACCGGAATATGAAGATGCTCTTTCTTTGAGGCTTGGAATAAAATGAGAGAGCAATCACTTGAAATGCGTATGGCTTCCTAGGCCCCTATTTCCGCTCTACTGACCATTTGCAAGGGTGTTCCATAGTTCATAAATGCAACTCATATTTGAGTGTAGTAGGGAAAAATCATTGGCCAATTAAAAAAGTCATCATCTGCAAATATTTTGTCTGAGTTATGCCTAAACAGAAGATTATCTTTTTAGGATAGATACCATTCTTTCATCCTGTCTGTTGTTAGAGCCAAGCTGCTTCTTTCAGTAGTCTATCATTTCTTTTGAGGGCAAAGATTATGTCTTGTCTTTCACCGTGTAGACATAGCTTATCAGAGTCACTTGTACTCATAGTAATGGCTTTGGACCCATTTACTAGGTTGAATGGTTTGAATTTATTTTGGAAAGTTGTGATCTGTTCTAGTTTTTACTTCAGTATTAGTTTCATAACAATAGCTCTGATTTGCAAATTGGAAGAATCTAGACTGTTAGAAGACTGTCAAAATAGAATGTGAATATACAGAGACACCATCTAATTCTCATTTGTAGGGATGGGAACATGGTAAGCTCTAATGTTGCCCTAAATACATATCTTTGAGGAGTTGAAATCATTCTGCTTGCTGTATTTGTACAGAGATATCTTTTATTCAGTTTTATCTATTCATTGTAGAGACTAAAATCTGTGTATTGTAGGCATTAACATAGTAATCTTTTTAAGTTATCCAAAATAGAATCTTTTTGGAACTTTCATGTTAGGAAATTATATCTTGTAATTAGGCATATTATCACTTTATAGAAAAATAATATGTCACTACAGAACTGAAAATAACATATATATACATATATATATTTTTTATTTTATTTATATATTTTAATATATATATTTCTTTTTCTTTTCTTTGTCATTTGGGGGAAGGAAGGTGGTTTACACTGAGTATCTCTTATTTGCCAAAAAGTGTGTTAAGTTTTTTGTATACATCATTTCATTTGATTTTTGTGATTCTTTGAAGCAGGTGTTATCATCATCCCAATTTTATTAATGTTCAAACTGAGTTTCCAAGGGATTAAAGTATCTGGCTTGAGGTCATAGAATAAAGGATTTAAACTAAAAATCTGTCCAGTTTCCAAACCAATGTTTCTTTAAACTACAATATATCCATGCAATTGGGCTTGTCTGTGGCATCATGCTATTAGTCTTTTACTTTTGATCCAATGTCGTCATTAGAATTTTGCAATGCCTCTCATTTATTCTAAGAATAGCTAATATTTAAAGAAATGCAGAAAGAGTGGCCACTCAAATTTCAATGGTGGTAATGTTAGAGGACAGAATTGCAAATGATTCATCACAAATGTAAAATAAGCACATAAAATAAAAAGAACAAAGCATACTGTTGTAATTACCTTGCAGTCCCCTAAATCTTTTAAACCCTATTAACTTGCAGCCACAATTGTTGGATTGTTCTTGTTAGTACTCCAGTATTTCAATTGTTGTTTTTTAATGCTTGCTCACTCATTGTTGCAAAATGTTCTAGTAATTGGATCTTTAAAAAATCTTCAGAATATTACAGATGAGTTTGTTTGCAAATATGCACATATTAGAGTCTGAACTGTGCACTTTAACTATCCTAGAGATATTTAAAACATGCTAGAAAGTTATGTCATGGAATAAAAAAGAGCTAAATCAAAGATTTAAGCTGCCTCCTGTCACTCCATTAGAGACAACTACTCACATGTACCATTGTGGTCTAAGTGAAAGGTAAATCTTACAAGTAATAGCTTTATTCTCATATTCTTTGATCAGCTGAACTCAGTTGGAACTATATAAACAACAAAAAAATCCCCAGGAGGTTAAATCTTTGCCTTTCTTCTAATCGAAATGAAAATATTACAGTCACTAGAAATATGGTAATATGATGCAAAATGGGTCACTTCAGGTCAAGATTTCATGGGTCAACTTGTTTGTTTAAATGTAGTCCCAGATACTCGAGCGACTGAGGCAGGAGAATCACTTGAACCTGGGAGACGGAGGTTGCAGTGAGCCAAGATCATGCCACCGCACTCCAGCCTGGGTGATAGAGTGAGACTCTGTCTCAAAAACAAAACAAAACAAAACAAAATTAGACAAATGCTACATTAATGTTTGGGTGGTAAGATTCTATTTATGAAGACTTAAGTTTGCAGATATGCCTATAGACTTTTGGAGTTTACCACTTTCTTATTCTGCATCATTAATGTGATATTTTAAATTACTGTATATTTTACCTTTTTTCTGTATTTAGTAAGAAATTTGCATTTTTGATTTGATGTAAGAAAGGTTTTAATGTAATTTATGTTAGATTTTGCATTTTTTTCATTACCATTATACTTTAACCTGACGGAATGACTGATCTCTTTGTATTAGTATTGCTAATAATCATGTGAAATGTTTTGAGACAGAGTACTATATTTGTGAATATAATTTTATGGCTTTTTTCACTTAGTAAGAACCTTTCTATCATTATAGAAAACTAAGAAAATTGCTTTCTGCTGTACAATCTGGCATTCATTGTAGATTAAAGCTTATTTTTTCTGTGAATAAAACTTATTCAATAAAATACTAAAAAAAAATTTCTGGGCTAGTCAAATTTTGGATTGACTGCCTTGCCAAATGTGCCAGTCATTTAACTGCCTCCCTGACCACTTTTAACTTGAATGGGAAAAGATAGGATTAGAATGATTATTTTTAAGGATGTCTCTTATACATTCTTGGCACCTAGAACAGTCATTGGCACACAAGAAATGTCAATTTATTGAATGTATAAATTAGTGTGTTTAATGTGAGTGCTCACCAAGGGAAAAACACAATATGTTATTTGTCACCTCTGCAAAATTATAATCGTACCTATCTCATGGAGTTACAGTATAAGAATAAAATTATATAATCATGTTAAATCCTTTGAGTAGTGTATGATATATTGTAATCATTCAATAAATATTACAATATAAAGTATATAGTTGAGGATTTGCTTTTTACAGTGACTTTGCTGTTTGAACTGTGAAATACACATATACACACACTCGCAGGCAAGTGCACAAACATAGACAGTGTGGCATGGTAGAAAGGGTAGCATACTAGTGGTCAGGAGAACTGGATTGAATACTTATTCCAAAGTTTGCATGTTCTCTGAAGTCAGGAAGGCATTATTACCTATCTCACTTCAATTGTCTGGCCTGTAAAATGGGAATTGTAATACTTGAACTGCTTGAAGGTAGGGTTTTAAGATAAACTCTCTTTAGAGGGGTTTTCAAAGGTACTTAATGGCCCTGAGTCAATGATAAACCTAGTATAAATTGAGAAAGCCCCAGTATAAGAATAGGTTCGTGACCTATAAATACTTAATCTAAAAATCATCACTTAATGATGATGATCATAGAACCTAGAATAGTCATCGGCTATCTAAACTGGAAAGATCCCTTACTCAACAGATTCGGAAATGGAGTCCCTGTTAAATAAAGTAAATTGCCCAAGGCCAGACACAATTTCTAAGAGGAAGATTCCAATTAGAAATTACGCATTCAACTAGTGATGAAATTGATCAAGTTATTCTCATTGCATCACTGACTTGAATTAAAAAATGGCACAACAGAACTGAAGACAAATAAGGCTCTTAAAACATATGCAGTGATAAAATGGATCTCTTTCAAAATGGATGATTCTCTGCACCCATCCTCTCTGCCTCCCTAGATAGCACTTTCCATCCATCGTATAGGCAATATAGATTTGAGAGCAATACTTATAATTTTTCTAGGCTTCTGCTCCATCTTTCTGCTTAGACAAATGGAAACATTTAAATTCTTATGATTTTATAAGTAACATAGCATTACATATTTATTCTTGTGGGAAAACATATATAACATCAAGTTTACCATTTTAACCATTTTTAGTGTACAATTCAGTGGCATTAAGTATATTTGCAATATTGTATAACCATCATCATTATCTATTTCCAAAATTTTACTTTTTTGTCACCTGAAACAAAAAGTCTATAATATAAAACACATTGAGAAATAAAATATATGTTGATTTTTGGAAAATTTGTTAGAATAGAGCATTAACCACATGTAGATAATTTGCACAATGGGTTTATGTTTCTTTTTCTGTTAAATTCAGTTTAAACCATGATTTATTTGCCCTATGTATATGTCATAGCCCTTGGAGGCAAATTTCACATTTTTTTGAATCTGTGAAATATTACCAGTTTCATAGGTTGGGCCAAGGTCAGTTGACTGGATGAAATGTAAGAATTATCTGTCTTAAAAATAGCGACTGGACTAAGCTCATTTTAATACTCTTACTGATCACCATTTTCATATGTTGTTTAGTTACTTAGAAACCTTTCTCTGTAATAAATTACACCTGATTAAATTACTTGCATTACCATGTGTTTGAATGTGCCAACCATGGTCAAATATTATCATTAAAATGCTTAATTTGCCAAGTATAGAGTCAAGAGCAACTCAGTAAATAAAGAATGAAGAAATTTTCTCAATGTGGAATAGTTTTTCCTTTGCTTGAATATATGACAGTTAAACATTTTTCTAACAGAGAACAAAGGCTTGAATCCAATTCAGCTCTGGAAAAAAAATCATTTTGTAAAATGGATAAACTGCCATTTTTCTTACCCAA
The DNA here is from genome assembly GCF_047675955.1 of Chlorocebus sabaeus. Lineage (NCBI taxonomy): Eukaryota > Metazoa > Chordata > Mammalia > Primates > Cercopithecidae > Chlorocebus > Chlorocebus sabaeus. The sequence continues at coordinate 7,266,280 of NC_132933.1, read as the reverse complement.
TGATTCATCATGTATTTCTAAATTCTGATAAGAATTGTTACAAGTCTTTTCTGTAGCATTATTAGAAAATCTGCATTATTATGTATGACAGACCATGTCAAAATAATTGTGTGTGGGACTAGTCTAGGTTAAGAGGAATCATATTTGATGTTACTAATTTTCACATTATTTCACCTATAAAAATTCTTCTAGCAGCAAAAGTTTTATTGCACTGTATTTCAGAGTCTCTAATTTATTCATGGGATAAATGTTTCATATAATGAATTTTCAAGTAAATGTATTCTGAAATTCATGCATAACCATGCCTGCTCTAAAACTATAAAAATTTGGTTAAAATTGAGGCATCTCCTCAATCCCCTTGGAAAGTGTATTGGGGAACCTGGAAGATTTTATGCTAATGAAGGCAATATGGCTTGCTTTTCTTTTTATCCAATATATTTCTTTTATTGAGTTCAAGTCATTGTCCTAATTAATAACTTTAAATGGAAGCACTTCATCAATTGTATTGAGGCACTAGTACTGCTTAAAAAGTACTATGTGCTAGGCCCGTCCTGTGTCATTCAACACATGCCTTGTGATAGAGAAATATGTTCCATATTTTCTTCTGAATATTTTGTGTGGTTTAAGAGCCCTCTGCCATATGGTCTTGTATCTGCCTTTCTTCCCTCACTCACTCCCTACTTCATCTCCTCCTTTGGATTTTCGTAGTGGTGGTGGTAGTTGCTCAGCTCGATGCTGTGCTGTAGTCTGTGGGCATTGGTGGGAAGCATCTCTCTGGTGTGATCCACACACAATAAACAGACATGAATACAAGTAATGGTTTAAAGCATGCAGTCACATCTGCCTCCATCTTCACATGGAAGGGTGGTCTTAGGTTATTTTGGCAGGATTTAATTCTGTTTGTTCAATTTGCCAATGTAAGAGATAAACATAGGATTTGGAAGTATAGAGTCTGTGTTTATCCTCAATACTAAGAATTCTTGTGCCTTGGGAATGTTGCCGTATGCCAAACCCAAGGTGTTGTATTTAAAGATTAAGTTCCTGAAAAACCCTGATTTTCAAAGAATAACATTATACTGCATTTCAAAAGTTATAAAGTAGAATTTCATATATAAAAAAATCTGTATTCACTCCCCTCAAGACAGTGAAGAAGGTCACTTTTCCTAGGGACAAGAACAACACAAATCTTAAAATATGACATAGTATATGTTTCTTTGTCTAGATAGCCTCTTTGGTTTGGAATCCTTCCCTGAAAGATTGGCAACCCCTCCCTCAATCAAAAATAAATAAAAAACAGGCTATTATGTATAGTTTTTAATGAGTATAAAACTCAATATGCAATGAATTCAATATACAATGAAATGTCAGAAATACAATATATAATGAAATGTTTCATTTGAAGAGAGGGGCTGTTGTACATTTATACTCATTCATTCATGCATGCATTCAGCAACATTTATTGTGTACCTACTATGTGCTGGTCACTTTTCTAGGTTGTAGGGACATAATAATGAATAAAACAAGTCAGGACTCTGCCGTCTTCTAACTTGCATCCTTGGAGTGGTGGCGGATGGGTATCAGAGAATAATGAAAATAAGTATGTAAAATATAAAATATGTAGGATGATGACAAGTGCTATTAAAATCATGAAACCAGAGAGGATGTTAGAAAATGGCTCAGGGGCTCAATTTCTAAGAGTGGTTAGGAGAGGTCTAACTGATGTGACATTTGAACAAAGACTTGAAGGAGGTGAGGAAGCAAGCCATGGACTATGTGTGGGAAGAGCCTTCCAAACAAGGGAAATAGCAAGTGCAAAGGATGTCTGAAAAGTGTAAAGAGGCCACAGAGGCTGGAGCAGAGTACTCAAAGGGTAGAATGGCAGCAGATGAGACAGGGAGGGAAAGGTTGTTTCTGTTTTGGGTAGGTAGAGAACAGGTCTTGGAGCAGCAGTTTGCAGACCATTTATAAGGGCCCTGGATTTTACTCTAAGTGAGATGGAGAGTCATTGGAGGGTTTTGAGCAGCACGAATGAGGCACCCTTGCATGGCACTTTGGTGGTTATAGAAATGCATCAAATTTCATCATTTCTCTTGATATGATATGGTAAACTTCGATAACGGAATTTTATAAAACTCATGTCTCAGGGCTAGCACCTTCCGTGGTGGGGGAGGTTGGTCTTGCAGTGAAGAATGCATAATGTGCCCTGATTAAATAATTAGCAATAGATTTTACAGAAAATGCCTTCAGTATAGGATTTCCAGTACTTTCTATTTCACCAAACACACAAAATTTCTGAAAATAAATTATGTTCCAAAACTGCTTGCAGTCACCCTAATTATAGGCATCTCTATCTCTTCTATCCGTTGGCAGGAATAAACTTGAAAAGGCTGCCCAGTTATTGACTCTTGAGTCCAAAAATCAATGTGAGGTAGTCAGTTCTCAAATAAAAGAGATTGGGAAGAAAGCAGAAAGAGGATTGAAAAATTGGCCTCCTCAGAAATGCACGAAGGGGACATTTGCAGTCTTAAGGGGCATATTTCCTAGTAGCATGTCTTGTAGGGGCCCTACTGAGGTAAATGACTTAATTTTAGTCTGTTTAAGAAGTTCCATTATAATGGTTCTTTCAGGGTATGAAAATGCAAAGAGTGAATATTTCAATGACCGGATGCATGGAAGCATGTTTTAAATGACTGCAATGTAACTGATATGTGCTGCCATCAGTTGTGACCCAGGTAACAGTGCAGCTAAAACAATTTCAAGTGGGTCAAGATATCCCTGGACTACTTCCTGCAGCGTTATAAAAATCTCCCAGCAATGTATCTTAAGTTCTGTAAATCACGTTAAACTTAATGAAACCTTTTGCAAGAGCATTCCATTTCTATGATGCATTTAACTGCAGTTGTTGACATGTTGTATCTTGATTGAAGAAATATGTAAACTTTTGATAAATTGCTTGTGGTACTAGGAATGTAAAATATAACAACCATTTTTTTAAAGTAAGATTTAGGGTATGTGTTTTTATGTATAATTGATTACCCCCTAATTAATTAAAATGTGCTCCTTTAGACTTTGTTTTCCATCTCAGACTAATATTTGCATTCCTATGTTGTGGATTTAGTTTATGATGCTTATTTTTTAAGATAGAAAACTCTGAAACTCAAGGCTGAACTGCAGTATGTTCATCATGTTTATACTTACTGCTTTGGCACAGTTGAGTATGATAACAATAATGCTAGTTTATTTCAGTCAGATTCAGTACCCCTGGAGTGCCTACTCTGTGCAGTACTGTGTTTTGTGGAAGTCGTACAGTGTCTTCAAAATGAACAAGTATATACCATGGCTACAACATAAAAAATCTACTGAGAACCAAAACTTATGCCAATGGCCTGTATGATAGTCTCCTTCCTTCTAAGATGTCGTCTCCAGAATGTCGGGAGCTTCCTTTGTCTCATTCACTTCTGTATCCCTAGCCAGATTGATACATCAAGTTAACCATCACAGTGCTGGACAGAGTAAGTGCTTACTGCATATTTGTTGAAAGAATGACTAAATATGAGAACAAACATTTGCTATATACCTACTGTGTGCAAGGGTCTGATCCAAGTAGGTCACAGTCCCTCCCATCAAGTAGTTTAAAGTCTGGATGATGTGGGAAATGAGGCTGAAGACAGAAATCAGAGAAACAAAAATAAAGGGAAGAGGAGAGTGAAAGTGCATAAATGAGTTGACGGTGTCTGCCAGGAAAAACCCGGAATGCTGTCACTGCAGAGGTGGGGTTCAAGGAAGCATTCCAGGACCTTGAACAGCAGACCTTGAACACCAGGGTGAAGGGTAGTCTGGCTGGGAAAATGACGTCGATAGAAGCGCTAACAAGGGAAAGGACACAGTATGTTTGCAGAGCAGCAAGTGATCTGAGTTTCTTATCGAGCAATTTGTAAAAATGTAGGCATGTTACTTATCAAGCAATTAGTAAGCATGTTCTTCTAGCACCTTTAATGTCAGTAGATTTAGTTTCCGGTTAGGTGTACAAGCAAAGGGGAAGAAGTTCAGCAAGTAATCCATCAAGAAAGCCCCAGATCAACACATGTATGTACACCATTCCACTCCCACTAGTGTGTGCTCACTGGCACACACAAACATGCACACACACACATGCGTGCATGCCCTGGATGATCCCAAGCATAGCTCTCTCCTGTCACTGCCAGACTTGACCTCTTCTAATGATGGGGAGCAGACCACAGAGAAGTCTCTTGCACATATCCCAATATGAGGATGACAGGGGCCATGTGAACACATATGTCCAAAGAGAAACCATGAGGTTTTAATTGTGGTCAAATGCATTTTACTTATAGACTGGAATCCAAATGGATGAATTCACTGGTCAGCAGCATAGCTATGAATTTGTTTAATCAACTTCTTAAGAATCAAGTCAAGTTCAGATACACTTACTTTGCAGTCTGATTTTCTAGGGATCCCAAAGTTTTAACACACTCATCTTCTCTGGTTTCCCACAGGAAATGATGATCCCATACATTTAAAATATTTTAATTACTCAAGGAATACAGGAATACATGATTAAACACAAGCACTACAGACAAGCCTCAAGTGCCCTTTTGCTTCTGTCTGAAATTCTTGTCCCTTCTCCTGCTTTTGTAGGTAAAAACTGCTATGAATTTGGTGCCTTCAAAGCATCATTTCTCTGTCTCTGTCTCTGTCTCTCTCTCTCTCTCTCTCTCTGTGTGTGTGTGTGTGTGTGTATGTGTGTGTGTATTCACAACCACACCATATATATTATTTTGCATAGGTGCATTTTACATAAATGGTTATATATACATATATGTGTGTGTGTGTCTGTGTATGTCTGTGTGTATAGATATAGTAAGTGTTGCTGTTTTCACCTAACTATATGTCATAGTAATCTACTGGCTTTAACTCAATCCTTTGACCAGCTGTCCCAAATTCTATGCTATTAAATATGATAATGCACTGTTTATTGTGCCATCCCCTTGTTTGAGGACACTGAAGTTGTTTCCAGTTTTTTAGCTGTTGGAAACAGTGCTATACTTAACACATTTCTATACTACTCCTAGTACCCCCATGGAAGCATCAAAAGTGAGAACGTTGGACCCTACAACTTAATTTTAAACAAATGTCTTCTCATAGAAGAATCTATGCCAGTGTAAGATGAGCTTCCTTATTTCCTTAACTTCTTATTTCAGGTGATATGAACTACTTTAGTTGGGGGAGTGTTGCTAGATTTGTCACTATTGGTCCTACATGTATTTTCCCACGGCATACAGGGTAGCAGGCCATTTTCTCTCTCAGTTTACTATGGATGGCTCTGCTACAGTGTCTTGTTTTAATTACTCAAGGAATTACACCTCAAGGTGTTGAGACTGCATATCAGAGGGGATTTCTAAATGCAGGGAGCCCCTCTCTCAGATACCTTATCTATATATACTCTTACATAGGAATACTGACTTACTACTTGCTCTCCCCACTCACCACAGATGCCTCTTGTGGCCTCTCTCTTCCTTCTTTCTCTCACAAATAGTTCTTGGACACCCTTATGTGCCACACACTATTGTAGACACCGGGGATCCATCAAGGAACACAGCATGCTAAATTCTTGCCCATGTGGAGGTTATATTTTGGAGGGAGGAGACAGATAATAAATGATAAGCACAATAAAGAAAGTATAGTATGTTCAAGCATGCTAAGTGCTAGAGGAAAAAAAGGAAAACAGTCTGACAATTCTGCAAAAAGTTAAACATAAAGATATCATATGACCCAACAGTTACACTCCTAGGTATACATTTAAGAGAACTGAAAACATATGTCCACACAGAAAAATGGCACGCAGATGTTCATAATAGCATTATTCATAATAGCCCTAAAGTAGAAACGTCTCAAATCTCCATCAATGGATAAATGAATACACAAAATATGGTCTATCCATACAGTGGAATATTATTCAGCTATGCAAATGAATGAAGTACGAATACATACCACAACATAGATGAACCATAACAACATTAGGCTAACTGAAAGAGGTTCAAAACAAAACGTCACATATATTATTTTATTAATACAAAACATTCAGAAATAGGCAAGTCCCTAGAGACAGAAAGCAGATTATCAGTTAGCAGAGGTTAGGGGATGGGGAACACTGAGTAACTGCTTAATATGTAGAGGCTTCCCTTTCTGGGTGATTAAAATGTTTGAGAATCAGACAGTGGTGATGTTCACTTAACGTTGTTAGTGTACTTAATGCCACTGAATTACACACTTAAAAATGTTTGACGTTTAATTTTATGTCTTGTAGTGTTACCTACATTTTGAAAAATAGAGCAGATCAAGGAGGACCTGGATTGCAGAATTGGGGTGCAATTTTGTAGGGTATCACTGAACAGGTGCCATCTGAGCTGCAAACATACCAGGTAGCAGGGGCAGTCATTCAAAGGGTCATAAGAAGGGGCATTGCCTCGTGCGTTCAGAGAACAGGAAGGAGACAATGTGCCTGGGTGTGAGTAAAGGAAGGGCAATAGGAACAGAGGCAGCCTTGATCTTCCTCATTCACCTGCTGCTTCAGACACCACTGGCTATAATTGTCCACAGTTAGTTACCCGCCCAAAGTTGCAGTGATGATGGTATTGGCAGTGGTGAGGAAAAGAAGAAGGGAAAAGGCAGAAAAATCACTCCAGATACTTCCCAAGGCCCAGAATTTGATCATACATTATTTCCTTTGACTACGAGTTTCCTTTTCATGATACTTCCCCTTAGTTGTTGTTTTTTTGTTTTGTTTTGTTTTGTTTTGTTTTGTTTTTAACATATTATGAGTAGAATGTATTTTTCAGTAACACCTTATCTCATGTAAAGGACAAAACTTACCTTTTGTAACATCAGTGAAGAAAAGTTAAGGTTCCCAGCAATTTAAAGGGATATTATTTCAGTGAATATCTATGTAAGAATAAATTAAATAAGACAGACATGCAAAAGAAAAAGTGAATTCATTTAGAGAGAGATCATGTCCCTCTGTTCTCAGATGCTATTGAAGAAAACATAATCATGGATAATCATCCACTACCGCATTCCCAGGTCTCCTCTGACCCCACAAAATGGGCATAGGGTCATCATTTCCTTTTTAGAAATACTTGTAAATAATTGAGCGAGGCAATGATGTGAACTGGGAAGGGCAATGGACCTAGGACTAGAAGCCTAGGATTTGGGGCCCAGCACTTGTATTTATAATTTGTACAACCTCAGGCAAGACACTTAACCTCACAGCTGCAGGTTCTTTATCTTCAAGCTAGAAATGATATCGTCCCTGCCTATCTAACTGGGTCACTGTGAGGTTCACATGAATCAAAGGTATATAACTGCTTTCAAAAGTACAATTTCATAAATAGAAAGTATTACTATTAGTCATCAAACATAAAAGCGGTTATTAAGAAAACCTAAAACCTCTCTCCTTCTATGTGTGCTTGCATATTTATATTTTTTTATTTTATGACAGTACACATGTGAAGTCAGTCTCTGAGCCCCTTGAGAAAAGGGAAACCTGTTTTATTCATCTCTGTATCCCTGGCACTGAGCAGCGCTCTATACACACAGTAGAAGCATAGTTAGTTAGGCTAGGTTGAGTGAATGGATAAATAAAAACCAACTGTATTTTGAATTATTCTCATGAGGTAATGGTTTACAGTGTCCCACAATATACCATGTACACTGTTTGATAGTTTGAGTACTCTGGTGTCTAAGAATGGATGGAGGAAGCTAACAAAACAGAGTTTAAATTGAGATGATGTCATAATTAGCTTATGTATTGTGACCTAGAATAAAGAACCTGGTGATTCCACAACAGTTTTGGGGCCAGTAAAGCTAGGCAGTCTGGGATATTAAGGTGAGTTTTGGTTGTGGCAACCCAGAGGAAGGTTGCAGTGGCCCATCTATCTATCCCAGATGAAAGACATGCTTCACCCCTCTTTCTTGATCCATGAAGTTCAAAAAGAGGCACCAAGCATTTCAGTCCTTCTTCAGGATGAAGGTAGGCAATATAAGTTGGCTGTAGAAGGTCCACAATCAGTCAATGGCTTAACAAGTAGCTTTTCTCCCTCTTTACAAATGAGTCCTTGATCACATTGAGGTATTTCCTTTGACTTAAGGATATCCAAAGCACTGATTTAAATACCGTTCCTTAGAGGTAAAATTGTATGGATTTCCTTCCCACTAAGTAAGGAAACTGAGACAAACACCAGTTAAAGGCCTCAGGGTAGTCAGAATGCTTCACTGACTGTCCCTTTTGGAACTAAGGACAACCAGAGCATCATGGATTGGATCTGATATTCTCATGTCAGAAAGTGAGCAGAAGTGAACTGAATGTCATTCTGAGACTTCGGTGTAGGATAATGTCTGTTTTCTCATCTGCCAAATAGGGATAATTATCTCTACCTTACTAAGTGGTCGTGGAGATCAAAACAAACAACAATAACAAAACAGCCTATCTGTCTGCTATTTAAGTGCTCACATGCTCCAGAATGGATGGTGCGGGCCAACAACATGGGGTTCAGTTTGAAGTCAAAATTAGCTTCTTTATTATCAGCTAGATTTGTTGCTTTCTAACCAGCAACAATGACAACAAAACTTACCATATGGAAGGGCCCAGCAGAGCTCCTGGCATGTAGTAGGTGCTCACTGAATGTTAAGAAATACAGACCTATAATGAGGGATGCTTGGCAATGGGTATGTAGAATGCTAAAGATAACCACTTACTTTGCCCATCAGTTAGACCATTGCCGCCATTTGCACTCCCAGCCTCTTCCATTCCCCCAACTCTACTCTCTCTTTCCTTCTGTATTCTCTTGTGCCTTTCTCTAATTTTTTTTCAACTCTCACTTTTTTTCCTACCCTACTTTTGCCTTGGTTCCTCAGTGAGATCTATGAGCATAATATACTCCAACTATAGTAATTCACCTTGCTGAAGTGGCTGCTGAGTTCTGCTTTGAAGGAAATGTATTTATTTAATTTTCGTGAGGGGAAGTTGTGGCTGGACAGCTTATAGAAATGTAGGTCTAGTTTTCCGGGAATGTTTAAAGAAACCATGCACCAATATACATTGTCTTCCTCCCTCTCTCCTTCCTTCCCTTCCTTTCTTCTTTTCTTCTTTTATAGTTCCCATCCTCCCCTTTTCTTCCTTTCTTCCTTCAATCAATCACATATCCATATTCATATATAGATATATCTTTAATCTTTTGCCTATAACACTTGTCAATTCTATATTCATTTTTCCCCTTTGGGCTTATGAGTAGCTATAGTCGGTGCTCCATAAATGTTTATTATGAGTAACAATGATAATAGTGATAGAAAGAGCAACACATGTGCTATTCCTCAGTGCTTTTTATCTCATGTACAAAATTAAACACTAATGTTGCCATCAGTTACTCCCAAAAAGATGGTGGAAGCATATTTGTTAGTGATATTTTGATAATAACTATATAAACAGATATTTGTCATGCTATTCTGACTCCTACATCTTCATTCACAGAAGAACATTTTATTTACATTATCAAGTAAGAGGGTGGCAATTTAAGTGAGACTTGCAATTTATCACTTGCTTTGCTTTCCAAGGCAAGTCCTGGGAGTTGCATTTTTGAAATGAATCTAGAATCATTCTTTTCTAAATGTTTTCAAATATACTCAGAAGGATAAAATGGATACCTATATCCATATCTCATATTTCCATGGAGGGCTCATAGAGATATTTGTCCTCCATAGAGATATGAGATACAGATATTACCTCCATTTGCACCCTGGGATATTTTCCTTGCCTCAGGTAGTTTAGTTGATTCAAAGCCACCAAGGTTTATAACATGTCTGTCTAACTGCCTCTTGACATTATAGGCTTAAAGTCTATATGTAAAGAATCCACTTGGTGGAGGGCAACTTTCTTTTGGGTGTATATTTTACAATCAAAGTGAGATATTCCAAAATGCAAAAGAAAATGTATGCACAGGAAGAAGCATAACACTGAACAAAATTGGGCAAGCCTGACAAAAAATAAGTGTGGATAAATGAAAACTTGAACCTGGCAGTGAAGAGCACATGATTTGGAGTGGGACAACACTGGCTCTACCATTTATTTGCTTTGGAACACTGGGGAAAGTCCTTCTCTGGTCCTCACGTGTGAAATGGGGATAATAATAGTTTCTACCTCATGGTGTCATTGTGAGTCACAAATGAAACAAATGCATTGAAAATCATTGTGAGGATAACATGAAATAATATTTATCTAGTGTTTAGCAGATAGAACACTGGATAAATAGGAGTGGTTATCACTATTATCCTATCAGACAGGTTGTCTGTGTCAGCCCCTTGTTAGGATGGCATCATCTGCCTAGGACCAACAGTGGAGGGCAGTGAAGGATTATGGGGTAATGATTATTTTCTGACCTTTAAGGATGAATAATCTCAGAATCTCAGGCTTGAAGAGACAGAGTAAGCTTCATGGAGGAGGCATGATTTTATTTGACTATTTCAATTAATGAGTGTATCAGGTTGCTAGGGCTGCTGTAACATAGTACCAGAAACCAGGTAGTTTAAATAACAAACATTTATTGTCTCATAGTTCTGGAGACTAGAAGACTGCAGTGATGGCAGGGCCATGGTCCATTTGAGGCCCCTAGGGGAAGATACTTCCTTATCTTTTCCAGATTTTGGTAGCCCTGGGTGTTGCCGTAGCACTTCAATGTCTGTCACCATTGTCACATGATATTCTTCTCTGCATGTGTGTGTCAATGCCCAAATTTCCCTCTTCTCATAAGGACATCAGTCATGTTGGATTAAGAGCACACCCTACTCCAGTAACAGCTCATCTTAACCTCACAAATTAATCTCCAGTGGCCCCATTCAAAAATAAGGTCATATATACAAGTACCAGAGGTTAGGATTTCAGCACATCTTTTGAGGGGCGGGAATGCAGTTCAACTCGTAACAAGTATCTGTTAAGGTCTTATAGTATACTAGGTGCTGATCTTGATGTGGAAGGACTGGTCAGAAGGGCAGAGGAAAGAGGGCTTTAAATGAGGGAAATTGTGTGAGTTCTGGTTTAGGAACAACAACAACAACAAAAACCTACAAGATTTTGTTCAGCAAGTAACACTGTGTTGATTGTCAGAGTACAGATTTCCCATTGAGCCTGGTGGGTAGAGTTGCTGAGAAGACAGACTAAGTGACACGTATCCACGCCTTCTGATATTTGGGGTTGCACTGGCTCTTTTTTGTTGTTGTTTGTTTTTTGGCCTTATTTCCCTTCTTAAAGAATGGCCCTTCCCTCCACTCAGGCTCCCAAGAACTCAACCAGCGAGACCTTGTAGATTTCCTACCTCTTCTCACCTTCATGTGAGATGTCCTCTTTCATCAATCACTTTAGGCTGTCAAGCTGGCTTGTGCCTGCATCATTACTGCTTGGAACATGGCAATGACTTCTTTCTAACTTGTTTTTCTGTTTCCAGTCCCTTCTCCCTAGGTGGTCCTCCATACTATTGCATATCTGAACATGTCAACACTTTGCTGAAAATTCCAACAATGATTGTCCAACACTAACATGATGAAATTCAAACTCCTTAGTTTAGCATAAATGCCTAAAATTCCTACTCCCTCAATTCTGAGGCATCCTGCAGTGCCATTACAATGAACTACAACTGTAGCATCTCAACTGCCCCAACCTGTGTCATGCCTCACTACCTTTGTATACTCCATCCCTTGGGGCAATGTTCTCTTCCTTTCTCTCCCTTTACCATCTTGCTAGCGCCTTCTCAAGTCTTCACCACTCAAGTATCACCTTCTCCAGGAAGCCCTCCTTGGTCTAGTGTCCAGTCTGAGATAAGTTCTCATTTTTCTCATGTTTCATGAATATAGGGCTGTGGTCAATCCTCTACCTTGTCATATAGCACAGTGTATCACAATCCTTAATTACCGTGGTTTTCTACTCCAGCACCGAATGAGAAGTGTGGCTTGTGAAGGCCTGTGGCTCATATCTCTCTGTAGCCCCCATGCTGAATGCTGGGCCTAGCCCAGGGCAGAAAGCCAATGTAAATGTTCATGGGCTGGAGAGTAGAAAGGCAGCAGGCTAGCCAACCTCATGGCCTGGGAGTTACCTCTGAGATGATTGATTCCCTAACGTCCTCTGGCAAAAATGAAGATCAAAATACCTCTTCTACCACATACAAACACTTTGACAAGAGAGAAATTTAGTGCGACTGAGAGATAAGGAGACAAACTTTCTAATTATACAGCTCATGGGCCTGGCATTTGGCAGGGATCATGTGAAGCACTCACTTTTCTCCATTTTAACTCACCATTTCCCAAAGTTTAATTATTGAGGGCACATTAGGCAGAAGATGAGGAGTGAGAATTATAAAAAATAACTTCAGTAGACAATCACCTTGTAAACATCTTGTGATGAGGCTGGCTATTAAACAGGAACGTTCGGTACCAACTGAAGCTCAGGCGAGTTTAGCCAAGCAAATCAATGCAAGTTAATCTTCCAGTGTCAGCTGGCTGAGTTTTGGACTAGTGATGAATGCCTTGACTGGAAAGATGAAATGCTGGAATGCCAGCCAGTGTTCTGACAGCTACAGATGGTGCCAATTACTGTCAGTGGAGCCTGTCCTGCTGTGAGCCCAAGATGTCTGATTTGTGGCCACAGGAAAATGAAAAAGAGGCCTTCCAGCTGGGCCTGTAACCTGTCCTTTATTGTTCTGTAACCAAAATTGTATTCAGGTGTGAAAACCTTTTTTTTTTTTTTTTTTTTTTTGGTGATGGTGATGGGGGCATTGGACATGGGGAGGAAACGGGAACAATGTTACTCATGTCAATCATACAGCCATGCTCATTGCCAAGCATATGCCTGAGGAGGTGAAGCAAGTCACTACCAAACTTGGCCACTTCTTCCCATATCATCCCTAGCAAACAAAAGACTGTCGATTAACCTGAAACATGGAAAAAGGCAAATGAAAATAGCTCCAAGGCTCATGATTGCCATGGGATTTTGTACACATAAGTATGATCTGTTGTATCGTTTGAGGAGGATGGTTTTGCTAGGAAGATTGCTGTGCCTCTCTCCTATGGCAGACCTCAGGACTGGGTTCTCCTTGTGTTTAGGCCATGGTAACAAATGAATTCAGTTGCATGTTTGGAGTCTAACACCCAATGGCCCACTACTATGCTCCTCCTTTGAGAGAGGAGGCTGCACTCTAACTTTAGAGGCCCCAAGAATGATACCTTGGCATAAATTGCATCCTCATTATAAAAGTAACAATATAAAAAATAATAGCATCAACAACAATAATATCTGCAATCACATTTATGTATTGAGAACTTTTGGTGAATAAAATATTAGGCCCAGTCTTTTACCTACTTTACCCTTAATCTTTTTTTTTTTTTAATTATACTTTAAGTTCGAGGGTACATGTGGATAACATGCAGGTTTGTTACATATGTATACTTGTGCCATGTTGGCGTGCTGCACCCATCAACTCGTCATCACCCATCAACTCGTCATTTACATCAGGTATAACTCCCAATGCAATCCCTCCCCCCTACCCCCTCCCCATGATAGGCCCCGGTGTATGATGTTCCCCTTCCCGAGTCCAAGTGATCTCATTGTTCAGTTCCCACCTATGAGTGAGAACATGCAGTGTTTGGTTTTCTTTTCTTGTGATAGTTTGCTGAGAATGATGGTTTCCAGCTGCATCCATGTCCCTACAAAGGACACAAACTCATCCTTTTTTATGGCTGCATAGTATTCCATGGTGTATATGTGCCACATTTTCTTAATCCAGTCTGTCACTGATGGACATTTGGGTTGATTCCAAGTCTTTGCTATTGTGAATAGTGCCGCAATAAACATACATGTGCATGTGTCTTTATAGCAGCATGATTTATAATCCTTTGGGTATATACCCAGTAATGGGATGGCTGGGTCATATGGTACTTCTAGTTCTAGATCCTTGAGGAATTGCCATACTGTTTTCCATAATGGTTGAACTAGTTTACAATCCCACCAACAGTGTAAAAGTGTTCCTATTTCTCCACATCCTCTCCAGCACCTGTTGTTTCCTGACTTTTTAATGATTGCCATTCTAACTGGTGTGAGATGGTATCTCATTGTGGTTTTGATTTGCATTTCTCTGATGGCCAGTGATGATGAGCATTTTTTCATGTGTCTGTTGGCTGTATGAATGTCTTCTTTTGAGAAATGTCTGTTCATATCCTTTGCCCACTTTTTGATGGGGTTGTTTGTTTTTTTCTTGTAAATTTGTTTGAGTTCTTTGTAGGTTCTGGATATGAGCCCTTTGTCAGATGAGTAGATTGCAAAAATTTTCTCCCATTCTGTAGGTTGCCTGTTCATTCTGGTGGTAGTTTCTTTTGCTGTGCAGAAGCTCTTTAGTTTAATTAGATCCCATTTGTCAATTTTGGCTTTTGCTGCCGTTGCTTTTGGTGTTTTAGACATGAAGTCCTTGCCCATGCCTATGTCCTGAATGGTATTACCTAGGTTTTCTTCTAGGGTTTTTATGGTATTGGGTCTAACATTTAAGTCTCTAATCCATCTTGAATCAATTTTCGTATAAGGAGTAAGGAAAGGATCCAGTTTCAGCTTTCTACTTATGGCTAGCCAATTTTCCCAGCACCATTTATTAAATAGGGAATCCTTTCCCCATTTCTTGTTTCTCTCAGGTTTGTCAAAGATCAGATGGCTGTAGATGTGTGGTATTATTTCTGAGGACTCTGTTCTGTTCCATTGGTCTATATCTCTGTTTTGGTACCAGTACCATGCTGTGTTGGTTACTGCAGCCTTGTAGTATAGTTTGAAGTCAGGTAGCGTGATGCCTCCAGCTTTGTTCTTTTGACTTAGGATTGTCTTGGAGATGCGGGCTCTTTTTTGGTTCCATATGAACTTTAAAGCAGTTTTTTTCCAATTCTGTGAAGAAACTCATTGGTAGCTTGATGGGGATGGCATTGAATCTATAAATTACCTTAGGCAGTATGGCCATTTTCACAATATTGATTCTTCCTATCCATGAGCATGGTATGTTCTTCCATTTGTTTGTGTCCTCTTTTATTTCACTGAGCAGTGGTTTGTAGTTCTCCTTGAAGAAGTCCTTTACGTCCCTAGTAAGTTGGATTCCTAGGTATTTCATTCTCTTTGAAGCAATTGTGAATGGAAGTTCATTCATGATTTGGCTCTCTGTTTGTCTGTTACTGGTGTATAAGAATGCTTGCGATTTTTGCACATTAATTTGGTATCCTGAGGCTTTGCTGAAGTTGCTTATCAGCTTAAGGAGATTTTGGGCTGAGACAATGGGGTTTTCTAAATATACAATCATGTCATCTGCAAACAGGGACAATTTGACTTCTTCTTTTCCTAACCGAACACCCTTTATTTCTTTCTGTTGCCCGATTGCCCTAGCCAGAACTTCCAACACTATGTTGAATAGGAGTGGTGAGAGAGGGCATCCCTGTCTTGTGCCAGTTTTCAAAGGGAATTTTTCCAGTTTTTGCCCATTCAGTGTGATATTGGCTGTGGGTTTGTCATAAATAGCTCTTATTATTTTGAGATACGTTCCATCAATACCGAATTTATTGAGAGTTTTTAGCATGAAGGGCTGTTGAATTTTGTCAAAAGCCTTTTCTGCATCTATTGAGATAATCATGTGGTTTTTGTCTTTGTTTCTGTTTATATGCTGGATTACGTTTATTGTTTTGCGTATATTGAACCAGTCTTGCATCCCAGGGATGAAGCCCACTTGATCATGGTGGATAAGCCTTTTGATGTGCTGCTGGATCCGGTTTGCCAGTATTTTATTGAGGATTTTTGCATCGATGTTCATCAGGGATATTGGTTGGTCTAAAATTCTCTTTTTTTGTTGTGTCTCTGCCAGGTTTTGGTATCAGGATGATGTTGGCCTCATAAAATGAGTTAGGGAGGATTCCCTCTTTTTCTATTGATTGGAATAGTTTCAGAAGGAATGGTACCAGCTCCTCCTTGTACCTCTGGTAGAATTCAGCTGTGAATCCATCTGGTCCTGGACTTTTTTTGTTTGGTAGGCTATTAATTATTGCCTCAATTTCAGAGCCTGCTATTGGTCTATTCAGGGATTCAGCTTCTTCCTGGTTTAGTCTTAGGAGAGTGTAAGTGTCCAGGAAATTATCCATTTCTTCTAGATTTTCTAGTTTATTTGTGTAGAGGTGTTTATAGTATTCTCTGATGGTAGTTTGTATTTCTGTGGGGTCGGTGGTGATATCCCCTTTATCATTTTTTATTGCGTCGATTTGATTCTTCTCTCTTTTCTTCTTTATTAGTCTTGCTAGTGGTCTGTCAATTTTGTTGATCTTTTCAAAAAACCAACTCCTGGATTCATTGATTTTTTGGAGGGTTTTTTGTGTCTCTATCTCCTTCAGTTCTGCTCTGATCTTAGTTATTTCTTGCCTTCTGCTAGCTTTTGAATGTGTTTGCTCTTGCTTCTATAGTTCTTTTAATTGTGATGTTAGAGTGTCAATTTTAGATCTTTCCTGCTTTCTCTTGTGGGCATTTAGTGCTATAAATTTCCATCTACACACTGCTTTAAATGTGTCCCAGAGATTCTGGTATGTTGTATCTTTGTTCTCATTGGTTTCAAAGAACATCTTTATTTCTGCCTTCATTTCATTATGTACCCAGTAGTCATTCAGGAGTAGGTTATTCAGTTTCCATGTAGTTGAGCAGTTTTGATTGAGTTTCTTAGTCCTGAGTTCTAGTTTGATTGCACTGTGGTCTGAGAGACAGTTTGTTATAATTTCTGTTCTTGTACATTTGCTGAGGAGTGCTTTACTTCCAATTTATGTGGTCAATTTTGGAATAAGTGTGATGTGGTGTTCAGTGGAATGTATATTCTGTTGATTTGGAGTGCAGAGTTCTGTAGATGTCTATTAGGTCTGCTTGCTGCAGAGATGAGTTCAATTCCTGGATATCCTTGTTAACTTTCTGTCTCGTTGATCTGTCTAATGTTGACAGTGGGGTGTTGAAGTCTCCCATTATTATTGTATGGGAGTCTAAGTCTCTTTGTAAGTCTTTAAGCACTTGCTTTATGAATCTGGGTGCTCCTGTATTGGGTGCATATATATTTAGGATAGTTAGCTCTTCCTGTTGAATTGATCCCTTTACCATTATGTAATGGCCTTCTTTGTCTATTTTGATCTTTTATGGTTTAAAGTCTGTTTTATCAGAGACTAGTATTGCAACCCCTGCTTTTTTTTGTTCTCCATTTGCTTGGTAGATCTTCCTCCATCCCTTTATTTTGAGTCTATGTATGTCTCTGCATGTGAGATGGGTCTCCTGAATACAGCAAACTGATGGGTCTTGACTCTTTATCCAGTTTGCCAGTCTGTGTCTTTTAATTGGAGCATTTAGTCCATTTACATTTAAGGTTAATGTTGTTATGTGTGAACTTGATCCTGCCATTATGATATTAACTGGTTATTTTGCTCGTTAGTTGATGCAGTTTCTTCCTAGCCTTGATGGTCTTTACATTTTGGCATGTTTTTGCAATGGCTGGTACCAGTTTTTCCTTTCCATGTTTAGTGCTTCCTTCAGGGTCTCTTGTAAGGCAGGCCTGGTGGTGACAAAATCTCTAAGCATTTGCTTATCTGTTATTTCTCCTTCACTTATGAAACTTAGTTTGGCTGGATATGAAATTCTGGGTTGAAAATTCTTTTCTTTAAGAATGTTGAATATTGGCCCCCACTCTCTTCTGGCTTGTAGAGTTCCTGCCGAGAGATCTGCTGTTAGTCTGATGGGCTTCCCTTTGTGGGTAACCCGACCTTTCTCTCTGGCTGCCCTTAAGATTTTTTCCTTCATTTCAACTTTGGTGAATCTGGCAATTATGTGTCTTGGAGTTGCTCTTCTCGAGGAGTATCTTTGTGGCGTTCTCTGTATTTCCTGGATTTGAATGTTGGCCTGCCCTACTAGGTTGGGGAAATTCTCTTGGATGATATCCTGAAGAGTGTTTTCCAACTTGGTTCCATTTTCCCCCTCACTTTCAGGCACCCCAACCAGACGTAGATTTGGTCTTTTTACATAATCCCATACTTCTTGCAGGCTTTATTCATTTATTTTTCTTCTTTTTTCTTTAGGTTTCTCTTCTCGCTTCATTTCATTCATTTGATCCTCAATCGCTGATACTCTTTCTTCCAGTTGATCGAGTTGGTTACTGAAGCTTGTGCATTTGTCACGTATTTCTCGTGTCATGGTTTTCATCTCTGTCCATTCGTTTATGGCCTTCTCTGCATTAATTATTCTAGTTATCAATTCTTCCACTCTTTTTTCAAGATTTTTAGTTTCTTTGCCCTGGGTACGTAATTCCTCCTTTAGCTCTGAGAAGTTTGATGGACTGGAGCCTTCTTCTCTCATCTCGTCAAAGTCATTCTCCGTCTAGCTTTGATCCGTTGCTGGAGATGAGCTGCGTTCCTTTGCAGGGGGCGATGCGCTCTTATTTTTTGAATTTCCAGCTTTTCTGCCCTGCTTTTTCCCCATCTTTGTGGTTTTATCTGCCTCTGGTCTTTGATGATGGTGACGTACTGATGGGGTTTTGGTGTGGGTGTCCTTCCTGTTTGTTAGTTTTCCTTCTAATAGTCAGGACCCTCAGCTGTAGGTTTGTTGGAGATTGATTGAGGTCCACTCCAGACCCTGTTTGTCTGGGTATCAGCAGCAGAGGCTGCAGAAGACAGAATATTGCTGAACAGCAAGTTTACCTGTCTGATTCTTGCTTTGGAAGCTTCCTCTCAGGGGTGTACTCCACTGTGTTAGGTGTGGGGTGTGGGTCTGCTCCTAGTGGAGGATGTCTCCCAGTCAGGCTACTCAGGGGTCAGGGACCCATTTGAGCAGGCAGTCTGTCCCTTCTCAGATCTCAACCTCCGTGTTGGGAGATCCGCTGCTCTCTTCAAAGCTGTCAGACAGTGTCGTTTGCGTTTGCAGAGGTTTCAGCTGCTTTTTGTTGTTGTTGTTGTTTAGCTGTGCCCTGTCCCTAGAGGTGGAGTCTACAGAGACAGGCAGGACTCCTTGAGCTGCTGTGAGCTCCACCCAGTTGGAGTTTCCCAGCGGCTTTGTTTATCTACTTAAGCCTCAGCAATGGCGGGCGCCCCTCCCCCAGCCTGGCTGCTGCCTTTCCAGGAGATCACAGACTGCTGTGCTAGCAATGAGGGAGGCTCGGTGGGCGTGGGACCCTCCCGGCCAGGTGTGGGATATAGTCTCCTGGTGTGCCCATTTGCTAAGATCCTTGGTAGAGTGCAGTACTTGGGTGGGAGTTACCCGATTTTCCAGGTTGTGTGTCTCAGTTCCCCTGGCTAGGAAAAGGGATTCCCTTCCCCCTTGAGCTTCCCAGGTGAGGGGATGCCTCGCCCTGCTTCAGCTCTGGCTGGTTGGCTGCAGCAGCTGACCAGCACTGATTGTCAGGCACTCCCTAGTGAGATAAACCCAGTACCTCAGTTGAAAATGCAGAAATCACCTGTCTTCTATGTCGCTCACGCTGGGAGTTGGAGACTGGAGCTGTTCCTATTTGGCCATCTTGCTCCGCCTTACCCTTAATCTTTTTAACAAAATTGCCTGAGAGCTATTACTATCCCATTTTACAAATGAAGGCACTGAGTGACAGAGGTTGAATGGCTTGCCCAAGGCCACAGAATTACTGAGTGATACCACCTAGATTCGAACACAATTCTCCAAATCTTACAAGGGAGTGCAACCAAGAAGCAAAAAGAATACTATTACTTTCATGCCATATAGTTAGAGTGAGGTGTTCAATTTATGTTGGAATGACCATAAAGGTGCTAATACTAAGCTCTTTAGTAGTAGTGGAATAACAATAGGAAGGACAGCAGCAACAGCAGAGTTAGTAATTAACACATCATTCAGATTTTTACTATTATTACTGTTAGCCAAGTTTTGCTTCCAGTAGGTCACCACTAAATGTTATGGTTTGCTTCCAGTAGGTCACCACTAAATGTTATGATTCTGGTCCTAGATAATGGATAGGTAATACTAGGCACACAGGTAGTTTTTTGTGAAGCAGGCAAGGACATAGGGTCAGCTGGTACCCAGTTTGAGTCAAGAAGAGACATCAGCCTAGTCTAGTTGTCAAGCCTTAGGGTGGCATTTGACTCTTACAGCACACCTAAAGGAAGCCACTCTAGCCATATCATCAGTAATTCCATCAGTCCCTGGAGAACCCTTCGGAGGCAGTTTAAGGAATGGAAAAGTCAGTCCCAAAAGCCCTACCCCCGACAGGGGCCCTGTGAGCAGTCACTCCTGCATAGCCTGATCTTCTGCTCCACATCAACTGAGCTCTGTTAACCTGGATGTTGTCCTCCATCCAGTGTGGTTTCCTAGGAGGTGCAGCGGTTTCTGGGATTCTCTTATCAGGATTTGGTCTGGAAGATCGGGTACTCTAATAAAAGACCATTTCCTCCTTTAATAAAACATGTAGCACAAACAGGCTTCAGTGCCCTCTGAGAAAACCTCAAAGACTTAACACAGTGTCTTAAAAGGCACTTCCTCCAACTTTGTGGGCAAACAGAGATTAGAGTTTGGGTCCTAAGAGAACTTAGCTCACTAAGATATGGCTAGTGCCTCTAGAACACTTTCACTTCTCTAATATAATGTCCATCTTTGATAAACTTTCAGTACATTTCTCCCTTTTCCTATTTTCTTACTCAACACAAATCATCATTGACTGCACTTTGACATTTCTTTCTATCTTTGTTGAGACATCTGTGATCTCTAATTGATTTCTTCTCCAAAAGACAATTGATTATAAAAACTTAAGTGACTCAAAATTATTTTACTTGTAATACTTTAAATTATTGTGGATAGTATGTCTTGGCCACGTTAGTTTGCATTCCTGGCTTTTCAAGATAGCCAAGAGTTTCTCGAGGAACTAGCAATAAATAAGAATGATTTTTTAGTTTTAAAAGAACTTTATATTTAAAAAAATATATAGTGTTGAAGGGCTATAGGCCAGTTTTACTCAGTAATTTCCATGTGGCGATTGTTTAGGGGTTTTCCAAGACCACCCAGTATTCATTGACTTGCTAGAAGGACTCGTGGAACTTAACATGCAGTCAAACTCAAGACTGAGAGACACAACAAGAATAAATATTACAGCAAGATCAATAAAGGAAAAGACACATCAAGAAGAGTCTTGAGGAGTCCATATGCAGGTTTCCTATGCTCCATCCCTGCCATGAGGGGCCACACAGCAAGCTCTCACCATAGCAACAAAAATGCAGCAGCATACATGCAATGTTTCTTCCTAGGAAAACCCATTTGAGACTTAGCGTCCAAAGTTTTTACTGGGGTCTGGTCACACAGGCCCACTCTGCCTAGCAACTACCAAAATTTCAGATTCCCAGAGGGAAAACCAATTTAGGGCCCCAAGTGGGCAAAACAGTCTTATCACTGAGGGGAAATTTCTTATCAGTATAGAGAACTGTTTACCAGTCAAGTGCCCAGACTTCAGCCAAAGACCAACCTTATACACAAGCCTTTCTAAGGAGACCAGTCTCAGGCCTGCTACGTTAAACTCTGTTCTGCACATACCATCCTTTTGTCCCTTGGCCAAAGCATCTGTGTAGCAAAATCACTAACAGTATGACCCCATTTGGCAGAGTGAGACTGACCTGCAGTATTGATCTCAATCATGTCTTTTAGGGGTCATGGATTTAGCCAGTTAAAACAAATCCCACCAATCATAAAAGTCTGTGTTAAAAAGCCAGGTGGCTTCCTTCTTAAGTTTTTGTGTGAACCATTTTGATCTAGCCTGGGGTATTGATTTAGGTGTAGCACAGCTCTGGCAGTGTGTTGGCAGTTGACCCAAAAACCTTGCAAGCCTGAAGTGGTATCCAGATAGCCAGGGCACACACAAGAAACACAATCCCCCAGGGCACACATGGTCCCCATGCAGACACACAACTTACAATTGTTAGGGCATCTTGGGCAGTACAGATTAACAGAGCCCCCAGTGTGGCCTCCCACCCAAAAAAGATGTGGCAGGTATCCTTTTTCTTGTGCTTTCTGAAAGGCAGAAGTAATGCTTTATAGTTAGATTTAAATGTTTATTTATTTATTTCAAATTAATATGACCTATAATCATTTTATTTAAGCATAATAAAATGGAAATCTGCTTTTTCCATTTTGGAATTACCTGACTGGAATAGCCTAACTGCTAATAGCTTCTAAATTAAGATGATGAAAAATGTTTTTTTTCATTTTATTAAATATGTCCCATAGGAATTGAACTATTTTGATCTCAACTTCAAACACAAATATTTAGCAAATTTTAGGATTCATTTAACAATAGAATTATACCAGCAGACAAATAGCCTTACAAAACGACCCTCAGCATCTGGGAAGCATGTCACAGTTGTGCATGTTGTATTTCCACCATATATCACTTTGCAGAATTAATAGTTTCTGCTCCAAATGACTATGAATAGTAAATTGCAGTCTCTTAAATGGGAAATTGGCTTATACATTAGAACTTTTGGAAGTAAAGATAAATGGAGAGGGTGAAAGGAAGTCAATGATGATACAGCGCTTTACAGTTTGCAAAACAGTGTCCCATAGATTCTCACAATTGTCCTCTGAGGTTGGCATTCTTATTGCCACTTCAAAAGTAAAAAAAAAAAAAAAAAAAGAGTTTGGAACACATTGAAAATCACTCTAAATAAACAAGTAGCAATGTATGGAATTAAACATAGATATTCTGACTCCCAACTCTACTTTTTGCGCTACTGTTAATACCACAAGACTAACTTTTAAGCCTTCAGCCTCTCACCTTGCTTCAGCATGGAAACAGCATACAGCACTAGAGGAAGCCTAGCTGACAATTTGCTAGTGTTCTTTATAGCCTTATAGTGTCTCAAGGCTGGTGTTTTTGTTGCAGATGTTCCTCACTTCTTTGATTCAAGATCAACAGAGTTCCTATAAAAAGATACTGTATTTTGCATGTTTTCGGTAATTGATGATGTTGATGTCTTTGGTACTAATACATGAGTGCTTTTGAAGAGCCATTGGAACAGGGAAAAAGTTGCAAGACACAGATCTCAACTTGCCAAACACTATTCCGAGACACTAACTAGTTAATCATTTGACTGTACATAACTAGCTGAGCTTGGGCGTGACATGCAATTCTTACTCCAAACAGAGCTGCTGCCACAGCCTCATCGGGTTTACTGTCCATTTTCCTTTGTTCTAAGCTATTTAACAGCAAATCTTTAGCCTTAGCCTTCCCTGGGACTGGCTTCTTGTTAAAGAAATCTCTGCTGCCTACTGAACTCATTTTCATTTCCTGCCAGCAAGAAGAGAGGGGATAAAACTGGTACAATCCACAGGCCATAGGCCCCAAGTGGACAGTTTTCTGTAGAGCTGAAGCAGACGATGGGTGGGTTTATGTAACATTAAACCCAGGTGGCTACTTACCCACTTTGCCTTGGTGCAGCATGTTTTGGACTTGGCACAAATTAGTGTGTTTGTCTTTCATTCTATTTGGCTACTGGCCAGCAAGGATACTCTATTTTCATTTTGAAATTTCACTTGGCAGATCCTTAAAAGTCACCAGAGGACTTTTCCTGAGTAATAAAAAGAAACTTTTATTGAAAACTAATTATTTTTTCAGATGAATATGCCAGCTGTTTAAAAATGCTGCAGTCATGTTAAAGCATATTTCAGTAGTGTACTTGCAAATGCAGATCCGGTTGTGAAACGCTTTTTGACAGTAACTTGCGAGCACCTTATTCCAATGTACCTCTAGGCCTAGTTACATGCAGGTCTGGAAATCTGATAAATGCCAAAAAATATCCACTAGGTGAGTAAATCAGTTATTTGAAAATGCGCACATATTATAAAGTTCACTATATAACTAACAGGTTCCCCCTGCTTGGAAATGAAGACTGACAAAAGAAATGCATACCATTATTCATCGAGCAATTTTAAGCTTTTAGAAGGGAGTAGGATTGAATGACTTGGGAAGGTTGCAGTTATTCTGGGTATACTTGGGCTTGTGTGTCACTCTGCATCTTTGCCTGTGTCTACACACATAGTTGTGTATTTCCTGTGTTCTGGGCTCCACACTAACCACTGATATATGTATGAAACACTAAGATGAATTAAACATTGTCTTTGCCTGCCAGGAATTTACAGTTTCATGGGGTGAATCAGAAGAGAGACAAGAACATAAAGGTAAACAAGACAGAGTTATGCACGTGTGAAATAGAGGCTTAAGGGATATCTTGGACTTACACAAAGCCTGGTGTACACTCTGACTCAAGGGACCAAAGAAGAGCGTGGTAATAGAGGTCGCATTTGAGCTAAATCTTCAAGGATGAAAATGGCAACGATTAGTGGAATGTAGAGAAAGGACATTTTTCATTCATTGAAAGAATAATAACAAAGACACCAAAGAATAAAAGGGCATGGTCTAGAAGGGAGAATATCAAAGGAGATGAGGCTGGATGGAGCAGATGATAGAAAGTCTCAATGTGACACTACAAAGGTTATTTTCTTTTCTGTGTACATTTGTGAGAGGGAGAATGGATTTGCTCTCTGTTGAGTCTAGGCTTGTGAGAAGGGAACTGGCATACTCAGGCTTTCATTCTGGTGGAGAGTAGAAAATTAATTGGATAGTCATAAGACTAGAGACAGGGAAACAGACTAGTTAGGAGCTATAACAATAGTTCAGGGAAGGGACGACAAGGGCTTGCAGGGGCATTAAAACAATTAGCCAGTGAATTTAATCAATGCAGAGAGTGATCTGGCTAATTCAGGGGGTTTGGAAGGAGGCACTTTACTCTCAATTACTTGTTTTTATTGGCTTGACTTGGCCAGATAATTGTCTCAACTTTCCACTTTGCTATGCCTATGTCACAGCCATTGTATAGTTTGGACAAATTGCTTAGTATCTCTAGGTTTCATTTTCACCAGCTGTAAAATAGTGATACTAATTCTTGCTACCAATGGTAATTGCCTCATAGGAATGTTCTACGCATTTGTGTGAGTGGTAGCATATCCGTGGCATGCAATAATCATTAATAAGATTTCTAATACTAATACTAATGTGCTTCAAGATCTGAAAAGTCAACAAGCCCAAATACTAAAACATTTGAAGTGATAAAAGGGTGACTCCATTTGGTCAAGCAATAATCCCTGATGACCTCTCTTTCATTTGCAAATCTTCTCTGATTTAATTCAAAGATTTTATTTTATAACATAAATGTAATATCCAAAGTTGTCTTAAGAACCTTTCTAGGATTTTTGCAGCAGATTGGAGGCTGCTTTCCACCAGCTCCAAAGCTGTTCCAAACACCAAAGATTTCCTAGACGATGAATTTGCCTGTCTGTCTGCAGGTAATAGTTGAAGTCCAGAGGTGTTTCAGAGTTTAGCAGTGTCCTTTTTTGATGGCCTAAGGACCCAGTGACAGAAATAAGTTTTGTTATTTTTCTAAATCATGGTGAAAACTTTAAGAAAAAAAATGCCTTTGTTGACTGACCTCAGGCTATTGTAGAGTGCTAAGAAAATTAGGGGAAGGTTTAAATGACATTTTCTTTCAGGAAGTCAGCCTACTCCTCCCCCAACCTCTACTCCACAAAATAGGACAAAACTGCACATTCATGAGATGCACATGTGTTGACATGATCTGAACTATGTTTTCCAGAACATCTGGGGTTGGTTGGCCAGTATTAGCGGTACTTACAAAACAAAACACCCAAAGCCAATGTTGCATGTCAGTTCTACTACTAACAAGCAAACAAGTGAAACCATTCCTGGGGCTTAAAACTAGTTCACCAGGAAATTCAGGCAAGTGAGAATTGAGCTCCCCATTGCCAGTGCAGTTTTCTGATAGTGGTGTTGTCTCAGGAAGCCAAACTGTGGAAGACAGAAGCTCCATTTCAGCTACTAACAGCCTAGATGTTGAAGCATTTTATTCCAGGATGAGGTGTTTGGCAGCCAGGAAGATTGTGTACATAAATCTGGGCAAGACTCTAAAGGCCTCTGTCTCAGATCAGCTCTTTCTGACAAGTCATTTCAGTGAGACCATTTCAAGGTATGGCATCCAGTTCCTCGAGTGACCTAAATCTCCCTGATGCTGCTCTACCCCCAAAAGGATCCCAAAGAATTCATTTCTATCTATGCCTAGCCAAGTGTCTTAGACCAATTTATAGAGACGAGTTCTGCTGCACGTGTGCACACCTCAGGGCTCAGCAGTAGCAAGCCAGGTTGTATGTATCTTTTCCCAGCTGGTCTTGGCAAAGGACCAGTCCCAAAGGACCTAAACTGAAGTGGCAACGTTTGATTTATCTAAATGAGTTGCTCTCATAGGAATGGGAAGATTTTCTCTGTGAGTGTGTGGGGCTGGCCCTGACTTGATATCTGACTACAGGTTCACTTTTTATACTCCATCCCCAAGCATCTGGGAAATTGCATTTTCCTTCAGAGTGCAACCCCTACCTTTTCAGAAATAACAGAAGAAAGGAAGCATTTGGGACAAAGCACTTACTTTTGAACAAGGTAGAAAACTCTTCAATTTTAGAAGGAAGAGTTTAAAAATCACTGGACACAGAGTCAAAAGGCTCATAGTTCAAGGGAAAATTCTGCCATTTTAAAAACTACTGCGATTATGGGGTAAGTCACTTCAGTATTCTGATCTTGTTTAGCTTCTTATATATAGAATGGGAGTACCTAGTACCTGCTTCACCAGCCTCTCATCATTGCTTAGAGGGCGAAAAGAGGTGATCCATGTACTAATTCTTTGAAAAATATAAAGGATTACTTATTTGGAAGTTTCTATATGGGATGTGGCATGCTTTATGAGCAAAAGGCCCATAATTGTCCAGGTTAACTACCTGTCACTAGAGGCGGAAATAATTCAATAACTCAGCAGCCCACTCTCTTATTCAAACAACACCGAATGACATGTTTGTGGCTTCCTTTTCCTTGTATATAAATAGCACCAGCTTCAAAATGATGTGATCTTTGGTCAAGAGGTTATTACTGACTCTGATTTAGAGATACAATTAACTTCCCATCAATAACTGTGTTCAACCTAAAATAATTATAATAAATATTATTTTACCTGCAAGATTTTTGTCTGGAGGTAGGGTTCACTGTTTTACCCTTGTAAGTGAACTGCTGAGAATGAAGTAATAAAAATTATTTATTTTGACTACTCATGCAACATTGTCTGCCTCCTTGACATTATGTGTTAAGAATATTTAATTATGGATGGGTGAAATTGTCATTCATTTATTATTAAAATATTTGTGACACAACACCCACATCTCCAGTACTGTCATCTTAGGTACTAAGAACTGTAGGATTTTTCTGCCCCCAAACATTGTGTCCCTTTAAATTTAGTATACTTTTCCTTCTTTTGTGCATTCCTTCATTCATTCATCCTTTCATTCATTCATCTCCTTATTGGAACGAACCCTTTTTCTATCTAAGAAACTGTGTTAGTGCTCTGGAATTTGGAACTCTATAGGCTGGTCTATGATAAGACACCTGACACAAAGGAGACAATAAAGTAATTTTTATGCAAAATAAAAAATTAAAGTATTACTGATGAGCAAAAAAAATATGTATTTTATCAAAGCAAAAGTCATACTTTCTGAAACTCCACGATTTGTATTTTTGTGTTTGTACGTTTTACTTTTTTTCCTTCATAGTGCTGCCACTGAGTTAACATATCAATAGATGCACAACCCACCAGTGGATATAATTAATGCTTGGAAATTGTGGCTTTCAGAAAGTCCCAACAGGCACAGGAAAATGTCTTAATTTGACCATGGGCCTGAGCAAATGCTAGTTTGTTTGGAAAGACAAAACTAGCCAGTTATGCAGTGTATGGTCTATAATCTGACAGAAGGAGACCAAAGCCTACCTATCTATTTCCATCCAGTGGCCTTGGTTCCAACAATAGTGCCATTCACAGCAAGACTATTAAATATCCTTGCATGGCATCACCTTATATAAACATAGTTGTGAGGGACCAGAAGCCTGGGAACAGAACAT
Organism: Chlorocebus sabaeus; assembly: GCF_047675955.1. Lineage (NCBI taxonomy): Eukaryota > Metazoa > Chordata > Mammalia > Primates > Cercopithecidae > Chlorocebus > Chlorocebus sabaeus. The sequence continues at coordinate 7,238,180 of NC_132933.1, read as the reverse complement.
GTGCTGCAGTCCTCTGCCCAGTGGGGACCTTCCAGGCCACATTATACTCACACAGGGAGGGTGGCGAAGTGCTTGCTCTGCACTTTATTTGCTTCTAGTTGTTGTCTATGGATTCCTTTCCTGTAATAGGCACTTGTTTGGCTACTGTACTTGAGCTCTTGTATGATTTCATCTCAGGAGTTTGGACGCAGTAGCAGGTGAGGACTATGAATATAGTAGTGAGAGACCAGCCATTGAAAATGGAAAAGGAAAGGAATAGTTACTAGGCATATATTATGTGCTTGGCACTCTGTTGGACCTTTATGCACAGTATCTCATGTGTACCTCCCAACAATACTATGAACAATACTATAAAGCTAGTGTTGTATCCCTACTGTGTTGCAGAGAGAACAGCCACTTTCCCAAAGCCACACAGTGAAGCATGGAGCCAGGATACTATCCCAAGTATTCCACTATATGCTTTATTCAATTCGCCACACTGACTACTACATTATCTTTCTTTGTTGAATCAGGAAATGACATATATGGTGTCTACTGAAGATGGATCATTCTCTTGTTTGCCTTAGGCTAACCAGTGTCACAATTTTGAAGATGTTGACTAAAAACATTTTAGGAATCTTGAAAAGTCTACCTCAATATTTATGAATAAGAATCCCCTTCCTCACCACTTCTACCAAATAATAGAGGCAGTGAAACCCAGTGTCTACCAAATGGTTCTTTATAAACATGTTTTTTCATAAGTTTTGTGCATTTGTATTTTTTGTATACCTTCAACTGGTTTGAGTAGGTATGGAGACACAGGTGTGAGAACTGGAAGAACACTGAAAGATCATCTAGCATGTTTGACAGATGCATAAATTTAGATCCAGAGAAGGAGACTGTTACTCTCTCCAAAGTCACCCAGCAAGCAAGTGAAAACACTAGAACTTCACCTTGAAGAAAATGTCATTGTGTGCCTATAGCTATAAATTAGGTCACCCAGACTTATTAGGCATCGATTCATATAAGAATAGACCCCTAGTTTTGCAGAGGTTTGACAGATATGCACAAGTGGCTTGCTTGGGAATTACATGTATCTCAGGCATTAAAGCAAGAGATGGCATGTTACCTTTGATGCTGGAAAGCCCAAAGACCCAGGAAAATAATTTTTCATCCAAGAATGGGCAAACAAATATTATCTCAGATTCTCTGATGCACAGTTCTCTTTGAGCGTCTGTGTATATTTATGCATATATCCACCTTTAGTTACTCTTTCTTTCAATCCCATGTTTAGCTTTTAGGAATTTAAACAATGTGCAATTTTTGTTTTGTTTTGTTTTGCATTTTATTAAGGCACATGAAGACTATGTTGGAACACTTGGGCGAGAATGTGGTTCTACCATATAGTTTATCAATTTTAAACAGGTCAAATATTGGTACATGTGAGAATATTAAAATTTGTTGTTCTAGTACCTCCATCTTTTTTTTTTTTTTTTTTTTTTTTTTAAGTGAAAATGAGTTTCTTAAGAAAGTAAAGGAACAAAAGAGTGGCTACTCCATAGAAAAAGCAGCCTCAAAGGCTACTGATTGCTCTTTTTTTCTTAATTATTATTATACTTTAAATTCAAACATTTGCACAACGTGCAGGTTTGTTACATATGTATACGTGTGCCATGTTGGTGTGCTGCACCCATTAACTCGTCATTTACATTCGGTATATCTCCTAATGCTATCCCTCCCCCTTCCCCCCTCCCCACAATAGGACCCGGTGTGTGATGCTCCCCTTCCTGTGTCCAAGTGATCTCATTGTCCAGTTCCCACCTATGAGTGAAAACATGTGGTGTCTGGTTTTCTGTTCTTGCGATAGTTTGCTGAGAATGATGGTTTCCAGCTGCATCCATGTCCCTACAAAGGACACAAACTCATCCTTTTTTATGGCTGCATAGTATTCCATGGTGTATATGTGCCACATTTTCTTAATCTAGTCTGTCACTGATGGACATTTGGGTTGGTTCCAAGTCTTTGCTATTGTGAATAGTGCCACAATAAATATACGTGTGCATGTGTCTTTATAGCAGCATGATTTATAATCCTTTGGGTATATCCCCAGTAGTGGGATGGCTGGGTCAAATGGTATTTCTAGTTCTAGATCCTTGAGGAATCGCCATACTGTTTTCCATAATGGTTGAACTAGTTTACAGTCCCACCAACAGTGTAAAAGTGTTCCTATTTCTCCACATTCTCTCCAGCACCTGTTGTTTTCTGATTTTTTAATGATCACCATTCTAACTGGTGTGAGATGGTATCTCATTGTGGTTTTGATTTGCATTTCTCTGATGGCCAGTGATGATGAGCATTTTTTCATGTGTCTCTTGGCTGTATGAATGTCTTCTTTTGAGAAGTGTCTGTTCATATCCTTTGCCCACTTTTTGATGGGGTTGTTTGTTTTTTTCTTGTAAATTTGACTGAGTTCTTTATAGGTTGTGGATATTAGCCCTTTGTCAGATGAGTAGATTGCAAAAATTTTCTCCCATTCTGTAGGTTGCCTGTTCATTCTGGTGGTAGTTTCTTTTGCTGTGCAGAAGCTCTTTAGTTTAATTAGATCCCATTTGTCAATTTTGGCTTTTGTTGCCGTTGCTTTTGGTGTTTTAGACATGAAGTCCTTGCCCATGCCTATGTCCTGAATGGTATTACCTAGGTTTTCTTCTAGGGTTTTTATGGTTTTAGGTCTAACATTTAAGTCTCTAATCCATCTTGAATTAATTTTCGTATAAGGAGTAAGGAAAGGATCCAGTTTCAGCTTTCTACTTATGGCTAGCCAATTTTCCCAGCACCATTTATTAAATAGGGAATCCTTTCCCCATTTCTTTTTTTTGTCAAGTTTGTCAAAGATCAGATGGCTGTAGATGTGTGGTATTATTTCTGAGGGCTCTGTTCTGTTCCATTGGTCTATATGTCTGTTTTGGTACCAGTACCATGCTGTGTTGGTTACTGTAGCCTTGTAGTATAGTTTGAAGTTAGGTAGCATGATGCCTCCAGCTTTGTTCTTTTGGCTTAGGATTGTCTTGGCAATGCAGGGTCTTTTTGGGTTCCATATGAACTTTAAAGCAGTTTTTTCCAATTCTGTGAAGAAACTCATTGGTAGCTTAATGGGGATGACATTGAATCTATAAATTACCTTAGGCAGTATGGCCATTTTCACAATATTGATTCTTCCTATCCATGAGCACAGTATGTTCTTCCATTTGTTTGTGTCCTCTTTTATTTCACTGAGCAGTGGTTTGTAGTTCTCCTTGAAGAGGTCCTTTACGTCCCTTGTAAGTTGGATTCCCAGGTATTGTATTTTCTTTGAAGCTATTGTGAATGGGAATTCATTCATGATTTGGCTCTCTGTTTGTCTGTTACTGGTGTATAAGAATGCTTGTGATTTTTGCACATTGATTTTGTATCCTGAGACTTTGCTGAAGTTGCTTATCAGCTTAAGGAGCTTTTGGGCTGAGACAATGGGGTTTTCTAAATATACAATCTTGCTTATGTAAAGAAATGAATGCAATTCATTGAGATTTCCTTATAGTAAATGTAAGTGAATAGTACAAATAAATTTCTGTCTTTTTGGAGTACATAAATATTCATTTTATTTTATTTTTATTTAAGTTATTGGGGTACAGATGGTATTTGGTTGCATGAGTAAGTTCTTTAGTGATGATTTGTGAGATTTTGGTGCACCCATTACCCGAGCTGTATACACTGCACCCTATTTGTAGTCTTTTATCTCTTGCCCCTCTCCCACTCTTCCCCCTATGTCCCCAAAGTCCATTGTATCATTCTTATGCCTTTGCGTCTTCATAGTTTATCTCCCACATATCAGTGAGGGCATACAATATTTGGTTTTCCATTCCTGAGTTACTTCACTTAGAATAATAGTCTCCAGTCTCATCCAGGTCACTGCAAATACTGTTAATTCATTCCTTTTTATGGCTGCATAGTATTCAATTGTATATATATACACCACAGTTTATTTATCTACTCATTGATTGTGGGCATTTGGGTTGGTTCCATGATTTTGTAGTTGTAAATTGTGCTGCTGTAAACATAGGTGTGTGAGGATCTTTTTCCAATAATGACCTGTTTTCCTCTGGGTAGATACCCAGTAGTGGGATTGCTGGATCAAATGGTAGTTCTACTTTTAGTTCTTTAAGGAATCTCCACGCTGTTTTCCATAGTGGTTGTACTAGTTTACATTCCCACCAGCAGTGTAGAAGTGTTCCCTGGTTACCACAACCATACCAGCATCTACTGTTGTTTGATTTTTTGATCATGGCCATTCTTGCAGGCGTGAAAAGCATTGCGCTTTTGATTTGCATTTCACTGATCACTAGTGATGTTGAGCATTTTTTCATGTTTGTTGATCGTTTGTGTATCTTCTTTTGAGAATTGTCTATTCATGTCCTTAGCCCACTTTTTGATGGAATTTTTTTTTTCTTGCTGATTTGTTTGAGTTTGTTGTAGATTCTGGATATTAGTCCTTTGTTAGATGTATAGATTGTGAAGATTTTCTCCCACTCTGTAGATTGTCTGTTTACTCTGCTGACTGTCCCTTTTGCCATGCAGAAGCTCTCTAGTTTAATTAGGTCCCAGCTATTTATCTTTGTTTTTGTTGCATTTGCTTTGGGTTCTTGGTCACGAAATCTTTGCCTAAGCCAATGTCTAGAAGGGTTTTTCCAATGTTATCTTCTAGAATTTTTATAGTTTCAAGTCTTAGAATTAAGTTCTTAATCCATCTTGAGTTGATTTTTGTATAACGTGATAGATGAGGCTCCAGTTTCATTATCCTACATACGGCTAGCTAATTATCCCAGCACCATTTGTTGAAAAGGGTGTCCTTTCCCCACTTTATGATTTTGTTTGCCCTGTATAAGATCAGTTTGGTGTAAGTATTTGGGTTAATTTCTAGGTTCTCTATTTTGTTCCATTGGTCTCTGTGCCTATTTTTATACCAGTACCACACTGTTTTGGTGACTATGGCCTTATAATATAGCTTGAAGTCAGGTAGTGTGATGCCTCCAGATTTGTTCTTTTTGCTTAGTCTTGCTTTGGCTGTGCAGGCTCTTTTTTGGTTCCATAAGAATTTTAGTATTTTTTTTTTCTAATTCTGCAAAAAATGATGGTGGTATTTTAATGGAGATTGTATTGAATTTGTAGATTGCTTTTAGCAGTATGCTCATTTTCACAATATTGATTCTACCCATCCATAAGCATGGGATGTGTTTTCATTTGTTTGTGTCATCTATGATTTCTTTCAGCAGTGTTTTGTAGTTTTCCTTGTGGATGTTTTTTCTCCTTTGTTAGGTATATTCCTCAGTATTTTATTTTATTTTTGCAGCTATTGTAAAAGGGTTGAGTTTTTTATTTGATTCTTTGCTTGGTCGCTGTGGTGTATAAGAAGAGCTACTGATTTGTGTACATTAAACTTGCATCTGGAAACTTTGCTGAATTCTTTTATCAGCTCGAGGAGCTTTCTGGAGGAGTCCTTAGGGTTTTCAAAGTAAATGATCGTATCATCAGCAAACAGTTGACAGTTTGACTTTCCCTTTACTGATTTGGATGCACTCTGTTTCTTTCTCTCGTCTGATTGCTCTTGCTAGGGCTTCCAGTACTATGTTGAAGAGGAGTGGTGAGAGTGGGCATCCTTGTCTTGTTCCAGTTCTCAGAGTGAATGCTTTCAACTTTTCCCCATTCAGTATTATGCTGGCTGTGGGTTTGTCATAGATGGCTTTTATTACATTAAGATATGTTCCTTGTATGCTGATTTTGCTGAGAGTTTTAATCATAAAGGGATGCTGAATTTTGCTGAATGCTTTTTCTGCATCTATTGAGATGATCATGTAATTTTTGTTTTTAATTCTGTTTATGTGGTTTGTCACATTAATTGATTTGCATATGTTAAACCATCCCTGCATCCGTGGTATGCAACCCACTTGATCAGGATGGATTATCTTTTTGATATGCTGTTGGATTCGGTTAGCTAGTACTTTGTTAAGTACTTTGGCATCTATATTCATCCAGGATATCGGTCTGTAGTTTTCTTTTTGGTTGTGTCCTTTCCTGGTTTTAGTATTAGGGTACTGCTGGCTTCATAGAATGAATTAGGGAGGGTTCTTTCTTTCTCTGTCTTGTGGAATAGTGTCAAAAGGATTGGTACCAATTCTTCTTTGAATGTCTGGTAGAATTCTGCTGTGCATCCATCTTGTCCTGGACTTTTTTTGTTGTTGTTGGTAATTTTAAAATTACCATTTCAATCTCACTGCTTGTTATTGGTCTGCTCAGAGTATCTAACACTTCCTGATTTAAGCTAGGAGGGTTGTATTGTTCCAGGAATTTATCCATCTCTTCTAGGTTTTCTAGTTTATGTGTGTGAAAGTGTTCATAGTAGCCTTGAATGATCTCCTGTAATTCAGTGGTGTCAGTTGTAATATTTTCTGTTTCACTTCTTAGTGAGGTTATTTGAATTTTCTTTCTTCTTTTCTTGGTTCATCTTGCTAATGGTCTATCAAGTTTATTTATCTTTTCAAAGAACCAACTGTTTGTTTCATTTATCTTTTGTATTTTTTGTTTGTTTGTTTCAATTTCATTTAGTTCTGCTCTGATCTTGGCTATTTTCTTTCTTCTGCTGGGTTTCGATTTGTTTTGTTCTTGTTTCTCCAGTTCCTCGAGGTGTGACCTTAGATTGTCTGTTTGTGCTCTTTCAGACTTTTTGATGTAGGTGTTTAGGGCTATGAACTTTCCTCTTGGCACTGCCTTTGCTGTATCCCAGAAGTTTTGATAGGTTGTGTCATTATTGTCATTCAGTTCAAAGAATTTGTTAATTTCCATTTTGATTTCATTTTTGACCCCATGCTCATTCAGGAGCAGGTTATTTAATTTCCATGTATTTGCATGTATTTGAAGGTTCTTTTTGGAGTTGATTTCCAGTTTTATTCCACTGGTCTGAGAGAGTGCTTGATATAATTTCAATTTTCTTAAATGTATTGAGGCTCGTTTTATCGCCTATCACATGGTCAATCTTGGAGAAACTTCCATGCACTGTTGAATAGAATGCGTATTCTGCAGTTGTTGGATGAAGTGTTCTATATGTGTCTGTTAAGTCCATTTGTTCCAAGGTATAGCTTAAGTCCATTTTTTCTTTGTTGACTTTCTGTCTTGATGACCTGTCTAGTGCTGTCAGCGGAATATTGAAGTTCCCCACTATTATTGTGTTGCTGTCTGTCTCATTTCTTAGGTCTATTAGAAATTGTTTTATAAATTTGGGACTTCCAGTGTTAGATGCATATATGTTTAGAATTGTGTTATTTTCTTGTTGGACAAGGCCTTTTACCATTATATAATGTCCCTCTTTGTCTCTTTTAACTGCCATTGCTTTAAAGTATCTTTTGTCTTTAGCTATAGGAATAGCTACCCCTTGCTTGCTTTTGGTGTCCATTTGCATGAAATGCCTTTTTCAACCCCTTTACTTGAAGTTTATGTTAGTCCTTATGTCTTAGGTGAGTCTCCTGAAGGCAGCAGATGGTTGGTGAGTTCTTATCCATTCTGCATTTCTGTATCTTTTAAGAGGAGCATTTAGGCCATTTACATTCAATGTTAGTATTGAAATGTGAGATACCATTGCATTCATCATGCTCCTTGTTGCCTGTGTACTTTGTTTTAGTTTTTTCTTTTCGGTTTTTAACTTGTAAGTCCTGTGTGATTTATGCTTTAAAGAGGTGCGTTTTGATATGTTTCCAGAATTTGTTTCAAGATTTAGATATCCTTTTAGCAGTTTTTGTAGTGGTGGCTTGGTAATGGCGAATTCTCTCAGTATTTGTTTGTCTGAAAAAGACTGTATCTTTCCTTCATATATAATGTGTACTTTCACTGGATACAAAATTCTTGGCTGATAATTGCTTTGTTTGAGGAGGCTGAAGATAGGGCTCCAATCCCTTCTAGCTTGTAGGGTTTCTGCTGAGAAATCTGCTATTAATTGGATTGATTTTCCTTTATAGGTTATCTGGTGCTTCTGTCTCACCGCTCTTAAGATTTTTTCCTTCATCTTAATTTTGGATAACCCAATGACATTGTGCCTAGGTGAAGATGTTTTTGTGATGAATTTCCCAGGTGTTGTTTGTGCTTCTTGTATATGCATATCTAGATTTCTAGCAAGGCCAGGGAAGTTTTCCTCGATTATTCCCCCAAGTATGTTTTCCAAGCTTTTAGAATTGTCTTCTTCCTCAGGAACACTGATTATTCTTAGGTTTGGTCGTTTATCATAATCTCAGACTTCTTGGAGTCTTTGTTCATATTTTCTTATTCTTTTTTTCTTTGTCTTTGTTGGATTGAGTTAATTCTAAGACCTTGTTTTTGAGCTCTGAATTTCTTCTACTTGTTCAATTTTATTGCTGAGACTTTCTGGAGTATTTAACATTTCTCAAAGTGTGTCCAAAGTTTCCTGAATTTTTTATTGTTTTTAATTTAAGCTATGTATTTCCTTGAATACTTCTCCCTTCCCTTCTTGTGTCATTTTTTGGATTTTTTTTCACTGGGCTTTGCCTTTGGTCCTTCCCTGATTGGCTTAATAACTAACCTCCTGAAATCTTTTTCAGGTAAATCAGGTGTGTATTCTTGGCTTGGATCCATTGCTGGTGAACTAGTTTGATTATTTGGCGGTGTTGAAGAGCCTTGTTTTGTCATATTACCAGGATTGGTTTTCTGATTCCTTCTCATTTGGGTAGGCTCTGTCAGAGAGAGAGAGCTGAAGCCTAGGGCTGAAGCCTGTTGCTCAGATTCTTTTGTCCTACAGGTGTTCCCTTGATGTAGTACTCTCCCCTTTTTCCTGGGGATGTGGCTTCCTGTGAGCTGAACTGCTGTGATTGTTGTCTGTCTTCTGGTTCTAGCCACCCAGTGAGCCTCCCCAGCTCCAGGCTGGTACTGGGGATTGTCTGCACAGAGTCCTGTGATGTGAACTGTCTATGGGTCTCTCACTCATGGATACCAGTGCCTGTTCCGGTGCAGGTAGTGGAGGGCGCAGTGGACTCTGTGAGGGCCCTTAGATTTGGTGGTTTAATGCTCTATTTTCGTGCTGGTTGACCTCCTGCCAGGAGGTGGTGCTTTCCAGAAAGCATCAGCTGTAGTAGTGTGGAGAGGGACGGGTGGTGGGCTGGGCCCTAGAACTCCCAAGATTAAATGCCCTTTGTCTTCCACTACCAGGGTGGATAGAGAAGGACCATCAGGTGGGGTTGGGACTAGGTGTGTCTGAGCTCAGACTCCTTGGGTGGGTCTTGCTGTGGCTGCTGTGGGGGATGGGGGTGAGACTCCCAAATCACTGTAGTTATGTACCTAGGAGGATTATGGCTACCTCTGCTGAGTCTTGCAGATAGTCAGGGAAGTGGGGGAAAGCCGGCAGTCACAGGCCTTACCCAGCTCCCACACAAACTGAATGGTGGGTCTCACCCCCACTGTGCCTCCCCCAACAGCCCCAAGTCTGTTTCCAGACGAAGGGCCAGACAGACTTGAAAACTTGCCCAAGGCTTTCCTCCTCTCAGCTGCTAAAGAAAAGGGCTTTAGTTCTTCACCCTGCCTGTGAAGTTGGCTTGCCGGATTCGGGCCCTCCCCTGGGTTCTGGCCAGGAGGCTTCTCACCCCATTCAAATTGTTACAAAGTCCAGCTAAAGAATTCCTTCTCCCTATGGCATTCCTGCTCCTCTGGCCAATCTCCCGATGGATCCCTGTGGTGTCAGGCAAAAATGGGTTGCTTGGGGGACCCAGGGAGCTCTCAGGACCTTTCTGCTGCTTCCTCTACCCCTGTATTTCACTTGGCTCGGCTCTCTAACTTGACTCAGCTGCAGGTAAAGTTGGAAACTTCTCCTGGAAACAGACCTTCAACTTCTCCTGTAGGGGTGTGTGTTCAGGAGAGGAGGGTCTCCCTTTCCCACTTCCACAGTTGAGGTACTCACAGTATTTGGGGTGTCTCCTGGGTCCTGCAGGAGCAGTCCCCTTCCTTCAGAGGGTCTGTTGGTCCTCTCAGGATTGCTGGTTTGTTCTCGCATTCAATCTGGAGCTAAAATTCACGATGCTAGCCTCTGCATGCTGCTCTGTCCAGAGCTGCAATCTAGTCCTGCCTCCCATCCACCATGATCCCCACAAGTAAGTTTCAATTAGTGTCCGTGAGTTATAATCAAGATGATAACTCCATACACTTCAAGCCAAGACTTCTATTAATCTTTTATATGTTAAAATACAAATCATCATTTAGCAATGTTTACTGGACATATTTCTGCAAAGAAATCTCTTACTAGTTTCTGGATTAAAATTATACTTGATTGTATCCCCCCAAAATTTGGACCTACTCATGGTTGTTAAAATGGGAAAGGAGAAAGTAAGATTTTGGTTTAATCATTCTATTTTGTATGAGTTTGTAGGAGGTATTAGACATTATCTGTTTCAAGTACAATAAAAAAAGCTCTAAAATTATGTAAGCATTTCAGTTTTAGTTTGCTGAGGACTATAGCATGCTATAGTGGAGTAATTACTGCATCAGAGTCAGAATCCATTGGACTTCTGTTTTTCCCTCTATAAAATAAAAATGGGACTAATAGAATCCCTAAAATTCTATCATGTCATTGGAAAACTTGCATGTGCTTTGCAGGTAAGGGATTTAAGAACGATATTTGCTATAAAAAAATGTGAGATGAGTATTATTTTCCCACAGGAATAAGATGACCAGTTGCTAAATATCAGTGGGTTATGTTCTCTATTCCTAGACTTTCCATTTCCTTCATGAACTCTTATCGGTCCATCTTTCTGCAATCACTCAAGAGGTCTGTATGTGCTTTCCAGATTTCTTCTCTTGGCTTCAGAAATTTTATTTTGGTTTTGTTCCAGCCTATATTTTATTTGTTTATGTAAAACTTGTCATTACTCCTCTTCCTTTTCACTTCTTTTTGTGATTTGCTGCTACTATTTTGTGTTTCTTGACAGAGGTAAGTCATGTACTGTTCACCTGTTTATAGCTCTATTTCTAGCCAGCTCTTCTGCCTAAACATTCAGACTCATTTTCTCTCTCTAAAACTGACCTTAAAACTAATATTTGCTTTTCAGCTTATAGTTCAGTATGTCTGTAAAGTTTTTGTTATACTATTGTCTCATGGACCAGAGATAAACAAATGGTATTACATTATAATGCTCTAATACAATCAACTGTTGCATGAATGAAGTGTCTTTCAACGAATAACACTATTTGTCAAGCAGGTATAATTCCATTTTGACTAATGGAAAGAATTTTGTATCCTTCAATTGATGAAAGTGAAGATTTTACAGATCAAAGTTTTAATTAAAAAAAATGAGTACTGAAAATCACAATGCCTGCAAGTGTTTAAATATAGTATAGGAGCTTCTGGAGAAACACATACACAAATAATTTTTCTTATTGTGTACAGATATTTTATTCTTCATGGCTTGTTAAACAATGAAAATGAACATTCAGTAATGATATTTAAATTTTGTTTGATGGGTGGGTATGTTTGTGAGTGTGTGTATCATGATGAGGGGTGGGTACATGCACTTGATTTATTTCCTATTTTCTTCTTCTTTCTGCTCCTTGCATTTTGCTGGAGGACCATGAATGCTTTATTTTCTCAACCATGTCTACTCCCCCAATGACAAAGAACATTGAGGAACTACATGGATAGAAAAGGCAAGAGCTCTAATGAGGTCTTTAAAAAGGACTCCGTTGGGTAGTCAGAGTAGGGTACGATAGTTATTTGATTTAAAATGAAGTCCTTAATGGCTTCTATCACTAATACATTCTGAATTGATTATGTGAGTGTGGGATGCTTGCAAAGAATGGAGAAAACTGCCAAATACAGACTGGATTTGTCTGAAAGGCTTTTAGAAGAGGGGGTAGAAACATAAGTAAATATGTGTATATGAAATATATAGAAGGAAATGGGTAACTGTGTGCATATGCTACTATTTTCTACTATGGTAGGATTTCTGTACAGAAACAGCCCAAGGAATCATATCTCTAATTTTTTACATGTTATGTGCCCAAGGAAAGGTGTAATTAATAGTGCTAAGAATCCAAGCAGATTACCCTTATATTTTTTCAAATTGATGCCTTCTACCTCATCTCATTTAATGCTCACAACAGGCCTGTGAGGTAGAGGCTCCTGTGAAGATAGAGATCCTGAGTCTCAGCATGGTTAAGTAGCAATCTGCCTTGGATTACACAGCCAATGAGTGGAAGGGCTAAGGATAAAACATGGCTCATAACCAAGTGTCCTGTCTATTTTTTGTAATAAAATTTTATTATTGTATTATAATTTAGTTAAGAATCTTGCATGTACATAAGCATATGAAGAAGAAAACAAGTTACAGCATGATGTCATCACCCAGAAATATCAACTACTAATGTTTTGGTTTATTTCCTTTCAGATGCTTGCATGGGTAGACAGAAGACAAGAATTGAGGTTATCATTGCAATCAGAGTTTTGTGCCTTGTTTTCCTCTTTGTAATACAATATGAACTTTTTATCATGTCATTAGTCTTCAGAATTATAATTTTAAACTCTCAATGCCTTTCTCCTGGTTCATGCCACCACTTTTTAAAGGAATTCATCCATCATTGGTGACAGTACAAAATGGAAAGATGACATTTGTCAGCATTTTAAGAGCCTTCTAATACTCATGATCATATTGTCATGGGGAGGTGTCACTTTACTGAGTTTTGTTTTGTTTTTATTTTTTGTTCTGTTTCATGTTTTTCACAGAGGCATGGAGAGAAAGATCTCTAAGCTGTTAGGTTTTAAAGCAGACCCTGCTACCATTTTTAATTCTAGACTCGTCACGATCTTCTCTCTGTGATTTACCTATAAAGTAGGAGTGCCCCTCACTGGTGAGGGAAGGATTCAATGAAGATTCAGGATCCCTTAATATGTAGGACTTTGGCTGAGGAAATAAAGGATAGGCTAGGATTTTCCAAGTTATCTCTACCATGGCACAGGTAATAGTGAGTCTTATGCCAGGCTTCCCACATAGGTGGATGTGTTGATGGATTATTGCTCTTGTAAATATACTTCTGTATATATCCTTTGGTAAATTAACAGGCGGTCAGCACTCCTAGGTTTCCATGTTGCTTTGATTCTCATTGCCATATAACTCAGACCCAGTCATTTCCTCAATGTGGTTTCACCTCTAAAATGAAAATGTTGGATTAGATGATCTCCTTATTCCTACAAGTTCTAAAATTGTTATACATCTATTGTATGCTGTTCAGTAAATGGAGGACCAGACATGAGCCCTGTAATGCAGCTCCACAGGCAGTGATGGGGAAGTAGAAAACATTTTCTAATTTCCGTTAACCCCTTCCCCCATCTACTCTATCTCCGGAATTATTTTTTTAGAAACCAAGTGCTTCTTGACTTTTTGCAAAACAGTATTTTGATGAGTTAATTTAAAATAGGTCAGCAACATATGGACTCTATTTTACTTGAAATGTCCAGTGGTTTAAAAATGAAACGAGATCGCGTCACTGCACTCCAGCCTGGGCGACTGAGCGAGACTCCATCTCAAAACAAAACAAAACAAAAAAAAAACAAAAACAAAACAAAACAAAAAAACAATTAAACGAAGATTTTGGCAAATGTTTTTAAAAGTATCTTGAAACTTAACCCAGGTTTTCTGTGCCTGTCCCTTTATAAGAATGTGATTACTGTTCTTGTCTCTTTAAATACTGAAGCCTGCAGTACCTATTACAATTGCATGTCCACTAAAGAACAAGTAGGCATCAGCTGATAATCATACTGCATTGTTATTATTATTATTATTTTTAGACAGAGTCTCACTTTGTTGTCCATGCTGAGGTGTAGTAGTGCGATCTCGGTTCGCTGCAACCTCTACCTCCTGTGTTCAAGCAATTCTCCCACCTCAGCCTCCCAAGTAGCTGGGACTACAAGTGCCTGCCACCATGCCCGGCTAATTTATGTATTTTTAGTAGAGACAGGGTTGGGATTATAGTTGTAAGCCACTGCACCCAGCCCATAGTGCATTATTGAAAGGGAAAAATGCCTGCATAAGCAAGCACAGTGTAGCTTATCAATTAAAAAATAGTAGCTAGGGCCGGGCGCGGTGGCTCAAGCCTGTAATCCCAGCACTTTGGGAGGCCGAGACGGGCGGATCACGAGGACAGGAGGTCGAGACCATCCTGGCTAACACGGTGAAACCCCGTCTCTACTAAAAATACAAAAAACTAGCCGGGCGAGGTGGCGGGCGCCTGTAGTCCCAGCTACTCCGGAGGCTGAGGCAGGAGAATGGCGTGAACCCGGGAGGCGGAGCTTGCAGTGAGCTGAGATCCGGCCACTGCAGTCCAGCCCGGGCTACAGAGCAAGACTCCGTCTCAAAAAAAAAAAAAAAAAAAATAGTAGCTAAAGCAAAAAGAAGAAATATCAGTTGAAGCAGCTACTTTATTAGTAATGCGTGATAGCGCTATACGCAGACAAGTAGGAATAGTCTTCTACTTACATCTATTCTTAATTAATCTTGAATCCCTAACAGGCTTTTCACTGAAAATTCCATTTTGCTCATTTGGATATCAGACCCTGTTTGTAAGATGCGATTTAGTTTTCTCCTAGCTACGGCCTAACCTTTTCTCTCAAGACTTTTAAAAATGAATATTTCATAGCATCATTTGCCTTCCTTTGTAACTAGAGTGTTTTGGAAGGCTACGAATAAGAAAACAAGTTGCAAAGCCAGGCAGAATCCCTCCTCTTACTTCTATTGTATCAATCAGAATGTTGTTTTTTTCTAGAAGGATCAATGCCATTTGTCTGTTGGAGCACATTAAACCCCTGCCTAAAGGATTCAGGCTACTGTTTTCTCTTCCAGAAAGGAATTACCACAACCATACAAGTCAGCGTAGTAAGAAGCTAAGAACATTTTATCAATTCTTTCATTCATTCATTCATTCATTCACTCACTCATTCTGCATTTCCTGCAACTTTCTATCCTGGGTAGGAGATAGATAAGTTAATAAGCAGTGACGATACCAAGCTCTCTAATAGAAGGATGATGCAAGGAGGGGCTTACTGCCATCAGGCAAGGCTTCTCATATTCAATTCCCTTCTGGCAGACTGAGGGCCAATCACTGGTAGAGACTAGTTGGAATTGACATCCCAACGAGGTAGAAACAGATTGTACCAAAGCATGGAAATGCAAAAGGATCTGGCCCACTTTGGAAAGAAATTCAGGCTGTGTAGTCATTGACATGGTGGCGGAGAGGTAGATGAACTGGGGATGGGGTTTCTAGATACAGAGAAGCATTAGATATTTGATTATTTCTCTAAGAAAAATACAAATAATTTTCAATGACCCTATGAATTCTACACGAAGCTCTCCTGACTCACACACCCTGAGACATTTATATCAATAAAAGTTATTGTTGGCAGTAACCAAGACTCCTCATGAACTCCTACTCACCCTTCAAGACCTAACTTAAATAGCACTTTTGTAAGGAAACTTCCCTTGATCCTGACTTTATGTCCCCTCTCAGAGCACTGCTCAAACATCATCTTTTGCTCTAGGCTGACTTGCCTATATTGCTCACCACCGTATCTCAAAGTTTAGCAGGGTGCCTGGCCCCTAGAAAGAGCTTGACAAATAATTTTTGAATGAACAAAAGAATATACATTATGCCCGTTACAACTCTATGAAGGATACAGGTACAACCTTGAGCACTCATGCAAAAAAATACTGTAGCTAAAAGAGTAAATGGAAGTAACACAATTTGAATCTTTATTATACGACATTTAACTTAAAAGCACCAAGTTGAAAGTTTTTGGTTTTTGATTCATCTTTCAAAGCCTAGAGTCACTTTCCAAATAATCTACCTGGGACTATTTTGTTGTTTACACATCTCTTTATTTATTTTTTTCTACTGTTATTTTCATTAACAACAAATACTTTAATATCATACTAAACTGAGCTACATTAGATCAACTTGAAATCTTTTAGACTCTCCAAAGCTGGGCATTACATATTCAAAACAGGACCTAATGTTTCAGAGCTTCATATTCTACTATAATTATATGGTTCAATGCAAGTGATTATATCTCTTCTTCAGTAACGGGCTGAAAAGTTTTGGTTTGCTGGTTCTCTCATAATTTACTGCCTAGGTATAATAGGCCAGTCTTGCGGAAAAAAAGATGATAAATGATGCTGGCTGGGAATCATAGATTTATTAAATTTCTATCAAACAGTGCAACAAAAAAAATCTGCTTAAGTTAGAAATGGGCTCAAATTTTTTAATCAAAATTCATGAGTCCTGATGCTTGGTTCAGTAGGTCCGAGGAAGGCTTGAATTGAAGACTGATTAAAGAAAATAAAAGGCTTATTTGAAGTAATTTTTCAATGACGGCTTTTAATTGGATGTTAAATCAAATTCTTATCTGCCTTTCTGCAGATAGCACATTATATAAAATACAGTTAGCGGCACTACCACTGTAACGGATACACTGAATAACAATTGACTTCTCAGTTTACACTGAGAAGGTAGAAGGACTGTGTTTGTCAGCCTGTCAGAAATTAAGTATGTAAATTAGTGCTTAAGTGTATGAATATGAATATGATTTACAAGAGGCTTGGAGTATTGTTGGGGAAAATACTGAAGTTTCTCTTTCCCCTTCAAGGTTAACAAGTACTCAGTGACCTTTACAGACAGCGTGCAGCCATGAGTGTGTTAGCGTGTGTACCCACGTGTGCATTTTTCCACTGAACTTGGGCTGGGAGCTTAAATACTCCCAAAGAGCAAATACCGGACTTATTCTCTAATGTCCCTTTCTGCCATCCATGAATGTCAGCCCATAAAAGCAATTTCATTAGCATTTTCTTATTTGCCAATATAAGCAGTCAGTGTGGTACTAATAATGGGTCCTTATCCCTCCTTTGCAGAGGATGGGTACTGTGCCCTGTGGAAGGAAGATGGGCTACTTTGACTGGGGGACTCAGAGAGCACCCTGGCCAGCAAATGTAAGCACTTGAGAACCTATTTGGGAAAAATGGTTGGCATTCCTGAAAAAGTGCTTAACCTTTTGCAGGCCATAGTGGGGATGGGGGCGGAACAAATTCATCTTTCACAGCTGACTGAGATGAGAGTGGTTTGCAAGAGTTAATGGAACTTTTGTAAGTACTGAATTAACTCCCAGGATAGCATCTACAGATTGAGGGAATGGACTTTGCATAGAATGGTTTTCTCAAGTACATTTTTAATGGTAGATCTTTAGTAGACAGCTCATTAATTTCATGATTCATTGCCATGAATAATATCCTTTAGGTTTAGGAAAATTTTCTCCCATTTTTATTCTAATTTTTGGAGGAACTGTAAAAGCTGTGCTTCATAGAATTTAAAAAGTGGAAACCCCAGTACATAGCTTAGTTATAAATACATATTAGTTTCTCTGTTGCCCTAAACAGAATAGCTTCTGTGTTGGCTTTCCATGTTTGAATACTCATAATATCATCATTTTGCTGATTGAGAATTATTATTTAAACTAGTGAAATTTATGTTGCCTTCCTAAATAGTCTTTTTTACTTTTAATTTTAGAAACAGAGTCTAGCTCCATCACCCAGGTTGGAGTGCAGTGATGTGATCATAGCTCACTATAGCATCAGACTCCTGGGCTCAACAGATCCTCCCACTTCAGCCTTCCAAGTAGCTGGGACTTCAGGTGCATGCCACCGTTCCCAGCTAGTCTGCTCCATTGCATATTTTCATTACCACTTTTAGAGTTAAGTTATTTTAATTGACAAATTCTAAATTGCATTAATAATAATAATACCTACATCTGCTATATATTGAGTGCCTCATTTGGGTCAGGCTAGTTACTTGATATTGATGGTTAACAGTAGCTTGTGGTAAGTGCTGTAGTGCCTGAGGAATATTCCAAGGCCATATGGTCAGAAGTGGCCCAGCAGGCATTGCAGCCCCACTTGGATTGACCCCAGACCCTATGTGCTGCACCATAATGTAGCATGCTTCTGTCCATCGAATCTTCACAGCACTTGCAAGGTAGTTGGCATTAAGCATCTTTTACAGATGATAAAACTGAGGCTCAGGAATGATAAGTAAACCAGAACACAATTAAGACATTGGTGAGAAATTTGAGCAAAAAGTATTCCATTTCCACCCTTCACCCACTGCCTCCTCCTCACCTTACACTGTGAGCACTTTCTCCACCATGATGTTGAGGGCCTGCACTATATTTATTTATTAAGACGGAGTTTCGCTCTTGTTGCCCAGGCTGGAGTGCAATGGTGCAATCTCGGCTCACTGCAACCTCCGTTCCCCGGGTTCAAGCGATTCTCCTGCCTCAGCCTCCCGAGTAGCTGGGACTGCAGGCGCCTGCCATCACATCTGACTAATTTTTTGTATTTTTAGTAGAGACGGGGTTTCTCCATGTTGGCCAGTCTGGTCTCGAACTCCTCGAACTCAGTTCGAACTCCTCGAACTCAGGTGATTTGCCTCTCTCTGCCTCCCAAAGTGCTGGGATTACAGGCGGGGCCACCGTGCCCAGCTGCCTGCACCCTTAACATTTATTCAGAGACTCCTATGCAGTCATGTCTCCTGGGACCTCATCTTTGTTGATTTTATTTTTTGGGGGGAATAGCATTTGACATTTTCCCATCCTTCTTTTGAAGACTCTTGACATTGTATTTTCTTGGCTCTCATCCCGCCTGTCTGTCTGTCATTTGCTGTTTTTCCCTTCCATCCCTCAGCATGAGGTATCATTTCAGTACTTTAACTTTGAGCCTTATCAGTCATCAGATGTAGTCATTCTCTTACCCAGTCATTTCTTACTGTGCCATCTCTCCCAGACTGCTGTCTCATACTTCTAGCCATGCTCTACTTGTGTCAGATTTGGATTTAAATCTGGATCCTGTGTAACCCTGGAAAACTCAATGAACATTTGTACGCCTCTGTTTTCTCATTTGTAAACTGGGAATGATAATAGTTCTTCATAGTGTTAAATGAAGTGTGATATTTATAGGGTTAAATCGTTCTTGCAAGGATTAAAAAAATGAGATGGTGAAACCGGAGAACTGAACACAGTGGCATGCACAAAATAAGCAGTCAGCAAATGGTAGCTCTTTTTCTTGTTACTAGCATCCACTTTTGGGTCACATGGCACAAGTTGCCTTGCATTGTCATTCTTAATGGCCATATCTTGTCTCCATGAGAGACCATGAGCAACTTGAAGCTATAGATACCCATATATCATTCTGCCTCAATCAAAAGGCATATTCTTGACTTGTCTTTTGATAACAAGCATTTAGAGTGGTTTATTTTCATTCTGTGAGCTGAGTATAACAATTTATACTTATTTCCAAATCCTCCAGTGTTTGCTGACTATAATTGAAACCACATAAAGATGTTCTGTTTAAATCCCATAAGTAATAATTCTGTGCTAACAACATTTTTGAATATTTCAAGGAAATAGCTAGTTTCTCCAGAGAATTGCTAGTATCACCAACATTTTTGGTGAGGTTTTTGTCTTTGTTTACTTTTGTAGCCAGTTTGAAATGCTAGATGTGGACTGCTGTGGACAGGATGAAAACCAACAACAAAGTTCTCTAGCTAGTTCATTAGCTTCATTATGATGTATGTGAGAGCTAGATTATTCCCTCTATGCAATAGTTGTGTTTTCTGAATGAGGGAGTTGCTTTGGGAATGAGGTGCCTGTGGTACTTCTAGGGCATTCAGGATTTCCAGATTTGTAAACAGTTAAGCACAATATTATGATGCCCTAATCACCATGACAGAGAACACATGGTCAGACTGGCCTTTCTGTAGGAGAAAGCACATTACAGGATAAGAATGTGCTAAGCAACCTCTAGTAGATAGGGCTTGTTCTCTGGATAAATATGCCTATTGTGATTGTGTGGGCATGTCAGTGGACATGAAGAGTTTCTGATTAGAAAGCCTATGTTGTTTGGGTAGCCAAATAGCAGGTGCTTTAAAAATGGTGGTATTGACACCCATCACCATTTCTTAACGAGGCCTCATGGATTCTGCCTAGTTAATTTGCCTGCTCTCCCTGACATGATTTATTTGTTCACTCTCCGTGCATGTTGTCTTATTTCAATTGGGGCTGCTGTAACAAAGTACCATAAACTAGAAGGCTTATAAACACTAGAAATTTATTTCTCACAGTTCTGGAGGCTGAGAAGTCTGAGATCACAGCACCAGCAGATTTGATGTCTAGTGATGTCCTCTTACATTTTTAGTATCTTCTTGTCGCAATCCTTGTATGACAGAAAATGCAGAAAAGCAAGGCAGCTCTCTGAAGCCTCTTTTATCAGGGTACCAAACCCATTCATGAAGGAGGAGCCCTCATGACCTAATGACCTCCCAAGGGCAACATCTTCTAATACCATAGTATTGAGGGTGAGGATTTCAATATATGAATTTGGGGGAATGTAAACTTTCAGACTATAGTACATGTACTATTCCCACTGCCAGGAATACCATCCTGTTTTCCCTGCTAATAATCGACTGTACCTTTGACAACAGAGCAAACAAGTTATAATATGAACTTTATGAGTCATTGTCTTTTATTTGCTGCTAGGCTTTCCACTACCTTTGTATCCAGTACTCACCAGGATGTCTTGAACCCAGGATGAGCTCTCTTAATGTCTGTAGAAGGGAGGAAGAGAAGGGAGGAGAAGTGGGCATTTAGTCAAACCACCGGGGAAATCAAACAACTTGTTAATAATCCCAACTATGGAGTTTATCCATCTAGTTCTAGTCCTAAATAGCATCCCAATTTTTTTAAAAAATGGATTTCAAGTGAGAGAATGTCATGTTCACATTAGTATTGAATGAGCCACAGCATGTCCCTGATTTAATTATGTTATGTGAAAATTTAAGTAGTGACGTAAGAACATATCACTTTGGGGACATTTGCTGTTTTTTGATTTAACCTTTGTGGCAGCAGAAACCATCTCCTCATTGAAGACCCCTAATGAAAGCTGGCAGAAATTTGTGTTTTTATTTTAACTTCATGGAAGAAAAATAATATGTTACTTACATAGATATGTTTCTAACTATAGCTTTTTCGTTATACTATTTTAATTGTCTTCTTAAATGCAATATTTGACACGCTGCCAGAAACTTCTCAATGATTTCTTCATTGAGCAAAGGATTTTTAGACATCAACTATATTTGTTAAAACTGTACACTTTTGCAACATTAAAACTCAATCTTTTCTCCCAGGGTCACGTTGTAGCTTACATTCCTCCTTTCCCAGGACACATCATGCCCCTCTGCATAAATGTGGAGGGTGAGGTAGGGAGAGCTTGAGCAGCCATTTGTAAGGCTCACTTCTTTTTAAGCTTTAAGACCTTGGGGATGTTGTGATGATATAGCTGTTTGTCTGTTGGGGAGGAAATAGGATTAAATGAAATGAAACCATACCAGAATCACTCAAGTCCACATTTTTATAGTATGCATAATCTACTTTTTTTCTGGAAGTCATGAAAGATGTTTTTTATTTCTTGTTTTGCAAAAATAGCCACCTCTGGGATTGATAATACTAGTTTAAATTCTTCAAAAGAATCCATGAATTGTAACTGCTCTGATAGTTCTGCAGCTATTTATAAATTTGTGTTTTTGCTGAGAAAAATATAAGCTATGGAGTAAATTTTAAGTGCAATTATATACCCTTGGAGGAAACTTTTGAGGCAGTATCATAAATGGACTTATGGGGCAACCTCCTGATAATATGGGACAGCTGATTCTATAACATATGCATCTGGTCATATATGCTTTTGCACATTTTCATTTATCTCATTAAACCCATTCTGACATATTTTTCATGTAATAGCTTTTCTGATAACTTTGGTTTGTAAAACATTAATATTGTATCTTTTGGGGGAAGACAATGATGTCTCTGTTTTAATCTCCTGTAGGTACGATGTGTATCCTGCACTTTACCGAGTGGCAGAAGGCACAGCTTGTCACCATTAATTGTGACTGGGATATGTTGTTGATGCTGAGACTCTATCCAATGTCCTGAACTGAAAAGTTTTCCATAGACCACTGACAAAAATAGGCCATGGAGTCTGTGTTCCTTCAGTTTAGTTCTACATTCCATGGAAGCCACTGCTACCTGGCCTATTGCTTAGCCTTTCAGACATCTCTCCCATTCCTTCTGAATACACAATTGGCTCTCGATCTTAGTACACGTGTCTAATTAAGGTGTGCAGAATACGAACTCCAGAACCTCCCAATATTTAGGCAAATTCTTTTGTGCTTGAGGGAGCAAGGCGATAAGTGGGGGTTTGATCAAGAGCTTCCCATCCAATCAATCATGGCTATGATCAAGAGTAGACCACAAAAGAGGAAGGCATAACTATAAGCTTCCAAATCACTGAACCTAGTAAAACTATTTTCCAAATCCTATTAAAAGAGCATTAAGATACAATACACATTGATTATACAATAGACGCCATTATGCCACATACAATATGCAATAAACACAAGTAACCATGCTATGTAACACTTTTTATCTCTATTAATCTAATAAGCAAGCTCTAACAAGCATTAATTCAACAGTAAGTACCAGTAATTATGTTAGGCTTCTTAGAATCCTAAGAAACTTTGGAGGATTGATTTGGTTTTCCACGTATTTTTAAAGTTTTTTTTTTTTCCCTCTGGGAAACATGAGCTGATAACTGTTTTCTTCCTGTCAATACATGTCCGTGTAGCAAAGACCATCAGGAAGGCATGAAGAGGGCAGGAAATTTATTTGCTTTGAGGATCCAGAGACTGTCTATGGGCTCCTTCTTGGGATCCAAACATCTGACCTTTCTTAATCTCAACTAATGGAAAGAGTCACCTTTCACCTCTTCTTCCTGTGTGGCCCCTCCCACTATCCCCTTTCCCTACACCAGGAGGATAGAGTCTTATTACAGAATCCATTCAGTGTTTGTATGTTGATTATACATTGTTGAAGGAATAGTCAACCATTGTTAAAAGGGGATGTATAAAGTGCTGAAAAGTGGTGACTTGTGATTAAAGGTGTTCCCCTTCTTTCTTGTTGAGAGACTGTTCAATTCAACTGTATAATTAAAGAATACAAGAGAAATAACACACATAACCCCCGCCCTCCAGAAGCTCATAATCTATTATGAAGACTAAGAGAAATATACAAAGGATTACAATGAAGTAAATAACAGAATTCTTCCTTATAACATCTTTAAGGATTCTGAATAAGTTGGATGAAGGCATCAACATGCTGATTGAGTTCATGCTCTCATAGATGGGCTTTTCATGTTGATTGTAGTGGTGATTACATTTTGTAACTGTCATAGCGAGCGTAGGAGTCAAAGAGATAGATTAATATTTGAAACTTCCTGATTGCTTTCCATCTTGGCATCAGGTTATCATTTTAGTTGCACTTATACCAGAAACTCCCATGTTCAAACACTTCCTTCCATGTTATACATTTAGCCTTATCTTGATTAAGACTGAAACTGCGTTCGTCACTTTTGTTTTCAAATCATCGTGACACTGAGACAGTTCAATGGTTTGTCTGTGCTTAATTATGATATTCAGTTACAGAAAAACGTTTCCGTTTTTTTCCAATCTGCCTTAATCAGGGCCTTAATTCTGACCTCCTGGCTCTGAGTCATGTTGTATTTGCTCCTCAACGAAATAGGAAAGCAGTCCCTATTCAGGTTACACTAAATCACAAAGTGATGGGGGGTGACAGGTTCTGCAGCAAGTTAGAATCACATGCTGTTAGATTTTTGCCTGTATGGACCAAATTCTAACAGAAAAGTAAGAAAAAGAGGAGGTCACTGCATATGTCCAGATACTCTGAAGTGAGATGACAGCATTAGAGTGACAGCATCTTATTCTTCAGGCAAAGGAAGTATACAGGAGTTCTAATTAGAAAATCAAAAGTACTCAAACATTATTTAAATTATCATACGGTAAAATATCCAGTGATTATCTGTCATCTGTCTGTCTATCTGTCATCTATCTGTCTATCCAGGCATCCATCTTTCTGCTTCTGTTTACTGAGCCATCGTATGGGATATTTCATAAATTTTGCTTCGAACACCCAAATATCTTCCCTGAAACAAATATGCTATTGGTCATCTGAGCCCTTTGCTCCTTCAAGGAAAATTAGTGGAGCAGAACAACTGAAGTTGAAACACTGGCTAGTTTTGATGTTTATAATTAGAGATTGTTTACAAGCTTGATGGACTGGACTTGAGCCAGGAAAGTATTAAAAGAGGCTGGGCCCATATCATTGTGGAGCAATGTAGGATAGGGGATTCATATAAAATAGGCTTTAGAATATAACAGCCTGCATTCACATTCAGGAACTGTCTCTTTCTAGTTGTAGGGAAGATATTTAACTGCCCTGAGTCTCACTTCCATTATCTGCAAATTGGGAACAATAATAGTGCCTACCTTAGAGGGTTCTTTAGGATCACATGAAATAAACCATGTGAAGTGCTTAGCACAAAAATTGGCTGTGCTGTATATGTGCTAACATTTATATAGAGCTGGCTTGGTGAAAGAATGGCACTGGCTAAGACTGGTGGGAGGTAAGAACAGTTAGCAAATTAATACAGTGAGCTTCTCTCCTTGCGCTGTGTAACTTGAACTGGGAATGATTTCATATGAAAGAGTTAACTGTGCTTTCTACTTTGCTGGTGAATTATGAGAATTCTGAACTTTATGATTTTGGAATGTGAACATTTCTTTTGATAGTGGTGATTTGTGTCCTTTATAATCTGCAAATAATCAACCTATTTATTTGAAATAAAAAAGAAGGCAATTCAAGAATTGATTTATTTCCCTCTGACATCTCAGTAGTAGTACATTTGAATCTTCATTCATTCACCATGTCTAAATCATATGAAAACCTACCCAGGCATGATGAATGAAGGTATAGTTTTGAATTTTAAAAATAAAATATATGAAACAGATGTTTGCAGCAAGCTTCCTCACTTTCTCGATGATTAGATATAGGTGGTGCTGACTGAATATTTTGAGGGCTCATCTGGCAGCTTAAGCACAAAGTGCATGCTTGCAAGTTAGCAACTAGAATATAAGAAGTTGAGACACATAAATGTAGTAAGTGAATGAAAAGTGGAACTTTTGATTTCTCAAGTCATTACATTTGACCTGTTGACCCCTGGTCAGTGTGGGAGTTCATAAATGTCAGAGAACAACAACATAACATGAGCACATGGAATCCAACAAAAGGGTCAGGAGGGGAACATAATATGAGGAGGGTGAATATTAAAATCATATTCAATTTAAATTCATTCTGATATATTTAGAAAATATTCAGTTCTGTAACAATCTTACCCCAAGCTATAATATAGCATTGGCCACCGTGGCCAGGACTATATTAAAGTTCTATTTGGTATAGATCAGGAGTTTGCAAATTACAAATGCTTGTTTTTACAAATAAAGTATTGTCAGCACACAAATATACCCATTCATTTACGTATTGTCCATACTTGCTTTAGCACTGCAAGGGTAGAGTTGAATAGTTGTGACAGAGACCATATAGCCCACAAAGCTGAAAATGTAGTATTTGGTCTTTCACAGGAAAGTTTGCTGGCTGCAATTTTAGAGGAACAAGAAAAAAGTTATCATACACATGTATGCCTATATGTGTGTCTATGTATACGTGTGTACTATATGTGTGTGTATACCCATATATTCAAAAATACAGTTTAAAGTACCATATATACATATTAATTAGAAAATTATAAAGAGTACTATACCATGCTACTAGCATGGTAGTTGGCTCTCAGTTGGTGCCCAATGAATGAGAGTTATTAGTATTAAAAATAGTCTGCATAAAAGGTAACCTAGATTAGATCTTTAAAAAGTGTTTTGGATCATCAAGGACTATTTTATAAAGAAACTGAGGAGCAGGAAGACTTGTTCATTTTTGGTAAAATGAGAACTAACCCGTCTTTACTCTTTGCCAGAATTGAACACAATCATTGACTTAATAAGACTTAAAAATCCTCAAACCATTTAAAAAATCTATCTTTCACTCTTGTTTTTGTTGTTATGCTTTATAATTATTCAAAAATTTAACCTTTCATGCATCTCTGTGCTTTATAAGCTGGGAAGAGAACCAGCAATATCAAAAAACAAAAGTCTGTTCTCAGAATAACTGCAATTTTGTCAAAACATGCAATGTCCCAAATGCTACCATGGAGCTCATTTGAATTTATTCATATATTTAGATGAGGTCAGGTGACATTGATAACTATCTGAGTAATCCATTTTACATTTTGCCTGCCATTATTAAAAACTACATATTTGCATTATTTAGCATGATCCTATGTAGGGCAAAGCCTCACACTGAGCAATCTGGTTGATTCCAGTGTATTGTATTAAAGCAAAAAACCATGTAGGTAGGGGCAGAATGCAAGAAGCAGAGTATGAAGCTCTTGAGAGTAATGTATAGAACAATTTTCTGAGGCCAAGTGTTAGCTTGGAAAATTTGAGGGAAGAACTGTCAATCTAAATGTCAGGTTATTTGAAACAACATGATTCTTAAGACACAGAAACACGTTTCTCAAATATTGCATAGCAGTTTTTTGTGATTTTATTTGTTTAGTTTTAAGGTTGGCCCTTTGGCAGACATTTTCTGTAACTTTTTTTTAATAAAAATGATAGAAGTTGATTGTGGAACATTGGGAAACTGCGGAAATGAATAAAAACTAGAATGAAAATCACCCATAATCTCATCAATAAGCAATAACCACTGTAGATA
Organism: Chlorocebus sabaeus; assembly: GCF_047675955.1. Taxonomy (NCBI): domain Eukaryota; kingdom Metazoa; phylum Chordata; class Mammalia; order Primates; family Cercopithecidae; genus Chlorocebus; species Chlorocebus sabaeus. Next base: position 7,211,359 of record NC_132933.1, on the reverse strand, counting down.
GCTCAGTGATATCTATGTCTCCATCTGGTTATTTATCTCCCCCAAACAGAATAATCGTGTGTATATGGTTTTCTGTCATGCCTTTTTGAGCATTTTCACTTATCATTAATTTTTAAAACTTGAAGGAAGACCTTCTATATAAGATTATGGAACATGATTACATTTTTGATTTAACCTTTCCCCTTTTGTTGAACATTTAGACATTTCCATTCTTTGGTATTGTAAATAGAGCTGCAATAAATAGCATTTTGCATAAATCATTTCATGCATGTTTGGTTTTTCTCCCTTAGAATAAAATCCTAGAAGTGGAATGATTGGATCAGAGAGTATGAACATTTTTAAGTCTATTGATACATATTTCCCAACTGTCCTGAGATTCCCTACTGAGCTGGTATTACAGGCACCCGCCAGGACGCCTGACTAATTTTTGTATTTTTGGTAGAGACCGGGTTTCACCATGTTGGCCAGGCTGGTCTCGAACTCCTGACCTCGAGTGATCCGCCTGCCTCAACCTCCCAAACTGCTGGGATTACAGGCATGAGCCACTGCACCCAGCCAACAATATGTTTTAAGGAGTACCAACAACAGTCCTGAATTTTCTATGCTAAACTCGGCAGTCCTGGGCAGATGAGAACAGTTGGTCATTCTATTTTGCTTTGTGTCACATGGACATAGGACTTAAATCCTGGAAATATCAAGACTTTGGGTTTGGAATTTGAGAGAATCTTTACAGAAAGCTGCATTTCTGTGGGAAAGTCATTCCTTTAGTTCACATGATCCTTGAAAATATGTACACAATTATAAACCATTCTACTTTCTCTTAGGTTTTTGTACTAGACTTAACTGTTTGCATAACATTAAGGGTCCTTATTTCTTTTGAATTATGAAATAAACACTTTTATACCCAAACTAGAAAGAATGAAGAGTTTTATTTCACAAGAAATATTGTAGCATGAGTTCAAGGATTATTACTGAGATAAGAAAGAATGAATGCAGTGTGACAATGAAGGCCCAGTGAATTCAGAGAAGCAAAATGGTTCTGAAAGTGACATTTTCTCACATAGTCCTCTCTGCTGACATTATTGTAACCACTGAATGCACAGTGCAAGCATGGTATTGATTTTAAATCACAGTCAGAGAAATAGGGGCTGGAAATATTTTTCACTATATTTTGAGGATAGAAGGATCATTATGTTATCCTAGGAATAGTTTTGTTAATGGAAATGCCTCTGATTCTCCCTAGATCTATTATAAATAGATTCAAATAGCTTCAGCGGCATTTATCCTGTGCTTCACTTCACTTGCACGATGTACTATGATTATGACAATGCCTGAACTGTGTCTGAGAATTGTAAGTTACATTCAGCCTGGAACAAGAAATTAGTGTCCCACCAAGTAAATCCAGTAATGCCATCAACTTTTTGGGCATGCTGTGAAAGCAATTGTGAATTAATACTTTTGCTTTGAGCCACAGTAGACAGAGTGGAGAGTAGAAAATTCACCTGAAAGAGCTTTTTCACTTTTCTAACAAATGTATCTGCCCAAAAGCCATTTTGACTCTTTTCATAATAATAATGTTTTAAAATTAAAAATAAAACATTGAAACTAAGCCATTTGTGATTTTCTTTGTTCCAATTTAGCATAGTTGGAATTTTCATCAGATTGGAAAAATAATTCACTCCCAAAGTAACAGTTACTATGCTAGGTTTAATAATCAAGCTTCAAACCCACCCAAATCAGGCTTTAGAATGGAAACAGTGACATACCTCCTGAAATCTCTAAGCAGCGTTGAATGGAGCTGCTTAAAAAGCCAGACTGGAGTTTTCTATGGGCCTTCTTAAAAAGAACTGCAATCCCTGCCTGGTTACAGAAAGCAGTGTACAAGGCAAATAAGAAATGCTACCTTTCTTTCTTCTTTTCTGACAAAATTCACAAAAATTTCCTCAAGCTTTCAACAGTGTCTTTGTCAGTGGCTCCTCAGGAAGAAGGATGGCCTTCAGCCATCATCAAATATCACAGCGAAAGAGGTTTTTAAGAATTGTAGTGCCAATTGCATGCTCACAGCTGGACGGACTCAATGGGTTATGAGACAATGGAAGGGCAAGTTGTTAGTGTTATTGAGGAGAAGCAAAATCAGTGAAAATAAATTGGAAATTTCCGTTGTGTAAAAGAGTGAAGTATGCTGAGGTATAGAAGTGGATGTGCAGAGTTTGTATCATTCATCTATTTGAACACTTACAGCATTTTCCAAGTGCCTTAAGTGAGGCATTGTTGGATAGTTTGTCAATATAATAAATAGTATATACAGCTTTTATTAAAATATGAAGTCATGTCCTTATAATATAACTATGTAAGATTTTAACATATTCCTGTGTTAAGCTGACATTCAGTGCCAAGTCTAAAATTATTGAACATAAACACCTCTATTTGCCAATAGATTTAAGTGCAACTCATCTGCATTGAACTCTTTCCATGTTACCTCATCTATTTATGTGACCTTAGAAAGAATGTGTGAAGAAAGCAGTCTTACATTTAAGAACATTATTCCTGTGTATTCTGATCTCAGTTTCCTTATATGTAAAATGAACTTTATATCTCTCTAATATTTAATAAATTTGTTGTGACAATCAAGGGTTATAATCAAGGGTAACATTGATCCTGTGTTTCACGTCACTTCCACAATGTACAAAAATATGGCAAGACAAAAGTATGGATAGGTATAGCTTTGACCAGAGTGGAAATATTTAGCTATTTGGAAACATTGAGAGTTTTTTCTTTTTTTATTGTTTTAAACTATTATTTAGAACTGTTATGTAACATTTTACAGATAGAATAGTTGGGGGTAAAGTCACTGTACTTATTGCTTAGTCCTGTGGATGTATATGGGGAGGTCATATACAAACAATTACTAAAGAGGTAGATGATTTTGATGGCATATCACTCAACTGTCCTCCAGGCTTTTTTTCGTTGTTGTTGTTGTTATTGTTGTTTTAATAAAAACTCGGTCCATTATTTTGCCAATTGAAAACATTTACAATCCACTCTACCTCGGTTTTCTGGGTCAACTCCCCATGGCTGATTAGCTCTTTAGACTGCAAACTCATTCTTTTGTTTATTTAATGAGTGTTTACAGAGTCCTGACTCTATGTTAGGCATGATATCAGGTGCTGGTACTACAGCAGTGAACACAGCAGACACCTTCTGTACCCTCATGGAATGTAAGCTGTGTGTCTTCTGTGTTGTGGCTGCCCAAATGCCTAGCATAGTGTCTGTTGCATAGTAGATCTTAGTGAGATTTGCTGATGGGTGACAGATGATAGAGTGAATCAGTATATGATTAAAAATGTGAGCTACAACAGTTCTCTGCAAGTGTAGACTTTGTAAGCTCCAAACACTATTCTCTGCCAATAATGAACCTCACTATATATATGTGCGTGTATATGTGTGTGTGTGTGTGTGTGTGTGTTTAGGAGAAATGTTGATTTTCTTTTACATTTTTAAATTTCAATAAGTTTTTGGGGAACAGGTGGTGTCTGGTTACATGAATAAATTTTTTAGTGGTGATTTCTGTGATTTTGGCGCACCTATCACCCGAGCAGTGTACACTGTACCCAATGTGTAGTCTTTTATCCTTCATCCTCTCCCACCCTTTCCTCTGAGTCCCCAAAGTTCACTGTATCATTCTTATGCCTTTGCATCCTCATAGCTTAGCTCCCACTTATGAGAGAGAACATACGATGTTTGGTTTTTCATTCCTGAGTTACTTCACTTAGAATAATGGTCTCCACTTCCATCCAGATAGCTGCAAATGCCATTATTTTGTTCATTTTTATGGGTGAGTAGCATTCTATGGTGTGTGTATATATGTATATACACACATACACACCTATGCACACACATATATGCGTGTGTGTGTACATATATATGCTTAAAGATATATATAATGTGTATACATATGTATATGGGTATACATATATAAAACATTTTATTTATGCATTCGTTGGTTGATGGTCATTTGAGCTGGTTCCATATTTTTGCAATTCCAAATGGTGATGCTTAAGCTAGATCTGCCATGCATATAACATCTCATTGTATGTTCCCTCAGATCTCTGCAAGCTCCCTCAGATCTCTGAGGATAGTTGACTGATTCTCATTTCCTGTATTCTATGCATCTTATAACTTCTCAGGAGCCCCTCTTTGTTCTGGCTGCTAGGGAACTGACTGTCCTTTGTGACCCAATTGGACTAAATATCCAGGGTTTCTAAGAAAGTACTTGTGCTAATTAATCTTGGCCTGATCCTGCCATCCATATTTCTTACAGTTTTAAACATTATTGTATTGCGTTTATACCCACAAACTTCCCAACATCTATTTTGTGACAGAACAGTATTGAACATGTAAAATACAAAAGTGCATGTGGCATGAGGTCACTGACCTTACAGCCCAGGCTGACGACACTTTTTCTGAATAGCTAACTTCTTGAACTCTGTGCTTCCTTTGCTGAATTACTTTGTATTTTAAAATAAATATACCGTGTCCCTTCTCAAAACAACAAATATTGATTTCAAAAATCTTTTTTAGTTTTGAGAATCTCAAAGCATTTTATAGGTTAAAGGTATCTAGACTTGACCATACTTTTCTGCTAAAATTTATCCAGCAGTACTTGATATTGTGTTGGGCACTGATAAAGTATTTAGTGGATTTAATTATACTCCATATTTTACTTCCTGGGCTTTTCCAGGGGAGTACAAACCAAAATCAAAATCTTAGTCTCTGAGATATGTGTAGAACATATTAATCGAGTGTTAAACTTCAGGTTGGCTTTCATCTCTGCATCCTAGAACCAGTATTAGTTTTAGGATGCTATGTTCCAAACACTTTCTACTTTGAAGGAATGGGGAGAGATTGCTACAGGGGTAATTTGTTATCTTCCACCTGATTTTTGTTTTTTTAGAGAGAAGTAGGTGATATGGCATGGTGACTCTAGTTATTAACAATGTGTTGTATACTTGAAAATTGCTAAGAGACATTATAAGTGTTCTCACCACAAATAACTAATAAATATGTGAGATAATACAAAAAAAAAAAAAAGAAAACAAGAATAGAAAGGTAGGTGGAACATAAAAGAACAACAGCCAACATTGAGGAACACAGAAATCCACCTGATTATTTTTATCAAGTGGCAAGGTAGAAAATTAGTAAGAGAAATTGAGATGAGTGCAAGGATGCTCCCGTTCTGGACCGCCATAAAGACAGCTTTGATTCTCAACTGATTTTTATTTCTACCACTGTTTCTATATTGGTGCCAGTTGGAAACGTAGCATGCAAGGTGTCACCCAATAAATGAATTTGCCCAGGGAATAAACTAACAACGATAACGTTTTCTTGGAAGCTAAGGGAGTAATTAGAGCAATGACTTTTAGAGACTTCATTTCAGAAAAGTTCATGCTTTAATATTCAAATAATTACATTAATCTGTAGATTAGTTGGCTGAAATATTAAATTTTTTGGCACGAGCTGAATGAAAATTGTCATAATGGTGCCAAAAAGAAATCTTATGGCCGCCTTTTAAATACCAAAGAAATTCTCCATTGTTGTGATAAAATACAGATGTGGCATAGAAAGAAACTTGCATGGTGAGCAGAAATAGAATATATAATTAGAACAAAGAGGGCTTAAATCAAATTAATCTTCATCTGACAGGAACAGTTACATTTACATCATTGAGTGCAAAGTCATAGCCAAAATTGAAATTAGAAACAGATAATTATGATAAGAGAGGACACTTATGCTGACTTTTCTCATGCATAATTGGAAAGCATACAAAATGCAATGCTGTTTCTAATTAGAATTAGCATTAAAAGATGCCAGTTTTGATGAATTCTGGGTTTTGCCATAAAATAAGTTGTCTAAATAATTAAATTATGGACATACAAATTTGTTTCCCTGTGTGTTCAAGATACAACTTTAATAGTATCAGTGATATGAATGCTGTTAATTTCTTTTGTCAATGGCATATTGTAATTTTGTTGGCTTTGTTTTATTTCTATTTTTCTTGAGAATCTGATTTTATTCTTAAAACTCTGTCATTCATTTCTTTCGGCAAAGTCTCTTTTCATACATGTACTTACATATACACATGCCTTATAAAAATACGGAGTCTAATTGTTCACTTGGCATGTATGAAAAGAGTGTGTATGACAGTTTCAGAAATGCAGGTGTATAAAGACTCTGTAATACAATCTTGCTTTTTTCACCTTGGAGTTCAAATGTGCTATTTCTGAATGGTTGTACTCAAAGGGAAAATGCGCATCCCATTGACAAATTCTTTTTGAAATATTTCTTCCTGAATTATTTGCTAGAATATTCTCTTGTCTGGGGGAGCTTTTCCAGCAACCTAGCAGTTGAGAAAATCAGGGGCAGGTGTTGGCCATAATCTTGGGGCTCCATTAATTCATGGCAGGTGCCTCACAGCTCTGTAGTCTTTGCTTTTCTTTCATTGTTGTTGTTTTTAAAAGCGTTTATTTATAGAGACGGGCTTTTGCTATGTTGCCCAGGCTGGTCGACAACTCCTGGGCCCAAGCGATCCGCATGCCTCGACCTCCCAAAGTGCTGGGATTACAGGCATGAGGCACCACGTCCAACCAATCTTAGCTTTTCTTGACCTCTTGTTCTGTTACTCTTTTCTGATTTTCTTTTTCCTTCTTCCCTTTTCCTTCTCCAAGGTGAAGCTTCCACTTTCTTCAGTAGTAGTAGTGGGTTTGGCTGTTTAAATCTCCAGGGGCTCTTGGGAGCAATTTCATTCTTTTCCATTAAATTCATTCTGTCATATAGTGATGCATATTATTTTGTAGATTGTGAAACTCCTAATTTCATTTTTCTTGGAACTGCATGAGTTTCTGTGAGGAGAAGTGGACCCAGACCAACCAATGAAAATGCATTTCAAAGCTCTTTATTTCTTGATTTTGGATAAAGAGTTTTTCCTCTGCATAAACAAAATGGATCTTAGTCGTATAGCGTACAGGGTTTCTGGTTAAGGTAACATTTAATGCCTTTCCACCTAGGGCTCTTTAAAACCCTGTGAAGGATTAGATTAAAACCTTGTGAAGGTTGTAGATTTCCTTCCTAAGAAAGTCTTTACGAGCAAGGAGGATTCTGATCCATCAAGGATTATTTAAGAGTGATGCTGCCTGAGGTTTCTCCGATTCTATGATCCTGATCATTGTCAGATTTCTTCTTGGTTTAGTGTTCTCTCAAAATTTCCCAGTACCCAGAAGTGCCAAAAGAAACATCAAAGTGTGGTTTCTCTTTTAGATCTTGGTTGTAGTATCTTTCCTTAGCTTTCACATTTTTCTTTGAATTGTGTTTTTATTTGTTGGTTCATTTTGGTCTAAGGGCTAAGGGTAAAGGGCAAAAGAGAAAGTCATCAGTATTTTATTTTAGGGACCACAGTAGAATGACACTTGAAATGCCATTTTAATATAACTTCTCAGATAACTGTTTTGTACAGGTAAAACAGTTGTTGCCAGGATGAATTATATAATTGACTTAAATAAAAGTAACATGGAAGAGGGAAAGGATTTTAAACATAAGAACAAAAATAATAATTTATCATATGAAGCTCCAATTTTTTATTGTTAATGTGGTTGGATGATGTATGTTAAGTAACTGTTGATTAAAAGGTAGTTGTAAAAGCTAAACATTGATAACTTCTGAATAACAGGATTTTATTTGAGAAGATGATAACATGGAAGAGAGTGTGATTGTGATGCAACAAGTGGCATCAATGTGACCATCTTAGGAAGATTTTTGTTTCTAAAACGCAAACAAAGCATTTCAAATGATAGACTCAAAAGAGCATTTTCAATTGAGATATTTAGTCATATAGGCTGATTTGCTTTAATCTGAATGCAAAGTTTCTCAGGGAATTTGCCCCTGAAAGCCACTAGCAACCTAAAGCTCACTCTTAAGACAGAAAGGCATCCTAAACCCTGTGATTTCATAATACCCTTGCAACCACATGCTGAAAAACTAATTTGCTAAGAACTTAAAAGGGTTGACAAACAAATTACAGCCATCTTGATAGGGGGTGATCATTGGCATTACTGACTCAGTTGGGTATTCTTAATGAAATAAGACAGCTTTGTTTTCACAACTTGCCTTGAAATGTAGATGAAGGATATTTAATGCTTTTTAAATTAGCAGTATTACGTAGTTACATAGCACTTTACATTTGCACATATCATTGACGTCAACTCTATTTCATTTTCCTTCAAAGGCTTCTGGGAAGTAGGTCAGGATAACCAGGCCCATTGTATGGAAGGCATAATTGTAACATGTGCTCTGTCCGATGAGCCTTGCGTATGTAATCTGAACTCTTACATACTAATGGCCATCCGCCCTGGGAGGCTGACTGGTGCCTACTGCTGCCTCATGCCTCCTCCATGCTGTCACTTCTGCTTGGAATACTTGGCAGTTGCCACTTACTTCCTCTGCCTGGTGAACTTTTATTCATCCTATGAGAGCCTAATCAAACTTGTCTCTCTTCTGAAGTTTGCTCTGCCACTTTTCAGCCCTTTTCCCACCCCCACGATCACCCTCACCCCCATCCCCGGCAGTTAGTCCTTCTCTTTCCTAGTTCAAACTCCCTCTGTTCTGTTGTTATGGCTACTATAGCATCTATCACGCTGTAATTCAGTGATCTCATCACATATGCTTTCTGCACTTGGCTGGCCTGGGACATGTGTCCAGGTTACCTACAACTGTCTCCTCTCCTGAAGAAATGGGATCCAAAACTAAGAATCCTTAATTAAATGCAGTTCACACCTCCTTGACTTCACTTCCAGGCCTTCAGAGGTGAAGCCTGCTTTTAACTACTCCTGCTGTTCTTGCTGACAATTTTATAGAGGATCTTTAAGGGCTTTCACACTGGGCCAAAAATGTGTGCCTGTGCTTACACACACACACACACCCATACACACACATATTTGCAAGTTAATGTGATCTGGAAGACCTTTCAGTTTGAGAAGAATAATGGCTTCGGCTGTAGAGAAGCTATTCCCATAGCTATCACACAGAGAATAAATTAAAGTTGCCTTCTAAGGCACAGGTTAGGGAGGGAAAACACAGCATTTTGGGATCATTGACCAAAAGGTCTTTGCTGTAGCAGAAAATCATGAGGACATGTTTTTGTTCATTGTTTTTCTCATTTGTTGTACAACTGGCCATTAAATTGCAGGTGTTCCTCCCAGCCAACAGTACCATCTGTGTCCTGGATGGTGGCAAGTTTGTGATGGTTCAAGATCAAGTTCAAGATCCAGATCAAGAATCAGATCTTGCCAAAATGTCACTTCTTTTTTAATTCAACTTTTCTCATTTAATTCCTGTCTACAGCCCTTTGAAGTAGATGTTATTTTTTCTCATTTAAAGGTGACAAAATTGAGACTTTGAAGGGACAAGGGGCTTGACATGTGTACAGCTAGAGTTTTATGCCTATTGGACTGAGCCTTGACACTGTGCAACCTCTCATTTCTTTCCACAGAATGGAGCAGGGACCCTGCTTGAAGAAAACTTGATAGATGAAAAATCATATTACAAGACAAGTACTTTAGAATTTTTATTTTTAAAAGGCTTACTATAGAAGTCTTTACAATTTGGACTTGCTTTGTGGAAGGCAAGATGTGCCTTCCTTCTGAAGAAGTTCCATTGAATATATTGGGTAAAAGGCAGCTATAGTGTCATGAAGGCTGCCAACAGGCATGGAGTATGAGTGGTTTTCATGAATAGCAAAAATACAAACCTGTAACAGAAGAAACTAAGGTAACAGGGTTACAGGCAGCAGGGACAATGATGTATTTTTTCCCCTATCGATAAACTGTTAAACATTTTTGCAATACACTGTTCTTTATGTTCCTCAGAATGTGTCACTGGGAAGCTCAGTTAGAAATGTAGAGCCATTTCTTAGTACGTAATGGACTAAGGCCTCAGTCTTGCCCCTCCGTCCTGGACTTGGCTCCTATTTCACTCTGGGGTCTTTAGCTTCAACGAGAATCCAGAACAGACGTTCTGAATGTTTTGGGAGAGAGCCAGAGCCACTGGAGAAGTATGGAAAATTATGCTTCTCAGACTCAGGACTCTAAATTAATAGAACAGATTCCAAACCCAGACCCCTTCTCATTAACTTGATATTATATTTTAGACTGATTCTCAGGAAGAATCCCCAGATTTCCAGCTGTTCAAATGGGCAGTTACATCCAAAGAAGTGCATTTTGCAAACCAATTAAAAATGGTTCCATAGCATTGTGATCTCTGCTGCTGCAGGCAGAGCTTTCCATTGAAAGATATGCCTTCTTCAGAAGTCAAGTTATCAGCAATTTCACAGGGGCCAATTCAAAGCCTTTCCAGATTATTCAGTCTTCCATCCGACATACATTTGCTGAGTGCCTACTATATGCGAGTACTGTGCTAAACATTAGTGATGTGTGATGGGGAAAAACTGGAAAGGACAAATGTTTATCATGATTGGATTAGACACTGCCTTGGTGTGGCTTGCAGATTAGGAGGGAAAATCATGGGTGTGGCATGATATTGCCACAAATATCTATAGCTCAAGGTAGAAACTACTAGGAGAGGTCTAGATTAACTCCAGCCATTGTTACTGGGGATGACTTCAGAAGCAGAAGGTTATATCTGAGGAAAACTTTCTATACGTGGACATGCTGAATTTGAAAACTGATATTTTCTTATCTCAAATGACACAAAGGAAATTGTTACTCCTAGATACACTTTAATCGTGTTTGGTGGGGTCCCACACATTTGAAATATCAGTGGGATTTGTAATTGTAAAGTTGGGGGTATCTTTCCAAGAGGAGGAGGTACTACAAATGGAGGAAATGTTAATAAAAACATGGACAAAGGGGTAGAAACTCGTGCAAATTTAAATCACTAATAAGTGATATTTCCAGTAGTCCATAATCTATCGATTATGGGAGGAATTGTCCTGGGTCCTGTAGTCTGGAAGGACCTCACACAAGTCTTCAATAGAACATATGAAGAGCTGGGAGAAAGCCTCTCATTCCTTCGTGAGGATGGTAAAACATGTTTTAATGCAAATACTTCCTTGATCTTCTTATGATGACGTTTCTGTTGCTGAAATTATTTGCTGCTTAATATGGTGTAAATGTATTTCACTGCAGGAGTATTGGTGCAAAAAAGAGTTAACATTGTAGTACTGAAACTGCAGTTTCCTAAAGCGCCTGCTTACAAGGTTGGTCTGTGGCTGGCCTCTGGGAACATGGCTTTGAAAACGTTCCCTAACGGAAAAATGTGGCTCACTGTGCCTCAATTGTTTGTACAAACGTGATTCATCTGAATACCTGCTTTCTTTCACAGGATCTGGAATTTTGGTATGTGCTGGGCAGAAGGTGCCTATGTAGCTAGTCCCAAATGAAAAGATTCAGTGCTAATTCTATAATGGGCTTCCCTGAGCAGAACTTCTCAAGAGATGGAGAGAACACAAGGAAGCCCGCATATGGATTCCTCCAGACTGCCGATTTCTTTTTTCCTTATTTTCCTATCGTAAGCCTTAGTCGTGAGTGAACTATATGTTGAATTCCATGGGTGTTTCTAGTGATTCTCTAAATGTGTGGGTGGTCTTATGGACCCTGCCAAACATAATTAAAGTGTATCTAGGAGTAACTATCTTCTTTGTGTTATTCGAGAGAAGAAAATACCAGTTTTCAAATTCAGGATGTCCAATTATAGAATGTGCAGCTGATTTTTCACAAACAGAACCAAGACCTGCATTTCCTCCTTATATTCATTTTCTCCTTCTCTTTTCCATGTGTAATTGCAAGAGAATGGCCCCTGATTTTTATATTGAACTGCCTAGTAATGAGCATTCCTCCAACACACTGAATTCTCCGAAAAGAAGCCCTTTCAGGCTTGTGACCATCTTGTCTGTGTTGTGATTGGCAGTAATCCAAGTAAAGACAATAGTAAATATGTTTTCTCCTCTCACACCAGGTGATCCTCAGTGAATCTGATTGTTGACTCATTTGCTCTCTCACTGTAACAGATGTTGCTTTTGGAGATGGAAATCAGTGTTACAAAGTATTAACAAGGGGAGAACTTACAAGAAAGTGAACCTAAATGATTCTTTGCTGATTTAATACAGCCTGATCTTGTCCTGTTATGTCAGATTTTGCCAACAGATTTTGCCACAGAGATTAGTACTGTGAGGTGTATATATGCATCCCAGATAGCCAAGAGTAGTGAAAGTAGGAAGACGAGACCCTAGTTTGAAATGTGAAGACAGGTCGAAAGTTTACTTGAAAAAGACACCTGCAAAATTCATGCAAGACTGGATGTAGGCAGGAGACTATTGGCCCTACAAATGTGTTTTTTGACCCATAATAGGTTACAGCCTGATTTAATAGGTCACATTTCACTGCCTTTATGGGCATCCTTACATCTTCTTTTCAGGGTAATTATCTCAACACACATCTGATGTGGCAATGTAATTGACTCTTGCTTTTGTACAGTTATAGGTTAATGAACTAGACTGACTTTTTTAGACCAAATCACTCATGTTTTGTTTTTGAAATGAAATAGAAATGTATTTAGAAGGTGATGTTTGATACATTAAAAATTCTCAGATGGCTGACAACTTTGATTTCTCATCCTTTATGCATCACAGTGTGTAGCCATGAAGAAAGGATTATAGAGGCATCTGAAAGCAGCTTGGATGTTTGAAATTTAGAATCCAAGAGGAAAGAATGGCAAAATGATGTTTTTGATGAGTTTAACGTTGGCTGTATAGAATACCATGTGATTATTATAGAAGAGTGGCTTACATTTTCAAAATTTTTTTTTTCACCAGAGCCCCCTATGATTTTCAGGTATAATATGTGGTCACTTTAAATTTTCAGTTAAAATTCTTTCCAAAAGTCTGTTTCAGATGCAATTTGTTTGTCCTCTGATGAAGCTGCACAAAGATTTCTTTACTAATAATTTCTAAGTGGAGGCAGTAAAGATACAAAAGATATTGAAACTTAGAATTGAGATTGAGAAAACAAATGCCTTATCATTTATTTTACATTGTCATGGAGTTAGTCTTCTGGAATCACTAACAAAAAATGAGCAGCAAATAATAACTAATAATTCAACCATTGATAAAGAAAGCAACTCATTATGTATATAGCATAATCATTTTTGTTTAAAAAATGCTTGAATAACATAGACACAGTGAGGGGAACAACACACACTAGGGCCTATTGGGAGAGGGAACTTAGAGGTCAGGTGCAGCAAACCACCATGGCACACATATACCTATGTAACAAATCTGCACTTGCTGCACATGTCTCCCATGTTTTATTAGAAATAAAGAAAAAATAAAAATAAAGATAAAAAAGAAAGTAAAAAAAAATAAAAAATAAATTGCATTTGATTAATAGAAAAAAAAACACTTGAATATATAAAAAATACCAGAAGACCATACACCAAGATGTTAAATCTAGTAATTTCTACGTGAAGAAGCCATGGATTCTTCTTTTAAAATATATTTCCTGAATTTTTTATAGATATCATGCTGTTTTTGTTATAAGATGAAAGAAAATATATGTATCTCTTTTAAAAAGTAATAATTATTGTGGGGAGGTCTGAAAATAATAGTGACTATATATTTGATTGTGGTTACATTTTTCCCCAAAATCTTCATGAGAAGAAAGTAATCCTCCAAAGAATTCTGTTTCCAGCTCTTATTAACTAGCCTCTTATAACCAATTGAGGGCCAGGACAATTTCACAAGCATTTGTGAAGAGGCTAGCCTCTTGAGTAGTAAATGAGATTCATTTTGGAAATATGCAAAATTTGGGAGAGAATTAATCAGAGTGACAAATGCAAATGATGAGTATGCTATAGAGATGTAAAGCTGCTGTTCAAAGAGAAAGAAAGAAAGAAAAGGGAAGAAGGAAAGAGAGAAAGAAAGAGAGAGAAAGAAAGAAAGAAAGAGAGAGAGAGAGAAAGAAAGAAAGAAAGAAAGAAAGAAAGAAAGAAAGAAAGAAAGAAAGAAAGAAAGAAAGAAAGAAAGAAAGGAAGAGAAAGAAAGAAAGAAAGAAAGAAAGAAAGAAAGAAAGAAAGAAAGAAAGAGAAAGAAAGAAAGAAAGAAAGAAAGAAAGAAAGAAAAGAAAGAAAGAAAGAAAGAGAGAGAGAGAGAAAGAAAGAAGGAAAGAGAAGGAAAGAAGGAAAGGGAGAGATAAAACATTGTCAAAGGTTTGGTGGTAGAATTAGCTCTCATTTCAGGAGCCCTTAAAGTTGGGAAGAAGAGGACTCCAAATGCGCAGGAAACGGGGTCTCTTATAGAAAATCTGAGCTAGAAGTTGTTCATTTTGCAAAATGTCAGAGTCTAGGAGAAGCGCGACCATGCTCCAGTAAGTTATTTCATAGACATTCTTAAGCTTTTGGGAGAACACCGTGATTTCCAAGAATTTCCTCTGAATGAAGAATTAGGGCTCATCTTGAGTTATTACAAATATAACTAGCAGCACATACTTGTCAGAAATGCCAAGTCAGGGTGACTGCCCATATCCTGTAATTTTTTCTTTAACTCACTTACCATTATTAGTTTACATCCCAACTTTTCCCAAAAATGAATCAGGTCAGCCAAAAAGTTAAAATGAATGTCAGCAAAAACAATTCAAGCAAATGATTAAAGATTTATAAAAATTAACGCAAGAGGGAAGAGACATACCAGGAAACTCACATACAATCACCATCCAAAATTGAGTACTTAATTTAGCACTGATAATCTTCTTTTTAGCATGAGATAGATGTCATATCCTCCTTATATGAGCACAGACTGACATGGAAGAAAACAAGAGTCTGGAAAGTTTTGTCTAACACCCTATAGATTCACGCTGGTTTCCTGTGCTTGATGAGCACTTTAATAATTTTATTTCTTCCTCTCCTTTTCCCTCTTCCTTTCCACTCTGCAGAATTCATATCCTACATTCCTCTCTTATTCATCAGCCTTTCTGTGTGTTTCCCCAGAGATATACATAATTTTGCTCCTGCTATTCTAACACACATGGCCGCTGCTCTAAAAAAATTCCTAACAGCAACCTGTGCAATTCTTCCAGAATACTCACTCCCTCCATCTTACTCATATTTTTGTGAATATGTTGGTTTTGCTTGGGGAAAATTTTGTTTCTTTGTACTCAGATCAGTAGGTAGGGACTGCAGTTTATAGCTAACTGGACAGACTCTTCTCTGTAAAACGGTAGCCCAATGCTGTGCTTGTTCTTTGGCCAAATGGCAGAAAAGATTAAAAAAAAAAATGATTGTTTCATCATGTAATGAACTTATGGGATCTTCTGAGTGATTAAAATGAGTGAGGTGGACTGTACTGGACTTGAACCTGCAGAGTGATTTTTATTGATTGTGTAATTCAGCTCTTTTGCTTGATTATTTGTAATTATGCTAATCAACACATCCTTATTTTGAATGTTTATTCATGCAAATGGATACACCTTTAGTGAAAAGCTCTACAGAGTAGTATAGCCCTCTTTTTTCATTTAGATACATTTGATAATCAGGGGATACATTTGTTACAAAAATTGATTAGGTGGCCAGGAAAGAGTCTTACATTTATTTTGGTTTCTAACTTCTTACCTATAAGTTCTGTGTAATATGCATATTTTACCTATAAGTTCTGTATAATATGCATGTTCTACTCTGATATCTGAAAGTAGCTTATAAAATTAAAACTATCGAAATAGACAAGCTGGAATAATAAGTCACCCTGTGCTGGCATGCACTTTGCCTTCTTTGAAAGCACTTGGTAAGTGCTATATAAATGTTAGCCTTTATTGTTTTTACTTAAACTTTTCACATTGAATCTGTGAGGTAGGCATGGTTAGCCCCATTTGCCAGTGAAACAAAGTGAGGACCAAGGTTGTGTAGTTTCTCTATGGCAGATGTAACAAATTACCAAAAACTGTATGACTTAAAATGACAGAAATTTATTATCTCCTAGCTTTGAAGGTTAGAAGTCCAAAATCAAGGTGTCTGTAGAACTTTCTGGAAGCTTTTAGGGAGACTCTTTCCTTGCCTCTTTTAGCTTTTGGTAGCTGCTGGCAGTCTTTGGCTTGTGGCCTCATTGCTCCAATCTGTGCCTCTGTCTTCACATTGATTTCTTCTCTGTATGTTTTGTGTGTCTTCTATTCTTCTTGTGTCTGTCCCCAAACTCCCTCTGCCTCTCTCTTATAAGGATATGGGTGATTATATTTAGGGTCCACCAGATAATTCAGGATAAATGCATTCTCTCAAGATCCTTAACTGTTTTTTTAAATGTACTTTAAGTTCTGGGATACATGTGCAGAATGTGCAGGTTTGTCGCATAGGTATACATGTGCCATGGTGGTTTACTGCACCCATCAACCTGTCATCTGCGTTAGGTATTTCTCCTGATGCTCTCCCTCCCCTTGCCCCCCATACCCCAACAGACCCCAGTGTGTGATGGCCCCCTCCCTGTGTCCATGTGTTCTCATTGTTCAACTCCCACTTATGAGTGAGAAAATGCAGTGTTCGGTTTTCTCTTCCTTTATCAGTTTGCTGAGAATGATGGTTTCCAGCTTCATCCATGTCCCTGCAAAGGATATGAACTCATTCATTTTTATGGCTACATAGTATTGCATGGTGTATATGTACCACATTTTCTTTATCCAATCTAACATTGATGGGCATTTGCGCTGGTTCCAAGTATTTGCTATTGTGAATAGTGCTACAATAGACATATGTGTGCATGTGTCTTTATAGCAGCATGATTTATAATCCTTTGGGTATATACCCAGTAATGGGATTGCTGGGTCAAATGGTATTTCTGGTTCTAGATCCTTGAGGAATCGCCACACTGTCTTCCACAATGGTTGAACTAATTTACACTCCCACCAACAGTGTAAAAGCATTCCTATTTCTCCACACTCTCTCCAGCATCTGTTGTTTCCTGACTTTTTAATGATTGCCATTCTAACTGGCGTGAGATGGTATCTCATTGTGGTTTTGATTTGTATTTCTCTAATGACCAGTGATGATTAGCTTTTTCTCATGTTTGTTGGCTGCATAAATGTCTTCTTTTGAAAAGTGTCTGTTCATATACTTTACCCACTTTTTGATGGGGCTGTTTTTTTCTCGAAACTTGTTTAAGTTCCTTGTAGATTCTGGATATTAGCCCTTTGCCAGATGGATAGATTGTAAAATATTTTTCCCATTCTGTAGGTTGCCTGTTCACTCTGATGATAGTTTCTTGTGCTGTGCAGAAGCTTTTTAGTTGAATTAGATCCAATTTGTCAATCGTGGCTTCTGTTGCCATTGCTTTTGGTGTTTTAGTCATGAGGTTTTTGCCCATGCCTATGTCCTGAATGGTATTGCCTAGGTTTTCTTCTAGGGTTTTTATGGTTTTAGGTCTTACGTTTAAATCTTTAACCCATCTTGAGTTGATTTTTGTGTACAGTATAAGGAAGGGGGTCCAATTTCAGCTTTCTGCATATGGCTAGCCAGTTTTCCCAACACCTTTATTAAATAGGGAATCCTTTCCCCATTGCTTGTTTTTCTCAGGTTTGTCAAAGATCAGATGGTTGTAGATGTGTGGTGGTATTTCTGAGACCTTTCCATTCCATTGGTCTATATATCTGTTTTGGTACCAGTACCAGGCTGTTTTAGTTACTGTAACCTTGTAGTATAGTTTGAAGTCAGGTAGTGTGATGCCTCCAGTTTTGTTCCTTTTGGTTAGGATTTTCTTGGCTATACAGGCTCTTTTTTGGTTCCATATGAAATTTATGAAATTTAAAGTAGTTTTTTCTAATTATGTGAAGAAAGTCAATGGTAGCTTGATGGGAATAGCATTGAGTCTATAAATTGCTTTGAGCAGTATGGCCATTTTCAGGATATTGATTCTTCCTGTCCATGAGCATGGAATATTTTTCCATTTGTTTGTGTCCTCTCTTATTTCCTTAAGCAGTGGTTTATAGTTCTCCTTGAGGATGTCCTTCATATCCCTTGTAAGTTGTATTCCTAGGTATTTTATTCTCTTTGTAGCAATTGTGAACAGGTCACTCATGATTTGGCTCTCTGTCTATTATTGATGTATAGAAATGCTTGTGATTTTTGCACATTGATTTTGTATACTGAGACTTTGCTGAAGTTGCTTATCAGCTTAAGAAGATTTTGGGCTGAGATGATAGGGTTTTCTAAATATGAAATCGTGTCATTTGCAAACAGAGATAATTTGACTTCCTCTCTTCCTATTTGGATAGACTTTATTTCTTTCTCTTGCCTGATTGCCCTGGCCAGAACTTCCAATACTACGTTGAATAGGAGTGGTGAGAGAGGGCATCCTTGTCTTGTGCTGATTTTCAAAGGGAGTGCTTCCATTTTCAAAAGGAATGCTTTTTCCCATTCAGTATGATATTGGCTGTGGTTTTGCCATAAATAGCTCTTATTATCTTGAAATATGTTCCATTAATACCTAGTTTATTGAGTGTTTTTAGCATGAAGCAGTGTTGAATTTTATCGAAGGCCTTTTCTGCATCTATGGAGATAATCATGTGGTTTTTGTCATTGGTTCTGTTTATGTGATGAATCACGTTTATTGATTTGAGTGTGTTGAACTAGCCTTGCATCCAAGGGATGAAGCCGACTTGATCGTGGTGGATAAGCTTTTTGATACGCTGCTGGATTTGGGTTGCCAGTATTTTATTGAGGATTTTTGCATAGATGTTCATCAGAGATATTGGCCTGAAATTTTCTTTTTTTGTTGTGTCTCTGCCAGGTTTTTGTATCAGGATGATGACGGTGACATAGAATGAGTTAGGGAGGAGTCCTTTTTTTTCTGTTGTTTGGAATGATTTCAGAAGGAATAATACCAGCTCCTCTTTGTACCTCTGGTAGAATTGGGCTGTGAATCTGTCAGGTCCTGGGCTTTTTTTTTTTTTTTTTTTTCCCTTGGTTTGTAGTTTTTGTTGTTGTTGTTGTTGTTGGTTTGTATTAGTTACTGCCTCAATTTCAGAACTTGTTATTGGTCTGCTCAGGGATTCAATTTCTTCCTGGTTTATGTATCCAGGAATTTATCCATTTCTTCTAGATTTTCTAGTTTATTTGCGTAGAGGGTTTTATAGTATTCTCTGATGATAGTCTGTGTTTCAGTGGGATCAGTGGTGATCTCCCCTTTATCACTTTCTATTGTGTCTATTTGATTCTTCTCTCTTTTTTTCTTTATTAGTCTGGCTAGTGATATGTCTATTTTGTTAATCTTTTCAAAAAAACAGCTCCTGGATTCATTTATTTTTTTGAAGGGTTTTTTCTGTCTCTATCTTTTTCAGTTCTGCTCTGATCATAGTCATTTCTTGTCTTCTGCTAGCTTTTGAATTTGTTTGTTCTTGCTTCTCTAGTTTTTTTAATTGTGATGTCAATTTTAGATCTTCCCCACTTTCTCTTGTGGGCATTTAGTGCTATAAATTTCCCTCTAAACACTGCTTTAGCTGTGTCCCAGAGATTCTGGTACATTGTGTCTTTGTTCTCATTGGTTTTGAAAAACTTACTTATTTCTGCCTTAATTTTGTTATCTACCCAGTCATCATCCAGGAGCAGATTGTTCAGTTTCCATGTAGTTGTGCAGTTTTGAGTGAGTTTCTTAATCCTGAGTTCTAATTTGATTGCACTGTGCTCTGAGAGTCTGTTATGATTTTCATTCTTTTGCATTTGCTAAGGAGTGTTTTACTTCTAGTTATGTGGTCGATTTTAGAATAAGTGTTGTGTGGTGCTGACAAAAATGTATATTCTGTTGATTTGAGGTAGAGAGTTCTGTATATGTCTATTAGGTCCACTGGGTCCAGAGTTGAGTTTAAGTCCTGAATATCCTTGTTAATTGTCTCTCATTGATCTGTTTAATATTGACAGTGGGGTGTTAAAGTGTTCCACTGTTACTGTGTGGGAGTCTCAGTCTCTTTGTAGGTCTCTAAGAACTTGCTTTATGAATCTGGGTGCTCCTATATTGGGCGCATATATATTTAGGATAGTTAGCTCTTCTTGTTGCAATTTTTTTTTTTTTCTTTCCATTTGCTTGGTAAATATTCCTTCATCCCTTTATTTTGAGCCTATGTGTCTTTGCACGTGAGATGGGCCTCCTGAATACAGCACACCAATGCGTCTTGACTCTTTATCCAGTTTGTCAGTCTGTGTCTTTTAATTGGGGCATTTAGCCTATTTACATTTAAGGTTAATATTGTTATATGTGAATTTGATCCTGTCATTATGATGCCAGCTGGTTATTTTGCCCATTGGTTGGTGCAGTTTCTTCATAATGTTTATGGTCCTTATATTTTGGTTGTTTTTGCAGTGGCTGGTTTTTCCTTTCCATATTTAGTGCTTCCTTCAGGAGTTCTTGTAAGGCAGGCCTGGTGGTCACAAAATCCCTCAGCATTTGCTTGTCTGTAAAGGATGTTATTTCTCCTTCACTTATGAAGCTTAGTTTGGCTGGATATGGAATTCTGGGTTGAAAATCCTTTTCTTTAGGAATGTTGAATATTGGCCCCCACTGTCTTCTGGCTTTTAGGGTTTCTGCAGAGAGATGTGGTGTTAATCTAATAAGCTTTCCTTTATGGGTAACCCAACCTTTCTCTCTGGCTGCCCTTAACATTTTTTCCTTCATTTCAAACTTGGTGAATCTGATTATTATGTATCTTGGGGTTGCTCTCTCAAGGAGTATCTTAGTGGTGTTCTCTGTATTTCCTGAATTTGAATGTGGGCCTGTCTTTCTAGGTTGGGGAGGTTCTCCTGGATAATATCCTTGGAGATATTAATATCCAAGTGTGTTTTCCAACTTGGTTCCATTCTCTCCTTCACTTTCAGGTACATCAATCAAACATAGGTTTGGTCTTTTCACATAGTTCCATATTTCTTGGAGGCTTTGTTCATTACTTTTCATTATTTTTTCTCTAATCTTGTCTTCATGCTTTATTTCATTAAGTTGATCTTCAGTCTCTGATATTGCTTCTTCAGCTTGATCAATTTAGCTGTTGATACTTGTGAATGCTTCACGAAGTTCTCTTGCTGTGTTTTTCAGCTCCATAAGGTCATTTATGTTCTTCTCTAAACTAGTTATTCCAGTCAGCAATGCCTCTAACCTTTTTTCAAGGTTCTTAGCTTCCTTGCATTAGGTTAGAACTTGGAGGAGTTTGTTATTACCAGCTTCTGAAGCCTACTTCTGTCAATTCGTCAAACTCATTCTTTGTCCAGTTTTGTTCCCTTGCTGGTGAGGAGTTGTGATCCATTGGAGGAAAAGAGGCATTCTGGTTTTTGGAATTTTCAGCCTTTTTGCACTGGTTTTTCCTCATCTTCGTGGATTTATCTATCTTTAGTCTTTGCTGTTGGTGACCTTCGGATGGAGTTTTTGCATGGTCATCCTTTGTGTTGATGTTGATGCTATTGTTTTCTGTTTGTTAGTTTTCTTCTAACAGTCTCTTCTGCAGGTCAGCTGGCATTTGCTGGGGGTTTCCCCCAGACCCTGTTTGCCTGGGTATCACCAGCGGGGGCTTCAGAACAGCAAAGATTGCTGCCTGTTCCTTTCTCTGGAAGCTTCGTCCCAGCAGGGCACCCACCAGATTCCAGCTGGAGTTCTCCTGTATGAGGTGTCTGTCAACCCCTGCTGGGAGGTGTCTCCCAGTCAGGAGGCACGGGGGTCAGGGACCCACTTGAGGAGACAGTCTGTCCCTTAGCAGAGCTTGAACGCTGTGCTGGGAGATCCACTGCTCTCTTCAGAACCTGCAGGAAGAAACATTTAAGTCTGCTGAAGCTGCGCCCACAGCTGCCCCTTCCCCCATTTGCTCTGTCCCAGGGAGATGGGAGTTTTATATATAAACCTCTTACTGGGACTGTTGCCTTTCTTTTAGAGATCCCCTGCCCAGAGAGGAGGAATGTAGATAGGCAGTCTGACTATAACGGCTTTGTGGTGCCATGGTGGGCTCCGCCCAGTCCAATCTTTGTGGTGGCTTTGTTTACACTGTGAAAGGAAAACTGCCTACTCAATCCTCAGTAATGGCGGATGCCCCTTCCCCCATCAAGCTCCAGCATCCCAGGTCGACTTCAGACTGCTGTGTTGGGGCAGTGAGAATTTCAAGCCAGTGGATCTTAGCTTGCTGAACTCCATGGGGGTGGATCCACTGAGCAAGACCACTTGGCTCCCTGGTTTCAGCCTTCTTTCCAGGGGAGTGAAAGGTTCTGTCTCGCTGGCATTCCAGGTGCCACTGGGATATGAAGAAAAAGCTTCTGCAGCTAGCTTGGTGTCTGCCCAGACGGCCACCCAGTTTTGTGCTTAAAACCCAGGTCCCTTGTGGTGTAGGCACCCGAGGGAATCTCCTGGTCTGTGGGTTGTGAAGACCATGGGAAAAGTGTAATATCTGGGCTGAATAGCAGGGCCCCTCACAGCTTCTTTTCATTAGGGGAGGGAGTTCCCTGACCCCTTGCACTTCCAGGCTGAGGGAATGCCCCATCCTGCTTCTGCTTGCCCTCCTTGGGTTGCACCCACTGTCTAACCAGTCCCAATGAGATGAACTGGGTACCTCAGTTGGAAATGCAGAAATCACCTGCCTTCTGCATTGGTCTCTCTAGGAGCTACAGACCAGAACTGTTCCTATTTGGCCATCTTGCCCAGGAATCTTTAAGATCCTTAATCACAGGTTTTCCATATAAAGTAATATAAGTTAATGTTCACAGATTCCACGGATTTGACATGGACATATCTTTTGGGAACAATTTTCTGGTCTTCTACAAAGAATATCCAACCAATAAGTGACAGAGCTAAGACTGACTGAACTTTAGGTATCTTGATAGTCAAGCCTGTGTTCTTCTAATCCTGTAGCAAACTACCCCATCTCTGCTCTAGAATAAATTTGGAGACCAGTCAAGGTTATGTCTACATTTCAGAAGTTAGGAACTGAGTCCCCAAGAGGGGAGATGTTTTGATATCTGGTTAAGAAATAATATAACAAACATAAAAACAAATCAGATTCACAGTTAATACAGCAGGATGGTTTTTCCCATTTCTCTATAAGGAATTAAGGATTTTGCTTGGTATATTTTATTTTAAAGACTTCTGAATATTATTTGGATTAAACGAAGCTAAAGAGAATATTTTATTACGCATTTTAGTGAGCTTATTATCAGTAATATGTTTAGCATAAAATTTATTAGTGACATGCCCTTTAATTTAGCCTAATCGGTGCTAATTTAGTTAGATTGCATTAAATTACACCATTTAATGTAGCTATACGTGGGTCAAGAAATTTATTTCAGCAACTTAGGTAATTTTTCATGCAACTGAACAGTAAAAATGGCATTTAGGTGGCTGAAAAATGCAATACTCCAAAATAATAGTTTTCCTGAACTCTTGTTAGACAGCACACCAACATGGCACAAGTATACATATGTAACAAACCTGCACGTTATGCACATGTACCCTAGAACTTAAAGTATAATAATAAAAAAAGAAAGAAAGAAAGAAAGAAAGGCACACAGAGCTTGTCTTCAATCTCTACTCATTTTCCCAATCTGTAAAAATTAGCCAAAGTATAAATCAGGAAAAGGGGACTGATGCTTATAAGGATACTGGAATCTTTATAGACGATTCTTGTTCCGGCCTTCATTTCTGATTCACTGTGTTAGGGAGCAAATAACATTGAAAAAGAAAAAGAGGCTGTTTTCTATCCTTGATCTTTATGTCTTCCTTTTTGGATTTTGTTGGTTAGGTGATGGAAGTATGATGCTATTGATATTTCCCCCTCGGTGGTATAAAGAAAAAAGCCAATTCATGTTCAGAAAACACATACACAAAAACAAAACACGTTGCCAATGTGCAGCCTGAGCCATTTTCTCAGACTCTGTTTTAACCACCATGAACCACCAAGAGGTTTAGGTGAGGTTTTATGAAGACATAAAGATCAAAGATGGGAAACAACCATTTAAAAAAAAAATTTTTAATGTTATTTGTTACATAACATAGCAAATCAGAAATGAAGACTGGGACAAGGTTTATTTGTAAAGATTCTGGTACACTTAAAAATGCCAATCTCCTTTTCCTGATTTGTATTTTAGTTAGTTTTTACAGATTGGGAAAATAAGCGGAGACTGTCTTTCAGGGGATCCTTCCTTGCCCACTTGTTCCTCTCATTTATGTTAACTCTGTCAGTTCCACACATCTCCCATAGACAACTAAATGGTTGCTGTAACACTACTGGAGCTCATTCTAGGACTTAATAACCATCCCAATATATGATTTTTTTTAGCTTGTCTCTAGAAGGAAGCATTGCCTGGGTCTTGAGGGGAGGTGGATCTGCAATAATCCTAATTAGACCCATAGGTGGCTTTTTCTGCAGTTTGCTTTCAGATAGCTAACAAATGAGGGCAGATTTGCAGAAGTATAGACAGATTTGACAAAGATAGAATGCTTCTCTTAAGGGAACCTGTGAGAGTACAGGTGAAACAAGCATCAGATTCCACAGGCCTTTTGAACTAAGGGGGCATCACGTAGTATTAGCAGTAGCCCTGGGTCTCTCCATGTGTTTACAGCACAATTGAGCTGCTGCCTCTCCTCCCTAGCTTTCTATAGTTCTGGGAGCAAATGTCCCACAGCCCAGTTGGTTTTGCCATTTTGCAAGTTAGAAACTCAAGCCTTCAGTGAATTTCCTCTCCAGTGGCTGAGGAGATACCAACATGGCTAGGGGGTGACAGGAGTTCAGAGTAGATTAAGGAAACTTCCCTAATGCCAGAGAGCTTGGAAGGTGTGCCAGCCATTGCTGTGTCCAACAATGCTACCACCCCTAAGCAGACAGGCTGTGAGTACCACCTGGTTACTACCACTGCCTTTTTGGGTCTCTTCCTTGCAGAAGGCAGCTGAGGTAATGTCTTCGTTCAGCCCCTATTACTGAGCTCTTGGGTTTCTGAACCCAAGACTCAAGAAAAATGGGACTTAATTAGGAAAAGCTGCAGGGAGCCATCAAAGTGTCAGCAGCATTTTGAAGGAGAGACAAGAGGAAGTTGGGGATACTCTAGAGTCGGAAAGGCCAAAGGAGAGTGTACAGGCTGGCAACATTATGGCAGGGGTGCCTGTGTTGGCAAAACCCCGGAACTGAATACCTTGATGAGGTGAACCGTTCCCCAGTACCTAATGCTACGGTGCATTAAGGATGGGATAGTTCTCACTGAGTACTGTTCCTTATAATAATAAAATTAATTTGACCATTTGGAACAAAATTTAGTAATGGACCTCATCCAAGCCTCTAAATATGCATATTACACTTTGGAACTGTACATAATTGCTCAATTGCACCTGCAAATCATGTTGTTAGCTCACTAATTATTCAAATAGTGGGGGCAATTCCACAATTGTGTGTGTAATTGTGTTAATTGTTAATGCAGTTAGGTACAGGTGCACCGTGACTAATTACACATGCAGAAGCAGCTCCCAAACGACCCACTGTCTCCATGCACGGGCTGCCCCTCTCGGAGACAGACATAAGTGGGTGACACAAACAAAGCCATAGGCCATCAGTGGGGGTCCATCTGGCAAGGCTTTCACTTGGGAGCCGCATATACATTTGGGAAACAATCAGGTCTTTGACTGAATTCAGCTGTTTTTGCTTTTGCTTCTCTTGTTCCCCCCTGCCCCCAAGGCTGTGAGAGGCTTGGGGCACCCGGCTCCTGAGCTCATGTGAGTATGTGTGCACGCATGTGCATGCGCGTGTACACAGGGTCACACAGAAACTAGTTTGGAGGGCTCTCTCTACTCACCTTTTTGCTGATAGTTCCCTTGCCTGATGAGATTAGCTTTTAGTCTGGGATTTTATTACTATCTTTCTCTGTCATCCATATGGTTTCAGGAATCAAATTTATCTGTACCGGGTATCAGGATATTTATGCCATTTTCAGGGTAAGAGATGCAGCCTGGGAGTTGAAATTTAGGTGATTTCTGGGACATTCTTATGGCTTATGTCAATGGGACCAGAATAGGGACTGCTGCCACATTCATACTTTACCTATTTCCTCATCTTTTCACCTCATTTTGTGGCTTGGTGCACAGCTTTAGTAATAGCCTTCCTGGCTACAAGACATGTCTGATAAGTGGTGAAATAGCTCTTCTGTGTCTGTGGGTCAGGGGCTGGTTGCATATCTTATGCTGTGGAAGGTATGCTATAGGTGTGTTCCCAAAGTTTTAAGACTGACTTCATATCACATATTCTGCCCAGTTGTCTCACAAACCAGAAGTTTTACCTTTTGATGGATCATGAGGTATTTTGATATTTTGATCCAGAAAATGCACATAGGCACACATGTTTTCCGTATTATTTCAGACTCCCTGAAGCTGATTCCTGGATCTCAGTTTATCATCCCCTTCCAGAAACCCTCAATATTTCAGCACCTAACAAAGTACATGGTTCATAGAAGTGGTTTGATGGAATGAAATAAATTATATGAAGGCATTCTCATTTGAGGTATGTGGTAACTGAATGAAGTTGGTAAAAATTACAATGCAAATATACACAAGTCACACACACACGCACAAAGAACTTTGAGGTGATAAATCCTACATTTCGTTAGGAAAGATATGGTCAATACAGCTACAGGTTTTTATTATTGTCACAACTATTAGTTTCACAACACAGTTGGTAAACGTAATTAGTATTTGTAGCCAAGTATGCATTTGATGATCTGTAAAGTGTGTAATTAGGAGGGAGAGAGGGAAGGAAGGAAAGAGAGGAAAAATTGGGGGAGGGGTGCAGGGTAGAAGTATACAGACTTCTGTAACCATAGACCCTGTTCTACACAGGACGTGGGGCTCCCAGGCTGCACATGCACATTGCACCTCGGGCCCTTCTAGCAGCCATCCACACGTACTTATTGTTTTGACTTTGTCCTCTGTAAACCTAGCTCTGAGGAACTGGCTCTCTCATAAGAATACCCTCACTGCTATAAGGAAGGCAGGTCAGCTGTAAAAAAATTAATTAGCACTGGCTTGGAAGCTCAATGCCAAAAGGAAAATAAGCCATACTTAAGACAAATCAGTCTGTGACTAAAAAAGGAGAATCTTTTGAGGGAGCACTGAAGTTAGGGGTAAGGGAATCCATGCAAATTGGCCTCGTACTGGTAGAAGCAATTCACTCTGCATCACTGTTGCACAGAGAACAGAACTGACTCACTTCATACCCAGGTCTCTGTCCCAGCAAGGTGCCCAGTGAAACACAGGGATAATGTAGAACTCACATCACAGGATCGTTGTGAATATTAAATGAGATAATCTTTGTCGGGCACTTAGCACCATGCCTAGCCCACATTAAGTATTTAGTAAATGTGACTGTATCATTACAATCATTATTGTTATTGCTGTAATTATTTCAACTGTTGTCCTTTTACTCTATAAATATGGGAAATTAACCCTGCACTGCTGTTGCCTCCCCACCCCACCCTGGCCAGTCATTAACTCTGCCCTCCTGCCATTGAGTATTGTTCATGCCTTCCTCTTGTCATTTTCTATAGTCTGCCTTGTAGTACAGGCATTCATGTATTTGTCTTCACCCACTAACTAGGCTATATGACTGAATTAATTTGCTAGGGCTGCCATAACAAAGTACCACAACTTGGGTGGCTTAAACAACAGAATTTCATTGCCTCACAGCCTGAAGGCTAGAATTCCAAGGTCAAGCTTTTGGCAGTGTTAATATCTTCAGAGGACTGTGAGAGAAAATCAGATCCAGATCTCTCGTTGGCTTGTAGATCGCCATCTTATCCATTCTTGTGTCTGCATACCCTCTTCTCTCTATGCATATGTTTGTATGAATTTCTACATTTTATAAGGCCACCAGTTTTATTGGATTAGGTCCCAGCCTAGTGAAATCATTTTAATTTTATTACCTCAGTAAAGGCCCTGTAACTAAAGAAGGTCATGCTGTGAGGTACTGGGGGTTACGACTTCAACATGAATTTTGGGGGAACTCAACTGAACGCATAACAATCACCATTAACAATATAGTGTGCATTTTATTTGTGTTTGAAACTCCTACAGTGATGTCCAGTTCAGTGCCTGGACTATATTTGAAGAAGCAATGGGCCTGATGTGGTTGAAGTCAACAGGCCTGGGTTCTAATCTCTTTTCTCCCCACCCATGGACCAGTTAGCCAGCCTGAGTCTAATTCTCTGTCTAAATGCGAGGCTCCTCATTCCTACCTTAATGGGAGTAATAAGCACTAACGATTATATACATACAAAGTACCTGCACATATTAGATGCTCAATAAAGTTAGTTATTACTCAAATTTTTGCTGAGTAAACTAAAAAATAGTGTCTGTAGGGGTGATCGAAACCTACATATCTAGTCACAACTGTTGGCCAGAATTAAGTTTTTAACATCTTTCTTAAGTTGGGCTCTTTTTCATTTCCTTTCATGGTTTTTTACCTAGTCCATGTGTAATGGAAAGAAATTAATACACTGGTTTGGAATGATGTGAGCAGCCAGCCAACTTTCTGAACCAATTTTGTGAAGAACAATCAACATTGTGGCTGTGTGTGTGTGTGTGTATACATAAGTTTATTTGGGCAGTCCAAGTTGCCTTTTTAGGTGTGATATTTAATTTGTGAATAGGAAAAGCCAGTTTATCACTTCAAATTAAAATTTGTCTGTTAAATTTCAGAAATGTATGTAACTTTGTAAGAAAATATTCCCAATGACAACACTATATCTAAGGCCATGATATCCAGTAATTAGGAAGCAGAAAATAGGCACTTGTCCAGAAAGGACGAAAATTCAAAGTTCACATTGATATTGTTCTTCATTGTAGTTTCAGTTCAGTAACACAAGAGTGTCAAAATCAAATCCAATTTCCTTTTGCCTGCTCATCTCAACATTGCAGCAGTGGCTTAATGTGCATTATTTGCTACTTGGTTGACATAGATGGGACTATCAGTAACATCAAAAAGTCAACCTCATAATCACTGATTTTTTCACACTGTGTCAATTGCAGCAAATCACAGAGATATAGATACGTGTATTTGTCATGTTGAAGGTGATTAAAAGATTTTGAATCTGTAATCACTACAATGAAATAGATTGTCATCAATAAACAAACTCTAGAGCAAGGGAGTTATACTGATCTGAGCATAGGAATTTGCAAACTCTCTTTCTCAGTATCTTGCCCTTCCAGAACTGTAAAACATATAGTAGCACATTTTGTGGAAGAAGGTTCATATTTTAGTTCAGAGCACTTTTTTAATTTTCAGCTTCCAGATCCTAATGTGGACCTTCTCAGTGGATGGCTACATTGTCATTCATGTTATCTAAAAGTTTATCTGTATCTCCCTACTAAGCTCAGCTTCGGTGCATTTGACTGCATATCCTAACTGGGTTAGGCATCCTGGAAAAATCATTTGGAGGAGAGAGGGAGCTATAGAGACTGTTTATTTTCATTCAGAATTATCCACTGGCTGCAATTGGTTTCATACTAATTCTATAAAGCAGTATAGAATTGTGAGTAAAAATGCATACTAAACAACTTAACGCAATAAAAATGAAGCAAGAACACTGTACTTTAAGTTTTCTCTTTTCAGCAGTTACACAGAGCCATGTATCAAGAACATGTGTCCGTGTGGGCCTCCATTAATAAAAATCTTGCGTTATTGCAGGTCAGAGGGGCCATCGCTATTTATATTGGGGCTTAAGCCAATATTCTGTGTGCCAAGTCTGTGCACCTTCCCACTGTCCTGCCTCTGTTCTCACTACTCTCTTCTTTATGCTTGGGTGGTCATATTTTGAAATTTCCCCAGGACCAGTTTATCATGCAGTCACGTTTCTCATCACATCTGAAGGATGTTGTGCTTCGCATGGTAATGAGGCCCTCTTTGTTTCAGCTGCTGCACTGCTCTCAGTAACTCCCATCAGTTCCTGCAGTCTGAGGGCTAGTGCTGTGATGTTAGTGTGTGGAGGGTCTCTCAGGGAAAACAACTTGCTTATTACTTCGTTGGGTTTTCAAAAACAGATTTAAATCAGTTTCAGGTTTTAAGCTGTTATGTTTACTCTGGATTTTTAATGCATGAAAACAATTTATGAGCATCAGCTGCAAGCCTTGGGTGGTTATGTTTGTCCAGATTACTGTGCCCATGTATACAACTTACTGCATATTTTCAAAAGAGGCTGAACCAAGTTACTGACACTCACTTGAGCATGTTCTAAAGAAAGAAATGACACTCCTAGATGACATTAATTTATTTACGAATGTATTAACTGTGATAGTGTATTTCTCACCAGAACTGCTGAAGAATATTATTTTCTGTCTTCTCTCAAAATGATTATTATTTGGTTTTAAATTGCTTTAAATTGCATCCAAAGAACATGTTTCCTCCACAGAGATATAGTCTGTCAATTTTATAAAATATGTGCCCTTGCCTTATCTCAGCTAATTAAGCATCTAGTCCTGCAATTCTTATCTAGACCCTAGGAAATTATGAGAATTTAATACAGTAAAAGGATGACAGTATCAAGTTTGTTTTCCCACTAGCTGATTATACCACGATTCCAACAAAATCTATGTCTCCTGAATGTGGACAGAAATACTGGCTATTACCAAAGGTAATGATTTCGCTGAAAAACTCTGTGAGATCTTATGAATCACACTTGTAAACTCATATAACATGGAAGCCAGAATAGACCAAATAGACTAGAAAGGGAATCAGGCCCCTTCATTTCATAGTGAGGAGACTTTAGCTCAGAGAGCATGGGTGATTCACCAAAGACACACAGCTAGGTAAATGAAACTTGATTTAAAAAATGGACCCTAACTGCCAGAATAAATAGAGAGGGATGGTCCCTGTGATATATTTTGAAGCTGTCACAGGTTGCCTTGACAAAATGGAGAACGTCTGACAGGCCAACATTTACCAAGTGTTCTTAATGTAGGAATACCATGTTCCCCTGAAAGGAATCATCAAATGTAGAGTATTATAAAATGGCTTTCTCTTGGCATTGTTAATCGGTATAATCAATACATTTTATCTCAATTTACAGTCTTACACTTCTGGGAGGTATGCAAAACCTGGAATACCTGCTTTTCCAGCCTCTTCAATTCATAGGTGAAGAACTTGACAGAGATCTAAAGGGGGGGTGGTATAACCAGGATATTCTGACCTCAGCTGCTGAGCTCTTTATTATGGTTCATCCCTCTTCTTTCACAGTGAACCGCCCATTTAAAAACTGGCCCATTATGAAATTTATTTATTGTCCAACTTAGCACTCTGAAAACAGAGAGCTGTAAGAATAAGTCCATTGATATTTCGAATTGCCCAAACAGTGGTACTGGTTTTCAAATGGTTACCTTGGCTATGCTGGTCAGAATGGCAATTATTAAAAAGTCAAGAAACAACAGATGCTTGTCAGGTTGTGGAGAAATTGGAACGCTTTAATACTGTTTAATACTGTTGTTGGGAATGTGTATTTTTTCAACCATTGTAGAAGACAGACAGTGTGGTGATTCCTCAAAGATCTAGAACAAGAAATACCATTTGACCCAGCAATTCCATTACTGGGTATATACCCAAATGAATATCAATTATTCTATTACAAAGATACGTGCACACGTATGTTCATTGCAGCACTATTCACAATAGCAAAGACATAGAAACAACCCAAATGCTCATCAATGATAGACTGGGTAAAGAAAATGTGGTACATATATACCGTGGAACACTATGTAGCCATAAAAAGAAACGAGATAATGTCCTTCGCAGGGACATGGATGGAGCTGGAAGCCATTGTCCTCTGCAAAGTAACACAGGAACAGAAAACCAAACACCGCATGTTATTACTTATAAATGGGAGCTGAACAATGAGTACATATGGACACAGGGAGGGGAACAACACTCACTGGGGCCTGTTGGGAGTGGGGTGGGGGGAGGGAGACCACCATTAGGAAAAATAGTTAATGCATGCTGAGCTTAATACTTAGGTGATGGGTTGACAGGTGCAAAAAATCACCATGGCTCATATTTACCTATGTAAAAACCCTGCACATCCTGAACATGTACCCCAAAACTTAAAATAAAAGTTAAAATTAAAAAAAAGATTGAAGGAGCATTTCAAACGAGACCAAATTGCAAGGTCTGTGCACTTTGAAAGCTTTGGATGATAATACTGGAAAGAGCAGGTTTTCTCTCATTAGAGCTAAATGGAACCAACCAACCAGTAGTGAGTCCATTAGACAGAACTTGTGAGAAATGCAGCTTTTGAAAAATTAAGCTTTAAAATTCCCATAAGGAGGACCCATTTTACCATTAAATTGTCAATTGCAAGTCAATATATACTTATTCTATGTACACTCTCACATAGACTTTCACATATGCAAAGAAAAACACTAAAGTTGCTATATTAGTCTGTTCTCATGCTGCTAATAAAGACATATCCAAAACTGGGTAGTTTATAAAGGAAAGAGGTTTAATTGACTGACAACTCCACATGGCTGGAGAGGCCTCACAATCATGGTGGATGGTGAATGAGGAACAAAGTCACATCTGACATGGCAGCAGGCAAGAGCATGTACAGGGGAACTCCCCTTTATAAAACCATCAGATCTCATGAGACTTATTCACTGTCATGGGAACAGCACAGAAAAGACCTGCCCCCCAATGATTCAATTACCTCCTACCAGGTCCCTCCCATTACATGTGGGAATTATGGGAGCTACAATTCAAGAAGAGATGTGGGTGAGCACACAACCAAACCGTATCAGCTGCAAATTCAGAAATCCATAGCAGGTCAATTAATTGTTTTAAAACTTTCTCTCTTGAATTACTTGTCTTTATTCAACAGCCTCAAGATAATCTTAGCTCTGCATTTGATTTAATTTGTTATGCAAAAAATGGCACCAAGTCCTCTTATGGCTGTTTTAATCAGTTGCTTGTTGAAATTTTAAAAAATAGCCAATTGAGCTCCACATTGTATTTTTTGTATGATTAATTTGAAATGATTGTATTGGCCATAGTAGTTATGAATGCAAGGAAATAATAATCTTATCTCATTTATGTTACTGAGCTGGATATATATAACTTTATGCTTATCAGAGCAATGGACAAATTGGACTCATTGAACTGCAACTTACATTTTCATGTTCATTCCATTGTATTATATTGGTACATCAAAGGAATTTTGCAAAATAAAAATATTGAAACAACTTATATTTTAGTAGTGGCTACTAGATTTATATATACAGATAAATATAAACTCCTATTTGATAATATAGTTAGGAACCAGTTTTTTTGTACAGTGATTGAGAACATGGGTTTGAAGTCTTACGGACGTGATTTTGTTTCTTGGCTTTATCACGTATTAACCGTGGAACCTTGGGAAAATTACTGAGCCTCTATGAACCTCACTTTCATCATCTACACCATGGAGATAATAATGCCTTTAGCTTAGAGTTGTCATGTAGAATAAGCAAGAAAAAGGATAGGCCTGGTACACCTAAATGCTCAAAAAGCATGTCCTATAAAAATAACCATTTATATCCAAAAATTAGCCGGGCATGGTGGCACGTGCCTGTAATCCCAGCTATTCGGGAGGCTGAGGCAGGAGAATTGCTTGAACTCAGGAGGCGGAGATTGCAGTGAGCCGAGAGCTGCCACTGCACTCCAGCCTGGGCGATAAGAACAAGACTCTATCTCCAAAAAATAAAAATAAGATATAACCATTCTTATGACTGTTTTAACACAAAAGTGATAACAAAGGACCTTGCTGACACAGTTATTTTCATTTTTATACCTTACCTTTAACTCAGCATACTATTAATCATTCTGTTGGGAAAATAATTATGTAAAATGGCAGTGCTAAGAGGGTCTTTATATAGAATTCTGTGTGCCCTGGAGGCATTTGTGATAATGTCTAGGATGGACTAAGCCTGAAGGTTACTGTTAGGCTGTGATTTGGCTGATGTCATATACCCCAATGCCTAATTAGGGAGCCCCATTGAAAGTGATCGTTTTCTCTTTGGTGTGGCCCTTCCATTTAAGGGTTGAATGTTATGGTTACATTAATGAAACTAGACAAAAAAGTAAAGAAGACAGGAAATTTCCTACACTTTCTGAAACACAGCTCATAGACACCCTTAGAAACAGAGGCTGAATCCTTTACAAGAGTGGGGCATTTGCAGCTGCTCTAATGTGTATCTCCCCAGAAATTAACAAGTACTGTTATTTTCTGCACTTAAATAATAACTTACAAAATAGGTTTATTCATTCAACTTTCTCTTATCAATACTTCCAAATTTCTAGCATTATATTTTCTCATCTCCTTGTTTTGAACATAACTGTGACCTCCTACACACTAGCTAACCTCACTTTTACAGCCAAAGATTCTAAGGAGGAGCTGCAGCCCTTTGCCTAACATAACATACCAGGCACTAGGCAAAGCTGTATTCTGACTTCCTGATGGTCCAGTCTTTAGCAGCGTGGGTGGGGGAGGGAAGGGCCTACACTGCTGGGTAACTGGAGAGCAAGTGCATCAAAAAGGTGCCCACAGACTTTGCCTCCCTTTTATGTAACTTCTATTCTTGCTTTCACACTGCTTTTTCAGACATCTTTTTGTCACAGCTTTAACAATTACCTCATCATCACAGTATTTAGAATTTTTTGACGAGATACTGTGTTTGAATACTGTTTTCAGAAGTAAGGTGGGGCACAACTCTTCTCCTCTCCTCCACCCCTGCTGCTTCCCAACAGAATACAGAAGAGACTTTGTAGGACTTCCAATAGAAGAAGCTCGATTAGAGCTCCTTGAGTTGCTGAATTAAATTGCAATCAATTCAATGGAACCAAATGGAATCATGAAGTAATGAATCCCCTGTCATGAGAATCATGTCAGCGGTACTTGTATGGTATGATGACAGGACTTGGCTTGATCAGATGGTTTAAGGTTAACCCCATACCTTCCATTCACATGGTTATGTGACCTTGGGCAAGTCATTTCACCTCTGTGCACTGCATTTGTCCTCATCTTTAAAATCGGGCAGAAGGTAGCAGGCTGGAGTGTATAATCCCTGGGGCCTTTTCTCTGTCAGGAGCCTGTATAGGCAATGAGTGTATCCACTCATTACTGGACAGGCAACTCACAAGTATTCCATTGAGAATGAACAAGCAGCATTAGCTTTGCATGTGAATGATGGCACATTTATTATCAGATTTATTTCATGTATTACTTGTCCTTCCCCTCCCTGTCTTAGATCTCAGTCAGTTTTAATGCTTTCAGCCTCTGCTGCACCTGTAGTAACTGTCTGCCAGAGGTGGCCCTTTTTCAAAGTCCCTATCTTACTGTAAGTAACCAGAATTTCTAAAGATGGAAAGGTTGCCCCTGCCAACTCTATTTCACTGTTTCTCTATTTCTTGAAAGGAGCAATGAAAGGGAGAGGGTATCCCATGTTGAATAAGTAAGTGTCTGCCTTCATTCCAGCCTTGTCATGGCTCCAGTAAGCTCATTTCATCACAAATTTATGACTCCTAAAATCAATATTGACTGTGAATGTTGGGGGGAGGACAATTTTGAGGGCACATCTGAAGTACCAATGAACCCATAGGAATTCCTTTCAGTTAGGTGAAAAATGATCAAGAAACAAAAGTTAAAGGAGGAGTCAAGGACTACAGCATCAAGGTGCTGAACTCAGTGTTAAACCTGAGTCCTTAGTGCTTAGCAACTTTGAAGTCCTGGATGGAGGAAAGACTTGGTCTGTTTGTGGTAACAGCAGGTGCTTTCCAAGGTACAGACTGTCTGAGTCATTATTGTACAGGCAACATTCTCTCAAGATGATCTTTTTCACTTTCAAGTTTTCAACGTGCCATTTTGTAGGTTCCTTTTTAGACTATCAGTATTTTGCTTTTGATGTTGATGGTCAGCTTGGAATTTGTAATAGCATTAATAACCGTATAACAGGGATAAATAATCTTTCATCTTGCAGAGGTGGGGGCGGGGGGTTCATGGCAATTTATCAAATTGTCTCCTGGATTGCTATGGCTCTAGTGGGAACTACATGGATAAATCTATGTTAAACAACAGCAGCATAAAATAGTGGAAGACACACTGGATTGTTTAGCCAAAAACCCAGGGGCTAGTCTCCACCACCTCTGACTAGCCATAAAACTTCAGACACATCATGCAACCTTTTGAAGTCTCGCTTCTTTTTCATCTTAAAAAATGAAAGTAATTTTATCTTATTTACCTACTTCAGAAGATTGTTGTAAGCAACAAATGATACCAGGAGGGGGATAATAGATGTAGAGGATGTGAAAGGATTTTGTAACCTGGCAAGGACTCTAAATTTCCAATGAATTATTTCTATTAGCAATGGTCTTAGTAGCAGTAATAGTAGAAGATATTCTTAATGTCATCCTCATATATAAATTCCCTCATTCCCCTTTGTTTTCATATGCCACCAGGATGCTGTTCTTAAAGTTTTGAATTAAGGGGTAAATATCTTTACTTTCAGGATCTAGGAGATCTCTCTCATGGGGTTAGATTATCATTTATAAAGAACTGAAACTGAGGATCTTGAAAACGCTAATTGTAAAGCTTATCATTACAGAGTAGATGTCAGATGCTGCCCTGAAACTTTGTAGCATCCTGATAAGGTGTCATGCTTTCCTTTTCAGCATAGATTGCAAAATGAAGGGTAAAACATTTAGAAATTAATAAAGCATATTTATAAAAAAATATACCTGGCCATGAGCAGTGACTCATGCCTGTAATCCCAGCACTTTGGGAGGCTGAGGCTGGCTGATCACGAGGTCAGGAGATCAAGACCATCCTGGCTAACATGTTGAAATCCTGACTCTATTAATGATATAAAAAAATTAGCCAGGTGTGGTGACACGCACCTGTAGTCCCAGCACTCGGGAAGCTGAGGCAGGAGAACCGCTTGAACCCGGGAGGTGGAGGTTGCAGTGAGCCAAGATTGCACCATTGCACTCCAACCTGGGTGACAGAGTGAGACTGTCTCAAAAACAAACAAACAAATATATATATACACACACATATATATATGTGTGTATATATATGTATATATATGTACATACACACACACACACACACACATATATATACACCTAAGTGTCAGACTAGATAATTCCAAGATTAGTGTGATCATAATAAATTTTTGTTTACCAAATACTCTCAGCCTAGAGCTTCTCAGATAACCAATTAAAAGCACACTAAGTATTAATAATTGCATTATTTAAATAGGCATATTATTTTAGGTTTAGAAGGTCCCTCTTCTTCATGATAATGCATTTTCATGAAGAAAGATCTTAAAACTGATTCTAAGGATCTTCAAATAACACGTCATAGTGTAGTATATGTTGGTGAGTTTATTTATCTTGAGTTGGGAGCTTTTACAGATTCCAGCTGTATGTCTTCACCACAAATCTTGTTTTTTTGTGCTCATGGCATGAGTGAGAATAAATGGAAGTTGTGGAGTCTGTGAAGGCCACTGGAGGGAGATTTCCCAGTCTCCTAATATATCAGTGTCTCTTCCTGTCTGTTTCTGATGGGGTCCTACAGCACATCAACATCCTTAGGTAAAGAAAAGCTTCCTAAGAGGGAGCAGCAGTCACTGAAAGTGAATTAATGAAACCCTGCATCTGCTGATCTATTTGACAAGAAGGAATTCAGGCTGCCAACATTTAGAAACCACTAGAAGTAATCTCCATTGGAAACCAGGCTTCGACTTTCTGCCCTGGGCTGCCCAAAGTATTGCAGTAGAAAATGCGAAAGTAAGTTGAACTTTGAATTATAATTTCAATGACTGTCTAGCGAAATGGATTCATGCTCTGGCACTGCACCTTTGAGGCTGTGGGTTCGTTCACATAAGATAAAAATCTGTCTGGCCTGACAGTTGAAAAGGTCGCAAGAACACTTGATGTCTGATGGTCTCAGTGTATTGCCAAATCTTGATTAAAATGGAAGACTTTGGAATAATTATGTTTTGTTTCTTTTTTTCAAAATAATCTTTTCAAACAGAGCCATTTCTACATGTTTTGGCTTTAAGTTTATTGACTTAGTCAAGTATAGATTGTATTTTCACTACCATTTAGCAATAACATCATACTTAACATGAAGCTCTCACATAGTTGAGATACTTTGGCCTTGGGGCCAACACGTTATTTTTGAAAATGACATCTAATTGTCATTGTAATATCCTTAATATTAAAAATTGAACTATCTACATTTTAATGCTTCCACTTTAACTCTAGAGCACATTGCCTGTCATCTGTTTTCATTATGAAAATACTTGCAGGAATGGCTTAGTATTTTTACTTCTGTAGATCATGTACCTGTGAAATGTGTAGGTTTTAATTTTAGATTAGAGACTTCTACTAACTAGAGATTAACACAAGTTGGATCTTTCTAATTAATCTGCTTTTGGACCACAGATTGATACACTTAACAGACACGAGTCACCTTAAAGGCTGGATTCTAAGCCAACCCACTTGTTTTACATCTGGGAAAACTGTGACTTGCCCAAAGTCATACAGTTTGTCACTGAACCAATAGAGTTTCTTCAATACAGTCAGTTCAAGTATATTAAACAGTATCTCATGAAGTACTAAAGGAGTCCTGAGGGCGGGGACAAAGTGTTACATATAGATGTCCACCATACTCAGAGAAACTCTATTGAGATTAATCTACCACATTTTCTGTTCTCAGCCAATTACATTTGACTATGCCAAAAATAAGGTACTTTCAGGAAACTACTTTCTGTCTTTTCCAAATGCTAAAGTCACTCTCTATCTGATTTTTTTCTCTTATTCAAAGCTAAGGTCCTGTCTTGCTCCCTTGCTTGACGACCCAGATCCATGGACAGTTTTTGCTTTCGTGACTTTCTGTTGAAGTTATTGTCAGAGTCATGCATCTGGCTTTTTAAAATAGGATTACCACATAAACTGGGATTTCCAGGATAGCCCTGATTTCAATTCATTCTCCCCATAAATTGGTATTCTAGAAATTTCCGTATTTGGTCATGTAAATCACGTAATGCAAGCTGCCTTTGGTACCCACTGAAAGAAAATTTTTTTCTGCCAATGTGCCTCATTTAGGGATCAATAAAAGATATCTGCTAACATGCACTGTAATTCCTTACTTTAGATATGCAGGTCTTGTCTACTCATCTATAGTATACGCTCCCTGTCTTAGTGTGTCTTGTGCTTCTATAACAGAATACCTGAGACTGGGTAATTTATAATGAACAGAAATGTATTGGCTCACAGTTTTAGAAATTGAGAAGTCCAATGTCAAGATGTCAGCATCTGCCACAGGCCTTCTGTCTGCATTATAACATGGTGGAAGGCATCACATGGAAGAAGTTGGAGGTTGGGGAGAGACGGAGCGAGAGAGAGAAGCAGAAACAAAAGAGTGCCAAACTTGTCATTTTCTCAGGAGCCTACTCCCATGATAATGACATTAATTTATTCATGAGGGAAGAGCCCCCATAGCCTAATCAACCCTAAGGGCCCCACCTCTGAATACTGTTACAATGGCAATTAAATTTCAACATGAGGTTTTGAAAGGACAAACATTCAAGCCATAGCACTCCCTGTGGACAGTCATTATTTATCATGTACTGCATTTCACATAATGCTTAGCTTAGTGCACTGTGCATACTGAGGGTGCAATGCATATTTGTCATTTGGGATTATTTCTTTTACATGAACAGATTTTCCAAACCCCAAATTTAGAAGTACTGCAACACATTGATTCTGGTCAAGAGTAGGTCTGGTTAGTTCATTAAGAGTTTATTTTATCAGTAATGTGGTGTGCTTGTACCTGAAATAATAAATGCCTGCCAGGTATCTGTATCCTGCATACTTCCACAACTCAGAAATAATCAATACTTTGTTTTCTTGTGGATGCGAGACAAGTTAGGATCACTGGTGCTGGGTATATGCTGTCCACATTAATTGGCATAGACCTTTAGGCTTCATAAACCATGGTACACCATGTATCACTCCTTCTTTGTTCTTCAGCATAAAATTCAATGGGCTTGAGACGCTCCACAGAGCTGGCCCACACTTAATGTCACAGACCCTTTATGACACACACTATGTCTATTTCAGGCTTTTTTGCAGAGTGATTTTCTGGAAAAGTGCCATGCCCTTCCATGAGCCAAAAATTTCAGAATGTCCCATAAATGGTGGACAGACGGGACTTTGGGGCCTCTCTCCAACTAACAGAAGATACTAAGTAAGGTCCAGGGGAAGTTTAAGAAACAAACTTCCTGTGTTTGTTCTATTGATTTTCCTACCAACAAGAAGTGTAACAAATTGTGATGTTTCCAAATAAAAAGCATCAGGAATAAGCTCCCATTTTATTGAGTGGTTTCCTGGACATACATGCAGGTGCATTTTGGAAGAGGCTGGATATAGCCAGAGACAGGTAACAAAGCCAGGTCACTTAACAAAGCAGGAAAGATAAGGGCCACGGTTGCAAATCATTATTTATAATCAAACGAAATGGTAATTTTGCCAACACTCCCTTCTCAAATATAAGACCATCATCATGGTAATCAAACTATTACTCTGACACAGTTTACTTACCAGGAGGCCAATCTGAGATTGATGACCTGAAAATGGAGGTTGTCTTTCAATTCATTTGAAATGCAAACCGAGTAGACAACCTATACCTACTGTGGCATATTTTTAAAGCAAAATCAGCACCTACATTGACCTCCTATTTACATTTCTTTGAGAAGAAAAGAAAATCACATAAAAGCTATCAAGAAACACATTTCACAGCAGGCAAATTAATTGGTTTTACAGTATTTGAATGGAGGGTTTGTCAAATAAAACATGCCGTGACAGTTAATAGTGTCATTTAGAGCCAGAAAATTATTGGCTTATTTGTTATTGGATAAAAGGAAGGCAAACATTTTGTATTAGAAAGTTTTAATGTGTTTAAAATCCTCATTAGGGATTAATGGACATGCTTGCTTAGCACAGTGCCTCATTAATTTGAGGCTAAACAGTTACTTCTGTGTTTCAATCTCAGTGTTGTTTCTTAACTTTTTTTTTATTTCTCTTTAATTAGATCTTGCATTTGAGTTTGCTCTCTATACCATTGGAGATGTAGATTTAATTAATGAGATTTATAAATCTAATGAAAGTGAGTTATTCTTAGCTATCGTTTCATTTTAGTGAGCAGTTAAACCACATGTAAGTGGGCGCAGATCTAAGAGATTTCAGAAGTACAGAAAAAATGTGAACTTCCCTGAATATATTTAGCTGTGTCACTTGGCATTAATAGACAAAAGTGTTTTAATTAGAGTCATAAATAATAGGGGAGCTGGCGAGGATTCAGTTCCCATGCACATGGCTTGTTCTTTAGGATCATCACTGTCAAGGAAGAGCAATTGTAACTCTGTTTCTATGGAATTTCAGTGTCATCCACTGGCAATTAAGACAATCCTAAGTGCGGAGTATAGAGAGTCAATAAGGTTCGTTAGAGGTTAGTATGAAAGTGGAGCCACTTTCTATCAAGTGTATTCTGTTGTCACTTTTATTGAGGGCATCTGTGGGTACAATTTATAAAGTCTATTCCATTTACATTGCCTTAAGGGGAATTTAGTTAAAGGAAAAACTAATAACTGAGTTTTTGGTTTTGAAACAGATGGTTAAATCATTAGCTATTTATTTGTAAGAAGACCACTGTAGTCTCTTTAAGGTGAGGGATTGTGA
Organism: Chlorocebus sabaeus; assembly: GCF_047675955.1. Taxonomy (NCBI): domain Eukaryota; kingdom Metazoa; phylum Chordata; class Mammalia; order Primates; family Cercopithecidae; genus Chlorocebus; species Chlorocebus sabaeus. Next base: position 7,169,564 of record NC_132933.1, on the reverse strand, counting down.
ATGTCAAGGTAAGACTTTTTTTTCTAAAAGATTTTCAAAAAACAAGAGCCAAAGGTACATATTTAAAAGATTTTTTTGTAAACGGGGTTATGGAACTTAATTTAGGACCCCATAATATACCTGTGGCAATGCCTTCAGAAATTACCATAAAAACCTGAACTCCCACTTTTTTTTTTCCCATGAGGAAGTCCTTGTATCTTAGACATTGTAAATGAGTTGAAGAACTTGTCAATCCAAGACATATAAAAGATAATCATATTTTAAAATACTACATGATAGCAATCATATATTAAATGTGTAAAATGCTTGCTTGAATACAAAATGTTTCAATGATTAAAAATAGCTCTTCTTTAAACAATTCAGAAACTCCTTCTAATGTTCTAAAGGAATGATTTCTCTCAGGAGGATATGAGTTAATAGAGTTCTCTGTGCTCCCAAGGAGACAGATTAGCATTCAGTTAGGCCCAGAGGAGATCCTCAAGCCTTGGGGCTTATATTCAGCCCTGGGTTTAATTTCATCTAGCCTTCTGGATACTGTTACAGGAGTCACTACTGTGGAGTCCTGGTCATTAGTCCTACTCCTGTGCTTTCTACTTATTGCAGTCGGAATGAAACCTCTTCTAGATTAGAACAGTTGGAGAACTGTGAACTGTGGTTAATTAATCAGTGTTGGAAAAAGCAGAAGCTAACGATGAGGAGCAGTGTCACCTTCATCCAAATCGTCAGAGCTACTTGGCTTCCAACTCCCTTCTTTCTCCCCACCTCCCTATCCCTTCTATTATTCTTCCCTAGCAAGTCTATGATCCGTGTTTCTGTTTTCCAAGACAACTATTCCAACCTTTCCTTTTTCTTCCAATTTCCAATAAACACACCCCACTCTTAGCTGATGATCTTGCCGCATACTTCATAAAGAAAAATAAGATACAACCAGACAAGTACCATCTCATCTTCTTATCTTTAATTTCTTCAACCCAGCTGCTTATGTACCTAGGCACTCTGCCTTCCATCCTGTTACAATGGAAGAAGCGTACAGAAGTGCCCATGTTCCTATTTCAGGCCAACCTCTTCAGTTGTGTCTTGATCCACTCACTCCTTCTCAAGGACTTTGCTTTTACAATCATCCACTTTCGCTTTGCCACACGTTTTCCCTCTTCACTGAGTTCTATGCATCAAGTATATAAATATGTCTTAATATCATCCCTCTTATAAATACAAAACCACACGAAAACCTTGACTCCACATCACCACTTCCTATTATTCCATTTCTCTACCCCCTTTCACAGTAGGAATTGTTTATTCACTCTCTCCACTTCTGCCCCTTCCACTCTCTCCTCAATACACAATCAGGTTTACATCCCCACCAAGCTGCTGAAACAGCTATGACCAAGGATACGAATGACCTAGATATTGCTAAAGCCTGTTCTGCAGCCTCAACCGTATTAATGACCACTTTTTCCTGGAAGCACTTTTTCTTCTAGGCTATTGGGACCCCATGCTTGCTTCCATACACACTTTAAGAATTCATTTTTGGCTTTGGAATACATGACGTGATAGGTAATATACCATGCTATGTGCAGTGTGGCCTCCTGGCAAAGGGACTACTGCATATAGCAAAATACATAAAATAGGAAAGAATAAAGCAGAGTGTTAATAAAATCGTAGAATCCAAAAGATGTGTGAAAGATCCTGTAACCTGGTGACCAGCCCAAAGTGAAGGTGTTGCTTGTTATTCTGTGGCAACATAGGAAATGTAAGATAATAATGTGTGTGTGTGTGTGTGTGCCAGCATGTTTGATGTTAGCATAAATTTAACTGTTCTGTATTTTGAACAAACTGGCCTGTATTCAGAGATTATGCCTTATTAACCTTTTGAAAGTTGTAATGTTCTTTTACAAAATAATAGTGCCAGTGGTTAATTTTGTTTTATAATGCTCTTATTGATAAAATAAAAAGTTAGTAATCTTATATGTATTCCTCATTATTTGTGTACTGTTATGTGAAATACAAAACACTGGGTACTTGTAATATATTCCCATGCCTTTACTGTATAGGCTGCTTAGGCTGCAGGCTGGTGAGTGAAGAAGCGGATTGTCCCAAATTACACAGCTAATTAGTGGTAGAGCTTGGACACATAACTACTGCTTCCTGTCAGGTTTTTTCACTACTTTATAAGATTTGTTACATGAAAGTGAGATCGCCGCTTTGCAATTGTTTACTTTCTCTATGTTATGAGCTTATAGTATTAAGAGCATACTACAACTTTAAAAACTCTAACATTTACTCTTTAATTGACAGAATTCAAAGGTGAACTTGCCTCCTGATATATCTTTTTAATATATTTAGATAATGTATTAGTTCACTCCATTTTGTACATCTCTAGTTTTACAGTCTTCTCTTTTATTATGAGAGATTATTATGGGCCTGCACACAGACAGTCATTACCATTAATGGGAGCACACTAAGTAGGGATTAAGTGGAATCTAGATTTTGATCCTAAATGGTCTTTGGTTGCAGTACTAGGACTTTGGGACAGAAGTGAGTATCCTGCAGGCCCTGAGGAGTTGGCTGCTTACCTAGGAATTTCAAAAGGAAAGGACTAGGGCCGAAAGATCCGTGGATTGTAGGGCAAGCACCAAAAGAAGAAAGAAGGTCAGGAAGAGCATAGGCAAGAGAGAGCAAGCAAATGGGGTCAGAATCGTGGAGACTGGCAAAGAGAAGTAGGAGACAGCTCGAGTCTGATCCCAGAATGATGGAATCATAGCAAGAAGCCTTGAGACTCTAAGTTGGAGATCTGTCCCTGTGGAACTGGGCTGGAAGACCCTACTCAGCCAGGGTATGGGTCTGGGTAGCTGCAGCAGTAGTAACCAGAATGGCCTCACTGACTAGCCCAGGGGACTTGAGACAGAGCATCCTTGAGGGAATGTGAGGCAGGCAGCAAGGTGCTTCCAGATAGGTTCTTGATTTCTAACAGTAATATTTCTAGATGTTTACCTTGTTTTTCTCTAAGACTGTGATATACCCTCATTCCCCCATCTCCTTTTATAGCTCACTCTTCTATAGAAACTAGTTATTAGAGCAAATAAATGAACAGTGAGCTAATGGCTATTCAGAGTCAACTGAATTAAGTACTCTTCACTTGAAATTCCATCTGCCATTAGGTACTCTCAGCTGATGATGGGCCTTTCTGCATATGCATTCCATCATTGCCCATACCTAATGTAATCACTGAAGAGGTGTCCTCATAATGAAGCATGTGACCCACCCCTCCTCCACCCTTCTCATCCCCACTCTCCCTTATCTCTGTTGTCATATCCACTCAAGTCCCATCTCCAGCCTCCTTTTTCACCTTTAATGAGAGCCAGCAGATGGAGAAGCAGCCTGAGACTCTTTACGCACTGGGACCCTGAATAGGATTTAGTAATTAGCAACATTCATAAGGTGTCGTGGGAGCCAGTTTACAAGACGACCAAACTATCTCTTCAGTGGTTCCAAGTCTCAGAGTGCTGACACCTTTCTAAAGACTTTTGAGAGAACTTAGCATACAAAGTGCTGATGGAGACTTAACAGGCACCCCCTACTAGGCTAAGGTACTTTTATATACCTCACTTCATCTCAACCTCACAAAAATCCTAGAAGTGGATTTTTTAAACTTTCTCTTACATAGATAGGGATACAGAGGCTCAAAGAAGTTCAAGTGGCTTGCCCAAGGTCGTAAAGCAAGCTGAACTTCAGAGCTAGGATTGAAATCCAGTTCTATGGAGCCTGAAAGACCAGGCTCTTTCCACTGCCCCCTTGGAGCCCCTAGAAAATACAGTAAATTATCTCATTCTCAAAGAAATAACAGTTCATGGTTACCTTTTGGTTTTATGTTCATGTATGATTCCAAACAAAGGGTCATTTCCTGTATTTGGCTTAAAAAGACATATGTTAAATTATTTTGATCTTCATGCTCTATTTTTTGTTCTTTTTGTACTTTGTTGGTGCATATTAGCTTGTTTTACATGAAGTATTTTGACCAGGAGACTTACTTAAAAATTGGCCAGAAGCAGTATTTTAAAGCAAACACCAGCTCTTTGGATGCCCAGGATTTTTGCTGCATTAAAATGAAATTGGAAGATGAGCTGGTTAGCTGGACCATGTAACTGTTGTGAAATCGTTTTTGTTTTGATTAAAGTTATATTACCCGAGGACTTCTATCTACAGCTTATGCAATATTAACTGTTCCCATTTAATCATAGACTCATGAATACAAACTAGAATAGGGACGGTTAAGGTGAGGCAGGAAGCAAGGGACAGACAGATCCTAATGTGAACTGAGTTTGTAGTTTTCCAAATTCATTTTGGAAAACTGGGACTCCCTGGATAGAGACATAGGGGATTTCATAATGCATGCAAATAGGAACTTCAGAGGCTGCTGTCCTGTGTTTTTACAAATTACCAACGATGGGAATTAAAAATTTTAAAAAGATCGAAAACTCATTTGGTAGCACAATATCATAACCTGGGTTTTTATTTTATCAGTAATTCTGTGTCAGGGGACTTCTGTGTACCACAAATCAATCATGGGGACAAATGGGGAAGTTTGTTAATGAAAGTACAAATGGAATTAGTTTGGAAGTCGCCATCAGTGTCTGTTGTGGATATTGGTTAACTGGGCCCAGTTATTTAATTTGCAATTAAATTTTCGGTTTTTAAGTTTTACTTTGAGAAAGTGTTTGTCTAGGTGGAATATACCTAGACTAGTGGATTATGATTGCCAGGTATTGTGGGACCACCCTCAGGATGATTTTATGGGAAAAAAATGACCTCTCTTCTCTCACAATCCCTTAGTAATAATATACTCAGAGGTATGCATTGAGCTCCTCTGGATTAACCATGTGATGATCATTATCCTATTAATGTTTTACATTAATCTCCATGTTTTCTATTAGTGATGGCTGCTGCTTATGTCTCTCAATGCCACAATCAGCGTGTTTTTGATATCTTGTATTACCCTAACTGCTAAGAAGTATGCTCCGATTAAACCATCCTATGCAATTCATTTATTGTTGCTGCAGTTAATTGAATATTTGATGATTTAAAGGAACTCTGATTATTTCATAAGATATATATTTATCACCAGGCAGATAATTTGTGCGTGATCTCTGTGGCTACATGGAGTGGCAGCCTGCACTGTTAGATGCAGAGAGGGTAGGCACTTGTGAGGGTTCTCGGTAAACTCACCACCTGGCTGATGTGCACCTCCCTTCCCTGGCCCTCAGAGGACCACATCCGTGCCCAGCACAAGAGGGTCGTCTGGGGCCAGGAGTGAGAGCACAGCCTCCCCTGTGTGTCGTGCAGCTTGCTTTCTGCTCCAGGAGGAGGGGGCGGAGAGGGGGAATGAGAAAGGACGCTGCAGCTCTGAGTGGCTAACTTGGCGCTTTGTGGACTATCTGAATACTCAAGAGTGGATTTAAAGAGAGGAGAAGGTGCCTCCGGAATTAAGCAGCAGCTTGGCAACTCAACGGGCAGCAGTTCTAATCCCAGTGCCACCACTAGTTCTCTTCCTCAGTCTCTGTCTTTCACACCTGTCCGAGTAACTCCTCCAGAATTACTGCAAAGACGTGTGGGTGTCTGAGAGAGAACGAGAAAGAGAGTGCAAGAGAATAGAATTTGGGGCTGAGCCCTAGCCTTAGCTCAGCTTTCTTCCAGTGTGCAGAGTGACCCTGGTGCATCTCCGCAGGGGACTCAGTGACTGAAGTGGCCTCAGGTGGCCCCATCACTTCTCAGCCATGTCGAATCCTTGGCCTCTCACTCCCATATGGAGCGAGGACTACAGTGGGGACCTCAACGGCTGGGAGCTTCTGTCTGACATGGCAGTGTCGGTGAACCCGGTAGGTACCCTTTCCCTGGCACTTAAATCAGACCTACTGTTTGGTCTTGTCTGTTTCCCTGTAAATGTTGTTTCCTCAATTTGCGTGGAGTCTTGAAGGCAGAAATGGTGTTGTCTTCAGTGTCTTTAAATCCTCCCTCTTGGCACCATCCTGAGCACAGTGTGAGCTCAATCAGGATTTGTTGTCTAAAGAAATAAATGGGAGAGCTGATGAATAGGCGGACAGGCGAATGAATGCGATCCTATTACCCTTGTCATGACTACCTTACAATGTATGTCCCAGTGGGTTTCTAATTGTTTGTTTTCCTATCCCATCTAGACATTTAACTCTGAGAGAAAGAACCCGAGACTCAGAGTGATTTGTATTACCAACTCTCCATGTTTTGCACTGTACTAGGCACGTAGGAAATATTTACTGGTTAATTAAAAAACACTTGCAGGAAGGAAAAGCACTTGCGGTTCAAATGTGGTTGTCTTACGGAGAAAACAGCTGTGGGCCTGGGCTAGATGAATTTGTGGAACTAGTGACTTTATGAGAATGTTGGATTTTAGTGTTTTCTAAAGAAAAATATCTAAACACTGAGTGTGAATGCATATTTATTTGACTGCTCTTGCCTTTAGAGTTCTTCTCTGTCTGTCCTGAGTGCTGCCGACTCCAATAGTCAGTCATTATTAAATGTGCTGCAAAGCTCCAGAGTCCCCAACTTTTTCTCTTTTGACAGCATTTCCTCCCATAAAGAAGTGGATATTTATATTTCGAAGAGGGGAGATGATATTTTCAGTTGGCAAGAGTGAGTCAAATCTTAGTTTGAAAAGATGAGAAGACAGGACTTAAGAAAAGTAAGGAGAACAGCAGGACAAGGGGTAATAACTTAATTCATTGTATTGGGCTTTGCGGATTACAAAGCACAGTCACATCACTTATTTCACAGGATGCTCACAGGAGCCCTGTGAGATTTAAAAAGGATTGGTATTACTATTATTCTTTCCTTTTCTTTTACATTTGGAAAAACTGGAACTCAGAAAGGTACAGTTATTAAGTCCTGTTCCCAAGTGGTAGGGCCAGGACTCCCTCCCAACCCTTTTGACTCATCAGCAGGTGCTCTTGCTGTGTCTGCATATCACTCATATATTTTCACTTAGATTTAAAAATTAACGCTGATGTGTTTGTGTGGGAAAAGGGGAACAAAGACCTTTTCATGAGACTGGGCCATACATTTTTAGCCTAGGCTGCACACTCTAATACAATGCAACAATGATATTGAAGATTTAAGCCTTTCTTATAATCCTTTGATCTTTGTATTTGGAGAATGTGTTTGTTAGAAGTTCAAGAACTCTCTTGGAAAATACAGTTGCTGGAGCACTGAGCAATGGAATGAGGTTGTATTTGCAGTTGAGAACTGCCAGTTTAGCTGTATAATCATATAAACATGTTAGACTAGCATCTTCCAGTGTATATTCTGCAAACATTCATTTTGTGAAATAGCAGTAGTTATTAATTGGAAAATAAAACAAACAAATAAAAAAACAACTAAAATTAAAAACCCAAGACTTAAGGGCCAGGGAAGTTGGGAATGTACTTTATTAAAAATTTTAGACAGGTGTCTCACACCTTTTTATTTGCATCATGGATCTCCAAAGAGGGATACAATATGGGTTGCAACATTTCCCATACTTCTTTGGACACAAAACCTTTTATTTTGCATAACTACTGTCCACGGGATGGTCATCTTTTTAGTACTTCCCCACAGCTTATAGTTGTGCATTAACTATGTGATTCTTCATATTCACCTTCCTATTGAGCCTGTAAACTCCATGAGGGAGGAAATTGTGTCTCCTTTTGCTTCCCATTGTAACTCTGCCTAGCACCAAGTGGCACAGTCCTTAACTCTCCAAAATTGTTTGTTGAATGAATGAATGAATTGTGCTACACCAAATCACCAGTGGTTCTCTATCTGAAACCTGTATTTTAGATTCTTTACAAGGTATGCCCAGCCAACTTAAGTCTTTTCTTCTCCTATTTCTTCTACCTAGTATTAGAGTATTATTGTTATTGGGAGGATGGCTGTATAAATTTGTCATCCAAACTGGAGGATATTTTTGAGAGAGAAAGGGAATACTATCAATAATTACACAGATAACAAGTGTAACCTGGGATTGTACTGGGCCATCTAGAATTGATAGCCCTTCATTATTGGTGACTGTCTCAGGCTGTCTCTCCTATTTGGGATTTTAGGCCTCTTGGAGTGGGGACTTTTACATGTTGAAAGTCTTCAATAAATACTGGTTGTAATGAATGCATGTACAGAAGTGACTATAATTCTGTTTGAAGATTTGCTGTATTGTTTAACTTGTAGTGTTGTCAGGTGAGGAAATCTAGTGCCATATTCTATTCTTCATTTCCCCAAGTATAGTTGAGTCCATACTTCAGTCTGTTGGGAAGTTAATAAGTGTCCTTGCAAGAGGCCTGGGCAATGTAGATGTAATGGCAGTGCTCTCTTAACAGGACTGGGCATTCATCTTTCAAGGCAGTGAATGAGAAACCCACTGTTCTTACCAGAGCAGGCAGGAAGCAAATGTGATCAGACTGCAATTCTGGAGAGGGTTAAGGTGTGAAGGGGAAATAGGAATGTTTGGGGGATGCCTAAAACCTGCACAGATGACGTGGTGATCAGCAGACATTTTTCTAGATGGTTGCCTGACTCTCAAGTTCCTGATGGTGTACTGTGTTGCAACTGGTATCTTATTTTATTATCTCACTTCTTGCTTTCACTGATTATGAAGCACCTGCAGGAAAGGGCTATGGGCCTGACATGGAGTAAACCCTCAGTACCTCTCTGCTAGTGACTTGAATCTTGATTCATTAGGAAGGTGTCACACTGGGAAAAATGGATCATGGGATTCACTGAGTATACTTCTTAGACTTCTTGTAACTGCCAAGGCAAGCATGCAATTTACGCAGACCGTTATCCTTAGTGTTTTGTAAGCACCTAGTTGGACTCCCAAGTTCAAAAAGAACTCAATTTAATCACAAAGTGTTTTATATAGGCCTCATATTTTTAATGAATAATATACAAAAGTATGTCAGAGGGTCAAAGATGCCTTAAAGATCATGAGATCAAGCTCTCTTTGAATAGATAAGCAAAGAGAAGCCCGAGGGGATGGGGGAGGGGTCAGTGCCTGAAAGCAAATCAGTGACAGAACAAGGAGTCACTTTCTTTCTGCACCATGCACTGCGATCTTACCACTTCATTAAAGTAAAACAAAATTAGTCATTTGCAGAGATATTCTTTTGTATTTAACAGGAAAAAATTGATAGCTAGATTTTCTTGCTTTACAGTTTGTCCTACAGAGTAAACTGTTGTACAAGAAAAATAAATAGATTGTGCCTAATGTTTTCTATTTATTTTGTTTCAGGTAAGTCTTCCCAGTGATCCAAGCTGTGTTGAAGAAATCTTGCGGGTGAGTTTAAACCTTTATTTTTGTGCCTTTTAATAATGAAGCAATCTATCTGCTTAAACTGTTTAAAGTAATTACTGTTCTGTTTCAAGGAGTTTCATGATGGGGAATCCTGACATTCTACTTCAAGACCCTTCTGCTTATTCCAGTGGCCTCATTTCTTACCTGTATTCTTTCCATTTTGTAATCAAGCTAGTTTTCTAATATCACTAAGCTTCTGCCCTATCCATTCCTACATCCTTCTCAGACACTCACCACCTTCTTTAGGAAACTTTCCCTGTTCAAGCACCATACCCTAAACCTTTGCCTTTTACCTTTCTGGGACCTCAACTCAATCTCACTGCTGCCGCCCACTACGTGGAACATGGTTATCAACATTGATTGTGGCCTATAATGAGGGGAAGAGATGTGGGAGTGGGAGAGGAGGAGAAGAGGAGAGATTTGAAAATGATGGCATGTTGTGGGAAGTGTTACTTATGGAAGTGAGTGTATGTGTGTGAATGCCTTGGGGGCAGAACAAAGTTGAAAGAGTGGCTATAATCTCTCCTGAAGTAAACAATTAAACCAAAAGAAGAAACCAAATTTAAGTGAGAAAAACATATCTGTCTACTGTCTCTGGCCATTGGTATCAGAAGGCAGTATGGAATCTCAAGAATAGGAATCATGGTAATGAGCTCCTATACCGGCTCTACCATTTGTCACTTCTATGACCTTGGACAGATTACTTTATCTCTCTGAATTTCTTTTCCTTGTCTGTAAAAGAGGACAATAATACCTGCCCTAACTCCCTTATAGGCTACCAAGTGGTATATAAATCCTTGTTATTGTAATAAATGACCAGTGTAGTCATATAAAAACCATGAAGGCTTTCTATCTGGGAAAGAAAATAATCTGTGTGCCAGTGAAAATTCTGCATCCCCTTTCCTCAGTTACCAAAGTCACTCCAACTCCCTCTTCATCCCCCTCTCTCAGTAAATGCCTTCTCAGCAGCCCAGTGTTTGAAGCAAGCCCTGAGAAAATGCAGCCAAAGGAATAGTCAAGAGCCAAAAGCTGTTTACCATTGAATTGGCTTGCCACCCAGAGTATACCTGATGTGCACATTCGTGCACCTGTTTCAGCCCAAGAACACTGTTCTTGACTATTAAAGAGATGAGTCAGTCATATCACTTTGATCAGTGATAAGACTATATGGATTAGGGCAGGGGTTCCCAATCCCAAGGCAATGGACTGGTACCATGTGTTCCTCATGAGAATGTAATGCCTTGATGATCTCAGGTGGAACAGTTTCATCCAAAACCATCTCCCCACCCCTACTTCCACTCCCTACCCCCTCATCTGTGGAAAAATTGTCTTCCATGAAACCAGTGCCTGGTGCTAAAAATGTTAGGGACTGCTGGATTAGGGCTATGCTGACTACTTTGGTAAGATAAGAACCCAGCAACCCCTCAGTCATCTGTCTCAGTCATCTATCTCAGGGGCCCGACGTTTTGGGTGGAGACGAGGCAGCTGTTATGAGTGCCACAAAAGGAATGCACACTGGGAACTCAGCTGCTTGCTCCTTTCCCATTGGGAAAATACATTCAATCCTTGCTCACTTGTCAACAGCCTTCCTTAACAGAAGGTAGTAACATTGAAAGAAATGTCTTACTCTGCTCTACATTGTAACCTTGTTATTCCTTTCTTCTCCAAGTCACAAGCATAAATAAACTCAGTGGCCTTTTTCTTAACTCCCAAAGGAATGCCAGACATACCTCAAAATCTCTACCTAATTTGTCACAATTGAAATCACCTACTTGAAAGCAACCCGGCCCTGGTGCCTAGGTGGTTGGTTATGTGACTAAATGCAGGAAGGAGGGTGAACACCTGGCAGAGGCTGGCAACACCAGTCTCCTAAAGGAGCCACTTAGAGAAACAACAGAATTTCACTTACACATGGAAAGAAAAGAAGCAGATTTCCTTAATAGGCTCACAAAAGATAACATGCTTTGAGAAAGTAACAAAAGTCCTTCTGTTATTCTTGAAAGAGAATCTAGAGAAATGTCTCTTTTTTTGAAGGGCTATAGATTGTATAGAATTCTTTTTTTTTTTTTTTCCAACAACGCTGTTAATGAGTGGGCTTTCTTTTATTAAAGAATGAATGTTTCATTCCCCATGCTTCGAATAAAAATAAGCTTTCTGAAATTTGCGTCCCCAATTTTATGACTAATTGTTAAATTTTTATAGACCACCTTGCTTGTCACAATAGAACATGCTTGTTGGGCTTTTTGTCTTAATTACACATTCATGTTCCTTTTGGTTTGAGGGCCTTAGAGGCCTGTGGCAGGTTCCGCAGTAAATTTGTCACCTCATTCCCCATAAATCCCCTTCTTAGGGAAAAGTACATTTTCTCTTTCTCCCTACCTCTCCTGGCCATGTTCACTGCTTTTCAAACTAAGCAGAGGCCCAAACAATGTCATCTCTCCTCACTGAGGGGAGCTATGCAGAGGAAGGAGCACTAGCCCCAGAGTGGAGGAGCTGGCTTCTGGTTGCTCATGAGATTCCCTTATTTCCTAGCTGTGTTGCTTTTCAGTGTCTTCATCTAGAAGCATGAGCTAGTTATTACCCCCTCCATCTCTCTACCCACCTCCAATGAAGGAAAATTTAAATTATGCACACTGTTTGCATCTGCACCATGAAAATCTGAGTCCATTTGCTCTCCCATCTTTCCCACTTCCCTGATCCCCCTTTTTTCCCTCCACCACCTGGCAAGCAAACATATGCAAACCCACTTCATCTCACAGGGAGACAGACTTCTTTTATTAACCAAATGCAACACAACCAGCCTTTCCCCACTCTCAGCCCCTCAGTCCTCCAGGCTATGGAAATGCTTTCACCTTATGTGTTTTGTTATGGCCCCCTTTCTCAAAATGCTGTCCAAATTCAAGCCAGTTGGTTTCTCTTGAAAGCCCTTCTCACCATTCATCTGACAATGTTCTCAGCACCCCTTCAGACCAGCGGGTCCACTTTTCTTTCTTTGCCCCCCTGGGCAAAGTGCTATAATATGCCGGAGCCCACCTTGTCTCATCTTCCAGCAATTTTCTTCTTGCCCTCATGCCCTTGCAGGTGCAATCAGATTACATACAACAGGCTAACTTGACCTGATGTGTCAACCTTATTTTCCTATAGCAGGTGACAGCTTTTCAAAGCACTTGAATCTCATTGTCTTATTTGGTCATAAGGAGTAAGGTAGTTTCTTATTATTTCATGAAATCGAGGTCCAGGGAGGTTAAATGACCTGCAATCCAGGGTGGGGCTGGTATGTGGCAGAAGTAAAATAGTATCTGGCCTTTGTTTTCTAAATCTAGTGATCTTTGCACTACACCCAACTCTCAATCACCCTGTCACAATTCTAGAGTGAGAATCTCTGAATATTAAACAAAATTGCTTTAGACAGTAGCTGACATTTCCAGCAACTTTAAGAATACCAGCAAACCAACATAATTTGAACAGATCTTAGAAATTAATTCTGCCTTTTTGTCATTCTTTAATATTTTTTAATCTAATTTCAAATAATAATAAAACAATAGCAAATTTGCTTCTAATAATAAAAGAACTGATAATAGTAATGTGTTGTCTATTGCATGCCAGGCACAGTTCGTAAGCACATTATGTCTTTGAACCTTCACAACAACCCTCAAAAACTGTTATTAGTCATGCTTTACAGAATGGTAAAGAGTGAAAGTCAGAGAGGTGAAGTAATTTGCCTCAGGTCACAGTTCTCCAAATCTCTGACGAGAGTCATGCTATATGTTCTTCTGGTCCTGTTGGCTTATCTGAATCCATTCTTACTTAGCAGCCTCCAGTCTGCTTTATGATTAACATTATAGTGGATTCAACCACCAATTCATTTCAGCTTCTGTTGTTTCCTCAATTTGTACAAATTCAGTTATGCCAGAATAATTTAAGTAGTTTTTTGAACAAACTAGAATTCATTGGCCTACAACACCTTTCCACCAAACTGATCTTCTCCCACGAAATGAGCCATACAAATTCAGATGTCTTTGCTCCTTTTCAAGCATATTATTGCTTATTATGAATTTTACAAATCAGAAACTTAAAAGCAGCAATCTGTGCAATGCATCCCAGCTTTTACACTTGCTTCCGTCAGCATGCTATTTACTCTTTAGAGTCAAGCTACTCTCATGTGTAAATGGAAATAAAAAATAATAACAACTCTGGCCACAGTGATGGCATTTTGCAGTAACATTCATCGATCATGTGAGGGATTCCTAGGCAGCTCATCTGTAGTAATATGGGCACCAGCAGCAGCTTCTTTTCTGAGCTCTATGGGGTTTTATGGATCCTAGAGTAATCATTTCTGGAAGAGTTAAGCCAAGGAGAGCAGCATGCTCTAAATGCTACTAGCTAAGGATGGATGCTCAATGATTATTTGTTCTGCAGTAGTATGATTTATTTGTTCATAGCAAGAATTTACTTTAAAAAAATCAACAAACTATCAAATCCTTTTTGGAATCAAAAATGAAGATAGAGCATTTCTTTTAGATTTGATGCTGAACAGATTGTCTCTCCTAGCACAGTACCTTCTGTAGTTGATAATTTCATAGGCAAACATCTGTAAGGGTAATTCAGTGTTTATGAGGGATGCTGAATTTGCTAGCTAGGATTTAGGGAACTTGATTTGATAAACTGTATCTTCTTACAGATTTCTTCCTGCCATAGGGATCAGGTTGGTAAACACCTACTTGGCCACCTCTTTTTGATTACAGTATGATCTGTGTTTACAGCATTCTAAATTATGGCAATTCTACTTATTAGGCTTGTGTTTTAGTTAAAAGTTTTAGCATGGAAAAATTTACCAAATATTTACAGGGCAGTGCTTGTTATTTTATTTTTATTTTTTAACAGGGAAATAAATGAAAAAACCCATCTTGCAAGTAAGAAAAAAAATGGATCAGGGAACAAAACTGGACAGACAATTATGTCTGAAAGGAAATTTGATTATATTGTCATGACTATGCAGCATAATCAAGCACTTTTCAGTAGAATTTCTTTTATAAATTTAACCAATAATTAGGCAATTGATTTTATATCCTGTCAATACATTAATGTATAAATAATGTTCAACTTGGATTCATGCAAATGATTTTCTATATAGCTGTCTTAAATAAGAATCATTCTGGAATATTTCAGAAAACATGTATCTTATTTGGATGTGGACTTTTAAAATTGCAATTTCTTGAAATAGTAATATAGTGTTCCACCCAGGAAAGACAATTCCTAAATATAATTTAGACTATAATTAATGTTAACATTGTGGAGTCAAATAAATGAACTAATGATTGTGCCCTTTGCTAATCTGATGACTAGTTCTTACCTAATGGCACTGGGAAATATGTAAATTTGTCAGCAGGTGAAAATGCCCTTGACTGGGTAAATAATGTGCAGTATTACCTTTTCTGAAGCTAATTCAAAGCACTAATGGACTTAATACGTAGCATGCATATGTGAGGTGAGCTATTCATGGAACCAAATTAGCTCATAAGAGATATTATCCATTATATGCCTCCTAGTAATCATTTCCTCTTTTGTCAAACACAAACCAACCCAGAAGAAAATGCTTAATTTAATTATAACATCTGTTATGTGAACAATGCAGGTAAGCCATCCAGTGTGCTTCCAAATGCACTTAGAACCTGTCGAGCAGTTTAAATATTTTTATGTGGAATCTAGGGGTTCGCAGCTAGTATATGAGGTGAATTTTAAATGATTTTACAGACGTCATTGGGAAAGTGAGTAATATGAGTAATGAGGTGACTGGGCCAGTGAATCATGGGAACCTGTCAAACATGGGGAGATGTCAGGGAAGAGATGATGTCAAATAGCAGTAACTTAGCAACCCAGCATTTAGCTGTCCAGAGAATGAGCAAGAGTAGCCCCTTTAAAATAGCTGAGTAAATATATCAGTTCCTATATATCTTGGGTATGCTATAAAAATAAGTCTGTTCTCTGTTAACCTGTTTCTTTTTGGGAATATGGTGATTTATGATTTTCTATTGAATTGGATGAAAGCAGGTGAGAATTTAGGCCATATGTAGAATTTACACCTGCTTTCTGTATCTTGGGTGTACGGAGAGAGTAATGAAACAACGCATTGGTTTGCCAAAAAGCATTCTAAGCTTCTCTGAAAGAAGTAATAGCTTCCAACTGTTGTCTGAGAACGAGAATTTTTGTCCTAGCTTTGCTAGTGGGATTGGGCTGGGGGAAAGAGAAGTAATGCAAGGAAGTTAACCATTCCACCTGCATCTGTGTAAAGGTGAAACTCATGTCTCTGCAAAACACCTTGGGGAAGTAGCCTCTTGGAATCAATTTGGTAGGCATCTCCCAGTTTTGAAATGAAAGAAAGAAGGAAAGAATAAAACAAGGCTGGTCCCTTCTCTCATTTGTCACCAGAAGCATTCAGGAGAATGAGAAAAATAAATTTAAACTCCATAATTGATGTAAACAAAGGGTATCCATAAACCTGACTCACAATTTATTTTGTGAAGGTCAAACAGGGAAGAAGCCAATAAGTGATTCCCATGGTCTTGGATTTTTGGCATGGCTGATGAAAGAAACACTGATTTTCAGAATAAGTGGAACATGGTGAAAAGCAAAAACAATATTAGAATAATAAGAATGGATATTAAAGTTGGAGATTAGAGCTTCCATGGACCAAGTTTGGGACACAGTCTTGAGAAGTAGGGAAGGCAGGACTGAATGAGAAATTACATAAATGATCCATATTTGTAGAAGGCACTTTGTTAGTGAGGCAAGGTGGATAAATGAGACGCTGCTTTTCTAGTAGCCTGCAGGGCTGATGTCTGTTGGTAACAGAGAAGTAAAGGCTGAACACATTTGGGCACACAGCCTTATATTCCGAAGAGAATTCCTGCTGGTCTGGAATTCAGCCACAGCCCTGACTGGTCCTGGAAGAACTCTTGACATGAAAAAAAAAAAAAAGTAATAAAAAAAGAATCACCACAAGATCTATGTAAAAAAAAAAAAAATACACAAAAAGCATGTGAGAAAAGTGTACCAGAAAAACACATTGTTATGGAAAAATTAAAGCTGTGACCAACATAGTGGCATGAATTTGTTAAAACCATGAAGCAATTTTATCTCAAAAGACAAAAACAAAATCAGTGATACTATTAAAGATGCTGTTTAACTTAAAGATGCTATTAAAAAGTAGATAAATCAAGAGGTGTGAATTAATGAATTATGAACAGAAAATCATTATAATTAATTAATTCAAGATCCTTTTCCCAAATAAAACAATACTACAATAAAATAGATACTTGGTTACTTAACATCATCAAGAAGAAAAGGAAAACACCAATACATAAAACAAGAACTATTAAACAGAAATAATCTCAGATACAGAGGAAACTAAGAGAATAATGAGTAGCAATTTTCTCAGCTCTGTACAAATAAATATAAACAGGTGGATGAAATGGATGGTTTTTCTAGTGAAATGTAATTGGCAGAGATTAACTCCAGAAAAGACAGAAAATCTAAACAGGCTTATCGCCATCAATAAAATGAAGACTCTCCCCACCCCTTAATAAAAGCGTCACTCCCAGATGGGATTTCATGAGGAAATTAAACTAAACTTTCACAAAATATCACAGTGTAACTTTTACACAACATAGAACAAAAAGAAAAAATTGCAAAGTACTTTTTAGAAAAGCCAACCTAGCTCTTGTTTTGATACTAAAATCTGACAAAAGTAGAACACAAAAAAGAAAATTACATAATAATATCATTTACGATTATTGTTGCAAAGCCCCTTAATGAAATACCAACAAACAGAATCAGAGAGCACTTTAAAGGATATACAACATCACCAAGTGGGTTTTATTCCAGGAGTATGAAACTGGTTCAGTATTACAAAATCCATTTGTATAATGCCTTTTGCTAATAGAATAAAGCAATAAAAATTACACAGTCATCTTCATATAGATGATAAAAGACACTTGACAAAACTGAACACACATTCTTGATAAAATAGAAATAAGTGGAAACATCTTTAATGTGATAACATATATCCACCTTAACCCAAAGGCTAGTATCACATTTCATGGAGAAACTCTCAAAGCATTCTTATTATAGTCAAGAAAAAGACTAGATGTTCTTTATACCACTATCATTTTATATTTTTCTGGAGGTTAGCCAAGACAATTAAATATGTAAAGAATAAGAGGCATTAAAGTGAGAGATAATGCTTAAAATGGTTATTATTTGTACATTATACATATATTGTTTTCCTGGAAACCAGAAGCAAATTAACTAAAAACACTATTATGAATAATACACAAATTCAGCAAAGTCGCTGTGTGCAAAATAAATGTATGGCAATAAATAGTCTTTACATATAAAGCAACCAACTATAAGATGTAATGGGCAAAAAAAAATCCATTTACACCTTATGAATTGATGTAACAAGAAATGTGTCAGAGCTATATAAACAAACTGAGTCACTATGAGAGATGCCAAAGAATACTTAAATAAAAAGGCACACAATTCCTGAATAGGAAGACAATATCACAGATGTTTATGTTATCCCTAAGTTAATCTTGGATCCTTACCTCAAGCCATACAAAAACATTATTTCTAGATGTATTAAAGATTAAAAACAGAAACATAAAATGTTAGAGATGTATATGGGAGATTTTAATTCACTTTTTATTATTGGGTCAAGTCTCAGAATTAGATGGCAGGGATAAGAAGCAGTCGGGGGGAAGTTCAGAGGTTAGAGGAGATTGGAGAATGAAAGAGTAATTGAAAGAGAGAGAAGTCTCTCACTCTAATGGAATATAGTAAGATTATGAGGCAACATCAAGGCTCCAGGTAATATTGAAGATATTATATTTATACAGGTTCCAATCTGTAGATTGTATAATTTCCTCCAGCAGTGCTTATTTCATTACCCAGAGACCACTGGCTAATGGGTCGATGACAACCTGGAGGCCTTAGAGAAGTTGAAAATTGCCCCAAATCATATATTCATATGGTTATGAAGCAGTTGACACAGAATTGGAACTCATGTTGGCCTGAATCCAAAGTACACACTAATAGTGTTACCACTTACCTAGCATTTTTTTGTACCTGGTACTGTTAGAAGAATTTCACATATAGTAACTCATATAATCACTGTATCAATGCCAAGAAGCAAGTACTATTATCATCCCCTTGTTAGATAATGACGTGGAAGTACTCTGAGCTTAAGTGACTTTCTAAGTTCGACAGCTAACCAGTGGCAGAGCCAAAATTTCAAACCAGGCAGTTTTTGGTGATTATGAATAATGTGGGTATTAATAATTGTGTAATTGTGTACAGATTTTTGCATGAACACATGTTTTCATTTATCTTTGGAATATACCTAGGAGTGGGATTGTGGAGTCATATGCTTAGAGTATGTTTAAATTTATAAAAACCATACTAAATTGCTTTTAGAGTGGCTGTACCATTTTGCATTTACACCAGCCAAGTATGAAAGACCACTTACTCAGCATGTACTTACTTCCCATTTGTATATCTTTTTTGATGAAGTGTCTGTTCAAATCATTTACTCATTTACTAAATCAGGTTGTCTGTTACCTTATAAATGAATCTCGAGAGTTTTTATTATTTCTGGACATAAGTCATTTGTCAGATATGTGATTTGCAAATATTTTCTCTCGGGCTGTGGCTTGTCTTTTCATTCTCTTGGTGATATCCTTCTAGGAACAAAATTTCTTAATTTTGATGAAATCCAATTTATCTTTGTTTCATGTTATGGATTATCATTTTGTTGTCAAGTCTAAGAACTTTTGGGTTAATTCAAGGTCAAAAACATTATATCCCATGTTTTATTCTAAGAGTTTTATTTAAGTCTTCATTTTGGATTAATTTTGATATGTGATGTGAGGTATAGGTTGAGATTTACATTGCTCATTGTGTTCCAGCACCATTTATTGAAAAGATTGTATTTAATCTTTCTCCATTGAATTGCTTTTGCATTTTTGTAAAAAGTCAATTGACCATATTTGTGTGGGTCTATTTCTGGACTCTCCAGTCTCTTCTACTTGTCTATGTCCTTGACCTTTCACCAATATGATAATGTCTTAATTTCTGTAGATACTGTAAGTCTGAAAATAACATAATGTGAGTCTTCCAACTTTGTTCTTTTCCTAAAACGGTTTAGCTATTCTAGTTCCTTTTCCTTTCCATATGAATTTTGGATATATCATTTATGTTTATAAAGAATTCTACTTGAATGTTGGTTAGTATTGCCTTACATCTATAAATCAATTTTGAGGGAATTAACACCTTTACTGTGTTGCATCTTTCATCTCATGGATGTGGTCAATGTGCCTCTCCATTTATTTAGATTGGCTACTCTATTTTTAGGGGGACACTGGTAATCTGTAATTCCACTTTAGAGAATTCATGCTATGAGAAAAATCCAAGCTCCTAGAAAAACTATGTGAACAAAATTATTCATTACATGATTCTTTGTAATAGCAAAAAATGCTACTATATGTCTAACAATAGGAGAATAGTTAAGCAAACTCAGATTTATACATTCAAAATCATAATCAACCATTAAAAAGATGGCTTTGCTGATGATGTACAACATGAGGAAAAACTATGAGATAATGTTAAGTGAAATAACCAGAATATAACATTTTATGTTCTTAAGTATTATATCTCTATAAAAATATGACTAAAAAGAAACTGAAGGAAAATATTTTGAAATGATAGTTCTTATTTTGTTAGAGTTAGAATTATGGGTGAGTTTCTTCTTTTTTATATTTTCTCAATTTTTATAATTTATATTACTTTCATAAAAATATTTAAGAAGCAATTTACTCATGTAACAAACATGCATGTTTACTCCCTGAACTTAAATAAAAATGAAAAAACAATTTAAGAGGTATATTGCTGAACTAAAATGCACTTAGCAAAGAGTATCCAGGATAGTGGGTAGTTTCCAAACTAGAATGTCTAAAGAGATAAGCAGTAGAAAATTGAACTAGAAGAGGGAGCAAGCTGTGACTGTGACTGCCTGAGAGACTACCCTGTGGAAGAAAGAGGCTCAGAGGCTGCATTTGGGATAGAAGGCCTCAAATGGTGGAATCCAACTTTTGAGGGGCACTTATAGAGGGATAAGTATCAGGACAATAAAAGCAAGAATGTTCTGGGGTTTGGGGCATCATGGTTAAGAGAGTAGAGCTCGACTCTTCTCACTTGCTGAATGTTTTTGGGTAAATTAACATTTTTGTACCTCATTTACAAAAGTGTGATAATATGTCCTAATTCTCAGAATTATAGGGACAATTAAATTACATGATGCATATGAAACCTCTAGAATAGTGCTTGGAGCACTCAACTAGATCCTTCCTTTCTCCCCTGTTCTAATTGGTAGATCTGTCCAAGGATAAAAGGAGGTGAGGTCTTTGTCACTGAAAGTGTTCAAATAGAGGCACTGTGCTCCCCCAGTACCTAGAGGATAAACTTCCAAACCCAGGTCTTGGCAGTCAAAGTCCTTCCTTTATGTCACCACCCATGCCTACCTCACGAATTGCCAGTTCTTCCAACTGTGTGCCCTTTTCCACATCCATTGCAGACTTCTCCCCCTTTATCAAATGTGCCATCTCCTCCTCTGCCTCTGTGTGTTGCCTCCTCCCTCTGCCTGCGATCTCATCCACTCCTGTCTTTGTCTGGTGACCTCCTATTTACACCATGTAAGATCCACCACAGAGACCATAGATATTAATGAATTAATTTCTCTATCTGTCTTCTAGGTCCCCATAGCAATTTTTATATACCTACACTTGCCTTTGTATGTGTGTATGTTGGGGAGTTGCCTCTTGCGGCAGAATGTGAGGTCCATTAGGGCATAGTCTGTGTGAAAATCCTTACTCTGTCTCTTTGGCCAATTACAGAAAGCACCCCCACATACATGCACACAAAGGTGACAAGTGTAGGTGCATAAAAAGTGCATAGATTAAATGCAGTGTGTTTATTAAATGACTTAAATTTGTAGAGGAGTGGTTAGAGAAAATGACCTCATAGTGTTATTTCCACCCAAGGTATAATAATGATTTGATTTTCCATGAAAATATTACAAGTTAATAAGCAGATAATAGTGCTTACTGAGTAGAATTATTATACAATATTAGGCATTTTAATGACTCCATTTCTTATTTCTCCAAATGATATATTATCACCATTGTGTGCTTTTTCCATTGCCAGTTTCTTTTTAAGAAGGGCAAACTGCCAAATGCAACTCCAATCATTTAGATGTGTCTGGATTCTTGGAAACTTGACTACCCTGTGTTCTCCTACAAATGGACCTTGAGAGCTTCCTTGGAGGTTGTAGCAGGGAAGCCCAGCTGCTCCTATACCTTTGACCTAAGAAGGGTTCTTCTCTATAGAGAAGCAGTGGTAAGAGGAAGAAATGACACCCATCTAACCAGCCAGATCAGTTGAATCAATCCTGACGTTCAGTGGGGTAACAGATGTCACAGCCAGATAGTCATCACATCCTCAATTGACAATTATTATTTAATATATATATAGAGTCTATTTTTAATATTATTCCTCAAATACAATAATGCTGGCATTATCAATTTAAACAAGGTACTGAATAAAGGCAGGGCCCCATATGCTACTACAATGGGAGAGATTTTCAAATCTGTCAAATAATGTTTTGGCACCATTCACTGTGCTTATTATCACTGTGATCACAAGAAAACAGCTTCCACAAGATGTGTTTTCTTCTCTAGAGTGATTCCTCCAGGGTGTGTGTGTGTGTGTGTGTGTGTGTGTGTGTGTGTGTGTGTTTATGTGTGGCTGATAACCTGTATGTTGCTTCCATTAAACACTCCTTTCCCCAAAGCCCCTTCATTATTGGAATGAACACACTAACATGAACAGACTCATTCTGCTCTTTTCCCGGCAACATGTTAACTGGAAATTGCAGAATCATAAAATAAATAACTAAGGCCAATCTAAAACTAAGGTGTAAAAACAGCATCCTGGCTGTCTGGGCCTCTGATTATTTTCTATTCAACTCCCTTACTACTTCTCAGGACCTGTTGGGTTTAGAGGACACCTGAAAAACTAGTCCATACTCCAACTTTGCAGCCTCCTCGCTGCTCTTTAATCCTGGAGCCCCCAGCACATCCTCACACCCCTAGTGCTTTTGATGCAAAAGTGAATGGCAGGTCTGACACCTGGAGAATCCACCCCGATATTGTTAGAGCCTGGTCTGCTTCTGTCCTGTTACAGAGTAGAGACCATGCAGCATTGGCCTTTGAAAGAACTGGGATTAAGATGAAAACAATGTGCCAGTGACATTGGACTGGACATCAAAGGACCTCAGAGCTAGTTCTGACCCTGCCACTGCCTTATTCTGTGACCCTTGGCTAGTCTCTTAACCATTGTGTGCTTCAGGTTCTCCATCTGTAAAGTGTTGAATTTTTTCCACTCTCCACTACAGAAACACCAACCACATGTGGCTGGCTATTTGAATTTAAATTAATTAAATTTTAATAAAATAAAAGTTCAGTTCCTTATCCATTTCAAGTTCTCGTTAGTGACATGTGGCCAGTGTTTGCCATATTAGGCAACACAAAACTCAACATTTCCATCACTGTAGAAAGATACAGTGAACAGAACTGCCCCAGATATCTCTTCAGATTTGCTCTAGGTTTTTATTCTGAGTTTTACTATCAAATAAAACCAAATATTGTTTTACCTTCTGGACTGTGTATTCTAGACTGTGTTTAGAGTATATCTGACTAATTTATTTCCTCCTGAGTCTTATATACAATACATTAATCAAATTTGACTCTAGTTCTGAGCAGTGCCCCTACTATATAAGAAAGAACAAAAAATAAGGCTGAGTAGATAGAAAGAGATAAAGCAAGTATTCCCACAAAAGAGAGAAAACGAGAGAAGTTTCAGGCATACACCTGGTTTGTTGGACAATGCAGGGACCCATGTACTCCTAATTCAGGCCTCAGGCAAAGTGTCTTTCCCTGTGTTTGATAAGATTAATAATGCTTTCATCCCTAGGCTCTGGAAATAAGAGGGTACCTCAGGCCCTTGAATGGCCCTTTTAGGAGAGAAATGGTACTATAAAAACCCAGGACTTGATTCATATTTGCTTCCCCTCTCTCTCTCTCTTCCTCTCTCACTCTCTCTTTCCTGCACTCTTCAACGTTTCCATCTCTTTAGACATCCACCTAAGGTGCATCATTAAAGAAAGTACCACAGCAGCACTTGGACAACTCCAGTGACTTTAATTGTCCCATTTCCTCATAAAGGGAAGTTGCTTACCTACACCTTGCTGTAGTGCAGGGGCTTGAGATCTGGATTATTAATGTTAAAATGGACTGAGTCCTGAGAAAAGCCATTCATTGTACAAACTTTCAGTTATGTAGGGTAAATAAGTTCTGAAGATGTACTGTATTATATACTCAAAATTTACTGAAAGAGTAGATCTTAAATGTTCTCATAACACTTAAGCAACAAATAAAGGTAGCTATGTGAGTTTGTGGATATATTAATTAGCTTCATTGTGGCAATCATGTTACAATGTATGTATACAACAAAACCTCATGTTGTATACCATAAATATATATTAATAATTTCTTTTGTCAGTTATACCTCCATAAAGCTGGAGAATAAAAAGCTATTAATTAGAATGCATTCTGGTGACAAGGGAAATTTAATAAATTTGTGCCTCTCCTCAGAGATCGGCTTATTTTTACTGACTTGCCATTTGGGTTTTGTGACCGTCACACTTGCCATTGGTTTGTATGTGGCATGAGTAAGGGCAGTGGTTTGAAAACAATTATAAATTGGGTTCTGTGGGTCATGCATGTAATCCCAGCACTTTGGGAGGCTGAAGTGAGAGGATTGCTTGAGAACAGGAGTTCAAGACCATCCTGGGGCAACAAAACGAGACCCATATGTCTATGAAAATAAATTAATTAGCTAGGTGTGTTGATGCACACCTGTAGTCTCAGCTACATGGGGAGGCTGAGGTAGGAGGATTGCTTGAGCCCAGGAGTTGGAGGCTGCAGTGAGCCATGATCACACCATTGCACAGCACTCACTCTGAGGTGACAGAGTGAGACCTCATCTCTAAAACCACACACATAGCCACTTACACACACACACACACACACACACACAAAATGATGATAATGTACTTCTTATAATGACCAAATTATAATGGACATCCAGAAAGGTGAGGGAGCCTTGTTCCTGCTACACGATTGGAGTGTTCCCTTTTAGAAAACCTGTCCTATGGAGCATGGTGGCCAAAGCCTAGAGCTCAAAGCCAGACACCTGGGCAGAGGTTCTTGAGGTGCATGACATTGTCTCCAAAACTCAGTTATCTGACCTATGAAATGAGAACAAGAAAAACTACTTCTCTGTATTATTGAGTGGATTAAATTTGGTAACATAAATGAAACAGTGAATTCTAACCCCCAAATACATACAAGCTCCTATTGGATTATTATTATGACTCTTCTTGTTATTCAGAAATTCCAAATATTTTCAAAGTGTAACTTTGAATTTCATATTTCAACCCTTCACAGACTCTCTATCTGATTTGGCCAAGGAGCTTCGATTGCCCCTGTGATTTTCTTGAATATTAAATAAGTAAGCTCCTTTCATGTCTTTAATACAGTGGGGTTTTTTTTCATTTTTGACCACTCCATATTTCATAAGGCACGTTGCAGCTTTTCAAATTGTCAAATTTGTTTAATTAGCCCAGAGACCCTGCCAGGTTGGTTTTTGTCAGCTGTATAGCAGTCTCTGTGGGTGGCTTGCAAATCTCTGACCAGGGTTTTGGGGGTTTTTAAAATCATTTTGCACATTTCTTTCCTTCTTTAATACGAATGAAGGAGAGACTAGATGAGCAGGAGGCAGTGGTGGGGGTGGGAGAAGGAGGGCAATGTGCTGCGGCACTGGTTGGCAACTGGCTTTTGGACAAGAGTTACAAATTGATTACAAGTAACAGTTGGAATCCCAGGCCTGAGACATCCAGGTTTATGTGTGTGTTGCAGGTGGGGTAGAGTTCTCCTTGAGGTATTTATTTACTTCAAGACCAATGTTTCATTTGCACCGAAACTTTCCTGGGTATAAGGGTTTGACATTGTTCCCTTTGAATCTTCTATTTGGTGCTTTGATAAATTTATAGCCAGGAGTAAAAGTATTGATCTGGTTACCCCAAAAGATGTTTTAGGCCAAAAAAACGATAGAGGTTTAAAGAGGATTTAGAGACATCCATGGGCAGTGGATTCTCAGACGGTTATTAGAAAGCTTACAAGGGGCAGGGGGTGGGGGTAGTTGGAATGCACCCCTTCCTTATGGTGAGTAAATGTTTTGAAGTACAAATGTGGATCCCTAAAAAATGTCAATGGGAAACTATTAATAAAATGAACGTTTATAATAGTCTCCCTGTGTGATTGTTACCTTTTAATTAAAGAAAAAGACTTGGTGGTGAAATCCAATAATCAGATTTGATTGATTTTTAACAAATGCTTAGTATAAAATATCGGGTATGAATCACTAGCTACTTGTAGCTTACACTGGCAAGTTGCTGTTTATACCAAGGCAGAGAGGGACCTGCTTTCCTGGGTTTAACACAGGATTGAAGCTTTATAGCATGCCTTTGGGGCCACATTTTTGTACATACCGCTGGCCCCCAGTGTTCATACAGAGTTTAGGAAGTTCTCCTTTTTCATCAGTCAAATATCCTTTTAGAAAAAAATATGCCTCTCACTTGTGCTGTGTTTTTGCCACTGTTAATATGGAATACAGATGCTATTTATTTTCCGTTATTTGGGGGAACTGTAGAGAAAAACGAATCTGGGGAGAGGAGTGACTGTCCAGGCATTCAGAAATACTCAACCTATTAGGGGCTTGGAATACTTGGAGGGGACTTTCTGAATCAATTTCACTGTGACTTAGTAGTGGTTTTGATGTTGTTAAATTCAGGCTACTGCAAGGAATTTGATACCTCTGTTGGTTTATTTTTATTTTTTATTGAGTGGTGTCTGTGGGTGGGGGACGGGAGAGAGGGCCTGGTGTTCAGTAGTTAGACTGTCATCTTGTGATAGATTTGTTAGTTAATTTCATGTGAATGGGACAAACCAGTTCTCTTTCATCCCCCTGGCACTGTGATTCTAAGATTGAAATAGCTGTTTCAGAGGAAAGACAATTCCATGCAAATCATATTGGATGGAGTTTCAGCTGTATTAGCGGCCTGGTACCTTATTTTTACTGAGCTCAGGAATAATGAGAGACCAAAGCTATAGCCAAGTTCTTCACTGGAGGCTTCTTTCCATGAAAATAGATATTACTTCTTTATTCCCCAGCAATTGAGCCTTTGTCCCTTCTAAAAGCAGTTGTCATGAACTCCTCATTACCATTTTTCTTAATGTGATAAGTGTAAACTACAAGAAAGCTATCATGTTTGAAAAGCTACAGCAGCCCTTAGAAATGGAATACTAACATGCCTTGTGTAATTCTTTGAAAAGGCTTAGACTGAGGATTGTGTGAAATGTATCCTTCTGTCCCCCTTTGCCTAGAGTTGTCATTCTCTAGTACCTTTCACTTATAGCATAAGCTGGTTTTCTAAAGGACTGCTGTGTTGCTGCATTGACACTGTATCTCTCCAACAATGTGAAATCAACAAATCCCTTTGGCAATTTCTGAAACATATAACAAATTGTGCATTATTCTCTTAAAAAAAAATTAACTTTGATGGGCTTATTTTATTTCTACTTCGAATGGTAACTGGTAATTGTTATTACCTTACTCTCATTCCAGTTATCAATACTCTACCTACTGACAGTAACACCAGACTCTGTACTGGGACCTAGTCTAGCTTCGTGGCTGTTAGATACCTTGCAAGGAGTAGACACTCAATAAATGTTTTCTGAATGAATGAAATTAAATATAGATTATTAGAAATGGTGCTGGAGAAGAGGCCAATGAAAGTGTATGAGTTTTATCAAGTTGGTTTGCCTGAGTTTGTGCTAAAGGAGCAAATTGGAAGGTAACCATTAAGAAACATCTCATGCTGTGAGGATATAGCATCTCATTCCATCTTGTGAAGTGACTCTGAAAGAAAAAAAAAACAAAAAAACAAAAAACATGGCTGTAGTGTTATGAAAGCCTGGCGAATTATCTCAAATCAGTATATTTTAAGTGATAGTCATTGGATGTAATTGATGGGAAAATAATTTGAAACAGAAGAGCTGGAAATTCAACAGTGCAGTTAAAAATCACCTTTGAAAAGAGTTACAATGATCTGATGTCAAAATTAGCTTAAGAATGTAAGAAACAATTTCAAGGGCTAGAAATGTTAAGAACTGACCCTCAAGAAACCCCAGAATCCTCAGATACCTGAACTGGACCACTTAACAAAAGCCCTCTACCTTGATTCCCTTTTTGCTACTGCTCTTTGCAGAACAGTTTCTCAGTGGCCAGTTCTTACATTTCTAACCTTTGAAATTGTGTTAATTCTGCCTATACCAAACAAGGCAAACAATTCAATGTTGTTCAATCTGATAACATTTCCTAGTGGGGTGTTCAGTCTTCTATTCTGACTGGTTCAACCTAATTTAGACAAAGACGAAGGTCTTAATAAAGATTAAAATTTACAAGGCAATCGTGTTTAGGGAGTCAAATACCATTAGTTAGATAGTTGTGGCCTCAGGTTGCTGCTGCTGAAACCTTTTACTGAACTAAAAAGGTCTGGTTGAATTCTGCCCGGTATATCACTATAGTGCTCTCTTCCCTCGTATTTACCTTTGGAGGCCTTTCTTTGCAGTGTCTGAATGTAGAATGCCCGAGGACTAATGGGGCCAAAAAAAGTTGCATGAATAGGCCCTGCACATGGTCATATATGTTCCTGTCATATTCAGTGGGTGAAATGGAATTGATTGCATCTGGCAATGGCAAGAAGAGGGCTTGATTGATTTCCTGATTGAGTACACAGTGGAGATTCAGAATACTGATCACTATACTTCCCAATTGTACATTATAATTAGGGCTCTTTTTCAATGGAACCCTTGGTTGGGTCTGCCAGGATGAAGGCAGCCAATGTGAGCTGAACTTTTTGCATGTACAGTCCTGGGTCCGAAGGAGAATATTTACAGATTCCCCTAAACAAATGCCAGCACTAAAGAGTTTGAATAAAGAATTCAATTATTTATTTGAAGAAACATTGCTAGGGATTTTATACCATGCCATTGAAATCATAAGTTAATGTTAGAAACTTTTAAAAGAATTGCATTTTGCATTGACCCATTGTTATGCCATGGCCGAGAAGTTATGTTTAATGTAACAGTTGATTTTACACTTCATCTCTATGAGCACTTGCATGGAAATCAGAGGAGCAATCTCAGGAGACTGTCTTAACAGCATTCCAAACAGAAGAATATTCATTCAATTGAATGGAACAGAGTTTTGACCACTAGAGAAGCTTGGCAGGAATGTTTAGTGATCAAGCCCAGGAAACTCTATGGTTCCACTGTTGTTAGATTTTCTAAGAGCTCAGCAAACAATCAGACAAATTGGGCTGTTAGCTGTCTCACTGTGAGACAATAGGCTCCCCCTCAGCATGTTCCCCCCACCCCATCCCTGAGAGAATGATAAATTTCCTTAGCCAGTTTAGTCAGTCGTGTTTACATGTCATGTAAAACAACTGCTCCAGATTCAGTTTTGCATCTTCTCATATATATCTTTGACTTTACAGAAGTGAAATGTATGATTATCTGGTTAGGTAAAGCAGTACAGTTGGTTCACAACACCCACTCCGCCACCTTTTAGGAATCCCTTTTCACTTCTCTAGGCAGAGGACATTTCCCCTTCAGAGATGAACTGCTCACTGCCTTCTAAGGCAGTAGGCTCCATGATCGGAAAGCTCACATGATTGGAAATTTTCTTAGTTTGAGCTAAAATTGGTCCTCTGATAACTTTACCCATAAAGCCAGTCCTAACCTCTTGTTTCACAAAGCAGGTCTCAAATGTCTTTCATATGAAAGACTTTCATGGATTTAAAGACACTCTTCACTCTCCCTTTTCTGTGGACTAAACTTTCCCTGTTTCTTTAATGTGTATGTATACATGAGATGAGCTTTCCAAGCTCTTACCCTTCTGGTAGTTGTCCCTTAGAGATACTGCAGTATTCCCATGCCCCCACTGAGATGGGACATCCAGGAGAGCGCTCTGAGAGGACCCTGAGGGGAAAAAGATCAGTAACTCTCTCCACATGCCCTACTTCCCTCCAGGGGGAATTTCATTTGGAATAGCCAAGCTCCCTGATCCTCAGCAAAGGGCCCCTGTCCTTCTGAAGCCTGCCTGAGGGGCTCTAGTAGGAGAAGCAGGCAAGTTCCTGTGTCTGTAGAGGCTGCAAAGCAGCCTGGCTACATTCTGGCGCACCACACTGGGAGCAGCAGCCTGTGCAGATCACATCCAGCTCCCTGGATCCTTTTACAAATGGCTGTGTGGCTCCCTCCATGGACCCATCTTAACCCTACTCCTGCTATTGTTGTCCATTTCCTATTAACAGCCCCACTGCTGCTGCAGATAAGGGTGCTAATGCCCCTGCCTGGCTCTGCTCTCCTATCAGGGAGGAGCAGAGCATCCTACAGGCCGGTTAGCAATTGATAGCAGATTGAGGGCCAAGGAAGGATTTGTTTGCTGCTCTCCTGAACCCTAGCCCCCGGGAAGCCCTTTCTAGGCATCCTAAGGGCCCTTGTGCCTTATTCCCTTGCAACCTGGTGCTTAGCTGCTTCATTCCCTCATTTCTGGCTCCTCACAGAACTGTCAAGAATCATGGATGCAAAGGGTCTAAATCATTCATTCAAACAAATTAGGTCTTTCTGGTAAGTCATTAACACCTCCTCCACACACGCACACACATATATGTTTTTGTAAATGCATAAGGACCTTTAGATAAATAAACAGATTCAGCAGTGTAATAAGAAGACCTCACTCATATAAATGTTTTCAGGTTTAATTTAGTTTTGGAGAAGGAAAGATGCTGATGTTTCTTCATCCTTAGTCTGTCGTGGCTTGTAAAGCTACTCAGTAGGATACCTTTTGAGAGTATGCAATCTGTAAAGCAAAACTAAAAAATAAAAGAAGGAAAGAAAAGAAAAACTGAAGGAAGGAGGGAAGAAGGAAGGAAGCAAGGAAGGGAGGGCCCCTCCAATGTAAGTCAGACACCAAGGTTAGTTACCATGACTCGTTTGTCCTTTACTTCTGATTTCCTGTGGAAATATTGATAAACTTGAACCTGATTTTGCAGATGTATTCTTCTATTCAACCATATTTTTATTTGAGCCACTCAGCTGTTCACGCTTATTCTTAATCATGAGAATTTGTGAATACTTCCAAAATTGAATTTATTACTTTCTTGGTATTTTAGTAGAGGGAAGGGAGAAAGGTGTATGCAAGCTCCATCTTGAGTCTTGAGCAGATCCCAAGCTGCCTGGTTGCTAAGCCAAGGCATGCAGGCTCATACTGACAATGCCATAGCCACACCTGTGGGGCTGGTAGCAATGAAGTTTGAATGTGTACAACACTATATGGTTTCCAAAGCCCTTACACACTTATTCATTTGCTTTCCCTTATGTCAAGCCTGTGAGGTAGGCAGAATAGGTAGAATCAGAGATGAACAGTATTGCTAACTGGGAGAACTAGAGGCCATCCGAGTCAAAGCCCACATGTTATAAGCAGGAAAGCTGAGGCCCAGAATGGACAAGCAACTTGACCAGGGCCACCCACATAGCTTTTGGCAGAGCTAGGCTTGAGTTAAGTTCTCCCTATCTTAATACTTAGTCCAAGTTGCTTTTGGGGCTCTCTCTGAGTATCACAACAACAATGAAATATGTGAACTATCATCATCATTAGCATTCATTAAGGTGGTCATTTGAAAAATCACCCTAATCATCTCTTCAGTTTGAGTTCTTTTGCAGTAAGTATCTTAATATTTATGCTTAACCTAAACACACCATTTGAACAGCTACTATGTGCCAGGTATAATGATAGCCTGTAAAAGGAATACACACACACTCACACACACATAACACACATGTGTGCTCACAAACACTGCTCCTCTCACTTCAATTATTGAAGCCTTTTCCAAATGCCTAGAACAGTGACTTTCCCCACCACCTTGTTCTCTGCACCTTTGCTCATTCCCCTCTGAAGGTGATTCACATGTCAGGCAGTGAACACTTCAAAAAGAGGTCCTTGACTTAAAAAAGAGGTCCTTGACTTTATCCTTTCCATGTCCCAGTGACTGGCTTATAATGGCTACACACGCCTGTAATCCCAGCACTTTGGGAGGCCGAGGCAGACAGATCACAAAGTCAGGAGTTTGAGACTAGCCTGGCCAACATGGTGAAACCCTGTGTCTACTAAAAAATACAAAAATCAGCCAAGCAGGGTGGCACGTACCTGTAGTCCCAGCTACTCGGGAGGCTGAGGCAGGAGAATCGCTGGAACATGGGAGGCACAGGTTGCAGTGAGCCAAGATGGCGCCACTGCCCTCCAACCTGGGCAACAAAGTGAGACTCCATCTCAAAAAAAAAAAAAAAAAAAAAAATTAGTAGAACAAATGCAAAGAATCCACCAAACAGATCTGCCATTTGCTGTGTGACCTTGGACAAGTCACTTTACCTCTTTGTGCTTCGATTTCTTGTCTGTGAAAAGAGTGTGAGGCTAATCCCTGCCTGTTTAGTTTCTGGTACAAAAAGACCAACCAATTACTTATTACACACTAGGCAGGAGAGATACAAAGGTGAATAAGGTAAAGCTTGTGACAACATACTAGTTACTTGAGATAACAGCTATTCAGGTAGCTGTGTGTTAGATGAGTACAGGATCCATTTGAGATTAGCAAAGCCTGGAACACAGACTGTCTTTTGCCCTTCAGCCTGTGACATACCCAGCTTTTTTGTCTAAATTGGGCAAAGCAAGGATACCTGCAAGTGGTTTTGGATTTGTTTTGACTCCTAGCCATGACCTATTGTATGGATAATATGGTGGAAAATTGAGCCTTTTGTGATTTTGTGGGGTTTGACTTTGGAGTCTTCATATCACATTAATTTAAGTGTCTTCCTATTATTAGAAGTTATGTAGAATGCTCTATCACTTATGAAATCTATTCTTTGCTAAATACTAAAAGATAAAACAGTATTCCTTAGTCTTTTCTTCATTATCCATGTTAGTCAATCTTACAAAGGGACACATATTTGTTATAGTGGAAAGTGTGTACTCTTGTACCAGTAATCAACCTTCACTTGCTACTAAATGTAAGGCTGTGTATAAGTGACCTCACCTCTTGGAACCCCCATTACCTCAGTTGCCCATTAAGAATATGAATCCCTACTTGCTTTCTCTCTCTCTCTCTGTCTCTCTCTCTCTCAAAGTATCAAAGGATCCCAAACATAAATCCGTGCTTCTTTGTGGAAGTTCAGACCAGTCTCAGATGTGTGTGTGTGTGTGTGTTTGTGTGTGTGTGTGTTTGTGTGTGTGTTTGTGTGTGTGTGTGTGTGTGACTTATTTTTGTTAAAACAGAAGTGATTCTTGGTGTTGTATACAGGTACTCATCATTGGATCTTGTTATAAAAGCTGTGGCAACATTTTGGGAGCAGGGGTTCATCCCTACTTCATGACTGGGTGAAGGATTAGTAAAGTTGGGTAAGAATGCACAGGCGTCTTATCTTAGGAATAGCAAGAACATAAAATAGATTAATATCCTTCAAGTGTTAATGAAAAGGATAACAATGGAATATCTGCCGTGAGCATGCCACACTTTACAAGTCTAACTCATTTTGAGAAGTGAAAGAGCTTGCTTTCTCCAGAGTCCTTTGCAGAAGATATTCTTTCAGGAAATTATATTCCTTTCAACTACATCCTGCCTACTGTAATCAAATGCATCAGCGGTAACATGGACTCTGTGCTGTTTCATGAAGTTTCACATTTTCAAATACAGTTTGAAATCAGTTGTAATTGTAAATGCAGAAGTTTGTGCAGTTCCATGTGGATTGGCTAACAGGGTGGTGCACTCCACTGGTAGTTCAAGATAATCAGATTCTGCCTCCGAGTAAACACAGAAAACCTAGGGGAAATGGTACACCTTTGAGAAGTGACTTGATTCTTCCCGGTGTCTGAAACACCTTTCAATAAACCCAGAGACACACCTCTAAAATCAGTGGTGAAAGGGGATAAAACCAAGCCTCTAATCAATTTAGGTATACCCAGTAGTTGCTGAAAACAGACAACACTCCTTTTCCTGGAAGAGACTTACTGCTGTTTTATTGACTCTGGCTAAATATGAACTATATTTTATTTATTTTGAAAAAAAATTATTTTAATTGACAAAAATTGTATATACTTACGGGGTAAAACATGATGTTTTGATATGTATATACATCATGGAATGATTACATCAAGTTAATTTATATATCCATCACCTCACAAACTTTTTTTTTTTTTTTTTTTGAGACAGAGTCTCGCTCTGTCACCAGGATGGAGTGCAGTGGTACAATCTCGGTACACAGCAACCTCTGCCTCCCAGGTTCAAGCAATTCTCCTGCCTCAGCCTCCCAAGTAGCTGAGACTATAGGCACATGCCACCATGCCCAACTAATTTTTGTATTTTTAGTAGACACGGGGTTTCACCATGTTGGCCAGGATGGTCTTGATCTCTTGACCTCGTGATCTGCCCACCTCAGCCTCCCAAAGTGTTGGAATTACAGGCGTGAGCCTCCGCACCCAGTCCACCTCAGATACTTTTTTTATGGTGAGAACAATTTAAACTCTGGCTTAGCAATTTTCAAGTATACAGCACATTATTACTATAAATAACTGTAGTCACCATGTTATGCAACTGATCTTCAGAACTTGCTCCTTCAAACTGAAACTTTGTACCCTTATACCAATATCTCCCCCATCCCAAGCTATATATTTTAAATGATCTGACTGTTTTGGAGACCAGCCTTACTCAGGAAAAACCATCTAAATTGTAAAAGAGATCATTGAGTATTTTTAAAACTCAGAGTAATTAGAATTCAACTTTAAACTGTTGTCACATATATTTACTTTGCAGCCAGTTTTGATGAATACATGAGTAGGATTTGTCATGAATTTTATCAACTGGATACAAATGCACAACTCAAAAACACTTGGAAGTAGTCTATCTCTTAAGTAGGTTAAGTATCTCCTCTAAATTGTGTATGCATTTTTAATGTACTTACCTCCTCCTTTTTAAATAGTGCTAGGTAAAATTCAATCTTTGTCTGAATAATACTTACAAATTCTGCTTCAGCAGTGCCACTGTGAATGAATCTTTGAAGTATCTCCTTGCATTACAGCTCTTCATACATCAAAGACTCTTTTTGAACTGAGTAATTATAGAAGGAAAAAAACCTTGTTTTAGTGCTACCTGAGAGTTCTTATTAATATTACCTTTGAAATGACTAATTATGTTACTTATAAAAACTGGAAAATAAAACAGGTATTATGTAACTTATTAAAAAAGACTTTCATAAATTTCGATCCCCTCCATCCCTCCCCAAATCCCTACTTTATTTCTATCATGACTTTTTTTAATGCTTAATGTTTATATAAGAAAATGATGACTCCAACACATACTGACTCCCTCCTGCTTCACAAAACTTATCATCTTTCTGTTGCTGGGATTTTGAGCATGTGATTCAATTATCCTTGCTCTTAGCGTAAAGCATGTTGGCCACATGCCCTAAGACTCAAGTAAGATTTGAACAGCACTTCTTTCAAACTGAGTATTTGAAAGAGCTGAGAGGGTGCCCCTGCTGATAGCAGAGGGTGGGAGCCTAAGGGGCTTTTCCTGTTTTGAGACTTGAACTCACAAATATACCATCTATGTGTATGGCTGTGTGTAACTGGGCTACCAATCACATAGTAACCTCTATGAATGAGGAAGAATTCCGCTCAGCAGCTTCATCTTTGCATGGAAAAACCCACAGTATGTGCATCACGGGTCACTACCTGTTGGGCTGTATCAAGAGAAGATGAGTATCAGAAGGCGGTGACAGTACTGTCCTCCCTTGAGCTGACAGATCACACCTGGAACAGGATACCATGAGTTAGAAGAGCCCCAGGCAATCTGGAGTTCCTCCTGGAAGCACCAAAGATAGTGAAAGAGTACAGAAATTGAGCGTTAGAAGAAAAGTTGAAGGTTCCCAATAAATGAATGAACAAGCTGAGAATGTCTCAACCTGGAGAAGAGACAATGCCGGGGGATAGGATTACTATCTTCCAACAGCTGAAGGCTTGTCATTCAAAAGAAGAAGGAGATGCATTCTGTGCAGCTCCAAAATACAATATATAGGTAGAACTTCCTGGGGAACAAGTTTTTAACTTACAAAAGAAGGAAAAATAGCCTGATCAGGCTGTCTCAACATGGAGCAGACTGCTTCAAGCAGTAGCAAGCTCCCTGTCACTGGCAGTGTGCAAGCATCTGCTGGATGGTCCAAATGATTTTAAATTCACCTTAAATATTAGGTCAATTAAGTTAGTATTTATAAAGGACCTACCCTGTTTAGTGCCAAAAAAGGGCTTGATTTTTTATGTGCCCTGAAATAAAGTTGCTTTATTTTTCCTCATTAGGAGATGACCCATTCCTGGCCTACTCCTCTCACTTCCATGCATACTGCTGGACACTCTGAGCAGAACACATTTTCCATCCCAGGACAGGTCAGTTCTCTTCCTTCCTGCATTTTTCTTTGTCTTATTTTAATTATACCAATCTTCCAGTTGGATTCTCAGTGACAAAAATGGCCTTGGTCTTCTAGTGCCATAAAATATCAACTCTCTCTCTCTTGCCCCTCAGAATAGCAATATAAAAATAATTTTTATTGAAAGTGAGTCTTTAAGACAAAATACACACAGATATTGGCATGCATATCTTACTCCATAGGGTGTTGCCACCGTCCAAGTCACTGTGTCTAGAACAGATGAGACAGAGATTGAATAAGAAATATTCAATCCCTTAAGAAATATCAAATAGATGATGGAACAGCAACGTTCAAGATTTTTAAGTTACAAAACCTATACGCTTTAATGAACTGATTTTCATTTTTATCACCTCAGTTCTTGCTCACAAGAAGACAGATCTTTACAAAACACCACATCACAATGACAGAGCTTTTCCTTCTGCAGTTCTATTGTCAAATGTTTAATATTATTTTTATTTACCTTCTCCCAGTAAGATTTACTTTATTGCCATCAGTTTTTAAAATGCCTAGGCATGGATATTCTAACATGCTTTAAAAATATATATAATGTCTTCCTTTCTTCCTCCATTCGTTTCTTCCTTCCATCCATTTATTCAGAAATTGTTTACTGAGAAGGTACAGTGGGCTTAAAGTTAGGGGTGAAGAAAAACCGTCTACATGCTATCACGTAGATCACAAAACAATGTAGTAAATGTCTTCATAGGGAAGACAAGACACTCCTGTGGGGAGTTGAAGAAGTGCTTGCCACTGAGGTGGCAACATTTAGAGGATGATTAAAACTCTGACGGGTGAAGAAGGGGCCAAGAGAAGAATACCGCATGTAGAAGACTAGCGTGAGCAAGGTCATGAGAGATGAGGGATCATGCTGTAATGCATGGTGATATAAGGTCTTAAGTGGCAGGATTAAAGTTTGTGTGATGGGGAGTGGAAAGAGAGGAAACCTGGGCAAATAGGTGCATCTTTGGAAAATGCCTCGGATACCACCTCAAAGAGTTTAGATTTTATTTGTAGAAGGAGAAAGACCCAAAGGAGAAACCCTTAGATTTTAGGGTCATGATTTTGACAGTAATACTGGTCTAAACTTTGCTTAATGATCTTCCTTCACTCATGAAAGAGGTCAGAACTAAATGAACAGCTAACCTCACTGTCCCAGTATGGGTGTGTGCTATTCATTTTTGCATTCTCACCTACCCTCTTTAGGCTCCTGTTATCCTTCCCCCTGGCATCTCCAGCAAAGGGAGTTATCCATCCAGTTCAGGTCCAACACTTGTACAGCAATTGCAGTGTTTTCAGCTGAGTTCTCCAATTTTGGAGATAATTTGTGCAAGTTGCAATTTTGACATTTGCAAGTGTATACAATAGAACTGTTGTTTAAATGGACTTTTGTAGTAAGTGCACAATTTGGAATCAGGCACAGTTTGCATTTTCTGCCAATTATCTGTGCTACCATCAACCCCATGACAAACGTAGAAGTGAGTGGGCTAAAATGGTGAAAGCAAGAAGTCTACACACCCACTCCTGTTTCATTTGATTCCTGCCAAAATGTTGGTTTGAAAGAAAAGTACATTTTAAATAACAACCAACACGTACAATGGCACCATGTGCCTCACGTCATTCTAAGCCCTTAATATATAGTAAAGAATTTAATCCCCACTACAACCCAAAGAGATTGTTAATTTTACTACCCCAATTTACAGAGGAAGAAACCTGGTAGTTAAGTAATGTGCTCAGGATTATCCAGTTAATGAATGAGGGAACCAGTATTTAGATCCAGGTGTTTCTGGCACCAGCGGTCATACTGTCTCTCTGTATGTCTTTTATCACACAGGCTTACTGATGCCCCAGTTCAAATTGTGTCTTCCAAAACATGGCCATCCCTATATGCAACAAAGGTGATTTCCCTTTCCTCAGTGCTTCCACTAGAACTAGGTGGCAGCATCCTTTCAGAAAGCATCAGTTTCTTACATCCATGACAGAGCTTGCCCGGAGGAAAGAGTGCTGTCTTAAGAGCTGTATTCCCAGCTGCTTTTAATCCTGGCACTGCCATTTGCTTGCTGTGTGGTCCTGTTCAAGTTCCTCTAAGTCTCTGTTTCCCCATCTGTATTGGGGCGTGGGGTGTGTGTGTGTGTGTGTGTGTGTGTGTGTGTACACTATATAATTCCAATGGATTTTTTTAGGTCAAATAGTTGATGATTCTGTAAGCTTACTAAAACAAATACAGCTGAAAATTTTCAACTTAACTTATTTATCAATTTCAAATTGAAAATACCATGTTTTCTCATAGACGATGAAAAACTTCACAAGGAAGGGAGTTAAATGCATGCCAAGTAGAATTGAGAGAGTAATAATATCCTCAGAAGAAGTTTAATAAAGTTTTCCTGGAGGTAAACATCCTCTAGAACAGTGGTGGGCAAACTATGGCCCATAGGTTTTTATGTCTTTAAAGGGTTAACATTTTCAAAAGAAAATTAATATATTATTATGAATAATATTCGCATGAGTGTGGAATTCAAATGTCAGTGTCTATAAATCAAGCTTTCTTGGAATCCAGTCACACCGACTTATTTACGCATTGTACATGACTGCTTTCACACTACAATGGCAGAGTCTAGTAATTATGACAGAGATGGTATGTCTCCCAGTGCCTCAAACATCTACTCTCTGGCCCTTTGCAGGAAAAGTTAGCTGACCGTTGCTCTAGAATCTAGATCCTTTAGGAACTTCTGATATTAGGATTATTGTCAAGGCTATTGCTTAAAAGAACCTCATAAGTTTGTGAAAACAACTTGGCATCAGTATATTCTACTGCAAAAATTACGTATATGACATGTCTATGAAAGAAATTCATAAAGCAAAATCAGGCATTTAAAATAAATTTGTATTGTTTGTTGTGCATTAACAATTACTGTGAGAACTCTGCAGATTATTTCTACAACCAAGCTATTTCCAATTGGTGTTGGATATGTATGTAAAGTAACTTTGGTGATATACAAAGGTGTTTCATTTGTTTTGATTTGATTTCTAGTTTAAGAAATGTGAAATCCAATGCATAATAATCAAAACATCATATGTACCTCATAAACATATACATCTACTGTGTACCAAAAAAAGTAAAAATTAAAAAATAAAGTACAAAGAAATGTGAAATTCAGTTTAACATTAAAAAATGCATCCAGAATATATATCAGTTACTCCAATTCGGTGAATAACATAATGTTCCAGTTTGCTGTATACATTGTTGCACTGATGCTCTGGAAGAACTGATTGTTTAGGTGTAAAGCCCAAAATATTTGGATGAAGGTTAAAAATTCAGGCATAAGACCAGTACAAAGACTGACTACATGTTTTACTCTCTGATCAGATATTTGGCTTAATTGACTTTGGAACTTGACATTTAATTTCCTGGAGGTATACAAGCCCAAACTCATCCTGTACCTTTGTAATGAAATCCCTTAAATAGTAACAGATAAAAATACTTGTATATAGTTACAGAGATATAAATGGTTAACAAGTCATTTATTTGACACTCTGGAAAATGAGATGTTCTAGATAATTAAAATTATTGGATAACTGAAAGTTATTATTCTATAGGAATCATGCAATATAAATTATTTTGAAGTGTAATTAATGTTTTCCTGACTTCTTTTAAAGATTATGTCAAGCATGCTTTAGTCTTTCTTGATAACTTATATATTATTGTGAGTGTAAATTATTGTAGTATGTGTAATATTATACTATGCTGCAATTATGTTCTCGGAGTCTATTAAGACAGATGGGAATGCTTGCCTCTGTATTAAATGACTGTAGATTCTTATGCTTTTTAAGTTCAGACTTTTCTGTGTCATTTTTGTGGGCTCCTTTGCTATTGGTTTTCACCTGTCAATTTTCTCAGTGCCTATGCCTCTAGAAATATTTCCCCTTCCTTGCCATCTGTGATTTGAAAATGAGTGGGAATCATTTGAGTCCTTTGTCAAAAGACAGTTCTCTATCAGGGAGAGCACAGAAGCCTCTGAGCAGCAAACTATATGGGCTTTGCAACAGACAGTTCTTTCTCTAAGAGGCCTTTTCTGCCTCTTGTTGAGTTTGTGGTAGTCTTCTGGAGTGGTGATCTTGCCAGAAGATAAATCTCTGGAGCAACAGAATCATACTAAATACGTTGGAAATTTCACTTTTGATTAAAGCAAAGTGTTAAAATTTTTGCTTACTTTTTATACAAGATAAAGAATGCTGTGAGCCTAGTTTTCATCTACAGAGGGTCAATATTAGGCTTAATAAATAGATTACTTGGAACAATAATTGATATAACTAATTCTTGTATTTACTTGAATTCATTGTCTCCACTTTTGGAATGCCTGTATTGCGGTTTGTACCATTTATCTTCCATCCACACAGTGCCATGTGTGCCCTGAACGTTACTGTAATGATTTTGCCTTAACGTTTTGTCAGTATCCACACAGGTGTGCCACACTCCCAGCAAGACAGCATGTGCAAATCTGAATTTCTCAAAACAGTGAATGAATTGTGTATAATGTGACTTTCAAGTCAAATTTAAATTCCTTTAAATAACACAGTCCACTAACATTTCACATTGCTTCCTATACTTCGATAGACTTGCAATGCAGTTTTAAGAACACTTCTTATATACAAAATGAGGCACATCTGTGCACATGTGTCATAGAAAGTTGGATCTGTTTCTATAAAAGGGAAAAACCGAGCAGATCTATTAATGATGATCTTGTTTACAGTTTTACAAAAAAACATGATCATCTGTTTGAACCAACTCCTCTTTATTCTTTTAGAGGCATCATTTTCCAGCTAAGTGAGAAATTATACACTTCAATTTCACACATATGGGTCATTTGTTCTCATGTTACACACATTTCCAAATAGATACCAGTCTTACTTATAATTTTGATTAAATGGCAGTTATGATCATGTTGCAGCAGGTTTGGCTGGCAAATGTTTATCCTTCAAATAGAGCTATAGACAAAAGCCTGATTAATGGAATTGTTAACAGCAGTTTCCTATTTGCAAACATTAGTCAACTATATCTTCAGCAATAATTAACATGCCTCTTATTCTCCTTGTGTCATCTAACTAATGTTTGTGTCATATACATTCTTCCTTGTAGGAATCGCAGCATCTGACCCCAGGATTCACCTTACAAAGTAAGTGGTTTTGAAAAATCCTTCTTAGTCCAAACATCCATGTTCTCTGTTCCCTCATTTTTTCCTTTTTCCTACTTAAAATCATTAAAACGTGAAAGAAGAACAATAACAAAAAGTTTTTTTAATTGTTAAGTTTTAGCTCTCAGAAATAAGTGAGAAGATGCAAAGTTTGTCTTTCTGTACCTGGCCTTTCTCACTTAACATAATGACTTCCAGTCCCATGATATATCTAATTGGTTCCTTTTTTTTTTTTTTTTTTTTAAATCTGTTACTTATCTCAAGAAGGTAACTCGGGGGACTGCATGGTTGGAGACCAATTTAATTCAGAATAATCATTTGACAGTAGAAACATGAACAGTAATTGTTTATATATTTTATTTTCAGAGTGGAATGACCCAACCACCAGAGCTTCTACAAAGTCAGTATCTTTCAAATCGTGAGTAGTTGGATTTCCAAATTAGGCCTTTTGGGGGATATTTGGCAAGGAAACAGTGCCTCAATGCTGATCTAATCATGTTCTCTCCTCTGCTCCTTGAAACTATGAACCTTGACTCATAATAATATGTAGTTTGGTTGGGGTGGGGGAGAATCAGATTTCCCATTGTCTTAGTCTACTTGGGCTGCTATAACAAATACTATAACCAACATGGCTTGTAAACAACAGAAATTTGTTTCCCATAGTTTGGGAGCCTCAGAAGTTCGAGATCAATGCACAGCATAAAGG
Organism: Chlorocebus sabaeus; assembly: GCF_047675955.1. Classification (NCBI taxonomy): domain Eukaryota; kingdom Metazoa; phylum Chordata; class Mammalia; order Primates; family Cercopithecidae; genus Chlorocebus; species Chlorocebus sabaeus. Next base: position 7,127,492 of record NC_132933.1, on the reverse strand, counting down.
GCATCTTGTGAGGGACCATTTCCTCATAGAAAACTGTTTTCTTACTCTAATCCCACATGGTAGAAGGGGTGAGGGGTCTCTCTCAGACCTCTTCTTATAAGGGCACTAATCCCATTCATGAGGGCTCAACTCTCATGTCATGATCCCCTCCCCAAATACCCATGTCCTAATACTATCACTTTGGGGGTGAGGATTTTAGCATATTAATTTTGGAGTGATACAAACAGATTATAGGACCCATAATAAGTAAGTAACAGTAAAAGTTAATGAGATCACCATTAGGCTCTCTAAGTTTGTAAATACAGGCCAGGTCAATACCTGGGATACGAAAACAACTGTGATTTCAGTGAAAAAGGAAAACTCTAGATGGCTTGTTTCCCACATTTTAACTAGTTGTTCAAATGCTGCATAATATCAGCTAAAGACATTATTGTACACAATATTCAGTCACCACTGACTGGGATGGACGAGGGAATCTAAGCAGCCATGATTGGACTTGAAATGTTGAGTGGATTGCTATGGCCAGTCAGCCCAAAACCTCACTATTTGCAGGTCATCAGGCGCCTGTATATTAAAGACAAACAAGGGCATCCAGGAAGAGCTGGAATAAGATATTACATGACGGTAGGTTGAAGTTCAGAAGCCAGGGCCCTGCAATTCACTCAGCACTGTCTTCATTTTTTATTAATGCTAACTGAAGGAGGAGTTTAGAGAAACCAATTTCCTCAGATTAACTATTGTAGATTTTCTAATATCCATTTGTCCAAGAGAGTATCAAGGGAGTATTATTTCTCTCACAACTTCTTTTGTACCTAATAATAGAAAATGGAAGTCAAATTTTTTGTGTAAAAGGCACACACTTAGACTTTTTCAAAATGAAATAATTTATGACATTCAAGTGGCCTAATGGCACCCTTGAAGTGAATTGCTCACCTTTTGGAAGATCATGAATAATTGCATAAAACAACTGGGAATGACTCCCAAATAGACTGAGGATTTGAGAAAGTAAGTGGCATTTCTACATTCTTGGTGCAGGGCAGTAGCAAAGCCCCAAAGGCCTGACCCCATCACTGGTTCATTTATTTGCTTTTCTAGACTGATCTGGGCCTTCTAATTCAAAGTTCAATTTCAACAACCAAGAATTCTCAATTTTAAGAGGCAAGAAAAAACAAGAGAAGGGGATAATAAAACCATAATCCCGATTTAAGGACCAAATTATATGAAAACACAGAAATCAAAGTCATCTTTGATGCTGTATATTTTAGCTTTTCCATTAATCATGTTTTGAACTGCCTTCCCCCTTGTTATTCTAGGAAATAATAGATCTAATCCTCCCTGCCTTCACACTTGTCTCACTTCATCCCCATTAAAAAGTCAGTAAGATTCACACACACACACACACACACACACTCACACGCGCTTAGAAAATCAACACAAGTTTCCAAACTTGGAAAATATATAAAAATATATTTTCCTGTGTAAAATTACTTACTCCTAAAGCAAGAGTATTAGGCTCCCACTGTGAAATATGCTGCTTGCTATATATACCATAGAATGCAATGTTTCAGTAGTTTGTAACTAACAGAAATAAACTTGTCAATTGTGGTTATAGTTAGAGGCTGCATTTCCAGAGAACAGCACTTCGCAGCACAGTAATATATAGTGTAGTCAATACAACTAAAATACTCTATAGGAAGCATCAGTAAAACTAGAAGACACTGAGTTCATTTTATGAATGAGCTCCTCTCTTTTTGTCTGTTTAATCTGAAGTCCAAGCACTGTCCATCAGATTTTAGCTGGAATAAGTTTCCTTCTTACGATAGGGTATGGGTTTAACATAGGACAGATCAGAATTGTAATAAAGTTATTTTTATTTTTAGCTTCCAAATTATTGGCTTAGCCATTACTATCATTCTCCCACATTGAGCTACGGTGTGCTTTTTAAGCCACCGCCTAGGATTTTCCATTTGACAGGGTAATCCTCCAGGTGATTAAGATTGTTCTGAGTGTAAACAGACTGCTAATGTCTGCACCTTGGTGAGAAGCAGCCTGTAAGTCAGCCGTGATGCAGGAAAGACCCAAGGCCAGAAAGTGTCCTAAGCACACTCCTGACACTTAGTGCAGTAAAGAGAGATTAGAGTCTTGTAAAACAGAATCCCTTAATTACTGGGACACTTCATTACTTTTCCTCATCTTGGCCTGTTTTCCCTGGTTGACAAAACGCAGATCTTCCATTGGAGTATGCATTGTTTATAAGGATTATACACATGGGCACCAGGTCTGAAAACATTGGCCACAGTGTGCCTGAGTATAAACTTGGAACTAGCCAGTCTCCCTCTTTCTTTTTGACAATTACTGCTGTCTCTGACCCTGACCCCAACAATATGACTGGCTTTTTGGAAAACTGGGTATTTTTCTTCTCAGTGTACTCCATTGGCATACAGTGCTTTTTATCAGTGTCCATTCATGCCATGACATCCTACCTGCTTCAGCTGGAACTCTGAATGCTTACGAGGCAAGAGTACTGATTGGGGAAGTTTGGAGACCTAGGTTTAATCCCCTCCTTTCTGTCAGTTGTGGTGTTGTGGGGGAAAGCACTGACCTAGTATACAGAAGATATGAGGTTAAATCACAGGAGAATTTATTTTTATTTTAAACTATATAAACAGAGTCTCTTAAAGGGAATTAAACAAATTAATGAGTATATGTGTCTACACATGCAGCTACACCAACAAACACTTGTCAGTGTTCAAATTTAAGCAGTTATACTTTTTAGTAATTAAATCTAGCAACATAAAAATACATTTAACTTTAATCATCAATACTTTCTGGAGGAGAAAAGTTGATCTCCCACCCCTCAGCCTCTATGATTCTGAGCTGTGTTACAGTCTTGGAACAGGCCCCACCTAGGTCTTCTAAATCAAACGGTGTTTCTAATCTCCCTCAAAAATGTCTCTGTCCCAAAAAACAGGGTGAAGCATGGGCATAAGAAGGTGAAATTGTGATTTTCACGGCTGTGGAATTGTATGTTTACACAGTAATATCATGTCTGTCTATTCTGTCTCAAAGAGATCTGTTTATTTCAATGACAGGATTCAGGTTCTGAATGGACTCACCAGACATTGTGTTACTTTGTAGTTTTTCTTTTTCTTCCCCCACCCCCCGCTCCCCCGCCCCCTCCCCTCCCCTGTTGCTCCCTGAGATAGAGTCTCGCTCTGTCCCCCAGGCTGGAGTGTAGTGGCACAATCTCGGCTCACTGCAAGCTCCGCCTCCCAGGTTCACGCCATTCTCCTGCCTCAGCCTCCTGAGTAGCTGGGACTACAGGTGCCCACCACCTGTAGTTTCTTAATGAAGTTATTAAAGAGCAATGAGTAAGAAAACATAACCAAACTGAAGAACTTGGATTTTCTTTGTTCAGTTAGATTGATTCATCCAGTGGATTATAACATCTTGCCATTTACCTGTCAGTTCAATGGCCTTCCCAAATGCATGACCTTGTTGGTCTTTTATGGGCCATCATAGATAGGAACAGATAAGATGCATTAAGTTGCCCTGAAAAGGATTTTCAGGCAGGTTCCATGAACTCAAGGGTGTACATCCAGTTAGTTCTTAACTTGTTTGTGAGTACTGTTGAGGAGATGGCAGCTCCAAATATCAAGCTCCTTTGTAAAACTTGGTTGTTAGCATTTGGACTATATCCAGGTGGAAACCATCGAGACCCCCATTTAACTGAGCAGCTCCTGTGTTTTAAACCATGCTGTCGAGAATGCCTGGATAGTTTCCATAAAATCTTAATATAGCCATAATGCTGGGTTGTTTTTTTTTTATAAAACCAGTTTGCCAACTTATGGTATTAACTGTATGTTTTAAAACATCCCAACTCTGGAGTCAGAGAGTTGATGGAAGGTCTTATGGAGACAGATTGGTTGAGGCCAGCCTGAGTTTACATATGGGTGGTTGTTATGCATGTCACATGAAGACATCCTTGATTGTAGCACTAGTTAGGAAGAAAGGGCACTACACTATCACAGGAATGACAGACACAAACAATAATTATTGTGCTGTTGAGAACAAGTGTCAGGTGCTTTTATGTACATTGCCTTATTAAACCTGCCAGGCATCGTGGAGGTGCTCCAAATTATTCCCATCTTACAGATGAGCAAAGCAAAGCTAGAATAATAGTCCTTCCTCCTGAGGTGTACACAGTCCAGTAGGAAGACAGACTGGTCATGCCCACTTATTCTGAATGGATATTTTGGCTACAAACATATAGAAGAGCCCTCTGAGTCACAATGCTCCTCAGTAAGAAAGTTTGAATGCAGGCCAAGGGCCCAGTGAGTTCAGAGCTCCCTCTCATCCTGCTAAGTTGCCCTTCCTCACAGGATTTGAAAAGTTCAGGGATTTAGTATGCCAAAGTTTTCCTTTTGTACCTGGACACAACATTCCTACAACCTGGTGGGATGTAGTCCCACAAGAAATTATACTGCTCTGTTTTTGATGACACAAAACTGGGTCAAAATTGTTTTATGTAACTAAAATGTCATTATTTCTAAAGTTTTCTGTAAGTGCTATGAAAATTTCATTACCAAAGAGAATAGGAAGACTGTGAAAATGTTTTCCAGATTGCTATAACCAACACAGGAATTACATTATTTTTTAGATCAATTTTGAAAATATTTTTACTAAAAATCAATTGATATTCATTACAACCCTGGCCATCCTTTTACCAAAGCTTTCATCATTGAAAATGTTTCCTTTGAGATTTTAATTTGAAATTTAAGAACTGCAATGCATTATTGCAGAGCAATAACCCACTTTCTAACAATTTCATATATTCTTCCCCATGTAGATGTTTGATCTGCTACTTGGATGCAATTTTGGTAGCAAAGTGACTGTGTAATGGGGCAAGGAAGAAATGACTCCTATTTTCTTAATCAAATTAATTCTTAATCAGAATAATCCTTAATCAGAATACATGATTTGGTACTTAGAATTTAAAAATACTGCAGTTGGGCATGGTGGCTCACGCCTGTAATCCCAGCACCTTGGGAGGCCAAGGTCGGCAGATCACAAGGTCAGGAGATCGAGATCATCCTGGTTAACACAGTGAAACCCTGTCTCTATAAAAAATACAAAAAAATTAGCCGGGCATGGTGGCGGGAGCCTGTACTCCCTGCTACTCAGGAGGCTGAGGCAGGAGAATGGCATGAACCCGGGAGGCGGAGCTTGCAGTGAGCTGAGATCGCACCACTGCACTCCAGCCTGGGCAACAGAAGGAGACTCCCGTCTCAAAAAAAAAAAAAAAAAAAAAAAAAAAGTACTGCTAATCAGTTTGAGACTCATAGTAGCCAAACTAACTCTGCTGATAAGCTGGTAATCTTGGTAACTTTACTAGTTGCAGACATTCTGGTTTTTAAATCCAGAAGTATAGCAACTCTTGCTTTTAACTTGTCTTGTATGGCCTGCATCTCTGAGCTTGCCAACTTTTCCTAAGGACTTAATATATTTTTGGAAGTTCTCCACTGCATCAGGGGCAACCACCTGGGAGCAGAGAAAACAAAATTTGGCAGCCTGTTCAAGCTGTGAATTAAAGGTAATTCACAGTTTGAAATGAATCAGTGTGAGGTCCTTGAGAAGAGTAATCAGACATCAAGAGGATTTTATGTTGAGGACTGTATATTGGCTAATGTGACAACAAGCAATATTGGCATTTGGAATGTTTGCATCAAGAAGCACTGAAGCTGCCAGGGCTTAATGGGTACCAAGATCTAAAATGGGGGCTCCGTTCAAAGAGAGCTGTAGATTTACATTTCTATCACAAAAGCTGGAAACAAAGATGGATTGGCTCAGCCGTCATAGTTGAAAGATTAGATCTGATTTTTATGGTGGTGTTCATGGACCTAAGTCTATCATAGGATTTGTATATCTCGGCTTTTGAGACACCTCTGTAATTGAAAGCACATGTCTCTCTCTCTCCCTCTCCCCCACCCCCTGCCCCTCTCTCTCTTTCTCTCTAGGTAAAGGCAAACATCTCTTCCTTTCTACTAGATTTCATTTTTTTTTTTTTCAACAAATACGCATTCAGTACCTACTATATGCAAGGCTCTGGGCTATACACTGGTAACTCAAGGTGAAACACTGCACATCATTGTCTCAAGGAACTCATGGGCTAGTGAAGATAAGACTTGCACCGACAATGCCAGCAACCCAACGAACTCGTACTAATTGAGTGCCTACTATGTGCCAGGCACTTCCCTTGCAATTTTTCTCCTTACAAGCAATCCCATGGGGTTCATCATCATTATACTGTACAGAAGTAGAAACGCAGCTCAGAGACATTGAGTGAGTTGCTCAAAGTGGCACAGTAACAAAGAGGGAGACAGAACAGGACTGACTCCAGAACATATGCTCTTAACTTAACATTAAAGCCATCCTATGAGTCATTTGGAGGTGGCCTTACTGATTTTCAGTCAGGTGTGATCTTGCCCAGGCATTAGGACAAAATCGACTAACCACAATGCAAGCCAAAATGGCAATGCCATCTTGGTTTAAAACAGGGTAAGTATTAGATCTAAATATTATAACTGAGTTAGGTCTTGCATATACTACACATGCTGACATGGGCACTGAAGACAGATCTGTCCTCAACTCAGGGCCTGCATCCAGATTGTGTCACCAGGACTCTAGAATGTTCCCTTCAGTGAGGCTGAAGGATCTATTCCTGCAAGGAACTTAGACCATCACAAAAATGAAATTAATGTAAGATTGATGTTGGTGGCATATCCCTTCAGAAATGTCCATCGTGCCACATTAAAGAGAAGAGAAAACTGATATTTGGGTCTATTTTTATAAGAGACTCATCCATCGCCTTTCATGCTTACCAACTTGTTTGATAATTAGAAAGTGGCTTTCTATCCTCATGGTGAAATAATTTTCAAAAATATCCCCATCTGTTATCAACCACAGTGGCATATTTCCAAATTCTTCTCAGCATTTTTAAACAGTAACTGGGAGTGAAGCAAATAATGCTGGTGGAAGGCACTGAAATTAATAAGCAAGGGTCCAAAGTTAAAAAAAATTCAGTTATATAATTGAATGTAATGTTGTGATAACACACCCATGCACACACACATGCATACATATGCTCTGTATCCCAGAACAGTAGGTCACTCTAATGTTGTTTGATCTAATGAGATGCACACATACACACATGCACACTCTTTTTTCAGCTTTTACATTGTAAAGTGCTATGATCACAGATATTTTTCTTTTTTTTGAGACGGAGTCTCGCTCTGTCGCCCAAGCTGGAGTGCAGTGGCCGGATCTCAGCTCACTGCAAGCTCCGCCTCCCGGGTTCACGCCATTCTCTTGCCTCAGCCTCCCGAGTAGCTGGGACCACAGGCGCCGCCACCTCGCCCAGCTAATTTTTTGTATTTTTTAGTAGAGACGGGGTTTCACCATGTTAGCCAGGAGGTCTCAATCTCCTGACCTCGTGATCCGCCCGCCTCAGCCTCCCAAAGTGCTGGGATTACAGGCGTGAGCCACCACGCTCGGCCAGAGATATTTTTCATGTGCACAGTGAATGATAATTTTAACACACTTTGACACAATACATTAGCCCATGTGAATGGCACAGCATTCCTGTTAGACAGCCAATTGAAAAGAAACCAGGCATAGGGAGGGGAAGAGATTTTCCTAAAATCCCCCACCTAGGGAGAGGTAGTGGCAGGGCTGGGACTAGAAGCCAGGATTCTGCATTCTCAGAATATGCTGCCTTGTCCCCAGATTCCCCAGACGGCTGCAGGGCCAGAACTCATCAGAGCCCTGACAAGTCTTCCAGGCCCAGATGAAGAACATGTAACAGCAGTGTAGACAAGCTCCATGGGTCATTCTTAGAATTTATAAATAAACAAACAAAATCCAACTGAGACTGCAGTAGAGGAGAAGAAATATCTGCTTCTGAACTATTCATTTTGTTTTTCCATCCTATCAAGCATCTCACAAACAGCCAGATCCTTTACCACAATTGCATTATTGGGAATGTTAGGTTTAAATGGTCTGCTCTTGACACCTTCTCAGAGTTGCTAAAAGCCTTCCATTTTACACTGATGAGTAGGGAGCAGTGTTGGCAGAATACCACAGATGCACACACAATTACAGCTGTAAAATCAGTTGAAGAATCTGACAAATGCCTTTATTTGTGGTTCATCCACCCACTTTAACAATGAAGACCAAAAAAGGAAAAAGTCTCAAAGCTATTTGATTGACATCTACAAATATGCTGCCAAGACTGGGACAGGGTAGGTGGGATGGAGTAGATGGGTTTGGGGTAGGTCTTCTGAAAACCAAAAGAATAAAATGTATTTTCTTTGCTACCCTGTGGGTTTTTGACACTGAAGATCTACAGTATGACCCCATAGTACACTGCCTTGTCCCTGCCAAAGGTTCTAGGGTCCCTGAGAGAGCAATAAGTGAGAGAAAAGTATCCAGAGAAAAGTAGAAGCTAACGATTTAGCAACCTATAACTCTGACAGCTCCATTGCCTAATTTCTGGAGTTACTTGTTTTGGCATAAGAAGCCCACTTCATAAAAATTCCAGATGGAGATCTCAATTTTGTAACTACACAGAATATTTCTCTTTTTTTTTTTCTTTTTTTCTTTTAACTTTTAGGTTTGGGGGTACATGTGATGCGGGGATTTGTTATACATATTGTTTCATCAATAAGTTATAAAGCCCAGTACTCAATAGTTATATTTTCTGCTCCCCTCCCTCCTCACACCCTTTCTGCTCAAGTAGACCCCAGTATCTGTTGCTTCATTCTGTGTGTTCATAAGTTCTTAACATTTAGCTTCCAATTGTAAGTGAGAACATGCAGTATTTGGTTTTCTGTTCCTGCACTAGTTTGCTAAGGATAATAGCCTCCAGCTCCATCCATGTTTCTGCAGAAGACATGATCTCATTCTTTTATATGGCTGCATAGCATTCCATGGAATATATGTGCCACATTTTCTTTATACAATCTGTCTTTGATGGGCATTTAGGTTGATTCCATGACTTTGGTATTGTGAATAGTGCTGCAATGAACATATGTGTGCATATGTCTTTATGGTACAATGATTTATATTCCTCTGGGTATATAACCGGTAATGAGATTGCTGGGTCGAATGGTAGTTCCGCTTTCAGCTCTTTGAGGAATCGCCATACTGCTTTCCACAATGGTTGAACTAACTTACACTCCCACCAGCAGTGTATAAGTGTTCCCTTTTCTCCATAACCTTACCAGCAGCTGTTTTTTTTTTTTTTTTTGACTTTTTAATAATAGCCATTCTAACTGGTGTGAGTACATAGAATATTTTTATATTTTTCAAAAGAAAAATCTTTTAAAGTACCTATTGCTCATAATATCTGGAAATTGTCTAGGCCATCTAAAAATTGAAAGGGTCATTCTAGGTTTCTCCAGAATAATTTTCGTATATTATATGGTAAAGAAAGAAAGGAAGAAAACAATCTGGATGTGAGCAGTATTCTCGGGTAATTGCAACCACTTTTGGCACCTACTATATACCTGGCACCATGGCAAATATTTTATAAGCATCAGCTATTTCATGCTCACAGCAACCTTGTGAGATGGATATCGCTATCTCCATTGCCATCGTCACCACTATCATCACTTCCAGGATTGTCCTCTCAAGGGCTCAAAGACAATGCCAAACACCTGTGGCTGAACAGCCAATGCCAGTAGTCACATTAGAAGTCAGGACTGCCTTGTGCTCTTTCCACTGTGCAGTTTCACTGGTTCACCTGTTTAATCACCTTCTAGCCTCATAATGTCTCTGAGAAATTGATAAGATTAAACTGATTTTATGGAGAAGGAAATTTCATCCCAGAACAGTTAAATGACTTGCTCAAGATCACACAGCTAGTTGTTGAGGGAGGTGAAGTTTCACTCCAGGATTCTTGGATTACAAAATTCAAATCTTTTTTACCTTTTTTAATACCCTATTTGCCTCACCCACATAAGGTTTCAATTGAACTGTTATTAATTGTTAAATACAAAGGAAAAATAACAAAATAATCTTAATAATGCTACTACTTTCTAGTTCTTTGGCATTAGTGTTTTCTACACATACTGTTATATAACACATAATATATATAGTTATATTGTTAAATCTTTTAGATTTGGTCTTTACTCAATTTCTGGAGCAAAGAGACAGGGGAGGGAGCCAGTGTTGTCCTAGAGAGGTCACAGATGTGGGGCATCTATTTCCGAGTGGCTTAAATTCCATAGCTCTCACTCCCCTGTCATGTGACTTGATGAATTTATTTGGTGCTTTTCTGAGCCTTTGTTTCTTCATATAATAAAACAGAGATGATATATTACTCAGACTCTGTAGTGAATTGTGTCGTCAACAGATGAGCTCATGAATGAGCTTTGCACTCACCTACTCTCATTGGTTCTCTTTCCATGTTAGAAGTGAGGAAAGTCATGCCCAGGTGACCTAAGTGAGGCGTCCCAGCTCACACAGGTAATAGTGTTGCCAAAGCTCAGTCCTGTTTCTTGACTCCTAGTTGAGTGCTATTTTTGCTAATCTGGGCCATTATTTTTCAAAAGTGTTTTGTCAATGCAGTTTGAATCAAAAGATCAACTGCCAGTGCTGTCAGACAGCAATAGACTTAAAATCAATAACTATGTATGCCACTCCTCTCCTAATTAGATATCCCCAGCATGTTTCTGGATGTTTCACACTGCTGAGAAGAGTGACTGCATTTTTCCACTCAATTATACCCAAGGAAACATTGTTCAATTTAGTAATAGTTTTAGTGCTTATAGAAGAATTTGAAAACTTTAGAAAAATCTCATACGTTTTATAATCTCACTGTCTTAGAGATTGGGATTTGGGACTAGGTCTACCCTTTATCTTCATGCTTTTATGCAGCTCTTTAAAATTTTGATATTGAAGAGGGCCTGAAACTGGTGACCTGTGTTGCCCTTTACTACTGGATTAAAATTTCAGGTTGCTACTATGGTAACCGTACCTTGAAAATTAGATCCTGACAGAGTCACTAAGAAATGTAAAAGTGCACTGCTGCCATGAACTTTGAAGAAAGGTTGCATACAATTGTCAGCGACAGCCTCTTAATTGAAATAATCTGCCTTTCCCATCTGCTAGAAAGAGTTTGTGTGTCTTGGGGAGGAGGGACAAAAAGATTATATCTTGATGGATTTTTAACACAAAAATGGCTGTAGTTCGAAGCAAAGCTGTTTTCTGCATGAAATTTAAATCAACTTCAGCTCAATTTATGCTATTCAGAAAGAACTGTGATACTCAGTATTCACGGTGGCAAGAAGCCAAGATGCACAGTAAAGATATAATGATACTGAGAGAAGATACTGCTGGGGATCTATCCCAGAAAAACCCCAGTGGCCCCAGGGTCCAAATAACAACCTCTTTTAAACCACAGATTTCTGTGCCCAGGCCTCTGGGAAGTTGGGGAATGCAGAGCAGCCGCATGACAGACTTTGAGATCAAGAGGGCCAGCAGTCACTGATTTGCTTAGTGGCATAAAAGCTGAAATCATATTGATGCTCCCAGAGCCAGGGAAATGAAGCAAGCAACATAGGGTCTCTTGGCTTTCAGGAACATGAGGGTGAATGGCACTTGCAAGTTCAGGAATTCCTTTATGCATGTCTTTCCCAAGGCAAGCACATCACGGGGTGTCTGACTTTGTAATTAGTAGTGGCTGTATCTGTGGTTCCATAGCAGGATTTTTGTTGTTGTTGTTATTGGGCCTTTTTATTTTCTTTATTTTTTTTCAACAATCTCATAAAAGGATTTTGATTTGTACTTCTAACACCACACATAGAAAATGACTCTTTAACTCTCTGAAGGGCAAAATTTCAGACAAGAAGTGATGTTCTCACTCTGAGAATATTGGTATACTATTTTGCACACAACAGATATCAAATATTAAACCTGTTGGACAATATCAAGTAGTTGGGACTGAGGGATGTGGAGCCATAGGAATTCTCACCACCTAGTGGTGGGAGAGTACCTTGAGGGGTAGTTCTATCTGAAGACTTCAGGTAGAATCGCCTCTCACTTCATTTAAGAGTCTTTTCATTTTGGTTTGGTCAGCATGGGTACTAAGGGGACTGTGATAGTGATGATTGAATTGTGATATACTGATATACCTCTAAACCCAAGGAATGCCCATGAAAGCCCTACAAACAAATATCACCAGTCTTCTACCTTTGAGGACTGTGGAACCACAGGTAGCAGGATGTTTGACTCTCCTGACATAATAGTTTCACAAATCTATTTACCTGAGTGGAAGTGGTGGTATCCACTCACCTATTTCTTCAGCAGTCGGTACAGGAAGAACCTACTACACAACAGAAAACCAGAAAATATTATTGAGTGTAAAGTGAAAGAAAGATCCAGAAGGTGTCACTTGCTCTGAAGTAATACTATTTTTTGATATATTTTACTCTTATATTTGTTAATCCATATTTTAAAAGTAGTATCGTAAGGAGAAATATAAATGCATGCATGTGTGCATATGTATGTGGCTGGAAAGCAAATACAATGCAGAACTTGAAGTGGACAGGCTCTGTAGCTGGAATGGCTGGGTTCAAATCCCAGCTCCACCATCTTTTAGCCATGTGATCTTGGTCAAGTTACTTAACCTCTCTATCACTCAGTTTCCTCATCTGTAAAATGGTGGGTAGTAATAGCACCTACATGATATGATTAAATGATTGAAGTGCTTATCACAGTGCCTGGTCCATAGGAATTTTTTGATAAACACTTTTATTAGTCATGCTCATGATTATTGCGGTCATCATCACTGAGTCTTTTGAGTGAGTGCTGTTCAGTCACTTGGGAAGCTTTTCACTCTATTCCCTGACTTGTCCCAGAGGTCTCCAGTTGGAGAAAGACCTCTCCAGAATGAGCAAACCTGGACTACATTGAACATTTCCTTGGCTCACCTGCCTACCCCAGTCCCAGAGGATAAAAACAAAGAATGGCTAGAATGTCTTAAATGTATACATATTTGGTACTAGGCAGAGTCTTCTTGTTCTTGGAGCTCATCACAGCATCTTATCACAGTCACAATTGTACTCTGGATTTGTAGTTATTTCTAAAAATAAAAGCTAGGACTTATTAAGTGCCAAACACTATGCTGAGTGTTTTATATCCACTAGCTAATTGACTATTTACAACCCAGTGAGATGTAGGCACTGCCATTACCCACATTTTATAAATGAAGAACTGAATTTCATGACTTGAAGCTAAATTTTTATAGCCAGTAACGATGGATTCATTACTTGAACTTATGTCTGGTTGACTCCAGTAAGAGACCCCTTAACCCTGGCCCTCCTGCCTACCCATGGACTCTCCAATCTCAGAGTCCACCTGGACTTGATTGTCTTGGGAAATGGCAGCACCTCCTCAGAGGTAGCGGAGCAAATACAAGAATACAAGAGAGAGGAAACAATGGAGGACAGGAATTTGACCAGAGATATTCTCTGCTCCTGAGTCCCAAAACAGCCTCTCACATTTTGTAAAATCACCACTGAAATAATTTGCTGAGTCATACTTTTTAATTCTGTGGTTCACATATATATGAAAAACTACTTTTGAAATATATAACAAGCATGTTGTCAATTTTCTAATCAGGTGGAACAAAATATTTTCTTTTTTTTTTTTTTTTTTTTTTTTTGAGACGGAGTCTCTTTTTTTTTTTTTTTTTTTTTGAGACGGAGTCTCGCTCTGTCGCCCAGGCTGGAGTGCAGTGGCCGGATCTCAGCTCACTGCAAGCTCCGCCTCCCGGGTTCACGCCATTCTCCTGCCTCAGCCTCCCGAGTAGCTGGGACTACAGGCGCCCGCCACTTCACCCGGCTAGTTTTTTGTATTTTTTTAGTAGAGACGGGGTTTCACTGTGTTAGCCAGGATGGTCTCGATCTCCTGACCTCGTGATCCACCCGTCTCGGCCTCCCAAAGTGCTGGGATTACAGGCTTGAGCCACCGCGCCCGGCCAAATTATTTTCTTTATTCCCAGTTTTTGCATGCATAAAGGAATTCGTCTGAATAAGAAAACATGTCAATAAAATTTCACGGAATAGCCTCTGCCATTCTGTGAAATAAACATTCCATTCCCTTGCCTGGGCAAATTGTTCCTGTTGCTGCATATCTACTTCTGTTTTCTTGGTCTAAAAAGATACTTCAGATTCTGCCTTTAATTATGATAAGGCTTTACTATTAACCCTTGAGAATAAAGCTTATTTTTGCTGGGAGGGAAGGTAAAATAACATTTAAATTGGTTTTAAAAATAGGAATGGAATCTCAGAAGACACACTAATGTAGAATACACTATATATCAAAATATATAAGTGCATAGTTGTAACAGTGGCTTAGTAAACATATTGCTGAGTGAACTATGAAAAATAATTCACCAAGGTACTATTTCCCATACTCCTAAGCACTGAGTTAAGAGAGTAATGCCATAAAGTACATATGCACTATTTAAAAATATTTGTGTGTTTTTTAAAGAATACTTTCTTCAGGCCTAATAGACTAATCATTTTTTCTTCCCTTGCTAAAAAAGTACACTATAAGGAATTTAACTAAGTGGTATATTAAGTGAGGGTCTAAAATATTTGTAGAAGATAACAATTCTGAGCAAAAAAATATCTTTAGCAATTTGATTCTGAATGTGACATAAATCAACTTTATAAAATAGAATTAAAAGAAGTTCAGTTACAGCTTTCCAATTTTTCATATAATTTAGCATTTCATACTCATTGTATTCTCTACGGCACTTTTGTTATAAAAGCCTGAAACTGCAGGTCAAATGAGTGCTTACGTGGATATAAGTAATCTGATTTGTTTTTCAGAGAGAGATCTTTCTCTGAACAACATGATTTATCCAAGTTAAGAGACTACCTCTGTGGAAGAGCCACTCTCTTGAAGACCATTCTTTACATAAGGTTTTACTCAAAACTCCTAGAAACCTGTATGAAAATTATAGAATAATAGGAGATGTTCCTAAGCTTTCAACCTTCCAATGCTCTTGCTTAAATTTTAGACCTCAACTAAAGTAACTTGACTTTTCAAATTATATTTCAATTCAGGTTTGTTGTCTTTTTTTATTTTTATTTTTTTTCTTATTTATTATACTTTAAGTTCTAAGGTACATGTGCACAACGTGCAGGTTTGTTACATATATATACATGTGCCATGTTGATGTGCTGCACCCATTAACTCGTCATTTACTTTAGGTATATCTCCTAATGCTATCCCTCCCCCCTCCCCCAACCCCACAACAGGCCCCGATATATGATGTTCCCCTTCCTGTGTCCATCTTTTAATTCCATATTAAAAAGTTTGATGAGATTATTATGAGAAGGGTGGGGAGATGATAAGGCAGTTCATTATGCACATCAAAGCATTTCAAAACATTTCTGGTTTAAAGCCATTAAATAATTTCCCAAATTTGAACCTGTGATATAAAACACTTTTTTTAGTCTAATTCCAACAATGTAAATGAGATACACGTGGAAAGATTTCAAAGCAACGTTTCTTATAAATAGAATTTCAATAGCTTTGCCTTTTAAAAGGAAAGCAAGGGGTAAAGTAGATGAAACATGACAGTCCTCCATAATGAGAATACAGAGAAAATGCTCATTCACATGCCCACTCTATTATGGTGTAGTTTGGCTGCATGATGGTTATTACTGAATGATTATAATACACAATTTTACATGGGAGACAAAAAGAAAATCATATATAGATGTTTTCCCACTTGAAGTAAACCTGTCACAAAAATTCTAGAATATATTTCCAAACAGATGAAAAGGTAGTTTTTCACCCTTGAAAAAAATCCTTCACTTTGAAAATGATTCACCGCAGGTTCCCTTTAAATAGTAAGCTCATCTCATACATTTACAATATGGTTTGATTTTGAAAACATCAGTTTACATGCACTTTCCAGTAACAAATCTATTGTGCCATGTGATGCTTACTCGTATAGGATAAAAAGGCAAAAGTGTTTTTTTCTGATTAATACACAATATTATAATGTACAATATACAAATATCAGTACATTTTGTTCAAACTAATAAGTACTTGGAAATGGAGATGCAAGAAGACCCCATTTCATTGACAACAGTTACAGGGATTTACGTTAAAAAACTATAAAATAACACTGAAGTACATAAACAAAGTTTGAAAGAACTAGAAAGATATATATGTTCTCATAGCAGAAGTGTTATTGTGTTATTTCTCCCAAAATTAATTTACAATGCAATTCCAATTAGAATTCCTCAAAATGATTCTTTTTGGCATGAGACAAATTATTTTATAGCTCATACACTAAAAGGGTAAATGCTCAACCATAGTAAATGAAAAGAAAGTAGAAAAGATTTTCATTACTAGATATATGAAAAAACTATAATCCACTTTAATAAAATCAATACATTATTAGCATGAAAATAGATACTAGATCAACAGAAGAGAAAAGACAATTCAATTTGTGTCCCTATATATGTATGTAATATATAACAATAGCATTACATTGATTCAAAGAGAAAAAAATTGATATGTAATGATGATACTGGCACTACTAGATTTCCATTTAGAAGAAAATAAAGGTAGTTTCCCATCACATTTAAATATATTAATGTAGGAAGAGGATGAGAAAAAAATAACTAATGGTTACTGGGCTTACTATCTGGATGATTAAATAATCTCTGCAGTAAACCGCCATGACAGGAATTTACCTATGTAACAAACCTGCACTTGTACTCTTGAAATTAAAACAAAAGTTAAAAAAGATACAAATATAAAATATAAAACAACAATAACGAAAATACCTTTAGTAAAAATTCTTGGAACTCTATTTCTACAATCTAGGGGAGAGGACCCTTCTTAATTCAGTCAGAAATCCAGAAGTTCTAAAAGATGAATAACTATAAACAACTGAAATATAACATTTTAATTGAAAAAGATGCCACGTTTCTATATACAAATGGGATTTTCCTACATACAATGAAATGAAAGTTTGTATGAATAAAAATTAAGCTTGTATGAAGAATAAAATAAAAGCAGAAAAACAAATGTAGAAAAATATTTGTTTAAAAATTATTAAAATGTATAATTAAAAATTTAAATATTTAAAGATTAACAACACTATATAGTACATCTGACATCCCAAGCAGTATTCTAAGCTCTTTATCTGTATTACGTCGTTTATTTTTTTTTAATTAATTGATTTTTTTACTATATTTTAAATTCTAGGGTACATGTGCACAACATGCATGTTTCATACATAGGTATACATGTGCCATGTTGGTTTGCTGCACCCATCAACTCATCATTTACGTTAGGTATTTCTCCTAATGCTATCCCATACACTTTCCAGTAACAAATCTATTGTGCCAAGTGATGCTTACTTGTACAGGATAAAAAAGCAGAAGTATTTTTCTAAAAATCTGAGTCGATGGTTTATACTTGCTTGTCTTTAATATTAACTATTTATAGCCCAGCAGATTTTGCTAACACAAGTTGAGATGGAGATGCCACTGGCTGCCTGAAAGCTAGTTCTGCAATGCTCATTCTTGATTATCAAAATGCCGTATTTCAGCAGCAGTCGATCAAACACGACCTTGTTCTTGTTCTCATGGGAATCTAATCCTTGAGTCCCTTCTTTCTCCTTAAATTTGTCTGGTTCACAGACACATTCCATAAGCTGAAAATCTAACAATAAATTGATGAGAAAATTAGATCAGTTTGCATAACATTTGAAAAGGAATGTAACCTTTGTTTGCACAATTTTCACAGTCAAGGTGGAATGGACAGATCAGTAACTGGAAGTGTGGTGTAGCACCTCACAGAACATGAATTCTCTAAAGAACCCTGGCAACCCGTGTGAAAATGTTACCTGGAATCATCATTTTGAATAGAGCAAAATGCTGTTGGAAAAGAGGCTAGGGCTGAGCTGTGCAGCATCATTTGAGATCTGTGCATCCAGAAACTATAAGCACATCTTGAATACAGAAGACGCACCTCCCTGCTTTCACTGTAATATTTTAAATAGTGTGCTGGCTGGCTTAGCTTTTTAAAACAAATGTGTTTAATGTTTGTCAGGGAGAGGGTGAAACCACACAGGAACATTTACAGCAATATGTAAATTGACATTATATGGATTTTCTACTCTCCTAAGAAACTTTATTAGGGAAAGTCACTTTTTTTCTGCATAAAAATAGCAGCCCCTAAAATATATCTAAGCAGTTAAGGCTTCACCCCCAATAGTTTGAGTAAACACATTTTTTTAACTTTTCTGTGGAATTCAACTTTGAAGGTTTTACATAAGGTAATTCTGAAATGGTTCTACAGACTTAATCCTGGGTCTTTTATTTATAAAGCATTAATCTCAGACTTTTTAAAAAATGTGATTGTCTCAAATAATTTCTGAGAACAAATTGAGCTTCTAAGGTTTAAAAAGAAAGGATCTAATTCTGTTTATTTGTGGCCACCAAGCAGGTCAGTGGGAGAATCCTGTATGTGTCACTGAGTGATTATTTTGAGAAATTGAGTATACTGACTCTCATCTTCTAATTGAAAATTGGGTTGCTACTGTGCTTTTTAAAAAGTTTTATTAATATCGGACCACTTTCCTTGGAAGCTTTGGGCTATACGGTTTTATTTATGCCATGCAAATGATGTGAATACTTGAGGCAAATAAAATCAGAGGAAAAGAAAATAACCACTTTTCTATCAATTATGTGTATGTGTGAGGCAAAATTATTTTAAGTATGAAATATTTAGATTCTCTTTTTCTAAATCCTTTGTCATGAAATAGTTACTATGAAATATTAATTGGTGTTCGGCAAAAAAGGGAATTATATGATCCAACATATTTGGGAAACAGTGGGTTAAAAAAAACTAAGAAGTCTTTTCATTGTAGGAATTCTTTGAGCCTTTAATATGCAAATGCTCACTGTGTTTCTACAAGAGGGGTGTAGAATATGAAGTGTTTTTCAAACTAACTTGGCCATAGAATTTTTTTTTTTCCCAGAATCTCTACCAACATGATGTGGAATAATTTGGGACACTCCAGTCTAGATAACTACGCCATTATAGAGTTCTTTGTGCATATGTAGACTCAGCTTCAATATCTACCTGGAGTGTGGATGCTCATTATCTTTTATCTTGCCATCTTCACTCCACCTTTACTCCAGTTGCCCCGCCACATCTGAAAATACATTTTAAATAAAAAATATCCCTTATAGGCAGCTTAGTGAAATTACAGATAATTTGTGTTTCAAAATTATGGGGGCTTTATTTTTGTACTGATAACATGGAGAGTGTTCTGAAATTCCACCAACTTTCACCCAGATTTCTTTTGTGAGGAGCCTTTTGTCTGTTCCCCACTCCACCCCCTCCCCCACCCTCAGACCACCTGCAACTGTAAGTTGTCTCCAGGGTGGCTGACTGGGATCATCTTCCTTCACTGTGAAGAGAAAAGCTGGCTGAATAGAGACAAAAACACTGCATACTCACTGAACATTCTTGGGAGATAATTTGCTACCATGTTTTATAAAACTGGGGACTGGATGTGCTTAAGAGCTTTTTAATAAATATTGCCAACAGAGATAATAGTCCTATTATCTGAGTGACTTTTGAGACCATTCTGAATGCTGGTGTTATTGAAAATGCAGTAATGAAGTCAACTCTCAGATCTAAGCATGTGGATCGTCCACTTCAGAGTGTGTCTTCCCTAGCTGGCTTTGCTGAGGCCACTCAGCCCAGCTCTGGGCCACCTTCCCCTGCCCTCTGTGGGAATGTGTTTTGAGATTGCAAACACACATAACATTAGACTGAGAAAAAATGCAATTAAGAAGATATTTTTTAAAAAATGATGGGAGGAGGTGATGCATTATACACAATCCAGAATCTAAAGGAAAGGACTTCCCATTTTGCCCTCATTTTCTGTGCACTGCTTGGCTCTATTAACACCAGTAATCCAGAGCTGATGTAGTGCCTCCTAAACAGCCAAATTATATTTTCAACAAGGCCAAGAATGTGTCCTTTATTTAAGCACTTTCTTGATAACTGATCTATTATGAGAAGCATTTACTACATAGTTAAACTGGCAAGAACTAGAATTTCTGGTTTTCTGAGCTACACACTTAGAGCAAAGATGTTTCTGTGAACACAGTACTTCATTTAATTATCATTTTAATTACTTTATCGACTTAAACATTAGTATTGAACACATTTTACAATAATGAATATATAAGCAATTTATTATTTTCATTATTTCTTATCTCATTCACATTATCTGAAGCTTGATAGCAGATAATTAGTTGATTGAATATGAAAACACCCAAAATATTGTTGGGTAGCAGAGATGAGCTCCAATTAGTTGACTCTTTCTTCCCTCACCAATTACATATTATTTTTTTATATTTGTTTCTGGTATATACTCAATATTTATAATATGCATATTTGGAATTTGTACAGAGGGAGATGGCTCAGTGATTGTATTTGAACTATATTGTAACAGCTACCTTATAATATCTATGAAGACAAATATTGAAATTTTTATATCTAAAATTAACATTTTACTATAGAGTTTCTCATTAATCATTACTTTTGTTTATTTTATGTATGGTATTAGAGACATGTTTTTGAAAATATTTTTTCTCAGCAAACTGGGTAGGGTTAAATTTAGAAACTTGACAATAGAAGAACTATCTACAGAAAATACCAAAGATGAAAATGCAAAATGCTGAGAGGCTGGTACAAAAGTACAGTTTACAAGACTGTACTCTCCTTGAGGTTGGAAGTTGCTGGAGAAAAGTGACTGATGGTCTCACACCTCATCTAGCTAAACTCTCTTTCTGTTATCTTGGTTACCTGCACTATGAAGTGGCCTTTCAACTTTATTTAATGTTTGCAAAATCTGGCTGATTGATTGCCTAGTCACTGAGGTTTGGGGAACCTCGGATTTAAACATTATCTAGACAGTAGCAACATGTACTTTTTTAAGGACATTTAAAGGAATACTAGTAAACTTCCGGTGGGTATTCTAAGTTTAGATTTATGGTTATTCTTTGAGGAAATACCAAGAGTAAATAGAACTACCTAGCTTATCTTGTAAAGTTGAGGTAATCATTTCACAGGGATGCTTTTCACTGTTAGTTGAGCCTTCTCTTGCTGTTGCAATTTTATTTGTCCACAGGGAGAAAACAGGTAGAGTGGGAACAATGCTAAGAATCCAGGTAGCAGTGTGTGAAGAAATGTATATTTTCATGTACAAAGAGAAGATAAATTAAATTATTAGAAGTCAGAAGATTCTTATGTTTGCTGTAAAATAAAATTCTGCTGAAAAATCCACCTCAGGGGGACCTGGCTTTGGGGAGGAAGGTCCTTAATTTGCTTTTCTCCCCAAATTCTGATGAAAGCCAAAAGAAAAATCAATTAACCAGTGTCAAACCAGGGCTCAAAGATGCCCTGATGCGGCACTGTGTGTTCATTGGTAAACCCCAGTGTACTGTGAGCAAGTTGTCATCATTTGGTGCGTGGCTGATGAGAGATATTTAACTCAAAGAGAAGTGGCATAATCATTGAATTTGACTCTGCCAGTTGACTTACCCTGAAAGCCTAGAGTGTATTGACTTCAAATGGTTAACTGACACAATTTTCAACAGAATATTCTCCTCCAACTGGTTGGAGATCCAACTTAGTGACTTGAGATTAGCTGAAAGGTGGAAAGGCTTCTCTGCCTCTCTAACTTCTGTTTTAGCAATAGATAACTAGGAGTTTTGTTGGTGGTATGGTTAATATAGATCACAGGCATTTATTTTGGGGAGGAGAGCCTTACTATTTGAGGTGAAGTCCAATGGCTTGACTTTCCCCCAAATTCCACAAACACAACAATATAAACAGATTTTTTTCTTTTTCCCACGAACTCCATTCTAGTGTCCTAGAAACAGGTAGATTTATGCAGATTAATTTGGCATAGTACAGCAAATTGCTGCTGTGAGATATATCATAGAATTACTTCCTAGCTCAGGCTAGCTAATGGCTGGAATGAAATAAAACATAAAAATACATTTACATAGATTGTTTTATAAGTCAGATAAAGCTTTATGTTACCTACCATTGGAACTGGACGTGTTTTTGCAAGCAGCATAAGGGTTGTTCATGTAACACTTTCATTATTTCCAGCAAATGTAAAACAAAATAAAAACAAGAACATTGAATTTAGCTGCCATTAACTACCATTAACTGTAATTTTTCCTGACAAGCTCCCTCTCACCTGATGGTGAGTGAAATGCTGGGAAAAGTCGACTGAAAAATTGTATAAACGTTGATGAAATATGCCCTTGTATTTTAAGCATGCCCAGTTCAGACATTTAAAATCGAGCAATTTATAATGTGTTAGCAGCCAGAACTCCATCATGTTTTAAATAAATTTATTTTTCTACTTCTTGTGAGACTCTAAGTCACTCTAAGAAGACTCATGACATTTCACTGTACAAGGCAGGTCACAAATTGAATAATGTGAAATAACTTTATAAGAGAACTGAAGAAAATGATATGGCAATAATGTGCTTTACAGTAAAATTTGATAGCCCTCTAAAGATCAATGAGTGTGTTTGTTTACTTTGAAGTGAAAGGACAAAGGCTTCATAATGGAATTCAGAAAAATGCCTGAATTAAAGGCATCGTTGCCAGATAAAATGGCTTTCCTAGTCTGTGGTGAATTCAGAAAACCTACCACGTACTTTGCAGTAGAAAGAATAGCCTAGGTACTGTCTGTGATAATATGTCTTATAAAGCTGCCCTGGAATGAATGAAAGTCCTCTTGTGGCCACACAGAATAAAACAAGCTGCAAGTCACAAGGTTCTTGTCCTGTCCCAAACATTGATTGAAAGGGCACTTTATAAAGGGAGAAAGAAACAGCGGGGGCACCCTCATTTGCATCACCAAACCCTAATGATGGAGGCGCTTTTATGGACACACTGTGTACACAGAATAGGTTCAATTAAAAAGAAGCCGTTTTACATTGGCCTTTACCCCACCAGGATTTTTTTTTTTTAAAGACAAAACAAAGACCATTTATCTGGGTAACAATACATTACTTTAAAAAATGAGGCAGAGTGTAGAACATAGGGTAGGCAAGAGGCATGGGTCTGCCATGGTTTTATCTTTGCCACTTCTTTTCTTAGCCAGTGCACTGTAGGCATCATGAAAGCATATCTTTGTCAAAATAAGGTAAATATGAATGACGGTTAGAGTAGGCAGGAATCTTGTAGCTGACCCTGACTAGGAAGAGCAAGATTCAGAACTTCACTTGAGTTTAAATGAAGTTCCATTAGCAGGGACCGAAATGAATTGCTGTCTGATAATTCTGGCCTCGATAAAATGAGCTGGGGATTTGAGTTCAATGCCTATGGACAGATGTTCCACAGACAAAAAAGGAGGCTCTTAATTGGCACTAATTAGCACCCTTGTTGGCAGGGAGAGATTGACAAGGTTATTTCTATGGCACTTCCCCCGCTGACTCCCATAGCTGTTCTTTCCAGGATAAGGGGAGACCAATGTAGGTAAACTTATGCTCTTAGCCTTCAAGGATTATTTGTGCCCCCAAACAAAGACAGTCTTCGCATTTCTAAGCTGTCAACTTAGTAAGATTCTTTGCCTAGGATATACATTGGCTTTTATTTTTAATTAAATAAAGTGTAATTAGTAGGAAACAATCAATACGGTAGAGTGACAAGCACTTTTATGTTGGTTTGTTTGTCCCTGCTTAAAGAAGCAGAAGCAAAAAGAAAAAAAGAAAGAAGCTGCATTAAGGATGAGAAAAACAATCTAAGCACATTATAGATGTTAACCCTAGTAAAGAACATAGAAGGTGTTTTATACTGGCACAAATTCCTGCAACCTGCTGTGCAACACATCTTTTCAATGCTTTGTTTATAATCACCTTCATCTGTAAAATGGGAAAATGCCACCAGCCTCCTGAGAGGGTTAAAGTCTGTAAAGAACCTGGATGTCCTGGGGCATAAAGATGTCTTATAAGTTATCTCTAAAATGAGTAGCATGATGAAGAAGCTGTGGCTGCATTCTAATATACATTAAGCAGAGCTATATGGTAGTATGCTTTAAGTTTCTGCAAATGCTTCTCTCTCTATAATTGCAAACTTGAGAATTATGCAAAAGTAGTTATTTTGCATTTATTCAATTTAGTGCTAATAAGAAATTCAAAGAATGGATTAAAGTCATTTTTAGTAACTTGACAGACTTTTGTATACTGTAGCATGATGGTGTACATTGCTGAAGAGCTGGAGAGGCTCTTAAATCTAGACTAAGCCCATTTATTTTTCTAGGAAGACCGAGAGATTAGATATCCAGAACTAGATTCAAAGAATGCTCATCAAGAAGACCCACATGTGGTTGAAATCATGTGTGGGGATGGGGCAGCTGGATGGCAGGTTCCTGAGAAGTGAAGCCTGACATAGGCCTTCCTATGAATGAACTTTAAAGAAAAAGAAACCTGTAGGAAGTGAAGAGAACAAGTGGGATGATGGGCTTGGCTGCAGCTTGATCCCATGAGGAATCCTAGAGCATGAACCAAATCACAGAGTTGTCCCACATTGAGGCAAGATGGGGTCAGTCATTTGGCTGGATACTGGCTGAACACATTCCTGTCACTTGAATAGGGGTTTCCCATCCAAGAGCAAAGTGACTTTCCTTCTGCCAAGGGCAAGTATCTGGAGAAGGGCCCACCTGGAGGTCCCTGGAGAAGGACCCACAATAGCTAGAGCATCTGTGCACCAGTCTGGTAAAAGAGATGAGGGAAGGGCCATGCTACCAGCCTTCACTACAAGGCTAAGGTTGGTAGAGCCAGGTAACTTCCTATCTAAGCAAGGCCTTTTGCTTCCTGAGCAACTTTCAGAAGAGCACGGTGTTGACTGAGCAGAATAAAGCCCATCCTTAGATAGTGAAATTTTTAAAAAGTATCCTTTGATAATTAGCAACAGTATGCACATAGATGAGCTAAGCAATATTTTCTTTGATGTGAACAGTACTTCTTGAAGTATAAGAAGACAACACAGATGTTAATTTGGCTTCTTATGTGTTCAGATACTGTGGAAGTAGAATTCCCAGTTCCTCAAGCAAAACATTCTCATTCGTACCTGTCCATACTTGCATATGCCTCATGTGTCATGCCTCTGCCTGTGGTACTCTGGAATCCTTGTCTTCTAGTCATTTCTCAAGATTGCACACCAGCATAAATTCCTAGGGGAAGATTTCCTAGAACACAGGTCCACCCAAATGAAGAAGTCACTATAGAGGCTATGTAAATACTCCAAGTTCCAAAGACAAAGGGATTTCCAGTACTTCCTCAAGGCTATCTCTCATAGCTTAGATTTCCTGTCCATACCCTGGAACCTAAAGCCTAGGCTCCTCTCAGTTCACTCACATTCTTTGCCCCCAAAGGCATTTTCCTTGTCACCAAGTACCTACTACAATTGAAGAAGGTACAGTCAGTCCCAAGCAGCCCTACCAGGTTTCTCTTACCTCCTCACCATGGATGCCTGGTATCCCTTCCTCATCAACATTCTCTGATTCTGACACTGGATCCCATCCAAGAGCCATACACTGTGCTGGTACATCACAATGCCAACCACCCCTTTTACATACTCTTAGAACAACCACCTCCAGATGCCCCCAGCTCTTCTTCCCTCAAGGCCACAGAAATCTGCAGACTCCATGCATCCCAGTAGTGATTTTCAGAGACTGTGGCTTCTGTTGCCCTTGAAGGATTCTAATTAGGGGAATTGCCTGGCCGAAGTTATGCTTTAGAATGATTACTGAGGCCATAGTGAGAGATCCTGAAGGCTTAAAATAAGGTAGTGAAAGAGAAGAGAGGACAGACTGGAGAAGGGTATGATATCCGTGTTCTCAACAACGGATTTGAGTAACTGACAAGATGTGTGAAGTGAGAAAGAGGATAGAAGTTTTAAAATGATCAAGCTTGCTTGCTTGAAAATTTGGGTAGGTGGTAATACAATAGAGATATCTTAGTCAATTTGTACTGCTATAACAAAATACCTAAGACCGGGTAGTTTATAAAGAAGAGAAATTTATTTCTTCACAGTTCTGGAGGCTAGAAGTCCAAGACTAAGACACCAGCAGGTTCAGTTGTCTAGTGAGCACCCATTATCTGCTTCCAAGATAATGCCTTGTTGCTGCTTCCCTAGGAGGGATGAATGCTGTGTCCTCACATGGTAGTTAGAACAAAATGGCAAAAACGGCTTAACAAGTTCCCTCCAGTCTTTTATAAGGCACTAATCCCATATATGAGGGCAGAGCCCTCATAGCCTAGTCACCTCCTAAAGGGTCCACCTTTTAATGCTGTTACACTGGGGATTAGGTTTCAACATGAATTTTGGGGGAGACACAAACATGCAAACCATGGCAGATGCAAAAGTAAAGCAGAAGAATTAACTTCTGACACATGCTACAACATGGATTAAACTCAAAAACATTATGCTAAGTGAAATACAATGTGCTAAAGCCACATATTATATGAGTCCCTTCATATGAAATATCTAGAATAGGCAAATCAATAGAGACAGAAAGCAGATTAGAGGTTGTCCAGGGATGGGGGGTGGAGGGGATAGAGAGATTGGGAGAATGATAGTTAAAAGTTACAGGGTTTCATTCTGAAGTGGTGAAAATGTTCCTGAACTAGATAATGGTGATGGCTGCACAACACTGCAAAGATACTAAAAAGCATAGAATAGTCCATTTTAAAATGATAAATTTTATATGTATTTTATTACAAAATAAGTAGATAGATTAAAAATAAAACAAAATAAATGAAAGAATGCATACATACATACTTACACCAGTAGGAGGGACATGCAAGAGATGGTGAGCTCAGTTTTAACTTTCTTAGGCTTGAGGCATTTGTGGAACATTGTGGCAGAACTGGATTTAGGTGCCAGGAGCTCAAAAGAGTGTTATAGCTGTCAGGGCTGTAAATACATTGCCTCAGCCCACCCATTTTGGGGAGCTGGGAAAGTAGGAACTGGGGCAAAGCCCTATATTAGTTTCCTGGGGCTGCTGTAACAGAGTACCATAAGTTGGAAGGCTTTAAGCAAAAGGAATGTCCTGTCTTCCTAACTTCCAGATGTTAGAAGTCCAATAACAAGGAGTTGGTTCCTTCTTAGGGTTGTAAGAGAAGGATCTGTTTCAGGCCTCCCTCCTTGGCTTGTAGACATCTGTCTTCTCTCTCCCTGAGTCTCTTCACATACTCATCCTTCTATGGGTGACTGTATCTAAATTTCCCCTTTTTATAAGGACACCAGTCATATTGGATTAGGGATCACTCTAAGGACCTCAAGACTTTATCTCCAAATAAGACCACATTCTGAAATACTGGGGGTTAGGGCTTCAATATATGAGTTTTAGGTAGGAATGCAATTCACTCCCTAACAAACCCATTTCCTGAATTTCCCTTTTCTGAATGGCAGCAATTGTAACAATCCTCCAGTTGCAGTAGTAATCAGCTGCACAGTTCTGTCCCATCCTAGGTAGTGGGAATTTGGGAGTACTTTCCCCAAAAACCACTCTAGAGCTTCCATCCATTCTTCTGCACTCTCTCAGAATAACATGGACTTAGGGAGCTGACTCAAGAGTCATCTGCATGCAGTCATTTTCAAATAACATTGTTATTGCAATTACCAAGTTGAGAAAAGCCTACTCAACCACTACTTGGGCAATTAATAAGGTAAAGAAACAAAGAGATTTACTTTTTTATGTGAAGACAAAATGTTTGTAGGAAGCAGCTCTCACATTCTTTGTAAGCAGCTCTGCTCTGTGGATTTCCTCAGCATCTTTGACCAAGCCTGGCTTGTGACCATCTTGTTTTCCTATGGTAGTTCATTCTCTGGTTTTGTGGTGGGACATTATGCCAAGAAAACTCGCTCAAGACCAAGAGACAGATCAGGCTGTTGTTCCACATTTTCTTTCCACTAAATCACAGTTTTCTTTCAAGGGAAGGTGGCTATTGTGAAGCTGTCAAACTAGCTGTTAAATGGGCTGAAGTGAAGGCTTCTATTAACAATAGCAGCTATCTCTGTCAGATTCAAGCTCTGCAGACAGTTACAAGGCAATTTGGCCCTGATAGGTGGGCTATTAAAAATAACAAAAGGCAAGAAGAATGAGAGAGGAACACCCTTTTTACTTCCTGGTCTCAAAACTAAGGGGGCAACTGAATATTTCACACTTGGACCTAGCCTGCAGTTAGTGTGGCCTTCATAATCTCACAGGGACAAGGCATCCTCCCTCCCTGGGTGTTTTCCTTTAGCCAAGTCTGGGAATGGAAGATGGCAGTGGGGAGACAGCAACAAGGTCTCTATCAAGTTCAAAGTGGCCAAAGAGTTCTGAATGCTGATCATGATTGGAAACAGTGTCACTGGTGAGGACAGTGTGTGTGCTGTGTGTGTGGCTGTGGGGGGGCGGGAGGGTGGCGGCAGTGATGATGCCCTCTGCATGAGAAAGAGCAGTGTGGACAATTTTACACTGTTATATCCAAGACTGTGAAGGTTAGACAACAGACAACCAGAAGAGAATTAAAGGGAAATTATCTCTCAGCTTAAGGGAGCCCCAACTTAAATTGGATTAGTGAGTTAACATTTGCCTTACTGTAGGAGTTACACACCAGTACAGGGCCCTGATAGGAGCCCGGCTACCTAACCCCTCATGTCGTGGTTTGGAAAATCAATTAGCCAGTGAAGGACTGGGCCTTGCGTAAACTCAGCAGAGGAGAAACTGCTGCAACCCAGGCAGTCTGCACCTCTGACCAGCAAGAATGGACGACTTTTTTTTACGTTGAAATAGATTCAGAGTCCCATTTTACCTGTGCTTAATGAATTCGTATATAACATGATCCTTACCCCAGCTTCTTCTGTAATCACTAAAATGTGAGCTTCCTTCCATCAGCCCTCACATTGTATTAGAGCAACTCATCCAAATTTGCAGCCCACATTAACCACATGCCTGCCTGTGAGTTTTATTGGGAATGGGGGCAGGTGATTTGTACTGTTGAGAGGGACATTGTATAGACAGATTCCTTCTTTACCACCCTCAGGTTTAGAAATTCCAAAGTCAGGGAGGAGGAGAAGAGTCTTTGCCCACAGGATCTTGGCTTGGTCTCCACCCCATCCAGACAGCTATCTCTTTAATATAATGCTTTGTCTCTCCTGAAAAAGACAAAACCCTTTTCCCTTGGTGAGGCTGGTCGTATCAATTGCAATTTTAATGTAGGGAAAAATACAATGAGAAAGAGATTAGGCAGGAAAAAATAGCTCTTCTTCTCTGTGTTTTTCTTGGCAGATATGTCTAGGAATGCAGTGGAGACCTTCTGCCATACTTTGTTATGCAGGACAGTAAGCAGAGTGGTTAGGGACATGGGTTTTGGAATCAGGCCACTGTGGATTGCCAGACCAGCTCTCCCTTCTTCTCTTGTCCAGCTGTGAGACTTTAAAAAAAAAAAATGACAGCTCTATTTAGATACATATGACATAAAATTTACCATTGTAAAGTATACAATTCAGTGTTTTCTAGTATATTCACAGAGTTGTGAAACCATCACCACTATCTAATTCTAGAATATTTTCATCACCCTGAAAGAATCTCCATAACATTAGCAGTCACTCCCCTTGCACCATCCTCCCAAGCCCTGGCAACCAGTCTCTTTCTGTCTCTACAGATTTGCCTGTTTTAGACATTTCATATAAAAGGAATCATGTGATATGTGGCCTTTGGTGACTGGTTTATTGCACTTGGCATAATATTTTCAAGGCTTATTCATGTTGTACCATGTGTCAGTATTTTCTTCCTTTTTATAGCTGAATAATCATTCATTTCATGGATCTATCACATCATGTTTATCCATTCCATCAGTTCATTGACATTTGTGCTGTTTCTACTTTATGTCTATTCCCTTATAGTTAATGATGTTGAGCATCTTTTAATCTGCTTGTTGGCCATTTGTTTTTCTGTGTCTGTCAGTCTGGGCTGCTATAACAAGAATCCCATAGGCTGGGTGGCTTAAACAACAAACATTTGTTTCTCACGTAAGTGGCAGTTGGGAAGTCCATGATCAGGGTGCCAGTATGGTTGGGTTCTGGTAAAAACCCTCATCCTGATATCCTCACATGGTAGGAAGAGAATGAAAGGAAGCAAGCTCTCTTGGGTCCCTTCTTAGAAGGTCACTAATCCCATCATGAGTATTCAACCGTTATGACCCAGTCACCTCCCAAACACTCCACCTCCTAATACCATCACATTGGGGATTAGAGTTTCAACTCTATATGACTTTGAGGGAGGGGGACACAGAAACATTCAGTCCATAGTGGTATCTTCTGTGGAAAAATGTCTATTCAGATCCTTTGCTCACTCTTTAATTGGGTTACTTATCATTTTATTGCTGAGTTTCCAGGGTTCCTTATAAATTCTGGATACTAGATCCTTATCAGATATATGGCCCACAAATATTTTCCCCCATTCTGTGTGTTTTCTTCTTAACTTTTTAAAGCCTGAACTTCCTCACTTGAACAGAGAAAATACAAGTACAACCTCCCAAATTTCGTGGAAAGAGTCAATGAAGTGATCCATTAGAGCACTTAGAGAAGTGAATATCTGGCACACATGAAGCTTACCTCAATAAGTCTTAGTTATTATTAGCTAGTATTGGTTTACTTGGATTTATTGTGAGACAGAGACAAGGTGTAAGCTCTCAAGTCATAATTGTACATCTGACAGGTGTGATGCGAAAGGTTCAAAGTGCTTTGATTAAACTAACATGTTTTTCCTAGAATGATTAGAGCAATTTTATTTGAGGGACTACACTTTTATTCTGAATAGATTTCCTAGTTCTAGATATTAAATGCTAAGTCTTGGCCAGTATTGGGTCTGCTATTCTCCACGTATCTATATTTATAGTTCTTTTTGATTCTATCCAGACAGCTAGTTACCTATTTATCAAGAATGTGAGTCTATGAATAACAAGATAGAAATAGCCAAGTTCTGGGGCAAGTATTCAGAATTGGCACCCTCTTACCTGAAGCCAAATCAGGAAAGAATAGAGCTCCAATTTCATAAGATGTTCATCCACTATATGTAAAACCTACCCCCTTGTCTCTCTGTTGTTGCTTAAACTACTTTCTTCAACCAGAGACCTGGTGATTTCCTCTATAGTGATTCTTTTAAGGCTGCTTTTAAATACATTGATATAAGAACCAGGTTTCAGTTTGCCTTAATATCAGTAATAGTGGAAGCAGTGGCATTTATCAAGAACTCAGGATGAACTCTTTTCACATATTATTTTAGCTAATCTTTGCAACAGCTGTCCAAAGTTGTTATAAGTAGCCTTGTTTTAGAGAGGAAAAAAATGGCAACTCAGAGAGGTCAATTAGTTTGCCCAGATTTGTACTGTTAGTAAAGGCAAGAGCACAGGCTGGACCTGTAGTCTGTTCAGTTCCCAACTCTTTGCTATTTTCTTTAAATATTGTTACCCCTAAGGAAATTGAATTACAGAGCCCTTGATTGTTAGACAACTGAGTTATTTCTGTGTTTCAGAATTAGAAAGCCAATCCTTTCTAATTCATTAATATAGGGTAATACATAACAGTTTAGATAAGTATGTCATTTGTTGACAGTGGCCCTCCTTTTTCCTGAGAATCTTCCTCTCCAGTTCAGTTTTTCTTTATAAGTCAATGGCAGTGCTAAAATCATGGCCTTACATGTGTTCAGCAGGGTCACGGGATTAAGAAACACTCATAGTATATTGGTGAGCTACAGAGGATTCATTTGCCGTAAGCTGAAATTTGGAGAGAGATGGCCAAAATGACTCAACATGGTTGGCTTTCCACATCAATGTAATTGTGCCATGTGCTATAATTTATAGTGTAAACAAGTTTCCTGCAAAAGCTAAATATATCGTGCAACTCATTTAATATGCACAGAAGGAGCCATTAAATTATTTCAGTCCCATTACTCAAAATGTTCAGAAAATTCCTCTATATTAGAGTCAGTGCAAGTTTGGCTCTACAGCCAAGTGCATCAACATAAATGTTGAATTCTCAGAAGGAAATGCATGCCTCATACTGTTACTTAGGGAAAATATATGCCCAGACATTGTGGAGCCCCTTCTAAAACAATTCTCATTTTGTTAAAACAATAAGATAAAATTTTCAATCAGATTATAAAGCATCTCTGCATTTATAAAGCTTGCAGACAATTGTGAATACCAATAAAAAGGTGATGTGTTTTTAAAGGATTAATAATTTATGAACCATGGAAATGGAAACTGAGGCTTTTTATATCATTTTCTAATTTTGTCTACCTATGTGGAAAGAATGCCTTGTGGAAGCCATATGTGATGCCTTAAAACTGTTTAAATTGGAGTAATTATCAGAACAAATGGTGTCATTGGATGATATTAGTCTGTTTGTGTTCCTTCTGTCTACCCAATGAATCAACATTAATACATATTTTTAAAAACATTTGAAACATGGTCATCTGTGATTTCTTTTTTGTTTTAAAGTATATGTTTAAAAATTGTTCTAACCTTCCATACATACTAAAACATTCCTTAGACTGAGAGCTTGCAGTTACATATTCCTTATGCGAAAAGGGAGTATCTTTCTCTACTTAGCTGTTGAACAGTTTGGATAAGGAATGGATATAAAATTTTATCAAGTATACTTTTGGCCTCTGTTGAGGTGATCATCTGGTTTTCATCATTTTATTTGTTGATGATGTGCTATGTTCCATGAACAGACATTTCATTATCAAAATGTTTTAGCACTCCTGGAATGATACTAGATTAATATTTCATGATACATAGTTCAGTTGCATTTTAGGTAGATTTGAATTTTCAAGATTTGAAAAAGTTGATATAGTAATATTAAAAAGGTTCTCATTATTAAAAACATGATCTACTTCTGTTTCTGGCATGCAAAAGCTATTTGTGGCAAATATAGTTATTTTCCTTCTTTCAATTTTTACTTTAACATGAGAACACATTTCTCTAGTTTGCCTTGTTTCCAAATAAAATGACATCTGATGTGTCAGGAAAATTGAAGCTGAACTATCTTGAGCCAATAATCACAGATGATAAAGATTGGGTGATTCCTATGTGCTAGGGGTTTGAAGTGAGATATTGCATTTAATAGTTACAGCAATTCTATAAGATACTCAGAAGTTCAAGGGATTTGATCTGAGGTGACACAGGTAGTGAGAGTTTGAACTTGGGTCTATCTGACTGCAGTGCAGGCTCTATTGCTACACTGAGCTCTTCAGTGTACTCAGTAGCCACACACAAGTCAATTAGCTTTGCAAAGTGGAAAGTTACTGGTCTCTGAGGACTCTGAATATTGGCTAGTTCTTATGGATGTGTGTGCCCTTGGACCCAACATGTTACATGATGAGCTCTGGCTAGTTTAGCTTACATGCATCACCCTTAGCAGAGAAACAAGTCCATTAGCTATTGTTCTGTTTATTGTAATGATACTACCAGCCTTTGTTAGAATTTAAATGTGGACAGCACATTCACAATGAGACATTAGTAAATGTGAGTTATTATGTTCAGCAAGTCATCAGGATCTGAAACTCAGATCTTCTAAGGAGTAGTTATCAACTTACAAGGATGTCTGGTGGTGTAGGGGAGCAGTTTTACCATGGCACCCTGGAGAACCTGCAGGTATCCAAATAGGCCACATAAGCAGAGGTTTGAACCACAGCTAATGTGAGCCTTGGTGGAACACCCAGTGATCCTCCCAGAACAAGAGAGGACAAGAAGATTGTGAGATGTACTTCAAGCCCATCTCCCATTCACCTCCCTATCTCCTTTGGAATGCTGTTATGAGACAGTTTCCCATCACCTACCAGGTTCTGTTGAGGAGTTTTCTCTCCTGCCCTCCACATAATAGAACTCTAGCCTATGCAACTGCTAAGCTGAAGTCTAAAATTGACTCCTCAGCTACAGTGTGTCCTATAACTTGGTTTTCAGTCATCTGGCCTCCTTTGTTTGGTATCCTCCTTTTTGGTGTGTGGGACAAGAGTCGGGGGTCAGCTGGCACCTTCAGTAATTCTTCCTTTGTTTTATTTCAAGCCTAGTTTAGTAAGTACTAAACTATCTGTATCTAAAAGTGGACCTGTATCTTTATTGGTTGAATTAGCCAGGCCTTGGCCTTGACCTTGCCCTGTCTGTATGTGTGTGTAACAGGTGGTACTCATACTCATCTGCTAGAATGCTCACAGGGGTCCTGGGCTACATGTGTCCAAGAAGGTATATCCAGCTCTGCAGAGTTAAAATACTGTCAATATGGATTAGAAAGCAATCTACCTCTTCCCCTAAAACAGAGTGTGGAGAGTGATTTTGATGCAGCCAAAAGAGCTGAGCATACAAATCAGGTGGGATTTTTATAAATAACTGAGCAAAAATGCTGTCAACATTGTAGTTGG
This sequence comes from Chlorocebus sabaeus, assembly GCF_047675955.1. Taxonomy (NCBI): domain Eukaryota; kingdom Metazoa; phylum Chordata; class Mammalia; order Primates; family Cercopithecidae; genus Chlorocebus; species Chlorocebus sabaeus. The sequence continues at coordinate 7,092,931 of NC_132933.1, read as the reverse complement.
GCCTACATTGTCAGGTCTGAATATTTTGCTTAAATAATTTGAAATAAACTGTGAATTCTTTAGGCATCAACATAAGGAAAATCTTATTTGCTGTGTCAATTCAGGTAAACAGGCCTTGTTGACAACCTTTCTCTGGAAATGGGTTTGAGAAATGATTTAAAGCACTCCAAGCTAAAGTGTTCTGTTATCAGCAGCTGAAAATTTGCCATGCATCACATAGGACTAAGAATTGGTCCTTTCCCCCATTGAGTTTAATGTAAGACACAATGACTGTCAGCAGGTGTGAGTTGTAGTGCACTTAACAGCAACTTAATATTTTGGTTGTTTTGGACAGTTTCCTTAGATAGATATTAATGGACCAACTCCATAAAGGAGTTATTTCCTTAATCACTTGACAGTTAGGAGCTGATGTGAAGAGATGAGTAATGAAGTACCCTTTGTGATTATACTTTGGAGGTAACCACAGGAGTTTTTTATATCTAATCTGCTGTAGTTGTTCTAAGAAGCTGAAGGGAGACTGAGAGGGACAACTCCAAAAGGAATTCTGCCTTTCCTCATCACTTGAGAATGGAAGCCAACCAGTGACTGGGTTTGTCTCCAAAGAGAAATGCTGAGTACTAGAGACACTCTTCTGCCTGATAGACAAAGGTCCTAGCAAAGGTCTTCACTCGGCATCTGAGCCTTATCAAAATATAGAGACATTTGATAGAAAGGCAGCCTAGTGTGAGGGAAGGCTTTGATGTCTGGTGGAATTCCTGATTTAAATTCGGTGTTCTCAGACAACCTTGAATGTTAGGATCATCAGTGTCCAAATTCAGTTGACTCCAATTCTGAAATGCCTCTAGAATCTAGTCTCCACTATTTTTACTGTCTGTGCCCTGACCCATGGCACCAACCTGTGTTACCTGGAGTACTACGATGGCAGTCTAACTGGTTTCCTTGCTGCCTCCTCCTTTCAGTTAATCTATATTCTTTCCTTCCTGAAATCTCATCCACAAATACCAAGCCTACTATATGGTCTTGAATGAATTCCTATTGCTCTGCTTGGATGACTTTCCATATCACCTAGTATGACTCAAAGGAAATTCTTTCAAGATGACTTGTACCGCCCTACAAAGAGCAGAATATCAGCTATTGGGGTCCATGCTTGAAATTTTTTTAAAGATAAAAGATTCTGTGTTCTCCTTTGGAATTATTCCCACATTTGTTTTCAGGCCCAGGTTGATCTACTGAGTTATGGTCTTCTCTGGGGAAATTCACTCTTAGATGTTTTAACACACACACTTCTAAAAAATGATACAAGACTGTTTTGTTGTGTGTAACATTTTCTTGAAAGCCATCCGAATTCTGTTAGGCACTTTGTCATTTGCATGATAACTTGAGTTCCCACATTGGGAGGACATTATATAACCCAGAGAAATATACTAAGAAAATGAAAATCAAATCCAAAATAATGACAGTAGAGCAGAAAATTGGTATTGTGCTGAATTTATGTGACCAATTCTAAGGAATTCCAAGGTTGAAGAGGTGATGGTTTGATTCAAGTCAATAGTCATATACATCAGTGTTCACACTATTAGCTTTGGCTTATATATACAATATAGATATAAATTCATATGTACCACATATGTGCCCAGACAAAATGATAGTTACTCTACTCTTCTCCTACTGTTGTTTGAGAACTCAGCTTTCTAGGCTGTCAGACTATGTGGCACTTTCTGAATCTCTGAGATGCATATTATTTTTATTCCCATTGCATGGAAGAGAAAACTGAGGATCAGAGAGGGTAAGAAAATTAAGCTCAGGTTCTCTTATGAAATCTTATGCAATATCCATGGAGCCACAGCCATCTCCATAAAACGAGGAATCTTAACTAGATGAGTTGTTTTTAGGCTTTGTTCCTGCAAATTCCTGGGAGTTAACAAAACAAACTACTTTAATCTTATTTGAGGTTTCTCATAAGGTTTCATTTGGCTGCACAAGAAAAGATTTTTTGAGTTTAAGAGTTTGAAAATCATTGACTTAAAGCAAGGGTCAGCAAATTTTATTTTGATAAAGACCTAGATAGTAAATATTTTAAGCCTTCATTTGGTAGCACCTACTCAACCTGGCCATTGTAGCTCAAAAGCAGCCATGGATGATATATAATCAATGGGAGTGGCTGTAGTCCAATAACACTTTATTTATGGATAATGAAATCTAAGTTCCATATAAAGTTTTATGTGTTGTGAAATATTATTCTTCTTTTGATTTTTTTACACATTTAAAAATGAATAAAAAAAAAAAAAAACTGTTTGGGGGGCGGTTCCAAGATGGCCAAATAGGAAAGCTCCAGTCTACAGCTCCCAGCGTGAGTGAGGCAGAAGACAGGTGATTTCTGCATTTCCAACTGAGGTACTGGTTTCATCTTACTGGGGCTTGTCGGACAGTGGGTGCAGGACAGTGGGTGCAGCGCACTGAGCATGAGCCAAAGCAGGGAGAAGCATCGCCTCACCCGGGAAGTGCAAGGAGTCAGGGAATTCCCTTTCCTAGCCAAGCGAAGATGTAACAGATGGCACCTGGAAAATTGGGTCATTCCCACCCTAATACTGCACTTTTCCAATGGTTTTAGCAAATGGCACAAAAGGAGATTATATCCCACGCCTGGCTCGGAGGGTCCCACACCCACGGAGCCTCGCTCATTGCTAGCACAGTAGTCTAAGATCGAACTGCAAGGCAGCAGTGAGGCTGGGGGAGGGGCACCCACCATTGCTGAGGCTTGAGTAGGTAAACAAAGCAGCCATGAAGCTCCAACTGGGTGGAGTCCACCGCAGCTCAAGGAGGCCTGCCTGCCTCTGTAGACTCCACCTCTGGGGGTAGGGCATAGCCAAACAAAAGGCATCAGAAACCTCTGCAGACTTAAATGTCCCTGTCTGACAGATTTGAAGAGAGTAGTGGTTCTCCCAGCACGGAGTTTGAGATCTGAGAACAGACAGAATGCCTCCTCAAGTGGGTCCCTGACCCCCAAGTAGCCTAACTAGGAGGCACCCCCCAGTAGGGGCAGACTGATTCCTCACACGGCTGGGTACCCCTCTGAGATGAAACTTCCATAGGAACAATCAGGCAGCAACATTTTCTGTTCAGCAATATTCACTATTCTGCAGCCTCCGCTGCTGATACCCAGGCAAACAGGGTCTGGAGTGGACCTCCAGCAAACTCCAACAGACCTGCATCTGAGGGTCTTGATTGTTAGAAGGAAAACTAACAAACAGAAAGGACATCTACACCAGAGCCCCATCTGTACGTCACCATCATCAAAGAACAAAGGTAGATAAAACCACAAAGATGGGGAAAAAACAGAGCAGAAAAGCTGATAATTCTAAAAATCAGAGAGCCTCTCTCCCTCCAAAGGAACGCAGCTCCTCACCAGCAATGGAACAAAGCTGGATGGAGAATGACTTTGACAAGTTGAGAGTAGGAGGCTTCAGATGATCAAACTTCTCCGAGCTAAAGGAGGAAGTTCAAACCCATTGCAAAGAAGCTAAAAGCCTTGAAAAAAAGATTAGACAAATGGCTAACTAGAATAACCAGTGTAGAGAAGTCCTTAAATGACCTGATGGAGCTGAAAACCATGGCACGAGAACTACGTGATGAATGCACAAGCTTCAGTAGCTGACTAGATCAACTGGAACAAAGGGTATCAGTGATTGAAAATCAAATGAATGAAATGAAGCGAGAAGAGAAGTTTAGAGAAAAAAGAGTAAAAAAAGACAAACAAAGCCTCCAAGAAACATGGGACTATGTGAAAAGACCAAATCTACATCTGATTGGTGTACCTGAAAGTGACGGGGAGAATGGAACCAAGTTGGAAAACACTCTTCAGGATACTATCCAGGAGAACTTCCCCAACCTAGCAAGACACAACAACATTCAAATTCAGGAAATACAGAGAACGCCACAAAGATATTCCTCGAGAAGAGCAACTCCAATACACATAATTGTCAGATTCACCAAAGTTGAAATGAAGGAAAAAATGTTAACGGCAGCCAGAGAGAAAGGTTGTGTTAACCACAAAGGGAAGCCCATCAGACTAACAGCGGATCTCTTGGCAGAAACTCTACAAGCCAGAAGAGAGTGGGGGCCAATATTCAACATTCTTAAAGAAAAGAATTTTCAAGCCAGAATTTCATATCCAGCCAAACAAAGCTTCGTAAGTGAAGGAGAAATAAAATCCTTTACAGACAAGCAAATGCTGAGAGATTTTGTCACCACCAGACCTGCCCTACCAGAGCTCCTGAAGGAAGCAATAAACATGGAAATGTTCTACCAGCCACTGCAAAACATGCCAAATTGTAAAGACCATCGATGCTAGGAAGAAAATGCATCAACTAACGAACAAAATAACCAGCTAACATCATAATGACAGGATCAAGTTCACACATAACAATATAAACCTTAAATGTAAATGGGCTAAATGCTCCAATTAAAAGACACAGACTGGCAAATTGGATAAAGAATCAAGACCCATCAGTGTGCTGTATTCAGGAGACCCATCTCACGTGCAGAGACACACATAGGCTCAAAATAAAGGGATGGAGGAAAATCTACCAACCAAATGGAAAACAAAAAAAGGCAGGGTTGCCATCCTAGTCTCTGATAAAACAGACTTTAATCCAACAAAGATCAAAAGAGACAAAGAAGGCCATTACATAATGGTAAAGGGATCAATTCAAAAAGAAGAGCTAACTATCCTAAATATATATGCATCCAATACAGGAGCACCCAGTTTCATAAAGCAAGTCCATAGAGACCTAAAAAGAGACTTATACTCCCACACAATAATAATGGGAGACTTTAACACCCCACTGTCAATATTAGACAGATCAATGAGACAGAAAGTTAACAAGGACATCCAGGAATTGAACTCAGCTCTGCACCAAGCAGACCTAATAGACATCTACAGAACTGCCCACCCCCAATCAACAGAATATACATTGTTCTCAGCACCACATTGTACTTATTCCAAAATTGACCACATAGTTGGAAGTAAAGCACTCCTCAGCAAATATAAGAGAATAGAAAAATAAAACAAACTGTCTCTCAGACCACAGTGCAATCAAACTGGAACTTGGGATTAAGAAACTCACAAAAAACCACTCACCTACATGGAAACTGAACAACCTGCTTCTGAATGACTACTGGGTACATAATGAAATGAAGGCAGAAATAAAGATGTTCTTTGAAACCAGTGATGACAAAGACGCAACATACCAGAATCTCTGGGATGCATTTAAAGCAGTGTGTAGAGGGAAATTTATAGCACTAAATGCCCACAAGAGAAAGCAAGAAAGATCTGAAATTGACACCCTAACATCACAATTAAAAGAACTAGAGAAGCAAGAGCAAACATACGCAAAAGCTAGCAGAAGGCAAGAAATAACTAAGATCAGAGCAGAACTGAAGGAGATAGAGACACAAAAAACCCTTCAAAAATCAATGAATCCAGGAGCTGGTTTTTTGAAAAGATCAACAAAATTGATAGACTGCTAGCAAGACTAATAAAGAAGAAAAGAGAGCAGAATCAAAGAGATGAAAGAAAAATGATAAAGGGGATATCACCACTGATCCCACAGAAATACAAACTACCATCAGAGAATACTATAAACACCTCTATGCAAGTAAACTATAAAATCTAGAAGAAATGGATAAATTCCTGGACACATACACCTTCCCAAGACTAAAGCAGGAAGAAGTTGAATATCTGAGTAGGCCAATAACAGGCTCTGAAATCGAGGCAATAATTAATAGCTTACCAACCAAAAGACGTCCAGGACCAGACGGATTCACAGCTGAATTCTACCAGAGGTACAAGGAGGAGCTGGTACCATTCCTTCTGAAACTATTCCAGTCAATAGGAAAAGACAGAATCCTCCCTAACTCATTTTATGAGGCCAACATCATCCTGATACCAAAACCTGACAGACACACAACAAAAAAGAGAATTTTAGACCAATATCCCTGATGAACATCAATGCAAAAATCCTCAATAAAATACTGGCAAACCATATCCAGCAGCACATCAAAAAGCTTATCCACCATGATCAAGTGGGCTTCATCCCTGGGATGCAAGGCTGGTTCAACATATGCAAATCAATAAACCTAATGCAGCATATAAACAGAACCAAAGACAAAAACTACATGATTATCTCAACAGATGCAGAAAAGACCTTTGACAAAATTCAACAGCCCTTCATGCTAAAAACTCTCAATTAATTAGGTATTAATGGGATGTATCTCAAAATAATAAGAGCTATTTATGACAAACCCACAGCCAATATCATACTGAATGGGCAAAAACTGGAAGCATTCCCTTTGAAAACTGGCACAAGACAGGGATGCCCTCTCTCACCACTCCTATTCAACACAGTGTTGGAAGTTCTGGCCAGGGCCATCGGGCAAGGGAAAGAAATAAAGGGTATTCACTTAGGAAAAGAGGAAGTCAAATTGTCCCTGTTTGCAGATGACATGATTGTATATTTAGAAAACCCCATCGTCTCAGCCCAAAATCTCCTTAAGCTGATAAGCAACTTCAGCAAAGTCTCAGGATACAAAATCAACGTGCAAAAATCACAAGCATTCTTATACACCAATAACAGAGAAACAGGGAGCCAAATCATGAGTGAACTCCCATTCACAATTGCTTCAAAGAGAATAAAATACCTAGGAATCCAACTTACAAGGGATGTGAAGGACCTCTTCAAGGAAAACTACAAACCGTAGCTCAACTAAATAAAAGAGGACACAAACAAATGGAAGAACATTCCATGCTCATGGATAGGAAGAATCAATATCGTGAACATGGCCATACTGCACAAGGTAATTTATAGATTCAATGCCATCCCCATCAAGCTACCAATGACTTTCTTCACAGAATTGGAAAAAACTACTTTAAAGTTCATATGGAACCAAAAAAGAGCCCACATTGCCAAGTCAATCCTAAGCCAAAAGAACAAAGCTGGAGGCATCACGCTACCTGACTTCAAACTACACTACAAGGCCACAGTAACCAAAACAGCATGATACTGGTACCAAAGCAGAGATATAGCCTAATAGAACAGAACAGAGCCCTCAGAAATAATACCACACATCTGCAACCATCTGATATTTGACAAACCTGACAAAAACAAGAAATGGGGAAAAGATTCCCTATTTAATAAATGGTGCTGGGAAAACTGGCTAGCCGTATGTAGAAAGCTGAAACTTGATCCCTTTCTTACACCTTATACAAAAATTAATTCAAAATGGATGAAAGACTTAAATATTAGACCTAAAACCATAAAAACCCTAGAAGAAAACCTAGGCAATACCATTCAGGACATAGGCATGGGGACCGACTTCATGTCTAGAACACCAAATCAATAGTAACAAAAGCCAAAATTGACAAATGGGATCTACTTAAACTAAAGAGCTTCTGCACAGCAAAATAAACTACCATCAGAGTGAAGAGGCAATCTACAGAATGGGAAAAAGTTTTTGCAATCTAATCATCTGACAATGGGCTAATATCCAGAATCTACAAAGAACTCAAACACATTTACAAGAAAAAAAACAAACAACCCCATCAAAAAGTGGGCAAAGGATATGAACAGACACATCTCAAAATAAGACATTTATGCAGCCAACAAACACATGAAAAAATGCTCATCATCACTGGCCATCAGAGAAATGCAAATCAAAACCACAATGAGATACCATCTCACACCAGTTAGAATGGCGATCATTAAAAAGTCAGGAAACAATAGGTGCTGGAGAGGTTGTGGAGAAATAGGAAAACTTTTACACTGTTGGTGGGACTGTAAACTAGTTCAACCATTGTGGAAGACAGTGTGGTGATTCCTCTAGAATCTAGAACTAGAAATACCATTTGACCCAGCAATCCCATTACTGGGGATATACCCAAAGGATTATAAATCATGCTGCTATAAAGACACGTGCACATGTATATTGATTGAGGCACTATTCACAATAGCAAAGACTTGGAACCAACCCAAATGTCTATCAATGATAGACTAGATTCAGAAAATGTGACACATAGGCACCATGGAATACTATGCAGCCATAAAAAAGGATGAGTTTGTGTCCTTTGTAGGGACATGGGTGAAGCTAGAAACCATCATTCTCAGTAAACTGTCGCAAGGACAAAAACCAAACGCCACATGTTCTCACTCATAGGTGGGAATTGAACAATGAGATCACTTGGACACAGGAAGGGGAACATCACACACCAGGGACTGTTGTGGGTGGAAGATGGGGGAGGGATAGCATTAGGAGATATATCTAATGTAAATGACGAGTTAATGGGTGCAGTACACCAACATGGCACATGTATACGTATGTAACAAACCTGCACATTGTGCGCATGTACCCTAGAACTTAAAGTATTTTTTTAAAAAAAGAAAACAAGAAAAAAAGAAAAAAAAACTATTCTAAAATCATAAGCAGTATAGAAACAGAGGGAAGGCTGCTTTGGGCTGAGGTCTTCAGTTGGCCAGTCCCTGGACTAGATGGCCCCTAAGGGAACTCCTAGTTCTCACACTAAGGAGCCCAATTAATCTTATGAAATACCTATTTTCTCAACCCCCTGGAAGGCCGTCAGCTACAGAAGACAATCTCTATCAGGCCCACATGCCTATGGCAGAGTTCATGTTTAGACCCTGCCTGTGGGCACAGTGGTTGGCACTGGGCTATGGGTCCCCACCTGATAGATCTTGGAGATTTGTTCCTATACAGTATAATACAGATTTTCAAATGGCTTGTCACTGCCACAGCCCTCAGACCAGGATTCTGTAAGATTCCCAGTGAGGTGGTGGCCATTGAATCAGAAAATTTGAAGTTAAAACCTTGGGAAAATGAAATGTATCTCTTCCTAAAGGGGAAAAAATAGCCTGAGCACCTTTACTGCACGGAAACAGTGAATTCCCTGAAAAATGTCACCTCCTCTTCCTTATCACCTGCCTTCCTACCAACAAATGATTTAATGCTGCAGAGACTACAAAGCACTAGATAGGAAAATATATAATTCCCTGAGTAATTCTAAACCAGTCATGTTTTATTTCTTTTAGCTTACTTTATGAAGAGGAAGTGCCCTTTAAGGAGTCAAGAGGGCTAAGTTACTATTCCAGAAGAGGGACCACAGTAAGACTCTGCCTAATGAGGACATGCAAGCCCTCTCTAGACTGTGTTATTATCCTCAAAGTCAACTGTGTCATTCATTTGGGCCATCAGAAACTTACTCTGATTGCCATGAACTCTGGGGTATTTGGAAAGACAATAATAATTTAAACCAGTAACCAGAGGACCCCAAACTCATTGGGCCAGAAGTTATAGCTCTATGTTTTAGTTAATAGCTTAAAACCTGAGCATAATAGCCTCCTCCCTCTCCTGTATGACAGAGGTAGCAACACTGGTTCTGTCTCCAACACCATTACAAGTCTAGTCTCTGAGTGTGGACTATGGAGAACAAGACTCCAGCTGCAAGGTAGAAGGTACAGAAAAGCTCACAGCAACTCCTAACTGGCAGATCATTCTCACGGTTAAAGGTACTGAACAATAGAAAGGTATTGTTAGCTACCTATCAGAGAAAACATGTATGACCATATGTTAGGGATGTTGCCGTTTTCTCCACTAGGTGACACAGTGACATGGTGAAAGAGATAGCACTCTCAAGTACTTCCAATTGGAAGAGTACATCTGAGAATCAGTCACCAGCATTGCAGCTAGCACTATAGATACCTTGAAGCTGGAATCTACCCAGTATTGAGTCCTGCTGTCTGCCAAGAGGAACATCATTTTGTAGTTCACAAAAAGGCACCGTGTAGGCTTGCAAGTTCTAAGAACAACTCAATGTGCTAACGGTTGTTTCTGAGCAAGGATTCTGGATCAACTAGGAGGCTATTATGCGCAGTCTTACACACAAACTTCAGAGCCAGATGTGTGTCAGAACAGCCTCCTGAGAGTGACAGGCCTAAAGACACGGTGCTCAAGGTGAGCACAACTTCCAGTGGGGGGTCACCCTTGGTTCATTTCTCTGGATCAGCAGGTAGATTCCCAGGTATGAGGGTCAGAACATTGGGGCCACTCATTTTTTTCTGAACTCTCACTTGGTACTGTCTGGATGTTTCCTCTTGCGACTGACTTTCAAATTTCTGGGATATCTTAAGCACTCCAAGGGGATCTAAGAAAACCCAAGACAGACCTGATGAGTTTAGGCCATTTCTAGATGAGTAAACCAAAGCTCCGAAACTTTCCAAACTCCTTAATAGTCTTTGAATCTCTCCTTATTTGGTCAAGAGTTTCCAATGATGTATGGGGCCTGATACCTCTGCCAGCTTTTGGGTTACCACCACAGCTTTTAAAAATTATTGTACAACAAAATTCCTCTGACAATAATAATAACAATATCAATAGTAACTAAGATGAAATTGATAGCTGGTAGCTATATTGGCTCCTGGCAATTTGTATAATCTTTATTTTCAAATTCTAAAAATTGTCCAGAGTGGGTATTATTATTACCCATTTTAACATATAGAAAATTGAGATTTAAAGGGTCTTATTTACTGGATAAAAAAAAATCCAATAGGAATTCCTGTATTTGAACTTAGGTCTGTTTGTTTCTCAAGACCTTGCCCATAAGTTCATGCTGACTCAACCAAGGGCTTCTTCCTACAACCTTCTACAATAATGTTTCAAGCCCTCTATTTTAACCTCTTCAAAATCACCTAAGCATTCCACTATGTAAATTGGCAAAGTTTTTGGAGTGTGATCTTATGATTTTATCGTTATGATTCACATGGGACCTGTCATGTCATAGTGCACTAGAATGTTTCAGTGCAAAGAGCCCTTGGAGGCCACTAAGCTCAGCTTGAAGCTCAGAAAACCAAGGACAAAGATCCTCTTTTGGTCTATTCCATCTCATCCAAATTTCACTATCTGAACTTTTATAGGATCATCTCCTCAGGGCAAGAACTTGGGTTTTTGTTCAGTTTTATAGATTATTCTATGTCTTAATACTACAAATTATAGATCATAGTAAAAATAAAAACAGCATTTTTACACCAAGATGAACACTGTGGTTGACTAGACCCTGAACAAACAACAGACTTCACTAAGGAGGTCTAATTGGTTCTGTTTTCACCTAATTGAAAAGTTGAAGAACAATGTCTGTTTTTTTGTTTTGTTTTGTTTTGTTTGTTTTGTTTTTAAGATCATACACACAGGCATACATTTATATGAGCAATTTTTTTTCACATTTTTGTGATAGCCAATGTGTGATGAATTGTCTATGGAATTATAACCTCATGAAAAGAGATCACCATTTTTCTGCTGAGACGACTTTAACTGCATTGGGTGTGAATGGTGCTGCTATAATAATTAAATCTAAAATCTTTCTTAATCCTACACTTTCCCTAGAGTAATGTTCAGCATTAGCCAAGGATGAAAATGCAAACAAGTACATGTATATTCAATAATAAAGCTTAATAGGTCAGAGAAGAAGTGGAATGAAATGAATGCCTAGTGCCTCCAGAGATAACTAATAGTAATTTGCCTTCCTAGTTACTTCTTTGACTTATGTTTACTGTGACTTAAATATATGCATCAGATTTTCCTTTATTAACAACCAAATCCATACCAAGCTTGTTGCATGGTGGGGGCAGGGTAGGGGGAGGTTGTTTAATGTCAATCACTGTGTAGATTGGCTGCCTATTTCCAGAATTGTACGTTGGAGTGCATTTCATCTCCATGTTAAAAATAATATAATGTTGATTGGAGAGTAAAATAACTGCTGAGTTCAGAACTCTGTGCTCTGACTCTGGATGTTCTACTTCTACCTGAAGGAGAGAAACTTGAAGACCACAAGCATATTTCTACATCTGGTCTTGAGATGCCCTTAGACATTTCCCAAGTCATCATGGATTACCTTCAGACTGTTCAGAAAATTAAAAGGAGAGGAGCAAAGGCATACAGAAACTTCTGCTTCTGATTACTTGTTAATAGTATTAATGAAGTTCATTATTTCCAACTGAGATATCTTTCCAAACTAATGGTGCCCCACATTATTTGTTTTGTGCTTCCATAAAGCACTTTCACATGCATTAGCTCCTGTTATGCTCACCACCACCCTCCTGTGACGGAACCAAAGTATTATCCCATTGAAGAGATGAGGGACACAGATGAACCTCAGAGCTGGTAAATTACCCCAGATATTGGGGTTTATGATTAGCCAGCAATTGAATCCCAATGTTTTGACTCCATGCTAATATGTTTTGTGAGGTTTTTGTTGTTGCTGTCAATTTTATTGAATATACCATCTTTTATAAGTTGTACCCTCTAGGAAAACCTTGTATACTCCCAATTCTGGCTGGAGATGATCTAGGTTCCATGTTTGCCTCCTTGATTTCTAGCTGTCTGTTCACAAGCAAGCCCGTTAATCTCTCTAAACCTCAGAGTCTCCATCTGAAAAATGCAGCTCTAACACCATCTCCTTCATAGAAGTATTGTGAGGACCAAGTTCCATGCTGCTGGTCAAATACTTAGGACTTCTTCTGTCTCTGAAAATTGACCCTCTAAATGCAGGAATTATTTACCATTTCTTTTGCTGACTACTTGAATATAAATTAACACATAGACATTCCCTAGCTGTATCGAGATACACACACACACACACACACACACACACACACACACACGGGAAGTAAAGCCATTTATAATAACAAGCATAGGTAGTTTTTAAATATTTAAGTTCTATAGCTTATGAGAATGATACAGTCTTCATCTCCCACAATGTGTTGTAAAGAATTATTTGTTCAGAGTCATAAGCCTGCAACTGCAAAAGAAATACCAAGATACACTTTTTCTCCTTCTCTAAGATCTTCAAAACATCCATTAGTCTCTTGAAGGACAGTCATAAATCCTGCAAATTTAGTTTATCTGAAAGCTACTCTAACAGTTGTCCTTCCCACCAATCATCCTTTATATCAGTCTTTGGTTTGCAGACCTCAGTGTAAACATTCTAGTGTTATGTAACTGAGCATGAAAGTGGGGGAGCTGTGCTTTTCTTGGAGAGTTATTGGATATCCACTCTGCCCTGACTCTCTTTTCAATATTTGAACATAACCTCTGAAGTAACTTTCCCCCTATTTATCAAATTAGAAGCTTCCTTTTCCCTTCTAGCTTCTCTTCTGGAAAAACACCCAAGTGGGATTACAGAGATGGAAATTTTAGGAATGGCTCTAGCACTAACGATTGATAGCTGTGTGAGCTTGAGCAAAGCAATTAACCTCTCTGAATCTTTCCTTCCTTGTCTGCAAAATGATCCCAGTAGACTCTATCATTTGTGGGAAGATGCTGTGAAGCACAGTGAGGTGAAAATGCTGCACCCCCTGCCCTCATGGGAATTACGGACTAGTGGGGAGAGATTCAGTGGAAAGCTGTGCTGTGATCCAGATGGAGCTGAGGGTTGGGCAGATGAAAAAAATATTCTTCCTGAGATGGGAGTTCTTTCTAGAAAGCTTTTGTAGAGGAAGTGGGATCATTGGGCTACAAAGGATAAATGAGATTTCCAGAGTTGAGGAAGAGATTTCTAGCCCTGGAACTGAGCCTGATGCAGAGCCTAGATGCAAGAAAAAGCAATATATGCATAGGAAATGGTCATTGGTCCAGAGAGGCTGAGACTGTCCCCTCTTGAAGCCTAAGGATGAGGTATAAAGTTGTATTTCGTAAATAAAAATATGAACACCAATAGGTCTTTAAAGACAGTGTAGCTGGAATTTTAAGATAATAAGCTATTCTTCCTGCTGTAGCTCACACTTGGAGATAGAGAGGATGCCACTGGAATTAATATCCCTATGGAAACAAAAGGCTCTGTGACTCCATAAACAATTTTGAAAGTGCTAGTTCATCACCAAAATCCAGGCCACTCATTTTTCAGGTGCCTTGCCTTAGGAGAGAAAGATTTCTTATCCACATCATGGGCTTACATCTCTCAGATCAAATTTTACAGGAAGAGATCGGTCCTATATCAGAAGGTTAATGACTAGCCATTTCTCTCCCAGCTCTTTTGTGGCCACCTAGCTACCCAGCAGCAGAGGGCACTGAAAGAGAGTCCAGGTTCACTGTGCCTTTTACCTCCATCATCCAGAGAGACCCAGCAGGCTTTGACAACAGCCTCTAGAGCTAGGGACTGTTATCATGCCCCTCTTCTTTCATGGGAGACTTCGAGCACCTTGTCCTGTAGAGATCCAATGCCACATCCCACATACACAGTGATTGATCAGTACATTTATTGTACTTTTAGTAGTAAAAATGTATAGAATCCAGTCATCTCTGGAGATCCTGAAATAGTATTTTCCCCTTGATTTAGGGGAAGGTAGAGAGGAAAGATATGTGCAAAGTATGGCATAAATATAAGAGCTTAAATATCTAATTAGGTGAAACAATCTTAGTTCCCTCTACACATTTGAAGGATTTGCAGCTGTCAGATTGTAGCTCCAATACTTTATTCTCATTGCAAGATGTATCCGAGGATGATTTAGAAAATATGTCTTCTAACTCAAACACCACTCTGATCTCTTTGTAGGATGCTTGAGGATGACCTGAAGTTGAGCAGTGATGAAGATGACCTTGAGCCTGTGAAGACCTTGACCACTCAGTGCACTGCCACTGAGCTCTACCAGGTAAGAAGAGCTTAGGGCTTTGTTTTGGGACTAAGTGGGGAGCAGGAGGAACTGGAATGGCTTTGACATGCTTTGACATGCACAAACTTCCCCATGCTTTATCTCTGGGCTTTGGAGAGAGGGAAAGAAGCAAAGATGAGCATAGTGTTCTGGAACAAGTCAAATCAGCTCAAACTTTCATTAAAGCTATAGTAAGGAGATGTAGAACTCTTTAAAACTGCTTTCAACCCCCTCCAATCTCTCTGTCTGTTCCATACACAAATGCTGGTCAGTAGTAAGCAATAGAGATTGTCTTACTCTCTCTTGGACTACTTATTGTCCTGGGTGAGGTATAACTTTCGTTTGGTGACTCTGGTGTGAGGCTTGGAGCCCATACTCATTTAGATATAAATGTGATGCTTCATTCACCTTTCCCAGATGCACCATTTCAGAATGCAGCTGAGAATCAATATGCAACATCTTGCCACTTAAATGAACCTTTAGGCAAAAAACATTTGGCAAAAACTTGCTGCTGCCCTTGTCTCCTTCTATTCCACACTTTAAGCATTTACAGTACTTTACCACCAAATGAGATGACAAATGCGTGTTTTCAGCATTTCAATGAGACTGGACTTTATGATTTGAAAAGGCCAAGTATCATTTATGACTCATGAGAATGGCAACCTAGTGTGTGGTGTCAATGATGCTTGCACATTTTCTCTTTGAGGGAGAACTGTCTTGAATGTGAGGTCCTTCTGGGTGTGCTTATCACCTCAGATGAGGAATGCAGAAGGATTGCCTTTCTTTAAATCCAGCACCTGATGAAGATCTTCCTACAGTGAAGTCTGCTACATTATAAAACAGACTGTTTAAAGGAATGCTTATGCACTGATATTTCAAGAGAGTTAACAAATATGGAATTCCATGTTGATTAAACATTTCATGAGGAAGAGCCTGCAAAGAAAAGCTTAGGAAAAATTATCAAGGTTCAGCTACTCTATTCTCATCTACAGTTGTTTACACACTAGAACTCCTACCATTCTGGTATACTTTAAAAATCAAATCCATCTTCAAAGTTATGTGGCCAAAACTTTCATCTACGTTACTTTCTCCACTTTCTTGTGCTTGAATTTTAATAATATGTAAAAAATAATTGCATCTTTGCAAGTTTAGTGCTTTACCAAGAACAACCACAGGGTAAGTGCAGACTACACAGTGCTGGCCTAAGCCAATTTCACAACTGTTTCCCAGGGGCTTGCTGTACATTTGCTGAATGCAAGCTGTCTCCCTCCTACTTGAGTTGGGCTTCATAGCAAATGTAAAATGCACACTTAATTTCCAAAAATTGTCATTTTTGCCTCACACATTTAATACGCCAATGACAGGAGCATCATATTTGTAAGTAAAACAGAAGCAAAAATGAAAACATTCCAGATCATTGATTTTGACAGATAAAAAGTTGCTTTTTAATCAAAATGTTTGAAGTAGAATTCAATAATAATTGAAAGTAGATTTTGCACATTGACTTCCTCTTCATGTAATTATATGAATGTAATCTGCTTTTTAACTTATAAAGTTATTTTCTGTATTTATCTTAAAATTTGCAAAGGGTCTGTTGACCTGAATCATCTGGGTTTTAGGGTATATTCACTGACTTTTTGTAAGTGCTGAGACTCTCAGATGATCAGGATTGGTGGGTTGGAACCTTTTTATGACATGCTGCCCCTAGTCATGATGTCTTCCTCAAAAAAGCTTAGATTCTCAGTGAAAATTGGATGGGGAGATTGAACTGGGGGCTCTAAGGTGAGGCAAAATGACAACTTATTCCCTCTAACTGAGTCCTAGGAGCAAGATGTAGGCACAAGGTTATAAACATTTGCAAATGAACCCTCCTTCTAGAGTCTGAAGATTAGTTACAAGACCTGGAAGGCTATAGACCAAAAGAGAATGCTTGTGCAGTAGTGGCAGCAGTAATACTAGCAATGTTTGCAGAGCTCTGCCTTTAGGATGCGTAATGTCCTTTTGCAAAAGTAAATGGGTTGACATAATTTTCTCTTTTTTGTGGCAAAATTCACTTAATGTAAAATTAACCATTTTAAAGTGTTCAATTCTGTGACAATACATTCACAAGGTTGTGCATCCATCCCAGTTCCAGAATTTTTCATCACTCCAAGTGGAAACTCCATATCCGTTAAACAGTTACTCCCCATTTCCCCCTCCCCCTAACCCCTTACAACTGCTAATCTACTTTTTGACTCTATGGATTTGTCTGTTTCATGTAACTGGAATCCTATAACATGTGACCTTTTTTGTCTGGCTTCTTTCACTCACCATAATGTTTTCTTGATTCTTCAATGTCATGTATCAGTACTTCATTTTGTTTTATGGCTAAGTAGCATTCCATTGTATGAATAAACCACATTTTCTTTATCTGCTCATCATTAGATGGACATTTTGATTGTTTCCAACTTTTGGCTACTGTGGGTAGTGCTACTGTGAAGATTTGTGTGCAAGTTTCATATAGACATGTTTTCTTTCTGGTGTGTACCTAGAAGTGGAATTGATGAGTCACACGGTAATTCTACAGTTAACTTATAGAGGAATCATCAAAATAATTTTTAGATAATACAGTGCCATGTAGATAACATAGTACTGTTCACTTGTCTTTGAATTGGGACAGTCATACCTCCAGCACCATCATAAGGAGGAGTATTGAGATTACCATTTTTAGAACCACTCTTGCTCTGTGCCAGGCACAAACTAGGTGTGGTGTCTCATTTGAACCTTACAGCAAACCTTAGCAGTAGGGTCGGGCCTCTTAGCTGAGCAAAAGAATTGCAGAGTCACTCCATTTGTGGCAGAATGATTGGGGAGAAAGCATACAGACAAATGCACTGGTCCATAAAACTGTGCTCAAGGGCCCAGACAACACTGCTGGTTTCAGCTGACATAATAGAAATGGCTCAGAACCCAGTGGCTGCATTCATGCAGACATAGTCCAATAAAAAAGCCATTTACTTTCTGGAGACGTCCCCAAATCATCTCATCCATAATCATCACACCTTGACTCATTTGACGAAACTCAGATTATCCAGGTGTAGTGAGTATACAGCAATCTTTTTCAAACAGTGTCTAAGAGCTTATACTGTGGGCCTAGAGCATAAACATCCCCAAGAGAATACGTTTCAAATACATGTATGAAAATGAAATACAGGATCAAGTTGTGTCGGCTTCTAAACTGGCATTTGGGTACCAAGTATCTTACAATCAGAACAGCCTCCCCTTTTTTGCCACTTCCACCTTCCACAGCAGTATTAGCCATGCTGAGTCAGGTGACAGGTTGTGTGCATAAACACAAGCAGAGCAAGTAGAGTATGTTCAAATGCTAAATATTATTCCCTCAAATGGGAAAATGGAACATGAGTCCAGAATGGGGGAATTATAATATATAAATTAAAGATGCCAAATGGTCAGCCATAGAGACTCATGATCATAAGAAAACATTTTTAACAGAAGATTTTACCTTCGAATGACTCTTTAAAGTAAGAGATATATAATCATACATGTGCATGGCTTCAATGAAGAAGCAATAGTGATTGCAGACTGAAAATACCTGTTAAAACTTTGTATTTTCTCTCCAGTCCTCTACTGCATTTGACTTTCTTGGTTGGGACTATTTGGACAGCAGACATATCCATGCTGTGTTCTAAGGTGGTGGGACAATGCTGGGACAGTGTAGGAGAGTATGTGAGATTATAGCTATATAGTCACACAGACATGGCTTTTAATTCTAGCTCTGCCACTCTCAAACTGGTTGACCTTGGGCAAAGATCTAAGTACCTACAAAATAGAGGTAAAAATAGGACGTTCTTCATTGGGTCATACTGGGGATTCAACGATTAGGTGAATCAATACAGGCAAAAGCACCTGACACTATGCTTAGCACATGGTAATTACTCACCACTTTACGTGATAATAATTATCATCATTATGAGTGCTACTAATGATCTAAAAAGCTTCATATTCTTTGAGATGCTACATATATTTACTTTCCCTTTTCTTGTAAGGAATGGGATGTTAAAGACAGCTGCTGGGTTATCTATCCTGTATATGGCAAACTTGAATGAAAATGTTCTGTCATTCTAAAGTTGATTAGCTGTGTGCCTGGCCATGAGTAATTTTAACTGTAGATATTAAAAACATAGTTTTTGGAATAAAGAAGCCTGGGGTTTAATCCCAGGCCTCAAATACTAGCTATATTGCATTGAGAAAGTTGTTTAACATCTCTAAGTCTCATATCTCTTACCAGTAGACTGGAATAAACCAGCCTTGTCTGACTCATAGGAGTATTGTAAGGATCAAGTGAAGACAGTGTATAAGAAAATGCTTTGAACTACACAATAGGTGGTTACTCTTCCTTGTGGTCCTTTTAAACATTAACTGGCAGCCCTCTCTTTAGGATCCATAGGGAAATAGACACAGCCCTTCATTTTGGCCTAGGTATCCATAGGGATCTGCTAGGAACTGCGTTGCATGTCTTAACTGGCCCCCAAAGGCAGCCATTGGATATGAATGACCTTAACTTTCCTCTAAGCCCTGACAACTTTTAAACTAGAGATCCCAGGAAGAAAGGTTAGGTTGCCAATGATCTGCACCAAGTCCTCCAGGAAATTATGTGTCTCTAAAAGAGTTTTTCTTCCAAGGATTGGCATGGGTGGAGAGTTGATTCATACCCTTCTATTGCAGTTCTTACCATCTCTTTCTGAGCTCATGTTATGCCCTAGAGAAAGGCTTGAAGGCTCTTCTAGGATGCTGTACTCATCTTGGCTCTCTCTCAGGAGCTATCCCTGAATGGGAGATAAATAACTATTTGAAGTTGACATTGGACTTTGCAAACATCCAGAACAGTGTTGGAATTAGACGTAGTGCTATGTACTTAGTGTCTGAATAAACATATGTGGTGCAATGTATTTTTTAAGTTTGATATCAATGGCATGGTTGAGATTTGGGGGCCACACGGTGCCCATTACCCGACTGACTGCATTTTTTACTTCTCAGCTGCCATCATAGTGGCATCATAGATATAAAATCCAGCCCTGGCCTTCCCCATGAAACACTTATTTAATTGCCATTTTCAAGTCAGTCCTCCAGGGCAGGCAGAGATGGCCACTGGGGTTTGGCTAGGGAGTGGCCTGACCCAGGAGGACAGACGTTTTGGGAGTGGGAATATGTTATGTTCTCTGTATCTCTGTATGCCCCTGCCTCATACCACTAAACCTCTGGTTTTTCTTTTTTGTCAGTTTTTCTTTTCATTTTTCTCGGGGTTAAAGGAACCCCTGAAAATTAGGAGTTAAACCTGGAATCAATTTTCATTTACAGCTGAGAAGCAGTTATTGATGCTCTGCTTGCAGTTCAATAAAAGATCTAAAGATATAGACCTTGTGCTTCTCTTTCAATATAAGTAGCCTAATCAGTCTCAAATTTTTTTTTAACAAAGAAATTGTATCGACAGGTTTATTAAAATCGCTGTCTTTAAAGTTTTAAACTATCGGCAATTTGACTTATTCCAAAGGCTTCTAGAGTGTGTGGCAGGCAAACTCCAAAGCTCCCTCCAGCACATGCTCTTAGAGTCAGGTAAACATCTGCTTAATGTCTAATTGAGTGATATTATGATGTCTGATTTCCACAGCCCTAAACATGTAGTCTGGTGTCCACAGGTAGCAGGATGGCTTGTGATGCCTGGGTTCTGAAACCTAGTTAGATCTGGGCCTGGCTGTCTCATGCCGCAGTTATCTCACATTGGCATTAGAAGCAGCAGACTTTAGAAATCTAAAAGCCATAAAAGAGATGGCTCTTGTTAGAAATTTCCTTTAGGGCATTATAACATTAATAACATCTTATTAATATGAATTAGATTGAAATATTAGATGACTTCATTTAGCACAGTTAGTAAGTTCAGAAAACGTTTGATATGACTGAAAATGTTCAATTAGTGACCAGGTTCACTGAAAGACTCTACATAAAGCTTGGAGTATTATGCTAGTGCTTTAAAAACAGAACTGAACCATTAAAATTTTATTTGAACACAAAACATTCTAATGTGTTGTGTCTGGGCACATGATCATGAGTAGCTCCAGTGTACCCAATTTTATTTAACCCCATCTTATTTTTTTTTCTGCCGAAGAAGTATCCTGGTATTCTGTGAAATATTCACTTAATTGAGAGCATATTAATTACTGGAGATGTATGGACTTTCCAACTAGACACTAGTCGCAGAGTTGCACCTTAAGCATATGAGCATTTACAGAAAAAATGATCTTCTTAGATCTTCCTCTCCACTTCATAGTTTTTTGTTTTTTGTTTTTTTTTTTTAATCTTCAGATTACTAATTACCTAACACACAAAAAAGTTACTTTTAATCTAGTTTCTTGATTTTGGTCTTATATTTGGTCCATTTTGATTTGTTTGTTGTTTGGTGGTGGTTATGGTTATGGTGGTTGTTCTTGTTGAACGAGCTTACTGGCCTGGTTGCTATTTGAGAATTTCAAATGAAATTATTACATAGCCACTGAAGACCCGAACATTCTGGCAGCTTTGGGATGTGTTCCTGATACCTGTGATGCACACCACTGAACTTTCAGAACCTAGTAGCCACATTAAATTGAAAATCTGCGTTTATGTTTTAAGTTTGCTAATGAAAAAGATGCAATAAATTTTACCCCTGCTATCATCTGGCTCTTTTGAAGTCGGTGTGCTGTAGAGAATATATTAGTTGTGACAACAGATACTCTTCCCTGCTGTAATCAGTCCTATTTTGTAGCCACAGTTCTCCCTCATCATACTGAACAAGTTGTTACCTCCCCGAGGTTTCTCTGCATTTCCATTTACTTTGTTATCAGCAGAAAGACTGGGGAAAGCCTCTTTCGTAATGACATCGATATGACACACACAGTAAGAGAGGTCAGCCTGTCAGAGCTCTAGAAAGAGCAGATGGATTAGGATGAAACTGGGTGCAAAATAACTTTGATAGAGTCTTTTAATGTAAACAGTTTATCTGTCATTGCCTTTCATTGAAATCCATCACAGAATGATAGCATTTGGCCCGTTAAGTTTACAGAATGTAGCTGAATAAAATCTATACATTGTCATACTCAAACTGTCCACCAATTAGAGAATGAGAGGACATTTTAATTTATTCATTAAAGAGAGGAAAGTAAAAAGGATTACATATAAGATTAATAGAATAACATTGGCCTTCATATTCCCAAGATTGTATTTCCCATTTGGCTATGTTAGCACAGAGACTAGATTAATAAGAAACTGCTTAGGGCTTATATGATGTGGCTTTTAAAATGCTTGAGACAAGTCTGTGACTGTTTAGAAACCTGTGTGCTGAATTTTTTTATTACAATTACGTCTTCTCCTTTAGTGCCAATTTTTTTGACTTGTAAATCTATATATAATAGAATGCTTTGAGCATACAGAGATGCATAGAAGTGTAATGTTTTTACGTATTGTGCTTATCACATGGTCAGTAATGACCAAATACTGGTTAATGTCTAATACACTTTATGAATTATCCAACTATGAGCATTTCAGTTGCAAAGCCAATAGCTGTTTTGCTTAGCTTAGTACTTTTCCACAATGACCTTAAGTCAAACACTGGTGAGGATACGTTGCTTGCCCCAATATCCAAACAGAAACTAAAATGGATATGATCTGTCATTTCAAAATATATAATGTTCATGTATGACAGGGATGACCACAGCCTTTTCACCCACAAAGAGCACACAGCACATATATGGTTCTGTAAAGAGTGTGGCAGTGAGAGTATCAGCCACCTCTGGAAAGCTGGGGACCACTAAGCACAAATTTCAGTTGAAGTGCCTGGAGAAACAGTCCTCATCATGTTGCCATTTCTGGGCTGGAGGAAGTGGCTAGACATCATTGGTCCTTTCTTCACTCAAACCCCACCCCCTGTTTGGTCCCAGCATATTCTTTTTCTTAAGTCTCTTCATCACCCTAATTAGGGTCCTAATCCATTCTTGCAGCCTGGAAGTTTCACTCTGGAGTCATTCATAAGTATGTCCCAGAAAATGCAACATGTGTGCCTAACTTCATTGGTAGTTTCCAAGCCTTGAGTTTAATCAGGGTTCTGGAATATACCTAGAACAGCATGCACATCTCAAGCAAAAGTTATATAATGAAACACTTTGCCACTTTGAAAAAGTAAGATTTTGAAATTTATATTCTTGCTTGAAAAATTTACTGGGGCTTCGGTTTAGGGCTCAAGAATGCTTAACTCTGCCCCATCCCCGCCAGATATCTGCCATCTGCTAAAAAAGTCACCAGGCAGGCTGCAAACACCAAGGACCTTGCTCTGCATGGAAAACTGAATTGATATTTTCTTAAGCAGCTATATTTACTTTTATGTTTATTTATCAAGAGCAAAGAGCGTAAGCATTGTTAAGTGCACAGAAGGGTTTCCAAATTTGAGATAAACCAATCCAACATTAACCATTCAAAATACAGGTGGATGGGCAGAAAAAAGAAACAAAACTTTCCAAAATGTATGGGGCCACATAACTCGTATTTCACACAGCAAAAATTTCATAGGAGTCTTTGGAACATTTTACTAAAAATGTATAAACTTGCTAAAGCTGATTTCTTGTTAATGGAGGCCGACTAAGGCTTCCTATTTAGCCCTGAATCATATATATGTGTGTGTGTCTTTCTCAAAAAACTAAAAATAAAACTACTATATGATCCAACAGTCTCACTACTGGGTAGTTTTCCAAAGTAAAGAAAATCAGTATATTAAAAGAATACTTGCACCACCATGTTTATTGCTGCATAAGTCACAATAGCTAAGATATGGAATCAATCTAAATGTTCATCAACAGATAAATGGTTAAAATGTGATATATATACACATTGTGTAAACTGTGATATATATGTATATATACACATTGTGTAAACTGTGATATATATGTATATATACACATTGTGTAAAATGTGATATATATGTATATATATGCATATATATATACACACACACACATATACACACAAAATTGATTAGTATTTAGCCATAAAAGAGTATAAAATCCTGTCATTTCTGGCAACATTGCTGCAAAAGCAAGTAGGGCTTTAGTTCGTCCCCCTCCTATGGAGTCTGCACTCTGGATTCATGCCCTTCCCTGAGTTCTGGCCAGATGTCTCAATGGGTTCAAATTGTTACAAAGTTTAGCTGGAGGTTTCCTTCTCCCTGTAGCCTTTTCCGAGTGCCTCTGGCAGCCCTCCTAAAGGACCCCTGTGAGGCAAGGTGGAAAGTGCTTACTGGGGGGCCCAGCAAGCTCACAGGGCTTTTCCCACTGCTTCCTCTACCCTTCCTCTACCCCTGTATTTTGCTAGCAGGGGTACTGTGCTTACAATAAAAATGGCTTGGGTACGGTTCCATAGGTTCCATAAAGTAGTAGGGATACAGGGAACCAAGTTACAATTGGCAACATTAAATTCACGCAGACAATGAGGGCAAGAGATAGTATACAGACCGAATGTGTTAATACCCATGTAATTTTATTTGAATATTGACATAAGTGACACCCACCCACCACCTTAAACACACACATATAAATGAAGTCTGCAATAACATCCTTTTGTCTTATTGACAACAAGTATGGCCATGCTACTATATGACTGTATTTGTGGTGTTCTGGCTGTGAACAGTGTACTCTGTGAGTGTGTGTGTGTGTGTGTGTGTGTGTGTAAGACAGGGAGGGGGAGGGGAGAGAGAGAGAGATACAGAGATACCAAGACGAATGGAAATTCTGTGCACTACTGATTGGCACACCACTGCCCTCACCTGTGGATGTCTGTTCCAATTCCATATGCTCTGTTGTGTTCCTCTGTGAAGAAAGTAGTGCAATGGTGCTTGTGATAATTCCTCAGAAAAGTGGAAGAACCTGGCCTCTTATATCCTCATTTGCCCTCTTCTTCTCCTCTCTGTATCTTCTCACCTCTCCTGCCCAACCATTCTTACCTCTCTAATATTTCTTCTCCCAGCTCTCACTTGGAGCAGAATCACAGCATGAGGCCAGGCTCTTAAAGACAGCGATTAGGTTCCCCTTCGAGCCTCTGAGCCACGAGCCTGCCTGGTAACATGGAGAAAACTTTATAGTGGGTGAGAGCATCCCTATGACCAGGCATGTCCCAGAATCCCCGAGTCTAGCCTTCAGAATCCTCTGGGCATAAGCATGGACTCGAGGGTCATTAAGTCTTAGTAAGTCTCTATTCCTCTTTACTGCATCTGCCGAGAAACACCATGCTAGGTATAACTCCTTAGCTCAGAGGAGCAGATGTGTTATGAAATGAGGGGGAAGGAAACTATCCTGAAAAGAGAACAATCTGTTTGGGAGATGATGTTAATTCAGCTTCCCTCAGGAGCCGTGAAAACACTGATTTTGTACCATTAAGTCTTCACAGTGTGACCATGAAACTGTCCTCAGCAACTTTTCTGTTTTAATATATTTGTGTAAATCCTGATGTAGTTTCACAACTGTTACAATTGAGGCTTCAAAAGATGAAGGAGAAGACATCTCAAGTAGACAAATTAGACTCTGTGGCTCAACTCTTTATTGGCAGTGTGCATGCCTGCAGATAATGGCAGCAGCTATCTTCCAACCCAGCAAGATTCTCCTTCTCAGTCTATAACTAATGGTGAACAGATACAGTATTTGGAGAGAGGCTTCCATGTGTTTCAGCTTTTTTTGGCAGCAAGTGAAGAAAATTCCACATTTTTTCTGATAAAACATATTATATTGTCCCTTCCAGCCAGAGCAGAAGTAGTGTTTCCTGAGAGGCTCCCTTCCTGAATGATGATAGGATAGACCTGATAATACTACCAGGACATGCTACAGAGCCTGGTTTTCCTGACTATAGTTAGAAATAGACTGAGGGAAAATTGAGTACATTAGACAATTAGTTGCTATTTTTTGCCTCCTAGTTCAGACTATTTTGAGTTGTTAGCACAGAAATAGTAATTCTGTCTGTGGTCAAAGAGACATACTGGTTTGATCTGCCATGTTCTTGTGTTCATTATTTCTCTTTTGATTAACAAGAAAGTAACTCCCTAACTTCCTGGTTCTCCCTCATTGTGTCCATCTTCCTTATTGTATCCACATTTATCTTTCCAAATCAAGTCAGACTCTATCCAATTTCTGCTTAAAATTCCTTCCCTTGAACCCTATATTCTCCATTGTATACTACAGACTTTATGTAATAAAGGGCAAACACCATTGTTGCCAAGAACATTGTTGCCAAAGTCCTTCACTCAATATTCAATCACACATACATATATGATTCAGGGCTAAATATGAAGCCTTAGTCCACTTCATGTATTTATATATATATACACACACACACACACACACATATATATGAGAAAAAATGAGAAAAATACATATCCATATATATTATATATATTATTTTATATATTATATATCCATATACAAATATATATATTTATATATACATATGGATGTAATCTTTTTAGATATATGTGAAATACTCCTGTGTGTGTATTAAAATATAGAATACCAGACCTTAAAATGACCATAGAGAGTTTTTACTCCAGCTTTCTCATTTTCTCAATAAGAAAACTGAGATACTAACAGTCAGTTAGTATTTAGTATATAAATAAAAATGAATGTAGTCTCATCACCCAGAGTATAATGTGTTCCAAAGGGACAAGAAGCCTGATCACACTAGTAGGTTAAGGATAAAGGTATATTATCAGTATTTCCTGCCAATTAGGTTTTTGAATACATAATTGAGCACCTACTATGTACTAATAATACACTTCCCATTTCTTCTGGTTACGCATGGTAGGGAGAAAACCTCTATTAGGCATTGATTGTCTCTCACTAAAAGACACATGTCATTTTGCGAGGTGTGCCCCCTTAGCATCAGAGGCAAGAGGGCTCAGATTGGTTAGGGGAAAGAAAATTGAATTTTCAAACCCACAAACCCCAGGGGAACAGAGTGACCAAGTGCCACTTACATTGGGCCTCCTGACTGGGGAAAAATAAACACCTCAAAGCAATACTGAAGTGCTTGCCTGGCATCTCCATTTTTACTCCACTTAGAGAGTGATTAGTGTCAACAGATGACTTTTGTGGGTGAAACATGCTTCTTCACCAAAGACAGTACATTTTTCATTAAGTTACAATAAACCAAACCTTAGTTATAAAGGAAATTTCCAACTGACAAATGGATCTTGCTAAAGGATTTTCTATCCAGCAACATAGCCAGAGTGAAGGGAGCAATTCTTTATGGAATGCAGGCACTGCTGAATGCTGTTATCACATCATCTTTGGGCTAGATGCTCACAAAACTCTGGCTGCCATGTTAGTGAAATGTGCATGCAGGTACAAGTAGTACCTGCTATTCAGTGGCTGTTCAACTGGCTGTGGCAGGGTCTTGAATGGCAGTGTGAGTGAAATTGATACTTACTCAATAAGCAATGGGAAGCCATGAAGGATTATCACAATGAGAGCAATGTGATCAAAGTGGAGCCTTAGAAAGATTCATCTTGCAGTAGAACATAAAATGGATTTAGAATAGGGAGACCAGTAGAGAAGTGAGGTGGCAGTGGCCACAGTCCTGGTGAGAGGCAACACAAATCAAGTTAGCAGTAGTTGCAGGAAGAGTAAGGAAGGCACAGGTAACTACAAGCTTTCTTCCAGAAAGTGGGATGGGAAATTCACCCTGTGAATGCTGCTCCATACTCCCTCCTCTTTGGAGTGTAAACAAGAGCCTTACATTCAGTTGCTGGATGAATTTAGATGCACATCAGCCTGGAGCTCAGCTCTTCCTCCAGAGGCTTATTTTTTCCCTCCATACAGAGCTTAGTGTCATCTGGCACATTTTCATGCCCAGAGCATAATGTCCAGGCCTATGAGTTTGCCTAGTCATTCCTGATTCATTTATCTCATCAATGTTCAAGTGACTATTAAGTGCAAGACATAGCTCTATCCACTTAGAACAAATTTTCCCCAACCTCTGTCTGTCAAAAGTATATTCCTGCCCTTGTTATGTATAGCAAAGACCTATTTAGTTGATTATCAGAAAAGAATGAATAAAGTTAAAATGTGGAAAGCCTAGTGATCTAAAGATAGGTAACATGTTTTTGCTTCCTAGTGGTTCAAAGTTCAAATACAGGATATTTCCATGCACGTTTTCAGGCATGCATAATAATGGTTAGTGTTTTCCTAAAGATTACAATCCCTGTATGACAAGTCAGAAATTCAGGCACCCAGGTGTTGTAAAATCTTGAGTGACATTTTGTCCTCTTAATCTGCCACCCTTGGCTGTGTGTGCTTAATGCCAGCTGAAACCCCAGCCTACAGGATACATTGTCTTTTGCTATTTTACTCATTCCAGTGAAATCTATTTAAATGCTGTAATTAAGCAATTCATTTTTATATTTAAGCAAGTGCTATCAGTATACGTCTCTTCAATTGTTTTAGCCAGTTCTGTTGGTATTGACTTTAGACCATCTGAATACCCTAATGATGAGTTCATTTGTTAATAGAAGAGTTTCTCTTCTGAACTTAGGCAATCGATGCAATTTACCAATACATGCTGCTAAGTTAGAGTATGGCTGTGTCTCACAGAACAATCATGTGAAAAAAAATTAAATCCAAAACAAAACAAAGAAACACAAAATCAATGCAATTAATTGTTTTTCTGTCTTTTTCCATGTTGTTGAATACCCAGTTATTTGAAATTATCTGAACGATTGGCTTTTCCCTTTTGATTAAGAAATGTAAAAACCCAGTTTGGATGTATCTGCTAGTAGAATGTAAGGAAAATGCATATGAAATAGAAATGCAAAAGGAGTATAGAACAATACTAATAAAATCACACTTTATGCTTGACTGACAGTATTATTATTGATTATGGAAAAAACCAATACCTGAGTCCACTGCCACAATATCTCTAGGCCATCCAAATGTTCGCTTTGACAGTCTCAACATACAGGAAACATATTGCATTAGATTTGTTTTCTGTAAAAGGAGGGGGATAATGTCATAAGTTTGACTGTAACTGTTCAAAGCATGCTTCTTATAACCCCCAAAATATTCTCTACATTTTCTATAAATATAGTATACATGTCTATTGGACTAGAATAACAATTAATGGAGTATAATCTCTGGGACAGAATTACCTTGCTAAAGAATTTTGAAGAAGTGTTATCATTATATAGAAAACAGCTGGCAAGGTTTCTAAGCATCTTTTATGTCACATTTTATCCCTAAGGAAATATGATATCATGTATGCCATGTGGATGGGACTCAAGAGATAGCAACAGTCTTTCCTTCCTTCATTCTTTCTACCTATTTTTTTGTAATAGCGCTATGTTATATGGTTTATGTAATTCAGTATGGTTCCTGGGTTACCTGAGCTTTAGTGCCGCACAAGGATTATCTGTATAAAAGAAAGACGGGGTTCTTATTTTCAGGAACGTAGGTTTAGTGAGTGAGCAATTCTGAGCCTGTCTGTAGCCACATCATCCCTCCAAAGGAAATAAATTTGCTGATAATGAGAGAGGAGTCATCTCAGAAATCCTCCTTGGAATCAGAGAAGTTCCTTCTTCCTGGCATTTAATTTCTCAAGATACCCCATGACAGAGGTGGCCCATGTAGAATAGGAGCTTCAGGGCTTCCCCATCCTCAGGGTCCAACGTTAATAAAGAAGTAAAGAGCCTCTTTGATGGAGTGAAGTGTGGGAGGAGGGGCTACTGAAGGAGAGATCAGCTGGAAAATACGGAATCATCCTAGGCTTCCTTGGAAACACAGAGAGAGAGAAAAGAGAGAAAGACAAATAGAGAAAAAGAGAGGTCTGTAGAATCTAAACATATCAAAGTCTTCTGTGAATAGCACTTTCCAGACAGAAGCATTCTATTCACTCCAGAACCACTACTGATATGGAGAGTAGAAGATAGTGGTTCCTATAATCCTCATTGGAATAACTACGTAGGTTTCATACCGCAACGTGGCCTCTACTCAGTAAGCCCATAAACTATCTGGCTGTAAAAATCTATGCATGAACACCTGTGTAGAAAGCAGTCACGATCAAGATGCACTACATTTACATATCATATTGCAGCTTCCAGAGCACTGTTGTCAATGTTGGCTACTCACAACCACCCTTGCTGTAGAAAAGGCAGAAATTATTATCTTCATTTTTAAAATGAAGAAACTGATGCTCAAAGGTGTTTAGTACTTGCCAATAGGATAAGTGGCAAAGCTGGGACTAGAATCCAGGTTTTTAACATTTCTGGCACAGCACTCTCTCCACGCTAGCCTATTACCTCACATCACACCATACTGGAGTACATTCTCTAACATTTTAATTTCTTTTATTGTTTTTTCTTATACTAGAGCTTCCTCAATTGTGAAATAAGTATCATGATAGGGAACCATGGCAAAAAAAAAAATAAGGAGAATATAGGTTTTTAAAAGCATATAGACGTTATAAATTAAAGCAACATAACTGTTAACTCTCCAGCCTCCATTTTCCAATCAGTTTAAATTACTTTAATGTATGTTTTTAAACTTAAAATTAGCTGCAATCCCAATATGTAACTGTCTTGATGTTTGGTGAATTGTGCTATGTCATTTCCTTTTAATTTTCCTCCTTTTGCAGTGTGTCTCACATTCTGGCATGTGTATCCGGAACTTGCAATTGTCTTCTTATGTCCTATCATTTCAAAAGAGAAATTATCTCTTTGTGTATCTTGTAGAATAATTCACGTATCATTTGCACATAAATAATTCACTTAAAATTTTTTCCTCAGAGTCTCTTAATGTAACAATTCCTCATAGCATGCCTAAAACAACATCAAATTACAGTGAAAGCAAAGTAACCAATTGCGAGCTTTTTCTCATATGGCGAGGTTCTCTGCCATCATTTACTCCACCGTCATTTACTTGCCATCATTTACTTGAGAGATTCAAAGTGATGAGCACACAAGAGGATGACATGAGGACATCTGACTAGAGCTGTTGGGACATCAGAATAATAGCAAGTTAATTTCCAAAGAAAGGAGAACCTTTCAGTACAGACATTTTCAATCAATAGCCAGGCAACCCAGAAAAAATAATTTAAAGGAAGTTATTTTCCTATGTTGGCTCTATAAAAATATGAATGTTTCAAAGAAACTGGCCTCAAACATGATCATCTTCCTCCTGATCAGAGAAAAATAACTGGGTCTAATTGGCACTTCCAAAGCATAGAGCAGAAAGGGTATTTTCACAAAACATGCCTCCAAATCAAAGGGAGGTTAAGCAATGTCACTTTGATTTTCCCCTCTTCCTGTCTCCTGCCAGTGGCAAGCTCATCCTATCACATCCAGCATGCTTTAAAAGGAAACCACTTGAACACAGCACCCATTACTTTGTGATAACCTAAGTCTTCTAGAACAGACTTATCTGGAGTCTAAGGGATTGAAAAAAGTGGATTCATGTGATTTCCACAGTGACATGTCTTCAGCCTACTGCTATATCTTATTGCAAACCAGCCAGACTTGGGAGAGAAAAGGGTGTTTTAAAAAAAAGGCAGATGTGAGTGTGCATGTGTGTACAGACTGGATCCTGCTGCTGTAGGAAAGGTGTGTGCCAGTCCCCACTTCTTGCCAGCACCTCCTCTCTCTTTGTTCTGACATGGGAGAATCTGAAGGATGAGTGAGGTTCGCATCCTCTGTACATGGACTGCAAATGAACAGGTTTTCATATCCAAGATACATGTGACAGATGAGTTGGGCCAGCCAGACACATATTTCTTGTTTTCTCATTTTCACCTCTTACCTCATTCCTTAGCTTTTTTCCTATTCTAGCACTTGCCAAAATTCAACCTCAGGCACAGACGGTGAGAAAATGATTTTTGCCTACCAAGCCAAAGAAAGTGCCCAAATATTAATGGTTATTTATCTAGAAACAGAATCTGAGACTTAATAAATGGAAGCATGGATTTCCAGCACTAACATCTAAACTTTGGAAGTGTTTTATTCAGTTGTTATGCATAGAGGGTTTCAGTGTGTCGAATATCACTTGTCACCCAGAATGTCAAGTCCAGAGTTAGATTACATGTTGTCTCTGCTAAAAGTGGTTGCCTCTGTATTCTAATTTACAGCAGTATTCTCTTCTCTCTTCTCTGTAGCCCTTACCCACCTCCAAGATTCACAAATATAAAGGTCCCCAAACAGATACTTTTGTAAAGGATCTGAACAACCCTGAGGTTGTCAAATGGCTGCTTCAATGCTCTTTTTATCAAACGTAGCGTCTGTAGCCTGAAAAAGTCTACGGGAGTACAAGTTTGGTTCTGATTACATAATTATGCTACAGAAATATGAAAAAAAATCATCACTGAAACCCTCCAGGTGCTTAAACAGTTTGATAGACTGTAGCCACTCTGCCATCAGCACCCCCAGCTGTGTTGCTTAGCAACATTTTAATTCCAAAAGAATCGAAGGAGATGAAATCCCTGTGGAGAAGGAAACAGAAATAAGAGGGCTGTTGACAGATGATCTGAGTTGTTTCTTCTAATATACTGTGAAGATCACTAGCTCTTTTCATGAATGATAAATGGACTGTACACAGATCAATGGGTTCAGTGCTAAACTGGAACCAGGCTCCATGTCTAAGGCAATGCAGGCCGAGAGACCCAGGGATTTCCTC
Organism: Chlorocebus sabaeus; assembly: GCF_047675955.1. Lineage (NCBI taxonomy): Eukaryota > Metazoa > Chordata > Mammalia > Primates > Cercopithecidae > Chlorocebus > Chlorocebus sabaeus. The sequence continues at coordinate 7,060,500 of NC_132933.1, read as the reverse complement.
ATTTCTATGATTTGGTGTGTATTTTCTTAATGATCCACGGGAGGAAATTGATCTCAGTATTCAGTCATTCCTTGTCCTTTTGTGGTGTAGGCTAATAAAAATGATTTTGGAAATGGACACTTGACTTTCTATCATGGTGGAAGTGTGGCCAGGTGTCAGCAGCAGTGCTAGGTTGAGCAGTTCCCTACCACAAATCTAAAAATCCAGGATATGCCCACGACCATTCCGTCTGCATCTGTTTCCCCAACCTGTCATTACAACACAATCAGGTCCAAACAGGGTAAGATTAGAGTGAAAGGTGGGAAGAGGAGGACCCTAGTTGTGCACCCAGAAGTCCACTTTTATGGTCCCTGATGAACTTTCTAGGCAGCCTTCACAAGGCCTGCCTGTATTGGAAAGCTGCACTTGGACAGGTAACCGTGTTTCCCAGGAGAAGAAAATTGTTTTCTGAGTCTCCCGTCTGCTTATCTACAGCACCCTGTTTCGATTAGCTCCTTATGTTTCTGAAGAGCATTTTATATTGCTTATTGTTTTGGTAGCTAGTTGCAATGATTATGCCTGCTAATATTGTCTAATTGCATTTTTTCTTCTGTTTACAGGCTGTTGAAAAGGCAAAACCTAGGAATAATCCTGTGAAGTAAGTTATTATTTTTATTAGTTGCAAATGTTAATTTTAATGGACTCGATGCATGTGAAAAAATAAGGTCATAAAAGAGACCTTGGATTTTGAGTTAATCTCTATTCATGACAATTTAAAGACAAAAACAAAACAAGCCAAAAAAAATCCTCCAATGAGCAGGGACCAGTTTATATTTTTTCCTGTGTTCCTGATGAAGAAATGCCCCAAGTTGTACCCAGTTTACATAAATTAATATGTGCAATCCATGAATAGCTGCCAAATTCTATTATAATCATATTCAATACATAGTACTTCAAGCCTTTGGGTTTTGCACATGCTAAAAAGATTACATTTTTAATTGCAAACCTTGGACCTATGACAGAGACATAAATGACTGAAAGTGTGCCAAGTGATTTCCAGCCACGTGGGGAAGTTTGGCACCTTGGCATCAAGGCCTCAATACTCAGTTAATGAAAAGCTCATAAAATATACTTAACCAAAGGCTTTTCTTTTTTTGTTTTAGCTAACAGAAAGCAACTCCCAAGGCATTTTATGAGATACTCTTAAATCATAAACAAGCTACACAGACCTCCTTTAAATATAGTACGTCTTAGACATCCTTGTCTCTTCCAGAAGGGAGACTTTCAAATTAAGAAGGATGACTGTCTTGTCATTTGGGTTTGTAACATCTGATTGCAGTGTTACAATGCATGCTAGCTCTGCCAGCTCTGTGGCTGAGGGAGGACTTTCTCTATTTGCTGGGTTTTTATAGGTCTGGTAGTATCACATCTCGAGGAACTACGTGTTAATTTATTTCGGCTGACTTCCATTATAGTTGATACCAAATACAGAAATGGAGAGTACATTGATTTTTAAGTTTCTGGGAGAATGGATCAGCTAATGCCAACGACAAGAAGCCTGCTTATGTTTTGTATAATAAAATAACTAACTTTTCCAGGGCACCAGGGTAGCATTTAGCATACCATTAAATCCAAGCCCTAGTACGTTTTTCCAAAAGGTGTTGTGTACTTTGCTTTTAAGTTTCATTTTTCTTAGGCCAAAGAATATTTCCTATCAGGCTCTGTAATGTCTAGAGGGATATCCATAGTCTGGAGATATATTATGTTGTAGTCCTGTGGAAGTATTTGTAGTAGCTGAGGTTTTGTCAAATCGTGCAGTTGGGGTTGAAATCTTCTCTGCAGCCTGATTTCTTTTCCATCTGAATGCCCTAAAGGCTCCTCCACTGTGAGCCTGTGGCTGGCAAGCTGGGAGAATTAGAGGTGGTGCTAATGAGGCCAGGGTCAGGGCTTTTGTCCCTGGGTGGGCGATTAGTGATCTTCTTTCCTGCAGTTCAACTGCACTCCTCCCTCCAGTCCGCTTGCAGGCAGATGTGTGCCCCAGGTCACAAGGCATGGGGCTAGGGCTGGAGGAATGTAAATCGAGGCCCTCAATGGCAAATGTCTCCAAGTTCCAGCCCTCCCAATAGGAAGTGATTCCCAAGCTGCATTTTTGCGTGCATAGAATAGCCCATCAGCAGTGTTTGGGGTTGCATTTAATTCTATTCTAATGGCCTAGATGTGGGACCTGTTTTCTCTTTGCTCCTTGTGAGAATTTGACCCTACAGTAATTGTATTTTTATGAGTTCTTATTAATTCACAGTGCAGACTCTATCTAATGTCTAGCTTTCTGAGGAATGTTATAAAAAGAAGGAAGGGAAACTAGAAGTCACAGGATTATTGAGTTTTGTGCTTTAAATATATTTGAAAATCCACTTGGTAATAAACCTAAGTCACAACCAACTGGTAGGTGTTTAGAATTGTCTTCTAATTAAATAAGATACTGTTCTCAGGATGAGTTTGGGTTCATGATACCAAACTCAGCACTTGAAGAAGGAGACTTCCTCAAGACCTCAGCTCAGAAACAAAAACTCCACAGCAGGGTTCAGTTGCTCTGCCTGACAGGAAAACGCAGTCAAAGTTTTTAAAAAGTTTTATATATAATAGTCCTTTTGCCATTTCTGACGACATCAAAGGCACCCCTCCTGAGGAAATCTCAACGGCACAACCCTACTATGCCCCAATTCAGCAGGAAGCAGTTAGAGCAGTCATCGGCCAACCTCCCCAACAGCACTTGGGTTTTCCTGTTGAGAGGCGGGACTGAGAGACAGGACTAGCTGGTTTTCCTAGGCCGATTAAGAATTCCTAAGCCTAGTTGGGGAAGGTGACCACACCCTCCTTTAAACATGGGGCTTCTAACTCAGCTCACACCTGACCAATCAGGTAGTAAAGAGAGCTCACTAAAATACCAATTAGGCTAAAAACAGGAGGTAAAGAAATAATCAAATCATCTATCGCCTGAGAGCACAGGGGGAGGCACAATGATAAGAATATAAACCCAGGCATTCGAGCTGGATCAGGCAACCCCCCTTTGGGTCCCCTCCCATTGTATGGGAGCTCTATTTTCACTCTATAAAATCTTGCAACTGCACACTCTTCTGGTCCGTGTTTGTTCCGGCTCGAGCTGAGCTTTTGCTCACCATCCACCGCTGCTGAATGCTGCCATTGCAGACCTGCCCTTGACTTCCACCCCTCTGGATCTGGCAGGGTGTCTACTGGGCTCCTGATTCAGTGAGGCGCCCATTGCCACTCCCGATTCAGCTAAAGGCTTGCCATTGTTCCTGCACAGTTAAGTGCCTGGGTTCGTCCTAATCAAGTTGAACACTAGTCGCTGGATTCCATGGTTCTCTTCCATGACCCACAGCTTCTAATAGAGCTATTGCACTCACCACATGGCCCAAGATTCCATTCCTTGGAATCCATGAGGCCAAGAACCCCAGGTCAGAGAACAAAAGGCCTGCCCCATCTTGGGAGTGGCCACCACTATCTTGGGAGCTCAAGGAACAAAGCCCCCCTGGTAACACTAGAGAATTTCAGTTACACACAATGCACTGGAACCCCAAATAGAGTAAATGTTCAATACATGTTTTCTGAATGAATAAGTAAACAAATTGGACATATCCCAGAAAACAGGGATTCTTCCAGGAAAATAGGTTTATTTCAGGAACCTAGGCTGCCGGCTTGATAAGGCTGGTGGCGCTCTTCTAGTAGAGTGTCACCATCATGTCAAAATACAGTACATAATATGTATGGTAACTAACCAAGTGGTCCAGTCCCTGTTATTCTTGACTCATGGCACATGGAAAAATGTTCCTCCATTGCTCTGGTTATTTCTAGCTGTTTTGTTTCTGACCAGTTCCTTGTTTGATCTCGTATCAAGAAATAATATTTAATTGTCTTTTTGAGAATACAATGAAAATTGTGTACAGTTTTACTGGAAAACAGAGGCCCAACGGCATCATTTACAATTCAAGTATGAACAGAAATTGGTAAATATGAACATGTGTGTGGTTTCATGTAGCCCTTTGGTGTGGAGTTTGGCAAATGGTTGAAAAAAAATCAAAAGAAGAACAGTTCTTGACATGTGCAAATTATATGAAATTCAAATTTCAGTAAGTATAAATAAAGTTTTATTGGAACACAGCCACACTCATTCATTTCCATATTGTCTGTGACTGCTTTTGTGTTACAATGGCAGAGTTGAGTAGTTGTGACATAAAATGTATGTAGCCTACAAAGCTGTACACTTTTACCATCTGGCCCCTTATAGAAAGTTTGTGGACTCCTGTTCTAGTTGGTGAGGTAGAAAAAAGCATTAAGCTTTTTTGTGATGCTGAAGGTTAAACTATCAATCCTTTCTCCTTTGGCCTTTAAAACAATAAGTAGATATTTACTGAGCCCTTATTGTGTGTTTAGGACTTTCTAGGGTTGATGTGCCACTTAATTCTCATTCAGAGCAAACAGACTCGCTCTTCACTCACTACCTTTGAAAATCATATGAACATGAGATCCATTGACAGGGCATTGATGCCTCAGAAACCAATGAACATATAGAACACATATCTAGAGCATACTACTAGTCTTCCAAACTATGTGTAGATGGATTTATAGAAAAGGTCATATGAATTTTCTAAAATTCTGTCACTTCCACATCTAACTAAGGTCAAATTAGCTTTCAGTTATGGTGATGGTAAATAAACTCATTAGTACATGGCTAAAAAGTTTCTAAAAGTTTCACCTCCCTCCCCCTATTTCTTAACCAATTATTCAATTTATTTTTAATATTTTCATGGTTGTAAGCTGCTTCTTTCATTGCCATAGGGAGACTCTGATATACAGTAACTATGCTCCATTTAAAAAGGAAATTAAATATATGCCTAGTCATTGTAAGCACATAATGTACCTTGATACACTAATGCCATTTCCTTGAAACATTAAATACTACCTCTGAAGGTAAGACTCAAACATGAGTGTTCTTAAGATCAGTGATCAGGACAAGAGAAATCTGGTGTATTTCTCACTATAGTGGAACCATATTGGTATCAGAGTTTGATTAGTATGTTCAAATTATAGCTCCTTAATGTGTCAGAAAGACTTTCACTTGTATTTTAATGCTCTGCAGCAGTCATCTCCAAGATTTCATTGTGACAGTAAGGCCTGAGAGATGTACAGATTTCTTCCACCATATGTGACTTATCATATATATTTTTTTTCAAAAACACATTTCTGTTATTAAGACATATGTGATAGTACATTTCTGAAAATGTGAATTGCTTTTGGCTAAAAGCCATGCACTAATAAGTTGAGTTGAATCTAACCAATGTTGACATCTGTTACCAAAAGAGAGAGAGAAAGAAACAGAGAGAGCATGCACACACTGTTGTCAACCATAAAATTCTTCCCTGCTTTTACACTTTAACAACATTAAACAATGTGATGGTTGTCTTTCACAATTCAGGATCAGAATCCACTCTGCGTAGGAAATTACAGTATTTTTAGGACCTGGTTCATTATAGATATGTTGCTTTCATTAGTGAAAATGACAAATAGCCACAAAAATTTTCCTGACTATGATATTTGCACATTATTCATTTATTCACCTGATGAATATTTATTTAGGTTCTACAACATTCTGGGAACTGTGATATATGCTGAGGGAATTAAAAGTAAATCTGAGATAGATCCTACCCTTGAGGAGTTTAGAGACCAGCAGAAAAGATAAAATCGGTTTGTAAAAATTAAGCACAAGATATATAGGGAGAGAAATGTTTGTTAAGTGGGGAACAGATAAATTACAGGGAGGCTCTAAGAACAAAAAATACTTCTAGTTAACACCGTCAAAGATGGAAGAGACAATGGGAGAGGAGAGAGCATTTGCACCAGGATTTTAAGGACTGCTGGTTTGCAACACTGGTGCTGGCAAGGGAAAGCAAGGAGCCCAGGATGCCTGATGGGGTGCAGGCAGTGAAAGACCAGGTTGGAAACCAAGGCTGAGTAGAAATGGTAGCTTAGGGCCCCTCAGAGCTTATCGAGATGAAAGAGATTCACATGGTAGAGTCAAATGGCATTAAAGAGCTCTTCACTTGGTACTGAATGTGAATTATCAATCAGTCCCCTAATTATTAAACACAAAGAGTTGATAGACCGGGGTTCTAGTCTTAAATCTGATATTAGTTTGTAGTATGAAATTCCATGTGTCCTCCTTGTTATAGGCCTCAGCTAGATTATTTATATGGACATTCCACTTCTTTAAAAAAGCCAAAGCCTGGAAGTCTGTTTTATGATTATACTCATTTTAGAACAATATTAGCCCTGTTAGTTCGATGTAGATTCGTGCATGCACATAAATTTTATATATATATATATATGTGTGTGTGTGTGTGTGTGTGTGTGTGTGTGTGTAATGCATCTATATTTAACTCCACACACACACACGTACACAAACACATAATGCCTTTCCCCACCATTTTCACCTTTTACATTTGTGGAATAAAGGACAAGAAGCCACATCATTAGAGTTTATCTTAGGTAGAAAATAAGTGTGGCTCCAAAGACACTGGGTAAAGCCTTTGAAATGGCCCCCTCGGATCAAAGGTAATTTTGCATTTGGAGTCCATATCTCTTATGATGTTCTTGTATATATGCACATCACAGACATGCAGAATGTCAGTCAGTTAAGTCACCATTCTGAATGATAAGGCAGTGGAATCTGATTTGTGTTCTGCCAAACAAATTTTGTGGGATTATCTCCTTTAGACAAAAGGCTCCAGCACCAAGAAGTTTTGGCATCTTCTATCATATCCCTTTCCTGGAGCATCACTGTGCACATTCACATAATGTAGGCTCAGAGAAGGAGTTCTGTTTAGCTTTGTCTTACCTAAGGATTCCCAAATGTGTTTGACCAGAGGATATCTTTGTCTGGCAGGGGAAATGTTTCATGAAACACAGAATTGAGTGTTGTTGCTAACAATAAAGTGGCTTCATTCCATTTAAAAATGTTTGATTCCACATTTGTTGGCAAGATCACAGAGAAAAGGGAACACATACACTGCTGGTGGGAGTGTAAATTAGTTCAGCTATTGTGGAAAGTAATGTGGCAAATCCTCAAAGAACTTAAAACAGAATTACTATTCGACCCAACAATCCCATTTTTGGGTATATAACCAAAGGAATATAAATCATTCTACCATAGAGACATATGTGCGTGTATGTTCATCGCAGCACTATTGACAATAGCAAATACATGGAATCAACCTAAATCCCCATCCATGGAAGACTGGATAAAGAAAATATGGTGTATATACACCATGGAATACTATGCAGCCATAAAAATGAATGAAATTATGTAGTTTGCAACAACATGGATGGAGCTGGAGGCCATTATCCTAAGCAAAGTAATGCAGGAACAGAAAACCAAATACTGCATAATTTTTTAAAATTTTACTTCAAGTTCCAGGATACATGTGCAGAACGTGCAGGTTTGTTACATAGGTATGCATACGTATTCCATGGTCATTTGCTGCACATATTGACCCATCCTCTAGGTTCCCTCCCCTAGCCCTCCACCCCCATCAGGCCCTGGTGTGTGTGTTCCCCTCCCTGTGTCCATGTGTTCTCATTGTTCAACTCCCACTTATGAGTGAGAACATGAATACTGCATATTTTTAGTGGGAGCTAAACAACGAGAACAATGGACAATACGAAAGGAACAACAGACACCTGGGCCTATTTCAGGTTGGAGGGTGGGAGGAGGGAGAAGATTAGAAAAAAATACCTACCAGATACTATGCTTATTACCTGAGTGATGAAATAATCTGTAAATCCAACCCCCATTACATGCAGTTTACCTATATAACAAACCTGCACATGTACCCCTGAACCTAAAATAAAAGTTTTCAAAAAAAAGAAAATGAATTGACTGTAAATGCTTAGATTTATTTCTGGGTTCTCTATTCTGTGTCATTCTTCTGTGTGGCTCCTATGTCTCTTTTACAGTGTGTTACTGTAAGTTATTTTTATGAATTGTAAATGCCCTGAGACACAGTCCTCGATGACGGTATAGGAAATTTTGGGGTGGGTTCCACTGAGTGAGATACATGAAGCTAAGTAGTCCCCAGTGAACTTCCTCAGATCAGTGGGCAAAATGCCCAGTCCACTCATTTCAGGATAATGAGGCACCCTCAACAATGTGCTTCCTATGTCCTCCCCAAACCTCTAGTCAATCTCTAACTGGCTCTAGGCAATTTAAGGACAATTAATGGAAAATACCAATAACATCTCTCTCTAAACAGCTGCATAAAATAAATTGGGCTCTTTCTGTTGTTCAGATAGACACAATTGGATGCAACAGGTTCCAGCAATCATTCTCACAGCTAATGAAATTTGCACAAATTTCTGGACACCTTTCTTTTCATTGGTATTTGCATTTGTACCATCTAGGCAATCTCAGAAGAGAAAACTGAGACCCAAAGAGCAAACTGCCCAGAACCCCAAGTTTCCAGGAACTCTTCAGTTTTTACCAACTCCCTCTCAGGACACACATGTCCACTTTCAATGCCTAGAAATGTGTTATTGGTTTTTTCAGTTGTATTATGTAACTTTATTTAACAATTTATTTTCTTAGAACATGACACCAAATGTGTCAAAAATTAATGAATCATCATATTTGCGGGTTCTTTAACAATTATGCCAACTTCAATTATATAAAATTTATATCTGTAAGGATAAGTTTCTTCAAAACTTCAAACACATTAGTTGCCAAATTACCATCACTCGTCATTCCAAAAGTTTTATGAGAACCTTTTCTCTTTAGGTGTTAAATTAATACCCTAATAACCACAGGGATAAAATAGAAAGCACCCATGTATTGGTGAATCTGATGGACCTCGACTAAGCTGGCAAATGTGGAATTAAACCATTTTAAAGGGAACTAAACCATGTTACCTTTAGTATCAACATTCATAAAATACTGCCTGGTCCATGTGTTAGTTTCTAACTCTGTCCTTCTTAGTGTTTGCTGTTTAGACAAGAAGGGACAACGCTGTTTAATCTGCCCACACAAATCAGCTCAGTTTTGGGTACATAAGAGTTACGCCTAGAATTTTACTTCAATATTGCCATGTAGTGATCTTTCAGTAGTCAAAAATTTAGAGTCACATAGCTAACCTGCTAGAATTCAAGCAAGCCACACATTTGCTCTTTTAACAAACAATGATGATGTCCCTACTATGTGCCACACACAGTTGATAGAGAGATTAGTTAAGTAAGATCTCTACTGTGAGAGTCCCCACACACTGGTAGGGAAAGACAAAGCCATTACACTACAGAATAGGTCATTTTTGTATGATTGAAGCGTGTGCAGCATTGTATAGGGCAGAGATGAAGGAGGGAGCAACTGCTGAGAGTGAGCTCTCCCTATCTCAGCAGGAGTCCCCCAGTGAACAGTGGGGAGAGGCCATTCAAGAGAGCAGAACAACACTTTCAAAAAGCACTAAGAGAAGAAAGCAGATGCTGTGTTGTGAGCAATGTCTGGTACTTACAGGCAGCTTGGGGCGGGGGGGTATTTTTCACAGTAGCAGAAAATACCAAGTGTGTGAGTTGCAGAATAGAAAAGAAAGGAAAGGGTTGTTGCATGTGCCAGTATACCTAAAGCATCACACTGCCAAATATTAATACTTGGGCCCTATTTTTGGTATTAGGAGGAGAGCAATGCAGTGTGGGTGAAAGTAACAAAGTGCTGGAAAGGATTCTTTTATTTTAGAAAGTTAAAGGTTAGAGTTAGGGAGAGATTATAAGGTGTTCTTTTTATACTGTTTGCAAAGAAACAGACATATCAAATTCTGATTATATCTAGCTAATCTTTCTCTGTGGACTTTTATGTAAATCTCAGCTCATATAGAGTTCCTGTAAGCATTCAGCTGTTCCCTTATAGCTTCATGAACCCTTGATTATTTCTTGCATTTTTCAAAATGTTTGTTTCATACAGTTCCTTTCACATTACTCAAATGTCTAGGCTACACTAAGATATAGTATTTTAGGCATGACACAAAACACTATTATTTTAGCTTCAGTTTCTGAATTCACTTCACAGACATAAAATTTCTTTCTGAATGTGTTTTTGTCAGCCCAAAACATAAGCACAGTAGGGCTATTTTTATTTCTAGGGAAATGATGCATGCCCCCATGGTGACTATATACAGGGCTCCAAACAGTAAATCAGTCCTCTGTCGACCACAGAATGTGTTCAGAGTCAAGAGCCCGAGGTAATAAGTTATTATTCAGTTGACTACTAGTTTGGGGGGACTGAGAACTATAGAAATGACTCATTTTGGCCAGGGACTCAAATAGGAAACAAATAGTATCTGCTTTCTGAAAGCTTTTGCCTAAATCAACAGGAATTAACTAGAGAGCCATCATTGGGGAAAAAAAAAAAAGTAAATCATTCTTCCACAGGAAAGTGTTTTGATTTGTAGAATTTACAGCATAGGGGTATATTATATGTCATTATAATCCAGTTTTTATATGCACATGTGTTTATATACTCTATATCAGCATACCCTCATGCACCATGGTAATTTAAATCCAAGACAGAATTGTTCCCCTTGTTGGGGCAGGCAGAAGCAGCCATAACTAAAAGAAGGTCTTGAATCTTTCTCTCAATTCTCATTCCTTTTCCAATTTGTTTACTGCCTTCTGCACCTCTCAGCACCATACTGTCACAACAAGTGGGTCCCAAGTACTTAGGGAAAGCGTTTCAGAAAACTGTTGTGGCTTATATTCCTCCATGGAAGCCTGGCAAAGGGAGCTCAGGGCAGCCAGAGAGCTCATTCGTACTCATTCATGTTTGCATTATCAAAGGCTGCAGTGTGGTTGCTGGGGATCTGCTAAGAATAGCATCTACATCTAAAATTACAACTTATTCATCTCTCTCACAAACTGGAGATGTGTGTAACTTCCAACACTGGCTAGGTGAAAGTTTAACTTGACTCAAACCATGTTGCAAGGGTTGAATAGCAAATTAGACATGTTAGAAAACTTGTTTTAAATATATATGTGGATGTGTATATACACTTTCTACATACACATTGTACACTCACATATAATTCAAGCTTCACCTATTTCCAAACAGGGATGTAACATAATTGAAACATGATTGTAGAGGAGAATGTTTTAAAAAAAACAGAAGAACCTATTTCCAAACACTACAGAAACATCTGTTTACATATGTGATGGAACTAGAAAAAGCTATGTGTTTTTAAAATCAACACCCAAATGAGGGCCGCCCTACAATGACAGAGCAGAGCACAGCTCTGCCCTTCCTGCAATGATGCTGTTGTGGTGCACAGCCCGTTGGGAGATCCCCTTGGAGAGTGCAGTCAAACCATGCATGAGGTTCTTCTCCTGGTCTTAGTGATAGGTGATAGACTTTTGAATGTGGTCTTCACTTTTAGAAACTAATCTAAGATGGTGATTCGGAGCCATGGATGTTGAAAAGCAGTTGTAAATCAAAGCAGTTAATGTGGTTCAAAATAAGAATGATTTCCTCTTGCACACAGTGAATGCCTTGAAGAGGAATTTTGCAAGGCTTTGAGCAGGAATAACAACATTGGACCACCGCTGTATACAAAATAGCATATGACATATACACTCTCACTCTCTTTACCCGACTTTATTTTTTCTCTTAAGTAATCATCATTCTCTCTCTCTCTCCCTCTGTCCCTTTCTCTCTCTCTCCATGTTTTGAAGTATCGCCTCCCACAAGAATATAAGGTTCATACAAGTGAGAATGTTGTTTTAGTCACTGCTGTAACCCTAGCATCTCAAATAGTAGCTGTCATGTAACAACAGCTCAGTATCTTGAATGAGTAAGTGCAAGCATCTAAGGATAAGACTTTAAAGTTAAACCATCCTAGTTTAGTTTGAGTATGCGTTTAGTCTTAGAATAAGTATGATTTTGTGCTGCCCTTTGGAAATCATACTGAATTAATTATTAACCATAGGGTAAATTATTTGCTTTTTTTGGAAAGAAATAGAGTTTTATTTTATAATAATCTATATTCCATATTAGCTTTACTCTGAGCCGTCATAAAGCTAGTTTTACTGTTATTAATAGAGCTAGAATTTGACCCTCCAAGTGATTCTTCTGGTATATATCCACCTTCATACTTTTGATGCATTCCCTCTACAAATTGAAAAGAGGAGGCACAGGAGTGAAGATGTCAGCCTCCCTATGAATGGGGGTTAATGCATGGGTAGTTATAGTTGATGTATGTCATTTGGCATTTTCAAGAATGACAGAAGTCAAATTTTCATAACATGGGACGAGGAAACAAAAACATCATTAAGTCAACAGTTGAAAACACGTGCAATTTTCTATTTTTGAAAGGCATCTTGATCCTCAGAAATCAGCAGGATTAGGCACAAAGCAGCCAATTTCAGAACTCACATACTTGTCCTCTTCTTTGGAGTTATGGAGTGTGAGATGCATCTGATACTTCCCTTTTGTCCTTCCTGCAATACTCCACTATCACAGCACTAAAAAACACTCAGCAGCTTTTCCCATTGGCCAATAGTTGCAGAAGTTGGATGGCTCCAAAGCTCTAAGGGAGCTGCCCTTAAGCAAGGCTTGACTCACTGTCACAGACATTTATAGCCACAAGGTCTAGGCAATATCTCTGCAAAGTGGTTAAACTAAACAAGCTTTCTTTAATTTTATATTCTTCTCATGAATATGTAAGTCATTAAATTCTTTGGTCACATCTCAGTGATGGGGTAAAAATATCCCTCACTTAATATTGAAGTGTATAAAAGAAACAAACAAACAAACAAAATCCAAGACCGTGTTACAGGAAATAACATTGCTACAAGGTTAATTTTGCCTCATACAGCATTTCCTAGAATTGAATTGCCTGATCTCCTCCCTCGGGGGTTGCTCCAGTGCTTGCAATAACCAAGGCTGATTTTTATTGGAAAATCACCTCTAGATGAAGAACATACTCCAGAGGAGATTTTGCATGGGACAAACTGGTTTCTGGTGACAGTGGCATGTTATCCAGGTTGGCACTGTTTGAGTTCCCAATCTTTCTATTCATTCAGGCAGCACATTCATTAGCATTCATTAACCCTTAAAACATGGTAGAGTAAGTAGATATATCAGGGAATTTACTTTAAATTGTTTTCAAGACTTATTGACTAGCAGGCCAGTATTCAAATTGTAGCTCTTAACATGCACATTGAATGTTTTACTAGTAGTGGTGAGACTCGCGATAGTTTTTATTTCAAATGCTTAACAGATAACTCTTTTACATAATATAGGACACTCAAGGATCCTGACTAACTGGGAAGAATTATGGAGGGTAGGATGATAGGAGAGGGTATGATAATACTGAGCAATGAAGATCTCATGTTACCTTTGCAGGCATGGCTTATCGAATAGGCATTTCCTGTTAGTTGGTTTTTTTAATTATAAAAATAATCCATAGTTATCTTGACAGCAGAGCGTAACACAACTCACCGGGAGACACAAATTTGGAAATACACCCCAGCTTCCAAACTTCACCAAGTGGAAATGGAGAATATTATAAATGGAACACATTAAGCCTCCAGGAGGAAGGAAAGGGAGGAGGAAATTGATAGAGAAGCCACACATCAGAGGACGCTGGTGACCTTGGGATGACATTAATTCTAGAGGCTAGAGGGCAGATACTCAAAAGCTGATTTGATTCAAGATGGGATAGTTGGAGAAAAATCCAGAAAGGATAGTTTTATGAACAAGAGAGGGAAACAGCATATATTTCATCAAAGTACAGACTGCATCTGATCCTTGAGCTTCTTAGGCAAAACCTACAATAAGAAGGAGAGAAACGAACCCCCTGTTGTATTCCTTTTAAAAATCTCTCTGCCTGGGCCACTCACCAAAGCACAAGAAAACTTGTTCAGAGACAATGTACCTAATGTCTACTTCTAGATTTGTAATAATTCAGACATTAATGTAAAAAGCCAAAATGACTGTCTATGCTGACTGGTTGGTACCTTCCCTTTATGAATTTTGTGTCCAGATTACTCTTCTTTACTCGAACTGAGAGAGGGAAAGTAAAACAATCCCCAGGATTCAACACTGACACAAAGCTTTTTAACTACTGATATAAGTGGTATATGGCTTAATACTTGGGTTTTCAGCAATCAAAAAGCAACCCTGTGCAATATCACCATAGCTCAGTTCCCAGTGGGCATAAGAGATGATTAGATATATTGAGTTCTTTGTGTCATTCAAAGAATAAAGAATCTCATACACATTTGTGTTAGCTTCCTCTCACTTCATTTCAATTTTCAATAACCAGTGTCATCACTTGTAACAGTTTCTTCATAATGAAACCTCATGTCGAATTGGATTTGTCTCTCAAGTGAAAGCATATTGGGAAGCCTTCTTGAAAGCTGATCCTTGAAATAATTTTTACTGCTACAAAATTTTTACATATATATATATATAATTTATTTATTTCAAATTCCCCAAGCAAGAATAATATAGAAAATGAATAATAAAAACAAAATTATGACTTTTAAAATAAGTTATAGGTTCATTTTTCATATTTGACAAGTCTGGGGGAAGAAGTGCTCTGGTTAATCCAAATAATTTGGTTAATAGAGCTACCACATATAGAGAGAATGATTTTCAAGGAATTAGAAGGCTATATACCCTTAATAAGAAACAATGTGATCCATAATATAATCTTTTCTAATTCAGAAAGACCATATAAGACTATCACTGTGAATAGTTCTCATTGTGTCATTTGCACAGAAATTCTGGTTACTCAAAAGTTCTAGGTGCTTGGACACAATCATTCTCAGTCTCATTTTCCAGAATATCAAATTATGTTCTTGGATTTGGTAGTTTGGTGTTAAATCATACCTTTGCTCTATGTGGCTTCCTACCACCTCAACAAAACTATAGTTAATCACACAGTGATGTAAAAAAAAATATGGTAGTGTCTGCACAAAATCTAGTGTCCAAGTTAAGTCAAGTATTGACTAAACATTTTGTCTCCTACCTTCCCAACATGAAGATAGTTGAATTGGGGTAGTTTTTCTATAGATTATTGAGAGTAGAACTCCCCCAAGGTTTTTTAGTAGTATAGATGACTGAAATCCAGACATATTCCTTGTAACCCCTGGAGTGACAAGGGGTAGGAGCCCTGAAGCCTCTTGACTGCAAACCATCATGTTAGTTTATCCTGGTATACTATTCCAATTCTTTCCTTTGTGGACCAAGATTTGTAAAAGGTTAGGAATTACTATCCTAGAGATTTAGGTGTTGCATATCCGTGTTCATTTTTTCAAAATTAAAATTCTATAAAGCAAGGTAAAGCACTCAGAGGTAAAAGCTTTAAAGTCGTGGTTCTCTCTTCCTTCAGCCAATTTGATGGACTAAATCAGCATTTCTTAAAGTATTGTCCATGAATGGTGTTTTGAGGGATGTTAATAGGTATTGTGAAGGACACAAAACAAATGTGTGTGTCTTGGGGTGTGTGTGAGTGTAAGAGTGTGTGTGTGTGTGTGTGTGTGTGTATTTGGTGGAGAGTGGTTAAATAAGTATGGGAAATGCTGAGTTTTAAAATTTTTCTTCTAAGTTGAATTTTGAGCCCCTAATATTACACTGTGCACCTCTAAGATGGGGGACATAGTTTCTTGTTGTGCTTCCATAGCTTATTTGACCCTAGAAGCTTTTTGCCTATGGAATATCAGAATCAACTTTGAGACATGCTGGAATGAGTAAAGTTGAGTTGTGTTGGTGATTTCAACCCATCAGTGGGTTAAGGAAAGTCATTGTCATGTGAGGCTACCCCTAACTGAGCCAAAAGCAAAAATGTCTTTAGACAAGTTGTTTCTAGCATATGGAGCCACTGCAGCAAACTCTGGAAGGTTCACCAGCCTACCAATGGGACCACTAAGCTGGACAATGGTCCTAAGCAGTCTTTAAGCCACAGCCTTATTGTAAGCAGGTAAATTGAACTAAAAAATTGGAGATTTATGGTTCAACTAATTAGGTGATTATGAATATTCATATTGGCTAGGTCAGCATCCTTAGTAATGTCTATTCCTCTCTTAAAACTTTCTCCATCGTAGACATATAAAGTGGGGTTTTTGAGATCATAACACAATTTTTAACAGCTTTATTGAGATATAATTCACATACCATACAGTTCACTGATTTGTAAAATTCATTGGCTTGTATATTCACAGATTTTTGTAACAATCACCACAATCAATTTTAGAACATTTATCTCACCCCCCAAGGAAGCCCTGGACCCATTACGCAGTCACTTCTCATTTCTCCCTCCAGTAAGCCTTGACCAGTAAACTACTTTCTGTCTCTATGGATTCACTTACTCTGGATATTTCATAAAAATGGAATTATACAGTTTGTGACCTTTTGTGTCTGTTTCTTTCACTTAGTATGTTCTCAAAGTTCATCCATGTTTTAGCATGGGTTAGAACCACTAGCTGACTCTAACTAGGGAATGTTACTAGGAAAAAAAGAATGGTCTTCCCTTTTCTACATTCCAAATGTATAGGGAGAAGGAATTTGATGGCATTTTAAGAACATTGAGAGATATTGAAACAAATGTAAATTATAACTTGATGCATTCTGATGCTTAAGATGAAATGACTCTATTATGTGGATCCTTCTCAAAAGCATTGAACATCTTGTGGATTAGTTTTTAGTAAGCTGGTGTTAAGTATGAATGGTGTTCTTCAATTCTGTAAACTATTCATCCTACTTGCAAAACAAGGTGGTGGTGTGGCTATTGTATCACATATCTATGGCTTCCCAATTCATATTCTTACATCTGGCCATTTCCTATAATTTTATGAAATATTTTAATACGGCAAACTCATTTCAATTACACAGTCATTGTTAAGTTTTGCCAAGGTTGAGTATGGATCATTTTGTGTTCATTAGAGCACAAAATTAGAATTTTCATTGCCGCAACCATAAATACCATTGGCACAAAGGATTTGAGCATTTTCTCATAAAATCTTGGAAAACTGATAATTGTTGTTTTCCCTGTTTTTCAGCATATTTTAGTTTTTTGTAACTATTTTCTGTTTTTCCTCTCCTGGTATATTTCTTTTGGCCTAGAAGTGATTCTCTTCCAAATGGATGATGTCACACACAATGCATGAACTAGTGAACAAAGAGAGTACCATCCCTAGAGTCAGGGGAAGGAGAATAAATTATTTCTTTAATTTTCTCAGCTTTAGTTGGTCCAAAGTCTGGCAGTTAGACCTGAGTAAGTCTGGAAAAACCGTCTGGCACACCTACATCTGTTCTCACATTTGCCAATCAGGATTTATCAAAAATCAATGACTCAAAAACATGAAGCTCTTGAGAGGTGCTAATTTGTGGCTAAAGAATAATTCAAATGCAGCACCATTTGGTCTTCATGGAATATGGTTTTGATTTTGGGAAATTCAATGACTGTTTCATCTTTCTCTCTTATATTCTCTGTTAAAAGAAGAAAAACTGGAAAGTAGTTCTAATCTAAGGACTTTATTTTCCCTACATTTGTCCCTTTGGAAATTTGGAATAACTTTGCCAAGGGGATTTAGATACCTCAGTGCTATTTATTTATTAATGGTCACTCACACATCCCTGATCTCTTCCTAGTTATCGAGATGTTCTCAGCAAAACACCAACACTTGATTCTGTTTTTCACTTACCGTCCCTTTTCTCCAACCCTCTGCCTGATATTCGAAGTCAATCACCTATGAAGAAGGTGACTCCCATTCCTCTCCCTCCCAGGCAGCAAAGAGGAGATAACTATTCATTATTCATTGCAATGTTTCCACTTTGCCAAGATATATTCTCTTACTTCAAATTCAGAACAGCTTATTGGCTTCTGGGAGTTCAACAGCCATGGGTGGAGGAACACGTTCATTAGAGGAAGCACATGACTCTGCCAGATTTAACTGACAGATTTTGAAGCTGGAGCAAGCAATTGGCTGACACTCTTCAGGCATGAATGTCCTTTGGTTCCTGCTGTGCTCATTGTTACACAGGTGCTCCTTATAAAGTACATGTACATTTCTAAGATCATAAAACCAATAATGTCATTCATATACTAAAAACTACAGGGAGCTTATGCCTCCATGACAAATTTGAGATGGGAGCAATCTATACTATGATGTGTATGTATAGTATGTATACATATGAATGATGCATATGTAACTGACTAAATTGTATTTTGATACAGTTAGATTGCATTTATCAGACTTTGTAGATTTGGAGATTAAAATGATTTGCTTTTGAACTTCATATGCTTGGGACAAGAGGTTTTGTCTCTGAAAGCCAAAAAAGTCTTGTCAAAAGGTAGCTTCCTTAATATTGCTTCTAAGGTCAGCTTTATGATGTGAGGTCTAGAGTATAAACATTAAACTCTAATACTGTTTGCAAAAATTTTGAAACAGAAAGATACCAAACCATATTTAGCTCACTAGTAAGTAAAAACCAAAGTGTGTGTGATAGATAAAATATGGGCATGTGTTTAAAAACAACAACAACAACAAAAAAAAACATGATGTATATTAGCAGAGTTGAACTGGGTCCCACAGATACAGCACAGAGAATAGAAAAATACTTCAACTTCTAAGAAAACACTCAATTGTTTGCTTTGTAGGATGTATATAGTCTTTGCCTAGAAGAGTTTTATTCTCTGTGAGGGAATCCACAGTGTACCAAATATTCCCTCTTGCAGGATCACAAATCACTTTCTAAATCCAACAAAAAGCTTCTCTGATTGCATGTGTTTATGAGGCTGGTGAGTGTCCAGGCCCTTGAAGAAGGAAGACTGTTTCAGTATATTTGTTACAGAAGAAGGAAGTTTTGGAGGTTTCTCTGGAGCTATTTATCTTTCGTGAAAAAGTAGAATATGTCAAAATAGAGCCACAGCTTAAACTCTGACAGTTCCCAGCAAATAAATGAGGCCTAATTATATTTAGGACTTTAGCTCTAGTTACATCAATAATAACAGTGGAAATGACCACCAGATTTTTAATTTTTCTATAAAAAGTGAATTGAGGCTGGGCGTGGTGGTTCACACCTGTAATTCCAGCACTTTGGGAGGCCAGTGCGGGTGAATTACGAGGTCAGGAGATCAAGACCATCCTGACTAACACAGTGAAGCCCCGCCTCTACTAAAAATACAAAAAATTAACCAGGCGTGGTGGCGGGCACCTGAAGTCCCAGCTACTCAGGAGGCTGAGGCAGGAGAATGGCGTGAACCCAGGAGGCAGAGCTTGCAGTGAGCCCAGATCATGCCACTGCACTCCAGCCTGGGCGACAGGGTGAGACTCCATCTCAAAAAAAAAAAAAAAAAAAGAATTGAATGTCAGCTTCATATACTTTGGATGAGCCTCAACTCTTCTTAGAGTAGAAGAACAACTATAGGAAATCAAAATGTAAAACCTTTTTACTATGTGGACTTTGATTTTCTTTAGGGAAAGAGTTAACCACCAAAGATAATGATTAAACCTACCAGCTAATGAAAAGACAACAATGAGATAGTGAAATTTGTAGAAAGCCCATCATATATATGCATGGGTGTGCATGTGTGTGGGGGTGTTTGTATACACTTTTAGCAAACATCAGTTTTCTTTCATTGGAGGCAAATCTGCCTAAATTCAGGGTTCTTACCTGAAGCCTATGCCTTCCATGTAGATGAACAATGATAGATGTTATGAGATTATGAAAAATGGAGATAACTTGGACAATTAGTACCTCTTCCAAGGAAAACCTTCTCCTTAATTTGACGCACGTGAATGGAAATATGTTGAGCCTCTACTCTGCTAGACACAGTAGGGAATGCCAAAATGAGGAAGCCAACACCTGCCTGTAGATGCATTAGAGGTTAAGTGGGGTGGGAGCAGGGAAAGGAGGAATTCAGACACACGGCTCCTTCTACTTCCAGATAGATGCCAACCCAAGTATGACACAGAATAATTTTTAAAATGTTAGAGTCAGGCCAAAATTCCCCACAAATCCTTCTGGTTTCAACAATCTTTGGGTAATATAGGCTTACATTGCTTCTGTTGAGTTCTAATATCTACACACTTTATCTCACATTCTGCCAGAAGGTTCTTTGTAGGCTGAATATCAGCAGACAGCCCAGCCAGATGTACTCAATAAGTGAATGCATATAACAAGACACTTGCACACACATCTAAATCTAATCATTCCATCAAAACAGTCATAAAAAGTAAATCTGCATGATATTAGATCAGATTATTTTAATGATTTCCTTTTAAGAGCAGCTGTCCAGTTTGCATACATCCCCTCTTGAATCAAAAGAAGTGGGGAATGCATGAGCACTATGGCTCCACACAGTTCTAATTCTGTCTAATCTGTGAATCCTTATCTGCTAATACATAGCTTCCTGTCAGTAGATAGCCATAGGGATAAACTTAAGAATATTCAGCGGTGTTATACCATCATACCAATGAGATGCTATCATCTTTATTTTTAGAGAAAATTTTAAAGACCAGAAAATAATTTGAACTTTTTAACCAGCTTATAGAGTTAATGCCTAGAACACAGTAGGCATTTAATATTTGTTTAAATGATTGAATGCAAGAAATATTAAAGAAAACCTCAGCCTATGGGACATTTCCACAGTGTGTTACAGGCACACTTGTCCAAAGGGATGCTAAGAAGTCAGCAGTTTGGTGTTCCAAACAGTTACCTCCATAACAGAATGCTGGCCGATGGCTCTGGCCTTAGAAGTCCAGGCCTCCTGTAAGGCTTTCAAAGAACCTAGGTTACAAGAGGCATAGGCTGGAGTAGTGAGGGGCACAGTGTTTGGGTTCAAATTCCACCTCTGTCACTTCCTCACTGGGTAGTTTTGGGCAAGTTGCTTTAGCTCTCTTTGTTTCCTTTCCCTCATCTGTGTAATGGGGATAATGATAGAATGTGCCTTATAGCGTTGTGATGGAGATTAAATTAGTTGATATGTGTAAGGCACCTGGAATAGTGTAGTTATGCAAGCCTTTGGTATGATGTTCATTCCCATATTGGATAGCCTACCAGCTGGGTTCAATGGCAAGAGTTCCATACCTGGTGTAAGAAGACCTGGATTTGAAATCTGGTTAGCTTTGTGGCTTTGGGCAATTTCTTTAACTTCTCTTAGCCTTAGTTTCCTTGTTTCTAAAATAAAATAATGCTTCCTGTAATTGATGTGAGGATTTAAAAAGAGAATTAAATGAGATTCCATGTGTACAAAAATCCCTGGAATACGTTAAGTGCTGGATAAGTATCTTCTGAGTCTGCTGGATGAGGGTCCTTAGAGCAATGGCCCTCACACCCAGCCACGCTTAAGCTGATCTGATATTCCTGGTATTTTTCTTGCCTTATCTTGCAGCTCTACTGCTTCCCATATACTGTGCATTACGTAGAGGGTAAGTCCAGAGGTGGGGAAGCATCAAGGCTGTACTGGAAGTTCCATTTTAGGCCGAGGCTTGCTATGTCATAAAAGAAAATAACAAAGTATGTGTTGGTATCTTTTGCCAAGAGCAACCTAAACACATCAAAGCCTGACAGTTCTATTTATTTGGTCTCTTCTGAGATGAAAAGGGGTGAATGGAAATTCTCGCACTCCACATCACACTGGTTGCATGAGCTCCCTCTCCACCACTGACAGTGGCCGACTGATGGTATAGTTTAGGAGGGAGATTCTCTCTCCACCCCAGTCATTACTCTTGTTGGGGATCTGTGGGAAATCAATTTCATTGCAGAGCAGGAATGGAAGTAGCCATGAATTCCATAGTTTCTAAATGAAGACACAGCATATGGAGAACACAGAGTGGAATTTATAGCTCATAATTACAGAGGATATGTTGTCGGTCAAGTCCGTCTTGCTGGTGTTCACAGCAATCCACTCCTGCCCACATTAAAGCATTGCCAAATTGCAATAAGCGCCTGGCCATTTTCCCAGTGATTGAACCTTGCACACCACTTCAGTCCATATTTATTGATTTTCGTCAATCAAATGAAAGCTTATTCGTGGATCTATCTGGGTGACCTCTTAAAATAAAAGCCTCAGTGTCACATGGAAAGAACAGCTTATGAATTCTGCTCTGATGCTCTAATTGAGAGATATACAAAGTATTTAGCAGGTGCCCACCTCACAGTTCTACTTTTTCCCAGATATTTTCAGATTCTCCAAACCTGAGACCTAAGGTGTCACATTCTCTAGTGATTGTATTTGAGGTTTTTTATGAATTCTCATCATCGGTTTACCTTTTGGTGCCACTCTGAGTAATGTTAGGATTCTTTCTTATGATATGACTGAGACTTAAACTTTACAATTTATCCAGAGAGCTAATACATTTTGGAAAAAAGAGAAATTGGGACCTTGAGCATGGACATTTATCAATAACTACTAATGCTATGACTATTGAATTAGAGAGAGGGAGGGAGTATGGCTGAGGCAGGGTTCAAGGCAGATAATATGTGTTGACAGAAACCTTGTAGCAGCCAGACTAAATAAGCTTAATAATTTTCTTTTCTTATTTAAACAAATAACACTTTTACTGTACATCATTCCTTCCTGTTTTCTTCTCTCCCTTTCTCTGTTTTATCTTGTTTTTCTTTTTTTGCTGCATGTCTGTCTCTTCTTCTCTTTCCTATTTCCTCACAGTCCTCTCTTTTTTTTCCTTTCCTTTTTTTCTGTCGTACATTCTCACACTCTACCCACCAGGGCTCAAACTTCACTATAGTCTCGTTAGACTGTAGTTTATAGAAGGAAAGTAAAGATACCTGGAGGTTAGATTAAAGGGAAGGGTCCTCCAGCTATTCTTTTGTGCTTGGTTATTATTTTGAATACTAAACAGCAGTTCACTCACAGGCAAGAGGGATGTGGCATCCTGCATTCTACTGAGATGGTGATTTCTTTCATGGAGTGTCATGAACAATGTTTATTACCAAAGCACTGCCAAACTCCCTATATTTGGAGATGGAATAAACGATGTTACGATGTTTTTACACGTTCACATTGAATTGTACTTTATTTAAATGAAACAACATTGGGGAAGGAATTATTAAGTATATCAAAGTGTCATCTTTCAGGCAATATTTCCGTGTGCTGAGTTTCTGAAATGAATGCAAAGATGATCAGGGATTTTCACTGTATTCCTGAAGATACAGATGGTATCCAACATCTCCTCAATGAAGGCTTTGGCTCTGTTTTTCATAAGGTTCCCACTCTGTTCATATGAAGTAGTGTATCTTAAATATAAACCTATCATCAGGTTTAGCAAATCAATACCATAAGAGTGTGAAATGTTCCCCAGAACTCTACAAGGGCATTTCACAGTAAAAGCAATTGAAAAAGAAGCTGCAATGGAATATCTTATGAGATAGCCATTTAGATCACAAAAGGGCCATAAAAGTCACAAGCAGTTTGTGTGAAGCAAGGTTCATAATATAACCATACAGGACTGGAAAGAAAGAGGAAAATTGCAAACCAATTTGTGGTTATAGCTTTTTCTGTCAATTCTACTGGGATTTAAAACTTGTAAAAGGTAGAAACTTCTGCCAGCTCACATTATGTAGAGAGACTGTGATAACCATAATCACAGTAGCCAAACAAACACCAATTATTTGAAGCCAATAAAATCTTTATTAACTTCAAAGCAATTAGTGCTTCTTGGGTTTATTAAGCCACAGAATGAGAAGATGCCACCCAAGACCATTTGTCAGCAACAAATTTGGGAGTCATCCCAGGATACTTCATTTACATCTTTCAAAATGGTTTTGCAATTGAAGGATGAATAGTTTGAAGTTGAGTAGAAGAAAGAGTGGCCCTGCTTTGGGGAGCCTATAGAGGCTCCAAGATGGCACTCAGAAGCAGGCCCTGTTTGGTATTTAATGCTGTCAGACAACCTACCATGTCCATCATTTCAGGCTCTGCAGACCCAGCTAGCTTTCTCAAAGCAATTGCAGTAATAATTGCTGTCTATACTGAGGGCCTGCTGGGCACCACAATTTCTGTATGCATCATCTCTAATCAGTTCATCAGCTCTGCAAGGCCTTATTCTCTTCTTATAGATGAGGAAACTGAGGCTGAGAAAAGTTAATTAATAGTAGTTGAGAATGGAACCCAAGGTTGCTTGGTTACCTCACCTGTGATCTTGCCAGGTTCCTCCTTCACTTGATGAGTCAGTTAATGGCCAGAGCCACACCACACACATTTTTCTACTTGAGTCACATTGACATTACCAAATTGAGACTTAATCTTCATGTCCTTTTGGACTGGAGGCAGGAGCTGATAGATCTCCTGGCTATATGTAATTCTGTATTTCTTGCTCTAGCTTTAAATTAATCTCTCCCAAACAATAAGAAAACTAATTAGATTACAATTGCAAGTCTTTTAGCATGAATCTTTATGATTCACTGTTGATTATGAGCTGATGCACAGCCAGTCTATCCAGATCTTTATTTCCATCTGAGCAATAAAAGTAGTCTCTGGGTTCCCTTCAGTTAACATTTCTCTTTAAAGAGCAGCATTCCATTAATGAAGACATATGAAATGAAATTTTGTTGCTGCTGTACTCAATCTGATTTCTGCAAACAAATGAAAAGTAATACTGCCTCTTTTAATATCATTAGGAAGCCTGACATCTCATAATTATCTTTAGGTTGTAGTATAACTGAGGCAAGAGTCCTAGTATTTTTGTGCCACTTGTGCATCACTGAAGTTCTTTCCTCAAATGGCAAAACAGATTACACTGGTGTTCTTGTCATCTGTCTACGTAATCTTTCTGAGACCAGACAAAAATATCTATTTCTGTGTTTTGCAGAATCTTCACTCACCCCAAGAATTCATGCCTGTAGAGCACTCTCAGCAGATTACTCACTAGTTGTAGCTTAGCTAAGAGTCTGGAATCCAGTAGGTATTATCCCCTTTCTTGGCTTATAAAATCCAAAGATGAGAGGAAACCCAGATTCAAGTTGTCCAGAAGAGTTCTGGAAGTCCCCAGGGCTCAAAGCCAGCTCTGAAAGATCCTACAAAATGAGTTACACTCTAGTACATGGAAGTCAGTGGCCATCTACTACTTGCTAAGTTTATGGACAGAAAGTCAAAACACTTTGCCTGAGTGTATCCTGCAGCATCATAGCCTGAGGCAGAACTGTGACACGAGAAGCTGGAGATGAGACAGACCGGAGCCATTCTGACACTGCTGTGTTCTAGCTCTGTGGCCTCAAACTAGTCTAGTTTCCTTCAAGAGCATCATGATTTTTATTGGCAAATGGGAATAAGTAAATGGAGGTTACAACCTCTGCACTGGCTCCCTCACAAGGTCACTTCAAGGAACAAAGAGAGGATGTTCTTTGTCCAAATTACGTATAAATGATAAGAGGCTATAAATGAACGTGAGATTATTCTCATCATACAGTATCCAAAGAGGTAGGTAAAACATCAGGTCTCAACATGCCCTGGCCTACAGTAAACATTAGAAAATATCCTATGAATCTGGAAAATGTTTCACACTGAACTATACCAGCTTCCTTCATTAAAGGGGAAGCAAAGCCCAAAGGGGAAGCCCTGGTGGGGGATGAAGTTGTGCAGGACACTTGCCATTTCTACTCTGGAATGGAATTACTCAGGGGATAGCAGAAGCCCTCTGTGTTTCTGAGCCAGCCTAGGCCATTGTGAAATGACCACTGTCCCAGCATTACCTCCCTGGCATAGAAACTAGTGATCACCTCAAATAGCCAGGGCCAATTAGCAGCAGAACCTTGCCTGCAAGCCACTACATCTCCAAACACTCTGTTCTCCATCCCCATTCACTACTGGCATTCTAAATGTTGAATTTCAATTGCATTGGTCTCAAACCATGTATGTGTATCACAAATAAAGCAAGGACTCTTTGAGGCCTCTGGCTACTCAACCTGGAAAGATGTCTATCACCTTGCTATTCACTGACCTGAAGCTGATGAGGGTTTAAATAACACAGTGCTCCTGATCCCATGGCCACTAAGGCAGTGCTATTTCAGCAGCTTCTGCTGGCTGACTTCAGATAGAGTCTTGGGATGAGTGATATTTTTGCAAGCTGCAAATGCCTCTGAGTAATGGTTTCATTCATTTCATCAAATACCACATTTTACAACTGGTTGTGCTAAGTAGACATTTAAGAATTCATATGCAGCTGGGCATGGTGGCTCACGCCTGTAATCCCAGCACTTTGGGAGGCCGAGGTGGGCGGATCACGTGAGGTCAGGAGATCAAGACCATCCTGGGTAACACGGTGAAACCCCGTCTCTATTAAAAATGCAAAAAATTATCCAGGCGTGGTGGCACACACCTGTAGTTCCAGCTACTCAGGAGGCTGAGGCAGGAGAATCAGTTGAACCTGGGAGACGAAGGTTGCACTGAGCCAAGATCACACCACTGCACTCCAGCCTGGGTGACAGAGCGAGACTCTGTCTCAAAAAAAAAAAAAAAAAAAAAAAGAAAACGAAAAACATATACAAGCCTTGTTTGTGATTTGCATTGTCAACACTGAGTTATTTCACAGTACCTGCCCAGTGCAGTGCATTGATATTTTAAGTAATATATCTGCTTCTTAGAGTAAAAATTTTAAAATGTGATGATTATTATAGCCATTAATACCCATTTATTAGAGTGGTACAGTTATAAATTATATGGCTCCAATTAATTTGTAACTTTAGTCATTATATAAACACAAATCACACCAACTAGCATCTTCTTATTTGCATGTTTTACACAATTTTATCATCTATAATGACTTACATTGTTGAAATAGATTTGTTAATGTTACTCAGAAAGATGAAAGCAAATTATCTTGTTTTCTCTTGTAACTGTTAATAACGTGAAGGCTGAAATGCATGTTTTTATTCTGCTGTAGGTATTATGTCATATTTGGAAAGGAGTGGGGTTCTCTTTCAGAAAATGCATTGGGAAATTCTGGTTTTGACTGGGTGAGTGCTAGAGAACTAGTTCAGAACACCATTATGGGAAGAATCCACTCCAGAAAGAAAAGAGTGATGATTACAGTCTCTTTGGCCTTAAATCTAACAATTTGGACTGTTCATTTGCTACTTACTTGCAATTGGGATTTTATATTTTCTTTGTTGCTTTTGCTGCTACTGCTGATATCAGGAAACATGTCTTAGGCTAACGTCATCCTCACTATGGCAGATATGTAGTAGACTCCACTGGGAGCCAAGAGACTAGTACTCTCCCACCAAATCTGCCTCCAACTCAGGATTTCACTGTTGTCAATTCCCTTTCCTCTCCGGGCATCAATTTATGCTCCTATTGAGTGGAGGAATAGAAGAGACATTCTCCAAGTTCAGCTCTAAAAAATTGGATGGGAAATTTTATAAATTTGGATCTGCTTGCCATGATGAATCATGGAACTGAAGGTATCGCTTAGGTTGAGATCAGGTATAGCCTGTGCAACTTAATCTTCTGAGAATTTCTCAGATTGGAAACAAGCGAGAGTTATTCTGGATTTCCTGGGGATTCACAAGAAACTATAGGCCTGCTGAGAGGCTACTGTTCCTCTGTGGGTTTGAAAAGGATGATTTTCTTGGTCATCTACCACTCTATTTGTTGTTCCCTTTTGCATAATAGGAAAAGCTTTGGAGTGAGGTAGACCTAGATAAGACTGCTAGCTCTTCCAATTATAGCTTGTGATCATTGGCAAACTTACTTAAGCTACCTGAGCCTCAGTGTCTGCGAACCAGCTACACATTAAGAAGCCTTTCTTGCCTACCTTCCAACATCAAACTCATGAACACAGTCTCTCTCCTGTTGGGTTAACTGGGTTCCAGCATTATTCCTATCTCTTCAAAGAATGACTGTGAAGATTGAGAAGACTTGTGTGAAGTGTTCAACCCCTACCACCGAGTAGTTGCTCAATAAATGAGCACTTTTGTTCCTATTATCTGTTATTAGGGGTTCACTTTGTCAGTCATTGAAACCATCAAGCTTACCATAATTTTGAAAACACACACTTTTACATCATTTGCATTCATTCATTTGTGTATTAAATATTCATTAAATGCCTACTAGTTGTCAGGGACTGTTCTAGGAACTAGAGATACAGCAAAAAACAAAACAGTCCAAAGCTCTGCCCTAGTGGAGTTTATATTCTCTTGGGTGGCGACAGACAATAAACAATATGAAAGTATAATGATAAAATATATTGGAAGGTGATAAATAGTATAGACAGAAATAAATCAGGGGATTGTGCTAGAGATGGATGAGGTAGAGCTGTAGTTTTAAATGGGGTTATCAGGGAAGGCTTTTCTGAGAGCTGCATCGAGCAAAGACCAAAAGGAAGTAAGGGAGTGAGCCTTGCAGAGATTGCAGGGAAGAACGGTTCAGGAAAAGGAATAGCACATGCAAAGGCCTTGAGGCAAGAGTATACCTGGTGTGTCTTAGAAACAGTAAAGAAGATAGTTTAGCTGAAGCAGAGTAAACAAGGGTAAGAATGTTGGGGAAGGCGATCAGAACTTGCACTGGAAATTAGACTGGACAAGAGTTGGTAGGCCACTGGAAAGACTTGGCCTAGATTGAGTGAATTGGGAGCTGCGAGAGAATTTCAAGCAGAAGAGAGATATGATCTGAATTATGTTATAATGGGATCACACTATACCTATTAACAAAGGACTATGGGAAGGGAGTAGGGGTAAAAACAGAGAGAACAATAAGGAAGCTATTACCGTAAGCCAAATGAGAAGGATGGTGGCTTGTATCAGGGTAGTGGTGATGAGCGGTGAAGAGTGGATGGATTAGTGATGTATTTTGAAAGGAGAACAGATAAGATTTGCTAATGGAGTAATTGAATAGGGATACAGACAAAAAAGAAAAGTCAGAAACAATTCCATGAGTTTCAGCCTGAGCACTTGGAAAGGTGCTATTTGCTGTTAGCTGAGTCATTTACCATAATTATTATTTACAGGTAGCATGATAACAATAAAACCATATGGACATATTTGAATAATTTTTTTTCAATAAACAGATTGGGAGAATGTTAGCTGCTTGTTATCTATTAACAATATTGAGGGGAAGTGTCCAAAATATGTGAGATCATTTCTGCTTACACTGACCAGTGCTTCTCCATTTCCTTCTCCCCTGGTCATTCCTTTGATTCAGTTTCCTAAGTCCAGGTTGCAATTACTTGCCCCAAATCAGTGGTTCTCACACTTGGAAATCAATTATGGAGCTTGTTAAGAAATCCAGGTATGAGATCACCCTCTCACATCCATGGAATCTGACTGCTGAAGCATAAACACACAGCATTCACACACATCAAGTTGTCACAATTTTTACACGACTGAATCAATCAAATACCTGGTTTGTGGTTGATCACTAGTCAGCTTTCAAAATAAAATAGCTCGGTGTTTTAAAGAAAACATTTTTTCTGTCCAGGTTGTTTGTACTCATCAGCTTCTGTCCACCACCAAAGTAAAATGGCCATAACCGATCTTATCCAGTTCAGGGTTTAGGTAGTTGATGGATTCACTCACGTGACCTT
The DNA here is from genome assembly GCF_047675955.1 of Chlorocebus sabaeus. NCBI lineage: Eukaryota > Metazoa > Chordata > Mammalia > Primates > Cercopithecidae > Chlorocebus > Chlorocebus sabaeus. The sequence continues at coordinate 7,030,923 of NC_132933.1, read as the reverse complement.
TAGTTCCCTGAACACAGTTTTGTTTGGCCTCCATTCCTCTTTTGACAGTTTCAAGAGCTGGATTAGTAAATCTCCAAGGTCGTCTACACCCATATGATTCTATGATACTGCAATTCTGCTATGTTGCTATGAAATTGTTATTAGAAGGTCATTTACCCCTTAAACGTGGGTATTCAAAAAGCTAGAAACCTAAATGATGATGACAGATATCTTATTTAAATTTCATGTACTAATTAATTCCAAGTCAATTCAACATAGCATACTAGTAAAAGATCATACAGCCTTTGTGATTGGAAAGACTGTCGTTCAAACCTTGATTCAAGTTGATTAACGCCTCTACACTTCAGTTGCTCACCTGTAAAGTGAAGGTAATAACAGCATGTGCACCATACTCCTATAATAAGGATGAAGTGAGGTTTCATGAAAAGTAGTTAGCACATTACCTGATACACAGTGTGTCTCTATTACTATCACCATCATCATCATCATCATCATCATCATCATCATCATTTCTATTAACTGAAGAATAATTGATAAACATGCATTTTCAATTGTCATGGAAAGGTGTAGAGAAGGCTGCAAATAATTTTATGAAAGCATATGTTTAAAGATTTTAGGACTTTCAGACCTCAGTGCAATCAAACTAGAACTCAGGACTAAGAAACTCAATCAAAACCGCTCAACTACATGGAAACTGAACAACCTGCTCCTGAATGACTACTAGGTACATAACGAAATGAAGGCAGAAATAAAGATGTTCTTTGAAACCAACGGGAACAAAGATACAACATACCAGAATCTCTGGGACACATTTAAAGCAGTGTGTAGAGGGAAATTTATAGCACTAAATGCCCACAAGAGAAAGCTAGAAAGATCTAAAATTGACACTCTAACATCACAATTAAAAGAACTAGAGAAGCAAGAGCAAGCACTTTCAAAAGCTAGCAGAAGGCAAGAAATAACTAAGATCAGAGCAGAACTGAAGGAGATAGAGACACAAAAAACCCTCCAAAAAATCAATGAATCCAAGAGTTGGTTTTTTGAAAAAGATCAACAAAATTGACAGACCACTAGCAAGACTAATAAAGAAGAAAAGAGAGAAGAATCAAATAGACACAATAAAAAATGATAAAGGGGATCTCACCACCGACCCCACAGAAATACAAACTACCATCAGAGAACACTATAAACACTTCTACGCAAATAAACTAGAAAATCTAGAAGAAATGGATAATTTCCTGGACGCTTACACTCTTCCAAGACTAAACCAGGAAGAAGTTGAATCCCTGAATAGACCAATAACAGGCTCTGAAATTGAGGCAATAATTAATAGCCTACCAACCAAAAAAAGTCCAGGAACAGATAGATTCACAGCTGAATTCTACCAGAGGTACAAGGAGGAGCTGGTACCATTCCTTCTGAAACTATTCCAATCAATAGAAAAAGAGGGAATCCTCCCTAACTCATTTTATGAGGCGAACATCATCCTGATACCAAAGCCTGGCAGAGACACAACAAAAAAAGAGAATTTTAGACCAATATCCCTGATGAACATCGATGCAAAAATCCTAAATAAAATACTGGCAAACTGGATTCAGCAGCACATCAAAAAGCTTATCCACCATGATCAAGTGGGCTTCATCCCTGGGATGCAAGGCTGGTTCAACATTCGCAAATCAATAAACGTAATCCAGCATATAAACAGAACCAAAGACAAGAACCACATGATTATCTCAATAGATGCAGAAAAGGCTTTTGACAAAATTCAACAGCTCTTCATGCTAAAAATGCTCAATAAATTCGGTATTGATGGAACATACCTCAAAATAATAAGAGCTATTTATGACAAACTCACAGCCAATATCATACAGAATGGGCAAAAACTGGAAAAATTCCCTTTGAAAACTGGCACAAGACAGGGATGCCCTCTCTCACCACTCCTATTCAACATAGTGTTGGAAGTTCTGGCTAGGGCAATCAGGCAAGAGAAAGAAATCAAGGGGATTCAGTTAGGAAAAGAAGAAGTCAAATTGTCCCTCTTTGCAGATGACATGATTGTATATTTAGAAAATTCCATTGTCTCAGCCCAAAATCTCCTTAAGCTGATAAGCAACTTCAGCAAAGTCTCAGGATACAAAATCAACGTGCAAAAATCACAAGCATTCTTATACACCAGTAACAGACAAACAGAGAGCCAAATCATGAATGAACTTCCATTCACAATTGCTTCAAAGAGAATAAAATACCTAGGAATCCAACTTACAAGGGATGTAAAGGACCTCTTCAAGGAGAAATACAAACCACTGCTCAGTGAAATAAAAGAGGACACAAACAAATGGAAGAACATACCATGCTCATGGATAGGAAGAATCAATATCGTGAACATGGCCATACTGCCCAAGGTTATTTATAGATTCAATGCCATCCCCATCAAGCTACCAATGAGTTTCTTCACAGAATTGGAAAAAACTGCTTTAAAGTTCATATGGAACCAAAAGAGAGCCCGCATCTCCAAGACAATCCTAAGTCAAAAGAACAAAGCTGGAGGCATCACGCTACCTGACTTCAAACTATACTACAAGGCTACAGTAACCAAAACAGCATGGTACTGGTACCAAAACAGAGATATAGATCAATGGAACAGAACAGAGTCCTCAGAAATAATACCACACATCTACAGCCATCTGATCTTTGACAAACCTGAGAGAAACAAGAAATGGGGAAAGGATTCCCTATTTAATAAATGGTGCTGGGAAAATTGGCTAGCCATAAGTAGAAAGCTGAAACTGGATCCTTTCCTTACTCCTTATACGAAAATTAATTCAAGATGGATTAGAGACTTAAATGTTAGACCTAATACCATAAAAACCCTAGAGGAAAACCTAGGTAGTACCATTCAGGACATAGGCATGGGCAAAGACTTCATGTCTAAAACACCAAAAGCAACAGCAGCAAAAGCCAAAATTGACAAATGGGATCTCATTAAACTAAAGAGCTCCTGCACAGCAAAAGAAACTACCATCAGAGTGAACAGGCAACCTACAGAATGGGAGAAAATTTTTGCAATCTACTCATCTGACAAAGGACTCATATCCAGAACCTACAAAGAACTCAAACAAATTTACAAGAAAAAAACAAACAGCCCCATCAAAAAGTGGGCAAAGGATATGAACAGACATTTCTCAAAAGAAGACATTCATACAGCCAAGAGACACATGAAAAAATGCTCATCATCACTGGCCATCAGAGAAATGCAAATCAAAACCACAATGAGGTACCATCTCACACCAGTTAGAATGGCGATCATTAAAAAGTCAGGAAACAACAGGTGCTGGAGAGGATGTGGAGAAATAGGAACACTTTTACACTGTTGTTGGGATTGTAAACTAGTTCATCCATTATGGAAAACAGTATGGCGATTCCTCAAGGATCTAGAACTAGATGTACCATATGACCCAGCCATCCCATTACTGGGTATATACCCAAAGGATTATAAATCATGCTGCTATAAAGACACATGCACATGTATGTTTATTGCGGCACTATTCACAATAGCAAAGACTTGGAATCAACCCAAATGTCCATCAGTGACAGACTGGATTAAGAAAATGTGGCACATATACACCATGGAATACTATGCAGCCATAAAAAAGGATGAGTTTGTGTCCTTTGTAGGGACATGGATGCAGCTGGAAACCATCATTCTCAGCAAACTATCACAAGAACAGAAAACCAAACACCGCATGTTCTCACTCATAGGTGGGAACTGAACAATGAGATCACTTGGACTCGGGAAGGGGAACATCACACACCGGGGCCTATCATGGGAAGAGGGGTGGGGGGAGGGGGGAGGGATTGCATTGGGAGTTATACCTGATGTAAATGACGAGTTGATAGGTGCTGACGAGTTGATAGGTGCAGCACAGCAACATGGCACAAGTATACATATGTAACAAGCCTGCACGTTATGCACATGTACCCTAGAACTTAAAATATAATAATAATTTAAAAAAAAAAGATTTTAGGACTAGCTCTCCAATAGGTTTGTCTGAATATACACATATGGATGGGTTATTGGTTGAAATATAGCATAATTTTTCAAAGTGTGTTTAGACAAAACAAAAACAACCAAAAAGCATACTTTTTTTTTCTAGCCATTTACTGGCAGTGAGACCTTGGACAAAGTCATGGCACATATTAAGAACTCAACAAACAGAGTTGTATTGGTATTATCGTTATTTTACATATATATATACACACACACACACACACACAGACACACACACACATAATGGTGGTGAAAGAACCATGTTGAACAAAAAATATTTATATGCATGATGTCCTAATAACTTTGTTAGGTCTTACACTCACTCAAGCATCAGACTCAGGAGAGAGAGGAACATAACGTATTTTGAAATTAGGTTTATATAAGACTTTCTCTTTATAAGCTACAGATTGTTGATAGGCTAACAATAAGCTTAAACTTGTGTCATTTGAAACTACACACACACACACACACACTTATATATATATAAGTCTGTGCATTCTTATACAATTCTATGCCCAAATTTCATATTCCTATCATCCTTTTCTGTATCAGTAGCTCATTTTCAGAGGTAATGTTATTGGTGCTCTTCACTCTCATGGACAAATTAAGTCCAAATCAACACATACCAGACCTTCCTGAAGCTCTCAGGAGACACTCAACTTCATGATACTTGGTTTCGTGTGAAATTGCCTCATAAAGGCCAGACGGGAAATCAGGACTTGGAATAAGCACGGTTCTCCAGCTCTGCTCCTGCCTTGGCAATTTTGGTGTTTCACAAGAATTGCTGTGTTTTTGATAAGAATGATAAAAAGTCAGATATAAAGGCAAATATCAAGAAGACTTCTGGCTGACAAAAGCAGAATTTGGAGAGAAATGTGAAAATAGTGACTTAGTTCAGCAATAGAGGGAGTATATTTTATACTCTAGTTTTTGTTTTTGTTTTTTGTAAAATCGTGACTTTCTAGCAAATGACATCCTAGAAGATATTTATCAAAGCAGGAAAGCTGTGGAAAAGAGCACCTCGCATTCACTTTAATATTTCGCCTTTTCTTTTGACATTTTCTTGCCTAGAGATCTAATTCCATTAAATATGTACATTTTTTTTTTGGCTGGAAGTCTTCTTCGTGGATCTTTCAGATAAATCTTAAAAGTACATAAGGTCTGTAGAGCAGCTTTTTTTTTAAGTGCAAATGAGACACACAGTAGAATATTGTTTATGAGGGTTTCCAAATTACTTATATTCCTGCAGAAATGTACCTTGAATTCTCCGTGATGATGATAAGGGAAAAGGTAAGATTCCAATATGCCTTCTGTGGAGCACTGTCAAACCGTATTAGTCCTATTTAATATCTGACATGCAGGAATTTACTTTGGCTGATACCCACTTTGATTGGCTTTATTAGACATTGTCAAGGCTGTAACTTTGCCTGATGGACAAGGTACATAGAAGTGTAATCAAGTGTCAAATTAGCAGTGCACTCGGTAATATTCCATTATGCCTTTGCAAAGGGACATAGCTTCACTACTCTGCTTCACCATGACACTTCTCTAGGACTTTGGAGTGAACATGTTTGCTAAATTGGAAGATTACATTCCAACTGTGGTGAACTGGAATGTCTCCTCATAGACTTTCAAGCATATACTCTTGCATCCGTAATTTCTTCTGTTGCTTTTATTTATCATTCCCTATGCTTCCAACTATTTTTTCTGCATTCATATGAAATCAAACTCCCACCATAGGATTCACAAATGTAGGTTTTTGGAATGTCACATTTTATGGTTAGTCCCTGTGGGAAAGGGGCTACAGTTGAGGGGATCCAAAGTTGGAGTTGAGGGTAGGAGTAATCCAGGTTTGGGTTATGCTCTGCAGCAGAACTACCACTTCATTACTACATATCTTGTAGGTGTGATCTTTTCAGCAGGTAAGACCTTCAGTATATTAAGGGAAAACGCAAAGTCATTGAATAAAGTGAATAGGAGCAATGAGAAGCTACAGCAGGGCTGAAATACTCAGGTTAATATGTGACACTACTCAGAGGCTCAGAAATGCAGTGCAGGCTCCAGTCTTCTCCTACAAACCAGCTCAATTGATGGCTGCCGGCTAGGCTGGTAGTCCTATGGGATAGGAGAGGAGACCATAGTTAAGAATAGTTTTTCCTTTGCATTATAAAAGGCAGGAAAAAAGTCTGTGATTATAAGGTTCTCTGCTTCCAAATGATCAATTTAAAAACTATGAGACTAGACATCAGAAAGACAAATATGAGAACCCAGAAGAAAGGAGAAAAGAAAAGGAAATAAAGAAAATCTTTTAGCCCTAAACACAACTAAATCATATCCCCAGTCCACCTTAGACCTCTGGTTTGTTTAAAAAAACTTTGCAAGAGAAGAGTTGATTCTTTTCCCCCCACATATGTCTTATAGCTTTGGGTCATCTCTGGTCATTAGATAATTGTAGTAGCTTTACACAACTAATTTTTCTATTGCCAAAGACAAAGATGTGTTGGAATTTTTGCATGGTGGAGGAGATAGTGGGAATGAAGGGAGAGCGCAAAATATGTTGCCTTTGCAAAATTGTCATCGAAAGGATAGCCAGAACATAAATGATACTGTTTTGGCTTCAAAAGGGTAAGCAGGTGTCTTCAAAGTCCCAAATGAGCTGTGTACAAGCTTGTACAAACAAGCGCAGAATCAGGCCTGTTTGTTATTCACACAAACAGAGTGTAAACCATGTGAATTCCACAGTTCCCAGGATTCAGATGGTGCACAATGGTCCATAATGAGCAGCACCTGTGCTTACCTCAATTACCAGACAGTTCTCAACAGCAGCAGAAAGGGCTCACTAGAATTGTTTTTCAATAATAGATTTAGTTATGTCTTTTATAATTGGATTCAAAAGCTCAAAATTTCATTTTGCAACTTGTTCATAAAATTTGTATGGAAAAAGTCTGGCATTTATTCAAAAGAAATAGTCTATGAAGAAAAAATTGCAAAACAGCCAACCGCTGGTAACTAAGCAGCCAAATTATAGTCCAAGCACTTGGCAAATACACCGTCTTTTTATTATTTCAGTAATTGAATTTCTGTTAAAGCATGGAGCATAATTTAACATGAGGAATTTATTTATAATACAATAGTGTTTCAGTAATAAATGCATTATGATTGTCACTTTTAATGGAGTCTTATGTATTCCCTCTGAGACTGTGTGGAAGACTTTGAGACAGCCACTGCACCAGTGTTGTTTGTAGACAATTGAATTAATTGGAGACATGGTCATTAACTCGACCTGAATACCTCTGACTGCTTCTGTAAATAAGGTTAGAGAGCAAATGGCTAATCTTCGTTGTCATTATAGATTCCTCTTACATTTTCACACTGCCTTGTATATTAAGATCATTTTGCTAAGCAGCTTTTCAGACTCTCCTTATATTTACAGTATTGTCTTGTGTGGCACATAACCATAATTGTATCAGACTTATATTACATTCTCCATATCTTTATAAAGTACGATACTAAAAAAGAACCTATGTTGAATCACAATAAAAACCATCAGACCAATAAATGAATAAGCCACAGTGTATAAACCATCATATTAAAGGAAAGTAAAACCACACCGCAAAAGTTGATTTGGTCTCCTCTTGCAGATCCATGTACAATTTGGAAACACAATTAATACAGGATGGCCTCCCAAAGATGCAATCACTAAAGAAAGAGCCCAGCAAGAAAAGCATTGATTAAAATATCTTTATGTTTCAGTTGATGTCATGCCCTTTCTTGCCCTTCTGTAACAACATTAGTAACATGCAAATCAGAGGAGGTTAGGTTCTTTCTCCTTGTTCATTCTAGAATGGAGTTAAATAAGAACTATTTCAAATACAAATATTAAAAACTTTTAAATATTTGACTTACCATGTTATTTTTGTAGCTTTATCCTGTTATAGGCATGCAAGATATTTAGAGGGGATTTGGAGAAAAAAATCTTCTCCTTTTATGACTCAAATAATTCAAAAAGTGCATATACTGGAAACATCTCTAAAAATGGACTTCCCAGTCATTTTATAATTCAGACATATTATAAAGTACCATTAAAAATGTACAGAATTATGTTGAATAATGAGATATTTACAAGTAGGATACCACAAAGAAGATGAAAAAGAAGGAAGAGGAGGAGCAGAAGGAGGAGGAAGATAAGAAAGAGGAAGGAGGAAAGAAAAGTAATTCTGTGCTTTTTTTTTTCCCTTGACAAGATTGAAATATACTGAATATATCAAAGATATCATTTATACTAGATCTGTATAAATTATCTATACTACTTGAAGAGTAAATCACTTCCTCATTGTTGTACCAAGCCACTGGAAGCCTATCAGTTTTCATGAGTTCCATGGCTAACTGAAAGTGTTGACATTTTCTTTGGATATTAAACGGGTCATGCCCAAAAGAGAAAAATAACTACCATTTCAATTATTTCAGACTTTTTGCCTTTATATATTCTTATTTTAACACTAATCTTTGTGTATATGATGAAAATGTTACATTTGATTCTCATACATATGAATGTACATATGTGTATGCTAGTAATCATGGCTAGAACCCAAATGTGGGTTGTTGTAAACGTTGACTGGCAGCAGTATCATTTTTAATAAATGACTAATGGCCAACATGTGCTGCAAAAGTCATCATTTCTGTCCTTAGCCAGCTAATAGCAACATTATTTTTACATTAATGTTATGCACACCATTTGAAGGATGACACTTCTCCCAATGTTTTTACTTCTTAGCCAGCCATCTCGATTAATGCTGAAATGACTTTACTTTCTTGGTATTAGCCATCTTGGATTTTAACAAACAGGTGTACACACACTTACATATACACTCACTGAAATGCAGACTTGCACACATGCACTCATACATACATACACACACATTCATCCATTCACAAGGCGCAGGTACACATACACATGCACACACATATTATCTCTTATTTAAACACCTTGAATTTAGGCATAGTTATCTGAAATGCGTATTGAAATATAATTTTAGTGAAAGGGAACATTTTGGCATATAATCTTTCTGGAAAATATCTCTCTGCCAGTGTTTTGCCCAAGTTTCTAACTGGCATAGTAGTATGGGACTCACAGAAACTGCACTGGATTTTGAGATGTTGATACCATCAGACTAGAAATTACTCTTATCTCACTAAAAGTACATGTCTCCCATGCTTTGCAAGTGAGAGTATTTTGTTTGTTTGTTTGTTTGTTTTGGACATTTAAACCCCACCCCCCAAGTTGTCAAAGCCTTGTCTACACCATAATCCCTAAGATGTGCATTTGTTTGAATTTAGTTGGTAGGGACTCTGTAGCATTGTGATTTGCTGTTGACAGACTAGAAGGGCATACGATGTAACTTTTAGAATATTCAGATTTCTAGATTTTTCTAATGAAGCGGTTGACCACAAATGTAATTTGCTTAACCCCAGAAGGTATTTTAATTCCCTGTTTTAAATCCATTTTATTCTAAATTCTGCCTTCTTTGAAACTGCTAAATTTCCTAAATTCCTTTTAATAACAAAACCAAACACCCTGACCTTATTACTACCAGCCTGTCACCATCACAGGTCCTGCCAGTTCTTGGTGAAATGCTTAAGTTTGTTTCCATTTCTTTCTATGTCAGCATTTAATAGACTCTGTGTTCATTTGTGACACAGGATTGTCATTCCTCTTGCTATTGATCTAGTTGTAAGCCATACCATTCCACATACAGGAGTCAGTGTTGAGTAAGGCTGCCTGTACTTAGCTATCTTATCACTGGTGGCCATGTACAGACTTCCTCTTGATGTCAAAGGCAAATTGGATACAATATCAAATGAGTTCCCCTAGCATGAGGAAATTGTGGTCCTCTTTTTTTCTCCCATTTTCACTTGGCTTCCTTCAATTTAGCATTGATGAGAAGGAAGACTACTAGCTAGAAGGTAAGATTTTCAGGCAGACTAAAGATCTAGTATTTCCTATGCTGTCATTCAAAATAACAGGCTTATGAACTTCTGTTTAAAATAGCTGGGCTTTTTGACTAGAGGGCTTTTGTGTAGAAGATTTAAGATGTCAGCTTTAAATATGACATTGATAGTCTTTGGCGAAGAATGGGAGTGAATTTTTGTAGAAACTGCCTTTTTTTCTGACTGTTTATTAACAGTCTTTGTGATTTATAGTAAATGCTGGGGAGGGTTTCCAGGCCCATTTATCATGAGAAGGGAGCACCTTCTTGTTCTTAATGTGAGTGTGTCATAATTAGCAATGCATGTGGGCCAGGAGATTTAGTTCTGTCTTTTCTGAAAGTCCTTCAACCTCGTATTTAATCCCAAACTGATTGAGTATTTTTTCTTCTTTGAGGAAATTAATTATGCCACTGGAAAAATCCTCAACTAGAGAGGGAGTTGATAACAGGCACAATGTAGGCTGGGTTAGCTAATGTATCAAAATGACATGATTAGAGTAACTCACATCTTAGACAAATTGGAATAATGGAGTCATCATTCTAATTAAAAACAGGAAGGTCTGTTTGTATGTAGCATTCATTTTCAGTAAGAGCCACACCATTTGTTTTTCATGTTCATGCATGTTTGTACACTCTGCGACCCATCAAAGGCTGTTGCTCCAAATACCAATTACGTTAAAAATATCCATCCAGATACTTTGCATTTTGTCAATGGAACTGAAGCTGAAGAAGGAGTTGGGCACTGTGTCATAAGGCCAGCATCCATAGAAGCAGTTGAAAGGTTACAAATCCATCATCATGCAACCTATTTGCCTGATTATTTTCATCAAATTAACTTATGCTTCAGGATGTTTTTGTGTTCCATAGGCTGGCCTAAGTATTGGCTTCTGTTGATAACCAGTAACACATGGACATTTCACAGTTAAGTATTGTTCTTTACTGGGTGACTTAATTTGCACTTTATTACTATATATTATAAGGCCATTTGAAGTATTTTCTTATAACAAGAAAATTATATACAATTCATCATGCCAGTCACCCTGGGATATGCACAATGACTTTACAGTCTGGTCCCTGCCATCAGGGAATGTACAATTTAGTGGTGCAGGTTAGCAAAATGAAATAAAATCATCTGAGAATAATGAAGTGATAAACTATGATGTGAAACAGGGAGGTATCTATAAGAATTAAAAAGTCATTAGCGATGACCTCATATTATTTGAATTTGAGCTTGAAAGATAAAGATTTAACCAAGCAGAAGAGAGGGGAAAAGTGTCACTGTAGATAGAGCAAACAGGATAAGCAAAGGCATGGAGGCAATGTGGGAGCAGAGAGGAGACAAAAGTTGCATTTGTGTTGTGAATAACAATCAGAAATAAAACTGACACTAAGGTAGGTGCTGATGGAGATCTAGCTCCAAAAACCTTATAGCAAAGAGTGTACATATCTGCCAAAAAGTCACTGTGAATTCTGAAATCAAGAGATCTCATGATACAACATATTGTCACAGAGGGTGAGTACAAAAGAGCAAATCTTTTAGTTCACCAGGGAATGAGGTCAAGGCGACTAAGAAAAGAACATTGGATTTGTGGCCAGGCGCAGTAGCTCACGCCTGTAGTCCCAGCACTTTGGGAGGCCAAGGTGGGTGAATCACGAGGTCAGGAGTTTGAGACCAGCCTCGTCAACATGGTGAAACCCCGTCTCTACTAAAAATACAAAAAATTAGCCAGGCATGGTGGCACACACCTGTGGTCCCAGCTACTCGGGAGGCTGAGGCAGGAGAATCGCTTGAACCCAGGAGGCGGAGGTTGCAGTGAGCCGTGATTGTGCCACTGCACTCCAGCCCAGGCAAGAGTGTGAGACTCCATCTCAGAAAAAAAGAAAAAAAAAAAGAGAAAGAAAGAACATTGGATTTGCAATGATGAGTCGGGAAGAGAAGGGTTGTTGCTGGCAGTTAAGAAGTAGTTTTAGTAGCCAAAAGAGTTTCAAAGCCTAATTACTAGGCCTGAAGAAGTTTCTAGTGGTGAGGAAGTGGAATCAGTAAGTGTTGACTTTGACCACATCTTTAAGACGTTTTCATGACGGAAGACAGTCAGTGACTTTTTCCTGGTTAAGAATGTATGGGCTAGTCTGGGTGACCACCCAGAAGAATTGTCTGTACAGCATCCACTTCTCTTGGCAATATGTTGTGTTGCTGCCTTGTGAGGGTTAGACACAGCAATTTTGCGAGTTATGGTTTTTGCCATTCACTTAGATTTCTAATGATCATGTTTACAATATAATTATGAAGTACGATTCATTCTGTAAGGAAACTATATGACTTTTATTTTGGAAATTGCGTATGTGACTTTGAATGGGCCGACTGCAACAAGGTTTTCCTAGCACACAGTGTTGGTCTCCTTCAGTGTTTTCAACACCAAATTCTTACAACCGGCTTCATTAGGTCACTTGAAGAAAACCTTTTGGATTAATTCTGAGTCTTATTGCTTTATGATATGATTAGAAAGATGAGTTTTGTAGTGGGGTTTGATTGTTCTCATAGCCTCAAACTTGACAGTGTTTAGTCAATGGTCACAGTAGCCTAGTGAATAGGTAATCCTTTGATACCTGTTCTTTCTACCTTCTAGTGTTCTTGTGGCAATCAAATCATGGGAGTTAACTTGCTTGAAAACTATCAAGTGCTCTGCACTTAAAAGTATTCTGATCTTACTGATCTGATGATGATGATATCCTCTTGAAGCCATAGAGTCACAGAGCAATAGGGATGTTAAGTGCCTACCCAAAGGCAGAGGATGTGTCTGTGGACAATACTCCCTGAGATTTATAGAGAAGAATTCTTTATGGCTTTACTCTAGGGTGTATTAAGCACACTAAACATTTTACAGAATATGTGGTTGATAAAGCCTCTGGTCTCAGAAACTTACCTTCTAAATCAAGTGTCTGTGATATATCAGGTAACAGATCAGACATGAAGGGAAGCAGACAATACTGATAAGGAGAATGGCATTGACCAACATCACAAAAGAGATGTAGTCTAAGGAGAGATTGGAAGAGCAATGCCCACTTCCCAAATTGAGCAGCAGGTCTAAGTATACTGAGTAATAGGAAAGAAGACATAAAGCAGGCAAAAAGGCAGAGGCTTATGCTAAGCCACTGTGAGACTATCTTCAGGAAGACCTGTGCCTGTCTAAGCATGCTTTGTACTTTCCTAGGGAATTCAGCCCACCAACTGCCTGGGTTCTCCTGACAAGCAGTTGGGCCCCATCTCTGGGCCAGTTTTTGGAACACAGTAGAGGAGATTCCTCCATGGAAGCAGTTTCTGGGTTTAAGACACTATGTACTTCCCAGTGGAAGTACATAGCCTGCTCCACCTACGATTTGTGACGGATGTGATTCTTTATGGGAAGGTCTTGACCTTGCTATAGACTCCTGGCCCTTTCTGGGTTTCTTGTGAATGCAAGCTGCCACTCAATCATTCATTCTCAGCTTTGCAGAGGCCAGAGCTCACGGGAGTCAGTGTTCACATCCACTTGCTTGCCTTTCTTCTCTCCTTTGCTCCCATTTTTAAAAAATGGGCTTTAAAGGCAAAAGGTACAAAAATACTTGGCTTTATATTATTCTTTTTCCTGCTTGTTTGGCTGTTTGATTGAAACAGCTCTGTCTCATGCCAGAAAAGTCAGTATGATTTTTAAAATTATTTCCATAGAAACCGAAATATCAGTTTATTCTCCCATATACAAATTGCAATGCTTTCAAGACATAATGGTCCATTAGCCAACATCGGCCAGTCTTACTGAGAACATGCTGACATCCTCCATAGTGTCACCTCACCATGTACCATGGTGAGGTTGAATCCAGGTGCCTTTTTTTTCACTCCTTTGAAATTGCATATTGAAGTTAATCTCATAGTATCCTTAAAACTATTTTTCAACTTGATATGGTTTGGTGATGCATCTCAGTATTCTCAGCTGTAAACTGGAAGTAGTAAGAGTATCTAATTTATAGTATTGTGGTGCAGATTAAGAGAAACTGCAGGGAAAGTGCTCAGCAGCCCAGTTCCTGGCATATAATGAACACTAGCACTACCAGGATGAATTATGCCCTGGATCCCCACTATGGCTATGGATATAGCCTGCTATGGCCCTGTGCTTGGGCAGTGTGATTAAAAACGATATAAGGTAGTCAACTTTCTCTGTTGCTAAAGGAGGACAGAATAATTATGAAAAAGTGAAATTCACAGTTTACCTCAAAATTGGGTTTTAGCCTTTAGTTTCAAACCACTTCCTTTTCTCCCAGTGGCTCCCATCTGAGTAGCCCCATGTAGATATAAGCCTTGCCACGCTCTGTATGGTCCCCTGGGAGTTATCTGCATCACCTGTGATTATATTGGAATTGCAGAACTCCGACCTTGCCCCAAGCCTACCTAATTAGAATCTGCAGGTTAATAAGATCTCCAGGTGATTCCTATGCACATTAAATTTGGAGAAGCATGGGTTCGTCAGTTTTCTCACCTAAATTACCTCATCCAGCCCTCTTAAAAACCTATGTGATATATTATCCCCATTTTACAAGTAAGGAAACTGAGACCCTTATGTTAAGTGCCTAGCCTAAGGTCATACAATGATGAAGTATCCAAGGTGACACTCAAAAGCAGATCATCTAACTTCCAACCCTATGCTCTTCCCAGTGTACTAAAACTGACTCTTTAAATGCAGCTGTCTAGATATGTGGCAGTGGATTGAAAATGGGAGACAGGGCACAGGTAGGAAAAGAAGAGGCCAAGTGCCTGAGTCTGGTCAGTCTACAGAAAGGACAACCAAGCCCTGATTAGTTGTGAGTCAAACATGGTGCTGAAAAGCCATTGCCAAAATCACTCATAATTATCTTCTCAGAAAGGAAGTAGGGGTTGAGTAAGTTAGAAAAAATAGGAACTAAAAGGTGGTGATCGAAAAATGTAAAAAGCCAGTCACTTATAGTTATCATAAAAGTTCAAAACAGTCTGCTTGCAGCCTCTCTGGAAGATGTAACCTCTCACTGCACCACTGATGTGGCATTAATCTACTAGCATCTTTACTCAGAGATCTGCTTCACAGCATGTCATTTAGCCCTCTAGCTTCCCTTCCCAGGGTGGGCTTATATGTTTGAACTTCTCTGAAGGGAAACTAAATTTTACAAACAGAAGAAAATCTGTTCAGGTGTAAGAGGGTGCACTCAGAATTTTAATTATTTGGCTCTTGTGTTAGTTACCTATTGCTGCCGTAACAAATTACCTCAAACTTAGTGATTTAAAGCAATACACATTTGTCATCCTAGAGTTCTGGAGGTCAGAAGTCAGATGTGGGTCTCACATGGTTAAAATCAAGGTGTCAGTAATGGCTGCATTCCTTTATGAAGGCTCTAAGGAACAAACTGTTTCCTACTCATGTGAGTTATTGGCAGAATTCAATTCCTTATGGTTATAGGACAGAACTCTCCATTGTCTTGCTGGCTGTTAACTGAGGGCCAGTTCCAGCTTCTAGAGGCTGCCACATTCCTTGACTTTTGGCCTCCTTTGTCCATCTTCAAAAGCCAGCATAGCAGGTCAAGTTTTTCTCACATGGCATCACTCTGGCCTCCTCTTCTGCCTCCCTCTTTCACTCGTAAGGATCCCTGTGATTACATTGGGCCCACTTGGATAATCCAGGATAATCTCCCCATCTCAAGATCCTTAATTTTCACATGTGTGAAATCTCCTTGGCTATATAAGGTAACATATTCACAAGTTCTATGGATCAGGATATGGACATCTTTGGGTCAGTCATTACTCCATCAACCACAGATCACTTCAGTCATTCAGGGCTTTAGCAATGTCATGTATAGTAACTTGTCTGAGAAAATGAATAGGAATGAATAGGTGTGGACCTCCTTATTACTCTTTGCAAATAAATTGAGGAGGCTCTATTTCAAACATCAGGATGAGATAACAGGACAAACATCTTAGTGTATACAAGTTAGGCAAAGATAATCTTTTTCTGAAGTTACATCAGGATGTGGCCCAGATCACAACTGGACCATAATCGACTGTCTGCTCATCAATAGCATCAGAGAATTAGCAGAAAATATATTTAATTATTACTTGCTTGTGATGATATTGGGATATGAATTATTTTATTTTCAAATTGTGCTCGGGGGGCATCCCAAGGAGGTGGGGAAGCTGCTGGGGACATAGGCTCCCTCCACTCTCCACATCCCTTGTTTCTTGTTTCCACTACAGCAATTCTGCTTTTATCGGTTTTATATATTATTCTTCTGTGTACACTTTCTATTGCTTTCTATTTCTGCATACACTATTTGTTGCAGAAATGGGCTAAGTGGATTTTCAGGGGGCAGGGGAGATGGGGGAAAGATTTCAAAACTGCTGACACAGACAAAATGGATTCTTCCCACTCTCTGGCTAGAATAGGTTCAGGGTTCAGAGCATTTGCCTCTGGTGGCCTAATGTGATGAGGCAGGCATAGTGCTCCAGTTCTGGAACCCAGAATTCAGAGACAAAAATGAGGGAGGAAGGGAGATAAGATCAGCTGCGGATGTTGATTCCTTTGCCTGAAGTTCATCTCATTACAGCTTATGATGAAATCAAATATGAAACCGTTCTAAATTATCTAGTAGACAGACATTTGATCCCAGTAAAACCAGAACACAGTCAAGTTGATGAAATTCATACAAGTCTTAACTGAAGAGGAGAGTTTCATATAGGACTCTCCCATTAAACATCTCATGCTCCATGTCTTTGGCAAGTTCTGGGCCTTGTGAAATGTGTTGCCAAGATCAATACCCTGTGGACTTGCTTATAGAATCCTCCCATGTACATTTCCTATACATAGTCTGGATGCCCACACAGCTTGATGGAGCAGAATGACCAATTCATCATCTCTGTTTATCTGCAGAGAAAGGGATTTACAGTTAAATTAGAATTAGACTCAAACAGCACTGGTTCTGGTGTTTGGCTTTCTGGAGGCTGTTAATCTGAATTAGTAAAAAGTCTGACTTATAAAATAGCCTTACAGAAGTGCAGTTTTAATCCTGTAAGGTTTATAAAATAACCCTGTGACTGATAAAGTATTGTAGAGAGCAGGACATTCCTAGACTTGCCTTAAGGAGCAGATTGGATTGCACAAATGTCTCTTTACATGTTTTCTCATGAAGTCCATAAACAGCCTCACTTAAAATCCCCAATACACATTAGGTTCATAAGGATTATAATCTTTGAGTTGGAAGACACCTTAAATTTTGTGGGTAGTGGGGCCAGTGGTGCAAGCGGTAAAGGAATTTACCGATACAGTTATAGGTAAAGAAAGGAAGATTTATTAAAGTATGAAAATGTGTTGCAAGGTTGCAACATCAGAGAAGGGGCTGTCTGCAAAGAGACAGGGGCTGGAGGGAAGTTTTATAGGGTTGTGCTGGAGGGGGCTATGTACAGAAGAGGTCATTTTGCCCAAGAAGCAGGGTCATTGTACCTGTGGAATGAGGTCATTGTTTGGGATTAGCCATCTCTCAGAACAACTGTTCATTGTTCTTCCCCACCTGGGCCCTCCCACACCTGGGGCCCCTTCCTCATTGTTGCTTACTTATCAGGACTCCATATTAAAGATCATCCAACCCCACTTCAGACCCACAATAAGGATTCTTCTTCCACATTCTTTATAGCCGCTGGCTATCTGCTCACCTAAAGTGCAGGGTTCACTGGCATGCAAGGTAGTGCATTCTTTCTGTGGTCAGCTGTAAGTTTTTAAAAGTATTTCCTGATGTTGAGGTAAAATCTTCCTGACTAGATCTCCAACTCATTGGTTTTGTATTTACCGTGGAAGTTCAGAACAAGCCCACTCTTTCCCTGCTGCCAGGGCAGACCTGCACATTGTTTGAAAATTTTCAGCTATATGTGCCCCTCCCCCCATCCCCAACCCAGAGTCTTATTCAGGCAGAATAGTAGGTTTCTTCAATGTGGCCTTTGGCCTCATCATCTTTTCTGCATCTATTCATTAATTATGGTGCTACACATTAATCCCTTTATTGCAGAAGAGTCTGGGTGGTGTAAGCATAGAAAGACTATCACATATAGAGTCTAGCATGCCCGGACTATCTCTTAAAGCCCATCTTTTCCCCCTGGCACTCTCAAGCTTTCTACCAGGGCCAACCCTGTCTGGAGAAGGCATCTTAAACGCCTCCCCAGCGTCTCTCCTACTGGCCTACCCTTTGATCACCTTCCCCAGCTTTGGATTCCCCTGCTAGGGTCACTGACTTGCTAAGCCATCTTCTCTGCCCCCAGTCTGGCCTACGACCATGAAGACCTAACAAATGGGTTTGGGATTAAAATGAAGCTTAGTTCTACTTGGTAAAGATGGCTCACTCTGATGAATAAGATAGCAAAATCTGATCTTTGAAAAGGTTGAGCAGTTGACTTTGAAGTCATTACAAATGTGGGTCCTTTGAGAAGTTTTATTGCATTGTAGTGAAGTTACTGAGTACACTTTTAATATTTACAGACTATAGAGTGGATGGTTTAATATAGCAAATGTTAATTATTTTTAGTATCAGACATTATGTTTGTTGTAACCACTAGCATTCTTTTTGAAAGCAGTTTATTGAAATATGAAAGTAAATGATGTGTGAAAAATAACATTAATACAGTCTTAGTGAATGAAGAATATATAAACTGTGCATTAGTTTTTCATCTCCTAGGCAGAATCAAGTATTACATGGGCTAGCTTTACTCATAGCCACTTTAATATACATCTGGAAAATAAATTAGTAATGTATGAAAATAAATGTAGCAGAAGTGGAAATTTTACTAGCTGAACAGCTAACAGATTTCAGTGAAGAACTGAAAGTGACATATTACGATGCTTTGCCAACTTGAAAGTTCCATGGTATATTCCAGACAAGAATGTGACCTTAGGCCAACTATTCATATATTGATGTTTGTCCTGCTTTTAAAGACAATGTTTCAGTTTTGTACTCACTTTTTGTCCCCACTTTTTGTCCCTGGGAGCAGTCCCAACTGGGCGCAAGGTAGGCCCACAGGAAATGAGGCCCAGACTCAGATGTAGAGCTTACATTCTTTAGCAGACTGGCTGCATCTACAGTCTCCAGCAAGCCCATGAGCAGAAGATGGAGAGTAGAGGCACTGGAAAGGTGCTGGTGAGAGCAGTCTTGCCTCCATTTAAGCAACCGTTATTCCTTTCCACAAATGCTGGTTCTCCATTTCCAACTGTGCAACTTCCCAGAGAAAGCAATTTCTTTTCACTAACACACTGAAGTCCTTCACCCCTAGTTTGAGTTTTCATGGTGTCCTCCCTGAATTAAAGTCCACCCTCCTTCTTATCCCCACATCTGTATGTCTAAGTATAAAAAGCTGATGTACTTCTTCTTGTTCTTCCTATACTAATTTTCTCTAAGTGTTCATTGCCAAAATTGACTGTGCGTGGGGTCCCACCTGAGAACGCAGAAACAGATTTAGCTACAAAAATTCTTAGGATACATAATTTCACGTATCATTTCATTGGGTCTCAGTCAAGGTTGCCCTTATGTTTAAAACAATTTTAATTTCATGTATTTATTTATATCTACTTACAAGTATTGTCAAATTTTCATATATGGTTTCTATTCACATCCATAATTTCTTACAATTCTGAAATTCAACAAATTCTGAGAACCAATATTTTTTTCTAACCTCGAGACAAACTCATTTGATGATAAAACCTGACCTAAACTGCTGTAAAGATATTTATTTAAAACATTTATGTATTCCTCTTACTGTGAATGTTACTGCAGCAATAGTAACAAGTTTTATTAAGGGGTGCTTATCCAGATCCCATTGAGACTATTATATATGGTATATTCAGCATATTACTTTTTAAAATTAGAAACATCTGAATGCTAAAATACATCTGTTCTCAGAAGGGCTTTAGATAAGAAAGATACATACAAAACACACACACACGCGCGCACACACACACACACACGTTTTTCTACTAAATCCATGAAACTTTGATTTAGCTGAGGAATAAGTTGATTTTGGTAGATAAATCACCTGTACTTCATGTGTATCACCTTAATGTGTTTGGTTTTGAGGAAGTAATCCCAGGGATTTTTTGTTTCCTACAGAAGTTGCTAAAAAAATATCTAGTAAGTGGAACTCTATCCAGAAATATTCCAAAATCAACCTAGAGTCTATTTTAGCTTAGTAATAGCAGGATGACCAGCTTCTTATTAAAATAAATGAGTGCATAAATGTGAAATGATACTAGAAAACAGCCTTTTCACTTGAGAATCACAAATGTGGATACAAATCAGATTTTATCCCTCAATCCACCACCCAGTATTCTCAGTGTTGCAAATGCTCTGTGTTATATTTAAAACTTCACTTGGGAGGAATTGAGGCCAAATTAGCCTAATCTCTGGATTAGTCTCACTTAGATTTCTGTTCTCTCAATCTTTATTTAGTAACCAAAGACAAAAACAATTGATTAGATTTAAAGATAACTTTGCATAAATAGGGTATTATTACTGACACTAAAGAGAGATCTACAAAAGAATACAGAGAAATAAGAACCCTGTTATATAGGTCTCCTCCCTTTCCCCCTACTGCTGGGGGAAGACACACGGTTCTCAGGAGATACAGTAGTCTCCTTATTTCTTGTACTTTCCCTAATCTCTTGATGTACTTGACAGAGGAATGTACTTGTAGTTCGCATTTACTTAGCAGATAGCAGTTTAAAATGAGCTTTCACTATATGAAAGAAAATGTCTACCTGGGAGATTAAAGGGCCAGTCTTTAAGGACACATGGCACAGGAAGTGGAAAGGCTCTCTGCACTGAGTAGTGACTGATGAGGAGCCCTCGCTGGCTTTGAAGGGATCCTGTTCCTTCCCAAGCAGCAACTCAGTATGGCTCCAGCTCAGCGAGTTGTAATGTTGGAGAAGAGGCTGTAGTGAGGGCATGGGGTGGAGGCATGAACTCGTTTGGGTTCAGGCAATGAATAAATGTCTGTGCTCCTTGAGTTGGGGGCTGGGGAACCCTTGCGGATCCTCTTTGTCACATTTAAACATGGGGTCACAGGACCAGGTGATCTCCAGGACCAGACTGGGCTCTCTTGACTGAGCTGCTGCTTCAGATTTGGGGAATGTGAGGGAGAGAGCAAGTCAAGTTGCTGCTGCATGCAAGGGGCTGTGAAGGCCCAGTAGATGGCAAACAGACAAACAGGCCCTGAGCACCCCCCTCCCCATGAGCTAAACTGATCTCCAAAGAGGGGTTAGGCTGAAGAGACAGAGGGAGATTAGAACCTTCCCCCAAATTTAGAGACCCATTTCTGAGAGAAAGGAAAATTCAGTCCAAAGCGACAATGAGAAAAAGAAAGGTGATGGCATACCCCAGTGTGCCCAGATGCAGCTGAGGCTGGTTTGTTATAGGACACAGAGAGCAAACGATTGGTAAGGAGGAGTATTGATTATCAATAAAGGCAGAGTAGCAAATGGTGTCACTTTCCAAATGCTTTGCTTGGTCAGCTTTACAAACTTAAAATCAATCATTACAGCTGATTGGTCTCTTATGATCACACCTCCTTGTAAGAGTTACAAGGAGGTTATAAAACTTATGGTGGAGGAGGCCTAGGAGTGTGTTGTCACATTCCCTTATTCATACACCCAATAGACAGAAATTGAGGACCAACTCTAGTCACTTTGAGGCTGAGCACCAGGCCCTCAGCAATGGATACGCTCAGCACAACTAGTGTCCTTTGGGGCAGCTGGGGGGCCAGGGTGCTAGGTGCTAGTCTTGGCTCTCCAACTAGCTGGGAGGCAGAGACCAGCTCCACCCTCTTTCTGAACCTCAGTTTCCTCTAATTAAAATGATAACTGAACTCACTCCTTCTTGGTAATAGAACTATATACCATATGTTTCACTAAGATCAGAGCCTCTTGATGAACCTGTGGGGTATTGAACAAGGGGGCAACAAAAAATGAAAAATTATCTTAACTGAAAAAAAAGGGACAGTTCAACATCTAAGGCACTACATCTATATCCGCATCCAGAAGGCATGCAAACTTGGCTTAAGGTTTTTATGTTGAGTGAGGGTGGCAAGGTTTTCTGGAAGACAAGGCAGTGTGATGGAAAGCCAAGGAACTTGGATACACATAGGCCTGGTTCTCTTCAAACTTTTCAACTTGGGCCAGTCACTGGACCTCCTCAGCCTCACATTTCCTATCTGTAAAATGGGGATGGTAAACCCCACTCTGCCGGTATTTCATGGATCATAGGCCCTTCTGCTGAACTGGGCTGTTTTCCATCTGATTTGAGAGTAAATGAGGCAATGAATTATGTTGTTTTTCTTTCAGCCCACCCTTGGCCACTCCCCAGCCCCCACCTGCAGTGCAAACCAGTGGGGGTTCTGGCAGCTCCAGTGAATCGGAGAGCAGCTCTGAGTCAGATTCAGACACTGAAAGTAGCACCACTGACAGCGAATCTAATGAGGCACCTCGTGTGGCCACTCCAGAGGTGAGTAAAGGTGCCAGAGACCTAACCATGATCTGCCTGTCCTGGAGGCAGCACCCTCAACACACACACACACACACACACACACACACACACAGTCACACTTTCAGCACAATAATTAATTCAGCACAATAACCACTTCAGAAAAGTATCCAGATATTTAACAGCATTTTTTAAAAACATATATTCACATAGTCCTAACATGCATACATGTTTTGCTGTGTGACTGATTTGCTGTGTGACTCACTTAGCTACTCTTAGCATAGTAAAACTAGCATAGTAATGAATAGACTAGCAGCTTGTCTTCTGAGAGAACCCATGAAGCCAGTCAAGATCCAATTCTGGCCTTGGGGACACTAACCCTTACTATCTAAAGTGATTAAAGTGTGAATTGCCACTTGGCAAGTAAGACCCAAGAAGTATGGCTTTCCTTAAAGGTAAAATGATTATTTAAATGTTATATGTTCTTTATTTTAATATGCATCCTTCAAGTGTGTTTGATAATAATTCACCAAGACATTTAACACAGCTCCATGAAATACTAAAATAATAATTTTGAAATAAAAGAATTTGCTTCACATCCTCTCTGAGTCCAGGATAGCTACTCAATTTCCCTGAGCCTGCATTTGGTTACAGCAAGTAAATTCCACCCTCAACCCCCGGATCTCCATACACTTGTTTTTCAATAATCAGAAAAGAAAAATAGGAGACAATAATAAATTACTGCTATTAATAATAGAAATCCCTGTTGAACATGGACCATGCATGTGCCAGGTACTGTGCTGAGCTCTTGACTTGCATTGTCTCATATCATCCTCATGACAACCTTACAGAGTACTTATTATTATCTTTGTTTTATAGATGAGAGAATAAAGTTCTAGGAGGTTAAAAAGAACTTTCCCAAGATCTCACAGATAGACAGTGGTAGAGCCAGGACTGAAAACCCCAGTCTATGTGTATCCAGAGCTGATGTTCTCAACCCGAGAACTCTGCTGCCCACAGTGGCAGCCGATACAACTTCCTCAACCCTTGCCTGCCATTGTCTTGTGCAGGTTGCTATCACAACTACTCAAGTGTTTTTAATTCTGTCACCCTCTATTGGCTGGTACCATAAGCCTCAGCTGATGGCTTTCAAAAGAAGAGCTCTTGTAATAAAAATGATGACTCTTTTTTCAGCTGGCAGAACTCAGAGTTAGGAATCAAGGACCCGAATAGTACACATCATTGCCATGGTTTAGTGGATGCTAATGTCTGCATGCATGTCCCTATAAATTGGTTATTGCCCATACACCAAAGAAAGCTCAGTGGTTTCTATTTTTTGGAAGTAAACTCTTTTTGTCCTTCAGTAAAAATACAAAAGGCCTAATCTGTTTGCAGGGAATGACAGCATCACATAGAAGGCACTGGCACTCTGGCAGCTGGAAAGCGTTTCCTTTTGAATTATACCTGAGGTGCGCTTATGTTCCTTTCAGGATCGGAGACTATTACCTCTGCCTCCTGGTGAGAGGTTGACTGATGATTCCCACAAAGGATTTTGGAAATAGGTTTCCCTCATGGGCATCCCTGCCAACCCACTAGAACATCTCTCTGTGAATAATTCTTTTCTTTCTGGCCAAAGTAGAGAATATTTTCAGAGAAGGAGTAGAAATGAGTTTAAATAACTAGACTGCAGCTGGTTTGTATCTGGCTATTTAGGTCATTTGAATATTATGGATAGTGGGTGTGTGCAGGTGTGTGTTTATGAGTGTGTGTATTTGTATATGTGTGAACAGTCACTTGACATCCAAGGCTTTTAGTAGTAGTCTCTGTACTGAGGGTTCTCTTGAATCCTTCCCAAGTGTAAAAATCATTCTTGCTGCTGTTTCTCAATCTGCAGCCTGAACCACCCTCAACCAACAAGTGGCAACTGGATAAATGGCTTAACAAAGTGACATCCCAGAACAAGTCTTTTATTTGTAGCCAAAATGAAACACCCATGGAGACTATTTCTTTGCCTCCTCCAATCATCCAACCAATGGAAGTCCAGATGAAAGTGAAGACGAATGCCAGTCAGGTCCCAGCTGAACCCAAAGAAAGGCCTCTCCTCAGCCTCGTTAGGGAGAAAGTCCGTCCACGGCCCACTCAGAAAATTCCAGAAACAAAGGCTTTGAAGCATAAGTTGTCAACAACTAGTGAGACAGTGGCTCAAAGGACAATTGGGAAAAAACAGCCCAAAAAGGTTGAGAAGAACACCAGCATTGACGAGTTTACCTGGCCCAAACCAAACATTACCAGCAGCACTCCCAAAGAAAAAGAAAGCATGGAGCTTCCTGACCCACCAAGAGGCCGCAGCAAAGCCACTGCCCACAAACCAGCCCCTAGGAAAGAACCAAGACCTAACATCCCCTTGGCTACCGAGAAGAAGAAGTACCGAGGGCCTGGCAAGATTGTGCCAAAGTCTCGGGAATTCATTGAAACAGATTCATCTACATCTGACTCCAACACAGATCAGGAAGAGACCCTGCAAATCAAAGTCCTGCCTCCATGCATTATTTCTGGAGGTAATACTGCCAAATCCAAGGAAATCTGTGGTGCTAGTCTGACCCTCAGCACCTTAATGAGTAGCAGTGGCAGCAACAACAACTTATCCATCAGTAATGAAGAGCCAACATTTTCACCCATTCCTGTCATGCAAACTGAAATGCTGTCCCCTCTGCGAGATCATGAGAACCTGAAAAACCTCTGGGTGAAGATTGACCTTGACTTACTCTCTAGAGTACCTGGCCACAACTCACTCCATGCAGCATCTGCCAAGCCAGACCACAAGGAGACTGCCACAAAACCCAAGCGTCAGACAGCTGTCACAGCTGTGGAGAAACCAGCCCCTAAGGGCAAGCGTAAGCACAAGGTAAGCGGTCCAAAGTAGCCTGCCAAGTGCTTGTGAGCAGTGTCTGTTTGTTGTCTAACTTGATCTTGAGCCTCATTTTCAAGGAAGCCAACGGCAGTGCATTGCAGATTTTGGTAAAGGTGATGATGCTTTCTGTGAGAAATGCAGTATTTGACATGACTAGAGAGGAAAAACTAGGAATGATCTGTAGCCAGTGGCAAGAGTGTCCATTATGGCATATGAGGACTTATGATGCATAGGAAAGAAAAATACGCAAGTACTCTCAATGTCCAAATGCATCTTCTGGGGCTTCTTCATTCCTCTGGACAAACATTAGCATCTCCACAGCCTAGTTATACTCTGAGCCTCCTGAGTCCTACCAACCACATGTTCTGCCCAGCCTGCTGGGATCACTGACCTATGTGGTAGGCTTGACTTGGGAAAATCTTACCTGCAGGAGGTTAAAACTGAATTCCAAGGCTATAAAGTATACTCATAAGGTGAAATCCAGAGTGGCCCTTTTCATTTGAACTACGTCTAGAGAAATGGTTTGGTATCCAATATGCTCATTCTGTTGTATCTCCACATCTCAGGGTAGGATTTTTTTAGAGTGATGTTATCTCATGATGATATTCAGGTAATCTTATTTCTGTCCCAGTGCTGTCACAGTGACTAGAAAGGAGGTTCTCAGTCCTTTCTTCATTTATTCTGTCCCTTTCCAGGAAAGACTTAAGATTCCTCATTGAGCTGCAGCCCCCACAGTGGCCAGGCCATCCTACTGGCTAGGATGCTGCAAGAATGATTGCAGTTATCATTCAGATTGACTTTACAAGTTCCAAAACAGAGGGTATTCTCTCTGAGTTGCATACCAACATACCTAATGAGAGTACAGTTTGAGCATCCCAAATCTGAAAATCCAAAATCCAAAATGCTCCAAATCTGAAACATTTTGAGCACTGACATGACACTCAGGAGAAATAAATGTTCATTGGAGCATTTTCAGATTTTGGATTTTTGAATTTGAGATGCTCAACTGGTAAGTTTAATGCAAATATTCCAAAATTCAAAAATATTCAAAATCTGAAACACTTCTGGTCCCAACTATTCTGGATAATGGCTACTCAACCTATATTCCAAAATAGGGACCAAGAAGTCAAAGACCTTTGCCCTACCACTGATTCTCCACACTTAGTGATGATGACAGTATAACCACAGCTGACAATGTACCTTCAAAACAGCACATGCAAAAGTCCAAAGGTGTGCTTTGAATGTGGTTCATTTCCTTGCACGGTGCTCATTGTGTAAGCAGTCTTTACATGTCAGCCGTGATCCCCATGCTGCTTGGACGGGATTTATGTTACATTCAAGTTACAATATTAGTTTCCAAACTACACATTTGTGGGGGCATTGTTGATGGGAGAAGTGTCCAAAATTTAATAGATTCTCTTTACTTTTGTCGTGAGATTCTCATGCCACTCAGTCTTTACACAGAGGTTCAGATCACACAGTTCCACTCTCCCAAATGCCAACTTCTTGGTAGGACTAGGCTAGGCAAGTTGATTGCTTTTCTGTCTGATCAAAGGTGCACATTTAACTCTCCTACCTAATCTAAAAGTTAAAATAAAAGCGAACTATGTATGTTGCTCATGTTTTTAGTGTATAAAATATGGTTGTCTGAATGGTGCCATGCATTTCAAGCTCTGTGTATTTTTTCCTTGTTAAAGCCAACAGAAGTTGCAGAGAAGATCCCTGAGAAGAAGCAGCGCCTGGAGGAGGCCACAACTATCTGCTTGCTCCCCCCTTGCATCTCACCAGCCCCACCCCACAAGCCTCCCAACACTAGAGAGTGAGTTTGCCCTGTCTCTGTATGATGGCTTGGTATGATTGTTCAGACTCCTAAGAAATCCTGATTGAACCTGTTTGGGGGATCCTGCCCCAGAATACTTTAAGGTAAAAAACAGGAGTCTCTCAGTCAAGGCCTGACAGCTGTCCCTGGCCACTGGTCTAACAAAGGTGTGATGAGGGGTGGAACATAGGCTGCCAGAATTGGGGTGACTCCATGAGCTTTTAGCAACATTTCTTTACTGTAATTCAGATTTATCACTAAAATTAGTCAAAATGAACTTTTAGCACTCAGTGAAGGGTAAAAGAAGTAAATAAATTAACAAGAAGCGTCAAGAGAAGCCCTATCACTTTCACCAGATCACTTGCTTCTACCCAACGTTCAGTTCTGATGGTGATTAGCCAATTTCCCTGGAAAAGCAACTCCTTGATCTTGACAGAATGAGGCAGCTGCTTCCTCTTTGATGTCATTACTTAACATTGATATGAATCTTGAGGACCAGGAGCTATGTCCGGAATTCCACAGAAGCCAAGGGAATGAAAACATAAAATGCCGGCTTTTCCTGACACAGAGCCGTCCCAGGACGAGGGCCACTCCCAGACAGCTCATCTCTCTGGCCTCCCCAAACATGTCATTCCAAGGAGCTGGCACCCCTTTTTTCTTCTCTCTCTGTGTGGAAGGTTCCAGAGTCCATCAGGAGGCCTCCTGGCACCTCCTCACTCAAACAGCTTGAGTCTTCTCCAGAGAAGTCCTGCCTTCTGTTTCTGCCAAGCATTGTGACCAAGTTATTTCTGTCTTATAAATATCACTTAACTAACAATCATGTCAGCTACTTGAACCATTCTGTCTGAGTAATTATTGCCATAAATTCATTCAACGTTAGAGATTACTTCCATCAAAGCCCAGATTTGGAGCTTATTAGCAGCCCAGAGCAGAGAGGCAATCTGGCTAACTGCTGCTAACAATTGATTTCACAGATTACAGTTTATCATCAGTGATATGGCATCAATCTGCTACAGATAAGATGTCGGAAATAAGTTATCAGCTTACATTTGTCTGGATCTTTGTTGTTTTGAGATGAAAGAAAAGAAAAGGTCAATTACCGCTAGATCTGGTTTAACTAATAAGATTTGGGTCCTGGGCTGCTCTCTCCCTGAGGATCAGTAGTTATTGGTGAGGTGCGTCTGTATTCTCTGATATAACTTTGCTCTGAAACATCCCTTCACGTACATACTTGAAGTTCTCAGAACTAGAGACCCTTCCAGTGGAGCAACCTGACCCCTTCACCTCAGGGTGGACCAGGCATGTGAGGAGACATGCTCCCCTGATGGTCAGGCATGGTCATTCCAGAGCCCTCCTCCACTGTTTGCAAGGAAGAAGTACTAAAATGGCATAGCTGTGGTGGCATTGCTTCCTCAGTTTCCAGGCTTGGACCAATTTGGGCCATCCAGCCTTGCCACAACCTTCAGTCCCCACAGATACATTCTCTAGGTGACCCAGTGGCCTGTCACTTTCCCCATCTTATAAAAGAGAGATGACCAAGTATTACATAAAGATCTAGTCATTTGAGTTGGTTCTTACCAAATGTCATGCTCAGGGTTGGGGTCCAGCCCCAGCTGAGGTCTGAGGCGAGTGTGTGGATGTGGGGCAGGGAGCTGGAAGAACACTCAAAGAGACAGCAGGTAAATGAGACATAGCTTTATTCAGCAGCTCCTTCACAGGGTGAGTGTTACATTTATACATTACACAAACAATAGTGGCAGAGAGCCAGGTGGTGAGCTTCTCTATGTTACGTCTTCATGGCTATGATTATATAAGACGTGGGACTGTGTGCTTGTGCCCCAATCCACTGAGTCATCTAGGCTGTTTACTTCAGCCTATGCCTGCTGCCCTATGCCTGCTTGACTGTAGCACAGCCATGTTCCTTACACCAAATGGTGTCTTTAATCCACTATCTTTACAATGTCTCTGCTTTTCTAGTAGGTAGGAAAGCAGTGTTTCCCTTGTAGCATTTATCGTTCAGAAAGAGCCTCAATCAGTTTCTTATGCCCATCAAACAGATGAGTTTTCTCTGGAAAACTTTCTGGAGTTGAGGAAGAATAAAGCAATGACTGACCTCTTAGCAGTCTCCTCCTGGGAATCCTCTTCTCAAGCTTTGCTCCTTTGT
The DNA here is from genome assembly GCF_047675955.1 of Chlorocebus sabaeus. NCBI lineage: Eukaryota > Metazoa > Chordata > Mammalia > Primates > Cercopithecidae > Chlorocebus > Chlorocebus sabaeus. The sequence continues at coordinate 7,001,484 of NC_132933.1, read as the reverse complement.
GCCTTATTAACCTTTCAAACAAAATGGGAGACAACATTCACTTTTCTAAATGACTATTCTAAACCTAACAAAGATTCCACACCAGACTATGACAGCTATAGTTCTCCATACTTCAACAGAAGGACTCTCCTGGACCTCCCCTTCTTTTTTAGAGCTGGTACCTTCAGCAGACCCTCTAAGAATTGAGTGCAGGTGGTGATGCTCTTCTTTTCTCTACTGTTCTCCTCTGGCCTATTGGAAGAGGTACCCAAAGACGTAAAAGCTGTTTTTGTAATTGGAAGTCGTAACAATGACTGAGTGGTCTCTAGAAAATGCTCCCTGGGTGTCTTTCACCAAAGAAGTCTTTAAAGACCCCATGGTTCCAGATCATGACCAGGCAGATGTAAAAGGGCCAGGTCACGGGTGCTCACTGTACAGAATGCAATGAATCCCCACTGGTTGGTTTAGTGGCAGACAGGCAGGCATTGCATGACTGTAGTTGCCAATGGCAAAGTAACTGCCTCTCAGAAGTAGCTCTTTCCCTTGCAGCCCCCAGTTTCTTCTCAGGCAGCTCAAGTAGTGGGGGAGTAGTTACAGCTAATGAGCCACCATTCACCTCCTGTAGATGCCACAGCCATGCTTGACATCCACACATATAAATTCTCAAAGGCTTGGTGCCTTTGTAATTATTACACTTAATGTGATCTGCTATTTGTGGAGCTTCCTCATGGACAAGAATCTTGATCCATATATTCACCATCATTTTAATCAGGCATCACTAGTATTTTAAAATGGTTATACATGTCAAAGCAATTTTTAAAATCCATTGGAAAGTATTTTTAATTAATTTTAATCAATTGAGGTAATGACAGAAACAGTTGTGTTTTTTCAGTTTCACTACACAACAAAAATTAACATAGGGCCACATTTATGAAACAAAAGATGGAGAAGATGACACATATTACAACTGGCAAATTTGTGCAACACAGTGGAAGTGGGCCAAAGAGTCTGCATTGACTTCTATTTCAGGGAATCAGACCACTTGAATGCTTGTTCATCTTTGATTTGTTGTTTTGAGATATTGTAAATCTATATTTCTAGACACTGACTGAAACTGACCAAGAGGAAAACATAAATTCTTGTTGACTTAATTTGCTATTGAAAATGTAGTCAATAATCATGAAAAGTAAATAGCTGCACAGTGCAATATTAGTTGTCTAAGAAAAGATTAAAATTCAAGTAATCTTCATTGATTAGTCTAAGACAGTAACTAAAATGAAAATCCATGACCCAATTACCATGTTAAGCAGCTAGCATAAGGTTTCACTTGTTCTGTTTTATTTGAAGTCTCAGACTATTTGATGGTGCCCATTTAATGGGCAGATAAATCAGTTTGAAAGCACGGGAGTACTTTTAAAATTGCAGATGTCTAATGTGAATATGACGAGATAATATTTTTAAATGGAGTTTTGTAAAGTGGAGTACATCAGTACTTCAGTATAACAATTTAAGGTCAGAGGCTCATTATGCTTGGCGTTGGAGTAGAACATTCTGTATATACAATTTGCATTGTATGTCACAAAACTATTTAGTGCATTATTTATTTCTAAGTAATGCATAAGCATAATATTTCTTAAGACAATATTCTTCCACTGATTGTTTATTGTGCCATTTATTGCATGATTGTGCAGTTAAGTCCTAGGGCAAAATAAGTAGGAACCATCCTGGAAAATGATGGGATTAAAGTCTTCATTGTATTTTCCATAAAAATCTAATTAACAGTAATCTTGAAAAGTTGAAAATATCCTACTGTAGCACACTCCATTAGACATTTACATTTTTCATGGAGTTCTGCTGCAAAGACATGAATTTATTCTTGGATACATATGTATACATATATCTATATTTATATAGAGAGATATCTGTATTTATATAGATATCTATATCCATGTCTATATGCATTTTTATATATACTCTTCACCATAGATAGAGGGATAGCAATTAAAATATGACTTCAGCTGACAGTACTAGCATCATGGGGAAAATCAGAATAAAGAAAGAGAAGACTTTATGACACCCTACACTTCTTGTTTTCCACAGAAATAATTCATCCAGGAGAGCAAATAGAAGAAAGGAAGAGAAACTATTTCCTCCTCCACTTTCCCCACTGCCAGAGGACCCTCCACGCCGCAGAAATGTCAGTGGCAATAATGGTCCCTTTAGTCAAGACAAAAGCATCTCTGTGACTGGACAAATCACATCTACCAAACCTAAGAGAACTGAAGGCAAATTCTGTGCTACTTTCAAAGGGATATCGGTAAATGTAAGCATCTTGGAAGAAATACTGTAATTGTCGGATAGAAACAAGTTAACTCAGCTCATCTAACTTGATCATTTGGGGATGTTGCAGGAGGAAGGGAGGAAGATGCAGAGAAAAAGTATGAGAGGCCTGTGTATACAAACACACAAACTCTCCATTATTTCTCTTTGTATAGTGCCTAGTATATTGTCACAAATAATTAGGTATTATAAATGCTACAGATGTTATTATGACACTGATAATGCTTAAAAGAATCTGCAAAGTCATTTCCACAAAGGCTAAAATCTACTGGGTAAACATGATAAATATATTAATATTTGCTCCTAGAAATACATCATCCTTCTTAGGGAAATCATTAGGCTTCTCTGATAGCAGTGAGCAACCAGTGCCTCTTCTTGGGCCATTCTTTCTTTCTATTAATGATTTGAAAGCTGGGAGACTTTGTGGTATAATTTTTGCCTTACCCTGTGAGTTAAGACACTTAACTCTCAACTTGCATAGTGTTAACACTGCAACAAATTTGCTCTATGACTCTGGGCCAATCAGGAAACATCTCTGAGATAATAACATGAGTGGATTTGACTAGATGATCTATAAAGCTTCTTCTAGCTCCAAAAACGTTTGCAATTTTGTGCTCGCAGAGTCTTCTCTATTCCATTTAGCCATGAAGTCCTGTTTATTGACTCAACGGGTGAGTAAGTACAGAGAGATGACATTTCTATATAACTTACATGATCATGGCTGAATTCAGCCATTTCCAGTCAGATGTGCCAGGACTGACATAAATGCCACGTGTGGTGGATATAACGTTTCAGGGTTCTTGCCACACATCTTGGCCATAGAGACAAATGACACTGTCTTGGGCTGGCCTGTTTGGTCTAGGCCAATCTGACTGTGGCAGTAGAGACATGGAGCTGGCTTACAAGTTTTTTACGGCTCTGTTTCTTTTAAAATGTTTAGGTTGAAAAAAAATATTTGTTTTCTTCGTATCCATCATAGCAATTCGTAGATGCATAGGTTCTCAGCACATTTATATCAGTGAGATCTAGGTGGTAATAATTATTTCATATTCAGAAGGTCCAGGATCAACTGTAAAAGATCCACATAAATATAAGAAATACATTTCACATTTGGCTTTTATCTTTAAAGTGACCCTGTTGACTATGGGAAGCATCCGTGCATACGTGCATGCATGCACTCAGCAAACACTGAGGGCACTGGGCTGTGGGGTGGAGGGACAGTATCATAAATCAGAGATGGCTCCAGTGTTCAAAGAGCTCTCAGTCTAAAGTGAGCAATGAGACATGTGCTCAAAGGACTAGAATGTAAAATAGCTGGTGATTGGTGTCTTAGGGCAGGGATAGAGACAGGTCTCTGAATGGTCCAAGGACGATTAAAGCACTTCTGGCTGTAGGCATAAGGCAGTTTTCCTGGTGGAGGAGGCATTTCCTAAGTTGGTCCTTAATAGATGAGTAGGGTTTAAAAATGAAGGGAAGTGGATGAAGAAAATGTGGTCTATCCACAAAAATGGAAAAGGAAAGAAATCCTGTCATATGCTACAACATGGATGAACCTTGAAGACATTATGCTAAGTGAAATAAGCCAGACACCAAAGGCCAAGACCATATGATTCCATTGACATGAGTTCCCCAGAGTAGTTAAATTCATAGAGACAGAAAGTAGAATGGGGGTTGCAAGGGTCTAAGGCAAAGGGTAAATGGGGAGATACTGTTTAATGGGTACAGAGTTTCAGTTTTGCAAGATGGAAAGAGTTCTGGAGATTGGTTGCACAACAGTGTGAATATACTTAACATGACTGAACTGTACACTTAAGAATGGTTAAGATGATAAATTTTATAATATGTGTATTTTACCACAATTTTAAAATTTTCAAAATGCAACAAAAATAATAAGTTGAATAAATTATCACAAAGTGGTAAAAAAAAAAAAAAAAAAAGAGAGAGAGAGAGAGAAATGAATGGAAGGCTTTTTGAAATCCAAAACTTCACATGTATCAAATCAGGAAAGTGAAAAAAGCAAGGGCATGTTCAGTTCGGTTGAAACTAAGGTTCATGGAAGGGAACAGTCGCAGATTGGACAGAAAGCTGCAGCCAAATCAGGTAGGGCCTTGAGTGCCAGCAAAGGAGCTTCAACCTTGAGTTTGTATTTGAGTGCAGGGCAGGGAGATGCTAGAAAATTTGTTCAGGAAGCTCAAGCTAGCAGACAGCAGAATGAGGGTGGAGGCAGAAGCTAGCTCAAGGGCTGGGAGTCCAGCCAGGAGACTCTTTGTTAGTCTCAGTGAGAAGCCGTGAGGGCCTGCATTTTGAGGCTTTGAGGGAGAAAGGGACAAATTCGAGAGATATTGGGGAGATACAATTAATAGGAGTAATTAACTGCAATTAACTGTTAATTAAGGATGAAATAGAGCAGTGGTTTTCAAAAAGAGTTTTAGGAGCATTATCATTGTTCAAAATGAAATAATTTATGGAACTTCAATATATAAAGCTGATTAAAGCAGAGCAGCTCAGATGCAATGAAAGGTGGGGAGTCTCTACCTTGCCAGTTTCAAGTGCCCCTAGCCCAGATACTACTGCAGTTCCCTGTGTAATTGTGCCAAACTCAGTTTGGAAACTCTATTGACATCGAGAAATTCAGCTTTGATGACAGGGAAGACCATCCTGCCATTAACAGAAACAGAAAACTGGTTTGATCAGTGATTTGGTTTGCCAAAAATTTGAGGTGCTAATGGCCATGTTGGTGGAATTGTCCTAAGATGATCACTGTAGGCTGGAGCTTTGGAGATTGGGTAAGATTGAGGTTTCCATTTGGGTGTTACCTACTTATTGTTAAATCTGTGCCAATAACACACAAGATTGACAGATCATATCAAGAAAGAAGAGATCTGCAGAGTGAACTTTGGGGAACACCAACCTTAGAGAGATACCAATTCAGAAGAGCAGAAGGAAGAGGAGGCACCATGGGAAGTATGGTCAGAGAGAGAACAGTCAGCAGAGTCCGATAGTTGCTGGGGGCGGGAGGGCAGAGTCGGCCACTTGAACACAGCAGGTGATCTTGTGATACCACACTGTCACATAATTACAAATCTTACCACCTCCTTTCTCCATCCTCTCTACAGTAATGACAGTTCAAAGCAAAGCCCTTGTAAGTATTTTACCCATTTGATTTTGGACCTGGTAGAAATGAGGCTTCACCATCCCAAGATTTCAAAACAAAATAGAGATACACTCACATTTCACTTAGCTAGAAACCAATCAAGAGCCTCACATGAACAAAAGGGCTGATTCAACCTCAGTTCAGCCAGGGCAGGGATGATTAGAGTACAATTTCCTGGTATTTTGCTGGACTGTATCTGGTATTTTGCAGAGTGACCTGAGGACGTTACTTACCCTAGAGAAAGCTTCTGGGTTGGTTCCCTTATCAAAAATACCCACATCAGGGTCAAGGGATTTATTTAATATCTCTATCTCTCCCTCTCTTTGTCCATGCATCTCTTCCTTTCTCCCTCCCTCCTCCTCTCTCCTCTCTATATTCTTCCTTCCCTTCTCCCTCACATTTACCACTGGATTTAGACCTTTGCCATGGCTGTCTTAATGGGATGGTGGAGCTATGTAATCGCAGCACCCGATTATCTTGATGTTTGGTGTCATCATAGAATAAAAGCTGGTGATTCATGGTGTTCATAAAATATCCAGGGTCACCTATTTATCCTTGAGCTGTGTGCATTGGTTTCTTTTTCTTTTTCTTTTTTTTTTTAACCTTCTTTCTTAACGTGCTTGACATTCAAAGCATTTATGACAAGATGTTTTAAAAAGCTGGACCTAATGGAAACTATTTGTACTCCTTTTTCCCAGGAGGGAGACACTCCAAAAAAGGCATCCTCTGCCACCGTCACTGTCACCAATACTGCTATTGCCACTGCTACTGTCACTGCTACTGCCATTGTCACCACCACTGTCACAGCTACTGCCACCGCCACGGCCACCACCACAACTACTACCACTACCATTTCCACCATCACCTCTACCATCACTACTGGCCTCATGGATAGCAGTCACCTGGAGATGACATCCTGGGCGGCTCTGCCCCTACTATCCAGCAGCAGCACTAATGTCCGGAGACCCAAGCTCACTTTCGATGACTCGTATGTTGTTCCAGATTATCATGGACAGTTTGGAGTAGTGAATGGGGGATGGGGGTAGCATGGCTTTTCTAGTGCTATGCATGTGTCACCCCAAATAAGACCTCAGCATCAAATCCTATACCCTTAAAAGTACACCCCACCTGCTGCATACACACTCACCACTCTGTCCCCACCAAGAAATGTTTTTGTCCCATTTTAATTATGCAGCATTGTTACTGTTCCAAAGGCAGGTGCAAAGGCAGGTTGTTTTGTCCTTTCCTATCCATGTCCTCACATATAACCAACACACAGATTTATAGCCAGGTTTTGTTTGATCTATTTGGACAACTGTAATGGTTGGGGTTGGAGGATGTGGTTATTTATCCTAATGGGCCATTATGTACTTCAGATTTCATTTACAGTATTATTTCAAGGTTGGTTATGATATGAATGACAGCATTAGTCTGCCTTTTTCAAGGCATTATATGGGGATAAATTTATAGCAGAAAAGGTTTGATGATTCAGTCTTTTAATGAAAAGATGAAGCGTTGGTTTCTGAAAGAGCTTGTTTTGTTTATTTAGGGTTCACAATGCTGATTATTACATGCAAGAAGCTAAGAAGCTGAAGCACAAAGCTGATGCACTGGTAGGTTCCCTTTTTCTCATTGCTTTGTTCCCATTAAGGATTTATGTTTCAAAAGCAAACAAAGAAAGCACTTTTCCAAACAAATTTTCAGTAGCACAGCCCACACCTGCCTGTAAACACATTGCTGCCCTGACACAGGGAGATTTGAGCTGGTAAATTACTTAGCTCTGTAATTCCCAAAGTTCTCAGGGCTTGGTTATCATGTCATTTGTTTTCCCACTGTTCTTCCCCTTGCCCCAACTTCAGAAGCTCAATGGCGTATACCATAGTCATTATCTTTCAAGTGAATTTGAAATGACTTATGAAACTTCCCTGGAAATGATGCGCTTTTTGGGTCCAGTAAGCCAGAAGTCATGTGAGAATGTGAGAGTTGTTTAGAGCTGTCTAAATGGCCTCAAAAATTGGCTTTGGGAAAACTAGGCCTGAGGAAAAACTCAGCTCCTTGCTGCATTTGATGACATGTTTTCAGAGTGAGCCCCTCAATTAGGCTGCGGTCCCAAGCAGAGAAAAGAAATTCTGTCATCTGGATTTCTCAAGGTATTTTACCCAGCTGCCTCCAAATGTTTTAGCCACCTAGATCAGTGATAAGCTCAACATTTTGAGTTGTTTGATTTGGTTGAGGCTCCTAACAGTGGGTCTCAACCACACATCACATGGGAAGCTTTAGAATAACTCTGATGCCTACCCCATATCCCGGACCAATGAAATAAGAATTTCTGGGACTGGGACCCAGGAATGAGTATTAAAGCTCCCCAGGAGATTCCCAAGTGCAGATATTTGAGAACCACTGTCCTAGGGAAGGCCCTAAATTCAGGCTTCTCACTTTGACTAAACCCCATTGGGTTAAAAAATAGCATCCTCAAACATTGCATTGTGTCCCGCTAGGACTTAGTTGTCCCAGTAGTGTTTTATATTGGGAATGATGTGATGAAATACCATGACTAGTATGTGGCCAACATCAACTGTCCATGGTCCTTACATCTGCCTTTTCCCTACTTTCTGTCATTTCCCTGCTGTGGTACAAATTGCTTAGTGTCTGCAGGTAACCTTTCTGTGGTGTAAATTGTTCCTTAGAAACAATTTTCCCTGCTCCTGCAGACAAAAATGACAAGGCAGGCTGGGTGCTAACTCCATTGGAAATGCCAGGACAAACTGTACCTGTGACCATTGTATAGGTGATGAGAGATTTGAAAGGCACTGGATGGCAATGCTGCTGCCTCAAAGACCAAAGGTTTTCTCTAAATGTCCTCAACTCTATGGCACTACAGAGCACTCAAGTGCTCCTAGGGTTTGCCATCTGTTGAAATTGGGGTTAGGGAGCATACACATGTTCCTTTGACAAGCTGTTACATGAGCTGATGGAGACTGGGATGTACACAGGAGACCATGCAAATGAAATGTTTGAGGAACTGAGAAAAATCAGTGCCGCAGACATATACACATATAATTATGAACTAATAACACTCTACATTCCAAGGTTGTGTTTATATATATGTCTTTCAAGGGATCACATTTGGCGTAATCCATTTAGAATATGCATTCCCAATTGGGGAGACACTGCCCCTATGGGGGCAAAAATTGGTTTTGGAGATGGGGTGAAAAAGTTTTAGTTATTGCAATGGGGTGTGACCCTCCAAGGGGCCACAGGGCATAAAGAGAGAATAAGTATATTTTTGTATTAAAATTTCATTGGGGGTACATGAAAAAATACAGTGATCCCTCTGTATCTATAGAGGATTGGTTCCAGGACCCCCTCGGACACCAAAATCCTCAGATGCTCAAGTCTCTGATATAAAATGGCAATTTGCATATAATCTGTTCACATCCTCTAATATACAGTAAATCATCTCTAGATTACTTATAGTATCTAATACAATGCAATGCTATGTTAAGAGTTGTTATAATGAGTTGTTTAGGGAATGATGACAAGAAAAAGTCTGTATATGTTCAGTGCAAATGGAGCCATTCATTTTTTTCGGAATATTTTTGATTTAAGATTGGTTAAATCCATGGATGCAGAACCCACAGATAAAGAGGGCTGATGGTATCTTAAAAATTTCTTGGTGGTGGGGGGGTGATATTGAGAAAAAAGGTTGAGGAACACTTAGAGGAATGATATTTTTGCTAGCCTTATGTGTATATTAGCCTGGGAAGCACCCTTATAGTTTAAGCCACTCATTTTACAGATGAGGAAACAGTCCCAGGGGTGGGGCATAACTTGGCTATTAATTGGCACTATGATCATGTAATTTCCTGTCTGGACATCAGCTACTCCTAGGGAAGAAGGGCTTTAGGCTAGGTGATCTTTACAGATCTCTCCAGCTATTGGGTTATGAATGAAAAGTCACTTTCAGAAATCAGGATCTAAGAACAATTTCCAAATGGGAGAGCCAGTGGAGCCAGATGACCTAAGGAAATTATCTTGTAAGGCAAAAGAGAAAGGACCTGGTTTGCATATATGTATACAAGTTTTCATGAAATCGGCTTGAATTTTATTGAAACCGATATTTCTCCACAGTAACTTACAGAAAGAAAACCACAGAATTCCTGCAGCTCATAAAAGCTGAAGAACATTTATTGTAAAAAGTCATTTACAATAAGAGATTCTGCAGGACTTGTAGCTAATCATTTTATGGTTGTACTTAATCCTTTGCTAGAGACAGCTACTCTGCCATTTTGAAAATTGAAACTTTCACAGTTGCATAGAAAATATTTTGATAAAAGGTATACAAGAAAATTAAAATAGCTAAATCTGCATTATATTCCTTCTTTTACATAAAATACCATATTAGTGGAATTCTTACATCCTGCTATCAAAAATTGAAAATGTTAAATCCTGTTATAAAATACTCACTATAAAAGTGTCATATATAATATTCATTACACATAAAAAAGAAATCAGTATGTCTAAGTCAGTTTAATCATGACCATTATCAGGGCTAAAACCTTTGCAATAAAATTTTACTAAACTAAAATATTTAGTAGTACTATATTTTTTGGCTTTTTAACACACTATTTCAAACTATCATTTACAATGAAAGTGATGTGATTATTGTCAACAGTCATACTACAGCTTCCCATTTTTCATGACAGTAGCATCAATTTGTTATTCTTCTCCTGAGAGTGAAGTTGATGTGCTCACAAAGAGTTCTAAAGCAAAAATGTATGTGTTCATTGTCCATGAGACTTATAAAAAGCAGCCCTTAGTTGCAAGTACTGTCTATAGGACACTACAATGACTGGATAGTTTAGTAAATTTCATGAATAGAAACTAGTTGAGGCAATGATTTGGATCAGGTCCAGCAAAAAGATAACAATAACAGCAACAACAATGCCAGAAACTACATATGACACCCTGCCTGCATTTTTCTCTTCTCAGCTAGCCTTGGTGTCATGACGATAGAACCTTAAGCCGGTAACTTCATTGTTAAGACCAATTCATACATTGTCTTCTGTTTCAGGGTTTCTTAGCCTGGGCACTGCTGACATTTTGGGCCAGCTCATTCTCTATTGTGGGAGCTGTTTTGGGCATTGCAGAAGTTTATAAGCATTCCTGGTCCCTATTCACCAGATGCTCCCTCTCCCCAGGGGTGACAACTGAAAGTGTCTCCAGACATTGCCAAATGTTCCCTGTGGGAAGGGGGCAAAACTACCCCCGTTTCAAACCACTCTTTTATATGAAGGAGAAAACAGAGTATCATCTTGACGAGTCATCTTCCTGTTTCAGTTCGAGAAATTTGGCAAAGCTGTGAATTATGCTGATGCCGCCCTGTCCTTCACTGAATGTGGCAATGCCATGGAACGCGACCCTCTGGAAGCAAAGTCCCCGTACACCATGTACTCTGAGACTGTGGAGCTCCTCAGGTGAATGGCCTTTCTGCAGTCATCTTCCTACACTCGTTTCAGCTAGAATTAGAAGCTATGTTTTTAAAAATTTATCATTTCCACTTATTAATAATTTGTCCAAGCCATCCTCTTAGAAGTCATCATAATTAGTTCTTGCTATTTTATTAATATCATGGAAAATTTATAATTGATGGACACTGATTTTATAAATTATCTCCTCCAGAAGTTATAACGTGAGTGTTATAATTTTCAATATTCGTAACATTAAAGTGGAAATGTAGTGGGTAGAAATAAGTATAATCATTTTACCATTTAGCATTGACTTGTCTTTTCAAAGGTGCAGTTTTATAATTCAAAAAAATGGTGCTGTCAGGATTTCTATTACAAACCATGTTTTCTAAGAATTTTTATCTTGGTTATTAAAAAGGGAGGGGGCACTGTTCCAACTCGGAGTTGGTGTTTAAGGCTGCAGGTGTGGAGTAGACTTTCTATGCGTCTGGAATTAGGGAAATAGATGAGGTGGTAGTAGGGGCTGGCGGTACAGATGAGAGGATGAGAATAGGAGAGGGGATATTAACTGCACACATTATTGGTTTCATTTATATTTTAAATGAAATTTTCTGGCTGTTGGTCTTGGTGGTGTAGAAATTCTGGGTTATCAAAAAATTCATAGAAGAAGAGGAAGAATAGGTAGAAGAAGAAATAATCCATTCTGGTGTTATCCAATGATTTGCAGATATTTGTACAATAATTTAATCCACCCCTGAATAGTGAATAAGCACCATCGTTCACTAGATGGACTAAATAATCACTTTTGATTGATTAAGTAAGCAGTTTTTTACCTGAAAAGTCCTTATGTCCAGTTCCATCTGGCTTGATTAATCAATCATGCCAGGACTGGTTTATACTATCTTGCTTGTATCTGCATTAACTGTTACAAATCTGAGGATATTTGTACCTAAATCTTCACACAAACATTGGACAGATTTAGTGTGCATATTTTCCCAGTGACACATTCCAAAAGATAAAAAGAACTTTTTTTTTTTTTTTTTAAATAAAAGCAACTCTGCTGACATAGAATCAGAAGTTTAGTTAGAGCCACAAAAGTAGGGTGATTATAAGGGCAGCTCTAGCCTTGCCTGCTGAGCCAATCAGCCTTCTTTCTCTTTGCACTGCTCTGAAATGTAGGCACCGAGAAAAGTGTCAAGTACTTCTCCTTGACTTACTTTATATACTGTGAAAGGCACCACCACCATTCTGTAGCTTTCAAGAAGAAATTGATTGCTCAGTGTCTAGTCAAAACTACCTGTGATTTTCAAAGATACATAAGATGAACATACTGGCAAAAATTATAAGGATTCAAAACTGAAGGGAAACATTAGTGAACAAACACAGGGACAATTCATGCTCTCTATTCATTCAAAAATGCAAATTAAAAAAGGCACTTTTTAAATTAACAAGAAAACGTAACAATGTTAATATCTAGCATTAAAAACTACAGCAAAAGAAGGTCTAGCAGTGAACAAGACCTCTCCTACGCAGCTGATGGGAATGGAAATTGATTATTGTAAATTGAGGGCAATTTGGCATTGTGTAGGAAAAGCCATACAAATGAGTATTCATATCTTTTGATCCAGTACTTTAACTGTGGAAATCTGAGTTTTCTCTCCTGAAGAAAACAATTGTAAAGACTAGAACAAGTAATCGGTATGATGTTCAATTTGACATTATATATAATAGCACACAATTGGAAGCACACCAAATAATAATAGAAAAGTAATTACATAGTAGACACCCAACAGAATACTTTGCAGCGATTGAAATACAACAATGACAGAGACTATGCAGCCACACAAAATATATTTATAATATGATGTTAAAATAAAATCAAGCTGCAGAATAACATGCACACTACAATTATGATCATGAAAAGTTTGTATATGCATCTGAACCAAACTGGAAAGGAAATGAAATCATAGCTGTAATAAGTGAGTGAGATTATGGGTGTTTTCCCTCTCTGCATATTCTTCTTTCTTATTTTCTTTTAATAAAACACATGCTGTCTTAAAAATATGAAAGTAAAATACAAATTTCATTTTGTGGTAAAAGTGCGATGTGAATCATTAAGTAATTTTCTTTTAATTATTTGAAAAAAGTTATTTAGGGAAAAAGCATGATTTATGTTTTATTATATGCTATTTTACTTCCCGTAGAAGTTTATTTCAATGAAACCTGAAAGTCAGTGGAGAATTTACAAGCATTCACTTTAAAGTCAGTGCCTTTAAACTTTATTTTGAGGTAATTGTAGATGCACATGCAGTTGTAAGAACTAATACAGAGAGTTCCTGTGTACCCTTCACCTAGTCTGCCCCAATGGGAACATCTTGCTTAACTATATTACAGTATCACAGCCTGAATGTTGACATTGATACACTCCAAAGACTTCATTCAGATTCAACTAGTTTTGTTTTGTTTTGTTTCCAACTTCACCATTTTTGCATGTACCCGTTTATGTCTTCTCTATTTTTTACTTTTTTTTATACTTTCTGTAAATTACATGTGTGTATAATATTTTTTAATGAGAGGAATTTCAGTTTGGAATAAAATGAGTTAAAGCAACTAGGTCTTCTGGTCCATTTAAGCAATTGAAACTCCACTATCAAGTCACTTCAAATCTGGTTGCAATTAGAGGGTGAGTGTAATATGAACATAGTTTTTAGTACTGCAATATTATGTTGAAGAAATTTTTATTACTCTCTCCCCGACAGTATGCTGGCTACAGAGAGACAGCCCCATTTTCTTCATTCAAGTAATTGTAGTTGCTCTGAGCTCTGGGAATCTGCAATAGAAATGTATTTGTGAAAACAAGTGGGGCATCACAATGACTTGACATTTCAGTGATCCAACTGTCAAAGAAAGCTAGATTTATTACATAATAAAAAATTCCTTTGCTTAATATTGCAACAAAAGAAGGGGCCCACATTAAATGTACAAGTGCCTTTCCTGGAAAATGTTCACTCAACACAACTAGAGCAATAACCAGGAGAGCAAGGCGGCTAGAATGCTGCGGAGGCCAAGTCTCAGGGGGTAAGCCTAGGCTCCCCAGTGTTCTGTGGGGGAAGGCTGCTGAAAGTGAGGAGTCAGGCATGCCAGCTCAGTGGCCCTGCAGACTTTCCATAGCCTTCTTATAAATGAGAATTTTCAACTTCCTTCTGCCACACTGAACTCCATTACTTATTCTACCACAAATACCTGTGAAATTGCATTAAAGCTCAGACAATGATTTTATGCAATGAATTGATTTTTAAGAGTCTAAATGCCCTGAATGGAATGTACTTGACTAGAAGAAAAAAAAAAAAGGGAACTACTCAACCTTTTATCACCCCAGTGCAGAACGGTAACAATTAAGGAGAATAGAAAGACAAAATATACGAGCATCATAAATTAAGGGTGCTTAGACCTTAAAATGCTGTGAAATCGACCTTCATTTAAAAACAAAAACAAAAAAACACTTTCAATAGGAATATATTCAAAACCTGAGCCATTAGAAAAGACCTTTTAACTGTGTGATTGAGGTCTCCCTATGCTCATGTCAGACATAGTTGTATATTATTTACCTAATCTGTCATAAACTGAACTGAAACTGACATTCTTGTCCACCTCTCATTGTAAACCAATCATGTCGTTTAGCTACAGTGTGCCTAGAAACAGTATTTTACCAGCATTTAGACACACACACGCGCACACACACACACACACACACTCACAGTAATTCCATAGCATTGTCCTAAGGCTCATGATTTCACTGCCTTCTTCAGAGTTGAACTCTGTATTTCACATGAGTCCTCTTATGACGTTTTGATCCCGATTTTGTGTGTGTTTTTGGGGAAGCATGCTTTTGCCCACATGCACCAGTAGGTCCTCCTGCTCAGAGCAAATGTGGGAGTAACTCATTCAGGCAATCAGACTACCAATGATTTTGGGCATTTCTGAAGGGTAATACAGATTCCACTTTAGCTTTTTCTTTCTCTTCAAAGGTATGCAATGAGGCTGAAGAACTTTGCAAGTCCCTTGGCTTCGGATGGGGACAAAAAGCTAGCAGTACTATGGTGAGTCCCATGGAGGCCACAAGAAAATTGCTGAAATGTCATAGAAGGATTTGAAAACTCTAGATCAACTTAAGCTGCTTACCCCAGATCATTACTCTTGTTTTCCATTAAACTATTAAAGGATAACTAATGGATTTCTTCAGTCGCTGACTAAACATTTACTCTCCTAATTTATACCCTTATCAAAATGGAATTTTAACGCTTGCCCCTTCCCTCTTTAGAATTTCTTTATTTACTTATGTTTCTCAATCTAACCATAGGAGAGTAACTGCAAATTGTGAATCAGCATTCTTCTTAACAGTTTATAAGTTTCACTAAGCACTGACATTAACAGAAGCCTTTCCTTATCACCACAGCTACCGATGTTTATCACTCCTCTATTTGAGAATGTTTAAGCTGAAGAAGGACCATGCTATGAAGTACTCCAGATCACTGATGGAATATTTTAAGGTAATCCTTATTTTGTATAATTTATAGGTACATGATGATAAAATCACTAATAAGACATGGCATGCACGTTATTGAATGTCAAATGCTGCCAAAGGCTTAATCTCTCTCCTCCCTGCTGGCCATGGCCGTTCTATCCCTCCTTAAGGGCTCAGCAAGGAGTTTATGTCTGATTTGATTCCAGGGAGAGAAGGCACGATAGTGCAATCCCCTGACTTTTTTCCAGACTCACAAATGACCCTTGACAACCTCCTGGTTGCAGTGAGGAGTATGTTACCTTTTTGCTGCTCTGTGAGGTGGGCACAACTTGTGGCTATAGGTATGGCCAGTCTTTTGTTAAATGATAGGTCAGTCCAGGAATCTCTCAGAAGTGAGAGAAGTCACTGTGGCCACCCTGGCTCTATGTGCACGTCCACACCCCTGGAAAGCCTTTGGCCATGGGGAGTCTTGGAGTGCAGTAGCTGTAATTAAAAACAACTGATTGCTTTGGTTACCAAAACAAACAAACGAAGCCATATTGTTGGGAACTGGGGCTTTTAACTTGCAAGCACAAAAAAGGCAATCTCAAAATGCAAAGCCAAAATTTGAGAATGAGCCCAGGTAAAAATTGCAAACAACAGCTTCATACTAGGCCTGATCACTGTACCCTCCAACACCAGTCATGATTTAGAGTTGGGGAGACTCAATGCTCCTTCTGTTGGGCAGATCTAAAAAGAAAAGGACATGATTTTTTTCTTTTTTTGTCAAGTGCCTGAGACTTCTTGGCTAAATCATACCAAAGTAGTTGTTTGAAATGAGCAAAATTATGGCCTTACATGAAACATACAGTGAGTGGAAGTGCACAGCTTTATGAAGATGCTGTGGCACAGTTGGGAAAAGGAGCAAGTTCCCCAGCTATTATGTGGTATGGCCATAATGCCATAAGGCTAGTATTCATGTGGGTAAACGGGAGTCACGTACAACAGGCCCTCTTCTCTTCATATGTCTACACTCTTAACTTCTGCTTTAGAAAGTTCTTTCTTGAACTTCAGTGGGCATCAGAATCCCCCAGAGGACTTTTGAAACAAGAGTGTTCTGCCCCAGTCCCCAGGTGTCTGATTCTGTAGGTCTGAGGCATGGCCCAAGAATTTGTATTGCTAATCAGTTCCCTGGTGATGCTGCTGCTGCTGTTCTTGTGATCACACTTTGAGACCCACTGATGTAATATTTGCCCTCTTTGGCCTGCCCTATATAGTTTACAGGGTATTGCAAAACTCCAAACAAATATTAAATAATTCATTCATCTAGGAGTGTGTTGAGCTCTCTTGAGATTAAAAACTGGAGTCTGCAGAATGCACCTTAGGTGTGGGTCTACAAAGTTCCTGAGAAGTGTTCCATTCTCATTGGACTCCCGAAAATGCTGACTCTTTCCCTGACCCTCCTTTTGTAAAGGGGGCTGGGCTGGCAGCAAAGAGGCAGAAGATGAGCATCACTGGGGATATAACTTCCGAGAGCAGGTCTGAGTCAGGCACAGTGCCACAAGAGTTGTGGCCATCTGTGCTGCTTGACCTTCCACCTGGCTAGGCCATTACAATGAGCCTGATACTTGTCCTGTAGTGGTAATGCTGAATGTCAGTTTTCCCTCTGATCCACAAGTGTGTGGTCTTGAAAATACAAGGAAACCCATCCTTTAAACCAGCCCAGTTCCATCGAGGAACAAAGGCATGTTTAGTATTCGATTGCAATGCAGCCCTGGACCAGTCACTTTGTTAAATAGGGAAGCTCTTTAGCCATGAGGGTTTCCATGTAAATATAGCAAATCAAGGTGATTCCTGAAAACAAACAAACAAACAAATGAAAATACTGCTTGGCTTTGACACATTCGTGGATTATTAGAAATGACAGCTCACTCTGCATCCCAGGGAAAAAGTTTCCAACTGGAGCTAAAGGTGAAAAGCTTACTTGTACTCTGAAGAGCTTGTTTTGCAGAATAAATTTCAGATGAGGATAATTAAACCACTTCTTGGAGAACCAAGTCTGATTTCACTGGGCCTTTTAGTGTATAAGATCTTTCATCAAGTGACTTTCATGGTCCTGATTGGAGCCCACTAATTATCCTAACCAGCTATTTTCATCGAGTGTGCGTCGTGGCGTGCTGACGTGCACATACATCCCAGCTCTGCATCCCGAAATGCTGCAATCAATATTAATGTACTCTAAATCACACTTCCATCTGTTTCTGAATTAATAAAACACAAAATAGATGTCCTTATTTCCCTTTCTCTCTCTCTCTCTCTTTTAGCAAAATGCTTCAAAAGTCGCACAGATCCCATCTCCATGGGTTGGCAATGGAAAGTAAGTATTTTGTGAAAATTGCTTTTTCATGAAGATGAATGATTCAACAGACCCCAAATATTTTGCAGTGACAAGTCAGGAGTGAAGGTCAATTCTAGAACTACAGTCATTTTTGTGCATACAAAATTCTAGCCAGGCTTTGGCTAATGGCAAGACAGAAAAGTTTAAAAAGATGTGGTTCAGAGTTATTTAACTATTTGATCTTTAAGCCAAATTATAGCCATAAAAGTATCTGCTAATAAGATGGCAAGCACCATGCCATTTTAGGGAGGCAGGATAAAGTTAACTCCACTGCGGTGATTTTTCAATGATTCATTCAATAATGAAAGACCAATGAAATATTCATTGATATATGGTAAGTGCTGTTTAATAAAACCAAAGGCATAATAGTGCTGAAAATGTGAAGCCACTTGGTCAGCCAATTATCCAAGCCTTCATGATAATTTTTATATTAATACTAAAATGCCCTAATCTAAGATAGAAAAGCACCCACTATAATGCTGATCAGAGACTCAGGGAACTCACCTGTGCCTGAGGCCTTATTTAGAGTTCTATCTGCTTCGGACAGCTCAGTCTTAGCAGCAGTGGAGTAGGGGCCCAAAAACCGTTGACCTTGTGCTGAAGCTGCCCTTGGCTTACAGGGTAAGCTAAGAGGGCCCCTTCCTGTCTCTGGGCTTGTTCTTTATCGCTAAAATGAAGGGGTTGGACCCAATGTCCTCGAAGGCCCACTGAAGAGATGTCTCTTATAGAGAGTGAGTTTGAATCCCAGTTCTGTGTCAGACGTGAAGTTAGCTAACTTGCCTGAGCATCAGTTTCTCCTCTGATTCCCAAACATCCCTCACCAGCCCAAGCCCACACCCCTCAGTGATGGGAAGAGAAACTAGATGACTGTGGACATAGACCATTTTATAACTCCAAGCTGCTTTTTCAGTTTTTCATCATTTCAAAATTCCTGCATCTCTGATCGAAATAATTTCTTCAAGAATAAAACAGTCTCTACTGCCACTTTATAAATATCTAGAAAACACACTCCAAAAGCAATGTGACAATGAACTCTACTTTGAAATCATAAAAACATTCAGTGCGAGGGAACAGATCCATTGAGAACTACACATTAACTCAATTACTGCATTGAAAGGAAGCACTGTTTAAAATGTTGAATTGGGTCTTACTCTTATATTGACGAACAAAAGGGAAAGAGTGCTTGTCTCTTAAGAGAAAAAATAAGTTCAGAAAATAAAAATAACCAGAGAAAGGCCCAGAGAAAACTGTTTTCTCTGAGCACAGAGTAAAGTAAGGGCAAGGGCAGGTAAGCAGCTATTAAAGGATCACTGGGAAAAAAATGCGGTTTTTTTGTTTGTTTTTGTTGTTGTTGTTGTTCTTGTTGTTGTTTTAATTCTGAAATGAAAGAACTCAAACACAACCTAAGCTTGTGAAGTTGCATGAAAAGCCTCCTGAAATGATTTTTAAGCAGATTTTGCATGAAGAAAGCACATGCCCTTTGGTAGGTCACAGAGCTTTTGAGTGAGGTAACTCAAAACAGTCACTCAGGGGTTATGTCTCATTCATTCAGCAAATGCTTTGCATGCATCTGCAGCACGATGGGCTGGGGATAGAAAGCTGAATTTGATATGGTCCCTGCACTCCAGAAGCACACAGTCCAGTGGAAGGAGGTCACAGGTATGAACAAGGTGCTATGGAAGCCTAGGAGAAGGAGCTTAGGCCTCCCTGCATAACCAGGAAGGGCTTCTTGTCTGCAAGCAAGATTATGGCTTGTTTCCCTGTGAATGAGGGTGGTGTCCCCCATGGAGGACTCTCACAGCACCTTCCAGGAGCAGCACCCTCTGACTTCAAACCCTCCTAGGCTGGCTAGCAATTAGGGAAGTCAGTTGCCCAGAGGTGGTTAAGGGCTCTGCAGGAAATTATATGGAGAGATGAGCAGAGGGTTGAGAACAGACATTCAGGAACTGCTTCCATGGAAGCTGGGGAAAAGAAGTGCAAAGAAGCAATTGGAAGAAGAAGCAGAAAAATCTGCTGAGTTTACAGCAGGGGCCAGGAAACTTTTTATTTAAAGCATCAGACACTATATATTTTGGGCTTTGTGCCAAGAGGTGAAACCAAGGCTACTATGAAGAAAAGTATGAGAGAACACAAATTTTCACAAAATTGTTACTGATAAGATTCAAAATATAATACCAATTATGTATAATTTTTGAAATACAAGTCTATCGGTAAGAAGAACGAAGAATGTAAAATTTTTTCATAACATTTTGCTTAATTGGCGTTCAAAGTTAGTGTCCCCTCTCAACAAATTGATTGCAAATGTTCATCTTTTGCAAACTATTCAGATCTCACAGGCTGTACAGAAACACAAGATGGGCCAGATTTGCTGACTCTTGATACAGAGTTCTGGAATCCACATTGCGCAGAGTCTAAAAAGGCTGAGCAACAATTTCGAATGTCACAGAGAGATATTAAAAAGAAAGAAGCCAGGCAAACATGGATGGCAGTACTTTGAAGTGACCTGGTGGAATGAAAAGAATGGGCTTTGGAGGAAAATGGACCTGCTATTAGATCCTGGCTTTTCAGCTCTTTAGGCTCTGTGGCCCTCAAGACGGAGCTGAACTTCTCTGAGGCCAGAAACAGTGGCAGCAGAACTTTCCCTGCAGAGTTATGGTGAGGCTTAGACAGAATATTGGTGAAGCCCTGAACTATGCTTGGCACACAGAGACTGTGCAACAAATGATGGCTGCTGCAGCTACTGTTGCCATGATTATTGTTGTAATTGTTACCTATTTAAGTTAGAAGGGATAATGATCCCGCCTCTAGAATTCCCACAGCACTTGGTTAGCACCACAGTTTTGGCACTTACCCTAGATTTCCAGAAAAGAATGTATTTTGCTCCTCTATTAGACTCTTTGCTCTTTTGCAATAAGTAGCCATCCACCCTATCATTCCCCAAGTATTTATTGAGTTCCTACCTTGTGTGAGACACTCTGCCAAGCCTTTTGTAGATATACCCCCTATCCTCATGCTATATATGCTTTTCTCCTTCTACCTTCCAGAGCACTTTATATGTAGTGGATACTAAATAAAGAATAGAAGCAAGTCATTCATTTATTCAACTGGTGTTCATTGAGAACATATATGCCAGACACTGTTCTAGATACTGAAGTATGGCACAGAGTGAAATACACAAAACAAAACAAAACAAAACAAAACTGCCCTCATCAAGGTCACATTCTGTTAAAGGAAAAAGATAACAACAAACATGTGGCATACTAGGTGATGGGAAGTGTCATGGAGAAAACTGAAACAAGGCAGGCAGGCAAAAAGGGCTGCTGAGGATAGGGGAGGGAGCAGTGGTACCATGCTGAATCTTGAGTAGGGACGTTAGAGAAGGATGATGGTAGAGCAAGCCATAACAATACTGGAGGAGTTTCTTCCAAGCAGAGGGATAGCACCTGCCTCTGAAGCAGGAGGGAGCATGCCTGACAAGTTCAAGGAACAGCAGGGCTGGGTATGGCTTAGAGGTGAGAGGATGGTGGGTTGGACCAGGGTGGCAGTGGCAGAAGTGGTGGGAAGCATGTGCTTCTGTGTGCATGCTCATTTGCATGTGTCATGGAAATATGGAGAAAAGGGTGAGATCTGCAAGTAGATAGACACAAAGAACAGGAAGGGAAACCCTACGCAGTGATGAGAGCTAAGTCAGGGTTGGAGAGCATACTGAAGTGAGTGGGCCCTGCATCAGCCCTCTTGTAGCCACAGCCACAACTTCTTAGGCAGCTTTTCATTTAATGAGCACAATGTAGTGTGCAGACATGCTCATCAGAATATGTCAAACCTTAGAGCCTAGTGTGAGAACAGTAACAATTGAAAACAGACACTTATCCTAGCTCTTCTTGCCTCCACCACTGAGTATTTAAAATAAATAAATTAGAGAATAGTAGGTGGGAAAGTCCCCAATAACCTTTCAGTGTGATAAAGTAAAAAGGGCTTTTCAAGATGTATGTGGTAAAGAGAGATGATTTGGTTTCTCTTGTGACTCCTGGACATGATTGGAGATCATTGCCTTTTCTTGCAGTCAAGAAAAGTAAGGCCGAGCAAGGAGAAGGGATATGCTCAGGGGCACACAGCAATTTTATGGCAGGGCCAGGGCTAGACTCCAGATCTCCTTGGATTCCAGTACCTCTTTCCCTGAACCCCTGAACCATGTGGTCTCTCTTTCCCTTTTTTTTTTTTTTTTTTTTTTTGGAGATGGAGTGTCACTCTGTCACCCAGGCTGGAGTGCAGTGTCTCGGCTGCAACCTCTGCCTCCTCAGATCAAGCGATTCCCCTGCTTCAGCCTCCCAAGTAGCTGGGACTACAGGCGTGTGCCACCAAACCCAGCTAATTTTTGTATTTTTAGTAGAGACAGGGTTTCACCATGTTGGCTAGGCTGGTTTTTGAACTCCTGACCTTAGGTGATCCGCCCCGCTTGGCCTCCCAAAGTACTGGGATTACAGGCATGAGCCACTGTGCCTGGCCTTTTTTTTTTTTTTTTTTTTTTTTTTTTTGACACAGCCTTGCTCTGACTCCCAGGCTGGATCACAGTTGTGCGATCTTGGCTCACTGTAGCCTCAATCTCCTGGGCTCAAGCGATCCTCTTGCTTCAGCCTCCCAAGTAGCTGCAACTAGAGGCACACGCCACATGTCTTTCTAACTTCCTTCAACATTTGTGGCACATGACAGCTTTGTCATTTTCTTTAAGAATTACAAATGAGAAAGTCTTTCTTTCTTGCCATAAATTGACTTTTAAGAGTTAATGACTGCCACTGGGGAAAAACACTAGGAAATAGCTTTTGCAACCTACCACAACAAAGAAACCCAGCTTTCACTGCCTTTTTGTCATTTCACTGTCTTCTGTGCCTAGACTCCTTAGCTTGGACATCTCCTCATCCCACTTCTACCTTAAGAATAAATCTTTCTGTCAAGAAGTAATGAAGTAGCTCAGAAATTATAAACATAGCAGGAACACTCTTGAACCCACTCACACCAGACAAGCACAGAGCAAGTGTGAGGACGAATTTGCTCCCTCAGACCAGACTAGAACATACCAGAAAATAGACTCTGTTTGCAGAAATGGTCCAACTCTCTCCTATAGCTGTAGGCACAGCCTGTGAGTCTCAAGAGCATTGCAGTTGTAATTGTTCCCAGATCTAGTCAGCAGCATTTCAGCATTTTGGTACGCTGCGATTGCTGTTTCCCCAAATCATCTGTATGTGCTGCCCATCAGGGTGCACACCTGTGCTGGGAGCCACCCTGGAAAACTAGAGTTGCCAACAATAGCAACTGGTAAGGGGGTGGGGGTGGGGCAGGAGACAGAGTTACTTGATTGTGTGATAAGGTGTGTTCAGAGGAATAAGGAAGAGATTCTTTCAAACATGCAGATTCATGGAGTCCTGAAGACATCTTCCCTCCATTTCTTTTACTCACTCATTATGTTCTGTCCTGATAAATTGATGCGTTTGCCTGGGCAGATGTTCAAAGTGTGACTGAAGGAGGATAGAGATGCAGAGGGGCACACAGACCTTGCTCCTGCACGCAGGAAGCCACCCATGCTTTAGTGACTGTTCCTGGGCAAGCCTTCAGGTTCCTTAGGTAGCCAGATCTAACCCTGGGCCCTGGAGGAAAAATGACCCCCATGCTGTATGCAGCCAGCAGGTGACTCCTTGTTGCAAGTATTAAAGAATGTAATGAAAATATGTGTCTAAACACTAGTACTCTCTGAAGTGGAAACTCTGAAGACTTCTTTTTATAAATCAGCATGCAGGTAAATAGTCAGCAATTAACAGCCCATCTCTGTAGCATGTCTTAAAGAATCCTAAAGAGAGAGAATACTACTTTTCCCAGCTTCCCAAATACTGCTCCTTGGGGGGCTGTAAGAATTGCACTTTGCTTATTGTGGTACCTGTATTTGGAGCAAACTGACATTGTGGTTTCCACGAAACACTTTGATGATAGACCAATATTGGACATCAAGTGTTTTCTAACTGCTGATAGCCATTCCAGCAGCAGGTAGAGAAATCATCATAGCTCTGAGCTATTTCTTTCTCTGAAACATCACAACACTTGTTATATGTATTCAAAGGAAGAGCTATATTTATGGGTAGAATTAATGCTGGAGAAATATCCACCCAGTCCTCTCTGGTATTTGAAGACAAAAGCAGTGGTGTGCATGGAGTCCTCGGTGGTTGTCAAAGGCAGTGGAGACTTTGGTGTTTAATGTTAGAAAGGAAGAAGAGTGGGCCTCATTCTATAGCCTGGCACTGTAGCTCTGGGTGGCCTGGTCAGATGAGGCAGGTATGGGGTGGTAATAATCTCTGTATCCACTAGAGCCTCTGGAAAAAGCTATTGTGTTGACAAAAGCTATTGCATTGACAAAAGCTATAGATGTACTGTGAGAAGAGTCAGTGGGACGTGAGAACAAGCTCCACTCTGATGGGGCTTCACATATGTACACTATGCTAAACTTCACTCCGGCAAATGACATTCTGATGAGATCCCAGAGTGATGGGGGAGGCCTAGAACCCCACTTCACTCTTTCCTACCAGCCTAACAAGGCCTGTCTCTTTCCATTCCCCAGGAACACTCCATCCCCAGTGTCTCTCAACAACGTCTCCCCCATCAACGCAATGGGGAACTGTAACAACGGCCCAGTCACCATTCCCCAGCGCATTCACCACATGGCTGCCAGCCACGTCAACATCACTAGCAATGTGTTACGGGGCTATGAACACTGGGATATGGCCGACAAACTGACAAGAGAAAACAAAGGTATGCTCATCTGTTCTAACCATATAGCTCACAGACCACGATGGAGTTAACTTCACTTTAAAGGACTTGAGTTGCACTTGGTGGCCTTATATCTTTCTGTATCTCTGATTTCCAGGACTTAGATAAGGGAAGACAGAGTTTGCTCAGGGCTGACACAGTGACCTGTTATTCCTGAAATAGTGAAAAAGCCCTGGAATTTTGTCCTCCTTTAAATCTTAAACTAATTTGAACTGTGATGTGTTTTGAATTTCACTCACTGACAAGGATCAACACAGAGAAACAGAGGCAAGACAAAAATAATGATTTACAAATTAATTATGATCCTGTTGGCTCCTGTTATTATTATTATTATTACTATTATTATTTTGAGAGGTGAGGTTGAACTAAGGCCTTCAACCTTCATTATAATTACTAGCTCCAGTTGAGTACACGATAACGCAGCTTGCATTTGGAAGCAAGGGCCAAAGTTCAGCTAGTACTTTTCACACACTGATGACTGGGATGAAGAATCAGGGTGCTGTTCATGATGACACTTGAACTTTGTTACAAAACAAATGCAAAGAGGACCCTGCTTTACCAGAGTGAATCCGCGGTCTTTGGTGATTCATGCTGACATCTGTGACCTTAGCTGTCATTGAGGATCACAACAAAGCCTCACTATCCTAATGAAGTTGGGAAGTAAAATCAAACTGCACATTTGTCCCAGCTGTTCATTTGACTTGGCTGATTCTGGCCCCGCAATCACAGACTGCTCCGCACCAGTCAAGGTGGGGACAAATGTGGGCTACCCATTACTATTGTATCGCTGAGCATGGGGAAACTATCTCATTGGAATAGGAAGGATGCAGATTTTGCAACCCAATCGTTTAAGTTTGAATCCTACCTGGGTCATGCATTACCTGGGCAACCTAGGCAAGTTAATTAAATCTGTGAGCTACTTCCTAGCTTCCATCTCTATAATGGACATAACGGTGATGATGATGGTGAAACTTTCCAGAGGGATGATAGAGATGGGTTGAATTAAATAATAGGTGTAAAGCACCTAGTATAAAATTCTGAGTTCAAGGTAGAAATTCTACAAAGATTTACTATCTTTCCTTACTACGTAATATTATGTATCTATATAACTCAAAGATTTTGTGGCTCACAAAGCACATTCCGTAGTTTAAGACCTCACCCCTCAATGCATCTGTCAGCTTACACTGATTCCTGGGAGTATCTGCATGTATTGGTTCCACAGGTTTGTGCAGCAATTTCTATATGCCAGGAAGTGCACTATTGCTTTATCATTTGTTGTCTCATTTGTCCTTATTTCATACATGAGGAAACTGAAGCTCTATGAGATTAAGAAACTCACCCATGTTATCACAGCTCTTGCTTGTTAGAAGCAGGAATCTAGAAGTATCTGATTCCAGATTCTCATCTCTTAATAGGCTACACTGCACATCTAGAGAACAAAATTAATGACAGGTCCTCAGAGACCTTTGGTGAAATCCCAAACCAGTTATCTGAGCAATGGATAATTATTAAATTGTCTACTTTTCTACACCTCTGGAAATTCAGAGACAACTGGCCTATACAACCAGAGTCATCCAAGGGTTCTAGAATTACAAGTGAAGATGGACACATCTTAAGATTTGTCTAGCATGTCTGCCTCCACTATTTCTCTCTTATTTTGTATCAGTAACTGGAGGGCAGTTCAATATTTATGGATTTCCTTTATCATTGCATCCATTTTCAAAATCTGGTTAAGTATTTCCCTCTAAATTAACTTCAGAACTTTCCAGGAGCAATGTGGTGGCTGTGCTGAGGTTAGGGTGAACTGGTGTTAATCTTGTCATTAGCACAGTGTGTCAAAGAGTTTCTAAATTCTCTGTGTCATTTTGAATGAAAACAACCCCGTCATTCTTGCATTTGGTTATGAGAGAGCAGAGAGAAAATACGTCCTGTTAA
The DNA here is from genome assembly GCF_047675955.1 of Chlorocebus sabaeus. NCBI lineage: Eukaryota > Metazoa > Chordata > Mammalia > Primates > Cercopithecidae > Chlorocebus > Chlorocebus sabaeus. The sequence continues at coordinate 6,974,893 of NC_132933.1, read as the reverse complement.
TGTTGTCATTGGGGTTTTCAGTGGACTGGGGAGAGGACTAGTGTGAAATCTTCTGCTCAAAGCCTTGAGTTTCATACCTTGTCATTTCTGATCTACTTAGCTCTGGAAATTCTATTCACATCTACCTTGTCTATATAGAAGTGAGATAACTGCAGAGCTTCCCTTTTGGTTACAGCTCTGCATCGCACTGGAGACAACCGTGTATTTGCACGTGTTTTACCCAGTGGAGATGGGTGAAGTTGGTTATCCCAGTGAAAGGTCTCCACTCCTGCCTCATACTGCCCACCATGCAGCTGCAGATGACTTATTGTAGAAGGTTCTGGTGCTGAAACGAGCCAATGGCACTTATGCTGCCCCCTGGCCTTTGGTCTAGAAGCTTACCTGCCCAGCTGCTTATACTGTTCATTTGGAGCAGTTATTAAAATGGTGTCTAATTAAGAAAGCCACAGAGAGCTTTGTACAGAATACCGAGGGAACATCCTGGCTCATATGAGGCTCACATTCATTCAACAATGACTAGGTCCTTAAATATTTTCCTTAATACTATATTACATAGGAAAATATTTTAGATGCCAGAAATAATTTACTCTTTTATCAGAAGAAATTATTTTTATTGCATAGTACAGGTTAAAAAGTATCATATAATCAAATGAGGTTGACACCTAGAGAAGGATCCCATATGTTATATATAACATAAAGAATAAATGCATTGTTTGATGAAATTCCATCTCCTGAGCAATCAAGCACATGTAACCCATGCATGGAAATCACTTTCCAAGAAGGCAGGAGAGCATCCCATGTTAGGGCAGTCTCCAGTCCCATCCCCACACCCCACCCCCTGACACAGATTCCTTGCTGCCAGCCAGCACATAGATGAGGCTGCTTCCTTTGCCAGAGAGCTCTCTCATAACCAAGTGCCAGGCAAATGAATTCATACATGAAAAGGGAACACCTAGCAAGTTTTTAGAGATCATATAGTTTTTCCCACATAGTACTTCTATCCCGTAAGGCAGACATTCCAAAACTCTAGTCACGCTAGTTAGTAGTGTAGCCTCAGGGCTGCCCCCTTCCCTAAGAGAACCAAGGGAAAATCAGCTGGGCATTCTTACCACTCATGTCCTAGGTCAGGGGCAGGAAAAGCTGTTAAGTGACAAAATACTTGCAGGCCATTTTCCATCCCCAATGAAATTGGTAAGAAGACTTACAAAATCAAATTCCTCCTTGATGTTTATTTAGCTGTGGAGGCTGATGGCTACTATTAATGCCCAGATTCATGGGCCTTGTCTAGACCATGCCAAGAAAACTCAGTAAACTCGGTTCATTTAGACAAAAGGAAAAGAGGATATTTTCAATTCAGTAACACATTGAATGACAAACAGCTTGACATTAGATAGACCATGGCTCCCTACAATTTTGTGTAGAAATACCCTTTTCTAAATATAAATGTATAATCAATGAAAACATAAATTTATTACGTGCTGCAGAGTTTTTGGAGCTCACTAAAGATTAAAATAATGGGGCTTGATAAACTTGTGGAGTTTTGGTCTCCTAGTAGGCACTCTATAAATGTTTGTCGAATGAATGAAGGGACAAATGAATCACATTTCCGTTGTCCATGTGGTTGTGGTGTTGTGTGAAAGCAGCTTCTCAATGTGGTGCATATTTTCATGATATCCTATGAAGGCCTAACTGAGGACTGCTCTGCCTTTCAGAATTCTTTGGTGATCTGGACACCCTGATGGGGCCTCTGACCCAGCACAGCAGCATGACCAATCTTGTCCGCTACGTTCGCCAAGGACTGTGTTGGCTGCGCATTGATGCCCACTTGTTGTAGTGGGTGTTCTCCTATCTCTAGCATCACGACCCATCACTCTACCTCTACCAGCGCACTGATGGTCACTGGTGGAACTCCACTCATTGGGGAAAGTTCTCTTTGGTTATGTTTGTTTTTATGCTTCTTTTGTTATCTGTGAAAAACAGAAGTCATTGTAAGTTGACACTACAACTTAAGGGCAGTGTATGTTTTATTAGTCATTTTTTTTAGCATTTGATATGCAATCCTCAGATTCCACCATCTTTTTGTGCTTCATGGAATGACAGTCCCTACAATATTGTTTTAAGCCCACACTACCCAAAACAAAGAATGGGAAGCACTTGTGATAAAGACAGGCTCCTGAGAAATGCAACAAGTGGTCTTACATATACATGAGAACTTAGACACAAGGGACCATCCCCCAAACTATACTCTTACACCCAGAAAAAAACATATTTCAGAATCTATCATTAAACTTTTGTGTATTCCACAGATTCAATCTTCAGGTGAGAATTTTCATTGTCAAAACCCACTGGTTAGATGTAGCAACATCATGAAATCAAGAGTATCGAGAAAATAAATGAGCATAGCAATGCTACTCTTAAAAAGATGCTATGCCACACAACCAGAGTACTTTCTTGCTAGCATCCCTTTCCTGATTCCCTATGTTGTTAATTATAATGATAAGAAGAAAGGGTGACACTTATTTTGACAAGTTTTAGGCATCAGCTGGCATCAGTATTTTTCAACTCTATTATTTGAAGTGTAAATCCTCACCTGGGATTCTCTGTGTGCAAAACTCTCCTTTTGAGGAACAGTTTGGTTGATGCATGCTTTAGTAGCCAAAATGCTACACTCTAGACTTAGAGTTGGGAGTTAAGAGAGGTCTGGAAAGTGTCCAATAAGGAATTCACACCTCTGCCTCCTTTACAACAACAACATTTACACAGTTGGTAAGTGGGTCCATAACTGGCAGGATTTTTAAATTGTATTTTGCTCAAATCTATGGAAACAAAAATCAAAATCAAGTTATCACTACCTAGAAGTAATAATATACAGTTTTCTTCCTAGTGGCTTGAAAATCTGGACTTCCTCAATTATTATTTGCATTTTCTCTCTTATAGGGTTTCCGTTTTCTACCTTCTTTTTTCTCTTATCTGTGTTTCCTTTTCCTTTGTTTGGCTCATTAACTTTTGACTGAATTACAATTACTGATTTTATTAAAGTCCATATTATCATGAATAATTTCCATGAAAATTCCTAAGAAAACTCCAAACTCTCTAAATAGTGGTTAGCTTCTATTTTTTTTAAATGAGTCTTGGGGTAGTTTCAAAATCAGCTTCACCCTGAGATGCTTTGAAAGAGCCCTAAACATTGGGAACCATTCACCTAATCTGGAGATATTTCTCACTGGTTGTGACTACACCCTCATGATACTTTACATTCATTTTATGTCCCTAAACATCACAATGTAAATATCATTTTTGACGTTCCAGCTCACCAGAAGATTCTTACACTTGTGGTAAACACTATCCAATGCATTACTTACTGGTAATTACCTGCTGGTATATAATTCCATGTAGCCTTTAATATGCTGGGTTATCAAATTCTGTTCACTGAGTTATGACCAGATAAATAATAGATATGCACATGAAAGATGCAAACTTGTATGATTATTAAAGTAAGCCATGCAGATCCATGATAGAAACAGCAGGTGATGACTCTGCACTCTCATTGTCAAGATTAGATATATCCCCAGTTGCAAAACAGCCATACTTGAGCTGTGCTCTGGTCATCTTTGAGTTTAAGGCCCTTTGTTGTATAAGGCTGTGGAAGTTGTACTCCAATGGCTGAAGCCATATTGTTAATATGGCTGATGGGAGCATCCCAGCAGCTGAACCCAGCACTTTTTATGCTCCCACTGTGGTCGAGCTTTATGTTTACAGTCTCAGCAACAACACCTATGCATGCACACACAAAAAAATGAAACCTGAAAGAATCTTTTCTGAGCCTCTTAAAAGAGGAAAATGATAACATTAAAGACTCTGAACATCCAAGGTTGGTGTCACATATAAAAATTAAGCTGATGACTTTGCAGTGACTCAAGTTCTCTCTTTATCATGGTTTACCAGGTAGAGTGCTTGGCTATTACTATATAAGGAAGCCCACTGGCTTGACTTGTAAGTTCAACCTAAACCACAATCCTAAACCATTATGGATTTAGGAGTAGATTCTTGAAATCCCACATCCAGAAACTAGACGTTAGAATGTTGGGGCAGTTTCCCAGAAAAACAAGCATATTGCCTCATGGATGAAAGACTTGTAGTTCTAGTTTCAGTGACTTGTTATATCTACTTACATACAACAGGGAGGCAAGAGGATTCTCTGTCATCTCTGGTGACTGAGTGTAAAATATGTGCCAAGTTGGCAGCACAGTGACCAAATCTGACAATCGAGCTCTGGATCACCACTTGATTATGTAGTAGACTCATTTATAAAGCAGTTTAGGAACTAATTAAACATAGAGGATGAATTACCTTCCTATCCCTTGAGATAAGACATCTTTCGGTTTCATGATTAAGGATTGTTGCTGTTTTATAGTTGCTCTATTCATCACAGTGTAAATGGTGATGCGTGTCGTAGGTGCGCAGGTATTTGAGGGACTAAGGGATGGAGATATTCCGTCAAATGAATCTCTTCAGCATACCAGTTTGTGGGAGGGATATGAGACATGTGGATGGTAGTGAGAGATTGTGCCTCTAGATCTTGATGGAGGCTTAGTGAGACACACTTAAATAAGCACATGGAGGTTAGAGTAGAGGGCAGAGTAAAAGGAAGGTCCATCTGAGCAAGGACACCAAAAGATCTCAGCCCTGCAACTTGACCCAGGTAGGGCCACCACTACGCCTTCACTTGTCACCCAAGCTCCAACCACAGAGAGTTTGACAAGCTTGTGTTATGATGTTGACTTGGCTTTGTATTTTTAATTAACTTTGGATTTTTAGTGGTTTTGTCATATAACTGTCTGAGTTTGGTAGGTAGGATTACTTTGAAAAGGGTTTACTAGTGTGGTCCTCCGGGTAGAATTTAGCTGTAAGCATGTTGTTAGCCAGCCTGTAGACTGTTAATTACTTAATAATCTCATTGGGAAAATACTAGTAGTTTTATATTTGGATGACATAATTGGAAAAGCAGATTAGCTGCTACTACTTTTAAAAGACTTAAGGTCGGGATGCCTTTTTTTTTTTTCCATGTAAGGAAATGAAAAGATCAAAATCTTCAGGCAATAAGCAAGTTGCAAAATTAGAAACCATTGCCTAAAATATGTTTTGTTGAGTTTCCAAATGGATGAATTTTAATTTGGACATTACATCACTAAGTGCATTAGATTTTGTCTGCATTGGAAAGATACTTCTTCTAGCATATCTTTCCCAAAGATATCTAATTTGGATTCTGTTTTATGCAAATTTGCATCCCGGAGGTTGAAGTTGGAGTTTTGAGGTTGGAAAGTATTTTTGAAGGCAGAATCAATTGAGTTGTGAGGGTGAGGCCCTCACATACTTCTCAACAGACATGATAAAATTCACCTGCATGAGTTGGCAGGTGGGAAAACCAAACTGGATCACTGGGTAAGACTACTCAGTAAAGCAATGAACTGCTTGCTTAGAGAAGCATCACTATCCCCATTGAGAAAAATGTGTGGCAAGATGATACAGCTACACAGTATCAAATGAATGGGTCAATTCAGGGCCCCCAAATTTAATTCTGTGGGGAAAAAATATTGAGCCAGTTGTTAGTGTTCTGTTACACGACTGGCAGACTAAATTCTTCATCATTGTTGTTATTGTTGTTGTTTATCATTTTCACTCGCACAGCCTTATTCTCATAATTAAAATCTGATTCATTTTCTCTTTAGTGTTAGTAGACTCCAACAACAGAAGTGGCATCTGTGTATTGATAATCAGCATTTACCCTGGCAGGAGACTAATCAGATAGGCCAGTGTCAGACATTAATCCTACCGTCTGATATTTTTGGTGAAGGAAAAAGTATTAATTCTCTTTCCATCCTCCTCCTCAGAAATATAGAAGCCCTCTTTACCAATCATCACATTTTACTCTGTAATCTACCAGCTAAAAGAAAATTGCATTGTGGGGAGGGCGGAAAGGGGGTGGGGGTGGGAGTGGAGGGTGGGGAAGCCCCACAAAGCCAGCTTGCAGTTCTTGCCCCTTTTTGCTTCTGACATGAGATGTTAAAGAATTATTCATAGTGCTCACATTGCGTTAGGGGACACTGAACTGCTTTTTAGATCCATGATCAGTCATCATTCTTCTAAGAGATTGGAGCTTTGCTGTTTCATTAACTGTGCAGTGTAGACTAATGGTGTTTAATAAAAATCATTCAAAATTTCAAACTCTTTTGCCAGTGACCTCAATTTTGTTGGCTCTTTGATTTGTATCAGACTTTGAGGAGGGAAGGGGGAAGTGAAGGAAGCCCGCTTCCAGGCCCCTGACAGGATGCTGCAGTGGCAAGGTCAAGCTCGCCTGCCTGCCAGCAGTTGGCTGGTGAGCAGCAGCATGCAGACCAGCTGTGGGAAGCCTCCTGAAGAATGCCCCAGCTGATGCTTTCAGCTGGGAATAGCTTGTTCCTATTGGGGAACTCATTGTTCTCCAGTCTCTGCAGCAGGAAGCCAGCTGTCATATCCGGAGGGAATTTCAGATGCTTTACCTTTTTGGTTTTGCCCTGCATCACTCATGTGGCTATGAAATAGATGTGTCTCTGAGAATAGAGCCCAATGTAGTGACAATGGGTAGTCAAATGCACCCCAGATGCTCATGCCCTCTTGTGGTTCTGCAGTGTTTATGAAATTGGGGGGAAAGGAGACCCTAGACAGTAAGCAAAATTGGAGACACTCCAACAAGGCTAAGTTAATGCTGTGTTGCCCAGACCAAGAGCTAGCTTCTCATTTGGTCAGCCTAGCATGCAACCACTAGTGTGGTGGTAAAATGTTTAACAACCAGCTCACTGAGAATAGAAAGCACCTGGTTTGCACCATTTGCCAATTTCTGTGGCATAAATACTACCACTTTAGATGATTTTAAGCTACCAACTGTGATGTCACTGAACACATGGTTGGAAAGAGATGCACACAGTTGACTCTTGCAAGCCTGGGCAAAAATGCCTCAACACACTACTGGATGCAGCCAGTCAAAGAGGGTTCATATTTCATATATGTGTTCATGTGGACACATACAGACACACACACAAACTCACCCTTACACACACACTTCAATGACTAAAACAATTACATAGTTTTAAGATATGAGTCAATGTGTGAATGTAGAAAGCTCATGATAAGGCCCTAGAGGTATGGGCTGCCCTGGAAGCCTAGGTTTTAAGCAGGAGAATAGCTGAGAAGAATGAAGCCCTCCTGAGCTGAAAGGAGAGATGGATCAATGGAGATGATTTCATCATCTCCTTCCATATCTCATAGGTAAAATGGGCACTTAGAAAACCCTCATGATTGATTTTTTAAAAAGATAAGTGAGTGTTTTTTATTTTTTTATTATTATCATCATTATTTTGATTTACAAGTGCTATTTGTAACTTTCACATGTAACTAGGATAAAGTATTTACGGGAACTCTATGGAGAATAGCCCAATCCAGAATTTACTGTGTTTTTCTTTTATGTGACATGGAAACTCAGTAATTCTCCTATCTTCACATTGTTGTTCATAAGATTTTTTACTTTAGTTATTAGGGAATCTAAGTTTTTTGTTAACATTTGCTTTTAGTTAAAAGTATCTACTTACTGTTTTAGCTCTGAATTCAAACCAGAATATCTCTGTATCAATTACATGACTAATAGTCAGAAACAATCATCCAAACCAAAATAATTCTCTTTTCCACCCAGTACGAAGAAAACTAAGCTCAGTAACAAGAAGGCATAAACTAAAGTATATAATGAGACTTTCATTAAATACACACACACACACACACACTCACTCACACATACACTTTTTAAATTAGGTCTCCACACATAAATCATCTTGAAAGTAGATTAGAAAATCTCAAAGAATTAATTCTCCTGGTCCTGTGCATCTTCTGCAGTTAATAAGAGGTTTGTATCTGGAAAGACTGAAGAACTTGTTCTAAAATCTTTTTTTTAAACATTTCCATTTTCTGTCTGGGCCTGTATCCATGGTTGAATGTTAGCCCTGGAGGAGATCCATGTCTTACTCGCTCTTTCTGGCCCTTCGTCTTTTGCCTCTGCAATTCTTTTTGTAGCTGGCACAATAACAGGGACTGGAGGTCTGTTCTTTCATGGTATTGCTACAACATTTGTCCTTACTGGGAAATGGTAACATCTGGGTCTGGTTTAATTGGCATTACACTTACACAGGGACTCTGAGCACCCCCTTCACCACACCAGACAGTGGACTAGTTTTCACAGCTACAAAGAGCTAGAAATGTGTTTAACATCATCCAGTGCATCCCCTACTTTAACACCACCCTCACTAATCTATCATATTCACCCATAAATTTTACAAATGAGATTGATTCCGTCTCAAGACAATTTGTCAAATACTTAATTTTCTTCCTGGATGATTCTACTTACTGGATATTTTAGAAAGAAAAATGTCTGAGATAAAATCCCTCACATTTACTCAATATTACCAATTGCTGTTTCTATTCCTACTCTGAGTAGTGTTTCTGAAGATTGTTTGCTGTAGTGTTGTCTTTGATAAAATGAATGTCAGTAGTGAGCCTTTTAGAGATACCATGCTCAGAAATCCTCTTTGGGATCAGGAGATACCTAAAATTCTCCCCCTTTGCCCACTTCGTTAGATGAGTGACCTATTCTTTGGATCCTGCAAAGAAGAGACTGGTTTCTTTTCTTTTCTGGTGGTGGTAGTGGTTGTATCTGTGGCTGTGATGGTTGTTGTTACTTGTCTTTCTCTCTCTGGCTCTGGCTTTTGCTTTCCTGCTAGTGTTCTTTCTCTTTCCAAACAAATAGTGAAATTAAATGTGAGCTTCTGAATTGTACTTGTTCATGCTTTTAAGACATAACAGATTAATAAAAATAGATGTGTCCTGATTTAAAACATGCCCCCTGGAAAGGCATGCTGTATTATGAAATCGTGATAATATAACTGCATTATTACATGGCAGTATAAATATTAGTCTGTTTAATTCATTTGTCCAATTGTATAACTTTGTGGAGCAGTGTTTTGACCTTTGCTACATAATTTTGGAGCAAGTGGAGTGGTTGCAGGCAGACGAGACAGTGTTATATCAGGATTTTTCAATGAACTGTAGTTGGAGGCCTGGCAATGGCAAACATCTTCAGATGTTTCTGTAACCATTATAAATATGAAAAAACCCTCTTCAAAAAATTTCCCAGAGTACTTCAGTCAAGACTTTTTAGGTTCATCTGTTTTTTTCATTTCTCCTTTTCTTTTTCCATTATTTTTGGATGGGGGTTTGTTATCATTGGACTGAAGAAATATTTTGATTGCAATGGTCTCTCTCTCTCTCTCTCTCTCTCTCTCTCTTTTCTTTCCTCCTTCCCTCTATCCATCACCCCTCATTAAAATATTGAAATCTGAAGTCTTTGATAAATCTGCATTAGACCAGGCTATATGCTAGGAATGAAATCTGGGCAAACATCGATGGGTTTTCAAAGAATGCTCCACGTTCATTGGGCCCTTTCACACCCCACAGTGATAAATGAAAAGGATAGAGATAGTTTTTGCAAAAGGGCACTTTGATAATATCCTCTGAGACCTAATGCAGTTTAACAAATGACTCCACCTGTTTTTCCAGTAAGTAATTTGACTGAGACTTGCAAAATACCCCTGCGAGTTGTCAGGGGTGTCTTCTGCCTGGTCTATAGTGTGTGTGTTTGCTTTGTATCTAACAGGCACATTCACATCTCATGTGCTCATATGAAGTATTTCCTAACATTCCCATTAGCCTGTATATAAGAATCAGAAAGATAATCCCAACATGTTGTAAATGAAGGTGTGACTCTATAACCTTTCTCTTCTTCCTGGAAAAAAAAAAAAGACATTTTCATGCGTATTTTAAACAGAAATTTTGTATATTTAAGTGTCATGGAAAATATTTATTGAGTAACTGGGATACAAATGGGAATTTAATTGTCATCATATGCTTTGTGTGTGGGGATGCTCACCAACACCATGCCACTGGACCATTGTGGCAAGCCTAACTGCACAAAGAGTACACATCATCAGTGTGTGTGTGTGTGTGTCCCTGCATGTGCAACACGTCTAGCTTGCTGTCCTTCATGGGATTTTAGCTTTCCCTTCTTGAAAAACATTACTTTACAGTTCCAGGAAGCCCTGGTTACGTTACTATATGAAGGCAGTGATTTGAAATGAAAATTCCTTTCTTCTTGGAAGCTTTGGTCATAATATCATGGTTCAATTAAACGGATTCCACCGGCCTTTGTGATGGAAAAAGCTCTGTTCAAATCCAGTTGAGTTTCCAAGAGGAAATTGTAGGTCAAGATGCATGAGAGGGAAGATGAAGGCCACCTCAGCTGCAGCAACATGAGCTGAGTTGAGCCCTCAGTGTTGAAGTTGACTTGCTCCAAGCTGCAGTCCAAAACCCTTGGGCCCATGCCTGGCCTATGCTCCTTCCCAAGTAAGTAGAGGAGCAGAACCATCAGGAACAGCCTGCCTGGCTCCTAAGAAGAAAACTTCCTGACGTCCTGTCCCCAAAGGAAGACCCTTTCCCCAGGGGCACCCCAGGTGGCCAGTAAATTGTGATGACCATTCAGAAAGTGCCCCCTTGGCTTTATGAGAATCCAATTAGTCTTCTGAACCACCTTTTCTTGGGTGCAGATTTCCAATATTCATGCTCATTGCAGATCCACCAACTGTCACTGTTCTTAACAAGCATGCTCGTCTTGTCAGAATTTCAGTAAGTTCCAATTTCCTGTACAGACCAGGGTAAACTGTTCTAACATCAATCAATTAATGAAATGTTATCTGGTTTTTAAAAGCTGGTTTCATGTGCTTTACGTGTATAAAACTATATCTGCCTGTGTGGCTTTGCATTTCAAATGTGTGGCGCACAAGCATTTTGTTGGTGCTTTGTTCTCAGTACAGTAACTCTGTGTACAAACATTTTAATGTGGTTTTGTTGTTTTCCAACAAGATGTCTCTGTAAAAATGATATTGGCTGAGCTGGTGCGTTGGTTTCTCTCATAGAGGCATTAACTATACTGCCAATGCATTGAATTATTTAAAAATGCAAAATAAAATTTTTATGAAAATCTCATTTTAGACATGTAGATCATTCTGCTTAGAGACTTTCGAAGCCATAGTACCTTGTTATCAACTTTTCCACATTACAGTACATAGCCGGTGCTCCCGCTTACATCAACAGCCATAAAACTGACAGCCATAAAGAAAATAACTCTCACAAAGCCAATTCATTTTATAAGAGAGACCCTTGGACCATCATTCAAAGCCCATTTAAGAGAAATTATAAAATATTTAGTTATCTGGATTCCCAGTACACAGCACAAAAAGCTTGCAAAGTATAAAGTTATAACTAGTAGATGCTGACAAAAGAGAGAGAATTACAAAACTAGACTGAAAACTTAAAAACACAGCTGGCAATGGCCATTTACTGCAGGGGTATGCTGCCAGTAGCCCTGGGAGGACAGCACAAGCAATAATTTTGGGTCACAATAATGTCTGAAAGTCATCAGGGAAAGGTTAAATATACCTTAACTAACACAGAAACTCATGTCATATATTTAGGAACTGTTTCCTTCAAGATGTTAAAGATTTTCTGGACAGTTAAAGGGTAGGTTTCAGGTATCTAGAAATTTCATTTACATGAAATGTATTCTCTGGCCATGTAAAGTGAGGAATTGCAATGCTAAGACAATACGGCACAAAACACCTGTCAGTAAACGCAACATTAACAACTTGGCTGTATTTCCTGTGAAAAAAATGAACTACACTTGGCTTGACCAGATATTTTGACTCTGCATAATCATAATCATAATCATTATCATAGTCCAAGTGTGAGCACGAATATAGCTAAATGTGATTAAAACTGATAGTTAAAATACCACCACTAAGAATTCCAAATCCTTTACAAAATGGAAAGGCCACAATATCTGTAAATATGAACATTTTTATTGTGAGATGATGGGGAAATATTTGAGCTGAGTAAATAGAACTAAATGGATTATAAACGTGTTTTCAAGCAACCAAGTTGTTTTCTGCTTCTCTCAAAACAAACAGATACCATAAATGATGACCATGCCTAGGTAAAAGTATGCACACATGCAGAGAAGAACTTAGAGGAAATATGCAGAATGACATTTTTAAAAATTAGGAGTGCTGGGATTATGCTAATTGATTAGTTTTTGTGACATTTACAACCAGTAAGGCACTACTGGCCAGGCACTGTTTTAGCACTTTCTTATATATTAATGCATGTAATTCTTTTAAAAGCCCTGTGAGATGGGTACTAGCATATCTCTGTTGTATAGATGACGACCTGGAGACACAAAGAGGTCTTCGGGAAAACAACTTTCCTGAAGTCACACAGCCAGGTGTGTGACCCCAATGTGGCCCCAAAGGCTTTAATCTTAACCACTACCCTCTACTACTTGTTATTATTAATAATGCTAGTGATTCTATAACATATATTATTTTCATTTTAGAAACAAAAGTAAAGAAGGACCACAGGCCCTCAGGAAGTGATTTCCTCTCAGTCTTTCCAGAGGTCACTAAAGGAAAGGCATTGGGTCAATCTTCCAGAAACACCTTTTCCTATGAAGACAGACCAGGGCACAGGAGGAGTCAGCAACTCAGAAAAAGTTTGCTGACGTGGAGCCTCTTAGTCTTGGAAGTAACAAATAGAAGAAGAGATGGCACCACCTTCCTGGCTGTCACTCTAGCTGAGATAAAGATCAGGCCTTGGATTGGCAGAGCTGTTTGTTTATTTATTTAAGACAGGGTCTCATTCTGTTGCCCAAGCTGGAGTGCAGTGACATAATAACAGCTCACTGCAACCTCCACCTCCTGGGATCAAGTGATCTTCCTGTCAGAGGTGTTTGAACTAGAGCGGCTCCATCTTGAATAGGTCCTAGGTGAAATAAGGCTGAGACCTACTGGGTTGCATTCCCAGGAGGATAAGGCATTCTTATTCACAGGGTGAGACAGCAGGTCAGCAAAAGATACAGATCACAAAGACCTTGCTGATAAAAGAGTTTGCAGTAAAGAAGCTGGCCAAATCCTGCAAAGCCAAGATGGCAACCAAAGTGACCTCTGGTGGTCCTGACTTCTCATTATATGCTAATTATAATGCATTAGCATGCTAAAAGACATTCCCACCAGCACCATGATAGTTTACAAATGCAATGGCAACATCTGGAAGTTACCCTATATGGTCTTAAAAGGGGAAGAACCCTCAGTTCCAGGAAGTGCCCACTCCTTTCCCAGAAAACTCATGAATAATCTACCCCTTGTTTGGCATATAATCAAGAAATAACCATAAAAATGGCCATCCAGTAGCTTATGCTACTGCTCTGCCTATGGAGTAGCCATTCTTTTATTCCTTTATTCTCTTAATAAATTTGCTTTCACTTTATTCTATGGATTTGCCTGAATTCTTTCTTGCATGATATCCAAGAACCCTCTCTTGGAGTCTGGATCAGGACACCTTTCCACGAACACTCCCACCTCAGCTTCCAAAGTAGCTGGGACTATAGGTGCAAGGCATCATGTTCAGCTTACTTTTGTATTTTTAGTAAAGATAGGATTTCACCATGTTGCCCAAGCTGGTCTCTAACTCCTGCGCTCAAGTGATCCATTCATCTTGGCCTCCCGAAGTGCTGGGATTACAGGCATGACCACTGTGCCCAGCCAATCGGTAGAGTTTTAAAATCAGTTCACTTTAAGACAGGTCCAGCCCCACTCTAACTCCTACTCCTTGCCTCTGAGATGCAGACACTTGTTCAGAAGGGAAGTAGAACATCCCAGGTGAGTGAGTCCCCTGGGCTTTTGGCAGGATTTTAAATGAGGTTCTCACTGCCTGAATTAAGTGAGACATGTAAGAGGAAGAAAGCCCCACTTTCTTCCTCTGCAAAATGAAGTTGGTCATATCCACCTTCTCCCTGCTACCCAGAGATGAGCAAGATGTCATCTAGACTGGTGTTTCTCATCCTACATTCTCTCTTGGAAACCCTGAGGTTTTCCAAATAATTTCTTCTGACACACTGTCATTACCAAGGCCAAGAGACTTAATATTTTGAGGGTGTAAGAGTAGTGAGGCAACTTCTAGGTTGCATGTCTAGCAGGGGATATGCCACAAGTGGGTAGACTGTGGCAGAGTGTATCACACAAAGGGCTAGGAATGCACTGAGGCTCATGCTTTGGGGAAAGAATATGTTTAGTTTTGTGTGTTTCTCCAGGAAACACATTGTAGCTTAGGTGGGAGATTTTGTTTCATCCCCCTTTTTAAGAAAAGGGAATAAAATAGTAAAAACGTTAGCTGTGATATGAGAGGGAATCTACACAATTTGTTAAGGGAGATTAGGCCAATACATTTCAGGTATAGGCATTTGAAATTGACTCATGTTATCAAAGCCCTTTGCAATTATGCAGGTCATGAGCTGGAGGTCTCCTGGGATTGACAGTTACACAAACTAGTGTGTGAGTTCAGGAGTTCAGTGACAGGCCGGAAATGACTTTCAATCTCTGTCTTTCTAGCTCTGGGACTCTCTACCTTAAAGAAATACTGGGGGACTTTTAAAAATGCAAATGTCAGGCTTCCACCTCAGGGACTGATTCCATAGGTGTGTGTCAAAGGTCTCTGATATCTTTATCTTTTAAGGCTTCCTTGTTGATTCTTATGTGAAACCAGGATGAAGAACCTCAGTTCTAGGCTTATCAGAGAAAAGGCCCAGTTACCCATTTATCCCACCTACCTTCCTGCAGGAACAGGAGATAATGGTGCTTCTAGTGCTCTAGAAAAAAACATCCCACAGGAATTCAAGCTCTGAGTATTCTTCTCCAAGGAAGGAATTTCCTTTAACGCTTTTATAACTTTCCAGAAATTTTCCAGTTAGCTCAAACCACAATGCACTTGAACATATTCTCATTTCCAAAATACAATAAGCCCTGCAGCAGGCCAGAGATGTAAGGGGAAACTCATGAGGAAGAATGTACCTTTCTGGAAACAATTCTCTTCAGCATGGCTGGACCTAGGCAGAGGATTATATTGTGGATCTGAGTTTCTCCCACAATTCTCAACTCTGAAGACACAGCAGTGAATGACCAGAAAGGATCCAGAAGGAACCTTCTCTCATAGAGGTTCATTTTAAAAGCCCCTCCTTACAACCTTGCTGGGAAAAAGCATTTGTAGGACAAAACAAACAAACAAACAAACACTACAAATGAATCAGTGGGAGCAAAGCTTCCTGAGTTTACCCTAGTGTTATCAATGGTCTCTTTGTATGGGTTCCTATGTTGTTTACATTTTCATAGCAGGCCAGGACTGTTTAGCTCAAAAGCCCTGGGGACAAAATCAAAATTTTACACATCAAATTTGTTTTAAATATAGCCCAAATAAGCAGATTTTTAGCAGTTTAGAGCCTGCTTGTTTTGCATATCTCATGAAACTGTGCCCAACATCTCTTAGGCATAGATCAGATAACCCAGGGAGATATAAAGACCATGGCTGCCCTTCAGAGCTGTCTGACCCAGAGACTCCCCACTGAGTTGTTGAGTGATATCAGCTAGATGTAGAAGCCCACTCTTTCCCTTCTCTCTCCCCACTACCATGTCCCTAGCTCTCCTCCCCTTCCTAGTGATGGCCTCTGGACCGTGGCATCTGGAAGGTCTGATTCTGTGAAGGACTTTCTCTCACCCCTCCACATACAAACCTGTCAGTGTCATCCAAATAAAGTTTGTTGTATGTTACTGCCACCTCACGGTGATATCCTTTTCTTTGATCAGTCCCCAAATTTCCTCAAACTTACCACATCAGGAATCAAAAAAGGACCTCGAAAGGTCAACTGACAGGGGGAAGAGGCAAGCTTTACTTGGGGTCTCCTCTTGGAAGCTCCAAAGCATCTCGACCACCCCACTAAACTGACTAAGTCTTGGCCAAGAATCACTGAATAAGTTCCATGATAGACACCAAACACATCCTGAAGCATTGCCCTCACTGAGAAAGAGCCATCTCTTCAAAGTGTGGCCCAAACACCTCCAGTGCCCTGTTGGTGTGCCTTGCTCTGGACTTCAGGCCCAGCTCATCTCTCACACTCTGGCACAGAGCACCTTCACCTTGGCTGAGCTTTAAATCTTACTAATTCTGGGAGCCCATCCCAGAAATTCTGATCTAGTTGATTTGGATACTACTCTCTACCTCTAACCCTCAACTTCCGTAAATGGGTAGTTTGTAAGGTTTTCCAAGTGATTCTCATCAGCAGTCAGAACTAAGAATCCACTTTCTAGCCAAAGCTCCTTCATCCAGGGCTGTACACCTTACCCTCCACCCCCACCAATGTCTGGCAGTGGTGGACTGGATCCTTGAATATGGCCGAATTTCTGGGCCCATAGCTTATCTTTGGTAGATAATCAAAGGTCATTCAAAAGCCATTGGACATCTGGGCTTGGGAACTCATATTCAAAACTCATGGTGTACACTTAGGATCCCAGAATATCCTTAAAATCCCTGTGGAATTGGTTACTAATAGAAATAGCCACCCACAAAATAATCATAATCTTTGCTAACTAAACTGTCAAGTGTGAGTTGTAGTCCCTTATGAACTAAGCCATGCCAGTGCCTTCTCAGATTATAACCCTTAGTTTGGGGCAGACAGGAGGCCTAGATTTGCATCTAAGCTCTAGGGAGACATGCACTCGTGTCCCATGATTCCATCAAGTCTTTGAGTGAAATAAAGGCTCTTTAAGAGAGACAGCATTGTTTAGGGCACATCTGGATACAAGATGACCGAGAAAAAAGTTTCTTCCATTTGGGATTTCAGATTTATATTTGACTATCCAGTTGAATCCACAGTCTTTTAATCAGCTCAGAACACAAAACACATCATCTGCAAGGTACAGGCGATGTCTTATGTTAGCTTCTGTTGTTGGGTAACAAAGTATCACAAACTCAGAGGCTTAAAACAATGTACCTGTTTATGACCTCTCAGTTTCGGTAGGTCAGGAGTCTGGGCACAGCTTAACTGGGTCCTCTACTCAGGTTCGCACGAGGGTGCAATCAAGGTATTTGTAAGAGCTGTGATCAGCTGCAGCTCTGGGTCTCCTTTTACACTTCCTCGGGTTGTTGGCAGAGTTCATTTTTTTGCAGCCATGAAACTCAGGTTATCTTGCTTCCTCAAGACCGACAGAAGATGGGGCCTGTCCTCTAGACCCTCTTTCAAAATCTTCCCTAATTCAGACCCACCCAGAATAATCTCTGTGTTAATGAACTCAAATTAAACTGATGAGGGGCCTTAAGTACTTCTGCAAAATCCCTTCACTTTTGCCATATAATGCAACCTAGTCACACAAGTGACATTCATCATCTTCACAGGTCCTGCCCACACTCAAGGGGGCTTATGCAGAGTGTGTATACCAGGGGGCCTGAATCTTTTGGGCCATCGTAGATTTATGTCTACACCATTCCCCTTAGGTGCAAGAAGACTTCACATCCTGCACAGAAGACTCTTCTGCTTTCCTATTATCCCCGGAGCAATGGACCGGGAGCTACTTCAACTATGGCCTTGCCACCAATACTATCCTTTTCTCTGTGCCTTAGTTTCTCCAAGCAGAACATTATTCAAACAACCCTTACTTCTGTGCTCCTTAAGGGAGTGTTATAAATTAATGAATTAATTGTGTTAAGCTCATTAGTCAGACGAAAGGTGCTATAGAAATGCAAATTATTGTTATTTTGAAATCTTGTGGCTGTCATCACAAAATTTGCACTTAGCTATTAGACACTGTGTCTTTGCCATCTATCAGCCCCCAGTTCACTAACAATGTTCATATTTTGCTTCAAACCATTAATTTGGAAATAACCACCTTGGTGCTCATGATGTGCTGATGAGGAATTATCTGCCCCGGGAACTTGCCAGCAAGAACTATTTAAAAAAAAAAAAAAAAAAAAAATTGCATTAGCTGAAGCTCAAAGAGGAGAGCCAATGAGGAAGAAGGAAGAATATATTCCCACTGTTTGCTTCTCTTACCCTCTAGGGATTGCAGAATGACTTCTGACATCTCTCATATCCCAAGGAGCCCCAATGTCCTGATTGGCAAGGTGCAGACTGACTCCTCCTTCCTTTTGACTATAGCTGCAGCTGCCCTAAGATGATGTAAGGTTTCCTGCTCAGGGGGCTTGCCAAGGACAACTTCCTTTTCTGGACCCTGCTTTCCAAGCACTCCTAGAAAACCTAAGCCCTGCTCCCCACATAGTATCAGACTCTTGATGGGGCCAAGCTTTATTTCTCTCGGCCTTCATCTATAGTCCCTGCCTAGTTCCACCACTTCCCCTTGAGGTGTGCATATTCTCCTGAGCTGTTTCCTTGCAATCGACCCTGCCCTTGTTGGTCATGGTGGAATCTCTGATCTACAGGCAGATCCTTTATCTTTTCAGGAAACCCCTAGCCTGTCTCCAGCCCTAGAGGGTTCTCTTAAATCCATCCTCCTTAGGAGCACTTCCCAAGGCTTAGCCCAGCCTCTGCCTCTCTGTCCTGCTGTAGGAGCTGATGGGTAGAGAGAGGATTGAATGGGTGGGAAGGGAGAGGAAAGCAGGACTTGACCTAGAAATACCCAAGTCTGAGGCCTTTCGTTTGTGCTCATCCCTAGCTGGTGCAGTACCTCTCACTCGCTGTACTGACAAATGGCTGGAACCCAGCTGCTCCACACTCTTGAGGTCATCCGCCCTCCACTAGCTCCAGGAGACTTCCATGTAGCCATTGGTGTCAGAGCTGTACAGCTCAGCTGTAATCCTGCCAGGGACAGGCTGACAAGATTTGAATGTGCAGAGTTGTAGAACCAGCTGGGAATAGATCTACCATTCTCCTTAGCTCTGAGCTGGAAAAAAGTTCTAACTGTTTGCCATGAAGAAGTCTGAAGAATTTCTGCCCTTGGGTCAGTTGTGCCTAGTTATGGGTTGAATTCATGTCAGAGTCCTAACTCGTAGTATTTAAGAATATGACCTTATTTGGAGAAAGAGTCTTTCAGAAGTAATCAAGTTGAAATACAGTTGTTAAGTTCAGTGCTAATCCAACATGGCTGATGTTCTTAGACAAAAGGGATATTTGGAGACAGACTCACATAGAGGAAGAAGGCCATGTAAATGTGAAGATGGCCATCTATAAGCTAAGGAGAGAGGTCCAGAACACATCCTTCTTTTACAGCTCTCAGAAGGAACCAACCCGCTGATGCTTTGATTTTAGACTTCCAGCCTCTAAATCTGTGACACATATACTTTATATGTATATATTTGAGATGGAGTCTTGCTCTGTCACCCAGGCTGGAGTACAATGGCACAATATCAGCTCACTGCAACCTCTGCCTCCTGGGTTCAAGCGATTCTCCTGCCTTAGCCTCCTGAGTAGCTGGGATTACAGGCACCTGCCACCATGCCCAGCTAATTTTTTGTATCTTTAGTAGAGATGGGGTTTCACCATGTAGGCCAGGCTGGTCTTGAACTCCTTGACCTCAGGTGATCCGCCCACCTCAGCCTCTCAAAGTGCTGGGATTACAGGCGTGAGCCACCATGCCTGGCCTTACTTTACATTGTTTAAGCAACCAAGTCTGTGGTACTTTGTTATGGCAGTCCTAGCAAATTAATATAGCACTCATCCCTTTATTTGATAAGTAGTCATTATATGCATAGTATGAGGTTCTGGGACCTCATGGGGGAGCAAAACCAGATGCTCCCCCACCCTCATGGATCCTATGGTCCAAAGTGAGAAAGAGCCATCCAGCAGGTATTTACACGAATAAATGGGAAATTGCAACTAAGATTAATACTATGAAGAAAAATTGCCTGCTACTGTAAAAGCCTAGTGCATAATGGGAGGTGGGTGGCAAGTCAAGGAAGGCTTCACTGAGGAGGTGTCACTTGATCTGAAACCTGAAAGCTATGTAAGCCTCAAGTAGACAAGGAAGAGCAGGAAGAGCAGTTCAGGCCTAGGGCATACTAGGTACAAAGGCCCTATGCTAGGACCTGCTGCAGGACCCCACTCAGACTCTCGGATGGTTTTCAAGCATGCTGTCACCCTTATAGCCTATGCGTAAGTGCCATTAGCCATTGTCAGCTCTGTGAGGGCATCCCCAAAGGACCCTCAATGGAGGATACCCATCACTAAGGGAGGAAGAATTCCGATGAGAAGAAGGCCTGGGAACTAATGCAAGAACAGACTTGCCCAAACACTGGCTTCAGTTTTCTGCCCCGAGTCCATGACATATGCACTAAAGGCAGCACAGGTGTCACATGATGGAGTCATGAGAAGGCTGGCCTTGGCTGGAATAGTCACTCTGCCACTTTCTGGTCAACTCATCATTTAACCTTTCTGAGTTTCATTTTTCTCACCTGTAAAATGGAGACAATAAAGTGCCTCCCAATTTTAACCCCATATAAAGGGTATATATAGCACAGGAGAAATACTCAATAACTACTACTATTAACTTAGCAATTCTACCCATACTCTACTCCTCTACATTCACACATGGCATTGGGATTGTTTCTGGAAATGGGGAGTGGTAGACACACCATACCCATAAGATTAACCTTCCCTAGACACCTTAGCAGAATACAGGTGGTAGGGTATGAGAAAGCAAGTCAAGCAGGTTGGGCCCCGTGAGGAGAGGTCACCTCCAATCAGGCCAAAGGCCAGTGGGATGGAGACGTAGTAGTCAAGAAGAGGAGGCAGGGCCAAGGGAGCTGCTCCCTAGACCTGTCTCCAACCCCAAGTCCTGGCCTACCACTTCTGGCCATTTAGCTATATTTCCTTCCTGATTTTCAGGGACTGTAATTTATGGCTTGGCAAACTATGACTTCTTTGTAGTGGAGTCATTGTGTTTGTTAGCATAATCATTTCGCAGAAAGAATGTCAATAAAGGCTGGGGAGTGAAACACAAAACCCCCCACAACCCCAACTGCTAAATAATTGCTGGAATGAGTTGTCAGGAACCTTTTATTTACTGATTTCGTGCATTTCATTTATTTCTGGCACAGGGCCAACCTTCCTGACAGTTAAGATTTATTGATTTAATTGCCTAGGGTAACCATGCAATAAAATCATCTCAAAGATAAATTTTCATGGCACTGTGCAGCATGGAGGTAATTTTTCAAATGCTACGGCTATATTTCTGCAGGTTACAGGTGCAAAATTTGCTTAAAGCTGGGATGTCTCATTATTGCAGCTCAGGAACATTGGGGACCAGCTCTTTGGTGGAAATTCTACAGAGGAGAGCATGAGACACACAAAGAGAAAGAGAGAGAGAGAGAGGGAAAGAGGGAGGGACAGGGAAGGGAGAGAGAAAGAGAATGAACAAGAGAGCACAGCCCTTTCAGGAAAGAAATGATATTTCCTTAATTGGTTCATATATTCAATGCCCATGAGAAAGTGGGGCTTCAGTTTAATTAGGAATGGGCTTGGAGGTTATTTACAGTGTTCTGTGGAATCATTTGTTTCCAGCTGTGCGACGCTTTGTATGGTATGAGCCTCACAAGGTAGATGATTGCCACTTGTGACATTCGTGTTTATTGCTTCTTTAGATCTTTTTATTTACCCTGTTAAAGTGCTCATATGGCTTCGAACAACGGGTACATGAAAAACTCTGATTAACTCCCAGGTTAATGGTAACATTTCAGGAAGTCAGAAATAGCATAAACTTTTAACAATGTGAAATCTTTTCTTATCTCTCTTGATTTATTTTACAGTGTTTTTGCTTTGATTGCAGGTTTCAGATGGTGCCGTTTAATAGCTTATTAAACTTGCAGCCTAGCAGGTCTGCTATTTGGATAAAATTTTATTTTTGCTCAGGTGTAAACTTTTGGAATAGATATAGATTTTTTTTTCCACCTTATTGAATTCCAGCGACCAGGGTCTGGCTGATTTTCTCAGATGTTCTTTGTGTGATGCAGGACCATGCAGGAACCAGTTTGAAATTGTTGCCCTTGAAACTTAATCCTTGCCCATAGTGGAGAAGGATGACAACCTGGGATGGGAAGGGGAGCTTCAAGCTTTTCAAATGAATCTGAACAAGGAGCCAAGAGCTATTAATATGTGCTATATTTAAATCAAGCCCCAGCCTCCTCAATGCTCAGATGGTGAAACTGAAGCCCAGAGAGTTAGGAGTAGAGCTCCTAAAAGTAGGTCTTCCGATGCTCAGGGCAAATCATCTCGTTTTTGTACTACCTATACTGCCCTGTTTACATTACTCAGTGCAGTATAGTCCAAGTGCACATTAGCTTGGAAGATTCATCCCTCTCTTTACTTCAGTTTGTTTATAGATAAATGGGGTTGGAGTAGATGCTCACTACGTGCTCACCCACCTCTGACAGGCTGTGATTATAAGGACATGTGCATATCTAGCAGTCTTACTCCCACTACCTGGCCATTAATACAACTGAACCATTCTCCCCATGAACCACTGGACTTCATGAATTCTATATGCATGTGTGCCAATGGCCCAGACTCACTGTTTCATGGCTACATATTCTCTTCCAATGGAGTAGGCTTTGCATAGTTCATAGCTTGTGATTTGCAGAACTACAACAAAGTGAAATTAGACTTTGACTAAAGAGGAAGCAATGGAAATTTGAACTAAAATGAAGTGGTGAGCACAGCTGACTATGCAGACATGCTTCCCTGCTGTAGCCAATGGCTGGGTGGAAACTAATCTGTTGTGGGAGTGTCTGTGGCAATGTTTCTGAGGGTCAGTGCCGCGACTGGTTGCTAGGCACTGGGTCTGTGTGTGTGCATATTCACATAACCCACCCAGATGTGGAAAGAGGCCATTCTAACTAGGGTCCTACACAGGAGGGAGTGTGAAGAACAAGAGGCTATGTGAGCATTAAGGGGATCATACCAAACCTGGCTCAGGTGTCCTGACTGGCCTCTGCCCAGCAAACTAAGGTTTGGGGTGTTCCATCTTTGCACTGTAGCAACAGCCTCATATCTGTCCTTTCTCCTTCTTTCTGCTTCCATTCTTGCCCCCTCTAATATACTCTAACTGTGGCCAGAGGCACCTTTTTAACATGCAAGTCTGATGATGCCAATTCTCCATTTACAATCCTTAAAAGACTCCCCATCACTCCCAGGATAAAGTTCAGAAGCTTTGGTGCGATGTGACAAGACCTGGATGTCCTGGCTCCTGCCTTGCTCTCCAGCTGTCCTCTTCCAACCAATTACCAATTCCTCTAGAGCTTCATTGAATGGGCCAGCGATGAACCCCAGTGCTCAAATGAAGCATGTGCATGTGTATGTGCATGCGTACCTGTATGTGTGCACACATAAGCATGCACACACACACAAACACACAGAGTTCTCCTTGATTTTCTCCTTTCCATAATCACTTATAACCAATCCATCAAGACGTCCTGTCAACTCAACTTCTAAAACAAATTCATAAACCATCTCTTTCCTCCATCTCCACTGCCTCCACGCTGGTTCAAGCCACCATTATCTGTCATTTGTTCAGTAGCATATTAAAGAGTCTTAAAAGTCTCCTGGAAAAGGAAAGCTCTTGAACTATAGTTAACCCTCAAGTTTCCAAACATATTTGACAATGACTTTTTTTGAACAACTGTTAACATTCACTCAGCAACTATTTTTTGAGGGCTTTACGCTATAAATTGTCTAGGTGTTGAGAATATATCATTGAAAAAAGAAAGACTAATTCTCTGCTCTTACAGAGCTTACAGTCTAGTGAGGAAGAAAGGTAATACACAAAATAAACTCTAGAACACCAGGTAATAAGTGCTGCTCAACTGGGAAGAGAGGATGACTGGGAGGGATTCAAATGAAAACGCAGAGGGTTGGCTCTCCACAGGAGTACAGACAGTTCGTCCATTGTGACAGAAGGGCATGCAGTGGACATTGGCACACACATCTGAGAATGAAATGTTCCAGCGTTCCAGGAAACTGTGCAGGAAATTCTACCTAGAGGATAATTGCCTAACTCAAGAAACTTCTTGCTCCAGCTGAGTTTTTCACTATATCTTAGCTCTTGCCAGCACTAACCCCTTCATCCACCCCTCCAACATACTCATATGCCTCTCCACTCCAGCAGCACCCAGCTACTTTCCATTTCCCCCAAAATACCTAGTGAATTTACCCACACTGCCCTCTTTACTTGAAGTGCAGATTCCCCTCTTCTTTGTCTGGCAAAATCAGACTTGTTTTTGTATCCCTTATCTCTTTAGCAATTAGCACAAGGTCTTGCCTGGAGTTGATGCTCCGAAAATGGTAACTTGAATTGTTCTACCTTACTCTTTGCTTACTTAACCCTTCACCTTCCCACAGCGACACCATTGTTATTACTTTTCAAAGGAGAAAACTAAAGCCTCACCACAAGACTTTCCAGGCCAAGAGGCTGTCATGTCCCATTTCGACACAAAAGGATGTCTTAAGGCCTCTGGTCCCCAGTGCCCCAGATATCCCTAAGAGGAAGCCCTATGTGAAGAATGGGAAACTCAGAGTTTCTCTGCCCCCTCCCCTCTACAAATCCCGAGAGTGAAGACTCAGCTCAAACCAGCACTTCTGGTTTGAGTCTCTGACTCTTTCCACTTGTTCCCAAGTTACTACAAGGGGGCATGTGAAAGCAATCAAGGTCCTTCCCCAAGCAAAGAAGACAATGGCCAATAAAGGGCTAGTTCTTGCCAAGAGAGTGGTTTGGGGACCATAGAAGGGCAAGGCAGAAAGTTGATCCCTTGTGAAGATTTCTATGAGCTTGTTAGGACCCAGTTAGTCCAAGGTAATGGGTGGAAAAATGAAGGTCTCCCTCATATGGAAGACGTTAAGATTATAAAGCAAGAAGTTCATGGTAGGGAGGATATTAAAAAGCACACATTTGTGCTAATTTGGAAACAGTCATTTGGAAGAATGTACAGGAATGGAGCAGATCTGGCAGTGCTCTCTGGTGTAGAAATCTGGGGACATATTTCTCAATTGATCACATTTCTATGGACATCAGGCATACTTCTATTCCTACCCCATCAAACACCTGCCAGAAGTTCAAATGCACCAAAGCCTTTATGACTCCGCATTAACATTTTAAAGTCCACTGGGACATTCAAGTCTCTCTAATTAGAAAATTCCCATTGTCAGGGGTTCGAGGCTTCCAGCCTGACAGAACCACTAAGGACCTTTCCAATGTAATGGTCTATCTGCACCTGTATAGAAGGAATGGCCAGTTTTCTTGGCTTGTCTATGCAGGGGATTTACCAATGAATTTGGCCTGGCATGCACTACAGTGACCATTAAAATCTAAGCATGACACATGTAAATTCAGGCCAGAAGGGTTTAGATAAACTACAGTGGGTAGAATATAAAGCCGTTTCTGTTGCTGAATGGGTTCAACTCACAGGCATGTGTCCGTGAACACTCTGCTGATTTGCTATCACCTTCACGAGCCTGGTTGGTGTGCTGGCAGCAGCCAGGATAAAGTACATTTTCCACTGAATCTGGTCATTGCTATGGAGCCAAGCAAAACACATCACTTGAGGTTTTGTCTACCTATAGTAGTCCTTCCCCAGGGTACCTGTGTCTTAGCATGGCCAACTGGATCAGGATGAGAGAAGCCAGTGGCATAAGCCCCAACCTCTGATTCAACAGCAAAATAGAACATTGGAAGAAACTAAACTGGGTCTTCAGAGATCATCTCATTATCTCCACCTGGATCTGGCTTCATATTGATTTGAGCTGCTCTGCCTACATCCCAGCCCCCATCTTCTGTGAAGCTATCCAATGTCTTATTTACTCATATGCTCATGAGCTCAACAGTCACTGGACACTCACTATGTGCCAAGCACTTTTGCTGGTCATTAAGAATACAAAAATGAATGCGACAGGCTCCCCCCATCAAGGGGAGACAAGAGGCCCCCACAAAACCTGTGCTGAGGGACCTGTGGGTAGTGGAGTACATAGCCACATGCCCCTTTCTCTGCGTCAGCAGATGTCAAGCTTTATATTCTTAATAACTATCGAGGACCCTAAACAACTTGTATTTACATGGATTATGTCTATCACTACCTACCATATTAGAAGTTAAGACTAAGATATTAAAAATATTAATTTGTTAAATAACTATAAAATAAAAAATCAATCCAGTACATGGTGTCATAAACAGCACATGTTTATGAAAAGTAACTATATTTTTTCAAAACAAAAATTATTTAGTTAGAAGAGATGCATTGTTTTACAGTATTTCAAATGCCTAATCTTCGCCTTAATGAAAGATAGATGGATTCTTCCACTTCTGCATTGAATCTGTTTGCAGTATGTTGCTCTGTTTGAAGTATATGAAGAAAATGCACATAGATATGCATTTAGAGAAAATAAAACTATTTTAATAGACCAGATAATTTTGAATATTCTTCATTGATGCAACATGAAAAATCTCAACAAAAGGGACTTTTTAAAAAATGTTTAGTAACAATAAAGATCTAAAACCATATCAATGAATGTTTGTACTCTGCTGTATTAAAATCCATTGATCTCTCTATCCCTTTGAATGGGTTTTTAAGCAGTCATGCTTTTGTAACACTGTGCATTGGTCATCCGGAAAACACTGGTGCCCTGAGTTGTGTCTATCTTTTAAATGATGATACCTTTCATTATGTAATACCCCAAAGCCACATTTGTTTATATCACCACTGATCTCATGGAAAATGTCTTTGGCTATTGGGAAGCTGTCAAGCTCACAGTGGTGAATCTATGTTTCCCAAAATTCTAATTTTTGCTCAAAAGCTCAAATTTTGTCATTGGAAAGAAATTAGTTTTTCTGTTTTTGAAGTGGCAGGCTCACTGTGTTCACTTTTGAGAAGATGTTTAATAAATACTTGCTAAGTCACCATAGATTGTCCCACATATTTTCAAGTCAAAATGGGGTTCTATGAAAAAAAAAATTCAGCCAGTTCATCTCACAACTCAATTGCATAAGTGGTTTTCTTTGAGTCAATAATTGTATTATAGTGTATAACAAATGCTTTATATGTGATTCCCATTTTGTCACACAGAATATTAAAAAGACCTGCACTCAAGGCTTGATCTTTCATAAAATTAATAACTTTTTCTACTTCTTCAAGGACATTCTTAAGTGAAACTTTTTTTAACTGCAAGTGTGGCAGTGAAGAAGCCAAAAACTACTAGTATAGTAGTAGCACCAACAGTGCAGATGTCAAGCCAGAGAAAAAGGCAAATAATGAAAACAGTTTTTACTTCACAGAATCTCCAAAAGAGTCTCTGGGTGCCCACAAGTCTATGGATCACACTTCAAGAATCATTGTTCTGTTTAATTTTCATGCCACTCCCTTTAAAATAGGTGCCTAGGTTTACCAGACTCTGGGACCTGTGCCATTGAGTCTGCCTCAATGCATAAACCCCATCCAGTCTGCAAACATTTTGAGGATGGGGTTCTGCTCATTGCTGTATTCATGTCATCAGGCACAGGGTCTGATATGTGGCAGGCCCTCCTTTAATATTTGTTGAATGAAAAAATGAATGAATGAACGAATTAATTGCTTGAGATTGAAGCTGAATATAGGGTACTGTGAAAGGTTCACCAGGAGGTGGCTACTCTGCTCTCTAATTTATTTCTCCACCTTTCTGATTTCTGTGTATGTAAGAATGGACTATACCTCTCATGGAAGAGTAGTGCTTTCAGAGATGAGGAAAAGCTACATTTACAGAGCCTTCTCTGCAGGGAGTGTTTGCAGAAGTCCTAAAATTGCTCACTCAAAGGGAGCTTAGTGAGAAAAATGAAAATTCCACTCCTTTTCTCGCAAAGGCTATTTCAGTTTCCATTTTAAGATGCTGATGATGCTGGCCTAATGGGGTCTATTGACAGAGGAGATGGAACCAGGAGGGCCCTCAGCGAGAGAAGGCTGCACCTAAAGGGCAGATTGGAGTAAACCACAATGAGGCACATAAAATTGGTCTTCTGAGCCACTCTACAGAGAGCCTTAGACATGAGAGCCACATTTGAAAACAAATCCCACATTTAAAAGGTAGCTCACAGAGACCACAGAAGAAGCAGGAGCTATATGCAAGAGAGACAGCAACCCTCAGGGAAGTTTTCTCCCGTTTTGAGTTGCGTGTGAATGAGTGCAGCAATCATGACTGTGGGAAACCCTTCTGTCTTGTTCACTATGGCCTAGGACATTGCCTGGCCAATAGTAGGAGCTCGATTGAATTAATCAATGAATGAATTAATGAATGAATGCTGAGAACTGTATAATTCAAAGAGCACATTTTACTACAACAGACTACTCCTCTTTACAGACATCCACCTCACCTGCTTTGGTTCTGGTTTCCACAGGCTGAAAGCTATTCTTTGTCGACATTAACCTCACCCTATTCAACCTGTGAGTCTCCGTACCAGGCCAACCCCCTATGAAGACACTGTCTTTCTCAGGCCCTGACTCCACTTGCCATGGAAGAGTTGACCCTAGCTAGGAGCACACACAAGATTTTTTTCTCCCCATTCTATAGTTTAGAATAATGCTGGAGAAGATGCTGTCCAGAAAGGCAGGGCTGCCCCTGGGATGTGCAGGGTCCTAGGCAAATATTTTTGTGGGTTCTTCTCTATACAAACAATTTAATGAAAACATGTATTGCAAAATTCATGGGCTCACATGAGGTATAGTGATTTGTTGATGAAGATTGAGCATTATAGGGGGAGAGGAGGTACTTAGCTGTTTGTTTACTGTGCTATTAGTGCTTGTGAAGTTTCCCCATAGGGTTCAGGTTCCACATCTTCTTGCTCAGGCTCAGCAAGCATGTCTTTATGTTCCTAATTGTCTAATGCACCACACATGACTAAGGTGATATCTCCCATTGAGAGGAAAAGGGAGCATCACTCTTGTTGCTCAGAATGCCATGGCTCTTGAGCACCTACTTGTACTGAAACAGTCTAGATCTTCTTACCTCTACAGGCCCCTGATACCCTTAAGTTCATGCTGGCTACACCAAGACCCATGACGCTACCATTATCCACCAGGCTGCCCGTGAAGATCAGCTCCCTATGGACTCTCAGACATTGCTACTGTGCTTTTTTGACGATGAGCACAAAGGTACAACTTCTCCAGAGTGTGCAGGAAAATGTGAACAATATGTCACTTTATGGTCATGTTCAATGTACCATTTGGCACTTTATAGCATACATGTAGAATGACACGTCTTCCAACCATAGCCTCTCTTGAACCCTGGAGGTCATAATCATCACATTCCTAGGACCAGATGTCTTTCCATGTTAACTGCACCCTTGCATTATACACATGCCACCACAAGCAGGGAGGATGAGTAGGGGGGGCGGGAGGCCCATTGGCAGAGCATGAAAAGTGATCACATTCACGTAAGGGATGATCATGACATCATCACATGATTGAAAGCAAAAGAGGAAATTTATCAGAAAGGCCCATTGGAAAAATGAGACAACAATGTCAGAAGCTCACAGAAGAGATAGAAATAGTTAACTCTATATGACTGTTTGACAAGTGCCACAGAGCCCATAGAGAGACTGGTGTCCTGGGTGTCAGTGGAAGGGGTCATATCAGGTAAAAAATGCCTGCCACAACCTCCACCTCTGGTGCTATAGACTAGAGGTGGGCACACAGATGGGCAAAGACTCATGCATGGGCCCACACATGCAATTCAAGCCCAACTGGTGCTGGTGTACTAACAAGATCCTGGAGCTCTGAACCTATCCTATGTCAGTCAAGTCAGCATGCCAGCATTATTCTAGCAGCCCAATCTTGCACAATTTCCCAAAAGAAATGCCATACAACACACTGGAATAACTTGTAGATATGAGTCTAGGAGCTCCAAAGGGGATCTAGTTGGTCCCATGATCACCTGTTCCCTGTGAGGGCACCCCAGGGGAATAGGTGGAGAGTACACAGAGAGAAGAAATAGAGACTGGAACTTATGTGGGTCCCTGTTTGGGCTCAGGGTACCCTGTTCAACTGGTACTGCCAGTCTGACTGGTCCCTCTCACTGGAAGGGGACTTAGAAACTTTCAAGGAAGGATTTTCCGGTGATCAGGACCTATAAAGGACCCAATCCAGACTGGCAACACCCTGCCTGGATGATACTACTGGCCCTGTCTAGTCACAGGTACCAGATGGGGTCTTAGAAAATTCTGGAAAGCATTCCAAAGCAGCGGACCTCCTGAGGAATAGGGACTGGACGAGAGGATATGTTTGCTCAGGTCTGAGGGTGGTACTGCAGCTACAGACTGTATTTCTGAGCTCTCCTTGAATCTAGGTAGAGTTATAAGACTAGTTTTCACAATGGAATGTGAGTGGAATTAATGTGTACTCCTTCCAGGCCAAACTAATAATAAAACAAGAAATGATTTATCCACCTTTCATTTTCACTTCTGCCAGCTGGTAGCAGAGTTCTCTGAGGCCCTAGTTGTGGCACATCCACAAGGTGGAAGGACCCAACGTCCCTAGATCTTATGTGGAGGAAAGGCTGCCAACCAGCAATTTCCATAATGCACTGCCACCTGAATGAGAAATAAACTTCTATTGTGTTAAGCTACTGACATTTGGGAGGTTTATTTGTTAGAGAACCAAGTGTTATTCAAAATGTAAAGTTCAAGTTTACATGGGGTTTACATTAAGAGTGGGCATGATACAGTCTTAAAGCTCTCCAAATGTGTCTTCTAGCCTTCTGATTGCCAGCAACCTCATTAAGTCTGACATAGCTTGAGATTCAATGGGACTGTAGCAGCTGAAGATACAAAATGCCTGGAGGTCACAGCTCAGGAGACAAGGATTAGCAAAAGGGATGGGTCTGTCTTTTTTGTGTTTTGCATTTCTAGCTGCACTCTGCAAAACTGACTCTTGCAGGTTCAGACAACTGTGTCTGAGCTCTCCACAAATATTCTCCAATGTCCAGGAGCCCTTGTAGACGTAAGGGATCTAGGACAATGGTGGCTAACCCTGGAGCTAAAAAAGTATAGAAAGGGGCTGGGCACTGGGGCTCACACCTGTAATTCCAGCACTTTGGGAGGCCCAGGTGGGCGGATCACTGGAGGTTGGGAGTTCGAGACCAGCCTGACCAATATGGAGAAACCCCGTCTCTACTAAAAATACAAGATTAGCTGGGTGTGGTGGCACATGCCTGTGATCCCAGCCACTCAGGAGGCTGAGGCAGGAGAATCGCTTGAACCCAGGAGGCGGAGGTTACGGTGAGCCGAGATCATGCCATTGCACTCTGGCCTGAGCAACAAGAGTGAAACTCCACCTCAAAAAAAAAAAAAAAAATGTATAGAAAGGTAATGAGGTTGATTTGTGCTCCCTGAATTTATTAGGCAGAGCTTTGATTGACTACATGATTTCATGGCCCTTCATAGTCTTCATTTTACTTTGAAATATAGCATATAGAACACTAATAATAGATGATATTGATTTAATGGGGGATTTTCATGAGGAAGAGATTTTTATGAGATGCAACAGTACTTATTTGAAGCATATTGACATTTTTAGTGCATGCTGAACAGCTTCCAGATTTACAGGCTACAGCTTTATAATAGAAAAAAACGACAATGAAGATCATTAGGAATCCTAAATTAAATTGGAAATCTTTAAGAACTGTAAAGTTTTAGTCAGAAAGTACCTGTCAAGAGGGTCCTAAGTATTCACTCTGGGATTTCCAGTCACAGCAATCATGCCTTAGAAAACAATAGAAATCATAGTTCATTTTTAACTGTTTTAATACAGGAACTCATCCCGATAGGAAATGTCTTGGGTTTACTCCAAACCTGAGAGTTTTTAGCAAGTATGATCTCGTCTTTTGTGGTTACCCTGCTATCAAAGCCCAAGAAACACTGCATAGCTAAGTGATAGAGTTATATGAGCGAGACAGAGAGATAAAAACAGCGTGAAAAGCAACATCTCCATCATCAACTGGTTGTCAGCTTCTAAATACATCACTAGTCCCTTGAGGATTGAAACATTGTCAGCTACCCATCTTTGTAAATTATTCCAAGCAATCACACAGTAAGTCCAATTCAACAATGTGCACATAGTAGGAATCAAAGGTCACTTATCTATTGACTTATTTACTCATTATATGTGTATTTCTTGAAGCCTACTCTGTGCTGAGTCATCGGGATGCAGAAAGAGATAAACAAGGCTTAACCTTAGGCCTTCAGTTTCATATACAACAGCAGAGACAAACCACATCTAGTAGATTACCACAATCTAATTTGATCAGCACAAACAGAAATGTACTGTTGTAGAATATTTAATGGTGTGAAGAGTGTTCAAAATATAGTCGACTACAAAAAGAGAGATAACAGTATCTTACCTAAATAATAATTTATATAATAATCTTATCTAAATAATAATAGATAATCATCATTATTTTTGTATAACACTGAAACAGTGTTATAATAATAATGTAAGCATATTTTTGCAAAGAAAAAATTGGAGATTTCTAATTAAGATGGTATTCTCAGTTCATATTCTGAACCATGTCCTACCACATCACTCTTTCTCCCTACCTCTTCCCTTCCCATTCTTTAGACATACATCACTGTTAGATAAAAGGTACAGAGAAAAATTTAAAAGAAAACAGCCACACTCCAAGACAGAATGATAACCCTTAATACAGAAAAACAAAGTAGCACATAGGATGAAGTGTCCAGGATGGTGTACAGGGCACGGTTTTAAAAACAACCAGAAGTGTACAGAAGTTTCTGATGTTTAATGAGGCACAGAAATACACTACACAACATGGAAAAGGAAGCAAGGCTTGTTGCTTGAAATAAGGACGTGGGATGGTGCTCCACTCAAGACATTTAAGCTGAGAGCCAAATCAAGAATGCAATCCCATTCACAGTAGCCACAAAAAGAATAAAAATACATAGAAATACGGATAGCTAAGGATGAAGAAGTGAAAGATATCTATAAGAAGAACTACAAAACACTGCTCAAATAAATCAGAGATGACACAAGCAAATGGAAAAACACTCCATGAACATGTATAGGAAGAATCAATGTTGTTAAAATGGACATACTGCCCAAAGTTACTTATAGATTCAATGCTATTCCTCTCAAAATACTGCTGACATTCTTTACGGAATTAGAAAAAACTATCTTAAAATACACATGGAACAAATAAGAGAGCCCAAATTGCCAAGGCAATCCTAAACTAAAAGAACAAGACTGGGGGCATCACATAACCCGACTTTAAACTATACTACAGAGCTACAGTAATCGAAACAGCATGATACTGGTTTAGAAACAGACAGATAGACCAATGGAACAGAATAGATAGTCCAGAAATAATGTTGCACATGTAAAACCATTTGATCTTTAACAAAATTGACAAAAACAAGCCATGGAGAAAATACTCCTTATTCAATAAATGGACATGAAATAGTTATGGTTATGGTTATAATAGAAAGGTTATGAAATAACTGGCTAGGCATATGCAGAAGATTGAAACTGGATGCCTTCTTTACACCATATACTAAAATAAGCTCAAGATGCATCAAAGACTTAAATGTAAGCTCAAAAACTATAAAAACCATGGAAAATAACCTAGGAAATATTATTCTGGACATAGGACGTGGCAAGGATTTCATAACACAGATGCCAAAAGCAATTGCAGCAAAACCAAAAATCAACAAATAGGACCTAATTAAACAGCTTCTGCACAGCCAAATAAGCTGTCAGAAGAGTAAATAGACAATGTACAAATGGTAGAAAGTATTTGCAAGCTATGTATCAAAAACTGGTCTAGTATCCAGTACCTACAAATAACTTAAATCAATAAGCAAACAACAAATAACCCTATGAGAAAAGGGTAAGGGACATGAAGAGACACTTCTCAAAAGAAGATATACAAGCAGCCAAGATTGTTTCATTTGCTGTGCAGAAACTTTTTAGCTTGATGCAATCCCATTTGTCCATTTTTGCTTTGGTCATCTGTGCTTTTGAGGTCATACTCAAGAAATTTTTGCCCAGACCAATGTTCTGGAGATTTTCCTCAATATTTTCTTCTAGAAGTTTCATCATTTCAGGCCTTAAATTTAAGTGTTTAATCCATTTTGATTTGATTTTTTTGGATAGTTAGAGATAAGGGTCTAGGTACATTAATCTGTATATAATTGTTCAGTGTTCCCAGCACCATTTTTTGAAGAAACTGTCCTTCCCATGCAGCATATTTTTGGTGCCTTTGTCAAAAATCAGTTGACTATAAATGTGTGGATTTATTTCTGTGTCCTCTTTCCTGTTCCATTGGTCTATGTGTCTGTTTTTATGCCAGGACCATGCTGTTTTGATTACTATAGCTCTGTAGTATACTTTGAAGTCAGGTAATGTGATTCCTCCAGCTTTGCTCTTTTTGCTCAGGATTGCTTTGGCTACTCTGGGTCTTTTGCCAATAACTTGGAAAACCTAGAAGAAATGGATATATTCCTAGACATGTACAACCTACCAAGACTCAACCATGAAAAAATCCAAAACCTGAATACACCAATAACAAGTACCAAGATAGAAGCCATAATAAAAGGTCTCCAATCAAAGAAAAGCCCAGGACCTGATGGCTTCACCACTGAATTCTAGTAAATATTTAAAGAACTAATATCAGCCCTACTCAAACTATTCCAAAGAAGCAGCACTGTTTTTGAAATCCCTAAACTGGAAAAAAAACCCAAATGTGTATTAACAATACAGATAAATAAATTATGCTGTAATTGTATGATAGACTACTATGCAGCAATAAGAATGAATGGTCTACTTCTACATGAAACAACATGGATGAATTTCACAAACAGGTGAATAGAGGCATCCAGATGCAAATTGGTAGAAAATGTATGAATCTATGTGTTTAAACTTTGAAAAACAGGCACATTAATCTAAGGCAATAGAAGTTAAAAATCATGGTTAGTTTTGAAGAGGTGGGTGTGGAAAATGATTGGGAAGGTACAAGAGAAGGGCTTCCAGATGTTAGTAATGTATTTCTTGATCTAAATGGTACTGACATAGATGTATTCACTTGGTGAAAATTTTTCAAACCATACCCTTATAATGTATGGACTTTTACGTGTGTAGAAAGTTTATAATGGACAAAAGACATCTAAAATTGCTAAGTGAAAAAGTCAGAATAGAAAAAAAATATTTATATATTCTCATTTATCTAAAAAGGGGAGGAAGCGAATGTGCACAAACATACATACACACACACACATATCTGTGTGTCTTTGCTATACCCCTGCTCCCTCCCTGCAAAAAGCATGGAAGGATAGCCATAATATATTTAAAATGGCAGCTTACAGGAAAAAGTAAGTCACAAGATGGGAGTATAGAGATGAAAGCCATGTCTCCTGGGGATACTTGTATTGTATATTATACTTTAGAATGATATGAATGTTTTACATAATTTTCAAGGATAATTGAATGAAAATGAGAACAAATCCACTCGTATAAACTGGAAACAAAATTAAATGAATGAAATTGCGTATTGAGTTTGTGGCAGAGCCACACAGAAAGAGATTATTTCAATTGTCACTAATTGGACCATTCATCCCTAGCAGGATATATCTTAGGACAAAAAAAAATGCCAATCGAACAATGACAAAAAATCAACCAAAGCAAACTCAAAACCCCACAACAACAAAATGAAACAAACAAGGAAAAGAGAACTGGAAAAAATAAAGTTTTCAGTAACATTGGTAATAAAAATTATTATTGTTCTTTGAAACAATTACATACGTATAATTTTTACATATAATTATAAATATATAATTAACCTAATTAAGGAATTAGGTTAATCATGTCTTTAACAATGAGGTTTTCCTCTCCACAAAAAAAGAAATGGAAACATAATATCAAAGAAACTGACTATAAAGTTTATGAACCTGATTTTGATTTAGTACCCTAGAACTTAAAGTATAATAATAAAAAAGTATTATTATAAATTAAATATGTACTTGAACTCTGATTTGAATAAACTAAGTGTAAAATATTAAGAAAACTTGAAAATAAATTTGTACTATTACTGAATATTTGATAATATTAAGGAATTAATCATCATTTCAATTGTGAAATATTCTGTAATAAAAGATTTTTAAAGTGTGTTTAAAATTCCAAGCAGTATAAATAAAATGAAACCCTCACCATCTACATCTAGACACATCATAATAAACTTCAT
Organism: Chlorocebus sabaeus; assembly: GCF_047675955.1. Lineage (NCBI taxonomy): Eukaryota > Metazoa > Chordata > Mammalia > Primates > Cercopithecidae > Chlorocebus > Chlorocebus sabaeus. The sequence continues at coordinate 6,938,670 of NC_132933.1, read as the reverse complement.
GTTCTAATATGAAGGAAAAAGAAAAAATCTTAAACACTATTGTAAAGGCAGTGTATTAGTTAGTTATTGCTGCATAATAGATTATCCCAAAGCTTAGGGGCTTAAAATAACAAACATTTATTATCTCACAGTTTTGGTGGGCCAGAAATCTGGGTGAAGCTTACCTAGTTGACTCAGCCTTAAGATCTCATGTAAGACTGCAATCAAGATGTTAAATGGGGCAGCAGTGGCATCTGAAGGCTAAACTATGAGACTTTGTTTCCATATTTACTTATGTGAGCTTAGCAATATTCAGTTTCTCACTGGTTATTGGATTGAGGGTCTCAGCTCTTTTCTAGCTGTTGGCTAAAGGTCTCCTTCAGTTCCTTGCTACATGTAACTCTCCATAAAAAGTTCACAACAAGGCAGCTGACGTCCTTGGAACAACCAAGTCAGGGAGGAGTAGAGGGCATCTAAGATTTTCTCTAATTTAATCTTGGAAGTGACATCTCATCATTGTTGTCATATTCTATTCATTAGAAGAAAGTCACTAGGCTCAGCCCATACTCATGGGCAGGGGGAATACACAAGGACACACATACCAGCAAGTTGAGATTCTTAGGCATCATTCATTTTAGACGTTGCCTACTACTGGCAGATGAAGAATTAAAAATTAGACTCACAGCAGATTTTTCAACAGCAATAATGGATTCTAATGATTCTAAGATAATGAGAGAATATCTTCAAAGTGTTGAAGGAAAATAGCAACCAACCTAAAATTTTATTCCAAGCTAAATTAGGTATAATAAAAGAGATGTTTCTTCAAGAGTCGATTTTTTAAAAAGAAAAGTATTTTTTAAAAAGAGAATAACTCTGGAGCAAGCACAATCATTCAACATACCCAGGATTCTATGTCAAGATTAATTTGTTATAGAATTCAATAATAAATGTAAAAGAAAAGATTATTTTTTCATACAAAACATAAGAGAATTTCCCACAGCTACAAGGGATATGTTTCAGCAGAATGAAGAAAAATGATGGAAGAAGGAAATAGTGGGATCCAAGAATCAGCAGAAATGATAGGAACTAAAACCTGTTACATCAAGGTGAAAAGAAAGTCTAAATGTAGTTACAAAGAGATGACTTTTTTGAGACCAAGGAGAATCATAAATTTGATCCAGCACCTTGTGCAGCAATTTCCATGTCAACTTACCAAGGAAGGAAATCAAAGCCCTTGGTAGGTTACATGACCAGTACATGATGCAAGATAGAGCTTCACCCTTCCACAGGCCCCTCCCAAAAAGACCTTTGGGTAAGTCCTAGGAAACAGTTGGAGACCATTTATATAAAATATTACTGAAATTTTTCCATAAAAGATGGAATTTCAGCCAGAGACCCTTTTTCTTGACCTATAAATATTTTACTATGAGCTTCCCTTCTTGTTCCAAAATGAAAACAGAAAGGAATCAACATTTTCTGAGTGTGAGAGGCCTATGGAGCTACCAGAAGGAAAAAACTGAGGGGTGCAAGTAAAGAAGGTGGCCAGAAAGAAGGGACTCCCAGATTCCCATTCAAGATAATATATTTTTAGACTTAGGAAAACTTATAAAAAATAGGGCAAAACAAAATAAGATAAGATTGTAAAGCTATACTTTCAAATGTTTACAATGATCATGTCTGGGAAATACATATATGGAAGTATAGTAGTCCCCTCTTATGGAGGGATATGTTCCAAGACTGCCAACAGATGCCTGAAACCGCATATCGTACTGAACCCAACATATACTATGGTTTTTTCTTATACACATGTACATATGATAAAGTTTAATTTATAAATTAGGCACAGTACTCTTGCACTTTGTGGTCATTATGAAGTAAAATAAGGGTTAGTTAAACGCAAGGACTGCAATTCCAAAATGGTGAATCTGATCACCAAGATGGCTGCTAAATGACTGATGGGCTACAGGTAGTGTCTATAGTGTGGAGACACTGGACAAAGAGAGGATTCGCCTTCCAGACAGAATGGAGCCAGACAATGCGAGATTTCATAACACTATTCAGAAAGGTGCACAATTTAAAATGTATGAATCGTGTATTTCTGGAGTTTTCTATTTAATACTTTTGAACTGTGGTTTACTATGGGTAACTGAAACCATGGATAAGGAGAGGCTGGTTTCAGGTGCCCACTGGATATGGGGACTTCTGTATTGGTGATTTTAATTTTCTTTCTTTTTTATGCATTTTTGTAACTTACTACTATAATAACATGTATTTATAATAATAAAAATAGTGCCTCTTCAAAAATGAATGAAAAATAAGTTTCATAAAAATATTTTTATATTTTCTGTGTCCTGAGGGTTTGTCAGAGCATGTTAGAGATGGAGGAGTTGAACATGGTACAGGGAAATATTGTAAACGTGTCTCATCCCAGCCCTCCACCAGTATCAGTTAAGTATTGCACCAAATTGCATATAACTTCTTGTGAGAGTCATTAGTGCTAATCACCCAATATTTCTGGCTCTCTGTCTTCTAGGCACATGGTAGGATTATACCTCCTCACTCTTCTTTGAAGTTAGGTTGGGACATGTGACTTGATTTGCCCATAAAATATGAGTACAAGTTACACTGTCACTTCTGGATGTAATTTGCTGCATAGTATTCCACTTTCTGAGGTAATCATGAGCTCACATACTGAGGGCGAGCCTCCAGAAGTCTGGGTTTCTGAATGGCTGCAATGAGCAGAGCCCCTCCACTGACTCATGTTGGATATGTAGCATGAGTGAGAAACAGACCTTTGTTGTTACTCCACTCAGATTTGAGAGTTGTTTGTTACTGCAGCACCTTCTAGTCTATCCTTGCTGATATATTTTCCTTTGGGGTCTGAGAGAATCATATTAAAAGTCAGGCGTGTACCTCTCACAGCTCTATTACTGAGCACCTTCTGCAAAATTAATCATGCTTATCTTAGAACAGTCTATGAAACCTAAACCTTAACAATTCTTCTTAGGTGTTTCTCATAGGATAGCCATCGTGCAATCAACAAAGGAGAAAGATATTAACCCCCTTCCCCACAATTTGTGGCTCAGGATTTAGCCTTCTATCTGTATTAATCTGTTCTTGCAGAGCTATAAATAACTATTTAGGGCCAGGCACAGTGGTTCACGCCTGTAATCCCAGCACTTTGGGAGGCCGAGGTGGGTGGCTCACTTGAGGCCAGGAATTCAAGACCAGCCTGGCTAACATTGGCCAACATGGAGAAACCCCATCTCTACTAAAAATACAAAAGTCAGCCAGGTGTGGTGGCACACACCTGTAATACCAGCTACTCAGGAGGCTGAGACAGCAGAATTGCTTAAACCCAAGAGGCACAGGTTGCAGTGAGCTGTGATCACGTCACTGCACTCCAGCCTGGGCAACAGAGTGAGACCCTGTCTCAAAAAAAAGAACTACCTGAAACTGGGTAATTTATAAGGAAAAGAGGTTTAATTGACTCATGGTTCTACAAGCTCTACAGGAAACATGGTTCAGGAGGCCTCAAAAAACTTACAATCATGACAAGAGGTGAAGGCCTTCACATAGCCAGAGCAGGAGGAAGAGAGCAATGAGACGTGGGTGCTACACACTTTTAAACAACCAGATCTCATGAGAAATCTATTATGAGACAGCACTAGGGGGATGTTGCTAAACCATTATAAGCCACCCCCATGATCCAATCACCTCCAACCAGGCCCCACCTCCAACACTGGGAATTATAATTCAACATGAGATTTGGGTGGAGACACAAGGCCAAATCATATCATGTCATAGGCCAGATGTCAGTTGAAACCAGCATTCTCCTAAACAAATTAACTTGGGAACTAAAGTGGCTGAAATCCATCAAAACGACCCATAGAAGATAAAATGTAGAAAATGGCATGTGGCAATAACAACCTACATGAGGTGAGGTGGACAGAGATGAGGGAGCATAAATCAAGCAGCCATTTCTTCATGGAGGTACAGGGCCAGTGCCTGCACCAGAGAAAAGTGACATGGATCTTCCCAGTGTTGACAATGGAAGCTTCTTGGAATAATACAAAGAGTATTGACTCAGCAACTAGAAGACCAAGGCTATAGTCTCAGATTTGCCACTGAGTCACAGTGTAACCTTGGCGCAAGTCCCTTGGCTTCTCTGTCTCCCCATTTGTAAGATGAATGTGTTGGGTGGCCTCTGGGCTATAACACTCAAGTGCCTTCTGGAACTAGGCAGATAACACAAATAGGTTATGTGCTTCAACTGAGCCTACTGCAGTAGGGAGTAGTAGGAACTTATGTGAGCACATGCCCTGCCTAAAGGAGTAAAATTCAAGTTTTTAAAACATTATAGAAGAAAGAGGAAAGGCATGTGTGGTTCTCATTTGACTGGTACATCTCTAGTCTATGATTGAGCCCTGGTTAGTCTCGAAATATCTGTCTATGTGATATTGTATTGTTAGGGCTTCTCATTTTTTCTACTGACCGATTTTAGAACACAATGGACCCAGTACAGGCCTCCAACAATGTCTTCCAAATGATAAGCTTAAAGTCACCTGATGACTTCACCTTTAACACTTTATGCTTAGAAGATTTGCTCCAATAGCCAGGACTTCAGAAGGATGTATTCCTATTATTTACTCATGAAATGTCTCTAGTACTCACTCAGAAAAAAATCTCAGGATTCCTGTCCATTATGGCCTTCTTTTCTTCACACAAATGGCTAACTGCCTTGGAATCCCAGAGGCAGTGCAAGGCAGAGGGGAGAGGGAGAATAAAAGAAAATTGCTTTAAATGGGCTAAATATACCTATGAAGTGAAAAAGCACATTTTCCTGCAAGGCAAGTGCATCAATTAAAGCTTTCAATGGAAAGATGTTACTTATGCTCTCAGCATTAGTCTGGAATATATATTACAGAACTCTATTTACTCCTCTAATTAATATAAATGAGTGGTTACTATAGCAATTATTGCATTATATGATGCACATAAAACTCTGGCTATGCTTAAAGCTAGGGTCAATATTTTAAATCACTCTTGACTCATCATGAATCAAATATCCCTTTCTGGATATTCCAATGCACGAAGGTTGAGCCTTTATTAGTAATAATGGAATGTGGAATTAATGTAGCACATTTTATCTTCAAAGTGTTTTAACTATATTAACTAGCTAAATTCCACAACATTCTCTCTGTGAGCATCTGTCTCTCCCACCTTGCAGATGGGGAACCACTATAACCACAAGGGAGGTCTGTTGAAGGGCATTTCTCTTTGCTATGGTTTGGAAATCCAGGGTACAGAGTTTTATTATCTGTCTTAGGAATGACATAAGAAAGAAGAATTTACATCAAATCAGAATCCACAGATGACTTTTGGTATGTGCCTGAGGAAAAGTGTCTGAGGAAATGTGAGAAGCCTGGAGTAGCCAGGTAGGGAGAAATGGGGAGGGGGTGGAGAAAGGGAGTGGGTAAATTTAGCCTGACAGCCTAATGGCCTGAGACATACCAGGGAGGGGGATGGATGTGCAGTTCTCCTCTCTCATGCTTCTGTCTCTCAGCGTCCTTTTCTGTGGCAAATCAATTCCCCAGGCCTCTGATACCACGTGGCACTTACCATAGCCTGGAACTATGCTCCCTCCATTGCTTGACTGTTTGCTCCTCTGGGGCAGAGGTAGGCCTGATTCCTCTCTGTGCTCTCTCAGCAATGAGTACAAAATCTGGCACACAAGAGGTGCCCGATCAGGGTCAGCTTCATGGGCATGCAGTCAGGGTAGCTCCCCAGGGTTCCAAGCTCAGAGCTCATAAGGGTTTTGTGATTTGCTTAATGCTCAGTGGTCACTGTCTTGAAATTTTTAATAATTTTATTTGAATTTGTGTTTTATAAATGAAATCTGGTGAGATAATAAGGCCTCCGTTCACCTCCCACCAACCCCCTACGTCTCTGAAATAGGTTCTTGGCTACCTGCTCCCCCGACCCTAGTATTCTAGGGACCACCAGTCTTCTCCTTCCACATCACCTCCCAGAGACTATAGTTGCCCTCTGCCCCTGGCAAGGGCCTGAGCATGGAAATCAGGCACACAGGCACTGTGGAGTGTCAGGGTGAGTCATGGCTTCACAGCACATTCAACAACTAGGCAGGGATGAGCCCTGCATCTACCCCTGACTCGGGTACTGTAGATGTCCTGGAGGAGAGGTTGCAATCTCCAGCAGTCGCCTGTATGCTGTGGGTTGAGGTGGCCATCCAATGGGAAGGAGAGATGCTTGGCTTGGCTTCTCTGCTCTCAAGCACTCAGCCAGGGCTGTGTGTGTATATATCTAGGAGCAGGCAGGAAGGAGAATCTGGCTGCTGGTGGACCTCGTGGGGTCCCCTGGGTATCTCTGAGGTTTGTACTCTCCTTGCAAGTATCTCTGTGCCCAACTGAATGTAACATTAAATAGCAAACAAAAAATCACCAGGACACGTCCAGAGAGAGAAGGTAGAAGAAAGAAAAGAAAGTTTTATATTTTTGTAACTTTAACAGCATTTCCCCTGAATTTTGAACAAGGGAGCCATATTTTAATTTTGTACTGAGTCCTGAAAATTGTGTAGCCAACTTGTCTTCAATAAAGACTCATTAATAATAATAGGTATTTTATATTGGGCAATTGTTCTGACTAGGCACTATGCTAGGTTTGCATGCATCATTTCATCTAATCCCTATGACAGCCTTATGAGGCAAGTCAGTTTCTTACTACTTCCATCACTTAAGAGATTGTGTTCATAGGCATGTTAATCATCTTTTATGTGCCTCAATTTTCTCATCTGTAAAATGGGCCATAATAGGTTAAACTACATGATATTGTCATTTCGTACATTAGAAATGGTTAAATATTGGCAATTGTGTATGATTCAATTCCTCCTAGGAGTGCAGGGAAGATATAATGACATAACATAAAAGTATTGAGAAAAGTGCCCAGCCCATAATTATCAACTAATAGTAACTGTAGTCGACTTTTATTAACAGTAATGATATTTTTAGTAGTACATGATTCTTCTTTTGATACATAAGGAAACAGGGGCTCCTAAAAGTTGGGTGACACCGCCAGAAACAGATAAGTCTGAGATGGGAACTCAGGCCTTCACTGCTTGAGCCGAATTGCCCTGCTTCCATGGGTATTTGGAGAAAGCACTAGGCTCCTCCCATCTTGGTACAATCTTGGGCCAAGGAAGTGTGCCCTGAGCGGCAGCCCTGACAGGTCTCTGTGAATCCACCCTTAACACTGTCAAAGCCCTTAGTAGCATTGCTTTTTCTCCATCTCTAAAATGAGAGAAATTTCCTCAACCTGAAAACGCAGTGCATATATGTGCGTTGACAGTAAGAGGGCAGCTTGCCAGCAAGGTATTATCTAAAGAGCATGAGTGTTTTCTTGTATTTAAATCCAGTTTTCCAAGGACAGACACGTCTCAAGATTTGCCCTCTCTGATGTCTTCTTTCTTGGAGGACTCATCAGGATTATAACTGCAATTGATTTATTTTTATTAGCTGAAGATGAACTGTAAAAGGGTAAAGGTTCATTTTGGATAAATCCTCAAAAGTTCGGAAAGCTCCCAAGACTCCTGCTGAACTTTCTTAATCTCTCCACAGCTTTACGTTCTGTGTAATTATCCATATTTGTGAAGGGTAAACTGCTCTTGGCTTCTTCATCTCTGTCACTTCCGATTGCTTGCTGGTCCCAGAAGCACCACTGCTCTCCGTTAGAGTCCCACGGTGCTTTCTTCAGAGCCCACACAAGGTCAGCATTGCCTGGGAAGGCACAGAGGCAGTTCTTCCCTAAGGATCCCAGGCCTAACAAAGTGGATTCTATTTAAATCAGAAAGCCGATAGTCAGGGGCCAGTGGGGAAAAAGTCCTGAAATTAATAATGTTTAAAAAATGAAAGGCCCTTTGAAAATGAATGTGTTACTAAATCTTCCTGGGAAGTAAGACCTTAGTAATGGTTCCCATTTCTCTTACTCACTGAAGAGTGAACAAAAACGTCTCTTCCACACTCATGTCCAAGAATTTCCTGACAAAGTCATTCCAACAGTCTTTCTGAGGAATTTTGAGAAGCATTTTTTAACCCCAACCCAGTCTTAAGACAACACTGCTCCTGACCAGTGAGAGGAGAAGGTAGGTAAAGTGACCTGGAAATGCTTCACATTCAATCCTGTCCTTCCACAGGAGATAGTCCCAGAGGTTGTAAAGCTCGCAGCACCATCTGAGAGTTAGGAGCCCTCAGTTCATGACCTGGCTTTGCCACTCACCCCCAGGGATACCTTGCCTCAGCCATTCTTGCTTTTGGCTTTTGGTTTCATCACCAGGAAAATAAAGGTTTGGATGCAATCTCTAAAGAAGTCTTCAGTTTCAACACCCTACTTAAAAAACTTAGTGATGATAATATTAATGGCAATTACATAATAATATTACCTATTATTAAGAATCTATTATGTGCAATGCCACTTAGTAGCTAAGTGAACTTAGGGCAAGTTACTTAAACTCTTTGTGCCTCTGTTTCCTCATTTGCAAAATGAAGATGATAATAAGACTCACCTCCCACATAGGATTCTTGTGAAAATGAAATGAGTTAATTAATCTACATAAAATTCTATATGCTTGGCATATTGGAAGGCCTCAAAAAATATTATCTGTGACATTATTACTATCTGTTGGGCATTATGTTAGTTGCTTTGTACAAATTAGGTGGTCTGTGCACCTACTTCAATGCTAAAATCGCTACTCAAATTAGCTCATCTGGAGGTGGGGTTATAGGTTACCTGAGGAGTGATAGAAGTAACAGAATTAGTGAGAAAAGGGGTAGATTAGTTCCATGTAAAAAATTATGATTTTAACTAAATGTTTTAAATGTCTTTTTTATTTAGTCTATACTCAAATATAAATGTCCTTGTGAACTGATGGAGTCCTCACAATAATTCTAGGAATCCAGAACCACTGAAGTCCATGTCTCCCCCAACAGGAACAGCATACCAAGATCATGTCAATTAACTTCCCACTCTAGCTTCTTTGAGGGGCTTGGGCCAGGACTTGGTAGCGAAGAAAACACAAAAGTGTCCTTTGTCTTCATCCCAGGTCTGCTAGTCTCTAGTTCTAGGCCTGAGAATGAGGCTAATCTTCTCTGGACATTGTTTTCCCTGGCTAGAAAATGAAGGGTAGACCAGCCAGATGGTCTTACAGGCCAGTTCTACCACTCTAGTATTAAATAGTGCTAAATGAAATTTTATTCACAACTTATATTGATGGCTCTGTCTACTTGAAGAAAATTACTACCTTCCTAAGTAAGATAAAGTTTATATACTTCAAGGCTAGCGATCTCATGCCAGGTGGAGATTCTTGAAGTGAGAAGGTCAACTTTGTAAGCCGTATCTTGCACCCTTACCTAAAACCAGCCTCGTTCGTTGTATGACCTCTCTGATTCCAGATGTGGCTCATGCGCTGACATTATTGGAAGTAGAGAGAGGGTATGGTGGTGGAGGTAGCCCCACCTGGTTACTCATCATTCTGGCTAGAGTGTGGACGTAGGACTTTGCACTTTACTGCTTCACAGCTTAATGGAGACATGGCTGGAGCATTTAAGTAAGACTTTACTAAAGGCTTGAGAAAAACAACTAGAAAATTAACCAAGTGAGCTAAGAATCTACATAATCCGTCTTGCAAGCTTAGTTTTACTCTCTATGGAGGCCCTAGTTCTTTTTCCATTCTAGTTCACAATCTACCTAGAAGCTCAGCAAAAGCAATCTTGGCAAGCACCCAGAGGTACTAGCTCAGAGATCTGTACTCTCTAAATAGTAGACTGCAAAATATCAGTTTAAAGAGAATTCAGGTCCCCTTCCTCTCTCCTGGCTTCCTCAAGGCCACCTACCTAGTTGTAGTTGTCTAAGAATCCACCTTCTTTAATTATAGACTCTTGGAGTCAGAACAGAGCACTACCATGGACTACCCAGACAACTTGAACTTGATTGAAATATAACATAGTAACAGCAATTCTTACAGCTGCACCAAGAACTAACATGTTTGAGTGTCTATTCAGGCACTGTTCTAAGCACTTTATATGGGCTAATTTACTTCTTACAACAAGGTTATGAGGTTGATACTATTATCCTCATTAACAGATGAGGAAACTGAGGGCCATAGAGGAGGAATAACCTGCTCAAGGCCACAAAGCAAATTCCAGCAGTGTTGGGAATCCAGCCCAGGCAGTCTGACTCCAGAGTTCCCATGTTTAACTGATGCATTATGTGTGAGATACATCCAGAAACAGCCTAGGACTAAGCGAGTCCTGAAATGAATTGGAGAGAACAGTTCTCAACATTAAGCAATATGCTCAGGTCTGGTAGGTGTTAGATAAATGACCATCTTTTGAATAAGTACGTAAGGAATTGCCTCAAACTGTTGACAAGCTAGAGGAGAGAGACAGGCACACAGACAAATAATGATATAATGCCATGCACACAAAGAGGATGGTTACTGTCTTCTCTTCTCTTGAGTTCGGTATAAAGTATGAAAGAAGCAACTACTAGGTCCTTCTTCCAGGGCAAGCTTGCCAAGTCTCTCAGAGTGTATTGCTTCTATGAATACAGAGAGTTTGTTGCTCCTCATTGTTTTGGTAGGCCACACTTGATATGTAAAGTTGTAAGAAATTATTACAGAGCAAAGCAGAATTTTAGAATATATAAATCTCTTCTCATCCATTAGGATGGCTACTATCAATATAACAGAAAATAATAAGTGTTAGGTGTGGAGAAATTGGAACCTCTCGGCACTGTTGGTGAGAATGTAAAATGGCACAGCTGCTGTAGATGACAGTATGGCAGTTCCTCAAAAAATTAAAAATAGAACTACCATATGATCCAGCAGTTTCAATTCTGGGAATATATCCAAAAGAATTGAAAGCAAGATCTCAAAGAGATATTCGCATATCCATGTTCATAGCAGCATTATTCACAATAGCTAAGAAGTGGAAGCAACCCAAATGTCTATCAACGGAAGAATTGATAAACAAAACATGGTTCATACATACAGTGTAATATTATTTAGCCTTCAAAAAGAAGGAAATTATGTCATATGCCACAGCATGAATCAACTTTGAGGATACTATGCTTAGTGAAATAAGCCAGTCACAAAAGACCAATATTGCATGATTCCACTTATATAAAGTCCCCTAGCATAGTCAAAGTCATAGAGACAGATAGTAGAATGATGGTTTCCAGGCATTGTGGGGAGGGAGAAATGGGGATTATTGTTTAATGGGTATAGAGTTTCAGCTTTACAAGATGAAAATGTTCTGGAGATTGGTTGCAAACAATGTGAACAGAGTTAACACTACTGAACTATACACGTATAAGTGGTTAAGATGATAAATTTCATGGTATGTGTATTTTACCACAGATTTTAAAAAAGCATAAACACAAATCATAGCAGTTGTGCTATAATCCTGATCAAATATAAAGGCATAATTTTGTGGTGATGCCCAAACTATTGCTGACTCGTACGGATCTTTTTTCACTCTGATGCAACCTCGATTTCTAAGCATAATATGAAATGGCAGCCAGATGCACCTGGAATCCACAAATGAAATCCACTTTGCCCTTTTTTTCTATTAGCAACATAATATGCCAACTGCCTAATTGAGAAGACATAGCCACGGCGTAATGATCAATGTGTTCAATAACCATAACAGTATTTATTCTGCAAGGGATAAAGACCATCAGAGTCTTGTAACAGGGCCCTAACATGGAAACTATTATACTCCCATTTAAACTGAAAGGAGGAATCCACAATCTGTGCTGCATGTTAAACAACAAAAGCCCATGAAAGGCAATTAATGGCTCAGTGCAGTAAAGACTAGGATACCTCAGTGCCTGGCTACAGCAAGTCTTGTTCTCCACCAGTGTCTGGTCAAGGGGTCTTTGTGATAAATAGAGCCCAGGAGGCTTCTGAAGCACTCACTCAGCAAAGGCAGGCTTTATCTAATCCTTCCATTTGACAAGTTTTTCAGTCACCATGTACTCACTTGGGTGGGTCCCTGAGAGAATCTCCGATTGAGCTCATTTTTAAGAACTGTTTAGTCCCACTGGGGAAGATATAACATGCAGTTTTTGAGTCCAAAAATCCTGGATTCAAATTGTAGCTCTTCCACTTAGCAGTAGTGTGATTAAAAAACTTGTTTTCCTCTGAGTTTCAGTTTCTTCTGTAAAATAAGAATAATAACAGTATTGGGCTCATAGAGTTGTTGTGAGGATTAGTGGGATAACACATGTAAAGCACAACAGTACTTGGAATTATTATTAATAATTCCATAATACATTTTTGCTATTGTTACCATTGTTATTTTAATATTTTGCTCAAAAAACGGAGTGTCTAATGACCTTCCTGAAGTATTTCTGTGACTTAGAGTTCCTGGAAAAGAGAAAGGTGAATATCTTCAGTAACTACTACATTGGGACATGGTTCAGTCAGTTAACAAGTAACCCCTGAGGACTCAAGGGGCTATAGCATACTATTGTCCTGGAACACTGCTGAATCTTTACCTTGGTCTTCTCATTATCTATATTGCTGTGCTTTTAGTAGCTTCAATAAATGTGGCTGCAAGGAGATGTCAGAGCATGCACTGCCATGGCTCACTTCAGAGATTTCTGCTGTGTCAGCAGAGCCCTCAACCACTACACTTCTCTATCACTAACACAGCATTTGCCAAGTAGCTTGGCTCAGAGCCAGTAGTAGAAAAACCTGAAAGCCCAAATCTTCCTCCTAGAGCTAGTGCAGGTATTTCTTGATCAGCCTTGAATGGCCTGACCACCAGAGATGCCTCCCTTACCTCATAGAGATTAGTCTCTCCTCAAAGAATTACTAGAGTTTCCCCATACCAGTTAGGTGGTTGTTTAAGGGCCTGTAAATGAAGGACGTTGCCAATCAGCACACCCACTAGCTAACATAGGCTCCAGGCTGCACCTGGTGTAGACCAAGTGTTAATTATTTCTAATATTTTTAAATAGAATATCTCATTCTGAGAGTATTTATCACATGCTTAGACATGGTTCTAAACACTTTAAATGTATTCACTTATTTAATGCTCACAAGAACCTTATGAAGTAGATGCTCAAAGAGGTCAAGTCTTCTGGCTACTTTCCATAGACCTCAGCTGGAATGAGGCTCCTGCAGCTGCTTAGTGTCCATCTCAGTTCATTTTGTGCTGCAACAACCAAATACCTGAGATTGGGTAATTTATAAGGAACAGAAATTTATTTCCTCACAGCTCTAGAGGCTGGCATGCCCAAGATCAAGGCACCAGCATCTGGTGAGAACGTTGCTGCTGTATCACCCCATGGCAGAAGGCAGAAGGGCAAGAGAAAGAGAGAAAAAAGGGCCAAACTTGTCCTTTTATAACAAACCCACTCCTGCAATAATGGCATTAATCCATTCATGAGGGTGGAGTCCTCACGGCCTAATCCACCTCTTAAAGATTTCACTTCTTAATACTGTTACAATGGCAATTAAATCTCAACATGAGTCTTAGGACAAGCATTCAAACCATAGCAGTCCCTCAAAGACTCAAATTATACTATATAGGAGATTCTGGTGTAAAGCCATATTCCCTATCCAAACAAACTGCTGTCTACCTGTGAACTGAGGGCAAATAAGGTTAAGGTACAAAAAAGGAATCAGAAGTGTTTTTTTTGTTTTGTTTTGTTTTGTTTTGTTTTTGAGATGGAGTCTCGCTCTGTTGCCCAGGCTGGAGTGCAGTGGTGCTATCTTGGCTCACTGCAACCTCCACCTCCCAGGTTCACGCGATTCTCCTGCCTCAGCCTCCCGAGTAACTGGGACTACAGGAGCGTGCCACCACGTCCGGCTAACTCTTCGCATTTTTAGTAGAGGTGGGGTTTAACCATGTTAGCCAGGATGGTCTCGACCTCCTGACCTCGTGATCTGCCTGCCTCAGCCTCCCAAAGTGCTGGGATTACAGGTGTGAGCCACCGCGCTCGGCCAGAAGTGTTACTTTTGAAGTGAGTAATGGAAATGATTTGGAGTTTCAGCACTGGCACTATAATACTGAGAAAATATGTGTGGAGTATATTAATAAATGAATAAATCATATTAATGATTTTTCAGCAAAGATTTATGTTAAATGACCAATACGTAAACAAACAAACAAAAAAGCACATAGGTAAGAAGAGACTTTTCACTTCCATTTTGTGGGACCCAGAGCTCAGGAAACAGAGAAATAATTATCTTGTTTTCCAAACCTCTGCTATGCCCTGAAATGGAAGTGGGAGAAGAACAGAGAACTCAGGAACAGGGAAGCATGATGCTTTGGGTCGTTGGGTAGTGTGTACTCAATGCAGTAAAGGTGGAAATTGGCTTTTGTCTGTCAAACCAGAAGAGGCCTTTGCAGACTCTTTCTTCCCCACTGGGTCATTGAACATGAAGTTATGAAATGACTGCAGCCCTCCCAGGGTCTTGCATCTGGCCAGAAACCCACTGAAAGCCTTGTCTTAATGCTATTTCCCAGGGAAGTACCTTTACAGGCAACTCAGCCCAACCCTGCACTATTAGCTTCAGATGATCTGGGCAATGCAGATTTATCATCCTTAATCTAGTGGTTTAGTCTGATTCCCAGGAAAGAGCTTTGAATCCTGGTTTCAGTAAACATCTTCTCTCAATCTGTAAGCTATTTATCAAATATGAATGCGCTTTTTGAAATGAGTAACTCATTTCCCTGGCGTTTTTGTTCCGAAAATAATTGAAAGTGACAATACAAAGAATTACACATAGAGTTGAATCATCATAAAATAAATATAAAGTTGGAACTGCCCTTGGAGGCTCACTCTCTTGTGCAGCTTCCTCTCTGAGGAGGCACAGATACTTCCATAGGCAGATCTATGTTCCATTATTGATTAGCTTTTAGACTCTTGTTACATATTATATTAGAATGGTTCTGTGAATAAAGAATGAATAGTCCACCCATACATATAAACATCTTATGAAAGAACTTCTAACTTTTTTAAAGGAAACCTCATTTGGGCAAAATTTGAGAAAATGGCAGAAGCCATTAAACCCATGTTCTAGGTGACTTCTTACATTTCTACTCTGTTCTTTTCAGAAGGAAGCCAAAGATCACATTTACCCAATTTGGCTTGTAGGTGCACGTGTATGTGTGTGTGTGTGTGTGTGTGTGTGCGTGCGCGTGCATATTTGTGTATATGTACCCACCACTTTGAACAGCAATTTGAAACTAAGGCATTAGATAACATTCTAAAGGAGAATAAATGATGTATGAGACTATTCTTTAAGATTAGCCATTAAAAGTCTAAGGTTGATGTTTAAAGGGGGATTCAAGTTCAAATATTCTTGAGTTTAGCCAAAAACATCTGGCAGCATGCTGTTACTCCTGCTTCCTCTCCCTCTCCAGCTCTCCCTGAATTTTCCTTTCTTTTTTATGTAAGTGCAACTGCCTTAAAAGCTGCATGGGCAAGGGGCCAGTAAACCTTGGAAAGTTATGTTGGTCGCCAAAAACAGGCCACTGAATGTGGGCCAGTTTATCCAGAGCACAATTTTGGCATTACTCCAACTACAAAATCCTGGTTGCTACACTTACCTCCACTTTACTCATTCTAGAATTTATTCCCACTGGTTATAGTGGCACACAATATAGCCCTTCAGGCTGCCATTGTTGTCCTCTAATAGAGAAAATAACCTTCCTGACCAGGCACTTGTTGATCAATATCTGAGCTTGTATATGTTTTATATTGTTGCATAACAAACTACTACAAACTTAGAGGCTTAAAACAACAGAAATTTATTGTCTTACAGTTGTGGGGATCAAAAGTGAGACATGGGTATAATAAGTCTAAAGTCAATGTGTTAGCAGGGCTGTTTCCTTTCTGGAGGAAGAATCTGCTTCCTTACCATTTCTGGCTTCTAGAGACATTCCTTGACTCATGGTTCTTTTTTCCATCTTCAAAGTCAATAGTGTCACCTTTCTCTTACCTTTCTTCCATTGTGACATTGTTTTCTGATTATGGTCAGGAAAGTTAATCCACTTTTAAAGACTCATGTGATTAAAATGAGGGTCCACCTGGATAATCCAGTACAATCTTCCCATTTCAAGGTCATTCACTTTAATCCCATTTGCAAAGTTAACTTAACCATGTAAGGTAATAGGTTCTGGATTTACAACATAGATATCTGTGGGGGCCATTACTCTGCCTTCTGCAGAGCTCCATCATTTTTTTTTCCTTGTGGTGGTGGTAATAGTAGGAGAACCTACCTACTTCCATTGGATCTGAAGAAAACAAGACTTTATTCAATCTAAGAAACTAAAGAAAGAGCCTCCAGTGTTTCAGCCATCATGGTGGTCATTGAGATGCTCACTGTCTACAGCCTATCAGCAAAATGAGAAACTCATCTAGTTGGCTCAGATGAACCTGCACACTCAGGCTCTCTGGTGTTTGGAGTTCATGATACAACCTGGCTACTTAATAGCTCTTCCTTCCTGAAATGAGAAATTGTTTCTGCAGAGGTGGAAATTTTCGACATCCATAAAATTGTACTTTTACAGTTGTCTGTTCACAGATATATAAAGTATGTATACTTTTAACATAAAAACCACATTTTCTTTTGCCAAATTAGCACATACCATGCTTTTGCTTTCACTTGATAAATATATATTTTTATTTAAATGCCTACTATACAGCAATATAATTGTACACTGAAGGTAATGGAAAACTTAGCTGAGATGCCATAATCACCTTTTAAGTCGAATTGCTAGGCTTTCATTGAATCATGATTCCATGGCAGTTAAAACAAATGTAGGCGGCTGATGCTGAGAAGATCAATTGCATTTTTCAGCACAGGGAAGTAATGTATTTGCCCCCCTCAAAAGGTGTTTAAGTAATAAAATATTTCACAATGCAAATTGACTGGTGAGGTAGGGGAGGCAGTAATTTCCGGTGAGGTTTTGTGTGGGAGTTGATTCAGGCGCTACAACTCACACAGACAAATCCAGGCTGCCAAGTCTAGAGCATTAGCAATGTCTTATAAATTTTGGCAGTTCAGAATGTATAATTCAGCTTGAAAAAATAAACAATCCCTTTCTCCCCTTCACTTCCTGTGTAATTAAGGAAAATACTGACTTAGTCACCTGGATAATTACAGGGCTGTGGGCCTGGCCTCAGGCAGTTTACAGAACTGCCAGTAATACCATCTGAAAAGTGAAAAATATCAGGCAATCAACTGTTGGCTTTGTCAAATACCTGGTTTAAATGATTTCCTTACTCCTCTCCATTTTGAATTGAAGAGAAAATGTTAACACGCCTGAGGGGTTTGTTGCATACACACTTGGGCTATGGAAGATGCTGACAAGGACACTCCTGAATGTCTGCTATTTTATACAGTGAACTCTCCTATTCACTCAGTGACTCCCAGCCTTAAAACCAGAGACAACACCGATTCCCTCCTGTGATCCTACTTCATCAAGGAAATTGAAGCCAAGGGGCATGAATTCATCTCAATTTAATGCCCTCTTCCCATCTGGTAAAGTATTGTCTAGGACCATTCTTACTTGTCTCCCTCTTATTAGTTGTATGAACTTGAACAAGCCATTTTACCTCTGTGAGCCTCAGTTTGCTCATCTGTAAATAGGGAAGATTTGAAGGCACACTATAATAAGTGCTCTAGGGAGCATGACTGAAGATGATGATGGGAATGTGATAATGGTGACTCTGCTGTGTCTCCTGAAGGAAGAAGGAGGAAAATGGGGTGAGACTGGGGAGTTGCCTGCCTCGAAGAATCTCTGCTTGTGCCTTTCTCCACCCCTCACTTCTCTATCTCATCTCAACTCACTCAGTTGATAGTTTAGATGAGAGAAGAGGGAGGGGGAGGATATAATACATCTCTAGAACACACAATGGTGAACAGTTCTGAGAGAGGTCAAGTTGCCTTTTGTGCTTCTTCCTCTCTTCTGGGAGAAGGAACCTGTATCAAGGGATCAGTGGAACCAGAAGCACAACCATAATTTTTCTAATTTAAACATGCAAACAAAACATGGTTTGTAATCCAGAAGCATTTCTCTACTACCTGGATTCCTTTTAGATTAGTGGGTTAGGTGTTCAAATAGAGGCAGGAAAATCATAGGCTATGGAATCAGTGAGATGTGGTTTGAAGTTCTAGTTCTTCATGTACAAGCCTTGATAATACGGGCTACTCACTTTACCTTTCAAAGTCTTGGTCGACTTACTTTTACAATAGGATTGAGGATTACAGGGGTCTTAGTCACTTTTAAACATATGAAACTGTTATAACAGCTATTTTTGTGTTTTTAAAATAAGCATTCTTAGAATAGCTTTAGATTTAGAGAAAAATTATAAAGATAGTAAAAAGAGGCAGATCCAAAATGGCCAAATAAGAACAGCTCCAGTCTGCAGCTCCCAGCGTGAGCGACACAGAAGACGGGTGATTTCTGCATTTCCAACTGAGGTATCAAGTTCATCTCACTGGGGCTTGTCAGACAGTGGGTGCAGCCCATGGAGCTGGGCATTGCCTCACCAGGGAAGCACAAGGGGTCAGGGAAATCCCTTTCCTAGCAAAGGGAAGCTGGGACAGATAGTACCTGGAAAATTGGGACACTCCCACCCTAATACTGTGCTTTTCCAATGGCTTTAGCAAATGGCACACCAGAAGATTATATCCCACGCCTGGCTCAGAGGGTCCCATGCCCACAGAGCCTCGCTCACTGCTAGCACAGCAGTCTGAGATCCAACTGCAAGGTGGCAGCGAGGCTGGGGTAGGGGTGCCGCCATTGCTGAGGCTTGAGTAGGTAAACAAAGCAGCCAGGAAGCTGGAACTGGGTGGAGTCCACCACAGCTCAAGGAGACCTGCCTGCCTCTATAGACTCCACCTCTGTGGGCAGGGCATAGCTGAACAAAAGGCAGCAGAAACTTCTGCAGACTTAAACGTCCCTGTCTGACAGTTTGAAGAGAGTGATGGTTCTCCCAGCATGGAGTTTGAGATCTGAGAATGGGCATATTGCCTCCTCAAGTGGGTCCCTCACCCCCAAGTAGCATAACTGGGAGAAACCTCCAAGTAGGGGCCAACTGACACCTCATACAGCTGGGTGCCCCTCTGAGACGAAGCTTCCAGAGTAAGGATCAGGAAGCAGCATCTGCCATTCCACAATATTTGCTGTTCTGCAGCCTCCACAGGTGATAACCAGGCAAACAGGGTCTGCAGTGTACCTCCAGCAAACTCCAACAGACCTGCAGCTGAGGGTCCTGACTGTTAGAAGGAAAACTAACAAACAGAAAGGACATCCACACCAAAACACAATCTGTACATCACCATCATCAAATAAAACCACAAAGATGGGGAGAAACCAGAGCAGAAAAGCTGAAAATTCTAAAAATCAGAGTATCGGAGTGCATCTCCCCCTCCAAAGGAACACAGCTCCTTGCCAGCAACAGAACAAAGCTGGAGGGAGAATGACTTTGATGAGTTGAGGGAAGAACACTTCAGACGATCTGTAAGAACGAACTTCTCCAAGCTAAAGGAGGATGTTGGAATCCATCGCAAAGAAGCTAAAAATCTTGAAAAAAGATTAGACAAATGGCTAACTAGAATAAACAGTGCAGAGAAGTCCTTAAATGACCAGATGGAGCTGAAAACCATGGCATAAGAACTACATGATGCATGCACAAGCTTCAGTAGCTGATACGATCAACTGGAACAAAGGGTATCAGTGATTGAAGATCAAATGAACGAAATGAAGTGAGAAGAGAAGTGTAGAGAAAAAAGAGTAAAAAGAAATGAACAAAGCCTCCAAGAAATATGGGACTATGTGAAAAGACCAAATCTACATCTGATTGGTGTACCTGAAAGTGATGGGGAGAATAGAACCGAGTTGGAAAACACTCTTCAGGATATCATCCAGGAGAACTTCCACAACCTAGCAAGGCAGACCAACATTCAAATTCAGGAAATACAGAGAATTCCACAGAGATTCTCCTTGAGAAGAGCAACTCCAAGACACGTAATTGTCAGATTTACCAAAGTTGAAATGAAAGAAAAAATGCTAAGGGCAGCCAGAGAGAAAGGTCGGGTTACCCACAAAGGGAAGCCCATCAGACTAACAGCAGATCTCTCAGCAGAAACTCTACAAGCCAGAAGAGAGTGGGAGACAATATTCAACATTTTTAAAGAAAAGAATTTTCAAGCCAGAATTTCATATCTAGCCAAACTAAGCTTCATAAGTGAAGGAGAAATAAAATCCTTTACAGACAAACAAATGCTGAGAGATTTTGTCACCACCAGGCCTGCTTTACAAAAGCTCCTGAAGGAAACACTAAACATGGAAAGGAACAACTGGTACCAGCCACTGCAAAAACATACCAAATTGTAAAGACCATTGATGCTAGGAAGAAACTGCATCAAATAACAAGCAAAATAACCAGTTAACATCATAATGACAGGGTCAGATTCATACATAACAATATTAACCTTAAATGTAAATGGGCTAAATGCTGCAATTAAAAAACACAGACTGGCAAATGGGATAAAGAATCAAGACTCACCAGTGTACTGTATTCAGGAGACCCATCTCATATGCAGAGACACACATAAACTCAAAATAAAGGGATGGAGGAAGATCCACCAAGCAAATGGAAAACAAAAAAAACGCAGGGGTTGCAATCCTAGTCTCTGATAAAACAGACTTTAAACCAACAAAGACCAAAAGAGACAAAGAAGGTCATTACATAATGGTAAAGGGATCAATTCAACAAGAAGAGCTAACTACCCTAAATATATACGAACCCAATACAGGAGCACTCAGATTCATAGAGCAAGTCCTTAGAGAACTACAAAGAGACTTAGACTCCCACAGAATAATAATAGGAGACTTTAACACCCCACTGTCAACATTAGACAGATCAACGAGACAGAAAGTTAACAAGGATATCCAGGAATTGAACTCAGCTCAGCACCAAGTGGACCTAATAGACATCTACAGAACTCTCCACCCCAAATCAACAGAATATACATTCTTCTCAGCACCACATTGCACTTATTCCAAAATTGACCACATAGTTGGAAGTAAAGCACTCCTCAGCAAATGTAAAAGAACAGAAATTATAACAAACTGTCACTCAGACCACAGTGCAATCAAACTAGAACTCAGGATTAAGAAAATCACTCAAAACCGCTCAAGTACATGGAAACTGAATAACCTGTTCCTGAATGACTACTGGGTACATAACAAAATGAAGGCAGATATAAAGATGTTCTTTGAAACCAATGAGAACGAAGACACAACATACCAGAACCTCTGGGACACATTTAAAGCAGCGTGTAGAGGGAAATTTATAGCACTAAATGCCCACAAGAGAAAGCAGGAAAGATCTAAAACTGACACCCTAATATCACAATTAAAAGAACTAGAGAAGTAAGAGCAAACACGTTCAAAAGCTAGCAGAAGGCAAGAAATAACTAAGATCAGAGCAGAACTGAAGGAGATCGAGACACAAAAAAAACCCTCAAAAAATCAATGAATCCAGGCGCTGTTTTTTTGAAAAGATCAACAAAATTGATATTCTGCTAGCAAGACCAATAAAGAAAAGGGAGAAGAATCAAATAGACGCAATAAAAAAAGATAAAGGGGATATCACCACCCATCCCACAGAAACACCAATTACCATCAGAGAATGCTATAAACACCTCTACGCAAATAACCTAGAAAATCTAGAAGAAATAGATAAATTCCTGAATACATACACCCTCCTAAGACTAAAACCAGGAAGAAGTTGAATCCCTGAATAGACCAATAACAGGTACTGAAATTGAGGCAATAATTAATAGCTTACCAACCAAAAAAAAATTCCAGGACCAGATGGATTCAACACCAAATTCTACCAGGGGTACAAAAAGGAGCTGGTACCATTCCTTCTGAAACTATTCCAATCAATAGAAAAAGAGGGAATCCTCCCTAATTCATTTTATGAGGCAAACATCATCCTGATACCAAAGCCTGGCAGAGATGGAAAAAAAAAAAAAAAAAAAGAATTTTAGACCAATATCCCTGATGAACATCAATGCAAAAATCCTCAATAAAATACTGGCAAATCGAATCTAGCAGTACATCAAAAAGCTTATCCACCATGATCAACTTGGCTTCATCCCCGGGATGCAAGGCTGGTTCAACATACGCAAATCAATAAATGTAATCCAGTATATAAACAGAACCAAAGACAAAAAACACATGACTATCCCAACAGATGCAGAAAAGGCTTTTGACAAAATTCAACAGCCCTTCATGCTAAAAACTCTCAATAAATTAGGTATTGATGGGACATATCTCAAAATAATAAGTGCTATTTATGACAAACCCACAGCCAATATCATACTGAATGGGCAAAAACTCGAAGCATTCCCTTTGAAAACTGGCACAAGACAGGGATGCCCTTTCAAGATAGTGTTGGAAGTTTTGACCAGGGCAATCAGGCAAGAGAAAGAAACAAAGGGTATTCAATTAGGAAAAGAGGAAGTCAAATTGCCCCGGTTTCCATATGACATGATTGTCTATTTAGAAAACCCCATTGTCTCATCCCAAAATCTCCTTAAGCTCATAAGCAACTTCATCAAACTCTCAGGATACAAAATCAAGGTGCAAAAATCACAAGCATTCTTATACACCAGTAATAGACAAACAGAGAGCCAAATCATGAGTGAACTCCCATTCACAATTGCTTCAAAGAGAATAAAATACCTAGGAATCCAACTTACAAGGGTTGTGAAGGACCTCTTCAAGGAGAACTACAAACCACTGCTCAACAAAATAAAAGAGGACATAAACAAATGGGAGAACATTCCATGCTCATGGATAGGAAGAATCAATATCATGAACATGGCCATACTGCACAAGGTAATTTATAGATTCAATGCCATACCCATTAAGCTACCAATGACTTTCTTCACAGAATTGGAAAAAACTACTTTAAAGGTCATGTGGAACCAAAAAAGAGCCCGCATTGCCAAGACAATCCTAAGTCCAAAGAACAAAGCTGGAGGCATCACGCTACCTGACTTCAAACTATACTACGAGGCTACGGTAACCAAAACAGCATGGTACTGGTACCAAAACTGAGATATAGACCAGTGGAACAGAACAGAGCCCTCAGAAATCATACCACACATCTACAACCATCCGATCTTTGACAAATCTGACAAAAACAAGAAATGGGGAAAGGATTCCCTATTTAATAAATAGTGCTTGGAAAACTGGCTAGCCATATGTAGAAAGCTGAAACTGGATCCCTTTCTTACACCTTATACAAAAATTAATTCAAGTTAGATTAAAGACTTAAATATTAGACCTAAAACCATAAAACCCTAGAATAAAACCTAGGCAATACCATTCAGGACATAGGCATGGGCAAGGACTTCATGTCTAAAACACAAAAAGCAATGGCAACAAAAGCCAAAATTGATAAATGGGATCTAATTAAAGAGCTTCTGCACAGCAAAAGAAATTACCATTAGAGTGAACAGGTAACCTACAGAATGGGAGAAAATTTTTACAATCTACCCATCTGACAAAGGGCTAATATCCAGGATCTACAAAGAACTTAAACAAATTTACAAGAAAAAAATCAAACAATCCCATCAAAAAATGGGCAAAGGATATGAACAGACACTTCTCAAAGGAAGATATTTATGCAGCCAACAGACACAAGAAAAAATGCTCATCATCACTGGCCATCAGAGAAATTCAAATCAAAACCACAATGGGATGCCATCTCACACCAGTTAGAATGGTGATCACCAAAAAAATCAGGAAACAGGTGCAGGAGAGGATGTGAAGAAATATGAACGCTTTTACACTGTTGGTGGGACTGTAAACTAGTTCAACCATTGTGGAAGATAGTGTGGTGATTCCTCAAGAATCTAGAACTAGAAATACCATTTGACCCATCCATCCCATTACTGAGCATATACCCAAAGGATTATAAATCATGCTGCTATAAAGACACATGTACACGTTATGTTTATTGCAGCACTATTCACAATAGGAAAGACTTGGAATCCACCCTAATGTCCATCAATGATAGACTGGATTAAGAAAATGTGGCACATATACACCATGGAATACTACGCAGCCATAAAAACGAATGAGTTCATGTCCTTTGTGGGGACATGGATGAAGCTAGAAACCATCATTCTGAGCAAACTATTGCAAGGACAGAAAACCAAACACTGCATATTCTCACTCATAGGTGGGAAATGAACAATGAGAACACTTGGACACAGGGTGGGGAATGTCACACACTGGGGACTGTTGTAGGGTGGGAGGAGGGAGGAGGGATAGCATTGGGAGATATACCTAATGTAAGTGATGAGTTAATGGGTGCAGCACACCAACATGGCACATGTATACATAAATACCAAACCTGCACATTTTGCACATGTACCCTATAACTTAAAGTATAATAATAATAATAAATAAATAAATAAATAAAAGTTAAATTAAAAAAAGATAGTAAAAAGAGTAATCATGTACTCCACATCAATTTTTCCCTATTGTTAACATCTTACACTAGTATGACATATTTGTACAACTATTGAGCTAATATCAATACATTATTATTACTAAGGTCCATATTAATTGTCTTAGTTTTTTTTGTTTGTTTGTTTTGTGTTTTTGAGATGGAGTCTCGCTCTGACACCCAGGCTGGAGTACAGTGGTGCAATCTTGGCTCACCGTAACCTCCACCCCCCAGGTTCAAGCAATTCTCCTGTCTCAGCCTCCCAAGTCTTAGTTTTTACTTAATGTTATTTTTCTGTGCCAGGATCCCATCCAGGGTTACATTTCATTGTCATGTCTCCTTAGGTTCCTCTTGGCTGTGGCAGTGTCTCAGGCCTGACTTATTTTTGATGACCTTGATGGTTTTATGGAATACAGATTGTCCCCATTACAATGGTTTGACTTAAGATTTTTTGAATTTATGATGGTGCAAAAATGATATAGAGTCAATAGAAACTGTACTTTAGTACAGTATTCAATAAATTATGTGAGTTATTTGACACTTTGTTATAAAACAGGCCTTGCATTATATGATTTTACCTAACTGTTGGCTAGGATAAGCTATGATGTTCCATAGGTTAGGCGTATTAAATACATTTTCAACTTAATATTTTCAACTTATGATGGGTTTATTGGAATATAACCCCATCATAAATTGAGGAGCATCTGTATTGGTCAGGTATTTTGTCGAATGACCATAAACTAGGAATTGTCTGATTTTTGTCATAATTAGATTGGTATTATGGGTTTGGGGGAGGAAAGCCACAGAAGTAAAGTGCCATTTTCATTACGTCATCTCAAAGGAACATGATACCACCATCTGCCATCCATTTACTTATTTTTTTCAATCCCATTCTACATGTACAGTGGTTTCAGAATTTTTCATCTATACAGTAAAAAACAACTTCGCCAGTACAGTTCTTTTTGTCTTTAGACTTAACATCTCTGCTTATTTCCAAAGTTACTTAAGTCAGCAAATTTTCCCCTACCCCTTTTAGTGTGGTTATGTCACACATTTCTAACACAACTAGATTATTTTGTCACAGTCTGCCAATTTGGGTTCATAATCTCCCAGATGATTTCCTAAATGTATATACATTAAGATTCATACTTTGTGCTTGTGTGGTTATTGACAAATACAGTGTCATGTACCCACCACTACAATATAATACAGAGTAGTTGCACCACCCTAAGAAATCCCATAGGCTTCACCTATTCAATCTTACCTCCATCCCAAACCTCTGGCAACTACTGACCTGTTTTCTGACTTTATTTCGTCTTTTCCAGAATGTCATGTAAATGGAAACATATTCTGCATATTCACTTTAAACTGGCTTCTTTTACTTACCAAGATGTATTTAAGATTCATCTATGATTTTGTGTGGCCTGATAGCTCATTTCTTTTCATGACTGTATAGTGTTCTATTATATGGATGTACCACAGTTTGTTAATTCATTTGTTAATTGAAGATATCTTGGCTGCTCCCAGTTTTTGGTGATTATGGTTAAAATTGCTAAATATTCATGTGCAGGTTTTCTACATAAACATAACTTTTCAAGTCAGTTGGGTAAATACCTAGAAGCACAATTAGATTTTATGGTAAGACTATATTCAGCTCTGTAAGAAACTGCGAAGCAGCCTATCAACGTGGCTGTACCAGTTTGCATTCCTACCATCAATGAATGAGAGTATATGTCGCTCCACATCCTCACCAGAAATTGGTAATATCTGTTTTTTGGATTTGGGCCTTCTAATATGCATGTAGTGTATTTCATTGTTGTTGTAATTGGCAATTCCCTAACGACAAAAGATGTTGAACCTCCTTTCACATGCTTGTTATGTGTACATCGTCTTTGGTGAGATACTTGTTCAGATGCTTTCTACATTTTTAAGTTGGGTGGTTTGATTTCTTATTGTTGAATTTTAAATGTTCTTCATGTATTTTGTATACAAGTCCTTTATCAGTCAGTGACTTGTCTTTTGATTCCCCTAACAGTGTCTTCTATGGAGTAAATTTTTAAAATTTCAGTAAAGTCTAACTAATGCATGTTTTATTTCATAGACCATGTTTTTGGTGTTATATGAAAAAATTGTCACCAAACCCAAGGCCATGCTGATTTTCTCCTATATTCTTCTAGAAGCTTAAAGGTTTTGCATTATGAACTTACCTTCTCATTTTTAAAATGTTTTGCATTTCACATTTATGTCCTTGATTCATTTTAACTTAAATTTTTAAAATTTAGGGTGTAAGATCTGTGTCCAAGTTCTTTTTTCCTTTTTGCTTATTAATCCCAAGTTGTCCCAGATCCACTTGTATTCTTTTTTTTTTTTTTTTTTTTTTTTCTTTTTGAGACGAAGTTTAGCCCTGTCGCCCAGGCTGGAGTGCAGTGGCCGGATCTCAGCTCACTGCAAGCTCCGCCTCCCGGGTTCACGCCATTCTCCTGCCTCAGCCTCCCGAGTAGCTGGGACTACGGGCGCCTGCCACCTCGCCCGGCTAGTTTTTTGTATTTTTTTAGTAGAGACGGGGTTTCACCGTGTTAGCCAGGATGGTCTCGATCTCCTGACCTCGTGATCTGCCCGTCTTGGCCTCCCAAAGTGCTGGGATTACAGACTTGAGCTACCGCGCCCGGCCCACTTGTATTCTTTTAAACCGGCTTCTTTTACTTAGAAAGATATATTTAAAATTCATCCACGATCTGTATTCTTTCTCCATTTGTATTCTTTCTCTATCAAACTGCCTTTGTGCTTTGGAAAAAAATCAGTTGACTATAATTGTGTGGTTCTATTTCTGATCTCTATATTTGGCTTTATGGATCCATATGCCTATTTTACACCAATACCACACTGCACTGCCTTGATTAAAGTTGTTCTGTAGAAAGTTTTGAAATTGGGTAATATGAGTCATCCATCTATGTTTTTCTTTTTCAGAATTGTGATGGTTATTATAGGTCATTTGCTGTACATATAGGTTTTATAATCAGTTTGCCAATACAGTTTTTTGTTTTGTTTTGTTTTGTTTTTTTAGAAAAAGAAGCCCTTCTAAAAGTTTAAATGGGATTGTGTTGAATTTGCAAATCTAATAGGGAAGAACTGATATCTTTACAATAGTGAGTCTTCTATTCATGGATTATGTCTCAATTTCTTTGTATATTTGACTTATTTCATCAGTGTTTTGTAGTTTCCTGAGCTTAGATATCAAACACGTTTTGTTAAATTAATACCTTAGTATTTCATTTTTGCTGTTATTATAAGTAATATATTTTAAAATTCAAATTCCAATTGTCCATTGCTGATATATAGGAAAGCATTTGACTTTTGTATATAGACTTGTACCCTGCAATCTTGATATACTCACATTAGTTCCAGGAATATTTTTTAATTTGTTTGGGTTTTTTACATAAAAAATCACGTATCTTCAAAGAAAGACACTTTCCTTTCCAATCTGTACACATTTTATTCCTTTTACTTATCTTATTGCACTAGCTAGGACTTCCAGTTGTCTTAGGACTTCCTATTCCCATGTTGAATCGGAGTGGTGAAAAAGGATACCGTTGCCTTGTTTCTTATCTTAAGAAGAAAGTATTCAGTCTCTCTCTATTATGATGTTAGCTGCAAGTTTTTCATATATACTCCTTATTAGCATAAGGAAGTTCCCTTCTTTTCCTAGCTTTTGAGAGTTTTTATTATGAATATGTACAGAACTTTGTCAGATGCTTTGTCTGCATCTATAGTTACATCCTCATTGTTTTTCCTATTAATGCTGTTAATATGTTGAATTGCATTGACTGATTTATTAATGTTGAACTAGCATGTATTTCTGGAATGAACCCCACTTGTTTATAATGCATTATCCTTTTTATATATTGCTGGATTTTATTTGCTAGTATTTTGTTTAGAATTTTTTGCATCTGTGTTCAGGAGAAATAGTATGTAATTTTCTTTTCCTAAAATGGCTCTGCATAATTTTCATATTACAGTAATTCTGGCCTCAGAAGATGAGTTGGGAAGTGTTCCTTCTGCTATTTTCTGGAAGAGATTGTGTCAAATTGATATTAAGTCTTCCTTAAGTTTTTCGTTGCATTCATGAAAAAAGACATCTGGGCTAGATGGTTTACTTGTTTGCTTTGGAATGTTTTAAACTACTAATTCAATTTATTTTCAACACTTCCAGGTTATCCACTTCTCACTGAGTGATATTCTTGGTTTGTGTGTTCCAAAAGATTGGTTCATTTTATCTAAGTTATCAGCTTTATGTGGACATAGAGTTGTTCATAGTGTTCTCATATTATCTTATTTAATATTCATAATATCATTAGTGATGAAACTTCTTTCCTTCTTGATGTTGGTAATTTGTGTCTTCTCTCTTTTGTCTTCATTGACCTAGTTAGAGGCTTGTCAATTTTACTGATCTTTTCAAAGAATCACCTTTTGGTTTTACTGATTTTCTCTGTTGTTTGTCTGTTTTTTATTTCATTGGTTTCTGGCTTGATATTTATTATTTTCTTTCTTCTGCTTACTTTAGTTTATTTTTTAATTCATTCTCTATTTTCTATAGTAGGATCTTGGGATTATTAATTTTAGATCATTTTTATTTTCTAATATTTGCAAGTAATTCTATAAATATCTCTGTAAGCACTGTTTTAGCTGTATCATGCAAATTTGATAAGATATATTTTCATTTCCATTCAGTTTAATAAATCTTTAACTTTCTCCTGACATTTCTTTTTTGACTGATGATTTATTTAGAAATGTGTAGTTTACCAAACACTTCAGACTTTTCCAGCTGTCTTTTTGTTGTTACTTTCTAATTTAGTTACATTTTTGTCAGAGGACATATTTTATATAATTTCTATTTATTTAGATTTGTTAATGTGTGCTTTATGACCAATAATGTTATCTATCTTGATGAATGTTTCATGTGTACTTCAGAAGAATGTGTATTCTTTTATTTGATGGATTCTGCTATAAATGTAATTTAGATCAAGTTGATTGATTGATAGTACTGTTCGGGTCATATATATTATTATTGATTTTCTGCTTCCTAGATCTTGCAATTAAAGACAGAGAGGTGTTGAAGTCTCTAATTGTGATGGTGGACTGATTATCTAGTTCTCCTTTTAGGTCCATCAGATTTTGCCTCATGTACTTTGATACTCTGTTACTAGGTGCATATGTGTTAGGAATTGTTATGTGTCTTTGGAAAATTTACCTTTCAACATTATGTAATGCTCCTCTTAATCCCTGTTAATCTTCATTGTTCTGAAGTTTGCTTGTCTAAAATTAAGAGAGCTACTCCAGCTTTCTTTTGATTAGTGTTGGCATAAGGTAACTTTCTTCATCTTTACTTTTAACCTATTTGAATCTTCATAATTAAAGGGTTTTTATAAACAATATGCACTTTACCCTTCTATTTAAAATTTATTCTGAAAACGTCTGCCCTTAACTGGCATATCCAGAGAATTCATATTGGGAATGGTTATTGATCTACCATTTTTGCAACTATTTTCTTTTTGTTTCTTTGTTTCTTTTTCTCCCTCTCTTTCTGTTTTCTCTGGTTTTAGGTGAGTATTTTATAAGATTCCAATTTATTCATTTTATTTGCATATAATTTATACATGATCTGTAAAAACCTTTAGTTTTGTTCTATGGTTTACAATATACATTATTAAATAAATAATATATGCCCTCAAACAACACTATACCAGTTCACATAAAATACAGGTGTTTTATAGCAGAGAAGTCTCATGTTCTTTGCTCTGTCTCTTATGACATTGCAGTAATTCATTTAACTTGTCCATTTGCTATAAACATCCAATAAATTGTTATTATTGCTTTAAGCAAGCATTCATCTTTTACCAATTAAGAATAAGAAAGATATTGCAATGAGAAAAGGATAGTCTCTTCAATAAATGGTGTTGGGAAAAGTGGATAACCATATGCAAAAGAATGAAATTAGACACTCATCTCACGCTATACAAAAATCAACTGAAAATTGATTAAATACTTAAGCATAAGACAAGAAACAGTAAATCTACCAGAAGAAAACATTTAAAAAACTACATGACATTGGTCTGGGAAGCTATTTTTTATATTTGATCCCACAAGCTGAAACAATAAAAGCAAAAATAGACAAACAGAATCACATCAAATTGCTGGACACGGTGTCTCATGCACGTTATCCCAGCACTTTGGGAAGCCAAGGTGGGAGGATTGCTTAAGGCCAGAACTTTGAGATCAGTCTAGGCAACATAGTGAGACCCTGTCTCTGCAAAAAATTTAAAAATTAGCCGGGCATGGTTGTGCATGACTGTAGTCCCAGCTACTTGAGAGGCTGAGGCAAAATGATTGCTTGAGCCCAAGAAGTCAAGGCTGCAGTGAGCCATAATCACACTACTGCACTCCAACCTGGGCAACAGAGTGAGACCCTGTCTCAAATATATATATATATATATATACATATATATATATATATGCTAAAAGCTTCTGCAAAGGAAACAATTAGCAATGAGAAGAGACAGCCTATGAATTGGGAGAACATATTTGCAAGCCATACATCTGATAAGAAGTTGTATGAGAAACTCCAACAACTGAATAGCAAGAATACAAAAAATCCAATTAAAAAATGAGCAAGAGACTTGAATAGACATTTCTCAAAAGAAGACATACAAAGAAACAACAGATGCCAAAGAGGTTGTGGAGAAACTTTTACACTGTTGGTAGAATTGTGAATTAGTTCAACCAATGTGGAAGACAGTGTGAATGTGGTGATTCCCCAAAGATCTAGAAGCAGAAATACCATTTGACCCAGCAAACCCATTACTGGGTATATACCCAAAAGAATACAAATCATTCTATTATAAAGATATGTGCACATGTATGTTTATTGCAGCACTATCACAATAGTGAAGACATGGAATCAACCCAAATGTCCATCAGTGATAGACTGGATAAAGAAAATGTGGTACATTTACACCATGGAATAGTATGCATCCATAAAAAGGAATGAGATCATGTCCTTTGCTGGGACATGGATGGAGCTGGAAGCCATGCTCCTCAGCAAACTAATGTAGGAACAGAAAACCAAACACCATGTTCTCACTTATAAGTGAGAGCTGAACAATGAAAATACATGGACACATGGTGGGGTACAACACACACTGGGGCCTGTCCAGAAGGTAGGGGGAAGGAGAGCATCAGAAAGAATGGCTAATGGATGCAGGGCTTAACACCAGGTGAGGGGTTGATCTGTGCAGCAAACCACCATGGCACATGTTTACCTACATAAAAAACCTGCATATCCTGCACATTTACCCTGGAACTGAAAATAGAAAAGAAGACGACATACAATGACCAACAGATATTTTTTTAAGTGCTCAACATCACTAATATTAGGAATATGCAAATTTAAACCACAATGAGATATTATCTTACACCTGTCAGACGGCAATTATCAAAAAGACAAAAGATAACAAGTGTTGGCAAGGATGTAAAAAAGGGAACTCTGTACATTGTTGATGGGAGCGTAAATTAGTATACCCATTATGGAAGACTGTATGGAGGTTCCTCAATAAACTGAAAATAAAACTTCTATATGATCCAGCAACTCCACTGCTGGGTATATATTCAAATGGTATATCAAAGAGATATCTGCATTCCCTTGTTTATTGCAGCACTATTCACAATACTAAATTACAGAATCGACCAAAGTGCCCACCAACAGATGAAAGGATAAAGAAAATGAGATACATATATGCAATGGAATACTATTCAGCCTTAAAAAGAAGGAAATTCTGTCATTTGTGACAACATGGATAAAACTGGAGAACATTATACTAAGTGAAATAAGCCAGGCACAGAAAGACAAAATACACATGTTCTCACTTATCTGTGGAATCTAAAACAAGCTTACAGAATTAGAGAGTAAAATAGTGGTTACAGAGACTGGTAGGGAGAACTGGGAGATGATAGCCAAGAGTACAAAATCTCAGAGAAGAATAAGGTATTTTTTTAGATCTACTGCACAGCGTGGTGAATATAGTTAATGATAGTGTATTTTATATTTCGAAATTGCTAAAAGTAAATCTAAAATATTCTCACTATAAAAAATAAGTACTTGAGGTGATTGATAAGTTAATTAGCTTGATTTAATTATGCCACATTTAAAAAATAAATTATAATATCACTTTGTATTCCATAAATACATACAATTACAAATTATCAATTCATAACAAAAAAATAAGGAAAATATAAGATTTTATTTTACCTTCATATATTCATTTTATGACACTCTTCCTTCCTTTATGTAAAATCTAGATTCTATCCAATATCATTTGGCTTCTGTATGAATAACTTTTAATATTTCTTGCATAACAGGTCTGCCAAGAGTGAATTTCCTGAATTTTTGTTTATATAAGAATGTCTATTTCTTTTTCATTTTTTAAGGATAATTTTGCTGAATATAGAATTCTATGTTGGTGAACTGGAAGAAAATTCATCATTTAAAGTGTACAATTTAGTGGTTTTTAGTATATGCATAGCTTTTGAAACCATCATCACTGCCTAATTCTAGAATATTTTCATTACCTTAAAAAGAAACACAGTAAGACTACTGGTTAACAGTCACCTTCCTTCCACCTCCCCCTGTCCCAGGCCCTGGCATCCACGAATGTATTTTCTGTCTCTATAGAATTGCCTAGTATAGATATTTCATTTGAGTGTATTCATGCAATATATAGCTTTTTGTGTCCGTCTCTTTAAATCAACATAATTATTTCAGAACTGTAGCATGTTGTAGCATGCATCAAAACTCCAGTCCTTTCATGGCCAGATAATATTTTATTGTATGGATATACCAAGTTTTGTTTATTCAGTTGATGGGCCTTTGGGTTGCTTTTACTTTTTGGTTATTAGAAATAATGCTGCTATGAACATTTGTGTTCAACTCTTCGTGTACACATATGTTTTCAATTTTCTTTGGTAGACGCCTAGGAGTGGAATTTCTGGATCATACAATATCCCTATGTTAACTTCCTAAGGAAACTCCAAAATATTTTCCACAGGGATTGCACCATTTTACTTTTCCACCAGCAATGTATGAAAGTTTCAATTTCTCAATGTCCTTGTCACACTTGATGCTTTCTGTTTCTTCATCATAGCCATCTATGCAGGTGTGTAGTGCTTACTTACATTCCTATATCTTTTTCAATGAATTGACTGTACAAATCTGTTGTTTATTTTTTTATGTTGTTGTCTCCCATGTATTTTGTGAGATTTATCCCTAAGTATTTCATACTTTAATGCTAGTGGAAATGACTTTACTTTTTAAAAATATTTTGATTATTTGTCCTAGTATATTAAAAATGAATTTATATATTGACTTTTATCTTGCAACCTTGCTAAAATCATTTAATAGTTTTAGTAGTTTTTTGTAGATTTCATTGGATATTCTACATAAATGATCAAGCCATCTGCAAATAAAAACAGTTTTAGTTCTTTTCCAAACTTGATGCTTCTGATACCCTTTTACAGTCTGATTTCATGGTCTGAACTTCAGTAAAATGGAAGTCAACATCTTTTTCTTGATCTTACATTAGAAGTAAAACATTCAGTCTTCTACCATAAAGTATGATGTTATCTGCTGGGTTTTTATAGATGCTCTTCATCAGTTTTAGGAAATTTTCCTTCTATCTCTAATTTGATGAGAGTATTTTTAAAGTAAAGAATACGTATTGCAGCTTATCAAATTATTCCTCTGCATTTATTGAGATGTACACATAGATTTTCATTTTTAGTTTTTTAATAATATGAATTACATTGATTTTCAAATGTTTAACCAACCCTTCTGGTCTCACTTGCTCATGGTGCCTTGATTTTTTATGTATTGATGGACTCTGTACTTCATTCTAGGTATTTTCTATATGTCATCAAGAACACAAATTTCTCCTTCTGCCATGCCTAATCTGCTGTTAATTCCAACCACTGTGTTTGTCACTTCAGACACTATAGTTTTCATCTCCATAAGATCATTTGGAGTCTATGATTTCTATGTCTCTACCTAATTTTTGGACATATGAAATACAGTTGTTACAAGTATTTTAATGCCCCGTCTGATAATTCTGAAATCTGTACTAGTTCTGGGTCAGATTTGATTTCTCAAGGTAATTTTCATTTGATTTTTCTTAACTTAGTGAGGTTAACCATCTTTTAATATGGTTAAGACTGGTTCTATATCTCTTTTGCAAATTGTCTGCTCATGTCTTTTTTTACATTTTTCTGTTGGTTTACAATATTTTGTTTCAACAATTTTTAAAGTTTTTACATGTTAGTGATATTAATTATCTAGGTTATAAATTTTCTCCAGTTTTTCAGTTGCCTTTTGAATTTTTTATGATGGTTTTGTTCTGCTTTCTAAAATTTTAAGCAGTGTGATGCATCTTGGGTGAGTATACAACCAGCAGACACCAGAAAGTAAGTGCTGCGTAGGAAATCATGGGAAGCCCCACTAACCCAAGCTTGTGTGCTCAGGGGACTTCAGGCAGGCTGAATCCGCTAGTTGACCAGAAATATAAGACCTATGGATAACTTCACAATCTCTTTTCCCTTTCCTTTAGGGCCAAAAATTTGAGTTGGATACCCTCTTACCAGGGAGCTACATGGATATAAATTAATCACACAGTGCCCCATCCAAGAAACTGGAAGCTTGTTAGAGCTATTCACAAAAATGAATTCCACCAGTGTATCAACTGTGAGGCAAGATCCCAGGAAGGTAGGATGCTAACAGTGACAGCAATAAAATAAGGCGAGAAAAGCATCCGGCTTGTGAGGACACATTTTGAGAAGACCTTTGCACCTAAAGGTCACACACCTCTGCTAAGGCAAACTCCTCCATGGGAATACTCATCAGTCTTAGGTGGGAGTTTTCTGCATGCAGTCTCCCAACATAACTTCTAGCATATTAATATCTGCCTCATCTCTCCTATACTGTTGAAACCCAAGTCCAGTACTACATCTGCTGAGATGACCATGACCCCAAGGTTTGTGATGAAATAAGGATACCCAGTGAAGCAAGTCTGTTTACTGAACACAGACTAAGGGCAGTGATTTTAGAATGGATTATGAAAAACTGAGGAGAGTTGCATGGATGCTGGGAAAAGGAGATGGGATGGAAAAGTTTTCTGGTGGTAGCCATGAAGTGAGAAGTCTTCCATATGCATAAGATAAATTTTTAGTAAGAAAGTGGATGATTTATGTCTCCACAAACACTTAAATATGGCTACATCACCATGGGTGGATTGTAAGTAAGACATACAAAAACTAGGTAATGGTGAAGAATGGTAGAAAACAGAATGTAACACTGAATGGGGTGACTGTGGAGAAAGGCTTGGAAGAGACATCCTCTCCTTGCTACGTGGTCCACCAGAAATAACACTGGAAGATAAGGACGGTGACACGTAAGTCTGGAAGCTCTTTTGGGGGTGTGAAAGAAGTGCTCCCTTTCTCCAACTAGAACATTATGACTTCCCTCACACTACCCCTTCCACACTACCCCTTCCCGTAATAAGTTGTCAGGATAGTGCATTTGATCTCTAAACCTCTCTCCCCTGAAAACCCAGGACTACCATTGGCTTGGCTGGGTGGTGGCTTACTGACCAATCAAAGCTCAGGGGTGAGACTCATCACTGTCCTGGGAGGGGTATATATAGGAAGAGCAGGTGGGCTGAGGTAGACCGTTGAGAGTCACTGACATGGTAAAGATGACCATGACACCATGAGCTTCCAGCCCAGTTGTGGAACAACCACCTGCTGACACCAAAGAGCCAAGGAAGAGGGTGGCCCCTTCTCAACCAAAGCCCAAAAGTCCTATCAAGGTAAGAAACCCACCCAAGCTCCTCCTCGTCTTCCCCTTGACTCCTCCCTCTCAACACTCCTACCCTGTTCTTGCCTGACACAACCCCCACCCCAGACTGTACCACTTCTCATGAAGCCCCTATTTCTACCCCTCCTCCATCCACTTCTTTGACACAGATGCCCTTCTGTGATCTCCCTGTTGTCCTTCCAGGTTCCCAAGACTACCTGAAGGAAAAAGGAACACTTTGAGGGAGTTCCAAGAAAAAGGCCACTCCCTAAAAGACCACCTTTTTAAGAAAATGTGAGAAAGAGAGCAGGTCAACACTATCTGACCACTGTGACCAGCTGAATGAGGAGCTCAGTTAAAATGAGCCACAGCAGGACCAAAAAAGTGAGGAGACCTCCACTATCTACAGCATCTCCCTGGACAGTTAGTAATTTCAGGACAAGGCCAGAGACCTCAGATCTATCTGAAAAGTCTCCAGAGGTCTGACCCCAGAGAAATAGCCAACAGGTTCTAGAGTACATTCTACACCCCATGGTGTATGAAAATAAAATAAACCGGTTGTAAAATGATTTGTGTGTCTGCATGTTCTAGGATGGTGGAGAGGGTGGAAGGAGGGAAGAGGTGGTGTGTGGGAAGGGAGAGAAGTGGATTCTGTGGGGTTGGGGTCAGACCGACAGGTCCGCAGTTAACCAGACATGGAGGATAATGATTAGGTAAGTCCTGAACACTGAAGACAAATTTCCTACTGAACACTTTCACCAATGGGTAAGGTAGAAAAGAACTTGGTATCTTTGCCTGTGGGGTTGGGGGGCAGACCCAGATGAGATGTGATGTGTGGGGTGACAATGACACTCTCTGAAAAAAGGCAGACAACAAAATCAACTGCAGGCCACCTACTTGATAATGGTGCTTGTTGCACTCTAACCTATGATGTAAGCACCTAAAAGCCTTCAAAAAACCCCAAACATCTTACTCTTCTAAAAGTTAGTCCAAAGAATTAAAATAGTGGTGTTTCTGGAGATCTCATACACAACACTGATTATGCAACTTTCTTCCTAAGAAACGGGGCAGAGTAGTGGATGAACAAGGGAGTAGCAGTTGGGGGTAGTGGTTTGCATTCCACGCAGGCAATAAAGTAAAGCATTATCTGCAGAGGTTTTGTTTTGTTTTGTTTTGTTTTGTTTTGTTTTGTTTCTATAAACATAAACCCCCAAAAAGTTATTCCTGTTTTTAATTATCACCTTCATACTCCAAAATTTTTGAATAATGTCAGATGTCGGGGGGCAGAGCAAGATGGCCGAATAGGAACAGCTCCAGTCTCCAACTCCCAGCGCCAGCGACACAGACGACCAGTGATTTCTGCATTTTCAACTGAGGTACTGGGTTCATCTCACTAGGGAGTGCTGGACAATCAGTGCTGGTCAGCTGCTGCAGCCCGACCAGCGAGAGCTGAAGCAGGGTGAGGCATCCCCTCACCTGGGAAGCGCAAGGGGGAAGGGAATCCCTTTTCCTAGCCAGAGGAACTGCGACACACAACACCTGGAAAATCGGGTAACTCCCACCCCAATACTGCACACGTGGGCACACCAGGAGATTATATCCCACACCTGGCCGGGAGGGTCCCACGCCCACGCAGCGTCCCTCATTGCTAGCACAGCAGTCTGTGATCTCCTGGCAAGGCAGCAGCGAGGCTGGGGGAGGGGCGCCCGCCATTGCTGAGGCTTAAGTAGGTAAACAAAGCCTCTGGGAAGCTCGAACTGGGTGGAGCTCACAGCAGCTCAAGGAAACCTGCCTGTCTCTGTAGACTCCACCTCTGGGGACAGGGCACAGATAAACAAAAGCAGCAGAAACCTCTGCAGGCGCAAATGACTCTGTCTGACAGCTTTGAAGAGAGCAGTGGATCTCCCAACATGGAGGTTGAGATCTGAGAAGGGACAGACTGCCTGCTCAAGTGGGTCCCTGACCCCTGAGTAGCCTAACAGGGAGACATCCCCCACTAGGGGCAGTCTGACACCCCACACCTCACAGGGTGGAGTACACCCCTGAGAGGAAGCTTCCAAAGCAAGAATCAGACAGGTACACTCGCTGTTCAGCAATATTCTAGCTTCTGCAGCCTCTGCTGCTGATACCCAGGCAAACAGGGTCTGGTGTGGACCTCAAGCAATCTCCAACAGACCTACAGCTGAGGGTCCTGACTGTTAGAAGGAAAACTATCAAACAGGAAGGACACCTACACCAAAACCCCATCAGTACGTCACCATCATCAAAGACCAGAGGCAGATAAAACCACAAAGATGGGGAAAAAAGCAGGGAAGAAAAGCTGGAAATCCAAAAAATAAGAGCGCATCTCCCCCGGCAAAGGAGCGCAGCTCATCGCCAGCAACAGATCAAAGCTGGACAGAGAATGACTTTGATGAGATGAGAGAAGAAGGCTTCAGTCCATCAAACTTCTCAGAGCTAAAGGAGGAATTACGTACCCAGCGCAAAGAAACTAAAAATCTTGGAAAAACGTGGAAGAATTGATGGCTAGAGTAATTAATGCAGAGAAAGTCATAAACGAAATGAAAGAGATGAAAACCATGACACGAGAAATACGTGACAAATGCACAAGCTTCAGTAACCGACTCGATCAACTGGAAGAAAGAGTATCAGCGATTGAGGATCAAATGAATGAAATGAAGCGAGAAGAGAAACCAAAAGAAAAAAGAAGAAAAAGAAATGAACAAAGCCTGCAAGAAGTATGGGATTATGTAAAAAGACCAAATCTACGTCTGATTGGGGTGCCTGAAAGTGAGGGGGAAAATGGAACCAAGTTGGAAAACACTCTTCAGGATATCATCCAGGAGAACGTCCCCAACCTAGTAGGGCAGGCCAACATTCAAATCCAGGAAATACAGAGAACGCCACAAAGATACTCCTCGAGAAGAGCAACTCCAAGACACATAATTGCCAGATTCACCAAAGTTGAAATGAAGGAAAAAATCTTAAGGGCAGCCAGAGAGAAAGGTTGGGTTACCCACAAAGGGAAGCCCATCAGACTAACAGCAGATCTCTCAGCAGAAACTCTACAAGCCAGAAGAGAGTGGGGGCCAATATTCAACATTCCTAAAGAAAAGAATTTTAAACCTAGAATTTCATATCCAGCCAAACTAAGTTTCATAAGTGAAGGAGAAATAAAATCCTTTACAGAGAAGCAAATGCTTAGAGATTTCGTCACCACTAGGCCTGCCTTACAAGAGACCCTGAAGGAAGCACTAAACATGGAAAGGAACAACTGGTACCAGCCATTGCAAAAACATGCCAAAATGTAAAGACCATCGAGGCTAGGAAGAAACTGCATCAACTAACGAGCAAAATAACCAGTTAATATCATAATGGCAGGATCAAGTTCACACATAACAATATTAACCTTAAATGTAAATGGACTAAATGCTCCAATTAAAAGACACAGACTGGCAAACTGGATAAAGAGTCAAGACCCATCAGTCTGCTGTATTCAGGAGACCCATCTCACATGCAGAGACACACATAGGCTCAAAATAAAGGGATGGAGGAAGATTTACCAAGCAAATGGAGAACAAAAAAAAGCAGGGGTTGCAATACTAGTCTCTGATAAAACAGACTTTAAACCATCAAAGATCAAAAGAGACAAAGAAGGCCATTACATAATGGTAAAAGGATCAATTCAACAGGAAGAGCTAACTAACCTAAATATATATGCACCCAATACAGGAGCACCCAGATTCATAAAGCAAGTCCTTAGAGACTTACAAAGAGACTTAGACTCCCATACAATAATAATGGGAGACTTCAACACTCCACTGTCAACATTAGACAGATCAACGAGACAGAAAGTTAACAAGGATATCCAGGAATTGAACTCATCTCTGCAGCAAGCAGACCTAATAGACATCTATAGAACTCTCCACCCCAAATCAACAGAATATACATTCTTCTCAGCACCACATCGTACTTACTCCAAAATTGACCACATAATGAAGTAAAGCACTCCTCAGCAAATGTAAAAGAACAGAAATTATAACAAACTGTCTCTCAGACCACAGTGCAATCAAACTAGAACTCAGGACTAAGAAACTCAATCAAAACCGCTCAACTACATGGAAACTGAACAACCTGCTCCTGAATGACTACTGGGTACATAACGAAATGAAGGCAGAAATAAAGATGTTCTTTGAAACCAATGAGAACAAAGATACAACATACCAGAATCTCTGGGACACATTTAAAGCAGTGTGTAGAGGGAAATTTATAGCACTAAATGCCCACAAGAGAAAGCAGGAAAGATCTAAAATTGACACTCTAACATCACAATTAAAAGAACTAGAGAAGCAAGAGCAAACACATTCGAAAGCTAGCAGAAGGTAAGATATAACTAAGATCACAGCAGAACTGAAGGAGATAGAGACACGAAATACCCTCCAAAAAATCAATGAATCCAGGAGTTGGTTTTTTGAAAAGATCAACAAAATTGACAGACCGCTAGCGAGACTAATAAAGAAGAAAAGAGAGAAGAATCAAATAGACAAAATAAAAAATGATAAAGGGGATATCACCACCGACCCCACAGAAATACAAACTACCATCAGAGAATACTATAAACACCTCTACGCAAATAAACTAGAAAATCTAGAAGAAATGGATAATTTCCTGGACATTTACACTCTTCCAAGACTAAACCAGGAAGAAGTTGAATCCCTGAATAGACCAATAGCAGGCTCTGAAATTGAGGCAATAATTAATAGCCTACCAACCAAAAAAAGTCCAGGACCAGATGGATTCACAGCTGAATTCTACCAGAGGTACAAGGAGGAGCTGGTACCATTCCTTCTGAAACTATTCCAATCAATAGAAAAAGAGGGAATCCTCCCTAACTCATTTTATGAGGCCAACATCATCCTGATACCAAAGCCTGGCAGAGACACAACAAAAAAAGGGAATTTTAGACCAATATCCCTGATGAACATCGATGCAAAAATCCTCAATAAAATACTGGCAAACCAGATTCAGCAGCACATCAAAAAGCTTATCCACCATGATCAAGTGGGCTTCATTCCTGGGATGCAAGGCTGGTTCAACATTCGCAAATCAATAAACGTAATCCAGCATATAAACAGAACCAAAGACAAGAACCACATGATTATCTCAATAGATGCAGAAAAGGCTTTTGACAAAATTCAACAGCCCTTCATGCTAAAAACGCTCAATAAATTCGGTATTGATGGAACGTACCTCAAAATAATAACAGCTATTTATGACAAGCCCACAGCCAATATCATAC
This sequence comes from Chlorocebus sabaeus, assembly GCF_047675955.1. Classification (NCBI taxonomy): domain Eukaryota; kingdom Metazoa; phylum Chordata; class Mammalia; order Primates; family Cercopithecidae; genus Chlorocebus; species Chlorocebus sabaeus. The sequence continues at coordinate 6,896,926 of NC_132933.1, read as the reverse complement.
TGAATGGGCAAAAACTGGAAAAATTCCCTTTGAAAACTGGCACAAGACAGGGATGCCCTCTCTCACCACTCCTATTCAACATAGTGTTGGAAGTTCTGGCCAGGGCAATCAGGCAAGAGAATGAAATCAAGGGGATTCAGTTAGGAAAAGAAGAAGTCAAATTGTCCCTCTTTGCAGATGACATGATTGTATATTTAGAAAACCCCATTGTCTCAGCCCAAAATCTCCTTAAGCTGATAAGCAACTTCAGCAAAGTCTCAGGATACAAAATTAATGTGCAAAAATCACAAGCATTCTTATACACCAGTAACAGACAAACAGAGAGCCAAATCAGGAATGAACTTCCATTCACAATTGCTTCAAAGAGAATAAAATACCTAGGAATTCAACTTACAAGGGATGTAAAGGACCCCTTCAAGGAGAACTACAAACCACTGCTCAGTGAAATAAAAGAGGACACAAACAAATGGAAGAACATACCATGCTCATGGATAGGGAGAATCAATATCGTGAAAATGGCCATACTGCCCAAGGTTATTTATAGATTCAATGCCATCCCCATCAAGCTACCAATGACTTTCTTCACAGAATTGGAAAAAACTGCTTTAAAGTTCATATGGAACCAAAAAAGAGCCCGCATCTCCAAGACAATCCTATGTCAAAAGAACAAAGCTGGAGGCATCACGCTACCTGACTTCAAACTATACTACAAGGCTACAGTAACCAAAACAGCATGGTACTGGTACCAAAACAGAGATATAGACCAATGGAACAGAACAGAGTCCTCAGAAATAATACCACACATCTACAGCCATCTGATCTTTGACAAACCTGAGAGAAACAAGAAATGGGGAAAAGATTCCCTATTTAATAAATGGTGCTGGGAAAATTGGCTAGCCATAAGTAGAAAGCTGAAACTGGATCCTTTCCTTACTCCTTATACGAAAATTGATTCAAGATGGATTAGAGACTTAAATGTTAGACCTAATACCATAAAAACCCTAGAAGAAAACCTAGGCAGTACCATTCAGGACATAGGCATGTGCAAAGACTTCATGTCTAAAACACCAAAAGCAACGGCAGCAAAAGCCAAAATTGACAAATGGGATCTCATTAAACTAAAGAGCTTCTGCACAGCAAAAGAAACTACCATCAGAGTGAACAGGCAACCTACAGAATGGGAGAAAATTTTTGCAATCTACTCATCTGACAAAGGGCTAATATCCAGAACCTACAAGGAACTCAAACAAATTGACAAGAAAAAAACAAACAACCCCATCAAAAAGTGGGCAAAGGATATGAACAGACATTTCTCAAAAGAAGACATTCATACAGCCAACAGACACATGAAAAAATGCTCATCATCACTGGCCGACAGAGAAATGCAAATCAAAACCACAATGAGATACCATCTCACACCAGTTAGAATGGCGATCATTAAAAAGTCAGGAAACAACAGGTGCTGGAGAGGATGTGGAGAAATAGGAACTCTTTTACACTGTTGGTGGGATTGTAAACTAGTTCAACCATTATGGAAAACAGCATGGCCATTCCTCAAGGATCTAGAACTAGATGTACCATATGACCCAGCCATCCCATTACTGGGTATATACCCAAAGGATTATAAATCATGCTGCTATAAAGACACATGCACATGTATGTTTATTGCGGCACTATTCACAATAGCAAAGACTTGGAATCAACCCAAATGTCCATCAGTGACAGACTGGATTAAGAAAATGTGGCACATATACACCATGGAATACTATGCAGCCATAAAAAAGGATGAGTTTGTGTCCTTTGTAGGGACATGGATGCAGCTGGAAACCATCATTCTTAGCAAACTATCACAAGAACAGAAAACCAAGCACCGCATGTTCTCACTCATAGGTGGGAACTGAACAATGAGATCACTTGGACTCGGGAAGGGGAACATCACACACAGGGGCCTATCATGGGGAGGGGGGATGGGGGAGGGATTGCATTGGGAGTTATACCTGATGTAAATGACGAATTGATAGGTGCTGACGAGTTGATGGGTGCAGCACACCAACATGGCACAAGTATACATATGTAAGAAACCTGCACGCTATGTACATGTACCCTAGAACTTAAAGTATAAGTAAAAAAATAAATAAATAAATAAATAAATAAATGTCAGATGTCAGTGATGAAATACTCTCCACTCCCCACAAAGTCTTTTGTTGGTCTAAGTTCTAGAAGTTTGGTGTGATTTATGTTGTATGTATATGCGTATGTGTATGTGTGTTTGTTTGTGCATATATATGAATGAAATTATTTCATGTTACCACATTCTTAGCACTTATCCCTTAAAAACTGGTATATTCTTCAAGGGAGTTAATTTGGAGAGCTCCCTGTTATACAGGTTGGCCCCCAACCCTGGCTGACAGTTACCATTGCTCCTTTTCGTAGCAAATTTCTAATAGTTTGAAATTGCTTTAGGTCACTTTCAGTGCAATCCCAGTCTTCAATTCCTGTGTTGATGTGTGGAATACATATATCTTATGTTGGTTATAAACAAACAATGATAGCACAAAGGTTGTAAAGGTTTACACTACTGCATTAACTTGTTTTTATTTATGTTTAAATCAGCAAAACAGTATGAACTCTGAGGTGCAAAGTTTTGCTTGAGAAGTCCAAAATTTTCCTGAATTCGAGCATAAAATATTTTATACTTATTTTGAAAAATGTCTTCATTTTTCAAAAATAAAAAAATAAAAATAAAGTGGAATTTATTATTCTTTAATTGTCAGTTACTTATTTTAAGACTGTAGAACAAAGCAATAAAATACAGCATTATATTAGTTGTGGTTACTTACATTGTACCCTTTGCAGATGTTTTGGTTGCCTTAAAATATTTTTACTGCCATAATTATAAATAAAAGTCAATAAAATAAGTTTTTAAAAATGTATATATTTGAAGCATTATTGTTATTTTCCTTATATTACTGAAAATTTGTTCAATTAAGGAGGGAGTTTTTAAAAAATAGTTTCTGGTATGGAATATATTATGTATGTCACTGGTGGGAGACTTTTTTTTGCCAAAACCTTTTTTAATTCACCTGTAGTGTCCAGGCTTTATTTTGTATTTTTGCTGAGACCTTTCCCTTCAATTCCTACTTTACTAAGAGTTTCTATAAGGAACGATTGTTGGATTTTGTTAAATGTTCATTCTGCATCTATTGTTTTCTTTTTTAGTCTGTTAATAAGGTAAATTACATTGACTGGTTTTCAAATGCTTAAGCAACCCTACATTCCTGGGAAAAGCTTCACTTGATCATGGTGTATTATCCATTTTATGTATGGATGAACTCTGTTTCATTCTAGGTGGCTTCTACTGCTATGTCTTCAAGGTACACAAACCTTTCCTTCTGCTATGTCTAATTTACTGTTAATATTATCAAATGTATTTCTCATCACAAATGCTAATTTTTATTTCTATAAGTACAAGCTAAGTGATATTTATGTCTCCCATAATTCTACTATACTGCTTGAACATATAGAATTCAGTTTTAATAACCATTTTAATGTCTTTGTCTAAGTCCAAAATCTGTCAGTTTGGAGATAGTTTCCATTTCTCAGGATAGGTTTTTAAAATTTAAATTCAATTTTTCTTTTCATTTTAAATTAGTATTAGTCTTCTAAGGCTACTATAAGAAAATGCCATAAATTAGATGGCTTATAAAGATGGATAGTTATTTCTCATAGGTCTAGAGGCTGAGAAATCCAATTTCAAGGCAACAGCAGATTTGGTGTCTGTTGAGGGCCTGCTCCCTGATTCATAGTCAACTATCTTCTTGATGTGATTTCAAATGGTAGAAAGAGCAAGGAGGGTCTCTCTCTCGGACCTCTTTTATAAAAACACTAATCCCATTCATAATGGCTCCACTCTCAGGACCTAACACCTCCCAAATGCTCCACTTCCTAATATCATCACCTTAGGTGTTAAGATTTCAACTTATGAATTTTAGGGGGACACACATATTCAGTGCACTTAACTTAGTGTGGTTAACCAGCTTTAAATATGGTTAAGGACTATTTCCACACCTACTTATGAATTGCCTGCTCATGTCTTTTTCATATTTTTCTATTAGATTTGGGTCCACTGTCCAAAAATTTGTCAGTTTTTACATATTAGGGATATTAGCCCTGTAAGCTACACATATTTGTAGCCCTCTACATTATAATTTTTCCCCAATTTGTCAGTTGTCTTCTGATTTATTTCATGTTGTGTTTTGTTTTTCCTTCTAAAATGTTAAGAAATGTAATGCATTTTGAATGAGTAGGCAATCAGTGGACACCAGGAAGTAAGTGCATCACAGAACACCCTGGGAAGCTCCACTATGCCAAATAGGTGTGTACTCAGGTGAGGACCACAAACTGGCTCAATTTGCTAGTCAATTAGGAACCTAAGGCCTGGGGTAAACCCCACCATGCCTTTCCTCCAGGTCCATAAACCCGAATAAGAGATCCTCTACTTGGGGAGCTACATGGACAGGACTTGATCACACAGTGTCTCCTTCAGGAAGTTGGAAGCTTGTTATAACTACAGCCAACTTCGTAAGCATGCAACTTACACACTCACACAGGGCCTGAAGCTTACAAGGGCTCTGTGTACTTGGTTTAATTACTGAGGAGTCCTGAATTTTGTAACAATTTTTGAACAGGAGTCATATTTTCATTTTACACTTGCCTTGAAAATTATGCAATTGGTTTCTTCCCCACCCTCAGCCTTCTAGAATCAGGATTTCTGTGGTGAGTGCTAGACCTAGAAGTAAAAAGGCTTCAGTCTCATTGCTCCACTACTTCCCAGCTGCAAACAATTCTGTGACTCTCTCCTCCTATTTCACATGGGAAACACATAAAGACATAGACAGAAAACAAATATGTTCCTCAGGATACTCTCGCCAGCAGGTCCTCATGCTGGCCTGCTGTGACTTCCAATCTGGCATGCATGCAAAACCAAGACACCAGCTGTTGGAGTCTCCTGTCTGCATCAGGAAAACTCATATGGAACTTGTACTTTCACTTTCCAGTTAAACTTATACCTTGAAACCACAGGCAGCCCGGCAAGTAGGCAATATGGACTGACTCCTGGAGTTGAAATCCTTGAATACTCTTCACTTCTAAGTTCTGAAATGAGGCCATGATCTGCTGGAGTATTGTGGTATCCTTTGCCTCTGAGTCAGAAGAAAGGAACTGGCAAAGGCTTTGTAGATTGTTAGGACATCAAAAGGCCCTTATGACCTTTTTATAATTGTAAAGGATTCAGCAAGATTTGGATGAGATTTTGTCTCAAGCACTCACAAATTCTACCATGAGGAAAAGGTGATGAGCAAAATATGTTGGTCAGATGTCAAAAGCAGCAGAGTATAGATGACTCCAGATGAAACCTCACTTTTCTTTCCCAGGTATGGATCAAGCCAAATGGAAGTGCTTTATCTGTTTGGAAACCTGGATTTTTACCATCTGGTCCAACAGTCATGGAAATCTGAGAAAGCAGCTTTCAAACACTAGTGACCACATACTCTGGAGAATGATACATTCAGGGCAGCTTTTTTCATACCTTTGTTTTCTAACCTGTTAGCTAAAAGAGTTCTTTCCTGCCATAAAAGCCATGTCATCTATGTCTTTCATAGATGTTTCAAGTTGATAGTGACCCAAGTACAGCAAAAGGGCACTTTTGTACCTTTTAGGAATTGCCTAAAGGTGTTCCTTTCTGTATTGCCTCTTCTGCTCAGCTTCTTCCAGGGCTGAAGATGAGCATGAGGGTCCCACTTCCTATGTGTCTTGTGGCATGACAGCCCCAAACCATACCAGCATTCCCATGTCCCCTTACATTTAGGCAATTTTTTTAAATGGGATGACCAGGAATTGCTGAAATTTGGAGGGAGATTGATTGTACTCATTCTGTGTGTTTAGAGATGAAGCATTAGGACAAATGGGCTTGGCAGTTGTGGGACAGGTACCTACCCCTGCCAAGACACTTCAATTCTGACCTGTGACAGTGTTCTTGGGAGAGCTAGCTGAATCAATCTCCCAGGCCTTTATTTGTGACATGTAGTGATAGAGGCTCATTCACAGGTGACAAAGATCTAAGTATGCTTGGTGAATGGAGTACTGGCTGGTCTGCCATGTGAAACAATGGAAGCAATCACTTTTGGGGTGCTTTAACTCTTTAGGCCCCTATGATATAATTTGGTGGTTACCTGATTCGTGAGCCACTAATGTCCTGATTTTTCACCAATAGAAGTAGACCCCTTATTTTGAAAAGACTGCTAAACACCGATTATCATGCAATGATCTCTGACACAGGCTGCACCAGTAGCAGTTCCCAATCCTCATCCCAGCTTTCTCTCATTGGAGAGATCAGTATCCAGAAGTATATGACTCCCTGAAGTGAAACAGATTCTAATCAGAAATAAGTAAACATATTTCCTCTTAACAAATAAAAATGCTTCAAACTGAGAAGGCAGAAAGGCAAACACAATTCCCTTCCAAAGACAAACAAAGCCTCCAAATTGTGTGGTTCCACACTGGTGTCTTTAAAGATCTTACACTACTTCTGTAATGTGCAAAATTGCTGTATATAAAAAATGCAATATGCAAAAAAATTTTTTAATTATAATCCAACTCTCACCCATTAAAGCAAAACAAAACAAAAGAGAAAATAACAAGTGTTTGCAAGGATGAAGAGCAAAGGGAAAACCTGTGCACTGCTGGTGGGAAGATAAATTGATACAGTCACTATGAACAACAATATGGAGGTTCCTCAAAAGCTAAAAATAGAACTACCCATGATTCAGCAATCCTACTACTGAATATTTATCCAAAGAATATAAAATCGTATACTGGAGAGATATTAACACTCTCACATTCATTTCAGTATTATTTACAATAGCCAAGAGGGGAAAATAATGTAAATGTTCAACAAATGAATGAAGGAAATGTGTTATATTCATACAATGCAACATTCACGCTTTTTAAAAAAAAAACAGAAGTCCTATCATGCTACAATATGAATGAAACCTGAGCACATTAGATTAAGTGAAATAAGCCAAACACAGAAGGGCAAATATTGCATGAATACACATATATGAAGTATTTAAAGTAGTCAATCCATAGAAACACAAAGTAAAATGGTGGTTGCCAGGGGCTGGGGTTAGGGAGAAAAGGGAGGTTGCTGATCAATGGGTATACGGTTTTGGTTGTGCAAGATGAAAATAAATTCTTTAAATCTGCCATGTAACAATGTGCATATAGTTATCTATACTGTACTGTACATTTCAAATTTATTAGGAGAATATATTTGATGTTATGTGTATTCTTTTTAACCAAAGTATAAAAAAGCAATTTATTTGCAGAAGCATCAACAGTAGCTACAAGTGGTTGGCTGCAGTGGGCTTGTGGTAGGCCCAAATGATGCTCTCCAACTCTGAATCAAACCCAGGGGACATAGGGGACCCAGGGCCACTCTAGGCACCAATCTTACTACCCTTCCAACTTCACCCATTTTTTCATTATCTGTTAGGCTATATCACTCCTCTTCTTAAATGAGAAAAATAAGACTATATGTCTAGCAACATCTTGAAAGGCCACTTAAATCACCTATGTCTTTAAACACAGCTCAAGTATAACATGGGCTCTGACAGGCCATGAAGAGTGGAACTGGCAAGATAAAGACTGGGGATGAAGCAGGAAGCCAGATGTCTTAGTCTATTGAAGTAGTTATAACATAATACCATAAGCAATAGAAATTGATTTCTCATAGTTCCAGAGTCTGGCAGTCTGAGATCAGGGTGCCAGCATGGTTGAATTCTGGTGAGGACCCTCTTCTTGGTCATGGAATGCTGTCTTCTTGTGTCCTCACATGGCAGAAAGATAGCAAGCAAGCTTTCTGTGGCCTCTTTTATAAGGGCACTAATCCGGTTCAGGAGGGCTTTACCCTTATGACATAATCACATGACTCCCACAGGCTCCATCTTTAAATACTATCAAATTGAGGGTAGAGATAGCACTATATAAATTTTGTGGGGGCACAAATATTCAGTCAACAGCACGGGGCTTTGAGCTTCACCAGTGAGCCTCATAGGTCATCGATTCCGCTGAGTCTGGGGCCAGTGATTCTCAGGATGGCTTCTAGCTGCAATTGATAATGTTTAATAAGGAGAGTCCCAGCATTTCAGAGCCAGGACAGCACACTTGACTGATTTTATTTATGTGCCATTCATGATTGTATTAGTCCATTCTCACACTGCCATAAACAACTACCTGAGACTGGGTAATTTATAAAGAAAAGAGGTTTAATTGACTCGCAGTTACACAGGCTATACAGAAAGCATGGCTGGGAAGGCCTCAGGAAAGTTACAATCATGGCAGAAGGTGAATGAGAAGCAAGCACATCTTACCATGGCAGAGCAGGAGAGACAGAGCTAAGGCGGAACTGCTACACACTTTCAAAACAACCAGATCTCGTGAGAACTCTATCACAAGAACAGCAAGGGGAAAGTACACTCCCATGATTCAATCACCTCCTTTCAGGCTCCTCCTTCAATACGTAGGGATTACAATTCAACATGAGATTTGGGTGGGGATACAGAGCCAAACCCTATCAATGATACTGTCCCCTCGTGCACTTGCTCAGTCATTCATAACACACACATTTTCATGCCTTCTGTGTGTCTGACACTGTGTCAGGCCCAGAGGGAATAGTAGAGAAAGGTGGCCAGAGGAGCACAAGAGAAAATCTTTTGACCTGGGCTCTAGACCAATACTTCTCTACCCATAAAAATTTTTGAGGGGCTTTGGAGTTAATGAAGAAGGTTCAGCATGGAAAGCAAGCACCAACTCTGGACTGAATAAATAGTATAGGTGATTCATAGAGGTACTATAGCATAGTAGTCAAGAGCTGGGGCCCCAGAGTCAGACTGCTTGGGTTCAAATCCCAGTTCTGACATATGAGTAGTTTCTTCATTTTGTCATGCCCCTGTTTCCTCATCTATATAATTGAAATAAATAATAACATTTACCCAAGTGTTAGCATATGTGAAGCATATAAATATTTGATTATTATTACATGTGTGCCACATTTTTTCAAATGTCTCTAGATGCTATTATAATAAATTAAATATAAATCTGTTTTGTAATATAACCTAATGTAGCTTATGGTTATTCTGCATTTTCTCAGTCAACTGATGCCAAGAAGCATAAATATTTTCAAGAGAGGATATTATGATTTATTTGTATGTATGAAACAAAAGATGGCACAAACCTCCTTGATGCCATTGCCCCATGATTCTGGTGCTTTCCAGCCATTTCCTTACATAGACAGAGTCTAAGATTAGGGACTGGCTAGGTCCAGTTTCTCATTCCAGCTCTGCTCTGTCAAGCACTCAAAAACATTTATTAAGAAACTAATTATACAAGGCCCAGGGTGAAATACTACCTTTTACCTGCAAACCCTGCAACAAATTATTTCATCTGCCTAAATATCATTTTTAACCTGTAAAGTCAACATGTAACTTCCAGTTCATTTTGAAAATTAGAGAAGTAATACATGTAAAATCATGTAGCACAGTGCCTGGCACAGAAACTATGCCCAAGAAATGTATATTTTCTTTCTAACTCATGATACGACAGTTGAGAAATGGCTGCATAACCTGCCTAATCCTTTAAATATGAGAAATTATATTTGGTTTCATGATAGTCACAGAGGTGAAATGTACCCTGCTCTATTCAAGCACGGGTTGGGGATCATATAAAAATGAGATCCCATAAAGCATATCCTGGCTATGGGCTGCTGCTGCCCTTTATGGAAAAGAATCCAGCACACAAACACTGGTTAGGAGAGACTCTAACCTAGAAATGCTCAGTGGCTCAGAACTTAATCGGTTGGGTGTCAACATTTAGTTATGAATATGGCTCCTAAGGATTTCTACTCTATATCAATATCCTTTAGATAAACATCCAGCCTGAAAGGGCAAAGAGAGAAGGAGCATGGCTCTGAATTCTAGGATGAAGGATAGCAGAATGGATGGAGGCAGACCAGGAACATCAATTAACCCCAATCATGTAACACTCATTTGTAAAATCCCTGTGGTTTACATGGCATTAGAGTCTATGCATGAAGAACATTGCAGTAATGATGATAAATCCCTACCACATCAGGGATCAGGATGACATGTGCTATGAGCTTCCTGGAAAAAGGTTACATATCCCCCAACCTGGCATAGAGGATACAGAAATGAACAAGTTGGATAATGACCCTTCCCTCATGGAGCTTATAGTCTAGTAGAGGGACAGATAACAAATACATGAATATATAACATCAGGTGGTACTAAGCACTATGAAGTAAACTGAATAAGGGCAAGAGGTCCATGACTGACATATTTGAGGCTGGGGGTAAAGGTGCTCTTTTAAGATAGAAGGGTGAAGGAAACTGTCTCTGGGGAAGTAGCTTTGAACAGAGGGGAGTATGTGGTAAGGGAGGAAGCCTTGTGAGGATCTGGGGAAAGTGTATCAGTCAGATGGCAAAGCAAGTGCAAAGGCTTTGAGGCATGAATGAGCTTGGTGAGTCCAGGAGTAGCATGAAGAGCAGCACGGAGTTTGTGAGTAAGAAAAAGTGCAGGAGAAGAGGTCACAATGGTAGTCAAGATATGACCACTTCTAGCCACCTCTGTCACTACCACCATGGTCTAAGTCACCACCATATCTTGCCTGGATTCCAATATAGCCTACTTAACTGATTTCCCAGGTTCTGCTCTTGATCTCCTTCAGTCTAATGTACTAGTTCCCAAATTTTGCTGTGCATTGGAATCACCGGGGGAGTTTTATTTATTTATTGCTAATTCATGTTTTTGAATAATGCCTGTTCACAAGTGGCAAAGCATTCCAAAGGCTAGTAGTGGAAAAATCAGAATTTGAAACTATTCAGTTAATTCCTGAGCCTCCTCCACCATAGCTATTATAGTTTACTGCCTACCTGCAAAGTAAAGATGTTAAATAGATCACAATTACATAGCACCTACTACGTGTTTTTAGTCACTATCTTACAGATATTAACTTGTTCAATCTTAGTGGCAATCCTATGAGGTCAGTTTTACTTTTAACCTGTGATAAGGATGAGGAAACTGAGGCTCAGAGATGTTACACTATTTACCTATGTTTGCACAGCTAGTAGGTGGTGAGTTTGGTATTTGAACCCATGTAATCTGGCTCTAGAGCATTCATTTTCAAGAGAGTTCATATCACTACCAAGGGGACACTAATTTATTTTTTGCAGGATGGAAAATTATTACTCTTATAGATAAGACTCAAATATACATACAGTACCTAAATAGTATATTAGTCAAGTTTCTCCAGAGAAACAGAACTAATAGGATATGTGTATATATTTATACAAAGATATAGTTATTATAAGGAATTGGCTCATGTGATTATGGAGACTGGCAAGTCCAAAATCGGCAGGGTGGGCTGGCAGGCTGGAAATCTGGGAGAGTCAACGTTCCAATTCAAATCTGAAATCTGTCTGCTATAGAACTAGAAAGCACTGATGTTGCAAATCAAGTCTAAAGGCAATTTGCTGGGGAATTCTCTCTTGCTTGGGGGAGGCTGGTCCTTTTGTTTTATTCATCCTTTGAACTGATTTGATGAAATCTACCCACATCATAAAGGGTAATCTGATTTACTCAAAGTTCACCGATTTTAAACGTTAAACCTATCCAAAAACACCTCACAGAGGCACCCAAAATAATGTTTGACCGAAATATCTGGAAACCTTATGGCCCAACCACTTTAACACATAAAACTAACCATCACAAATAGATGTACAGCATATCTGTGGTATTAACATCTCATGGGGAAGGCAAATTGGAATTTTTTAAAGTTTGAAAGGCTCCTTGAGTGGAGGGTGTATGGGCAATAATGAAAAAAGAGACTGAGAAACACTGTGCTAGAGTGTGTCTTCAATAATCATACAGTTTAGGACAGTCAATCAGCTGAAGAAACCACATAGGTGGACAAGTGGCTTAGCTATTATAACTGACTAACTAATACTTACTGCCAGCATGTAATGTGCAGATACTATGGTTAGATTTTTACATGCATGTGCAGGGAGTATGGCTAACCACTGTCATGGTTTCAGCTTGCTCTATTTAGCTCCTTCCTCCCCCTCCAGGGGTAGGGGCTCCTACAGGTGTAGGGGCTACGTCTACTACGCAAATCCCCCTTCTTTGAGATCAAGGTGTCATGGGCATTATGGGCTAGTGTCCACTGAGATAATAAGGCAATGACAGAGCAAAGCATGACTGGGCATCTCTCCTGCTGGAATTCAGAACCCTATCCTTAATGTACAGATAGAGGTGGTGAAGAGGTTATAGGCTCTGGGTGGGAAGTTCATGGGCAAGCAAGACTGTGACTCGTGGGCCCTTTAAGACAACTTCACTGACATCAGATCCCAGGATTTTAGGGCCCACCCAAAAAACGTTCTCACTCATGCCTCATTGGGGAGCTGTTAAAATTTCCCATTCCCACGTCATACACTTAAATGAAATCAGAAGACCCGTGGGTGGGAGTTAGGCATCAGCATTTTGTAACAATCCCCATGTGATTCCATTGCACAACAAAATTTAGGAATCTCTGCCTTATTTTCAACAGCGCTCCTAGAGTTTCTTTAAAAACAAAGTCTAATCATACATTTCTCCCCTGCTTAAAACCCTCCAGTGATTACCTATTGCACTTAAAGTCCACATTTTTCATGTGACCTATAAGGCCATCTCCCCGTTGTTATCTGAGTGCATTCCTCCTCCACTTACTGTGCTTTAACTGACCTCTTTTTGTTCCTCAAAGATGCTGAGCTTGTCCTGCCTCAGAGCCCTAGTACCTCAGCATTGGAATACTATTCCTAACCCTAACCCTTCTTGTTATTTAGACCTCATCCCAAATATCACCTCCCCTAAGATTCTTTCCCTGATTCCTCTAGATAATTTTGTACACAGACAACTTTTATGTAAATGCTGTGATGTGCCACCAAGATTCCCCTTCAGGGACTGAAGAACTTGCCACAGCTGCTGAGAAAGTTGTCAGCACTTGACTTTGGCTGGAAAGACTGCATCTTTTCAGGTGCAGCCTGCATCAGGTGACTTGCCACTGGTAAAGTTTGTGGACACAGACACCTTGCTGTAATATGGGACAACTGTGAAAGTCCATCCCAGCCTCAGCACTCCACAACAGGTGACAGAAGCCTTGACTGAGAATACATCACAGCCCAAATTCTCCCTTGTCCAATTCTGCTTCTTCCCCTTCCATAGCTGTTGATCCCAAGAGCATTTCCCAAGGATATTATTGTACACTGATTTCCATCTCAGAGTCCAAGGTAACTAAAACTGCAAAGGTTGCTGCCACGAGTAATCTGAGAAACGAAACACTAAGATGGCATTCTGGAGCTGGACCACCTGCCAGACAGTTGGCACCGTGGACCCCTTCACTGGAGATAGGTGGCGCAGAAATAGCTCTAGCACAAGGCAACAATTTAATTGTTAACAATTTTACCTGTGGGAACTGGGATGTGATGCTTGTGGAAAGAAATTCACTAGCAAGAGTAGAATTGGTTGGCCTATGTTAAGCATAATTAATGCTTTGGAGAAAGGTAACAAAAGGCTACAAGTGATTATTGTAGAAGGTAAAGAAGGTCTCATGTCTTGCATCCAGAGAGCAGAGAAAGCTAAGACCCAGGTTTAAAAATGAATCATCAAAGTAACAAAGCTCCAAAGAAGTTTAAACTCCCGACCACAGGCCTGTTAGACCAAAGCCAGGGCCCTGATTGGGAAAGAATGGACCCCAAATCATAGTGTGGGGACACCTGGGTTGATATACCAGCAATCTGTAATCCTCAGGATTTCCCCCAAACCTTCTGCATATGCAGAAGTGGCCCACTCTTTCCTAGAAATGTTGTTTCATTTCCTGACAATGATGCAGAGGCCTCTCCCTTGAAAATGACACATGCGTTCTCAGGGTCTGCCTCTGCCTCTACTTCTGGCAGATAGTCCAATGGGGAGGTTATGTCACAACATAACCTGGCTGGGGGAAATGATGGGCCTGCTAACGCAAGAAAGAAACTTGACCTCAAAGAAGCTGCTGGACCTAGTCAACCTGAACCAACCAGCGGGAGTCAGGAGAATGTGCATGGGACTGAATTCAGAGGGCACTGGACCAAAAGGAAGTCAGAACATTAAACTGGATAAAAAGTGTTTATATGGGAGCACCAACAGACACAAGATTTAACACTCTGACAAGGACCCTGGGAGATGATATGAAAAAGGTGCCTAAGATGATGCTTAGAAATATGGAAAAAACAGTAGTATGAACCAATTAAGGTAGAAATGCCAGAATTGTTGATACAGGCAGTAGTAAAAGGAATTAAAGGCCCTGGGAAGTGGGCATGCTACAGTAGCTATCCCATGGATGTCTGGAATTCCTACTGGATGAATATGTTGTACAGGAGGGCATGGAGGATATATCATTTCCCAAGGCCATTGGGAAAACACAGGAGAGAGGAACACCAGCATCACTAAGGTCAGTGGTAGATCTCCCCTGTAGGACAGGGCAGATGGTAGTAGATGAGATCATAGAGATGAATTTACTGATAGCAATAAAAATAGCAATAGAGGACAGATGATAATATTTTACCATCAGAAGCAATGAGTATAATTACTGTAATGAGCAGCAAAATCAGAATTGCCATGAGGACCTGACCCATAGAGAGCTATGGAGATAGTTAAAAAAAAAATAACACAGTATCCCTAGGGACAAGCTAGATGGGCAGCCAGCAAGTGTAGCATTCAATCTATACAGTCAGAGGAAATCAAGGACGGGTGAGCAAGAGGTTGTGGGCAGTCACACTGACAAAAAGTCAAAATTCCTTGTTTAGTTTCTAAACCTGAGCAAATTTTCAGATCTGGAATCCACTGAATGGAGGCTGGGTCCCTGGGAGGAAGGATCCTACAACACCAGGCAAGTATATATGGCAATGATTCCTTTACATGTTCTCAAAAGGGGCAAATGGTCATTTACTTGGATAACTGTATAGTTGTGAAAAGAGACTATCCAAACATTTCATAACATCCAAGTTTCTACTGATAACCAAGGACTTGAAACATCATAATGACTCTCAATTACAGTAGGGGCATATGAGGACCAGGTAACCAATGTAGTCCTGGCCCAGATCTGGCTCAACAATGTGTCCTCAGGATCCACAGACCCAAATGATAATCACTGATTCTTCTAGTTTTCAAACGTACAATTGGAATTGACATACTTGGTAGGTGACACATGACCTGAATTAGTTTCTTGGCCTGAGAGATATGAAGTATAATAGTAGAGCAGGCCAAATGAAGCCCCTTGTGTCACTTGGGTTTTTGGCAATCCGAAATAGGAGAATCACAACAAAGACTTCTAGGGTTGAAAAAGAGCAAGGTCATGCCATCTATGGTGGAGAATTATATAACTTTAATAAAACAATCTCTGGCATGCTACCAGGCCCTAATAGAGATAAAGCATCTGATCATGAGTCATTAAATGACCATGGAGCCAGAGCTGCTCTACGTGAGCTGGGTGATTTTAGACCCACTAACTCATAAGGTTAGGTGTACTCAGCAGCAATTCCTTGTAAGACCAGCTGATGGAGGAGGGAAAACAGAGTTTCTTTCTCAGACTGGCTGAAGAAACAGGAAACAAGCTGAAGACAGGCCATAGCTGCATTATAGCCCACTGAGGGGTGACCTTAAAAGAAGCAGTGAAGGTAAATCCTCCCAATGGGCAGAGCTTTAGGTGGTGCAGTTGTTCATTCACTTTATGTGAAAAGAGATATCCTGAGGTTATAATATGTAAGGAATCACAGGGAATCACCAATAGATTGGTTGGTCAGAGGCCTGCAGATAGAAATATAAGATTGAGGACAAGGTGGTCTGAGATATGTATGAACTTGCAGAATTGAGTATGAAATGTAAAGATCCTTGTATATTTCATGATAAAAATCCATGAGAGAATATCTGCTATATAAAAGGCACCAAAATCACAAGGTAGACAAAATGACTAGACCAAATGATGTCAGTGTTACCCCAGTGCTTGCACAATGGACACATGAAAAGAGCAACCATATGGCAGAGATAGCAGCTATGCATGGGCCCACTTGCATGAGTTCCCACTCACCACGGCTGTTCTAGTTACTGTCATAGCAGAATGTCCAACTTGCCAGCAACAGAGACCAACACTTAGTCCTAATCCTCAATATAGGATATATTCCTGGTTTGAGGAAATGACCAGACACTTTGTGGCAAGCTGACTACATGGGAACTCTTCCACCTGAGAAGAGTGATTCATTTGACAAGTGCTTCATTTTGACAAGAATAAAACTATGTTCTAGAAATCACCTCAGACAGCACAAGAATATTCGATTTACCTACTGGCATAGGATTACATATAACATAACATCGAAACAAGGAATGTAATTTACAGACAAAGAGGTGCTGAAAAGAGTACATGACCATGGGATCTACTGGTTATAGCACACCTATACTACTTAGAAGCTGCAATCAAGACAAAGTACAGCCTGATGAAGGCACAGCAGAGGTGACAGTTCAAAGGGAGTTACCCTCCAGGATACAGTGTACACTATAAATCAAGACCTTTATATGGTTTTGTGTCCCCAGTGGGTAAAAAAATACGTTGAATCTCAATTCAAAGAGTAAAGGCAGGAATGGCCCCTCTTATAGGATTGGTGTTTACTGTTTTCACTCAGTGATCTTTCAGAGAATTTGTGTTTCCTGTCTTTGCAACTCTGGGCTCTATGCATTTAGAGCTTATAGTTCCTAAAGGGAAAACACTTCTGCTAGGAGCACAGGAGGGAGAGATGCTATCATAGAATAGAACTAGGAAAGAATATGTGTGGAACATAGGTGACCCAGTCAGTTGCCTAATCCTGATGGTGAATAGACAAGGTTAGCAAACATGGACTGAAAAGGTAAACAGGGATTCAGGCACTTCAGAGATAAGATCTCAGTCATGCCACCATGTAAGCCATCAAGACCACTCAAAGTACTGAGGAAAAGAAGAATTTGGAAAGGAGACTAGATAGGGATATTGAGTGTCAGTTGTGGCTTCAAAACTAGTTGCAACAAGGGCTATAATTTGTCTCATAAATCCTCTTACAATTTTTTCCCCAGGAAAAGAAACTCACCAGAGTTCTGGAGTTGATGCTCCCAGAATTTCTACAAAGAAGGGGGTCCAAGGGGCAGAAGAGATGGACTGTAGTGGTTGTTAAAAAACGTACAACCCAAATCTGCCTTCAGGACTGAAGGATTTATTTCCCTAGCTTCCACAGGAGCTACTGGGCTTATTGTTTTCAGCTGTCAGCTCTCTTTGGCAATTGCCTTTAGCTGAACCTCTCCCAAGTTCATATCACCCTTCCTAAGGGAATTTGTACCCAAAGACTGATAAATGTGAGTGTAAAAATGCTTCATCTTTTTGCCACAATGTGGTACAACTCTGAAGGATTGTCTCAGCTTGCACCCCCGTTGGAGTCAGGTATTTGTTGAACAGTGTTACAGTTCAACTTTTCCCTCTGCCAATCTTTCTTCCCTTTCTTCTCCACCCTTCCACAGTTGTTGATCCTGAGGTAGCTCTCTAGTACATTTCCTGTATACTAATCTTTGTCTCACAGTCAGCTTTGTGGAAAATCCACCGTGCAAAACACACACACACACACACACCCTTGTAGTAATTCTGTATTATATGACCATTTAATTGCTCCACTAGAGTTACAATACGTAAACTTTTCCTATGCATTTTTTGGTTGCCTATTATCTGTTTCTTCTCCTAAACTTTAATGCCACAAGAGCAAGGGCCGTGCATTGTTTATTCACCATGACTGGCTGTATCCTTAGTCCCTCCTTTGTACATATATGTAAGGAACATAGTTGCGCTGCAGACAGGCAGGCATAGGCCGAGGTAAACATCCTGCATGACGCAGTGATATTGGAGTGCAGGCACACAATTCTGTGCATTATACAACCACAGCCATGTAGCCATAACATGGGAAGGCTCATCACCTGGCTCTGAGCCCCTATTGTCTGTGAGGTGTATAAATGCAGCACTGACACTGTGAAAGAGTTGCTGAATAAAGCCATGTCCCATCTATCTGCTGTCTCTCGAGTGCTCTTCCAGCTTCCTGCCCTCCGTCCACCCTCTCCTCTCAGATCTCAGCTGGGGCTTGAACCTGACATTTGACATAGTCGGCAGGATAAGGTGAGTGGACCTTAAGCCCCTGAGGCTCCCGGGTCAGCTATGTGGCTGCAAAATGGGCTGTGGTACCTGGTGGCAACGGTGCTGCTAGGATGGGCCCCAAAGGAAACATGGGAGGTAGTGGAGGAGTCTCTCATGAGTGTGAAGAAAGTGCTGAAGGAGCCGGAAGCACATAGCACTGAGAAGGAATGCACCTTCACTGGCAGAGTCAGATGGGTGTTTCTGACTGAACTGTGGCAAGTACACGTTCAGTCTCTGTGGGATGCTGCACAGGTAAGAGACCTTCAAGCACAAGCCACACGCCTGGGGGCCCAAATACACAGCCTGGAGAAAAACCTGGGAGTAAGGGACATCCAGGCACAAACAGGGCACTTAGAGGCCCAGATAAATGGCCTGGAACAGGAGTTAGAGACTGCTGTCAGTGCAACCTTGAGCCCGTCCTCCTGGCCAGAAACTCCTGTTTAGTCTGATGCTGAGGAGGAGGAGACTCCTTCGCTGCAGGCTCACTTCGTGATCCATCAGAAGGTAGAACATGAGCAGCTGATAGGGCCTCAGGGTCGGGCTCAGGGACCCCCTACCGTGGTGGAACAGATTTCCTATAGTGCCTATACCCCCACTGAGCTGCAGGAGTTAGGCAAGCAATGTCGGCAGCGTCCGGGGGAGCCCCTCCCTGCTTGGTTACTCTGCCTTTGGGATGAAGGTGCTGACAACATTTCCTGCTCTGCCTCTGAGATGGAGAAGCTGGCTTCTATTACAACTAACCCCTCCCTTTGTCAGTGGCTGCAGCTGAGCCAACAGTTAGCAAAAGGCAAAGTGACCACACTCTGATTGAATGGCTGATGGCAGCCATACAAACTGTGTGAAACAATGCTGGAGAAATACCAGAAACTGTGAGTAAACGGCAATCACATACAGATATGGTGCATATACTCCAGGAGATGAGTATGTGGCAGGCCATGGTTGATCTGAGTACCTGAGGGCCAGATGATGAATGCTTTATCTCCCAAATAAGGGATCTTTTGCTGGGCTCAGCACCCCTGAGTGCTTTTGGCTCTCTGGCCACTGTCCTCACCCTGTATGTGGGGTGTCGCTTACATGAAGTGACTATGGCAGCCCTCGGGGAGGCAGAAGGCCATTGGTAGAACTGGGGAGTTGTGCCATAAAAAAGGGGAAGATGCTCCCTCCTCAGGTAACCACCCCACAAGATAAAAAGGGGCCTCATCGGGTAACTTGCATGCAGATGTGGATTGATTTAATTTCAGCTGTGGTTGCTCAAGAGAAAATTAGCAGGCAACCCAATAGAATGCTGTTGGCTCTGTGGAGGCAATTGTCCCCAGAGAAACAATTCCAGAAAATACTCAAGAGGGGGCAAAACAGTGTTGCTCAACCTAATCCCACCAGGACACTTTGACTCAAGGACTATTTGCAGGCGGTTGAAGATATAGAGACTTTGCTGTTTGATTTGGAACTGACCAAGGTGCCCGGCTTGGGGGGACACCAGACGACCGAAGGCCATATGTAAAGCTGGCAATCCACTGGTCTCCCACAAATGTACAGTGGGTCCTAGCACAGGTAGATACCGGTGCAGACTGCAGTCTTGTTTATGGGAACCTGGATAAGTTTCCAGGCAGAGCTGCATTTATTAACGGTTATGGGGGCCAGTCAGTGAAGCTGAAACCTGTGTCTCTGCATCTTGACATTGGTCGCTTGGCTCCCCACCTATACACTACGTATGTCTCTCCCATACCTGAATATGTTTTGGGGATGGACATTTTGCATGGTCTGAACTTACACCCATGGCTGGAGAATTCAGAGTCCAAGTCTGTGTAGTAAAGCCGGTACTATGTAGACATATACATCACCAGCCCCAAGTTCTGCCACAACCCTGACAGGTTACTTCCACTCATCAATACCATTTGCCAGGGGGGCATATGGAGATAACTGAGACTATTAAGAAGTTAAAGGAGGTACAAATAGTGCATGGCACCCATAGTCCCTACAGTTCCCTGGTATGGCCAGTCAGAAAGCCTGATGGGACTTGACAGATGACAGTGGATTATTGGAAACTGAATAAAGTAACACCCCCTCTGCATGCAGCTGTGCCTTCCATCATGGATTTGATGGACTGCTTGACAATGGAACTGGGACAGTACCACTATGTTGTAGACTTGGCTAATGCATTCTTCTCTATTGACGTTGCTCCAGAGAGCCAGGAGCAATTTGCCTTCACATGGAAAGAACAACGGACTTTCACCATCCTGCCACAGGGCTATGTGCATAGCCCCACCATTTGTCATGGTATTGTTGCCACGGATTTAGCTGCCTAGAAATAGCCAAAAGGGGTCCACTTGTTCCATTATATTGATGATATTATGTTAACCTCTGATTCTCTTGCAGATTTAGAAGTGGTGGCACCCTTCTTGTGGCAACATTTGGCAGCATGTGGTTGGGCCGTCAATGAATCCAAGGTCCAAAGGCCTGGATTGTCTACCAAATTCTTGGGAGTTATTTGGTCAGGTAAGACAAAGGCCGTACCAGAGGCTGTCATTGATAAAATCCAGGCATACCCCCAACCCACCACGGTGAGGCAGCTGCAGACTTTTGTGGGCTTCTTGGGGGTATTGGCAGGCATTTGTGCCCCATTTGGCTCAAATGATAAAACCATTGTACTGGTTAACAAAAAGAGGGGCTACCTGGGATTGGGATGATGAGGCTGAGACAGTCTTTCTGGCCTCCAAGTGGGCTATTCAGCAAGCACAGGGCTTACAAGTGATAGATCAGGGGTGCCCATTTGAACTTGAAATACATGTGACTACAGATAGTTTTGACCAGGGCTTATGGCAGCACACGAAGCATTTTAGTATGCCAGTAGGCTTTTGGTCCCAACTTTGGAAGGGAGCAGAGCTCCAGTATTCATCGATAGAGAGGCAATTAGCTGCTGCATATACTGCCCTTCAGGCCTGTGAGAGCATGATGGGACAGGCTACAGTTGTCATATGGATGGCTTACTCAATAGCAGGGTGAGTATGCTCCTGAGTAACGACCCTCCACACTGGGATGCCACAAACATCCACTTTAGCAAAGTGAGGTGCCTACTCATAACAGTGAAGTACACTGAGTACAAGTCCCTTAGTAGCAGTTATAAGAGGTTTTGGGGCCTATAATCCTAATGCAAGATAAGGCCATGGGGCCTGAGGCACCCTAGACCCTGAGCCATCACTGTTTATGGAAGGGCACACTCCCCCTATTCCTGATGGTGCAAGGTACACAGATGAGTCCAGCCAGGGTGATACTGCTGCCTGGACTGCTATTACAGTCCAGCCTAGTCCTGACACTATATAGTTTCATACTGGGTCTGGACAAAGCAGTCAATGGGCTGAACTCAGAGCAGTGTGGATGGTGATCACCAAAGAGGAGACCTCTATGGTAATCTGCACCAATAGGTGAGCAGTCTATTGAGGCTTAACTTATGGTTGACTACCTGGAAGTTACAGAACTGGCTTGTAGGCCATCAGCCCATTTGGCGCCAAACCATGTGGTAAGACCTTTGGGAAACAGGTCACCAGAAGGATGTAACTATCTATCATGTGTCAGGCCATATACCTTTGGCCACCCCCAGTAATGATGAGGCAGATGCCTTGGCCAGGGTCCGATGGTTAAAGTTGGCATGAGATGTGGACTTGTGGCTACACAGGAAACTGGGACATGTTGGGGATAAGCTGATGTAACAGGTCAGTTGGTGCTGGGATCTGTCTTTGCCCCAGCGGGACATTTGCAAGGCCTGCCAGAAGTGCCCAGTGTGTGATCAGGCATACCTTAGACAGAGACAACTGCCTAGTGTAACACAACAAGTGGACAGTAGGGTGGATGCCCTTGACCAGATGGCAAATAGATTACACTGGGCCACTGCCAACATCACAGGGTTACACACATTCACCGACTGCTATAGACATGGCCACCAGCCTGTTGTTCACCTACCCTTGCAGGGTGGCAAACCAGCAACACACCATTCAAGCCCTGCAACACTTATGTGCCTTATACAGCCATTCCCTGGCCATTGAAAGTGATAGGGGAACACATTTCACTGGACAGCAGGCACAAACAGTGGGCACAGCAGATGGACATACACTTGGGGTTTCATGTTCCTTATAAGTCATAAACCGCTGGCATGATTGAGTGATATAACAGACTCCTGAAGAACAGGTTACATTTGCATGTTCCTCCCCTGTCTTTGCAGTCCTGAAGTTCCAGGCTGGACCTGGTGCTCCAAATCTTGAATGGGCAGCCACGGAAAGGTGGCCCAGCTCCAGCGGAGGCACTGTTAACATCAGGCTGGTACCCCTATCCAGCTACAGATACACACCAAAGATGGCCAGTTTCAATCAGGTATGGGGACAAATGGTAATCTGTTGTTGCCTGCCCCAATGCCTCTGAAGGCAGGGGGAGAGAAAACCTGATGTTGGCCACGTACCCTCCAAGCCCCTAATTGCAGTTGGTAGGCTATCGCAGCCCACTGTGGGGAGGGCCTGCAGTATGACTTACATGTTATTCTTAGGGGAATGGCCAGGGAAGGGAGGCTCCTCTGGGGGACATATGTGCTATCTGTGTGGCCTATCATGAGCTCCCCTGCGACACTGGCATGGGTACAGAACCCAAAAGAACCACGGGGAGCTGAGAAGGTGTGGTACCATTGCCCAGGGCAGCAGCCCTTGGTGGCAGCATTGTTATCCAGAGATAAAAAGTTGGCCTGTATTTTGCCTGAGGGATGTGATTTACCCCTTTTATTACCTGTGCCTGGTTTGTCATTTCAGTCATAGGTTGGCATGCTCCAACAGCATTTTGGACAGGACCCACACCTATGGCAAAGTGACCAACGTCTCCAAATGTTGGATCTGCACTGTCCTTCCAGCAGCAGTTGTAGATGGCTTGCCCTGGCATGTACATTCAGCTTCTGTGAAAAACTGGATGTGGCTAGAGACTTAGGGTCCCATGGACAATGGTTGGGATGCAACATGGCGAACTTTGGATAGGGGGCATTGTAAAACCTGCATTGCAAAATGTGCCTGCCCCCTGGCTGACCCATAGCATTCATGATGAATGGGGCTGGCTAATGGGAGAACATGTGGTGCCCCTATTGCAAGTACCATAATATATAGATCAACACTGGGATAAAGTCACTGTGGGATGGTTGCCCACTGTGGTCTGTAAAAACATAACACATGTCACTACACCAAGGCTGTAGTGGAACAAGCAGCCTTACCGAGGCTGAGCCCTGATGGACTTTGTGTCCCTGGGAGTTTACGAGTCTGAGGGGGCACGGGATGACCATATCTGCCAGCCAATTGGACTGGATGTTTTACTTGGTGATGCCCTTATGTGCTTGCCACCATACTTCCCTCATTGCCTCGGTGCCTGCACAACTAAGAGTTGCTACATTCCTGGTTTTTGCGAGTGTGGTGGGTCCCCTGGTGGCTCTACCCCTTAGCAATAACTCTTCTTGGAGCAGGTTTCATCACTGTAGAAATGCAGATTATAGCCCTTGCAGAACACACATTTAAGGCCTTGAATTACACCCGAGTTGCCCTCCTTCTGTTAATTGATGAGGCTGATCAAACCAGGAAGGTAGTGCTGTAAAACTGGATGGCCTTAGACATAGGAACAGCTGACCAAGGTGGCACCTGTGCCCTTATAGGGTCACAATGTTGTACATATATCCCTGACAACCACCAGAACATAACAGCATCTTTACAAGGGGGGTTACAGGAGATTAAGGTGATTGAGCACCTTATTGATGACCTCCTACAGAGATGGTGGGTGTCTCTGGACTCTAACCTACATTGGGGCCTAATAATAATGGGTAGTTATAGCAGAAATATTAGTGATAGGTTGTTGCTCCCTGTATTGTTGCTGTGGCCTATGGGTTCAGGGTGCTGTCATATGTGCACAGGTCCCCACTAAGAGGACTCCCTTGGCCTAGGGGATGGAGTGTAAGGAACATGGCTGCACTGTAGCCAGGCAGGCACAGGCTAAGGTAAACATCCTGCATGACTCAGTGGGATTGGAGTGCAGGTGCACAATTCCATGCATTGTATAACCACAGCTATGTAGCTGTAACATGGGAAGGCTCATCACCTGGCTCTGAGCCACTATTTTTCTGTGAAGTGTATAAATATTGTCTGTGAGGTGTATAAATGCTAGACCGACACTGTGAAAGAGCTGCTGAATAAAGCCATGTCCCATCTACCTGCTGTCTCTTAAGTGTTCTTCTAGCTCCCTGTTCCCCCTCCACCCACTCCCTTTGGACCTCAGCTGGAGCTCAAACCTGGCAATATAGCTCCTCAATACTTTTTAAAAGAATAAATGAACATATGAATGATGAAATACAACACTATTTTAGAGGTCTGAGGTATGTCTCTTGCTTGTTTATAGGGGCTCCTTAGCATTGATTTGGCTAAGGAAATGACAGATGTGTGATGGAAAAAGGGGAGTACCAGCCAGGCTTAATAGAAACTGATAGCTTCCTCCACCCACTTCTACCAGCACTGTGAGCAGAACAAAGTCAGAGTTTATGACTTAAAATTAGGCCTCAGGAATGGAGGAAGGTATCCAAGTCCCTTGAAGAGCAGGAAACCTGGAACAGCCTGTGTGCTGGTTACTAGCCATTAGCCACATCTCCATCTATACTCCACTCCAGAAAATTGATCTCTGAACTTCAGACCCAGGTTCCTTGATTATGGCTAATGGATGGGTGGCTAGTTATGTAATTGGAGAGAACAATATTGGCATTTTTATGACAAGGTTTGAAGAGGTATGTAAAAGGACATTTCAGAATGGGCACAGGGTGCTAAAATGAATGTGTCTTAGGCAAAATCCAAGAGAGAGCCAAAAAACTGAGTTTCCAAAGTGTGAAACAGGGAAAGCCCACCTCTGAACACACGTCCTCCCTGAGGAGCCTGAAAATCCAGATCACGGGAGAAGGATTTAACCATAACTAGAGCTGAAACAAATTTAGAGAGCTGAGAGAAATATAAAAGTAGAAGAAGCAGCAGGAAGAGCCCTGTAGGCACTCCCAGACCCCAAGGAAGCCAGTGAAACCCATTTCTGACTTTATCTCACAGGGATCCTTTGGGAGGTTGCCAGTGGAATTGGGGAAAGACCACAGGGAGAAGGAAACTTCCAGTTGATCTTTATAATAATTTTGACTGTGTGTGAATTTTCCAGAGCAGAATCCGGGGGTGTAGGGCAAATGGGAAGTGCAGGTATGAGCACGTAAGCCATGGCATGGAGCGGGTGAAGCCTGAAAGTCCTGTGGGGAGGCTTATAGCCTGGGGCAAATTCCCAGCCCTGCTCACCAGCTACCTGGATATAAACTCAGTGCTGTTGGAGTAGCACCACAGAAGTGACACTGGCCTTTCTGGCTGTATGGAAGCTGGATGAGGCCTGTCACTGCTAGCTTTCCCTCACTCACTTGGTGGCCTGTATGAGGCAGCAGAGGCAGTCATAATCCCCCTGGGAATGTAATTTTATTAGCCTGAGAAACACACCCCATCCCCCACAGCACCCACAGAAAGCCCTGCCCAAGGAGACTCTGAGCTCAGACAGGTCACACCCTGCCCCTACCTGATGATCTTTCTCTACCAACCCTGGTAGCCAAAGACAAAAGACATAATCTCAAAGACATAAGCTCTCTGGCCCCACCCACTGCCTGAGAAACCCAGTATTTATCCAGGACACCCTAGGGCAAGCTTGTATCTTCCCTATACTCTCATAGCTGATACTCTCTTGAAATTGCCACCTCCTGGCTGGAGGCCAACCAACACTAACCATTTTAGCAGCTCATAAAACAACAACCCAGCCCCAAGAAAGGAAAAAAAACAGCTAACCTCACCGCCTGTAACACCCTGGCTAGCCAGAGGTCCTGAGTCTGTCCACATGATAACTTTACTGCCAGCAAAACCAGCATTTGAGAAAACCAGCACACTAAACAAAACTACAACTAATGTCCCACACAGAGTCCACTTCACTCCCCTGCCACCTCCACTGGAGTAGGTGCTGGTATCCACAGCTGAGAGACTGAAGGTGGATCACATCACAGGAGTCTTTGCAGACACTCCCCAGTACCAACCTGGGGCACAGTAGCTCCACTGGGTGGCTAGACCCAGAAGACAAATAACAGTCACTGCCGTCTGGCTCTCTGGAAGCCCCATCCCTAGGGGAAGGGGGGAGAGCACTATGTGAAGTGAGCGCACCCTTGGGATAAAAGAATCTGAACAGCAGCATTTGAACCTCAGATCTTTCCTCTGACATAGTGTACCCAAATGAGAAGAAACCAGAAAAATAATTCCATATTATGACAAAACAGGGTTATTTAACACTCCCCAAAGATCACACTAGCTCACCAGCAACGGATACAAACCAAGAAGAAATATCTGAATTGCCAGAAAAAGAATTCAGAAGGTCGATTATTAAGCTACTCACAGAGGCACTGGAGAAAGGTGAATACCAACTTAAACACATTTAAAAAATATTACATGATATGGTTGGAGAAATCTACAGAGAAATAGATAGCATAAATAAATTTTTTAAAAAAACACAACTTCCAGAAATAAAGAACACACTTAGATAAATGCAATATACACTGAAAAGTCTTGACAATAGAATTGAACAAGTAGGGAAAAAAAACTTCAGAGCTCAAAGACAAGGCTTTCAAATTAACCCAATATGACAATGACAAAAAAAAAAAAAAAAAAGAATTAAAAAAAATGAACAAAGCCTCCAAGAAGTTTGGGATTATGTTAAGTGACCAAACCTAAGATTAATTGTTGTTCTCGAGGAAGAAGAGAAATCTAAAAGTTTGGAAAACTTATTTTAGGGAATAATTTAGGAGAACTTCCATGGCCTTGCTAGGATCTAGACATCCAAATACAAGAAGCTCAAAGAGTACCCAGGTTATCTAAAGTCAAGACAAAGGAAAGAATCTTAAGAGCTGTGACGCAAAAGCATCAGGTAAGCCATAAAGGAAAATCTATCAGATTAACAGCAGACTTACCAGCAGAAGCCCTACAAGCTAGAAGGGATTGGGGTCCTATTTTTAGCCTCCTTAAACAAAACAATCATCAGCCAAGAATTCTGTATCCAGCAAAACTAAGCTTCATAAATGAAAGAAAAATACAGTCTTTTCCAGGCAAGCAAATGCTAGGAGAATTTGCCACTACCAAGCCAGAACTATAAGAACTGCTAAAAGGAGCTCTAATTCTTGAAACAAAACCTTGAGATTCACAAATACAGAACATTCTTAGAGCATAAATCTTACACAACCTATAAAACAATAACACAATTTAAAAAAAGAAAGTATTCAGGCAACAATTAGCATGATGAGTTGAATAGTGCCTCACATCTCAATACTAATGCTGAATGCAAATGACCTAAATGTGCCACTTAAAAGATACAGAATGGCAGAATGGATAAGAATTCACCAACCAAGTGTCTGCTGTCTTCAAGAGACTCACCTAATACATAAGCACTCACATAAAATAAAGAGGTGGAAAAAGATATTCCATGCAAATGGGCACCACAAGCTAGTAAGAGTAGCTATACATGTATTGGACAAAACAGACTTTAAAGCAACAACAGTTAAAAATACAAAGAGGGACATTATATAATGATAAAAGGATTAGTCCATCAGGAAAATATCACAATCCTACATATCTATGCACCTAACACTGGAGCTCCCAAATTTATAAACAATTACTACTAGACCTAAGAAATAAGATAAACAGCAACACAGTAATAGTGGGGAACTTTAATACTCCACTGACAGTCTAGACAGGTCATCAAGACAGAAAGTCAACAAAAAAAGAATATAAACTATATCCTAGAACAAATGGACTTAACATATATGTACAGATCATTCTACCCAACAACTGCAGTATATACATTCTTTTCATCAGTACATAGAACATTCTTCAAAATAGACCATATGATAGGCCACAAAAGAAGACTCAACACATTAAAAAAAATGAAATTATATCAAGTACTCTGTCAGACCACAGACTAGAGCAGAAGTGAATGAAATTGAAACAAAAAATTACCAAAAGATAAATGAAACAAAAGTTAGTTATTTGAATAGATAAACAAAATTGATAGACCATTAGCAAGATTAATCAATAAGAGAGAAAATCCAAATAAACTCAATTAGAAACAAAATGGGAGATATTACAACTGCTACCACAGAAATAAAAAAGATAATTCAAGGCTACTATGAACATGTTTATGCACACAAACTAGAAAAGTTAGAGGAAATGGGTAAATTCCTGGAAATATACAGCTCTTCTAGATTAAAACAGGAAGCCATAGAAACTCTGAACAGACAAATAACAAGCAGCAAGATTAAAATGGAAATTTAAAAATTGCCAACAAAAAAAGTTCATAATCAGATGGATTCACACCTGAATTCTATCAGACATTCAAAGAAGAATTGTTACCAATCCTGTTGACACTATTCCAAAAGATAGAGAAAGAGGGAATCCTCCCTTAATTATTCTATGAAGCCAGTATTACCCTAATACCCAAACCAGGAAAGGACATAACAAAAAAAGAAAACTACAGACCAGTGTCCCTGATGAACATTGATGCAAAAATCCTCAACAAAATACTAGTTAACTGAATCCAACAGCATACCAAAAAGATAATATACCATGACCAAGTGGATTTTATACCAGGGATACATACCAGGGATTTTATACCAGGGATTTTATACCAGGGTTTAACATACACAAGTCAATAAATGTGATACACCACATAAACAGAAATAAAAACAAAAATCACATGATCATCTCAACAGATGTAGAAAAAGCATTTGACAAAATCCAGCATCTCTTTATGATTAAAACCCTCAGCAAAATCGGCATAGAAGGGACATACCTTATGGTAATAAAAGTCATCTATGGAAAACTCACAGCCAAAATTATACTGCATGGGGAAAAGTTGAAAGCATTGCCCCTGAAAACTGGAACAGG
The DNA here is from genome assembly GCF_047675955.1 of Chlorocebus sabaeus. NCBI lineage: Eukaryota > Metazoa > Chordata > Mammalia > Primates > Cercopithecidae > Chlorocebus > Chlorocebus sabaeus. The sequence goes on along the minus strand of NC_132933.1, from coordinate 6,867,589 downwards.
ACAAGGCTGCCCACTTTCACCACTTCTATTCAACATACTTCTGGAAGTCATAGCCAGTACAATCAGACAAGAAAAAGAAACAAAGGGCATCCAAATTAGTAAAGAAGAAACCAAACAATTGCTGTTCACCGATGATATGATCAAATACCTAGAATATGCTAAAGACTCATCCAAAAAAGCTCCTAGAACTGATCAATGAATTCAGTAACATTTCAGGATACAAAATCGATATACACAAATCAGAAGCACTGCTATACACACCAACAGTGACCCAGCTGAGAATCAAATTAAGAACTCAATCTCTTTTACAATAGCTGCAAAAACAATAAAATACTTGGGAATATACCTAACCAAAGAGGTGAAAGACCTTTACAAGGAAAACTACAAAACACTGCTGAAAGAGACAATAGATGACACAAACAAATGGAAACACTTCCAATTTTAATGGATGGGTAGAATCAATATTGTGAAAATGACCATACTGCCAAAAGCAATCTACAAATTCAACCCAGTTCCCATAAAAATACCATTACCATTCTCAGAACTAGAAAAAAGCAACCCTGAAATTCATATAAAAAAAATGCCTACATAGCCAAAGCAAGAGTAAGTAAAAAGAACAAATCTGGAGGCATCACATTACCTGACTTTAAACCATACCACAAGGCCATAGTCACAAAAACAGCATAAAAATAGGCACATAGACCAATGGAACAGAATAGAAACCCTGAAATAAAGTCAAATACTTACAGCCAACTCATCTTTGACAAAGCAAACAAAAATGTGATATGAGGAAAGGACACCCAATTTAACAAATGGTGGTGGAATAATTGGCAAACCACATGGAGAAGAATGAAACTGGATCCTCATCTCCACCTTATACAAAAATCAACTCAAGATGGATCAAATACTTAAATCTAAGACCTGAAACCCTAAAGATTCTAGAAGATAACATCAGAAAAAGCTCTTCTATCCACTGGCTTAGGCAAAGGCTTCATGACCAAGAACCTAAAACCAAATGCAACAGAAACAAAGATAAGTAGATGGGACTTAATTAAACTCAAAAGTCTTTGCACAGCAAAAGAAATAATCAGCAGAGTTAACAGACAACTAGCAGAGTAGGAGTAAATCTTTGCAAACTATGCATCCGACAAAGGGCTAATAATACTCAGAATCTACAAGGAACTCAAACAAATCAGCAAGAGACAAGACCAAACAATCCTATCAAAATTGGGATAAGGAAGAATAGACACTTCCCAAAAGATACACAAATGGCCAACAAACATATGGTAAAACATGAAAAAATGCTCAACATCACTAATGATCAGGGAAATGCAAATCAAAACCACAATATGATGACACCTTTTTCCTACAAGAAAGGCCATAATAAAAAACAAATCAAAAAATAAGAGATGTTGGTGGAGATGTGGTAAAAAGGGAACACTTTTACACTGCTGGTGGGAATGTAAACTGGTACAATCACTGTGGAAAACAGTGTGGAGATTCCTTAAAGAACTAAAAGTAGATCTACCATTTGATCCAGCAATCCCACTCCTGGGTATCTACCCAGAGAAAAATAAGTCATTATACAAAAAGGATACATGAACATGGGTGTTTATAGCAGCACAATTCACAATTGCAAAAATATAGAAGCAGCCCAAATGCCCACCAATCAACGAGTGGATGAAGAACTGTTGGTATATATATATATCGTGGAATACTACTCAGACTTAAAAAGGAATGAAATTATGGTATTCACAGCAACCTGGATGGAGTTGGAGACCATTATTCTAAGTGAAGTAACTCAGGAATGGAAAACCAAACATTGTATGTTCTCACTTGTAAGTGGGAGCTAAGCTATAATGATGCAAAGGCAAAAGAATGATACAATGGACCTTGGGCACTCCAAGGGAAGGGTGAGAAGGAGGTGAGAGATAAAAGACTACACTTTGGGTGCAGTGCACACTGCTCGGGTGATGGGTGCACCAAAATCTCACAAATCAGCACTAAAGAACTTATACATGTAACCAAACATCACTTGTTCCCCAAAAACCTATTGAAATTTTATATATATATATTTATATATATATATATATGTCTTATATGTGTTCTTGCCAAAAAGACTTGCCCCTCGAGGCCCCTGATAACCTGGTAGGCAAGATGAGACTTTCCCCAGCTACATCAATACTTGCTCAAGAGGTCTGTGTACAAAGTGGCCACAGTGGCATGGATGAAGGCTATGAATGGGCTCCATAACATGGCCTTCTGCCCACTGGGCTTGACTTGGATACTGTCACTACAGGGTGACAAGCCTGTCCCAACATGGTACCTCTCCCTTGGAATGCCGATGTGTCTGGAGTTGGTTCCTTCTGGTGGGTTCTTGGTCTTGCTGACTTCAAGAATGAAGTCATGGGCCTTCGTGATGAGTGTTATAGCTCTTAAAGGTGGCACAGACCCAAAGAGTGAGCAGCAGCAAGATTTATTGTGAAGAGCAAAAGAACAAAGCTTCCACAGCCTGGAAGGGGACCTGAGCAGGTTGTCAGCTTTTATTCCCTTATTTGTCCCTGCCCACATCCTGCTGATTGGCCCATTTTACAGAGTGCTGATTGGTCCATTCAACAAAGTGCTGATTGGTCCATTTTGGAGAGCACTGATTGGCCCATTTTACAAACCTCTAGCTAGCCACAGAGTGCTAATTGGTGCATTTTACAATCCTCTTGTAATACAGAAAGTTCTCCAGGTCTCCACATCACCCAGATGTCCAGCTGGCTTCACCTCTCACTGAGCTAACCACCTAATGTCAGGTTTGTTCTGTACCATCGTGAAGGAAGCAGAAATTTGTGGGAACAAATATTTTTCTGAGCACTGATTTGCCTTTCAAATCCACAGCACTTCTTCCACCCTCACCTTTTATGGATTTAAGAACTATTTTATGCTTCATCTTGTTATCACCCACAGCATTGCCTCTTTTGACCGAAGAACTAATTTTGCAGCAAAAGTGGAATCATTGTATTTTTCCTGTGGAATTCACTAGTGTTAACATGTGTCCCCTCACTTGGAGGCCTAATAGAAGACGGGATGGCCTAGTGGAGACTCAGTGATAATGCCAGCAGGGTGATAACACTCTGCAAAATTGAGGTGCTGATCTATAGGATGCAGTATAGGTTTCAAAACAGTAGCCAAGATATGGTGATTTTCCATAGCCAGAATACACAGGTCTGGGAACCAAAGGGAAGAAATAAAAATTACCTCAATCACTATTACACATTACATAAATGTGCTTCCTGTCTCTCAAGCCTTCAGGTTGATGGTTTTGGAAGTGCTGGTACCCAAGGGAAGAATATTTCCACCAGAGAATAGTGGTAATTGTTCTCATTGTAAGGAGCTTAGCTGAGCTGGGGGAGCCAGCAGAGCTGCCAGGTGTCATTGTAGCCAATTAAAGTAACAAGTTACAAATGAGTTAAGCCTGTACTCACTTACTAAGATGGTCTTAGCAAGCATCTAAACCAGAGTGCCAACTCCTTGTTTTATTTCCTCCTATGGAATGGCACACAAGTTGAGGGCCCAGTGGATCAGTGTGGATGTGGGAGTCATCTCACTATTGAAGGAGCCCTAAATAAAAGGCTCCAGTAGTTTTATGGGCCCTGGAATGGGGAATGGGAGAAAGAAGAGAGCTCAGGGTGCAAAAACACTAGGTCCTCAGTCAGAGTGTGAAGTGTCTTCAAGGTTTTCCCCTCCTCCTCCCATAAGAAGGTCTCAGCAGAGACACCTGAGACAGGCCTCTGCCCAAGGCCTCAGATAAACAGACCAGGTGTTAAGATGTCCAGGCTAGGAAAATAAATACATAAAGATCATGACTGGCTAGAAGGATCTAAGGCCTTGACTGCAATTCTGTTTCTGTGTACCAAGTCTAGTGTGAACAGGGAAGATTTTTATCTGCCAAGTAAAGTCTTTGTAATCGCCTATGGTCAGGCCTGATATATCACATGTAGGTTTTTAAGCAGGAGCTAATGAATTAGAAGTTGACACTGCCTACTGGTCATTTCAGATTCCCCAATATGCTGAACCAAGAGGTGGAGAAGTAGGTGATCATAAGGGTGGGGTGATTGATCCTGATTGACAAGATAAAATTGAGTTACCGTTACACACCAGCAGCCAGGAGGACTGCAAATGGACCCAGGTGATTCACTGAGGTCCTTCTAGCATTCCCATTGTCAATAACAAAAGTTAACATAAGACTGAGGCAATTCAATAAGAACGGACCAATAAGAACTTAGATCCTGTGGGAATGAAGTTTTGGGTCATCATGCCATGTAAAAATCTTTGCAGATATCAGAGAGTAGAAAGAAGATGGAATGTATGTAAATAAGACAGATACGATTTATCGATAGATGCCTAATGATCAGCTACACAAAAGGGAACTGTGGTAGCCATGTGTTTTGTATGAATTATTTTCCTCCCTTCATCCTGGTTCATTACAGGAAGAGTATCAGGTCCTCTTAATATTTCTAACTTCGCAAAGTGTGTTTTAGGCGGGAGTATGAATAAACAGATATGAACTTGTGATACATTGGCTAATGGGACTTTGTTTTGAGGACAGGAGTCTCTTCATCTAGGCAAAAGATGAGACTAGGTGCTTCAACGCAAAGTGGGCCTGTAGGGCTTATTTCTAATTTTCCCACACCAAAATCCATCATCCACCCTTCTCTGTTCTTCTCTGTACCCCCATGAGACTGCCTCACATGGACTCCCTAGCTTCTGGTTGGGTTTGGACAATTTGAGCAACAGTGAGAGACAAGAGGGTGAGAGGAAAGAGGTTGGGATACTGGCTGTCTCCTCACCTAGTCCCCACAGTGCCATGGATTTTCAGGGACTGCTTTCCTTTACCCATGGCCCAATAGGGTAGCCCCTGTTCTATGACTTTAACTGTCACTGAGCTGCAGTAATGATATTCTTACTCTTTCCTCTTTAGGCCTTAGAGATGTAACAGCTTCTCACTGTTGCTAGCCTCTGAGTGCCCCACTACTCAAGCACTGAAGAGTGTGAGTTCCCTTAGCCCTCTCCATACTTTTATACATAGTTCCTTCATTAAATTATTTCCAGTTAAAGCCTTTTGCATATACTCTCTCTTTGCTCTAGAATTCTAGTGAATACACATGAAAATGAGGATTTCTGCGATGTGAGATTTTATGGAGAGATAGGTTTATGGGAAGTTCTATGTTGAGGAAAGTAAAGTGGGAGAGGAACAGATGTCTAGAGAATAATGGCTAAAATCCCCCACAATGTTTCTTTTCTAAAGTTCAAAAATAATGTCACTACTTAGCTTTTTTTCTGGACAGCCATAGGCTAGGCTGGGAATAGTGGCTGGAGAGTCCTAGAACTCTAGGCTTGCAAGCCCCTTTCTTGTTCATGGGTGAGAGAGTTGGAGTCACCAAACCCATCACAGGGAGACTGTAATACTCTCTTTCTTTATTCTAGCCTCCAATATCTTTCGTGGCCTCATCCTTGTTTGCCTTTCTTTGATTATCTGTTGAAAATCAATGTAAATTATTTTACTGATGTCATTGCTATTCCAGTTACAAGAAATTATCTAAGGAAGTTAAATCAGTAAATTTCAAAGGTGAAACTCCAAGTACTCCTTACATTATAACCATTATAACTCTCTCACTGGGTACAAATTTCAGTTTTTGTGGTAGAAAAGAAACAATGCTTAGTCCTGATGCCCACTTCCCAATAAACTAATTTTACACTTTGGGAACATTTTCTAATGTATATGAGCTTCATATTGGACTTGTATACCTCTTGCAGTTATTATAGTCTAATGAATATGAATCCTAGATAGGCCAAAAGTGAATATGGCAAATGCACCCTTAGACTCCTTCTTAGAGGATATCAGCTACCACCTACTGTATAGTCAGTCAGTTGTTATATGAAATATTCAGTAAAAAAATTAACGAGTACATGTTATATGCCTGGCACTGTGCAGAGCAAATTATGCACATACCTCTCAAGAAATGAACAAGATATCCAAATGTGAACCCATTTTAAAATTCTTCTGGATGGATTGTTTTCAAGCAATAGCCGGATTCTTGGCCATATTCTTCCTCACTGGGACTCTTGGTCTCACTTTTACATTGAAAAGGCTTAACTACATACTCTAAGCTTATCACAGCTGATAACTTATTCCCAGATAACTGGATCTATAATATACCTCCTCCAACATAAATTCATATCATTAAAAGAATTCCAGAAGATCTGATATACACATATCACATATGTATATACCATATATATATATATATATATATAAAAAAATACAGGTATATACACCTATATATGTATACAGGTGCCCATTTCATGCATACACACATCTTTCCACTCAGGGATGATTATTATGATTAAAATTTACTGATGACTTATTATGTGTTCAGTGTCATTCATTATGCTAGGTGTAGTTTACACATTATTTCATTTAAACCACATAAGCAGTCTGTGTAGTAAATTCTGATTCTCATATTTTGCAGATAAGACTTAGTTTAAATGATTCACCCAAGGACACATAGATATAGTAAATGGTGGAAGTGGTATTTGAATTCAGTTTTGTCTGACTCCAAAAGGTGTCCCTGAACACCTTGCTCCACTTCATTTAATAGATGTGGCTGTGTTCCATACCATATGACCCTCATCCTTCACTGAACTATGGTTTGGGTAAGGTTTGTTTGTCCCTACCAAAACTTATGTTGAAATTTGATCTTCAGTATGGCAGTGTTGGGAGGTGGGGCCTAGTGGGAGGTGTTTGCATCATGGGGGCAGATCTCTCATGAATGGCTTAGTGCCATTCTCACAGTAGCGATTAAGTTTTCACTCTGACAGGACAGAATTCGTTCTTGTGGCAATGGATTCATTTCCTTGAAAGTACGTTGTTTTAAAACTAAAATGCCCTTCAGGTTTTGCCTCCTCCCGTGTGTCCACTTCCTCTTTGACTTTCTCTGACATGTTATGATGCAGCACAAAAAGCCCTAACTAGAAGCCAAGCAGATGCCAGCACCTCGCTTCTTGAACTTCTCAGTTGATAGAACCATGAGCTAAATAGACACTTTTTTGTATAAACTACTCAATCTCAGGTGTTCTGTTATAGCAACACTAAACAGACTAATGCAGGGTATATGAAAAAATGCTCAACATCACTAACCATCAGAGAAGTGCAAATCAAAATCACAATGAAATATTATCTCTTTATCTCTCTCCTGTTATAATGGCTTTTATAAAAAAGGCCGGCAATAATAGATGCTGGTGAGGATGTGGAGAAGAGGCAATCCTCATACACTGTTGGTGGGAATGTAAATTAGTACAATCACTGTGGAAAAATTTACAGAGGTTCCTAAAAATAAAAATGGAACTACCATATGATCCAGCAATCTCACTACTGGGTATATATCCAAAGGAAAAGAAATCAGTATATCAGAGATGTCTGTACTCCTGTGTTCATTGCAGCATTATTCACAATAGCTAAGATATGGAATCATCCTGAGTGTCCATCAACAGATTAATGGATAAAAACAATGTGGTATATATATACAATGAAATAATATTTGGTCATAAGAAGAAAATTCTATCATTTGCAATAATATGGAAGAACCTGGAGGACATCATGTTAAGTGAAATTAGGCACAGAAAGACATATATTGCATGATCTCACACATATGTGGAATCTAAATAAGTTGATCTCATAGAAATAGAGAGTAGAATGATGGTTACCAGAGGCTGTGCTGATTGGAAGGGATAGGGAGAGGTTGGCCAAAGGATACAAAATTACAGTTAGATAGGAGAAATAGATTCAACAGATCTACATTCAGCATGGTGACTATATTTAAAGATGATGTATTCTTTTTTTTTTTTTTTTACTTTTGTTTTAGATATGGGGGCAGATGTGCAGGTTTCTTACATGGCAGTGAGCATATCACCCAGCAGGTAATTTTTTCAACTCATGCTCCCCCTCCCTAATTTCCTCCCAACTCCAGTAGTCTGTAGCGTCTATTGTTCCCATGCTTATGTCCATGGGTGCTCAATATCTAGCCCCCACGTGTACACTAGAACATGCAGTATTCGGTTTTCTGTTTGTGCATTAATTTGCTTAAGATTATGTCCTCCAGCTGCATCTATATTGCTACAAAGGACATGATTTCATTCTTTTATATGGCTGGGTAGTATTTCATTGTGTATATGTACCACATTTTCTTTGTACAATACACCATTGATGGGCACCTGGGTTGATTCCATGTTTTTGCTCCCATGAATAGCACAACAATGAACACATACGTCATGTGTCTTTTCCGTATAATGATCTATTTTCCTTTGGGTTCATACCCAGTAATGGGATTGTTGAGTCAAATAGTAGCTCTCTTTTAAGTTCTTTGAGAAATCTCCAAATTGCTTTCCACAGTGACTGAACTAATTTACATTCCTGCCAACAATGTGTAAGTGTCCCACTTTCTCCACAGCTACACCAGCATCTATTCTGCTGACTTTTTAACTAGCAATTCTGACTGGAGTGAGATGGTATCTCCTTGTGGTTTTGATTTGCATTTCTCTGATGATTATTGATATTGAGCACTTTTTCATATGTTTGTTGGCCACTTGTATGTCTTCTTTTAAGAAGTGTCTGTCTTTGGTCTTTGCCCATTTTTTTTTCATGAGGTTATTTGATTTTGATTGTTGATTTGCTTAAGTTTCTTATAGATTCTGGATACCAGCCCATTGTCAGATGCATGGTTTGTGAGTATTTTCTCCCATTCTGTAGGTCATCTGTTAACTCTGTTGATACTTTCTTTTGCTAAGCAGAAGCTCCTTAGTTTAATTAGGTCCCACTTATCAATTTTTGCTACTGTTGTGATTGCTTTTTGGGACTTAGCCAAAAATTCTTTGCCAAGGCTGCTGTTGGGAAGAATATGTCCTAGGTTGTCTTCTGTGGTTTTTATAGTTTGAGGCATTACCTTTAAATCTTTAATCCATCTTGAGTTAATTTTGCATATGATGAAAGGTAAAGGTCCAGTTTCATTCTTATGCACATGGTTAGTTAGTTATCCCAGCACCATTTTTTCAATAGCAAGTCCTTTCCCTATTGCTTGGTTTTGTTGGCCTTGTGGAAGATCTGATGGTTGCAGGTGTGTGTCTTTATTTCTGAGCTTTCTATTCTGTTCCATTTGTCTATGTGTCTGTTATTGTACTAGTACTATGCTGTTGTGGTTACTGTAGCCTTATAGTGTATTTTGAAGTTGAGTAGTTCCATTCTTGAAAAATGCTAAAAGATGCTGGGTGCTGTGGATCATGCCTGTAATCCCAGCACTTTGGAAGGCCAAGGTGGGTGAATCACTTGAGGTCGGGAGTTCGAGACCAGCTTGACCAACATGGTGAAGCCCTGTCTCTATTAAAAATACAAAATTTGCCAAGTGTGTTGGTGCATACCTGTAATCCCAGCTACTCGGGAGGGTGAGGCAGGAGAATTGCTTGAACCTGGGAGGCAGAGGTTGCAGTGAACCAAGATCACGCCGTTGCACTTCAGCCTGGGTGACAAGAGAGAAACTCCGTCTCAAAAAAAAAAAAAATTGCTAAAAGAGTGGATAAGTATTCTTATCACAAAATAACTATGTGAGACAGTATGTTAATTAACTAGATTTAATCATTCCACAATATATATATTTCAAAACATCATATTATTCAAGAAAAATATCTGCACTGCGAAGTTTATTTCAGCAGTATATTATCTATCAATTTATAAATAAATATATTTGAACATTCTACCTAAAAGTTCTACTCATCAAAGATTAATTTCTATGAAATGTTTAATGGAAACTAAATGACTAAAACAGATACATAATTGTCACTTTTTCTCAAAAAGTTAAATTTGGTATGTCACTCTCTGTGACCTGGGAAATGTTATAAAAATTGGATGAGCTAGTTCCAGCATTTTCACAGTTCTCAACTGTGAAAGCATAAATAAAAAAGAATATTTTCTTCATGTATTGTTGAAATGAAGCATGTAAATGCAGAGAGAGTAAGAAAACTACTTCAAGACCCTTTCAAGCAACGAAAAAAAGACCCAAGTAGTCAATTCCACTCTCAGGAAAAGAGCGAGGCACTTGCTAACCAGACACCACAGGCTGATCCAGAGCAGAGACTCCAATGCCTTTGGCTCTGCCAAAAGCAGCAGAGGTAGCACATTGGAAGAAAATATTCCACCTATATTGGACTTCAGAAAATAGTGACCTCACAGTGCCATTGTCATGCATACCAACACACACTCACACCTTTTTACACCTGAACATACATTTTCAGTAAATTCAACACTAAAAGTATGAAGGAAAGTTCAATAGATGAAGAATGGCCCAGACACTTCAATTTCCCTTTATGACATACTAGATTATTCAAACAACCTTCCCACACTAAACAACAAAAGACTAATAACAAATATTTTTTAGCTTTTTGAAGATGTGATAACAGAGTAAAGAATTACAAGGTCAAAATCTAAAGGGAAAAAGAAGTACATAAGTTTATAAAGAGTTAAACTGAAACCACTTTTGCTAAAGCCATATGCCAATCTTCTCTATTTTTAACTTGGGTTTTCTGAGGAGGCCAAAGGTCAAAACATAGGCTCCACCCAAAGTGGGAGACATCAGACAGAATAATCTTTTTACTTTAAACTTGGGTTTCAATGGGCTGCCTCCTCAGTGTAAAGGTGAACCATGTGTAAACCTACCACTTAACTCCCAGATCACTGTAAAGAAAGTTACCTTAGTACTGAGGGGGAATTCACCCTCAGAAGTAGTAATCATAAACTAATATTCATAAAGATTCAAAGCCCAGCTGGCCAAGGCCTGCATGATCCCAAACACCAAAAGTCATGAATTTAAATTAAAATGGTTCCAGGCTGCTAGTGACCCTGGTGCCTGGCAGAAGCAAATGCAATTCTACTCTTGAGAAAAGCTTCACTGCCATAGACATTAAACAATTTCTATAAACAATTTTTAAAGGACAAGAATTAGAACACAACTTTAAAAACTAAAGAAATAAGGAACAATGAGAATCATTAAATAGTAAAAGCAAACAGTAGAAACAGACCTGAAAGACATTAGATATTAGAATTATAGAACAAGACTATAAATCAGCTATATTTTATGTGCCTAAAAGTGCAAGTTTGAAAATACATACAGGAAATAGGAAACCATAGAAAAGCAGATGTTTTAAAAGATAAATAGGCCTTCTAAAAATAGACAAAATATGGAAAATGCAAAAAGGACTGTAAAAAATATAGAGACTAGTGGAATAAGTGGAGGAGGGTTGGAAGAAAAAGAAAGAAAGGAAGGCAAGAAGGAGAGAAGGAATGAGGAAGAAAAGAAAGGAGGGAAGAATACTGAAATAAATGAGGAGATGTACTATGTTGACGGAATAGAAGACTCTACATTGTAATATATTAATTTTCTCAAAGCCAATCTATAGATTATGAGAGGATTTGGTATATTGGATATCAACACTTGTTATAAAACTACAGTAATTGAGACAGCATAGCATGAATACACAGAGAAATAAATAGACAAAGTGATCAGAATAGAAAGCCTAGAAATAGACCAACACACATATGGACTCTTTTTTATGTAAAGGCGACATTATACAGCACTGGAGAAAGAATAGCCTTTCCAATACATGACGTTGACTCAATAGGATGTATATTTGCAAAAAAGATGAAATTGGGCCTGTTCTTCATTCTATACATGCAAATAAATTAATTGTATCTTGTAGAGCTAAATACGAATGACAAAACACTAAACCTTTTAAAAATTAATATAGGAGAGTATATTTATAACCTGAGGATAGAAACGAAATAGTAAATAGGACACTAAAATCAATAAGCAATAATGGAAAATATTAGTAAGTTGGAGTACATTAAATAACTAATTTTTATCCAAAGACTTCATTAAAAGAGAGAAAAGGCAAGGAATGCTTTCTTCTTTGCTTTTTATACTTCACTATGCATATAGTAGAGTGTTTATTAAAAATATAAATCAGATCCCATCACTCCTCACTTATAGCTTTCCAAACTTTTTACCCTAGCCAACACTTGGTCTAGTATTACTCTCCCTTGTCCATTATAATTCAGCTACACTCCAAATTCCTTTCCTATCTCTGGAACTTCACACATACTGTCTTTCTTCTACTCCTCAAATCCTTCTTTCCTTCAAATTCTTCAGGTATCAGCCTAAATGTCTCCTCCTTAAAAAAACTGTCTTTGACCAACTATTATGAAGTCCATTTCTACATTATTGTGCCTTAGAACACCCTTGCTTTTTTTTTCATGGCACTTATAATGTATTTTCATTATATAAATCTGATATTTTATTTGTCCACTGAATTTATGCCCTATTAGACCTAGATTCCAAAAATGTGTTGAACATGAATGGATAGAGGGACGAATGACTGAACAATTCAGAATTTGCTTTTTACATTTGGCAAAAAGTCTCCATTTCCAGACTCCAAATCCAATAATTTTATTTCACCAAATATCCTTTCTGGTAGGCAAAGGATTAGTCATTTTTCTATCTGCTCATTGATTCAATCATACATTCAACAAGTATTTTTGAAGAGACTATTTGGGTAAGTAGATGGTGGGTTAAGCCATTGAATGATCACACTTACGAATGAAAAGAGAAACACAAGGGTATAGTGAGATTCTTACATACAAATACACTTTAAGGACCCACAGAAATACGATTTGAGGGAGAAGTTTTCTGTATTTCAGTTGTGACTTTCTTTGCAGTTGTAATACTGAGATAGTAACATGCTCTGTAATGTCAACTACTTTTTATTCCAAAATTTGCAAATGAGTCATCAGTTATTTCTGTCAAGTTTTTTCAAGTATCATATAACAGCTGTATTTTGGAAATTACATTGTTTACTGAGTTAACTATTATATCTTGCGGTTGTCTGAAAGTGTGAATAATTTTGGCAGCATCTTCCAATATATTCTCCCTCTTTAGTAGACATAGGAAACAATTAAGAGAAATTAAAATGTCTGGTGGTTGTAAAACATGGCTGCAAGTTATTTGACACTCTTCTCATTGAGTGATGGAGTCCATGCCCCCTCCGTTTGAATCTGAGTGAGCTGTGACTTCTTTGATAATTAGAATATGTCAGAAGTGATATTGTGTGACTTCCAAGACCAGTTTATGAAAGCTTAGGCCAATCCTTCCTAGTTCTCTTGGAACATTTACTCTCTTTGAAAGCGTCATCTCAGGATGCTCTCTTTCAGAAGACAGCTGTCATATTATAAGAGACCCCAGTCATATGGTAGGCTACATGTAGGTACTCTCATCAACAATTTCAGCTGAGTCCAGCCTTCAAGATATTGTAGCCTAGGCATTAGTTAAATGAGGGAAGGACCCTCCAAGTAATTCCAGCCTTCAGCTATTCAAATTATCCCGGTCGTATGTGTTCTCAGCTGAGGCTCCACAACACTTGGAACAACCCCCACAGTGTTCTTTCCAAATTCTTGACTCAAGAATCCTTGAGCATAATAAATCAATGGTTGTTGGTTTTGACACTAAGTTCAGAGTAGTTTGTTGTGCAGCAATAATAATTGAAAAATGATGATGAAATGAAAATTTTGGCTGAAGCACTGAAAAGTGGCAACATCTTAAATACAGAATTTTAAAAGATAAATAAATAAATAAATGCATTGTAAAAAGATTACAAAGCAGGGTGGGAATGATAGTTTGGAGGAAATAGTCTCATCTTTCAAGGATAAATTATTGGACAATGTCCCTGGGTTATAGGATTGTTCATATTTGATCCATAATTTAGGAAGGATCAAACACTACTAATTTAATTATTTAAAGGTTAGTGTTCTCACATCCTCAGGCATCTCTAACATAGTAATCAGCATAGAAGTAAAAAATATGTAGCCATAAACAACAACAAAATCAACAAATAAAATAGATTGGTGGATAAATAGAAGAATGAATAGACAGGTAGATATAGCAAGCATGGTGATAAAGTAAGTGTAGTAAAAGGTTAATTGTAGAATATGGGCATATGGAGGTATATTATATCTATAGCTGTGTAACAAATAATTCCAAAAGTTAGTGCTTTCAAACAGAAAACCTTCATCACCTCAAAATTTCTGTGGGTCAGAAATCTGAGTATAGTTTAGCTGTATCTTGTGGCTCTGTCTCTCACAAGGCTGCAATCAAGGTGTCACTGCTGCTGCAGTCATTTTAAAGCCTGACTTTGGTAGATCCATTTCTAAGTTCAAGAGGTTGTTGACAGGGTTCAATACCTTGCAGAATGTTGGCCAGGGCTTTCTTGGTTCTTTGTCACACGGGCTTCTCTACAGGACAGTTTGCAACATGGCAACTGGCTCCCTTCAGAGTGAGTCAGCAAGAGGACAAAATAATGCTAGCAAGACAGAAGTTACAGTCTTCTGTAGCCAAAAATGTCACTCTCATATCATCAAGATGAACTTATGTTTACTCTTAAGAAGTAAACAAAGCAAGTATAATGGCTTAGAAAGATTTCCAACTGAAAGAGCTCAAATCAAAAGTGTTATTGAGCTGAAGACTATAAACTATAAACTTCAGTTTTCTCAAATATTTCTTTATACGGAAGAGCAGCATTCTGCTGCTTTCCTGAAGAAGTCTTCCCTGACCTGTGAAGATTCTGTCCTTCCTTATTAAACCCCTGCATTTTTGCTCCAGAGTGCTTGCAACCATGGCAATCCACCAAGCCTATGAATCCTACCTAGGGTTACCACATAAAATATGGACTCCGGTTAAATTGGAATTCCAGATAAATACTTTTTAAAGGATATGTCCCAAATATTGCATGAGATATATGTTTTAAAGTGTTCATTGTTTTTCTGAATGTCAACTTTAAGCATCCAATATTTTTAGTTTCTAATCTGGCCACCCTGTCCCTCTAGATCTCTCCTGCTGAAGCCCCTGGACCTCCCACGCTCTTTCTCTTTGATTCCCCTGGGACTTTTCACCTTTCCACCTTGCAAGCCTGAAGGAAAGAGGAGACTGGGGTAGTCCAGGCTCCAGCTGCCAGAGGCTAGACAGGGCTATGGAATTGCTGCTGGCATCCACAATTAGCCCCGGGAGCACATTTTCCCATAGAAACAATAATCTTAATGGCGGCTGGCTTTCTAGTGCTATGGGCCCTATAGTCCAGCCATATTCTTGGTTAAATAGGCCTTTGTGGACTGGCCTGGGAACCTTCTCACCATTTGTAACATTGTTTCCATGGGAAAAATGCTTCTCAAGTTCCAAACAACTGACTTACAAACAAACTTTTGGAACAAAACGCTTTGCTAAATTGGAGAAGGCCTGTAGACTCTCCCAGAGTCATTCAAAGGCTGGTGACTTCACTCCAAGATGTTAGCAAAGTTTGGGCCTGCTTAGCATACCAAAGGGAGGCCACTGGGTTTGCTAAAGAAACTTTAATAAGCAAACAGACGAGATTGACAGATCCATAATAGACAAGCTGACTCTGTCTTTGATTGGCGACGTAGACGAGCATTTACACTGAATGATTTCCCTTAATCAAACACATGCCTTATCTGGACAGGCAGGACACTTATCCGACTAAGTGGGTGGTTATTAAGGAGATGGCAGGTACTCTGTATCTAATTGTACATTTAGCACCCTTTCACATACACCAATGTGCCAGAGGAAAGACAAGCTTATTTTTTCCCTCTATTGTCTGATACTTTCAATGTTTCGTTGGTTCGTTCACCTTGATGAAAACAGAGCAATTACGCAGCTTTCATCTGCTTCTTTGAAAGGCATATGGAAAATTCTGCTTTCAGGAAAAAATTATTAATTCCACAAAAGTACTTCAAGGCATTCTGAGATGTGGTCTCCCATATTGCTGAAATTACACGCAGTGCTGCAGCATTTGCATAACAAATGTGACAGAATGGTTACTTAAGAGACTAAAACAGGAGGACTAAAATGTACAGAGATACCTCATTTCTCATTAATTATTATTTGAAATGAAATGTAATGCCACTAGCTATAGTATGCCAGACGTAGAAGAAGGAAATATATCATCATGTATTTAAAAATCCTTACAGAGCATAATAATAATTAAGAAATTATGACACTACTGATCTTTTAGAAGCAATGTAGCCACCTGTTCATTCCTTTATTAATCACCAATTTTCTTCCTCTTTAACACTACACAGTAAACATTATTAAAGGGAAGAATACAAAAATAGATGTAGGGAGAGATAATTTATATTATGTAGCAAAAGTATATTAAAATGTATCATTTTAATTAAGACTTTCACTAGTAGAGAAAGTCATATTTTTGGTCTGGTTTATAGCAACATATAATTTGACTTAAAAGGATAGCAATGCATATTAGTAATTGTTATTGTTGATATTATTAATTTGCTCTAAAATTAATTGTGATTCTTTTTTCTTCTTTGAGCAGCAAGTAATCCCTATCATAAAACTGTGTTTACTGGATGGTTGAGAGAGATGCATTCAGTCAGGGCTGTAAATAGGAGGAAGGTAGTGAGTTTCTCAGGGGGAATGATGGGGTAGGGTGCTGCCTGTGCAGGAAAGCTTGGTCCATATGTCCCAATCAGCTGAGTTTCTGCCTTAAAACTGGTGCATGATTCTCATAGCTACTGGGCAGACATTGATGCCACAGGGGGCAGCAACAAATGCCCGTTTAAAGATGCTGGAAAGGAAAGTGGAAGTTAGAGTCACAAATCGCTATTCAAGTTCTAAATGGGCAATTTTTTTAAATCATGTAACCCTGAGCCAGTCAGATTCAATTACTTTTTTTTTCTGCAAAATCTTTCCAGGCTTTATTAAAAATATCCCAAAGGTCTTGATTGTTATTTTTAAAACTATGAATTTGGAAACTGCTTGTTAAAAAAATAAAGCAATGAACATAATCATTTATTCTGGTAATAATTATCATATAAATATTAAATTGTTTTATTAGTTGAATTGTGAGAACTCCAGCTATCACTGCTTATTCACAAACTTGATTTTTGATTTTATTTTTAAAGTTAACATAAAGTAAAATTGACTTTTGGGGGTGTATAGTCCTATGAACGTTCACACATGTAAATTTGTGTAACTACCAACACAATAAAGATATAGAATAAATCCATCACCCCATAAAACTTCCCGCTGCTATTCCTTTATAACGACAACTCTCCCACCCCTTTATAGGGGAACTCTCTCCCACTCCTCCTTAGCAACCAGTGATCTGTTCTCTATCACTATAATTTTGTCTTTTCAAAAATGTCACAAATTTTTCTCAATAAAGCCTATCCCTTAACCTACATTTTGTGACTGAAGTTTACCCTGAAGGGCTATGTATGACAGCGGATCACCCTGATGAGATGCATCTTGCATGCCAGTTGGGGCACCAGAGAGAACCACCTACCACAACAGTCACCTAATTCACCTCCCTGCACCCACATTGATTCTCTTTCAATTTCTTATTCACACTGCAGCTAGTGTGGGTCTTTCTAAACAAATCTGTCGAGTTACCTACTTTCCCCCACCAACCCAATTTAAGCCATTTCAATGGCTTCCCATTGGTCTTAAAATAGAGCAAAATCATACACATAGCTTAATATGACAGCATGATCTGGCCTCTACCCTTCTCTCTAGCCTTATCTTACACTCTTCTTTCCTCTCTGATCTCCAGCCAAACAATATTTTCTCAGTCACTTATAATAAACATGCTCCCTCCTGCTGGTAGGCACATCCTCTTCCATCTAGCTGGATTGCTTTATCCTTTGCCTCTCCTATTCTTCAGTATGAATCAAATGTTACTTCCTCAGTGAGGGCTTTTCTCAACTCCTAGTCACATTCCCAGAGCATCAGGAAATCTAGGAAACAATTACTTGCCTGTCATTTGTATGAGTTTACACTTATTTGTATGAGTACGTGGTTAGAGTCTGTTTTCCTCACTAGAATATAAGATTCATGTCTCTTTTTGGTCACAAGAAGCCTAGTTTATAATGCCTGTAATAAGGTGGGTGTTCAATAGTAGTTTAACATACTATTTTAAGTATAACATAGAAAAAGCTAAGCCTCAAAGACCACTTATTGTATGATTCTGCTTATATGAAACTTCCAGAAAAGACAAATCTAAAACTAAATAAAGTAGATTAGTGATTGCCTAGGGCTGAAGGAAGGAATGGTGATTAAATGTAAACTGGCATGAAGAATTTTACAGAGGTAATGAAAATGTTCTAAAACTGCACAACTCGGTAAATTTATGAAAAAATAATTATATTATAAATTTAAATTCCTGTATATAGTTGGGTCTTATAACTTTTCAAGTTTATTCTGACAATCTCTATCTTTTAATATGTATGTTTAAACCATTTGTATTAAATGTAATGGCTGATAGGTTTGGATTTGAATTCATCATTTGTTATTTGTTTTCTTTATTTTTCATCCATTTGTTTTCACTCTTCTGTCTTCTTTAGGTTTATTTGAATATAAGATATGCATGTCAATTTATCTACTGTGTTTTTGATTACACATCTGTGACTCTTTCAATTTGTTGCTCTAGTAATTACAATATACATGTTTAACTTTTTATAGTCTACTTAGAACTAATCAATTGCCACTTCAAAGGAATATAGAGCTCTCATCATCATATTGGTCCTTTTACCCTACCCCATTTTATATTATATTAACAGTTGAGTTCTGTATTACACCTTTGCACATTAAACCCCAATTGGTGTTATAAGTTTTTTTTTTTTTTTTTTTTTTTTTTTTTTTTTTTTTTTTTTTTTTTTTTTTTTTTTTTTTTAGATTTAGTCTCACTCTGTTGTCCAGGCTGGAGTGCAGTGGCATGATCACAAGTGACTGCCACCTCGAACTCCTGAGCTCAAGTGATCCTCCCACCTCACCCTTCCGAATAGTTGGGACTGCAGGAACACACCATCATGCCCAGGAAAATTTTTAATTTTGTAGAGACAGCATCTCACTATGTTGCCCAGGCTCGACTTGATCTCTTAGGCTCAAGTGATCCTCCCGAATCAGCCACCCAAAGTGCTGGGATTATGGGTGTGAGCCACTGTTCTCAGCAACTCTTGATTTCAACTCTTGAATATATTTTAAGAATCAAGATAAGCATAGCCTAATTATCATTTATGTTGCACTTCTTTCATTATTCCGGGTGTTTCATATTTCCTTCTGGTATCATATCCCTCTCAGAGTAAAGAACTTTGAGCAAATCTTTAGAGCAGTTATACTGGCAATTAATTCTCTTACTTTTCCTTCATTTGAGAATATCTATTTTTTCTTTGTTTTTCCTGAAGTATATTTCCACCTAGAATTCTGGAATGGCAGCTTTTTTCTTTTAGAATTAAAAAAAATGTTTTGTACTTTCATTCTAGCCTAAATGGTTTCTGATGAGTGTCAAGCATTTCCTGAGCAGCAACATTGTAGTAACTGTTATGTTGGCTTCTTACAGTTCCATAGATTCAGCTAGTAAGGAGACAGCAAGTCCAAATGCAGTTAGACAGTTGTACTCACACTGATAGCATAAGCAAGATCAGCATGGTGTCAACTATCTGCATCCCTGTTCCCACAGGATGACACTGAACTGAGTGGACCAGATGATTAACAATATAAGCAGAGGATTGCTCTGTCATGGATCAGCCAACTCTAGACTTTAGTTAAAGGGGAGGAGGCAAGGTGAATAG
This sequence comes from Chlorocebus sabaeus, assembly GCF_047675955.1. Lineage (NCBI taxonomy): Eukaryota > Metazoa > Chordata > Mammalia > Primates > Cercopithecidae > Chlorocebus > Chlorocebus sabaeus. Next base: position 6,847,848 of record NC_132933.1, on the reverse strand, counting down.
CCCTACACTTCACCAGAACCAGGGAGGTAGGATGAGGACTTTGCTCATGGCAGCCTCTCAAAAACTAGGGAGGCAAGTGAGAAACTTGTGATCACTCCTAATATGCTGCCTATCAAACCATGTTTCAGAAAGATCACAGGATTAGGTGAAGGTATGGTTTAGCCTTGCCTGTGGAACCTATGTGGAAATGTGCAAGATGGCCAGAGTACCATGGTAGAGCTGTTCCACTGTGATAAGAAATCCACAGACAGGCAAGTCATTGCTTCCTTATAACTCATGTATTATATTTGGCTGCAGTTGATAATTATTTCTTTATTTTTAGTTTTCAGAAGTTTTAATATGATATGCTTGGGCCTGGATTTTTTTAGACTTAACTTGTTTAGATTTCACTAAGCTTCCTGGATCTTTAGGTTTGTGTCTTTTATAAAACGTGGGCATTTTTCAGCCATTATTTCTTCAAATTTTACCTGCATCACATTCGTTATGCTCTATTTGTGGGACTCCTATAACTTCAACCCCTCTTATCAGAAAAGTAGATTTCCCTTTTGAAACCACCTTTGAAAAGTCTATGACAGTGAGAGAAATCCAACATGGCTAGTTCCTTCTTGGTTCTAGCCTCACAGACTGGCAGTCTTCGCTCATTCCTGGGCATTGGCCAAGCTAACTATGCAAGGAATTTAGTGTATGGTTTAACTTGGAAGAAAGGATTATAATAGTCCCTTCCTAAAACGAATCCCCTCTATGTTTGGGGGCTGAAACAATCTTCATAAAACTAATGAAAGACCACAAGATTAGATTATGGGAAGGACCTAAATTCTGCTAAAATATAGGCATATTTTCTATAGTCTCTTACTACTCAAGAGTCAATATGCTCAGGCATTATAAGATTTTTGACTTCCTTCCTCAATTGCTTCTATATATAACATCACTATTGTAGAACCTCAGATTGGTCTTTTGAGATTTTTTTTTTTTTTAGACTTTTGCATTCTGGCAACTGACTTACCCCACCCAGACACAAGACTCAACTAGTCCTATGGCCTCTACCCAGAGGTGGACTCATTGCATGAAGACCATTTTCCACACCCCATGACTGCATCTCCAACCAAGCAACAGCACCCATTCCCTAGCCCCTTGCCTACCAAACTATCCTTGAAAAACCCTAACCTCTGAACTTTCATAGAGATTTATTTGAGTGACAACACCAGGATTGCCTCTTGGTGGCCTTGTGTTAATTAAACTCTTTCTTGAGCAGGAGTTTCTACTCTTATATCAGATAAAAGTCTTTAAAACAATAAAAATTAAAGACAATGAAGGGCATCACACAATGATAAAGGGTAAACAAGGATAAAGATAAACAAGAAGACATAAGTGTCTTAATTATATATGCACCTAGCATTAGAGCACCCAGATTCATAAAACAAGTTCTTCTTGGCCTATGAAAAGACATAGACAACCATGCAATAATAGTGAGAGCCTTCAACATCTCCACTGAAAGCTTTAGACAGATCATCAAGGCAGAAAACTAATAAAGAAGCTCCAGACTTAAACTTGACACTTGACCAATTGGACCTAATAGACAGCTACAGAACACTCCACCCAAAAACCACAGCATATACTTCTGATCTGCACATGGAACATATGCTAGATCAACCACATGCCCAGTCATGAAGCAAGTCTCAATAAATTCAAAAACATTGGCATTGTACCAAACACGCTCTCAGAACACAGTGCAAATGGAGAAAAAGGATATTAGAGTTTGAAAGAAAAAAGCAGGCATTGCAATCCTAGTCTCTGACAAAACAGACTTTAAACCAACAAAGATCAAAAAATACAAAGAAGGGCATTACATAATGGTAAAGGGAACAATTCAACAAGAATAGCTAACTATTCTGAAAATATATGCACCCAATACAGGAGCACCCAGATTCATAAAACAAGTTCTTAGAGACCTACACAGAGACTTAGACTCCCACACAATAATAGTGGGAGACTCTAACACCCCACTGTCAGTATTAGACAAATCAATGAGACAGAAAATTAACAAGGATATTCGGACTTGAACTCAGCCCTGGATCAAGTGGACCCAGTAGACGACTACAGAACTCTCTACCCCAAATCAACACAATATACATTCTTCTCAGTGCCACATGGTACTTACTTTAAAATTGACCACATAATTGGAATCAAAACACACCTTAGCAAATGCAAAAGAACTGAAATCATAACAAACATTCTCTCAGACTGTAGTACAATCAAATTAGAATTCAGGATCAAGAAACTTACTCAAAACCATACAATTTCATGGAAATTGAACAACCTGCTCCTGAATGACTCCTGGGTAAATACCGAAGTTAAGGCAGAAATCAATAAGTTCTTTAAAGCCAATGAGAACGAAGAGACAACATACCAGAATTTCTGGGATGCAGCTAAAGCAGTGTTAAGAGGGAAATTGATAGCACTAAATGCCCACATCAGAAAGTTAGAAAGAGCTCAACATCACAGTCAAAATGGCTAGAGAGGCAAGACCAAACTAATCCAAAAGCTAGAAGAAGACAAGAAATACCTAAGGTCAGGGAAGTATTGAAGGACACAGATACATGAAAACTCCTCCAAAAAATCAACAAATCCAGGAGTTGGCTTTTTGAAAAAAATAACAAAATACATAGACCACTAGCTAGACTACTAAAGAAGAAGAGAAGAAGAATCAAATAGACCCAATAAAAAATGATAAAGGGGATATAACCATTGATCCCACAGAAATACAAACTACCATCAGAGAATACTATGAATACCTGTACACAAATAATCTAGGAAATCTAAAAGAAATGGATAAATCCCTGGACACATACAACCTCCCAAGACTAAACCAGGAAGAAGTCAAATCCTTGAATAGACCAATAACGTGCTCTGAAATTGAGGCAGTAATTAATAGCCTACCAACCAAAAAAGGCCCAGAACCAGATGGATTCAGAGCTGAATTCTACCAGAAATACAAAGAGGAGCTGGTACCATTACTTCTGAAACTATTCCAAACAATAGAAAAAGAGGAACTCTTCCCTAACTCATTTTATGAGGCCAACACCATCCTGATACTAAAACCTGGCAGAGACACGACAAAGAAAGAAAATTTCAGGCAATACTATTCAAGACATAGGCATGGACAAAAATTTTATGATGAAATCACCAAAAGCAATTGCAACAAAAGCCAAAATTGACAAATGAGATCTAATTAAACTAAAGAGCTTCTGGGCACAGCAAAAGAAACTATCATCAGAGTGAACAGGCAACCTACAGAATGGGAGAAAATTTTTGCAATCTACCCATCTGATAAAGGTCTGATATCCAGAATTTACAAGGAACTTAAATATGATTACCAGAAAAAAACAAACAACCCCATCAAAAAGTGGGCAAATGATATGAAGAGTCACTCCTCAAAAGAAGGCATTTACATGGCCAACAAACATATGAAAAAAAGCTCAACGTCACTGATGATCATAGAAATGCAAATCAAAACCACAATGAGATACCATCTCACAGCAGTCAGAATGGCGATTATTAAGTTAGGAAACAATAAATGCTGGTAAGGCGACAGAGAAGTAGGAACGCTTTTACACTGTTGGTGGGAATGTAAATTAGTTCAACCATTGTGGAAGACAGTATGGCGATTCCTTAAGGATCTAGAACCAGAAATATCATATGACTCAGCAATCCCATTACTGGGTATATACCTAAAGAAATATAAATCATTCTACTATAAAGACACATGCACAGTATGTTTATTGCAGCACTATTTACAATAGCAAAGACATGGAACCAACCCAAATGCCCATCAATGATAGACTGGATAAAGAAAATGTGTTACATATACCCCATGGAATACTATGCAGCCATAAAAATGAATGAGATCATATCCTTTGCAGGGACATGGATGAAGCTGGAAGCCATGACCCCCGCAAACTAATACGGGAACAAAAAACCAAATGTCACATGCTCTCACTCATAATTCAGAGTTAAACATTGAGAACACATGGATGCAGAGAGGGGAATGACACACACCAGGGCCTGTTAGCAGGTAGTGGGTGAGGGGAGAGAACTTAGAGGGCGAGTCAATAAGTACAGCAAACCACCATGGCACACTATGTATGTTACCTATGTAACAAACCTGCACATTCTGCACATGTATCCCATTTTTTTAGAAGAAATGAAGGGGAAAAAAAAAGACTAACAAAGTTTAAAAAAAGAGAAGATCTAAATAAATACAATCAGAAATGACAAAAATGACATTGCAACTGATCCCACAGAAATACAAAAGATCCTCAGAGAATACCATGAACAATTCTGTGCACACAAACTAGAACTCCCAAAGGAAATGGATAAATTCCTGGAAACACATAATCTCCCAAGATGGAAGCAGGAAGACATTAAAACCCTTAGCAGACCAATATTGATCTATGAAATTGAATCAGAAAAAACAAACCTACCAATCACAAAATGCCTGGATCAGATAGATTCACACCCAAGTTCTACCAGATGCATAAAGAAGAACTAGTACCTATCCTACTGCAACTATTCCAAAAAATTGAGGAGAAAGAACTACCTAACTCATTCTATGAGGCCAACATCAGCTTAATACTGCAAAAATCTGGCAGTGACACAACAAAAAAGGAAACTTCAGGCCAATATCTCTGATGAACATAGATGTAAAAATCCTCAACAAAATATTAGCAAATCAAATCCGGCAGCACAACCAAAAGTTAATACACGATGATCAAGTACGCCTTGTTCCTGAGATGCAAGGCCGGTTTGACATATGCTCATCAAGAGATGTGATTCACCACATAAACAGAATGAAAACAAAAAACATATTATCATCTCAATAAATGCAGAAGAAGCTTTAGATAAAATCCAGCATCATTTCATGACAAAAATCCTTTAAAAACTAGGCATCAAAGGAACATACTTCAAAATAATGAGCTATCTATGACAAACCCATAGCCAACATCATACTGAATGGGCAAAAGTTAGAACCATTCCACTTGAGAACTGGAACTAGAAAAGGATGCCCACTCTCACCACCCCTCTTCAACGTAGTACCAAAAGTCCTAGCCAGAACAATCAGGGAAGAGAATGAAATAAAAAACATACAAATAAGAAATGAAGTCAAACTATCTATCTTTGCTGAAGACATGATTTCATGCCTAGAAACCTGTTAAGACTCTGACTAAAAGCTACTAGAATTGAAAAATAATTTTAGCAATGTTTTAGGACACAAAATCAATGTACAAAAATCAGTAGCATTTTTATATACCAATAGCATCCAGGCTGAGAGTCCAATCAGGAGCACGATCCCATTTACAATAGTCACACACACACAAAAATACCTAGGAATATAGCTAACCGAGGAGGTGGAAGATCTCTACAATAACTACAACACACTGCTGAAAGAACTCAGATATAACACAAATAAACAGAAAGACATTCTAGGTGCACGGATTGGAAAAATCAATATTGTTAAAACGGCCATACTGCTCAAAGCAACTTAGAGATTCACTGCTGTTCCCATCAAACTACTGAGGTCATTCTTCACAGAATTAGAAAAACTATTCTAAAATTCATATGGAGCCAAAAAAGAGCCTGAATAGCCAAAACAATCCTAAGCAAGAAGAACAAAGCTGGAGGCATCACACTACCCAATTTCAAACTGTACTGTAAGGTTACAGTAACCAAAACGGCAAGGTACTGGTACAAAAACAGACACAAAGACTAAAAGAACAGAATAGAAACCTCAAAAATAAACACACACCCACAACCATCTTATCTTTGACAAGGCTGACAAAACAAGCAATGGGGAAAGGACTCCCTACTCAATAAATGGTGCTGGAATAATTGGCTAGCCATACACAGAAGAAAGAAACTGGACCATATACGAAAAAAGAAAGAAACCTTTAACCATATACAAAAATTAACTCAACGTGAATTAAAGATTTAAATGTAAGACCTCAAACTATAAAAATCCTAGAAGAAAACCTTCTCAACATCAGCTTTGGCAAAGAATCTTTGGCTAAGTCCCCAAATCCAATAGCAACAAAAACAGAAATTGACATGTGGGACCTAATTAAACTAAATAACTTTTGCATGGCAAAAGAAACTATCAACAGAGTACACAGATAATCTACAGAATGGGAGAAAATATTTGCAAATTAAGTACCCAAAAATGAGGGCGGAGCAAGATGGCCGAATAGGAACAGCTCCAGTCTCCAACTCCCAGTGCCAGCAACACAGAAGACCGGTGATTTCTGCATTTTCAACTGAGGTACTGGGTTCATCTCACTGGGGAGTGCCAGACGATCAGTGCTGGTCAGCTACTGCAGCCCGACCAGCGAGAGCTGAAGCAGGGCCAGGCATTGCCTCACCTGGGAAGCGCAAGGGGGAAGGGAATCCCTTTTCCTAGCCAGGGGAACTGAGACACACAACACCTGGAAAATCGGGTAACTCCCACCCCAATACTGCACTTTAAGCAAGCAGGCACACCAGGAGATCATATTCCACACCTGGCCGGGAGGGTCCCACACCCACGGAGCCTCCCTCATTGCTAGCACAGCAGTCTGTGATCTACCGGCAAGGCAGCAGCAAGGCTGGGGGAGGGGCGCCTGCCATTGCTGAGGCTTAAGTAGGTAAACAAAGCTGCTGGGAAGCTCGAACTGGGTGGAGCTCTGCAAACGACTCTGTCTGACAGCTTTGAAGAGAGCAGTGGATCTCCCAACACGGAGGTTGAGATCTGAGAAGGGACAGACTCCCTGCTCAAGTGGGTCCCTGACCCCTGAGTAGCCTAACTGGGAGACATCCCCCACTAGGGGCAGTCTGACACCCCACACCTCACAGGGTGGAGTACACCACTGAGAGGAAGCTTCCAAAGCAAGAATCAGACAGGTACACTCGCTGTTCAGAAATATTCTATCTTCTGCAGCCTCTGTTGCTGATACCCAGGCAAACAGGGTCTGGAGTGGACCTCAAGCAATCTCCAACAGACCTACAGCTGAGGTCCTGACTGTTAGAAGGAAAACTAACAAACAGGAAGGACACCTACACCAAAACCCCATCAGTACATCACCATCATCAAAGACCAGAGGCAGATAAAACCACAAAGATGGGGAAAAAGCAGGGCAGAAAAGCTGGAAATTCAAAAAATAAGAGCGCATCTCCCCCGGCAAAGGAGCGCAGCTCATCGCCAGCAACGGATCAAAGCTGGATGGAGAATGACTTTGACGAGATAAGAGAAGAAGGCTTCAGTCCATCAAATTTCTCAGAGCTAAAGGAGGAATTACGTACCCAGCGCAAAGAAACTAAAAATCTTGAAAAAAAAGTGGAAGAATTGATGGCTAGAGTAATTAATGCAGAGAAGGTCATAAACGAAATGAAAGAGACGAAAACCATGACACGAGAAATACGTGACAAATGCACAAGCTTCAGTAACCGACTCCATCAACTGGAAGAAAGAATGTCAGCGATTGAGGATCAAATGAATGAAATGAAGCGAGAAGAGAAACCAAAAGAAAAAAGAAGAAAAAGAAATGAACAAAGCCTGCAAGAAGTATGGGATTATGTAAAAAGACCAAATCTACGTCTGATTGGGGTGCCTGAAAGTGAGGGGGAAAATGGAACCAAGTTGGAAAACACTCTTCAGGATATCATCCAGGAGAACTTCCCCAACCTAGTAGGGCAGGCCAACATTCAAATCCAGGAAATACAGAGAACGCCACAAAGATACTCCTCGAGAAGAGCAACTCCAAGACACATAATTGCCAGATTCACCAAAGTTGAAATGAAGGAAAAAATCTTAAGGGCAGCCAGAGAGAAAGGTCGGGTTACCCACAAAGGGAAGCCCATCAGACTAACAGCAGATCTCTCGGCAGAAACTCTACAAGCAAGAAGAGAGTGGGGGCCAATATTCAACATTCTTAAAGAAAAGAATTTTAAACCCAGCATTTTATATCCAGCCAAACTAAGTTTCATAAGTGAAGGAGAAATAAAATCCTTTACAGATAAGCAAATGCTTAGAGATTTTGTCACCACTAGGCCTGCCTTACAAGAGACCCTGAAGGAAGCACTAAACATGGAAAGGAACAACCGGTACCAGCCATTGCAAAAACATGCCAAAATGTAAAGACCATCAAGGCTTGGAAGAAACTGCATCAACTAACGAGCAAAATAACCAGTTAATATCATAATGGCAGGATCAAGTTCACACATAACAATCTTAACCTTAAATGTAAATGGACTAAATGCTCCAATTAAAAGACACAGACTGGCAAACTGGATAAAGAGTCAAGACCCATCAGTCTGCTGTATTCAGGAGACCCATCTCACACGCAGAGACATACATAGGCTCAAAATAAAGGGATGGAGGAAGATTTACCAAGCAAATGGAGAACACAAAAAAGCGGGGGTTGCAATACTAGTCTCTGATAAAACAGACTTTAAACCATCAAAGATCAAAAGAGACAAAGAAGGCCATTACATAATGGTAAAGGGATCATTTCAACAGGAAGAGCTAACTATCCTAAATATATATGCACCCAATACAGGAGCACCCAGATTCATAAAGCAAGTCCTTAGAGACTTACAAAGAGACTTAGACTCCCATACAATAATAATGGGAGACTTCAACACTCCACTGTCAACATTAGACAGATCAACGAGACAGAAAGTTAACAAGGATATCCAGGAATTGAACTCATCTCTGCAGCAAGCAGACCTAATAGACATCTATAGAACTCTCCACCCCAAATCAACAGAATATACATTCTTCTCAGCACCACATCGTACTTACTCCAAAATTGACCACGTAATTGGAAGTAAAGCACTCCTCAGCAAATGTACAAGAACAGAAATTATAACAAACTCTCTTTCAGACCACAGTGCAATCAAACTAGAACTCAGGACTAAGAAACTCAATCAAAACCGCTCAACTACATGGAAACTGAACAACCTGCTCCTGAATGACTACTGGGTACATAATGAAATGAAGGCAGAAATAAAGATGTTCTTTGAAACCAACGAGAACAAAGATACAACATACCAGAATCTCTGAGACACATTTAAAGCAGTGTGTAGAGGGACATTTATAGCACTAAATGCCCACAAGAGAAAGCAGGAAAGATCTAAAATTGACACTCTAACATCGCAATTAAAAGAACTAGAGAAGCAAGAGCAAACACAGTTGAAAGCTAGCAGAAGGCAAGAAATAACTAAGATCAGAGCAGAACTGAAGGAGATAGAGACACAAAAAACCCTCCAAAAAATCAATGAATCCAGGAGTTGGTTTTTTGAAAAGATCAACAAAATTGACAGACCACTAGCAAGACTAATAAAGAAGAAAAGAGAGAAGAATCAAATCGACGCAATTAAAAATGATAAAGGGGATATCACCACCGACCCCACAGAAATACAAACTACCATCAGAGAATACTATAAACACCTCTACACAAATAAACTGGAAAATCTAGAAGAAATGGATAATTTCCTGGACACTTACACTCTTCCAAGACTAAACCAGGAAGAAGTTGAATCCCTGAATAGACCAATAGCAGGCTCTGAAATTGAGGCAATAATTAATAGCCTACCAACCAAAAAAAGTCCAGGACCAGAAGGATTCACAGCTGAATTCTACCAGAGGTACAAGGAGGAGTTGGTACCACTCCTTCTGAAACTATTCCAATCAATAGAAAAAGAGGGAATCCTCCCTAACTCATTTTATGAGGCCAACATCATCCTGATACCAAAGCCTGGCAGAGACACAACAAAAAAACAGAATTTTAGACCAATATCCCTGATGAACATCGATGCAAAAATCCTCAATAAAATACTGGCAAACCGGATTCAGCAGCACATAAAAAAGCTTATCCACCATGATCAAGTGGGCTTCATCCCTGGGATGCAAGGCTGGTTCAACATTCGCAAATCAATAAACATAATCCAGCATATAAACAGAACCAAAGACAAGAACCACATGATTATCTCAATAGATGCAGAAAAGGCTTTTGACAAAATTCAACAGCCCTTCATGCTAAAAACGCTCAATAAATTCGGTATTGATGGAACGTACCTCAAAATAATAAGAGCTATTTATGACAAACCCACAGCCAATATCATACTGAATGGGCAAAAACTGGAAAAATTCCCTTTGAAAACTGGCACAAGACAGGGATGCCCTCTCTCACCACTCCTATTCAACATAGTGTTGGAAGTTCTGGCTAGGGCAATCAGGCAAGAGAAAGAAATCAAGGGGATTCAGTTAGGAAAAGAAGAAGTCAAATTGTCCCTGTTTGCAGATGACATGATTGTATATTTAGAAAACCCCATTGTCTCAGCCCAAAATCTCCTTAAGCTGATAAGCAACTTCAGCAAAGTCTCAGGATACAAAATTAATGTGCAAAAATCACAAGCATTCTTATACACCAGTGACAGTCAAACAGAGAGCCAAATCAGGAATGAACTTCCATTCACAATTGCTTCAAAGAGAATAAAATACCTAGGAATCCAACTTACAAGGGAGGTAAAGGACCCCTTCAAGGAGAACTACAAACCACTGCTCAGTGAAATAAAAGAGGACACAAACAAATGGAAGAACATACCATGCTCATGGATAGGAAGAATCAATATCGTAAAAATGGCCATACTGTCCAAGGTAATTTATAGATTCAATGCCATCCCCATCAAGCTACCAATGACTTTCTTCACAGAATTGGAAAAAACTGCTTTAAAGTTCATATGGAACCAAAAAAGAGCCCGCATCTCCAAGACAATCCTAAGTCAAAAGAACAAAGCTGGAGGCATCACGCTACCTGACTTCAAACTATACTACAAGGCTACAGTAACCAAAACAGCATGATACTGGTACCAAAACAGAGATATAGACCAATGGAACAGAACAGAGTCCTCAGAAATAATACCACACATCTACAGCCATCTGATCTTTGACAAACCTGAGAGAAACAAGAAATGGGGAAAGGATTCCCTATTTAATAAATGGTGCTGGGAAAATTGGCTAGCCATAAGTAGAAAGCTGAAACTGGATCCTTTCCTTACTCCTTATATGAAAATTAATTCAAGATGGATTAGAGACTTAAATGTTAGACCTAATATCATAAAAATCCTAGAGGAAAACCTAGGTAGTACCATTCAGGACATAGGCATGGGCAAAGACTTCATGTCTAAAACATCAAAAGCAACAGCAGCAAAAGCCAAAATTGACAAATGGGATCTCATTAAACTAAAGAGCTTCTGCACAGCAAAAGAAACTACCATCAGAGTGAACAGGCAACCTACAGAATGGGAGAAAATTTTTGCAATCTACTCATCTGACAAAGGGCTAATATCCAGAACCTACAAGGAACTCAAACAAATTTACAAGAAAAAAACAAACAACCCCATCAAAAAGTGGGCAAAGGATATGAACAGACATTTCTCAAAAGAAGACATTCATACAGCCAACAGACACATGAAAAAATGCTCATCATCGCTGGCCATCAGAGAAATGCAAATCAAAACCACAATGAGATACCATCTCACACCAGTTAGAATGGCAATCATTCAAAAGTCAGGAAACAATAGGTGCTGGAGAGGATGTGGAGAAATAGGAACACTTTTACACTGTTGGTGGGATTGTAAACTAGTTCAATCATTATGGAAAACAGTATGGCGATTCCTCAAGGATCTAGAACTAGATGTACCATATGACCCAGCCATCCCATTACTGGGTATATACCCAAAGGATTATAAATTATGCTGCTATAAAGACACATGCACACGTATGTTTATTGCAGCACTATTCACAATAGCAAAGACTTGGAATCAACCCAAATGTCCATCAGTGACAGATTGGATTAAGAAAATGTGGCACATATACACCATGGAATACTATGCAGCCATAAAAAAGGATGAGTTTGTGTCCTTTGTAGGGACATGGATGCAGCTGGAAACCATCATTCTTAGCAAACTATCACAAGAACAGAAAACCAAACACCACATGTTCTCACTCATAGGTGGGAACTGAACAATGAGATCACTTGGACTCGGGAAGGGGAACATTACACACCGGGGCCTATCATGGGGAGGGGGGAGGGGGGAGGGATTGCACTGGGAGTTATACCTGATGTAAATGACGAGTTGATGGGTGCAGCACACCAACATGGCACAAGTATACATATGTAAGAAACCTGCACGTTATGCACATGTACCCTACAACTTAAAGTATAATAATAATAAATAAATTAAAAAAAAAAAAGTACCCAAAAATGATCTAGTATCCAGAATCTACAAGGAACTTAAACCAACAAGCAAAAAACAAATAACCCCATGAAGAAATGGGTGAAGGACACAAACAGTTACTTCTCAAAAGAAGATATGCAAGCAGCCAAGAAACATGAAAAAAATGCTCAATATCACTAATCATCAGAGAAATGCAAATCAAAACCATGAGGAGATACCATCTCACACCAGTCAGAATGCCTATTATTAAAAAGTCAAAAAACAACAACAACCAACAAACAGATGCTGACAAGGCTGTGGAGAAAAGGGAATACTTACATACTGTTGGTGGGAATGTAAATTAGCTCAGTCACTGTGGAAAGCAATTTGGAAATATCTCAAAGAACTCAAAACAGAGCTACCATTCGATTCAACAATCCCATTACGGGGTATATACCCAAAGGAAAATAGATAATTATACCAAAAACATATACACTTGTATGTTCATTGCTGTGCTGTTCATGATAGCAAAGACATGGAATTAACCTAATGTGCCCATCAATGGTGGATCCTATACAGAAAATGTAATACATGTACACCATGGAATACCATGCAGCCATAGAAAAGAATGAAATACTGTCTTTTGCAGCAACATAGATGGAGCTAGAGTCCATAATCCTAGGTAAATTAACACAGGAACAAAAAACCAAATCACACATGTCTCACTTCTAAGTGGGAGCTAAACATTGAGCACCACGGACATAAACATGGGAACAACAGACACTACGGATTACTAGATGGGGGAATGGAGGAGGGCAAGGGCTAAAACACTACCTATTGGTGGGACCAGGCACGGTGGCTCATGCCTGTAATCCCAGCACTTTGGGAGGCCGAGGCGGGCGGATCACGAGGTCAGGAGATCGAGACCATCCTGGCTAACACAGTGAAACCCTGTCTCTACTAAAAATACAAAAAATTAGCTGGGAGTGGTGGCAGGCACCTGTAGTCCCAGCTACTCGGGAGGCTGAGGCAGGAGAATGGCGTGAAGGTGGAGCTTGCAGTGAGCTGAGATCAGGCCACTGCACTCCAGCCTAGGCGACAGAGCGAGACTCCTTGTCAACAAAACAAAACAAAAGTACCTATTGGTACTATGCTCACTACCTAGATGTGATATACCCATGTAATACAACTGCACATGCACCCACTGTATAAAAAATAAAAGTTGAATTTAAAAAATAAATACATAGGTTATTTCTCTTCTGCAAAACCAGTCTCAGTGAATTGGTTTTGTCCACGCAGTGGGAAGGAAGAACCCTTCGGGTAATACACTTTCTCACAGCTTTCAGCACCTGGAGCCTTGCTGCCATCACTGTTATTATCACCACTACCACTGTGGAACTGTCTGGGGGCTGAGAAGGAAAAGAAGAAAAAAAAGTAAAATGAATCCTACTGCCTCTGAATATTAGCTATCCACTTTCCCGCTTCTTAAACCAGAAGTATGTTTTTTCCTGCAGTTCTGTCTAGGTTCCTACCTTGGACTCAGGACTGGAGATATTGGAGGGAAAAAATGGGAAACTCACCAACAATTGGTTGGTACTTCAAATTCTCACCTTCCTCTTCAATCTTCCCGCTACCATTTACTTTTCAAAGCTCTCACTTAGCTGCTCCATGTAATCTGTTTAAATTTTATAACTGTATGCACTAAGAAAAACAAGAGAGAGTATGGTTACTCCATCCCAACTCTTGAAGCCAGGACTTTCTCAGCCTCAATTTTGTCACCTGAGAATGGAAACTATCAGTGGTTACACAGCATAATTGCATTAAGAACACGATCTTACTATCCCAGGAAATTCTTATCTGGGAAGATGAAATTGTATATAATTTTTGGTTGCTTCAGGGACTTCCTAAAAATTCAAATATTTAAACAAAAGAACACTCTCTAATTCTCATCAGGGCGATGGGTCCCTTCTCAAATTGGCAAGTCATTCAGTGCATTTTTTTTGTTACTGTTACTCTTCAAGGCTTGCTTCAAAACCCTTACCTCACTGTGTTCATCAGTTCCAAATGATTGAAATATCACAAATTATTCCAATCCTAATCATGCTCCAGCGTTAAATAATCTATTCTGAATCAGACCCCCAAAATCTTATGCATATCTTACTATTGACTACCCCTTCCTAGACATTACTAAGACAGGCAAATACTGATATCTCTTACTGCAGAATGAGATAAATGGACTTAGCTTGATCAATCAAAACATTATTATGGTGTGTGTATCATAATATATATATAATATGTGTGTGTGTGTATATGTATGTGTGTGTGTGTGTGTGTATTCTCTTTTTCTGGAGAACCCTAACTGGTACACACACCATTATATATACATATGTGTGTGTGTGTGTGTATGTATAAGTATGTGTATGTATGTATGTGTGTGTACATATATATATTTGTGTGTACCAGTTATATACGTGTGTGTGTGTGTGTGTGTATATATATATGAAACAAGGAATTGACTTGCCTGATTATGGAGGCTAAGTGTCATAATCTGCTGTCTAAAATTTGGAGACCAAGGGAAGTTGATGGTGTAATCTCAGTCCAAACTTGAAGGCTTAAGAACTGGAAGACTAATGGTGTAAGTCCTGGCCTGAGTCCAAAGGCCTAAGAACTGGCTCTGATGTCTGAGGGTAGGAGAAGACAGATGTCTCCACTCAAGCAGATAGGAAATTCTCCCTTCATCTACCCTTTTCCTCTATTCGATGGATTGGATGATGCCCACCCACATTGGTGAGGGTGGATCTTCTTTACCAATTGATAGACCAATTCAGTCTACCAATTCAAATGCTAATCTCTTCCTGAAACACCCTCACAGACACACCCAGAAATAATGTTTTGCCAGCTATCTGGGCATCCCTTAGCCCACCCAGTTTGACACATGCAATTAACCATCACAGGTGTGTGTGTGTGTGTGTGTGTTTGTGTGTGTGGGTGTGTTTGTAGAAGTCAGCAATTGACAGACCTATCCAAAAATATTCTTGTGGGGCCAATTTAGCAATTGAAAACCCTTATCAGTTTCTCTACTTTCACAAAAATAGTTTAGACATATCACTAAAGATCTTAACAAGAGTTTATATATCACAAATGAGAGACATGAAAATTACCCAATTTATTTACACCTGCCAACCTTTATGGACTAGAAAGTTCCCTGGATCTCACCATCCTAGCATTGTCAATGAGAAGTTTTCAATTTGTTTTGCTTTGTTACACATGATACCCAGAAGACAATTTTATTTTTCTATGTCCACTTCTACGTTCAAGAACTTTCCTACATTAGAGTCATGTGGTTAGCTCCCATCTTCTGAGTCTCTCTCAAGCTCCCAAATACCCATCTCAAAACACTTATCTTCTGTATGCTTTTTCTTTAAACCAATGTTCCTTGTTTTCATAAGTACAAAAGTATCACCTGTTCTGTAGAGAACCAAACCATAATTATTGGATGCTTGAACTTGTAAATGCCAAACACTAGTGTGTTAATATAGGTATGTGTGTGGTCAAATAAATATGTCTGAGCTAAAGGAAGAAAAATAACCCATGTGCCCTTAACCCAATTTATTTACAGGCTGTATGACTTGTCTGCTTTTTAAAGAATTTTGCCTAATATCTCAAAGGCTCTTCTCCCATTTTTGCTTTATATTTTAAACAAGACTGACATTAATGTCTTTAAAAGTATCATGTGAATATGTCATGCATGGTATAACCAAAATGTGAGGCATTGTGATTTTAGAATCTGTGTCTTTAAAATTTTACATTGTGTTTTAGAAATATTTGATGTAGTTTGTCGTATTGCAGTTTCCTTTGTTTCTCCAGCTTCTTTTCACTACCCAAAAGTCTCCACTTCTGCTTGACCATCTACTCCACTCTTCTTTCCATTTCCTATCTCAAATACCCCTTTCTCTAATTACCTCTATCAGGTTTGACTCACATATACTTATTTATTTATTTAATTTATTTTTTATTATACTTTATGTTCTCAGGTACATGTGCACGATGTACAGGTTTGCTACATACGTAAACATGTGCCATGTTGGTGTGCTGCACCCATTAACTCGTCATTTACATTAGGTATATCTCCTAATGCTATCCCTCCCTTCTCCCCCCACCCCACAACAGGCCCCATGTGTGATGTTCCACTTCCTGTGTCCAAGTGTTCTCATTGTTCAATTCCCACCTATGAGTGAGAACACGTGGTGTTTGGCTTTCTGTTCTTGTGGTAGTTTGCTGAGAATGATGGTTTCCAACTGCATCCATGTCCCTGCAAAGGACATGAACTCATCATTTTTTATGGCTGCATAGTATTCCATGGTGTATATGTGCCACATTATCTTAATCCAGTCTGTCACTGATGGACATTTGGGTTGGTTCCAAGTCTTTGCTATTGTGAATAGTGCCACAATAAACATACGTGTGCATGTGTCTTTATAGCAGCATGATTTATAATCCTTTGGGTATATACCCAGTAATGGGATGGCTGGGTCAAATGGTATTTCTAGTTCTAGATCCTTCAGGAATCACCACACTGTATTCCACAATGGTTGAAGAGTTTACAGTCCCACCAACAATGTAAAAGCGTTCGTATTTCTCCACATGCTCTCCAGGACCTGTTGTTTCCTGATTTTTTTAATGATCACCATTCTAATTGGTGTGAGATGGTATCTCATTGTGATTTGATTTGCATTTCTCTGATGGCTACTGATAATGAGCATTTTTTCATGTGTCTGTTGGCTGCATAAATGTCCTCTTTTGAGAATTGTCTGTTCATATCCTTTGCCCACTCTTTGATGGGGTTGTTTGTTTTTTTCTTGTAAATTTGTTAGAGTTCTTTCTAGTTTCTGGATATTAGTCCTTTGTCAGATGAGTAGATTGCAAAAATTTTCTCCCATTCAGTAGGTTGCCTGTTCACTCTGATGGTAGTTTCTTTTGCTGTGCAGAAGCGCTTTAGTTTAATTAAATCCCATTTATTAATTTTGGCTTTTGTTGCCATTGCTTTTGGTGTTTTAGACATGAAGTCCTTGCCCATGCCTATGTCCTGAATGGTATTGCCTAGGTTTTCTTCTAGGGTTTTATGGTTTTACATCTAACATTTAAGTCTCTAATCCATATTGAATTAATTTTTGTATAAGGTGTAAGGAAGGGATCCAGTTTCAGATATCTACTTATGGCTAGCCAATTTTCCCAGCACCATTTATTAAATAGGGAATCCTTTCCCCATTTCTTGTTTCTCTCAGGTTTGTCAAAGATCAGATGGCTGTAGATGTGTGGTATTATTTCTGAGGACTCCGTTCTGTTCCATTGGTCTATATCTCTGTTTTGGTACCAGTACCATGCTGTTTTGGTTACTGTAGCCTTGTAGTATAGTTTGAAGTCAGGTAGCGTGATGCCTCCAGCTTTGTTCTTTTGACTTAGGATTGTCTTGGAGATGCGGGCTCTTTTTTGGTTTCATATGAACTTTAAAGCAGTTTTTTCCAATTCTGTGAAGAAACTCATTGGTAGCTTGATGGGGATGGCATTGAATCAATAAGTAACCTTGGGCAGTATGGCCATTTTCACAATATTGATTCTTCCTATCCATGAGCATGGTATGTTCTTCCATTTGTTTGTGTCCTCTTTTATTTCACTGAGCAGTGGTTTGTAGTTCTCCTTGAAGAGGTCCTTCACATCCCTTGTAAGTTGGATTCCTAGATATTTTATTCTCTTTGAAGCAATTGTGAATGGAAGTTCATTCCTGATTTGGCTCTCTGTTTGTCTGTTACTGGTGTGTAAGAATGCTTGTGATTTTTGCACATTAATTTTGTATCCTGAGACTTTGCTGAAGTTGCTTATCAGCTTAAGGAGATTTTGGGCTGAGACAATGGGGTTTTCTAAATATACAATCATGTCATCTGCAAATAGGGACAATTTGACTTCTTCTTTTCCTAACTGAATCCCCTTGATTTCTTTCTCTTGCCTGATTGCCCTAGCCAGAACTTCCAACACTATGTTGAACAGGAGTGGTGAGAGAGGGCATCCCTGTCTTGTGCCAGTTTTCAAAGGGAATTTTTCCAGTTTTTGCCCATTCAGTGTGATATTGGCTGTGGGTTTGTCATAAATAGCTCTTATTATTTTGAGGTACATTCCATCAATACTGAATTTATTGAGCATTTTTAGAATGAAGGGCTGTTGAATTTTGTCAAAAGCCTTTTCTGCATCTATTGAGATAATCATGTGGTTCTTGTCTTTGGTTCTGTTTATATGCTGGATTATGTTTATTGATTTGCGAATGTTGAACCAGGCTTGCATCCCAGGGATGAAGCCCACTTGATCATGGTGGATAAGCTTTTTGATGTGCTGCTGAATCCGGTTTGCCAGTATTTTATTGAGGATTTTTGCATCGATGTTCATCAGGGATATTGGTCTAAAATTCTCTTTTTTTGTTGTGTCTCTGCCAGGCTTTGGTATCAGGATGATGTTGGCCTCATAAAATGAGTTAGGGAGGATTCCCTCTTTTTCCATTGATTGGAATAGTTTCAAAAAGATTGGTATCAGCTCCTCCTTGTACCTCTGGTAGAATTTGACTGTGAATCCGTCTGGTCCTGGACTTTTTTTTGGGTTGGTAGGCTATTAATTATTGCCTCAATTTCAGAGCCTGCTATTGGTCTATTCAGGGATTCAACTTCTTCCTGGTTTAGACTTGGGAGAGTGCATGTGTCCAGGAATTTATCCATTTCTTCTAGGTTTTCTAGTTTATTTGCATAGAGGTGTTTATAGTATTCTCTGATGGTAGTTTGAATTTCTGTGGAGTCAGTGGTGATATCCCCTTTATCATTTTTTATTGTGTCTATTTGATTCTACTCTCTTTTCTTCTTTATTAATCTTAGTAGCAGTCTATCAATTTTGTTGATCTTTTCAAAAGACCAGCTCCTACATTCATATATTTTTGAAGGGTTTTTATTGTGTCTATGTCTCCTTCAGTTCTGCTCTGATCTTAGTTATTTCTTGCCTTTTGCTAACTTTTGAACATATTTGCTTTTACTTCTCTAGTTTTTTTTAATTGTGATGTTTGGGTGTCAATTTTAGATCTTTCCTGCTTTCTCTTGTGGGCATTTAGTGCTATAAGTTTCCCTCTACACATTGCTCTAAATGTGTCCCAGAAATTCTGGTATGTTGTGTCTTTGTTCTCATTGGTTTCAAAGAACTTCTTTTTTTCTGTCTTTATTTTGTTATGTACCCCATAGTCATTCAGGAGCAGGTTGTTCAGTTTCCATGTGGTTGAGTGGTTTTGATTGAGTTTCTTTTTTTTTTTTTTAATTTATTTATTATTATTATACTTTAAGTTGTAGGGTACATGTGCATAACGTGCAGGTTTGTTACATAAGTATACTTGTGCCATGCTGGTGTGCTGCACCCATCAACTCGTCATTTACATCAGGTATAACTCCCAATGCTATCCCTCCCCCCTCCCCCCCCCATGATAGGCCCCGGTGTGTGATGTTCCCCTTCCCGAGTCCAAGTGATCTCATTGTTCAGTTCCCACCTATGAGTGAGAACATGCGGTGTTTGGTTTTCTGTTCTTGTGATAGTTTGCTAAGAATGATGGTTTCCAGCTGCATCCATGTCCCTACAAAGGACACAAACTCATCCTTTTTTATGGCTGCATAGTATTCCATGGTGTATATGTGCCACATTTTCTTAATCCAATCTGTCACTGATGGACATTTGGGTTGATTCCAAGTCTTTGCTATTGTGAATAGTGCTGCAATAAACATACGTGTGCATGTGTCTTTATAGCAGCATAATTTATAATCCTTTGGGTATATACCCAGTAATGGGATGGCTGGGTCATATGATACATCTAGTTCTAGATCCTTGAGGAATCGCCATACTGTTTTCCATAATGGTTGAACTAGTTTACAATCCCACCAACAGTGTAAAAGTGTTCCTATTTCTCCACATCCTCTCCAGCACCTGTTGTTTCCTGACTTTTGAATGATCGCCATTCTAACTGGTGTGAGATGGTATCTCATTGTGGTTTTGATTTGCATTTCTCTGATGGCCAGTGATGATGAGCATTTTTTCATGTGTCTGTTGGCTGTATGAATGTCTTCTTTTGAGAAATGTCTGTTCATATCCTTTGCCCACTTTTTGATGGGGTTGTTTTTTTCTTGTCAATTTGTTTGAGTTCTTTGTAGGTTCTGGATATTAGCCCTTTGTCAGATGAGTAGATTGCAAAAATTTTCTCCCATTCTGTAGGTTGCCTGTTCACTCTGATGGTAGTTTCTTTTGCTGTGCAGAAGCTCTTTAGTTTAATGAGATCCCATTTGTCAATTTTGGCTTTTGCTGCTGTTGCTTTTGGTGTTTTAGACATGAAGTCTTCGCCCATGCCTATGTCCTGAATGGTACTACCTAGGTTTTCCTCTAGGATTTTTATAGTATTAGGTCTAACATTTAAGTCTCTAATCCATCTTGAATTAATTTTCGTATAAGGAGTAAGGAAAGGATCCAGTTTCAGCTTTCTACTTATGGCTAGCCAATTTTCCCAGCACCATTTATTAAATAGGGAATCCTTTCCCCGTTTCTTGTTTCTCTCAGGTTTGTCAAAGATCAGATGGCTGTAGATGTGTGGTATTATTTCTGAGGACTCTGTTCCATTACATTGGTCTATATCTCTGTTTTGGTACCAGTACCATGCTGTTTTGGTTACTGTAGCCTTGTAGTATAGTTTGAAGTCAGGTAGCGTGATGCCTCCAGCTTTGTTCTTTTGACTTAGGATTGTCTTGGAGATGCGGGCTCTTTTTTGGTTTCATATGAACTTTAAAGCAGTTTTTTCCAATTCTGTGAAGAAACTCATTGGTAGCTTGATGGGGATGGCATTGAATCAATAAGTAACCTTGGGCAATATGGCCATTTTCACAATATTGATTCTTCCTATCCATGAGCATGGTATGTTCTTCCATTTGTTTGTGTCCTCTTTTATTTCACTGAGCAGTGGTTTGTAGTTCTCCTTGAAGAGGTCCTTTACCTCCCTTGTAAGTTGGATTCCTAGGTATTTTATTCTCTTTGAAGCAATTGTGAATGGAAGTTCATTCCTGATTTGGCTCTCTGTTTGACTGTCACTGGTGTATAAGAATGCTTGTGATTTTTGCACATTAATTTTGTATCCTGAGACTTTGCTGAAGTTGCTTATCAGCTTAAGGAGATTTTGGGCTGAGACAATGGGGTTTTCTAAATATACAATCATGTCATCTGCAAACAGGGACAATTTGACTTCTTCTTTTCCTAACTGAATCCCCTTGATTTCTTTCTCTTGCCTGATTGCCCTAGCCAGAACTTCCAACACTATGTTGAATAGGAGTGGTGAGAGAGGGCATCCCTGTCTTGTGCCAGTTTTCAAAGGGAATTTTTCCAGTTTTTGCCCATTCAGTATGATATTGGCTGTGGGTTTGTCATAAATAGCTCTTATTATTTTGAGGTACGTTCCATCAATACCGAATTTATTGAGCGTTTTTAGCATGAAGGGCTGTTGAATTTTGTCAAAAGCCTTTTCTGCATCTATTGAGATAATCATGTGGTTCTTGTCTTTGGTTCTGTTTATATGCTGGATTATGTTTATTGATTTGCAAATGTTGAACCAGCCTTGCATCCCAGGGATGAAGCCCACTTGATCATGGTGGATAAGCTTTTTTATGTGTTGCTGAATCCGGTTTGCCAGTATTTTATTGAGGATTTTTGCATCGATATTCATCAGGGATATTGGTCTAAAATTCTCTTTTTTTGTTGTGTCTCTGCCAGGCTTTGGTATCAGGATGATGTTGGCCTCATAAAATGAGTTAGGGAGGATTCCCTCTTTTTCTATTGATTGGAATAGTTTCAGAAGGAGTGGTACCAACTCCTCCGTGTACCTCTGGTAGAATTCAGCTGTGAATCCTTCTGGTCCTGGACTTTTTTTGGTTGGTAGGCTATTAATTATTGCCTCAATTTCAGAGCCTGCTATTGGTCTATTCAGGGATTCAACTTCTTCCTGGTTTAGTCTTGGAAGATTGTAAGTGTCCAGGAAATTATCCATTTCTTCTAGATTTTCCAGTTTATTTGTGTAGAGGTGTTTATAGTATTCTCTGATGGTAGTTTGTATTTCTGTGGGGTCGGTGGTGATATCCCCTTTATCATTTTTAATTGCGTCGATTTGATTCTTCTCTCTTTTCTTCTTTATTAGTCTTGCTAGTGGTCTGTCAATTTTGTTGATCTTTTCAAAAAACCAACTCCTGGATTCATTGATTTTTTGGAGGGTTTTTTGTGTATCTATCTCCTTCAGTTCTGCTCTGATCTTAGTTATTTCTTGCCTTCTGCTAGCTTTCGAATGTGTTTGCTCTTGCTTCTCTAGTTCTTTTAATTGCGATGTTAGAGTGTCAATTTTAGATCTTTTCTGCTTTCTCTTGTGTGCATTTAGTGCTATAAATTTCCCTCTACACACTGCTTTAAATGTGTCCCAGAGATTCTGGTATGTTGTATCTTTGTTCTCATTGGTTTCAAAGAACATCTTTATTTCTGCCTTCATTTCGTTATGTACCCAGTAGTCATTCAGGAGCAGGTTGTTCAGTTTCCATGTAGTTGAGCGGTTTTGATTGAATTTCTTAGTCCTGAGTTCTAGTTTGATTGCACAGTGGTCTGAAAGAGAGTTTGTTATAATTTCTGTTCTTGTACATTTGCTGAGGAGTGCTTTACTTCCAATTACGTGGTCAATTTTGGAGTAAGTACGATGTGGTGCTGAGAAGAATGTATATTCTGTTGATTTGGGGTGGAGAGTTCTATAGATGTCTATTAGGTCTGCTTGCTGCAGAGATGAGTTCAATTCCTGGATATCCTTGTTAACTTTCTGTCTCGTTGATCTGTCTAATGTTGACAGTGGAGTGTTGAAGTCTCCCATTATTATTGTATGGGAGTCTAAGTCTCTTTGTAAGTCTCTAAGGACTTGCTTTATGAATCTGGGTGCTCCTGTATTGGGTGCATATATATTTAGGATAGTTAGCTCTTCCTGTTGAAATGATCCCTTTACCATTATGTAATGGCCTTCTTTGTCTCTTTTGATCTTTGATGGTTTAAAGTCTGTTTTATCAGAGACTAGTATTGCAACCCCTGCTTTTTATTGTTCTCCATTTGCTTGGTAAATCTTCCTCCATCCCTTTATTTTGAGCCTATGTATGTCTCTGCGTGTGAGATGGGTCTCCTGAATACAGCAGAGTGATGGGTCTTGACTCTTTATCCAGTTTGCCAGTCTGTGTCTTTTAATTGGAGCATTTAGTCCATTTACATTTAAGGTTAAGATTGTTATGTGTGAACTTGATCCTGCCATTATGATATTAACTGGTTATTTTGCTCGTTAGTTGATGCAGTTTCTTCCTAGCCTCGATGGTCTTTACATTTTGGCATGTTTTTGCAATGGCTGGTACCGGTTGTTCCTTTCCATGTTTAGTGCTTCCTTCAGGGTCTCTTGTAAGGCAGGCCTAGTGGTGACAAAATCTCTAAGCATTTGCTTATGTGTAAAGGATTTTATTTCTCCTTCACTTATGAAACTTAGTTTGGCTGGATATAAAATGCTGGGTTTAAAATTCTTTTCTTTAAGAATGTTGAATATTGGCCCCCACTCTCTTCTGGCTTGTAGAGTTTCTGCTGAGAGATCTGCTGTTAGTCTGATGGGCTTCCCTTTGTGGGTAACCCGACCTTTCTCTCTGGCTGCCCTTAAGATTTTTTCCTTCATTTCAACTTTGGTGAATCTGGCAATTATGTGTCTTGGAGTTGCTCTTCTCGAGGAGTATCTTTGTGGCGTTCTCTGTATTTCCTGGATTTGAATGTTGGCCTGCCCTACTAGGTTGGGGAAGTTCTCCTGGATGATATCCTGAAGAGTGTTTTCCAACTTGGTTCCATTTTCCCCCTCACTTTCAGGCACCCCAATCAGACGTAGATTTGGTCTTTTTACATAATCCCATACTTCTTGCAGGCTTTGTTCATTTCTTTTTCTTCTTTTTTCTTTTGATTTCTCTTCTCGCTTCATTTCGTTCATTTGATCCTCAATCGCTGACATTCTTTCTTCCAGTTGATGGAGTCGGTTACTGAAGCTTGTGCATTTGTCACGTATTTCTCGTGTCATGGTTTTCATCTCTTTCATTTTGTTTATGACCTTCTCTGCATTAATTACTCTAGCCATCAATTCTTCCACTTTTTTTTTCAAGATTTTTAGTTTCTTTGCGCTGGGTACGTAATTCCTCCTTTAGCTCTGAGAAATTTGATGGACTGAAGCCTTCTTCTCTCATCTCGTCGAAGTCATTCTCCGTCCTGCTTTGATCCATTGCTGGCGATGAGCTGCGCTCCTTTGCCGGGGGAGATGCGCTCTTATTTTTTGAATTTCCAGCTTTTCTGCCCTGCTTTTTCCCCATCTTTGTGGTTTTATCTGCCTCTGGTCTTTGATGATAGTGATGTACTGATGGGGTTTTGGTGTAGGTGTCCTTCCTGTTTGATAGTTTTCCTTCTAACAGTCAGGACCCTCAGCTGTAGGTCTGTTGGAGATTGCTTGAGGTCCACTCCAGACCCTGTTTGCCTGGGTATTAGCAGCAGAGGCTGCAGAAGCTAGAATATTGCTGAACAGCGAGTGTACCTGTCTGATTCTTGCTTTGGAAGCTTCCTCTCAGGGGTGTACTCCACCCTGTGAGGTGTGGGGTGTCAGACTGCCCCTAGTGGGGGATGTCTCCCAGTTAGGCTACTCAGGGGTCAGCGACCCACTTGAGCAGGGAGTGTCCCTTCTCAGATCTCAACCTCCGTGTTGGGAGATCCACTGCTCTCTTCAAAGCTGTCAGACAGGGTCGTTTGCATCTGCAGAGCTTTCTGCTGCGTTTGTTATTGTTTACTGTGCCCTGTCCCCAGAGGTGGAGTCTACAGAGACAGGCAGGTTTCCTTGAGCTGCTGTGAGCTCCACCCAGTTCGAGCTTCCCAGCAGCTTTGTTTACCTACTTAAGCCTCAGCAATGGCGGGCACCCCTCCCCCAGTCTCGCTGCTGCCTTGCCGGTAGATCACAGACTGCTGTGCTAGCAATGAGGGAGGCTCCGTGGGTGTGGGACCCTCCCGGCCAGGTGTGGGATATGATCTCCTGGTGTGCCTGTTTGCTTAAAGTGCAGTATTGGGGTGGGAGTTACCCGATTTTCCAGGTGTTGTGTGTCTCAGTTCCCCTGGCTAGGAAAAGGGATTCCCTTCCCCCTTGCGCTTCCCAGGTGAGGCAATGCCTGGCCCTGCTTCAGCTCTCCCTGGTCGGGCTGCAGCAGCTGACCAGCACCGATCGTCTGGCACTCTCCAGTGAGATGAACCCAGTACCTCAGTTGAAAATGCAGAAATCACCGGTCTTCTGTGTCACTCGTGCTGGGAGTTGGAGACTGGAGCTGTTCCTATTCGGCCATCTTGCTCCGCCTCCCTGATTGAGTTTCTTAATCCTGAGTTCTAGTTTGATTGCACTGTGGTCTGAGAGACAGTTTATTATAATTTCTGTTCTTGTACATTTGCTGAGGAGTGCTTTACTTCCAAATATGTGGTCAATTTTGGAATAAGTGTGATGTGGTGCTAGAAGAATATACATTCTGTTGTTTTGGGGTGGAGAGTTCTGTAGATGTTTATTATGTCCGCTTGGTGCAGAGCTGAGTTCAATTCCTGGATATCCTTTTTAACTTTCTCTCGCGTTGATCTGTCTAATGTTGACAGTGGGGATGCTAAAGTCTCCCATTATTATGGTGTGGGAGTCTAAGTCTCTTTGTAAGTCTCTAAGGACTTGCTTTATGAATCTAGGTGCTCCTTTATTGGGTCCATATATATTTAGGATAGTTAGCTCTTCTTGTTTAATTGATCCCTTTACCATTATGTAATGGTCTTCTTTTTCTCTTTTGATCTTTGATGGTTTAAAGTCTGTTCTTTCAGAGACTAGGATTGCAACCCCTGCCTTTTTTTTGGTTTTCTATTTGCTTGGTAGATCTTCCTGCATCCCTTTATTTTGAGCCTATGTGTGTCTTTGCATGTGAGATGGGTCTCCTGAATACAGCACACTGATGGGTCTTGACTCTATCCAATTTGCCAGTCTGTGTCATTTAATTGGAGCATTTAGCTCATTTACATTTAAGGTTAATATTGTTATGTGTGAACTTGATCTTGTCATTATGATGTTAGTTGGTTATTTTGCTTATTAGTTGATGCAGTTTCTTCCTAGCATCGGTGGTCTTTACATTTTGGCATGTTTTTGCAGTGGCTAGTACCTGTTGTTCCTTTCCATGTTTAGTGCTTCCTTCAGGAGCTCTTCTTGGGCAGTCCTGGTGGTGACAAAATCTCTCAACATTTGTTTGTCTATAAAGGATTTTATTTCTCCTTCACTTATGAAGCTTAGTTTGGCTGGATATGAAATTCCGGGTTGAAAATTCTTTTCTTTAAGAATGTTGAATATTGGCCCCCACTCTCTGCTGGCTTGTCGAGTTTCTGCTGAGAGATCCAATGTTAGTCTGATGGGCTTCCCTTTGAGGGTAACCTGACCTTTCTCTCTGGCTGCCCTTAATATTTTTTCCTTCATTTCAACTTTGGTGGATCTGACAATTATGTGTCTTGGAGTTGCTCTTCTCGAGGAGAATCTTTGTAGCATTCTCTGTATTTCCTGTATTTGAATGTTGGCCTACCTTGCTAGGTTGGGGAAGTTCTCCTGGATAATATCCTGCAGAATGTTTTCCAACTTGGTTCCATTCTCACCATCACTTTCAGGTACACCAATCAGATGTAGATATGGTCTTTTCACATAGTACCATATTTCTTTGAGGCTTTGTTCATTTCTTTTTACTCTTTTTTCTCTAAACTTCTCTTCTTGCTTCATTTCATTCATTTGATCTTCGATCGCTGATACCCTTTCTTCCAGTTGATCAAATCAGTTACTGAAACTTGTGCATTTGTCACGTGGTTCTCGTGTCATGCTTCTCCTCTCTACCAGGTCATTTAAGGACTTCTCTACACTGGTTATTCTAGTTAGCCATTCATCAAATAATTTTTCAAGGTTTTTAGCTTCTTTGCGATGGGTTCAAACTCCAGACCCTGTTTGCCTGGGTATCAGCCGCAGGGACTGCAGAAGAGTGAATATTACTGAACAGCAAATGTTGCTGCCTGATGGTTCCTCTGGAAGCCTCATCTCAGAGGGGTACCCGGCCATGCGAGGTGTGAGGTGTCAGTCTGCCCCTAGTGGGGGATGTCTCCCAGTTAGGCTACTTGGGGATCAGAGACCCACTTGAGCAGGCAGTCTGTCCATTCTCATATCTCAAACTCCATGCTGGGAGAACCACTGCTCTCTTCAAAACTGTCAGACAGGGACATTTAAATCTGCAGAGGTTTCTGCTGCCTTTTGTTTGGCTATGCCCTGTCCCCGGAGGTGGAGTCTACAGAGGCAGGCAGGCCTCCTTGAGCTGCGGTGGGCTCCACCAAGTTCGAGCTTCCCGGTGCTTTGTTTACCTACTTAAACCTCAGCAATGGCGGGTGCCCCTCCCCCAGCCTCGCTGCCACCTTGCAGTTAGATCTCAGACTGCTGTGCTAGCAACAAGGGAGGCTCCATGGGCGTGGGACCTCCAAGCCAGGCACAGGATATAATCTCCTGGTCTGCCGTTTACTAAGACCCTTGGTAAAGTGCAGTATTAGGGTGGGAGTGACCTGATTTTCCAGGTGTTTTGTGTCACAGTTTCCCTTGGCTAAGAAAAGGAATTCCCTTCCCCCTGGTGCTTCCTGGGTGAGGCGATGCCTCACCCTGCTTCAGCTCTCGCTTGTTGGGCTGCACCCACTGTCCTGCACCCACTGTCCGACATGTCTCAGTGAGATGAACCTGGTACCTAAGTTGGAAATGCAGAAATCACCCGTCTTCTGTGTCACTCACGCTGGGAGCTGGAGGCTGAAGCTGTTCCTATTCGGCCATCTTGGAACTGGGAATCGACTCACATATACTTAAAAAAAGATTTGTTTCTGGTAAAGTATACAGAGATAAAGCTGTATACACTAGAATTTTGCTTGAGGGGAACTCACAGTGGGGAAAGGATTTGTATAATTCCATTTTTAATTTGGGGACTTTATCTCTGTTCTCTGGGCTTCTTATCAAACCAATTCACAGGGCTCTTCTGTATAATATTTGCATTTCCTGTTTACAAATCACTTTGATATACATTTGATGCTTGCGAGAACGTCTTAAGACAGGGAGCAAAATTACCCTTCTTGAACAGATTGGGAAACTGAGACTCACCCAAAAAAGGGATACCATGGGCCCCGTGCTAAACTAGGCAGCTTTTCCATGTTTTTTAAAAAATTTATTCGTTCATTTATTTACTCAAGAAATATCTTCTGCACTCTTAGGCTGTGTGAATTTCTGTGTTAGGTGCTAGGCCTTGATCCTATATTACTTTCAGACTTCTGAAGTATACAGATAAGACACCTTCCTTTAGAATTTGGATAATAAAATTATTTTGCTTAGCTGTCTTTTTTATTTCTAGATTAAACCCAGGTATATTTCAGCTCAACCCAAGTTGAATTAGAAATTAATGAAAGGAGACAGAAACAACACTAAATTGGAACTTAAGAGACATTAGGTACCAAACCTTACTCACTCTTTCACTCCAAGTATGACCTTAGACAACTTCATTTTTCTCTCTGAGCCTGTTTTTCCATCTGTAAAGAGAGGCATTAGACTAGGGGTATGTACAACTCTAAGAATCTGCCTTTAAAGAGTCATAGTAATTGGCTTTTACTATCTATTCAAAGACTAGTGACTCCTAGTGGTGAGTGAGGACTACATTCCCCAAGTTGGGGGTGTCAGAATCTCAGAGTGTGTGGAATTTTTAAAAATGCTTTTAATATTATAATTGTGTATTTGAAAAAGCGAGAAAAAACCATCGCTTTTTTATTGAAACTGTCAAATGCAAACTTACGGTAGCCCTCTAGACTCATGAGAACAGAGAACGTAAGTGCAATTTTTATAGTTAATTTGGGGTGGGAGGAATAGCATAATATCCTTTGACTTAAAGTGTCCATAGGTTTTAAGAATTAGAAAATGCGCTGCTTAGCTTGCAGGGGGCTGGCATCACAGACCCTGTGGCCACCCTTAAGAGTTTCTAGTGGGTTGCCTGCTGGATGTCACTCCCTCTTCCTTCCTCCAGGTTACTGTCTGTCTTGTGGGGAGGAGGCTTTTGCTGCAGCACTCTCTCATGGCCACAGCAGCTCCCCTTTCTGATGGAGCTACTGATTGAATTACTGCCTGCTACAAGCCAAGTGTATTATTTAACAGTCATTTACCTTGTTTCACTGTCTTCCTTTGTAGATAATTTAATCTTGGTTTTGATCTCCATGTTGTGCTTCTTCCCTTTTGGTCTCCTAACCTCCTGATTTCAGCAAGCATGCCCTTGCTGCCCATTCCTCCCTTGATTTCATCTCTCATTTCACCTAACCTGTCTCTACCTGGGTCACTCCTTCTCACTGTTTTTTATTTCCACTTTGCCAATTAGCAGTTTCGTGTACACCCCCTCTCTCAGCCTCATCCATAGCTTTTGCCTATCTAGCATTTAGCCACTCATATCTTTCTGTCATATTCTTGCAGATTACTAGATCTGATGCATCAATTTTCCCCCTTTCTGCCTGAGAAAATAGTTACTCGCTAAATGATTGTGCTTTTCAAGCCTCCCCTACTTGAAGCTCACAAATTATCATTGATCAAAGACTTTCATTAAGTGCATCATTAAGCAAACACTGTTCTTTAACACACCTACAACCAGTCTTTCCCAGAAAGAAAGCAGGGAGAAGACCAGGGCAATTCCGTTGCTAAGTTCTTCCTATGAAGACAGCGTGAAGAGCAGCCCTTCATCTCCATGGGGCTGCTCTCGTCTCCACATGAGCACATAACTGGCAGTGACATAAATCAATTTTTTACGGATTAACACAGGCTTCCATGCAGAAGACAGGCAGGGCTCCTAGTGACTCGCATCTGAAGAATGCTCCTGATTTCTTTTCTCGCCCCCTTTAAAATAAAATAAATACAGAGGCTTGGAGTTGAAAGTTTCCTGAATGCTAGCAAAGCTCTGTTGAACGAAGCAAGTTGCCACGCACTGCTGAACTCTCTTTGCTCCCAGAAATGCCACTCGAGCCATCTTCCAAACCTCAGCCTCTGTGGCACCCCTTTGAAAAGCCATTGTTTCCATTTCAACTGCTAAATGTGGCCACTGACTCCTCATTTACCCCTTTGAAGCCCAGCAAAAAGGGGGAAATTGGAGGGAGGAAAGCACCTGGGAAAAGCCGCCCAAGAGCAAACATCAAAATGCCTACACCCTGCATGTGTTAGAAAAAAAAAAAAAAATCAGTGAAAACCAGTGGGAGCCAATAGCATGTGTTTCTTATTCTTAAAACCCCAGCAGGCTTCACTTTACCCAGACCAACTTTTGAAATGTAAAAGAGAACAAAAGAAAGAGGAGATGATTAACAAAGAAGAAAAGCCATGCTTAGATGATGATTTTATTTCCCAGATACGCCTTTCCTGCCTCATTAATATACTTCTGGAGTGGATGAAAGTACTTGGCATCCAAAGCAGGTAGTAATGGCCCATCAAGAGATACCATGTCAGCTTCCTTAATGCCTTATCAAAGGTTTATTGAAGAATGCAGTCATCTTGCTACTCTCACTGGTTTTAAAGAGTTACATGAAGACAAATGAAATGCCCCTCTTCTTCATACGTTTTCTCTCAACCATTTCTGACAATATCTTTCATGATAAATCATTCTTCTCTGATAGCATTTGGCTGGTTCTATCATATTAACAATGGGACCAAGACAATGCCAAAGGTCTGGGTAAATACTTTATGTTCATTTAAAGATGCAGAAATGTGTTCACAGCATATTAAACCCCAGAGAGCAGTGGGCTGTTCTTCATGCTATGTACAATATTACTGGTGCTGAAGCAACTTGGGCTTTGTAAAGTGGCAAATATATTACTGGAAGTTTGTATAGAGATGTAGTTGAGACTATATCATTAGTAACAACAAAATGGAAAAGCTATCTCTCACCAGTGGTTTTATTGAAACCAAGCTTGAATGGCTTTTGCCTGCTTGCTTCTGTGTAGTAGTGGAAGCAGATTTACCCAGGTGCCCAAACTTGAGAGGTTCAATGTGCCAGACACTAGCAGTGGGTCTAGTCTCTTGTGTATGAAAGGCCAACCCATTCCACCCCATCATCATCCTGCCATTTCCTCTAGTTCCAGGCTTTGAACCATATTTGGACCCGTTCTCTGCCTCTCATCAGATGCTATTATGCCCCATTGTTTCTCTGTCTTATAGAGTCTTCTACCTGCTTCAGCCTCTCTGGGGCTGCTCTTGCTTAGCACCTCATCACCTCTTGTTGGGATATTGTAATAATATCTCCAAGGGTCTGCATACCTGTGTTGTTCCGCCCAAGGCACCATGGCAGTTTCTATCCTGAAATTCAGCTCTGATCACTTGCCTCCTTGCTCATCACTCCCAACACAAAACCTTAAAATATTTCAATTTGCTTGCATAAGAAAGTCCTGTTGCCTTGTACTGGCATTTAAAGACATGTTCCAATGAGAACACTTGGACACAGGGTTGGGAATATCACACACCAGGGCCTGTCGTGAGGTTGGGGGAGGAGGGAGGGATAGCATTAGGAGATATACCTAATGTAAATGACGAGTTAATGGGTGCAGCACACCAACATGGCACATGTATACATATGTAACAAACCTGCACGTTGTGCACATGTACCCTAGAACTTAAAGTATAATAATAAAAAAATTGAAAATAAAAAAAAATAAAGACATGTTCCATGAGAATCCAGAAACCCTATTCATACCACATTTCCACGCCAATATTTTGCTACTACAACCCTTCATGTAATCCCCTCCTCCAGACAACTAAAATACTTGTTCTGCATACACCTAACAAACATTTCTTCCATATTTTACCCTTTGTTCCCATCCCATGCCTACATATCCAACTCTTCTCCATCCCTCAAGATATAGTTCAAAGGTCAATTCCCCCATAAAGTCTTCTGTTTCCCACAGCCGTAAGTGATTGTTTCCTCTTCGGACCCCCACTCAGAGTACTTGATTTCTGCCTCTGTTGTGCTTTGTCACTCTCTAGCCTATATTTGAATAATTCCTCCTGATACATGTAATAGCAGTTTTTACTTTATAAAATTGCTATATATCTTAGTACTATGGTCTGAATGTTTGTGTCAGCCCAAAATTCATATGTTAAAATCCTACCTCTCAGGATGATGGCATTAGGAGGCAAGGCCTTTGGGAGGTGATTAGGTCATAAAGGTGGAGCCCTCAGAAATGGAATTAACGCCCTCATAAAAGAGGCCCAATGGACCTAGGTCACCTCTTCTACTTCTGTGTCTCTCTGTGAGGACACAGAGAGAAAATGCTCCCTATGAACCAGGAAATGGGCTCTTATCAGATACCAGTTCTGCCAGTGCCTTGATTTGATCTTCCCAGCCTCCAGAACTGTGAGAAATAAATCTCTCTTGCTTACAAGCCATCCATTCTATGGTATTTTGTTATGGCATCCTGAACTAAGACTCTTTATAATCTTATTCACAACTCTATCACATAGGTAGGCATTATTATCCTAATTTTACAGATGAAGAAACTGAGACTGAGAACGATGAAATGAGTTATCCAAGGACCTACAGTTTGTGGCAGATTCAGGAGTTGAACCCAAGTTTGTTCCTCCAATTCTGAGTTTATAACTTCTGCTTGTCAATATGAGGAAAAAATGTGGTTGAAGTTTTTTGGTTTTTTGGTGTTTTTTTTGGAGGAATCAGATTTTAATTAGAATAATAATTAGCTATTTGATTCAATTCATCCACTTATCATCCTCCTCTGATTTGGGTATGTGGATGCCATAGGACAGTGGAAAGGATAAGTTTGAAACTGTGATTTGCCACCTTTGGCTTATATGTTTTTGGCAAATCACTTTCCTAATTTGGTCTTCACTTTCCTGATCTGTGACATGGACATAATTGTGCTTACTGTCAAAAGTCAAAATTACAAGACATTTAGTTTAAGATCTAATTGGTTTTTATTTGCAATCTGGGAATTTTTCAACACTTCATTTCATAAAATAGAATGACTGTCTCTGGGCATGACAGAACAATTCATTTCTGTAGGGTGGGAAAAAGCAAACAGAACAATAAAAAAAGCAGATTGCTTAACATCAGGTTATTACCAGTCACTCTTCTTGTAAGGGTTAAAGAAAAGGGGATTTCCTTATTACACTGATTCAGGGAGGTTGGGCTCTTTCTGATTGGTTGCTGTGAATTTCCTGTTTTCAGGAAAAAAAGTAGTCTATTTGGGGATCTACCTGCTTTCATAAAGTTTCAGTCTGATTGTTTGGAACTTGGCATAAGTGACTCCATTTTTGTTTGGTCTGGTTTGTTGGGGCCTAATATAGGAGACTAATCCAAAGCAATGGCCTCCCATTAACTTTAGCATTACCTAGTCAGAATTAAGAGGATAATGTATTTGCCAGAGGATTGGTCATCACCACCCCTTTACTTATGTGCTCTGGGTGCTCCCTGGGCTACTTAACACAGTTCCCCACCCACTTTGGGAAATAGGGAGCACGGAGATAAATACTCCTACCCCTGCCAGCAACTTTTACCTGACTCCTGTCCTAGGATAAATCAATGCAACAGATTGTTTTCTGATCTTTTCTAAGTGAGATGTACTCAGCCGTATCCTGAAAAGTCAGTTTTCTTTTTCAAAAATAACTTCAGGCAAATGGTAAGGCATTTATCCCCTGGATACTGGTCTGCTCATAGCTCTACCCAGAGCACACCCAAGGCTGGGAATCAATCATTTGGAGGTAAAAATAACCACTATTTGATGCAAAAGACTAATTTGTGATAAGGCCACTTTGTGGTGACTGGACTAATTTAACTCAATTGGCTAGAGCATAGTGCTCACAGGCCAAGGGTTCCAGATTGATCCACATGTGGACCGCTTGACCTGGTAGCATGCTGTCTCATTCATTCCTCCAGGCAATTTGTCATAGGCCTTTCCTCTTTGACAATTATTGGGAAACTGAGTGATTGATTCAAAGTGGAATTAAATAATAGGACAGAAATGAAAACAGAGGTAAATGGTAGGAACTAAAAAAAAAAAACTAAGTAAACATAAAGAAATATATAAAAAATCAATCATTTTTCAAAGTGAATGCACTCATACAACTCCACCCAGGTCAAGAAATAGAACATTACCTGGATCCCAGAAGTCTTCCTCATGATCACTTCCAAGCACTATTCTCTTCTCCAAAGGGTATGAATTTTGTCAGAAAGCCAGATCCGGAGGAGGTGAAACTTCTGGAAGGCAACCAGTATGGAAGACAAGTTACTTCACTTTGACTTTCTGATTTTTCCCCATTGTAGTATCAAAAAGATAATGCTTACCTTGGAAGGCTGTTGTGATAATTAAATGAAGTCATGCATAGCTGTACAAACAGTTCCTGACATATGATGTTTCGACTTACAATTTTTCAACTTTACAACGATGGTGCAAAAGTGATATGCATTTAGTGGAAATGGTATTTTGAACTTTGATCTTTTCCTATGCTACTGATATGAGGTGTGGTAGTCTCTTGTGATACTGGGCAGCAGCAATGAGCTGCAGCTCCCAGTTAGCCATGACATCACAAAGGTAAAGAACCCATACTCTACAGTGTACTGTATTTCCAGATGATTTTGCCCAACTGTGGGCTAACGTAATTGTTCTGAACATGTTTAAGGTAAGTTGGGTCAAGGTATGATGTTAGATAGGTTAGGTGTATTAAGTCCTTTTTCCACTTATGGTATTTTGAATTTATGATGGGTTTATCAGGACATAACCTCACTGTAAGTCAAGGAGCAAGGAGCATCTGTATAAACTTAATAGGTGCTCAATGAATAGGTGCTGTTATTCTGCCATCAGTATCATTGATGAATTTGGATGATGGATGATACAGAGTAAACCCAAACTCAAGGCATGGGCACGGTGCCGTCTACACTTTATTGTATCTCAATAGCAGCTGTTGCAAGAGATGTAGCCTGTGGCTGCTCTCACCAACAGATACAAGACCTGTTTCTACAAACCTCACTGAGGACCAGGCTGTGGATGCCCGAGTTCATTCTACCTGCTTCATCAAATAACTGATGTGTTTCTGGGCAGTCAGGCCCAATCTCAGCCCTGCCACCTGTAATTAGTTTGAACTACAGGCAAATGCTGAACAGAGCCCAGCAGCAGTTCCCCAAGGGAAGGACTGCAGGAGCAGAATTGGAGAATAGAACGTAGAGAGTCTGAGGGCTGTGGCTGTAATGGGTAACCTGAGAAAGAATAGGGCGATGTGTTCAGAATATCCTCAAACCATTTTTTGTGAGTTGCTATGATCTTGTTACAGTCATCTCTTTTTAGTTGCGTGTATTCTGATGAGTTGAGAAATGGGTTACCTTTTCTGTTCTTCTAAAGAACAATTAGCAGTAGGTGGGGATGGTGATTGGTTAAGCCTACTTCTAAAAATTATGTCAATAATCATGGCTTCCATGATCCTTTGCCTCAAAACACTCAAAGGAAAAAAAGCACTTGGTAATATCTGGTAGGATGTTTCTTGCCCTCAGGAGAAAGTAAAGCTATGGTCTTTGCTTTTTGGGCTTCCTTTTTACAATGCCTGATCATCCTTCCATTGAATTTCATCTTATTTTGGGACCCATCTGATGCCTGCAGGCATCAGCCCCTGTCTTCTTCCTACTGTCTAGGATTCTTACTCTGTAGGGATGGACACTCAGCTTGGGCTTTTCAGCCATGATTGCTCGAAGACTTCTCTTTAGAAACTCTGGTATCCTGAGAAAACCACTGCTCTTTAAAGAGACTAGGTCCAGCTTATGCTTCTCCCATCTTGGGAAGCTTTCCTGAATGCACCCAAGCAGACTTGGTCTCTCCCCTCCTTGTTGCCACTCTTGTAGGTATCTGGAGCTCAGCACAGATTTCTCTGCATTGAATGCATTGTTCATTTATTTGTCTCACATTCTGATCTCCCTGAGTGCTAAGAGCAATTTCCTTATTCTTCCCTATATCTTCAGCTTTTAGCTCAGTTCCTGGCACATAAGGGTAAGCAGTAATCTCCCAGATTGATGAATAAATGTTTGTGCTGATCATACACTATGAAAAAGTCAATTGCCAGCTCTTTTTTTATATATATATACTTTAAGTTCTAGGGTACATGTGCACAACGTGCAGGTTTGTTACATATGTATACATGTGCCATGTTGGTGTGCTGCACCCATTAACTCGTCATTTACATTAGGTATATCTCCTAATGCTATCCCTCCCCCTCACCTCCTCCCCACAATAGGACCCGGTGTGTGATGCTCCCCTTCCTGTGTCCAAGTGATCTCATTGTTCAATTCCCACCTATGAGTGAGAACATGCGGTATTTGGTTTTCTGTTCTTGTGATAGTTTGCTGAGAATGATGGTTTCCAGCTGCATCCATGTCTTCACAAAGGACACGAACTCATCCTTTTTTATGGCTGCATAGTATTCCATGATGTATATGTGCCACATTTTCTTAATCCAGTCTGTCACTGATGGACATTTGGGTTAATTCCAAGTCTTTGCTATTGTGAATAGTGCCACAATAAACATACGTGTTCATGTGTCTTTATAGCAGCATGACTTATAATCCTTTGGGTATATACTCAGAAATGGGATGGCTAGGTCAAATGGTATTTCTAGTTCTAGATCCTTGAGGAATCACGACACTGTTTTCCATAATGGTTGAACTAGTTTACAATCCCACCAACAGTGTAAAAGTGTTCCTATTTCTCCACATCCTCTCCAGCACCTATTGTTTCCTGACTTTTTAATGATCGCCATTCTAACTGGTGTGAGATGGTATCTCATTGTGGTTTTGATTTGCATTTCTCTGACGGCCAGTGATGATGAGCATTTTTTCATGTGTCTGTTGGCTGTATGAATGTCTTCTTTTGAGAAGCGTCTGTTCATATCCTTTGCCCACTTTTTGATGGGGTTGTTTGTTTTTTTTTTTTTTTTTTCTTGTAAATTTGATTGAGTTCTTTGTAGGTTCTGGATATTAGTCCTTTGTCAGATGAGTAGATTGCAAAAATTTTCTCCCATTCAGTAGGTTGCCTGTTCACTCTGGTGGTAGTTTCTTTTGCTGTGCAGAAGCTCTTTAGTTTAATTAGACCCCATTTGTCAATTTTGGCTTTTGTTGCCACTGCTTTTGGTGTTTTGGACATGAAGTCCGTGCCCATGCCTATGTCCTGAATGGTATTACCTAGGTTTTCTTCTAGGATTTTTATGGTATTAGGTCTAACATTTAAGTCTCTAATGCATCTTGAATTAATTTTCGTATAAGGAGTAAGGAAGGGATCCAGTTTCAGCTTTCTACTTATGGCTAGCCAATTTTCCCAGCACCATTTATTAAATAAGGAATCCTTTCCCATTTCTTGTTTTTGTCAGATTTGTCAAAGATCAGATGGCTGTAGATGTGTGGTATTATTTCTGAGGGCTCTGTTCCGTTCCATTGGTCTCTATCTCTGTTTTGGTACCAGTACTATGATGTTTTGGTTACTGTAGCCTTGTAGTATAGTTTGAAGTCAGGTAGCGGGATGCGCCCAGCTTTGTTCTTTTAGCTTAGGATTGTCTTGGCAATGCGGAGTCTTTTTTGGTTCCATATGTACTTTAAAGCAGTTTTTTCCAATTCTGTGAAGAATGTCATTGGTAGCTTAATGGGTATGGCATTGAATCTATAAATTACCTGCTCTTTTTATCTACATTTTTCCTATAGAGTGATAATAAAGTAATAATAACTTCAATCTTTCTTACATTCAATCTAAAGTAGAAATTTGTTTTAGTGACATATCTCCTTGTATTAAATAATAACAAACCAAGTTATTTTGCCCAGGCTGCCTTGTCTCTTGGCAAGTTTACTTTCGCCTTTCTTTTCAGATTCCCCAGTGGATATTCAGGTCTTCTAGGCCCATCACATCCCTCAACCTTAGGTTTCAATATTTGAATATAAATTTTGGGGGCTTGAAGAGTAACATTCAACTCCATCTGTAGCCAAGTATTTAAAATTTTCCTACAATTGACCCCCAAACTGCTTTTTAAGTCTTACATCACAGCATCCCTTTGGAGTTTGGGTCACACTAGACTACTCCTGTTTTTGTTACATATACAATCACCTTTCATGCCTTCACACCTGAAGGTTGGTTTTGTTGAAATGTAATCTCCATTGTTGGAGGTGGGGCCTTGTAGGAGGTGTTTGGAACACTGGGGGAAGATCCTTCATGAATGGCTTGGGCTGATGATAAGTGAGCACTCACTCTGAGTTTACACAAAATCTGCTCATTTAAAAGTATGTAGCACCACCCCTCCGTCTTGCTCCTGCTTTCACCATGTGAGACACCTGCTCCCCCTTTGCCTTCCCCCATGATTTTAAGCTTCCTGAGCCCTTCCTAGAAGCCAAGATGATGCTTGCAGAACCATGAGCCAATTCAATCTCCTTTCTTTATAAATTACCCAGTCTCAGGTGTTTATTTATGGTAATGCAAGAATGGCTTAATACAACACTTTCATTCAAACTGGTCACTCCTACAATGTCCTTCCCTCCCCTTTTGGCCTACTGCCATCTTACTGAGGTTCACATTCAACTCTAATGTCATCTCCACTGTAAAATAAGTTGCCTCCTTCTCTATGCTTCCATAATTCTTTGTATGCACTTGTCTGGTCACAATTATCCTTTATCCTTTGTATCTTACAATATTATTACTTGTGAGCCTGTCTGGTTCCTGCCTAGTCTTCATAATCCTGTGCATTCTCCGTTTTGGTATCTATCATACCTGCCCCAAGTGAGTGCCCAAAGGATTCATAATCTGTCCCTCAAATGTCATTTTACTTAACATAGAATTTAAAAACCTTAAAATGTGCTTAGATAAAATCAAACAAATTATAATTTGAAAACAGGATTTCTCTATTAACTTTTCCTGGAAACAGTTTTACTTATCAGAAGAAAGCAACTTCATCATAATTAACTAGGAATCCTTTTGTAAGATTTCTCAAATTAATAAAGATGTCTTAGTTGGATCACACAGCCCTCATTACTTGATCATATGTGACAATGATTCAACTGTCATTAAATAGGAATTAAAATATTTCCTGATGATCTTTATTTGAACATGCATTTTAATATGTATTGATGGAACTCTAATGAGGACTACAGGCAGCAGAGTTACTACAGATCAGAAATCATTTTTCCCTAATGCCAGTTATTGAGGGTCAATTGCCATTTTCATCCTGAGATGTGATTTTCAGGTACAACTGGCTCAGAGTCATGAGCTGAATGTGAAATACTTGATTCTGAAAGGCAAGTCACAGAAACCATGCAATTTTTGGAGATTAAAAATGGTCTATTGCTTTCTTTGGGGTTGGCTACGAAAAGTAATCACCATGTATGGAATTGCTTTGCTTTGGGGGAATTGCTTTTGTATTTTAGTAGTTAAACCAGATTTATTTTCCAAAATGAACTCTTTCTCTCAATATTTTCTGAGGGATACCCTGTGAATGATGCTTGCACATTTGGCAATCAGTTGGCCCTTTTCCATTGTGCCACTGCTCATTCACAAGCTTCTCATAAACCAAGCAGTCAGGAGTCTCTTGATAATAAGAAAAAACAGAGAATGTACTGATGACTTGTCCCTCCCATCCAAGTTGGAAGGAAAGCCTGGTTGAGGTCTCTGAGCTGTTTTCTATCCATTTAGGTCACTTAACACCTTATCAAACTAAGTCATTTATTGAGCATTAAAATTAATGTCCAAGAACATTAAATGTAAGTGAACATATCCGGGAGATTTAATCACTCTGTCTAATCAACCTAAAGGCTCTAAAAGCTAAACAAGCAGTCTATGTGAGGAGTTACATCAGAAAGGTCAAAGGGTGCTGACTATCCTAACACCAGATCGCAAGCTTCAGAACAAGGGCCAGTCAAAAGTGACAGATTCTAGCCGTGATGATGTATGGAGACCTTCTCGGGTGACCTGAGGTGTCAACTCACAATGTAATGACTCATCAGTGAAGAAGAACGGTGGAAAGGGATCAGGAAAACAGTAATCTGGTTATGACATGTAATGTATGCCTAGAAACGAGTGTCAATTTCACCCAGACAGCCTTTTTAGCCTTGAAAAACTGAATCAACACAAACGAATGGAGTTCTGAAAGTTCAAAAGGTTTTCCTTGAGAGGAAAAAAAAAAAAAAAAAAAAAAGATTACTTCCTTAAAATCAAGCAATCACTCAGGAGGCATACAATGCTATTACTTCCAAATGTCTCTCATTACCACTCAGAATATTTTTGTCTCAGATTTATGGCAGTTTGAGTTTGTTTTCCCTCAAACCGTTCTTTACCCAAGGAACCCCTTTTAATTTGTAACTCGAAAAAAAAAATTCCCCACAGACATTTGCAGACAGCTGCTGCCTAGTATTGCAAATTCTGCTTTCAAATGGGATTCAATTTTTACTCATTTTCAACCTGAATCCTTTTGTTCTGTACAGTGGAAGCATGCATTTCTATTTCCACTGCCTTTTGTACTTCTCTTATTAAGACTCCTAGCCCCTGTTTAAAAAATCAAGCATTTTGAAGGCAGATTAATAAAAATCAGAAACAACAACAGATTTATGTTCTCAAGAACACACATAACCACCCTGATGTCACCAAGAGCAATGGATATTGGAGGTCAGAGTCTCACTTGACAGACAAATGTATTTATTGCATCTACATCTTAGTCACTTGGATTGAACAAAGGAACCCACTTAGCAATTCACTTATTGCACCCCAATTCCAAGGCTTGTTTCATCTTGGAAAATTTGCGAGGTTTCCAGATGCTGACAACATGAAACAGTAACTATGATGTCTACCGTGAGGGCAAAGGGTGACCCTCAGGAAATTTCTCATGGCAGTGATTTTTGCCATGGCAATGATGACTGCATAGGTGCAGTCTTTGTGTTGGTTGGAAAGGTTTTAAAATGCAGAGTTTGCGGAATAAAGATGGTAAGACAGAGTAGCCCTTAGACAATCCACTGTATAATTAGCTTCTGCTGAAATTAAAGGCTAAGTGACATGCTATCTTGTTGTCAACTTGAACACCATTGCAAGAGATTTAACATAAATCATACTTTCCTCTTCCTGCATATAGCATTACCCTTAAAACACACACACACACACACACACACACACACACACAGATGTATAGATTCTCTTTAGAATAGGCCTGCCCTTCCCGAATCCCGCTGAATAAAATTTGCTACTTGTTTCAAAATAGCAACTGTTTTTAATCAGCTTAATATAGATAAAAGTCAAACACCCAAAGGAGCTCACATGGAAAAGTTTCCTTTGAGTTGTAGCTGACGTTATTCTCCATATTTTTAGATTTAGCAAATATAGATCCAAGCCAGTTTTAGCTACCTCAAATTTTAAAGAGTATTAGAAATATCCCACTTTTTTTTGGTAGGAGGAAAGTTATTGTATCTTGGTTGCACTTAGGATTTGAGACTTTGAAATTATTTCCTGGGTTGAATTCCAGGTTGGGGTTGGGGCTGAGATGGGGATGGGAGATCTGTTTAGGCTGGTTTCCAATTCAATCCTGTTTGCAAGTAGAGAAACCTGATCCTACCTACATAGGGCTCACTGTAAGAGACCTTTGGTTTTTTAGGTGAAGGTCTCCAATTTCTTTTTTTCAAGAGAAAACCTGGACTCAATCCATCTAAGTGAAGGGCGGATCTTTTAATTTATTTAAGTCTCAAATGGGAAAAAAGCCCCCCCAGACATAACCCTTTGGTTACAAATCTATTGTAACCTTTTCCAGGCAAGTCACATTTCCCTCTCCAGTTTCCAATGCATAAATATGAGAGGTGAACAGGAACGGCCCTTTCCAGATCATTAAAATATAAAGTTAGTTATTCTTCTATTAAATACTGACAAAGATAGTATGCTTATTTATAAGATTCAGTACTCCTCCACCACTCCCACTACATACACTACTAACTCTTAATGGATTTTTGTCCTTGAATAAGACAACCTGACTCATCTGTACAATGATTCACTGCTCCTTAGAGTATATATTATTCCAATTCGCAAGAGTTAAAAATGTCCAGACAGAAGTGAACCATACAAAACCCAAAGGAAAAACAAATTAGTGGGCAATCGTCAGGCAGCAAAGGAAAATCTAAATTACTTTCCACAAACATGCGTATACTTTGCCAAAACATGGTAAAATTGAGTCAAAAATGGAATGCTTTTATTCTAAACACTGCATGAATCCAGAGGTTAATATAATACTTTGCTCTTTATAAACATGGCTAAAAGCTGTGAATACAACCTGGAAAAAAATGACCATAGGCAAAAATGACCACAGCCAAAAATGAATGCATAAGAGATTGACTGAAAGGTTTAAAGCACTGTGTCTGTCAGGTAGGAAGGAGAAGGCCTCTCTGAGAGGAGAGAGAGCTGTTACATTATTTGTGAATTGATCCTGTTGATTTTATGAGGTATGTTACAGAGTTAGGAAATAGTTTATGCTCAAATGTATGGTCCACAAATGAACAACTACAGTCATATCATTTCTAAATGACAGTATAGCATTGGTTAAATGACTGTTTCCTTACTAATGATATCAACTTCAAAAATTGTTTCTATCTGATTTTTATGAAGAGGATTTACAACCAGATCCATATAATATATTATGCAAGGCAATTTTGTTGGAGGGAACATTGGATTGGCCCAGATCTGACTCAGCATCTTGCATTCATGGGATTGGTTGTTAAAAGACCAGAATGAGCATTCATACGCCATGTCCCAAAAGACTCTGGAATCAAGCTGCAGTGCTCCAGACAAAGGCTTCAAGGCAATTTTTAAAGATAAGGTAGAGTCAGGCCACCAAAAAAGGCAAGAGGTGGAGGCAGTGTATCCAACTGTCTGGATTCAAATCCTGACTCTACTACCACTAGCTATGTGAATATGGTTATGTTAATGTCTCTGAGCTTCACTTTCCACATCTGTAAACTGCACATCACCATAGTGCCTACTTGAGAGGGTTGTGTTGTAAAAATAAAAGGAGATTATACATGTTAAGCACTTAGAAGAATGATACAGTGTAAGCACTAACTGAATGTTAGCTCTTGCTTTTGCTGATACATAAAGTATTCTAGACCATTGGTGGAAGATTTCACACATATGTCTGCCTTTGAGATTGCACCCACAAGTTACCACTGGTCAAAATGTAACCTAGCCTCCACGTAAGAATAGGAAAAGACAAGAGTGAGGACATAACTTTATAATTGGCATCTTCTTTCTGCACAACAAGTTCTTCCTATTTTATTTATATATTGAACAACAAGTATGGCTCAGGCGCAAAGAATAGAACAGTTACATAAATCACTGTGGTCCTTGAATGAGTGGAGCTCACAGTCTACCCTGTGCTCACATTTGTGGCCCTGAGGGATCTGGAATGGCTTTTCGTCACCATGTGGAGACTCCCATATTTCTTCCTCTGGAGTCCCCGTGGCTGAGACACAGGTTATCAAACTGTCTCCAAAATAACACATGACCGACTGCTTTCAGAATTTCAAGATTTGCAGTAAATATTTGTGTGAAAATGAACAGGTTTGATAACTTCTATGATTTTTATTTATGTTTCTGTGTTTGATATTTTTAATCTGCCTAGTTCCACAAAGGTTGTGACA
This sequence comes from Chlorocebus sabaeus, assembly GCF_047675955.1. Lineage (NCBI taxonomy): Eukaryota > Metazoa > Chordata > Mammalia > Primates > Cercopithecidae > Chlorocebus > Chlorocebus sabaeus. The sequence continues at coordinate 6,803,734 of NC_132933.1, read as the reverse complement.
CAACATAAATGATATTCTCCACAATAAGACAAAAATAAGTGTGGAGGCTCCCCTCAACATAGCAGATTAAGCCCGTCCTTCCTCATATTATTAGAAAATACAGAAAAATATGTTTTATAGGGAAGTAATAAATGTAAAGAAGTGCTGATAAACAAGAAAGACTGTCATTGGGAGACCAGAAATGTTAAGGAATCCCTGGAAGATAGAAAACAGATTGGACTGAAACTGAGACCAATGTACACATAGAAGCTCTCTTCAAGCTCACAATCAATAGAATCAAGTAGCCAGAGGGGCTCCAGGGTTAGCAGTTAAGGTAATTAATTTGGGAACTGCTTCCAAGAATAATTCTAGACAAACAAAAGAGAGAATGGAGGGAAAAATGGTAAGAATAATTAATATCTACTCTTAGAAAAGTTCAAGTATACAATGCATTATTAATTATAGTCACCATGCTACATGTTAGCTTTCCAGAACTTGCTCATCTTAAGTTTGTATACTTTGACAAACAACCACGCCCCAGACCCTGGCAACCATCATTTTATTTTTTGTTTCTAAGAGTTCAATGTTTTTTAGATTCCACCTATAATTGAGATCATGCAATATTTGTCTTTCTGTGTCTGGCTTATTTCACTTAACATAATATCCTCCAGGTTCATCCTACTTGCCACAAATGGCAGAATTTCCTTCTTTTTAATGGCAGAATATATGTATACATATACATACACAATGGAATATGTGTATATATGTATATATATTCCATATATATGTGTGTGTATAGATATCTATTCCAAATATATACAGAAAATGTGAGATATATGTTTATCAGTGAATGCTTAGGTTGTTTTCGTATCTTGGCTATTGTGAATAGTGCTACAATGAACATGGGAGTACAGATACCTCTTTGACATACTGATTTCATTTCCTTTGGATATGTGCCCAGGAGTGGAATTGCTGGATCATATAGTAGTTCTACTTTTCTTTTTTTGAGAATTTTTCATACTATTTTCCATAACGGCGGTACCAATGAACTATCCCATCAACAGTGTATATGGGTTCTCTTTTCTCTACATCTTTACCAACATTTACATTCTGACTTTTTTATAATAGCCATACTAATGTGTATGAGGTGATATCTCATTGTGGTTTTAATTTGCATTTCTCTGATGATTAGTAATGTTGAGCACCTTTTCATATACCTGTTGGCCATTTGTGTATTTTTTTTTTTAAATGCCTATTGAATTCCTTTGCCCATTTTAAAATTGTGCGTGTGTGTGTATGTGTTGTTTTTCTTTTCTTGCTATTGAGTTATTTGAATCCTCACCACACAAATGGTTTGCAAATATTTTCTCCCATTCTATAGGTGGCCTTTTCATTTTGTTGACTGTTTCCTTGCTGTGCAGAAACCTTTTAGATTGATATAGTTTCATTTGTTTATTTTTACTTACATTTGTTGCCTGTGCTTTGGTATTATATCCAAAAAAATGATTGGCAAGGTGACCGTCAAGGAGTTTTCTCCCTATGTTTTATTCTAGGACTTTTATAGTTTCAGGTTTTACATTTAAATCCTTAATCCTTTTTAAGATGATTTTTTTTGTATGGTATCAGATAAAGGTCCAATTTATCATTCTGCAATTGGATATTCGATTTTCCCAAAACTATTTACTAAAGAGACCATCCTTTTCCTATGGTGTATTCTTGATGCCTTTGTCAAAGATTTGTTGACTGCATATGTGTAGGTTTATTTTTAGTACTATATTAAACAGAAGTGTGACGAGAGTGGGTGGGCATACTTGTGTTCCTGATCTTAGGGGAAAAGCTTTCAGCTTGTCACCTTTGAGTATGAGTTTAGTTATGGGCTTGCCATATATAGCCTCTATTATGTTGAGATACATCCCTTCCATAGTGTATTTGTTGGGAGATTTTGTCATGAAACAATGGTAAATGGTGTCAAATATTTTTTCTGCATCTATTGAGAAGATCACATGATTATAATCCTTCATTCTGTTAACGTAGTGTATCATACTTATTTATTTGTGTATGTTCAGTCATCCTTGGATTTCAGAGATAAATCCCAGGTAATCATGGTGTAAGGTCCTTGACATGTGCTGTGGGATTCAGTTTGTTAGTATTTTGTTGAGGACTTTTGCATCTATGTTCTTCAGGGATACTGAACTTTCCTTCTAACTTTCTTTTCTTGTAGTGTCTTTCTATGGCTTTGGAATAGAGGTATTGCTGGACTCTTCTTCAAGAGAAGAAGAAGAAAGAAGACACATCTAAACCAAGTAGAAATGAGAAAAGGAATATAACGGCATATAGCTATTAAGATTTTGTAAATTACAAGAGGATTAGAGGACTTATAAGCTTATTCTGATAATTTTGACAGTCAAGAAAGCTTCCACATGATGTAAATTGTTTCACAGCGTTTAAGGACATTGACAGTTTGCTTTCAAGTTATACAAGGCTACACTACCTTTATATTTACAAAAGATAAGTTTAGCACCAAAGGAAAACCTATAACCAATCTCTTCTCTGAAAATAGATCTAAAATCCTAAGTCAAATATTGGCAGTCAATTGCAGCAGTTGATCAAGTAGGCTGTGGCAAAGACTGCCAGTTGCCTATCCATTATCCACTTCCCTGTTCTTTCTTTCCAGTAGAATCTTCATTTTATTTAGTAGGAAAATGTGGCCAGATGAAAAGAAAAAGAAAAAAAAAAAGAAAAGAACAAAATTTTCAATCCTGCCTGTAGATATATGTGATCTTGTAGCTAACTCAGTGCTGGAAAATGAGATGTAAGTAGAATTACTGGGTGGGAATTCCATGAAAGTCCTTAAAATAGGTACATGCAGGTAGCCTAATCTCTTTTACCTTCTCTCTCCTCTGTAATGAATACTGTGCATTTCTTCCTCCAGAATTGCTCTACCCTTTTCCACTCTGCTGTGCGGCCCCAGGCCAACCTGTATGGATCTCATCAATGTCCTTGTCCTCTGGCTTCTTGTTTGGGTTTGGCCAATCAGAGGCACTGGTAGGAGAGTGATGCTGGATGGGCAGAGAAATCAAGATCTTTATTCCCTGGGCTCTCTCCCGGTTGAGTCACAAGTTGACAGTGGCTTCTTATCTCTACCAAAGACCACAGCTCTGATCAGGCAACCCTCTCTGACAGCCATAGCTGCAGCTCTTTTTGCATTACTATAACCGTTCCTATCCCTTTCCCCTTCAAGCCAAGGAGTGGTAATGGCTCCCTATTGTTGCTAACTCCTGGGTTTCTTACCATCCTTTTTTTTTATTTCCCTCTGCCCATATAATTGTAAAAAGTCCATCCATTAAATTTGATCAGTTAACCCATCTGTTTCTTGCCAGGACCCTGACTTATATATTCATTCAGTCTCTTGTGTGGAACATAGATGTGTTACCTGGAGTTAAATTCTTTTGTGTTTCCAATTCAGCTATCACATTATTTCCTGGAGACTGTGTTGACCAAAGTCTAGTTTGAGTGTATAAGGGTGATGTGGTAAATAAATGGATAGTAGGGATAGAAAAGATGTGACATATTATTATTTCATGTATTTCAGTGGAATACATGCTTATGTTCCCTCAAAATTTATATGTTGGAATCCTACCCTCCTAATGCAATGTTATTATCAGTTGAGGCATTTGGAAGGTGATTAGGTCATGAGGTTGGAACCTCATGAATAAGATTAGTGTTCTTATAAAAGAGACTTTAGAGAGCTCACACACCCTCTTTCTGTCATATGAAGACACAGCAAGAAGACGATAGTCTGCAACCCGGAAGGGTGGCCTCATCAGAACCTGACCATAATGGAACACCAATCTTAAACTTTAAGCCTCCAGAACTATGAGAAATAGATGTTTGTTGTTTAAACTACTCAGTGTGTGGTCATTGGTTATAGCATCCGGAACTAAGATGTGTATCATCCCACCACATGCAATAACATGTCATCAGTTGACTTCTTCTTCAGGTGAAGATAATTAGCAAGTGGTGGGAAGGAGTCCAACTTTTGAAGATCAAACCAGCTGACCCATTTTGTTTTTAATAAATTTCTACATCTAATCCTCCACATAAAACATCATGCCAGCTTAACCCTGAAGGGGTCAATTCAGATCCTTCACTGAAATGCCCCATTTGAGCAAGTCTCCAAAATCAGAATGGTCTTTACTGGCATTGTTTCAATGCAGTGAGGAAATCTTAACCTTCTTTTCAAAATCACATGCAGCATCTTTCCCCTTGACGGTCAGCATACCTCAATGTAGAAAAGCAGAGTCTTAGATTCATTGCTTGATTCTTCTCATGGCAATCTGAAAAGAAATGGAATTGAGCACATATTTTGATCATATTAGTAATCGTCATTATTCCTTTCAAAACTGAGACAAGATCAGGAGACCAGTTGTTGAACACTGGTTATTTTCTATAAATAAATCTATGTATGCTTGGACATTCAGGCATAACCTCTAATGTTTCGTTTGGCAACACCCTTCCTTGATGTACACATTGCAGATTCTCCATCAGTACTAATCCAGATGCACTGTTTTCCCCAGTTTAAGCAATCACTCATGAAATAATTATTAAGTAAATTAAGAAAGCCCCCTCCCCTTCTGTACTGTCAGTTGTCAGTGATAAATATAACAATAATAAAAGTAATTGAATTCAACAATCATATATGTCCCACACATATGCCAAGAGCTGATTTATACTCTATACATGAGTGGTTTTGTTTTGCAAAGTATCTGCTTTCATGCACCATGCACACATGATAGTAATTGCTCTTTCTTTTGTTTGTTATTGATGTTTTGTAACATTCAACAGTGTCATCTAACACCTTTTTCTTCTTTCTCTCTAAGTAGTATATTTATTACTAAATTTGCAATGCTATCACAAACTTCTTGGCAATCAAGTGGCTTCATACCTGTAATGAAGTCTGAGTACGTGTTTGCTTGCATGAAACAGACCAAAATTAGCAGAGGCTTCTATCGTTTATAACAGCCTGTAGTTAGAAGATTCAGGAATGGCACGTAGACTCTGCTCCAGGAAATCATCCGGAGATCTAGGTTCCTTCTAGCTTATTGCTTCTCTTTCTTTTAAGTGCTGCCCTCACCCATGTGGTTCAAGATAGCTCACTACCACATCCACAATGCAGGCAGCAGATGGGAGAGAAAGGGGAGAAGGTACAATGTTTCTTTCCTTTAAGGACATACTCAAGTCTCATGTGTCACTTACCTTTATATTCATTGGCCAGAATTCATCACTTGGCCACACATAGCTGCAAAGAAGCTGAGCAATTACACATTTGTTCTGAGTGTCCACATGCCCAACTAAAATGTCAGAGCTTTTCTTTCTGCAAAAAAGTGGAGCACAGATATGGGTGACCTCTAGTAACCTCTGTCACTTCTTGATATTTCTACAAGCAGCAAATCCTTAAATAATGCTCTTATAATTTGAACCTGTTCTTTGTGTTTAATTAATTACTGGAAAACTTAATTGTTCACTTGTATAACAAATATTTAATGCCATGTGTTTTGTTAGAAAAGGACATGAAAGCTGTGATGCCTTTATGCAACCATTTAACAATTCTTAATATTTTGAACAGTCATAAGCATATTTTCTCATCACACTTTTCCTTTTCTCTCTTTCTCCCTTCCTTCCTTCTTTTCTGCCTTCCTTTCTTCCTTCTTTTTTGCCTGCTTATATGAAATCATTGCAATCACACATTCACTTGTCCTAGAACATACAGATACATGGTCTATATTTGTACTTGAGTCCTGCTCACCATTTACATTTACCACTTTACTCTGAGTTACAATGTTTTGGTTACCATTTTCATAAGTTTTTTATATACTTCATTAAACAATTTTAAGTCACTAATCTATCTTTGAATTGAGCTTGAAATCAAACACAATAAACAAAAGGAACAACAAAAAATACTGTACAACACCCATAAGCAATAATATACAAATGACATAAAAATATGAAAATGAAGAACTATCTTATAATTAATATTAGGCAAGAGAAGTTAATCAACTAAGTCCTTATAGTGGATGTGCGATTTTAAGACTATAATGATTATTAAGAACATTAAGACATTTCTGTGACAATCATAATTAATCTTACATTTCAAATCTAGGGAACATATGTGGATAAATTAATTTCATTGCCTTTTCCACTGAAACTATGAAACGCTTTTGGAATCACTTAATATCCTATCAGAGATCTATATTGGTGTTCTGAAGACTGAAGCCTGCACTTTGAGAAATACTATTTCCTTACTTAAATTGGCCCTGGTGTGGTTTGTATACTCATTTGCTTGGATCAACCAATCTGTTTCAGCCTGGTATTGTAGCCAGCAAAAAAGATTAAGGCAGAAGAGTGGTTGTTCCTGTTATATTATGGTGGGGCATATATTAAGAGTTTGGGAGCAAGAAAGGCAGAAAATCAATACTACTTAACAAAATAATCTTATTAACAGGGATTTTAATATCTCTGAAAAATCAGTGTCAGTCAGTGGTATAGTGGATTACTAAGTCACCTTTGCTATCCAGTGGTTGCTTTTCTCTAACTTCAGAAAGATTTGGAGAGATAATTTAGATATACATTCCACCTAGATTCCAGTGATCCTTGCATTTTTAAAATTTCTAGCAACAGTACTAATATGCTAACATTCTAAGACCAAAGTTCTCATGAAAAATAGAGATCAAAATGACTGTCAACTCACCATTTACCCCTTGCAGACTTTGTAGGATAGAAAATTTACTTGAGTAGAATATAATCTGTGAAAGGAAGAATCTCTCTGGCATGTGTTAAAGCTAAGGAAGACATGGCTTATGGGTAGCTTTCATCTGGGGCCTGGAAAGCTGAGCAGATCTTTTTCCTTAACTCTTTATTATAGTTACAACTAATGAGGCTGTTGCTTTACAGGCAATTTTGTGGGTTTTCCTGCAGTTTTACTAGTTAGGAAGTAATTCATAGCTATGAAGACTCTGCCTTCTTCCTAAATTTATGTGCCTAAGGAAGGGAGGTGTCTTATGTCAGATGTGCCAAAGAAACTGCCACAGCAAAAGTCAGTCCCCATTCATTCCATGCAGCAAACATTCATTGACAGCTCCCTTGGGGTTAGGCCCTAGGGTGGGAGTGGGAAGTTGGAGAGGCAGCAGGGTTGAAGATGTCATAATCCATGCCGTCACAGAGCTTGCAGTCTCATAGTGGTAGCAGACATGCGAACAGGTCATTCAAAAGCCAAAGGCAAAGCCAAGAGAGACCTGGAAAATCACCAGAAAGCACCTGGGATGCTGTTCAACTAAAAATCCCTGGATGAAAATGTCTTCAATCCAAAAAAAAGAAGGCCAGGTCTTCTTATGCCATTGCCCTATTTAAAAACAAAAACAAAAACAAAAAACAAAAAAACCTTTCCACAGATCCCCAGCAACTTAAACAAAACAATTCAAACTTCAATTGTCACTTTACAAAAGCTGGCTCCATTCTACCTTATAACCTTATCTCCTCTGGCCAAGGTTTCGTTCCGCCCCTATGTTTTCTCACTGCTATACTGTTTCCCCTGTCTTGTGGGGTTTTAAAAATAATTTTTAAATAATTTTTATTATAAAAATTATACAAGCTAGTGAAAATAAGTAAAACTGGTGGTGGCAGCAGACTATCTAGAGTGGCTGCTTTGAAGACGCCAGCAGCAGTGGGGAAGGCATGGCAAGGGCTATGTACTCTGTGGAGCCATTGATTGTTGTAGACAGGTGATCTGAGTGGGAACCCCACCAAGTTGGCATGGCAGGAGCCCCTGCTCCTGGGTGCAGCTATAGCCACCCCGCCATGGCTCTAGACCCAGGCATCCCTGCACTCTTAGGAGCCCAGGGAGTGCCTGCTCCTGTTCCCTGGCCTCTCCCTGCTCCTGGTGTCTGCTCCAGTGTGGAACAGAGTTGTGGTGAACACGGCTGGGTGTGCACATGCTTTGGGTGGCGTTGACAGGCTAACCATCTGCTACCTCAGCCCATGCTGGACTTTGGGCACCGACAAGCACAGGAGAGATGCTGGGGGGCTGAGGGTGGCTTGGCATGGGTCTGCAGGCACTCCTTAGCAGGGAAAGCCTGGGTACCATGGGTGGCATGCTGATGGCAGCAGAGGCAGACAGGTTCCTGGGGGAAGGAGTGGGTCCCCAGTGAAACCTCACCTTCAAGCCAGGCCTGAAGCCTGGGGCCCAGGGCCAGGCTGCCAGTTCAGGTGGAGTCCACCACATGGAGTCAGAATTTCATTGATGCCCTTCAGACAATTGAATGGTGCTTTTTAAGGCCCACCCATGGCCACTCATGGACTAATCAGCATGCACTCCCTCCATTCTGAGCACATAAAAACCCCCAGACTCAGCTAGATATAGACACTCATCTGGACAACCTGCCTATGGAAAGGAGCTGTGCACTTCGAGTCTCTTGAGAGCTGTTCTGTCACTCAATAAAGCTCCTTTCCACCTTGCTCACCTTCCAGTTGTTCACATAACTTCATTCTTCCTGGACATGGGACAAGAACACAGGGACCTACCAAATGGCAGGAATAAAGGGAGCTATAACATATTCCTGACTGGCTCTCTGAGATTTGGGTGGTAACAAGCTCCTGGACTGTGGGATTGAAGAGTGGCAACCCTTCTGGGGGCCCAAACCTTGGGATTCCTCAAGCCAGAGCTGCTGTAACACTATAGCCCTCCTGTCCTCTGTCAGTGCCAGGCAGCCACCCCACACGACAGGAAGCAGCAGCAGAGCCAGGCCAGCCCAGCAGCCACCAGCTGGAGTGAGGTGGTAGGACTGAAACAGCTATAAGAAAATGGACTGAAATACACCCTTCCAAAACAAACCTCCCTCCTGCTCCACTCACCATGTTGAGGGCCACAAGAAGAAGAGAAGAGCTCTGGGCCTTCTGGAAGCCCAGACCTCAGGTATCCCTGAGCCAGGGTTGTGACATGCTCTAACACCCTCTTTGGGGCTCTATGGTTCCTGACATCTCTGAGCTTTTCAGTTGTCACCATGCTGTCTTATTCGGATGTTGGTGTTGGCAATGAAAGCAGCTTGCAGTACGTCTGTTCCAGCTGCAGTCTCACATGGAGCTGGGCTACTGTGCTTGGCTGTGAGCAGTGGCCAGACCCCATGCTTGCTCTCTCACACACCCCTTTCTGCTCCACGCCTGACTTGCCCTTGGCAGGCATGGAATCCAAGCCAGTAGCACAAGCTGAGCACAGCCTGCCAGGCCTAGCAGGTGAAACGAACCCAGTGGATGTGAGCAAAACTCAGAGATGCCACCAGCCACAGTCTCTGGCTGGTGAATCGACACCCTAAGAATCCTGTGACAAAACCATCCAATGGTGATACACTAAAAATGCTTATACTCTCCCCGTTTTCCCATTTTTGAGGTAATCAATGTAAAAAGTCTGGTGCCTCTCCGTTCAAGCCTTTCTCTAGGCTTATGTGAACATATATTCCTCTGTTTTGAAGGCCAGCTCCCTCTTGCTTCCCCATAGTCATTACATATTCTAATCCTACCTATCTTCAAAAGCCATTTTCCAATTCTTCAAGAAGTCTTTCCAGATCTTCCTTCCAGTTGGAAGCAATCTTTTTCATCTTCATGCTCAAACTATAATGATAACAACATAACAATAACAATAATGGCTAAAATTTTCTAAGGACCAAGTATGTACCTGCTCCTGATAACTGTATGTATTTACCTATTTTAATCCTCCCAACTAAAAGTGGACACTATTTTATCCCTCTTATAAATAAAGAATTTGAGGCTCAGAAGATTTTAAAAACCTTGTCCTGGTTCTCCCTCCATTTAATGAGGGGAGGAGCTAGAACTTGAACCCAGGTCTGTGTGTTCTAAAGACAGTGCCCTTTGCATTCCACTCAACTACTGTTTGGGCAGATTTCATATTTCCCCAACGGAACCTGAGTGCTCTAACAGAAGGATACACTGTGATGTGTGGTGTATCATGAGCTCAGAAACTGTTGTGGAATGCTTCTTATTTTTTCAAGATGGCAGAGTAAAATGTAATCAAAAGCTCACATTTGACAAAAAATGTATGTGATAGAAGTGATTTTTCTCTACTCAGGACCCAAGATTTTACTCAAAATGTGACAGAAAACTCTAAAAGCCCCCACAAGTTAGACAAGTAAATTCTAAGGCTACAGCTTGTGACAGCTGTTATATATAACCTGAGGCCATTGTGTAGTTCAACTGTGTTCCTGTTCCTTGAAAGTATCTTGGGTATCATATTCGAGTGATTTAAGGTGGGGGTTATTTTAGCAGCCATAAAGTATGGTCTAGTTAAAGGCCTACTTGCTCCATGCCTATCCTACTACGAATAATTAACATACCAGTTCAACAATTATCTGTTGTACATTGATCTTGTATCTGCTAAATTCAATTATTAGTTCAAATAATTTTCTTGCAGATTCAATCAGATTTTCTACCTAATCATGTCATCTGCAAATAAAGATAATTTAATTTTTGTTTTAAATCTAGATGCTTTTTATTTCCTTCACTCTTCTTATTTACACTGGTGAAAACCTTCACTACAATGTTGAAGCAGTGGTCTTTAGCAGACTAAAGAATCCTTCTATTCTTAGTTTACTAAGCGTTTTTATCAGGAATGCATGTTGGATTTTGTCAAAAGTTTTCTATGCATCTATCGAGTTGATTATACACTTTTTCTTTTGTAGTCCATTAATATGGTAAATTACATTGATTTTCAAATGCTAAGCTAACCTTGCATTGCTAGACTAAACCTCACTCTGTCATGATATATTATTATTTTATATATTGTGCAATCTAATTTGGTGAATTTTGGCCAATTTTTTTTTTTGCATCTCTGTTCAAGGTAGCTATTCTGTGGTTTACTGCTCTTTTACATTTTTTTGTAATATGTGTTGGATTTTGTTATCAAGATAATATTGGCCTCATAGAATGAGTGGGGAAGTATCTCCTATTCAGTTTTCTGGAAGGGTTTGCAAGTTGCTATTATTTCTTTTTCTAATGTTTAGTAGGATTCACCAGTGAATCTACATGGCTCCAGAGTTGTCTTTGTAAGAAGGTGATTAACTACAAATTCAATTTCTGTAATAGATATAGCTTATTCAGATTATCTATAGTTTTTCCAGTGAGATTTGATACTTTGCGTCTTTCACAGAATTTTACCACTATATCTAACTTAGTAATATTATTGACAAAACATTATTGGTAATAGTTCCTCATTTTTTTTTTACCATCTAATATATCTGAATAGATGCCACCTCTGTCACTCCTGATGTTAGTAATTTGTATCATCTCTATGTTTTCTTACTAGTCTGGCTAGAAGCTTATCAATTTTACTGATCTTCTTAAAGAACTATCCATTCATTGATTTAAAAAAATATTCTGCTGTAGTTTATTTCATTGATTTCTTCACTGATTTTTATTATTTTCTTTTTCCTGCTTAATTTATGTTTAATTTGCCTTTCTTAATTTAATTTTTAAATATTAGTGCTGATGTAATTGATTTGAAACTTTTCTTCATTTCCAATATAAGCATTTTTTAACAAGACAAAAATATAACTATTTATTCTTTTTCAGTAAGTTTCATTACTACTAAGCTGTAAGCATTTAAATTGTTTGTGTAAGCAGTTATTCTTGTTACCCTAGTTTTACATTTTATACGAGTTACAACCTTCCACAGAGCATAAGACAAAATATTATTTAAAATGTGATATCCTGCAAAAACTACAATCAAATTCACCAATTAGAATATCTTGCATCTAAATTCAAAACATATTTAAATTTTTAAAAATAATTTCAACTTTTCTTTTAGATTCAGGGGGTACATGTGCAGGTTTGTTACATGGATATATTGTGTGATGCTAAAGTTTTGGGTATGGATGATCCCACAACCCACGTAGTGAGCATAGTACCCAATAGGTAGTTTTATGACCCTTACTCCCCTAGCTCTAACTCCTCTCTTGTAGTCCCCAGTGTCTATTGTTGCCACCTTTATGTCCATGTGCACCCAATATTTCTAATATAAACTTTTTGATACTTATAAATTTCCCTCTAATGACTAGTTAAGCTGCATTCTACAAATTTTAACATGTTGTATTTTTATTTCTAGTTATTTTTAGATACCTTATAATTTCTCTTTTGGTTGATTTTATCAACCCTTTGGTTATTTGAAAGTGTGTTGTTTACTTGCAAATAGTTGAGGATTTTTCCGGTTATATTTCTAGCATTGATTTCTAATGTAACTCCATATTGTCAAAGAACATAAGTTGTATTCTTAAATTCATGTTCTAGAATATGATTTGTTTTGTTAAATGCTCTGTGTACACTAAAAATAATTTGAATTTTACTGTTGTTGAGTGGAATGTTTTATAAATGTCAATTAGATTAGCTTGGCTGAGACTGTCGTTCAAATCTCCAATAATCTAATTGATTTTCTGTCTACTTGCTCTGTCCATTATTGATAGAGGGGTGTTGAAATCTGTAATTGTGAATTTGTCTATTTCTCTTTGAAATTCTATTAGTTTTTGTTTTTTGAGTTTTGAAGCTCCGTTTTAAGGTTTATGAACATTTAAGATTCTTATGTCCTCTTGATGAATTGACCCCTTTATCATTATAAAATTACTCTTTACCCCGGTAATATTTTTGTTCTGAAATCTACTTTGTCTAATATTAATAAGGCCACTTCAGCTTTTCTTTCATTAGTATTTGCAAGATATTTCATTTTCTGTCTGTTTGCTTTTAGGCTATTTGTGCCTTTATGTTTAAAGTTGTTTCCTCCTAGGGAGCATATAATTGGCTCATGCTTTTTTTTTTTTATTGAATCTGACAATCTGTTCTTTAATTGGTATTTTGAAACCATTTACATTTAATCTTATTATTGATATGATTATGTTTAAATTTATCCTTTTGATATTTGTTTTCTATTTTTCCCATTAGTTCTTTGTTCCTTTTCCCCCTCTTTTCCTAACTTGGCTAATCGAGTAATTTTTATACTTTCATTTTATATCCTTTGTTTTCTTATTCATTGTAACTATTTGTTATGTTTCTTTAGTGGTTGCTTTAGGATAGATTTATAGTATACATCTTTAACTTGTCACGACATGCTTTCAAGTGATGTTATTACCACTTCATGTATAGTATAAGAACCTCTTTGTCCACATTACATTCTATACTACTTTTACATATATTATAAACCCCACAATACATTGTTATTACTTTTGCTTTAAATGGTCAATTATCTTTTACAAAGGTTAAGAAAAAAATGTCAATCATACTTACTCATGCCAATAAATTTCCCATATTGTTCATTCTTTATAGATCTAGATTTACATCTGATATGATATTCCTTCTGCTAAAAGAAATTCATTAAAAATTTACTGTCATGCAATTCTGTGGGTAATGCATAATTTCAGCTTTTGTATGTCTGAAAACATTTTTATTTCATCTTCATTGTTGAAAGATATTTTAGCTGGATTTGATGGCGAGTTTATATGTTAACTTGGCTAGGCTATATACTACCACATTATTCAATTAAAGACGAATCTATTTTCTGCTGTTAAAATATTTTTTTAGATGTAGATAACATCCAAAATTGGTTGAAATTTAAGTAAAGGAGATTATCTTCAATAATCTGGATGGGCCTTATCCGATTACTTCAATGGTCTTAAGAACAAAACAGGTTTCCTTGAGGAGGAAAATATTCTGCTTCAAGAATGCAGCATCAGCTCCTACCTGAGAATTCCCAGCCTACAACTCTGTTCTATGGATTTGAGGACTGCCATTCACCAAAACTGCATGAGCCAATTCCTTAAAATAACTAGCAACTCCCCCACTATCCCTCTCTCCTACTGGCCCTGTTTTCCTAAGAACACTGATTGGTACACTGGATAAAAATTCTAGGTCATAGGAATTTTTTCTTTCAGCATTTTAAAGAAGTTACTCCACTCTTTTCTCATTTGCATTTTTTCTGATGAGAAATGTGCTGACCTCCTTATTTTTACTCTTCTACGTATATTCTTTTTTGTCTGCTTTTAAGATTTTTTTTTGTTTATTACTAGTTTTAAGTAATTTGATTATCATGTATCTTGGTATTTACTTCATGTTTCTTATTCTTGGGTATGTTTGAGTTTCATGAATTTGTAGGTGTGTTAGTTCATTCTCACGCTGCTACTAAAGACGTACTGACACTGAGCAATTTATAAAGGAAAGACGCTTTATTGACTCACAGTTTTGCATGACTGGGAGGCTTAGGAAACTTAAAATCATGGCAGAAAGGGAAGCAAATACGTCTTTCTTCACATGACAGCAGCAAGGAGAATTGCTTAGTAAAAGGGGGAAAAGCCCCTTATAAAACCATCAAATCACTCACTATAGCAAGAACAGCAGCATGAGGTAACTGACCCCATGATTCAATTACCTCGTACTGGGTCCCTCAAACAATACATGAAAGCTAGAATTCAAGATGAGATTTGGGTGGGGACACAGCCAAACCATACCATTCTGCCCCAGCCCCTTCCAAATCTTACGTCCTCACATTTCAAAACCAATCATGCCTTCTCAACAGTCCCCTACAGTCTAAATTCATTCCAGCATTAACTCAAACTAAAAAGTCTCATCAGAGACAAGGCAAGTTCCTTCCACCTATGAGCCTGTAAAATCAAAAGCAAGTTGGTTACTTCCTAGATACAGTGGAGGTACAGGAATTGATTAAATACAACCATTCCAAATGGGAGAAATTGGCCAAAACAAAGGGGCTACAGGCGCCATGCAAGCCTGAAATCCAATAGGGTTGTCATTAAACTTTAAAGTTCCAAAATGATATCCTTTGACTCCATGTCTCACATCCAGGTCACACTGACGCATAAGGTAGGTTCCCATGGTCTTGGGCACCTCCACCCCTGTGACTTTGTAAGGTACAGCCTCCCTACTGGCTGATTTCATGAGATAGCATTAAGTATCTATGGCTTTTCCAGGTGCACAGTGCAAGCTGTTGGTGGATCTACCATTCTGGGATTTGGAGGATGGTGGCCCTCTTCTCACAGCTCCACTAGGCAGTGCCCCAGTGGGGTCCCTGTGTGGGGGCTCTCACCCCACATTTCCCTTTCACACTGCCCTAGCAGAGGTTATACATCCAGGCGTTTCCATACATTCTCTGAAATCTAGGTGGAAGTTCTCGAACTTCAATTCTTGACTTCTGTGCACCAGCAGGCCCAACATCATGTGTAAGCCACCAAGGTTTGGAGCTGGCACCCTCTGAAGCAACAGCCTGAGTTGGCCCCTTTTAGCTACAGCTGGAGGTGAAGCAGCTGGGATGATGGGCACAATGTCCCAAGGCTACATAGAGCAGGGGGTGCCCTGGGCCTGGCCCATGAAACCATTTTTCCCTCCTAGGCTTCCAGGCCTGAGATGGGAGGGGCTGCCATGAAGGACTCTGACCTGCCCTGGAGACATTTTCCCCATTGTCTTGGTGATTAACATTTTGCATCTAGTCACTCATGCAAATTTCTGCAGCAAGCTTGAATTTCTCCCCAGAAAATGGGGTTTTCTTCTTTATCACAAAGTCAGGCTGCAAATTTTCCACATTTTTATGTTCTGCTTCCTTTTCAACACTTTTCCACTTAGAAATTTCTTCTGCCAGATACCCTAAATCAACTCTCTCAAGTTTAAAGTTCCACAAATCTCTAGGGCAGAGGCAAAATGCTGCCAGTCTCTCTGTATAACAAGAGTGATCTTTACTCCAGTTCCCAACAAGTTCCTCATTTCCATCTGAGACCACCTCAGCCTGGACTTTATTGTCCATATCACTATCAGCATTCTGGTCAAAGACATTCAATAAGTCTCTAAGAAGTTCCAAAGTTTCCCACATCTTGTCTTCTGAGCCCTCCAAGTCTCTACGAAGTTCCAAACTTTCCCTCATCTTTTTATCTTCTTCTGAGCCCTCCAAACTGTTCCAACCTCTGCCTGTTACCAAATTCCAAAGTCACTTCCACATTTTCAGGTATCTTGATAGCAGCATTCCACTACCTGGTACCAATTTACTGTATTAGTCCATTCTGATGCTGCTGATGACATACCCTATACTGGGTAATGTATAAAGGAAAGAGATTTAAGTGACTCACAGATCTGCATGGCTGGGGAGGCCTCAGGAAACTTGCAATCATGGCAGAGGGAGAAGCAAACATTTCCTTCTTCCAGTGGTTGTAGCAGGGAGAAGTCACCAGCAAAAGTGGAAAAAGCCCCTTATAAAACCATCAGGTCACTCGCTATCCAGAGAACACCAGCATGGAGGTAACCACCCCCATGACTCAATTACCTCCCACTGGGTCTCTTCCACAGCATATGGGGATTATGGGAGCTATAATTCAGAATGAAGTTTGGGTGGTGACACAGCCAAACCACATCAGTTGGTTTATAGCTTATATCAAATTTGCAAAAAGTTTCATTCATTATTACTTCAAATATATTTTCTGCTTTCTTCTCTACCCCACCCTCTCTTCTTCCAGGAATCTAATTACATATATAGTAGAGTGCTCAAAATTGTCACGGAGCTCACTGATGTTTTGTCCATTTTTCTTTATCTTTAGTCTACATTTTTATTTTGGATAGTTGCTATTGCTGGTTGCCAAGTTCACTAACCATTTTCGATTTTTAATTTTTGTGGGCACCCAATAGTGGGGGGTGGAGGTATAGAGATTATTAATGTGTACCGAAAAAAAAAAAAAACAGAAAAAAAAATAAATAAGACCTATTATTTGATAGCACAACAAGGTGATTATAGTCAACAATAACTTATTTATACATTTCACAATTGCACATTTTTAAAAAAGAGTGCAATTGGATTATTTGTACCACAAGGATAAATGCTTGAAGGGATGGCTGTCCTATTCTCCATGATATGATTATCATGCTTTGTATGCCTGTATTAAAACATCTCATGTCAATTGAGGGGCAAGGTGGTCTACTGAAGACAGCCAGGAAGAACATCTGCCACCAAGAGACTGGGACATCAGGAAGATTGGCACACTACTAGCAGATCATCAGAGAGAAGGCATTGAGAGTGGATGGAGGAAAGATACAGATGCTGGAATGAATGAGGAGGCAGCTAGGAACCCTGAATAGTGATAAAAGACACTGGGACTCATTCCTGGCCCCCAATGACTCCTGGGGAATGGGTAAGTTAAACAGGCGAAGAACAACCCACTCTTACCACAGGCCTCTGGAATCCCAGCAGGAGGAGACTCTGTGGTCACAATGGACACTTGAGTTGGCAGGGAAAGTTGCTTAGAGAAGTGTTAGGGGTGGAACTCTAGCTGGCGCAGAGCCCAGAGAGTTTAGTGTGGGAGAATCTGTAGTGGAGCACAGTCAGGGAAGCCCATCTGCCTAGGCTCAACTTGCTCCTATAGAAGACTTTAGTTGTAGGGGAACTATGGTACCTGAACTCTGCAGGGTAGTCCTGCCCATAAGAGAGGTCCAGTCCAACCTGAGCACCTGTCAGTCTGCTGGCCTCTCCTGGGACTCAGCCTGGCCATGCTTGCTTGCACAGCAGCCTCTGGTGCCCAGGGGGCATACCCCCTGGGGGCCTGCATCATAGCTCCTGAACTGGCAGACTATGCCTGACCAGCAGAGAGCTTCTCCAGAGTGGCCCCTGTGGACATGCACCAGCCTGCCCTCCCCCTACTGCAGCCCCCACCATGTCACTTTGCCTGAATACACTCACCCACAGTCACCTTCAACATCACTTTGCCAGTGCATGTTTGCACAGGGGAACTTTGCCTCTCCTTCCCTATCAGTGCACATGTGTGTGTGCACCCTGTGGTGCCCTTGCTGCCAACATGAGTCCACCCCTGCCCCTCCTCCATCATACTGCCAAGATTCTTGTGTTGAACCCTGGCTCCCTAAAATGTTCCAGAAACAAAACCAGTTGACTGAACCCACCTTATATCATAATCAAACCTTCAAGGTCATCAAATAGGACAAAGGAAATAAAAAATTTCCTAAGGACAGCAATTTCAATGATTGATGGAACATCAGCCTATAGAGTTGAGATTGAACCAGCGCAAGAACTCTGACAACTCAAAAAGTCAGTCTTATTTCTTCCAACAACTGCACTAATTCTCCAGCGAGGGTTTTTAACCAGACTGAAATGGCTGAAATGACAGAAATAGAATTCCAACTATGAATAGTAGCGAAGATCATCAAGATTTAGGAGAATGTTGAAACTCAAGCTAAGGAAGCTAAAATCACAATAAAATGATACAAGAGCTGACCGACAAAATAGCCAGTATAGAAAAATAATGTAAGTGACCTGATAGAACTGAAAAACACACTAGAAGAATTTCATGATGCAATAGCAATTGTTAACAGCAGAATAGACCAAGCTGAGGAAAGAATCTCAGAGCTTGAAGATTTGCTTTCTGAAATAAGACAGTCAGTCCCTGAAAGATATGGGGGGAAAGAAAGCAACTTGGAAAACATATTTCAGAATACCCATGAGAACTTCCCCAACATAGCTAGAGAGGCCAATGTTCAAACTCAAGAAATACAGAGAATCTCCACAAGATACTTCACAAGAAGATCATCACCAAGACACATAATCATCAGATTCTCCAAGGTTGAAATGAAGGAAAAAATGTTAAAGGCAGCTAGAGACAAAGGACAAGTCACCTACCAAGGGAAGCCCATCGGGCTAACAATAGACCTCTCAGCAAAAACCCTACAAGCCAGAAGAGATTGGGGACCAATACTCAACATTCTTAAAGGAAAGAAATTCCAATCAAGAATTTCATATCCAGCCAAACTACACTTCCCAATCAAATAAAATTCTTTTCAGATAAGCAAATGTTGAGGGAATTTATAACTACCAGATCTGCCTTACAAGAGTTCCTGAAAGAAGCACTAAATATGGAAAGGAAAGATCATTACCAGTCACTACAAAAACACACTTACGTACAAGAAACAGTCACACTATAAAGCAACCATACAAAGAAGTCTGTGTAATAATAATACTTTGATGACAGGATCAAATCCACAGATACCAATACTAATATTGAATGTAAATGAACTAAATGCCCCAATTAAAAGATACAGAGTGGAAAGTTGGATAAAGAAGTAAGACACAATGGTATGCTCTCTTCAAGAGACCAATCTCACACTCAGTGACACTCACATGCTCGAAATAAAGGCATGGAGGAAAACCTATCAAGCAAATGGAAAACAGAAAAAATGGGAGTTGTGATCCTAATTTAAGGCAAAACAGACTTTAAACCAACAATGATCACAAAAGACAAAGAAGGGCATTACATAATGGTAAAGGGTTCAATTCAACAAGAAGACCTAACTATCCCAAATATATATGCACCCAACCCAGGTTCATAAAGCAAGTTCTTAGAGACCTTCAAAGAGATTTAGACTCCCACACAATAATGGTGGGAGACTTCACCCCATTGACAATATTAGACAGATCATCAAGGCAGAAAATTAGCAAAGATATTCAGGACCTGAACTCCACACTGGACCAAATTGACCTGATAGACATCTATAGAACTCTCCACTCCAAAACAACAGAATATACATTCTTCTCATGGCCACATGACACATATTCTAAAATCAACCACACAATTTGACATAAAATAATCCTCAGCAAATGCAAAAAGAACTTAAATAATAACAACCACTCACTCAGTACACGGTGCAATAAAAACAGAAATCAAGACTGAGAAAGTCATTCAAAACCATACAATTACATGGAAATTTAAAAAATTTGCTCCTGAATGACTTTTGGGTAGATAATGAAATTAAGGCAGAAATAAAAAGTTCTTTAAAACTAATGGGAACAAAAATACAACATACCAGGATCTCTGGGACATACCTAAGGAAGTGTTAAGAGGGAAATTTATTGCACTAAACACCCACATCAAAAAGTTAGAAAGATCTCAAATTAACAATCTAACATCACAACTAAAACAACTAGAAAAGCAAGTGCAAACCAATCCTAAAGCTAGCAGAAGACAAGAAATAATCAAAATCAGAGCTGAACTCTGTGAAAGAAACCTGAACAAACATTCAAAAAATCAACAATCCAGGAGCTGGGTCTTTTAAAAAAAAAAAAAGTTAATAAGATGCATAAACCACTGGCTAGATTAATAAAGAAGAAAAAAGAGAAAATCCAAATAAACACACTTAGAAACAACAAAGGGGATGTTACCACTGACACCACAGAAATACAAATAACCCTCAGAGACTACAATGAACACCTCTATGCACACAAACCAGAAAATCTAGAAGAAGGGGATAAATTCCTAGACACATACACCCTCCCAAGACTGAAGCAGGAAGAGATAGAATTACTGAACAGACCAATAACAAGCTCCAAAACTGAATCAGTAATAAATAGCCTACCAACCAAAAAAAGCACAGGACCACATGGATTTACAGCCAAATTGTACCAGATGTATAAAGAACTGGTACTTTTCCTACTGAAACAATTCCAAAAAATTGAGGAGGAGGGACTCATTCCCAATTCATTCTATGAGGCCAGCATCATCTGATATCAAAACCTGGCAAACATACAACCAGAAAAGAAAACTTCAGGCCAATATCCTTGATGAAAATGGAAGCAAAAATTGTCAACAAAATACTAGCAAACTGAATCCAGCAGCACATCAGAAAGCTAGCTTACTACGATCAAGTAGGCTTTATTCCTGGGATGCAGGGTAGGTTCAACATACGCAAATCAATAAATGTAATTCATCACATAGAACTAAAGACAAAAACTACATGATTATCTCAATAGATGCAAAAAGGCTTTCAATAAGATTCAATATTGCTTTATGTTAAAAACTCTCAGTAAACCAGGTATGAATGGAACATAACTCAGAGTAATAAGAGCCATCCATGACAAACTCAAAGCCAACATAATCCTAAATGGGCAAAAGCTGTAAGCATTCCCCTTGAAAATGGTATAAGAAAGGATGCCTTCTCACCACTCCTATTCAATATAGCATTGGAAGTCCTGGCCAGAGGAATTGGGCAAGAGAAAGAAATAAAATGCATCCAAATATGAAGAGAGGAAGTATAACTATTCCTGGTTGCAGACAACATGATTCTGTATCTAGAAAACCACATAGTATGGCCCGAAAACTCCCTAAGCTGCTAAACAACTTCAGCAAAGTTTCAGGATACAAAATCAACATACAAAAATCACTAGCATTACTATACACCAACAACAGCCAAGCCAAGAGTGAAATCAACAATGAAATCACATTCACAATTGCCACAAAAAGAATAAAATACCTAGAAATCCAGCTATTCAAGGAGATGAAAGATATCTACAAAGATAATTACAAAACACTGCTTAAAGGAATCCTACGCAAAAGAACAAGCTAGAGGCATCACATTACCAGACTCCAAATAATACTACAGGGTTACAGTAATCAAAACACCACGGCACTGGTACAAAGCTAGACACATAGACCGATGGAACAGAGTAGAGAGCCTAGAAATAAGACTGCACACCTACAACTATCTATCTGATCTTCAACAATGCTAGCAAAAACAAGCAATGGGGAAAGGACTCCATTTTTAATAAATGGTGCTGGGATAACTGGCTAACCTTAAGAAGGAGATTGAAACTGAACCCCTTCTTTAAACTATACTAAAAAAATCAACTCAAGATGAATTAAAGACTTAAAACTCAAAAGCTATAAAAACCCTAGAAGAAAATCTAGGCAATACCATTCAGGACATAGGCACAGGCAAAGGTTTCATGATGAAGACACCAAAAGCGATTGCAACCAAAGCAAATATCGACAACTGGGATCTAATTAAACTCTAGAGTTTCTGTACAGCAAAAGATACTATCAACAGACTAAACAGACAACCTAAATATTGGGAGAAACTGTTTACAAACTATGCATCTGACAAAGGTCTAATATTTTTCATCTATAAGGAACTTAAACAAATTTACAAGAAAAAAACCCATTAAAAAGGGGGCAAAGGACATGAACACTTTTCAAAAGAAGACATACCATAGAACCAATAAGCATATGAAAAAAAGCTCAGTATCACTGATTATTAGAGAAATGCAAATCAAAACTACAATGAGATATCATCTGACACCAGAAAAAACAGCCATTACTAAAAAGTCACAAAAATAACATATGCTGGTAAGGTTGTAGAGAAAAGAGAACACTTACAGAACTGCTAGTGGGTGTGTAAATCAGTTCAATCATTGTGGAAAGCACTGTGGTGATTCCTCAAAGAGCTAAAACCAGAACTACCATTCAACCCATCAATCCCATTACTGAGTATATACCCAAAGGAATATAATTGTTCTATCATAAAGACATGTGCATATATATGTTCATTGCAGCACTATTCACAATAGAAAAGACATGAAATCAAACTGGATAAAGACAAATGTGGTACATATACACAATGGAATACTATGCAGCCATAAAAAATAATTAGATCATGTTCTTTACAAAAACATGGGTGGAGCTGAAGGCCATTATCCTTGGCAAAGTAACACAGGACACAAAACCAAATACCATATGTTATCAGTTATAAGTGAGCAGCTTAATGGTGAGAAGGCATGGAAACAAAGAAGGGACTAACAGACACTGGGACCTCTCTGAGTGTGGAGGTTAGGAGGAGGGATAGGATCAGAAAAAATAACTATTTGGGTAGTAGGCTTAGTACCTGGGTGATGAAATAATCTGTAAAACAAAAGTCTGTAACATGAGTTTACCTATATAGCAAACTTGAACATGTACCTCTGAACTTAAAATAAAAGTTATTTTAAAAAATCTCATGTACCCCTAATAAATATATAAACCTACTATGTCTCCATAAGTTCACTAATCTTTTATTCTGCAATGTCTAATCTGTTGTTAATAGAATAGCATCCATTGGATTGTTATTGTCAGACATTATGATTTTATTTCTAGATGATAGGCTTGGGTTTTTCCATACATTTTGTATCTCTACTTAATATTTTTAATATTTCCCTTGGCTTCTTGAACATACAGAATATAGCTATAATAATCATTTAATATTATTGCCTATTAATTCTATCATCTGTATCATTTCAGAATCTGTTTTTATTGATAAATTTTATTTTTTTTCTGTTTCTCTGTGTGACTGATACTTTTTATTGGGTGTAGACATTCTATCTTTTAAATTGATGTATGTTGTAGATTTCTGTATTCCTATAGTCTCAAGGTTTATTTGTAAATTCACCTAAATTACTTGGAAATAGTGTTTTCCTTTTAGGTCTTACTTTCTAGCTTTCTTAAGGGGGACCAGAGCAGCATTTACTTTAGGGTTAATTTTACACTATGACTGAGGTAAACCTCATCTATATATTCAACTTAATGTCCAACGAGTTATGAGATTTTCCACTATGGCTCTTGAGAACAAGCACTATTCCAGGAAATGTATGGACCCCACGGATAGTTCCATCCATTCTTTTTAGGTGATTCTTTTCATGACCGTGGGTACTTTCCTCACATGTATGCATTTATCAGTACTTGGTTGAATACTCATGGGGGACTCTGTGCAGATCTCTAGAGTTCTTTCTCTACATAGCTTATCTTCTCTGGTATTTTACCCTGTGATCTCCAGCTGCCACAGCCTACATGGACTCCTAATTCCTTCTTCTCAAATTAGGGAAATAGCCCTACCTACTACCTAGCTTGGAGAATTTCTCTAAATAGTAAGCCAAACCAACTGTAGGCTATATTTGTTTCCTGTCCCTCTAGGATCACAGTTCTTCATTGTCTAATCTTCAATGTTTTGAGAATTGTTTCACAGAGTTTGCCTTTGTATGTTATTTCATCTGGGAGGGAAAAACTAGTCCCTGTGATTTCAATTTACTTAGAAGCAAAGTCTTCAATAGTTTATTTTAATGGAAGAGGCTTGAGCACGTTTTAAGGCAGAGAAAGGTTATCATTAAGAAAGGGTGGTTTAATATTTAAAAAGGAGACAATCAGTGGTGCTCAGTTGTTGAGAAGTCGGATGTGGATGGAATCTAGAATGCAGGTGGAAAACTGACTTTATATGTGAGGAAGAGCAAATCCTGTGTTATAATGGGAGGGATGGAGAATAGGATGGGTGTATGTGTGGCAGGATTTTCTATTTAATGGGCTCTATTTTTCTATTAAATAGAAGGAAAATACATCTGCTGAGAATGAAGGTGGTAAAGGTTAGAGACATTTTAAGAGACACATGTAGTTTTATGAAAAGTTGTAGAAAGAGGAAAATTGTTTGACCAGAAAAACATACAAGGAAGGTCAAGCCTTACTAATGATCCATTTAAGGATGGTGATCATAAATACATACTGGAACAAATCTAACCTAATATCTCCTCTTGACCATGAATAGCTCAAATTCAACATATTCACAACTGAAAACATAATTTTAAACTGACTCCCTGACATGGTTAACAGGATGAATGACAAATCACATTTGTTGAAATGGCCAGCATTTAAGAGGAAGGCAAACTTAGAACAGAGATGTGTTTAGTTTTGGACAACCCGAATTTAGGAGAAGCTAGTGACCACCAAGACCACTCAACTTCAGCTTCACATAATAGATCACACTGATTCCAATGGCTACATTTGGTCCTTAGTATTCAAGATCATTAATAATCTTGACAAAAGCCAATTGATATGGTTTGGATATTTGAGCCCTCCAAATATCTTGCTGAAATTTGAAAGCTGAAGGTGGGACCTAGTGGAAGGTATTTGGGTCATGGGGGTGGATTTCTCATAAATGACTTAGTGCCATCTTCATGGTAGTGAGCTAGTTCTTGCTCTATGAGTTTCCACAGGAGCTGGTTGTTCAAGAGCCTCACACCTCCTCCCCTCTGTCTTGCCTCCTCTCTCTGCATGTGATCTCTGCACACACTGGCTTCCCTTCACCTTCCAACATAAGTAGAAGAAGCTTGAAGCCCTCGCCAGATGCAAATGCCAGATTCATATTTCTTGTACAGTCTGCAGAACCATGAGCCAAATAAACCTCTTTTCTTTATAAATTACCCACCCTCAAGTATTCCTTTATAGCAGCATAGAAACAGACAAAGACACCAGTTCAGTGAGTGGTAGCAGATGAGATGAGGTGGCAACTGGTCAGGACAAGGGTAGGAAGAGGAAATAGAGACCAAAGAGTATCTTTAAAAGAGATAAATGATTGGAGCATGTTTAAACATTATTGGAGAAGATACAGTGTAAAGAGGAAAATGGTGAATACACATAAGAAAGAAAGAAATTATCATTGCTGTATGATTTTGTAAAATTGGGCAGGGATGGGATACGTAGCACAGATGAAAATGTTGGCTTTATTATTTTTTACTGCCCACAATTCTGCAGATACAATCTATCAATAAAGCAAAACACATGAGATTGCCATATAATCCTGATTATAAATGTCTTTGCAAAATGTGTGTATTGTATCACTACAAGAATCAGCGTAGGCATAAATGTTCCCCTGACATAACAGAAAATAATTTCCAGAGATAAAATAGAGGGCTATATTTTAGTACCTTTTTAAATTTGAGAGGCTTTCAGAAGTAATTGGCCCTGGTCAAAACTAAAGTTGTCTTTGTAGACCTTGTAAACACTCACTACAATATAAATAATAACACTCAGCAGGCAAACTTGGTCAGTTATTCCAGGGCACATTTGGCAGACAACTCATCTTGGCAGCCTCATATAGAATCAGACCTTCAGAGGAGTGTGAATGAGTGTTTTCTATGGCTGAAGGGAGTAACACCCATTTTGAAATTCTTCTAGATCAAGTGTATTAGTGCATTCTCACACTGCTATAAAGCATACTACCTGAAGCTCGGTAATTACAAAGGAAGGAAGTTTAATTGACTCACAGTTCTGCAGGCTTAACAGGAAGAATGGCTAGGAGGTCCCAGGTAACTTACAATCAAGGCAGAAGGGGAGTCAGGCATGTCTTACATGGAAGCAGGTGAGAGAAGAGTGCCAACAGGGGAAATGCCAGACGCTTATAAAACCATCGGATCTCACGAGATCTCCCTCACTATCATGAGACCGCCCCCATGATCCAATATGTAATCATTTCCCATCAGGTTCCTCACTTGCCACATGGGGATTACAATTCAAGATGAGATTTGAGTGGGAACACAGAATCAAACCATATCATTCCACCCCTGGCTCTTCCCAAATATCATGTCCTCACATTTAAAAATCAATCATGCCTTCCCAACAGTCCCCCAAAGTCTTAACTCATTCTAGCATTAACTCAAAAGTTCAAGTCCCAAGTTTCATTTGAGAGACAAGGCAAATCCCTTCAGCCTATGAGCATGTAAAATCAAAAGCAAGTTAGTTACTTCCTAGATACAGTGGTGTACAGACATTGGGTAAATGATCCCATTCCAAATAGGAGAAATTGGGCAAAACAAAGGGTCACAGGCCCATGCAAATCCGAAACCCAGTGGGGCAGTCATTACATCTTAAAATTCTGAAAAGATCTCCTTTGACACCATGTCTCACATCCAGGGCATGCTAATGCAAAGGGTGGGCTCCCACAACCTTGGGCAGTTCCTTCACAAGCTGGTGTTCAGTGCCTGTGGCTTTTCCAGGCACATGGTGCAAGCTGTCAGTGAATCTGTCATTCTGGGGTCTGGAGATCAGTGACTGTCTTCTCACAGCTCCATTAGGCAATGCCCCAGTGGGGACTGTGTGTGAAGACTCCAACCCCACATTTCCCTTCCACACTACTCTAGCAGAGGTTCTTCATGAAGGCTCCACTCCTGAAGCAAACCTCTGCCTGGGCATCCAGGCGTTTCCATGCATCCTCTGAAATCTAAGTGAACGTTCCCAAACATCAGTTCTTGACTTATGTGCACCTGCAGGCCTAACAACACATGGAAGCTGCCAAGACTTGGGGCTTGGACACCCTGAAACAATGGCTGGAGCTATCTGTACCTTGATCCCTTTTAGCCACGGCTGGAGCTGGAGTGGTTGGGACACAGGGCACCAAGACCGTGGTCTGCTTTTGCATGGAGCAGAGGTGCTCTGGGCCTGACCCAGAAAACCATTTTTCCCTCCTAGACTTCTGGGCCTGTAATGGGAGTGGCTGTTGTGAAGGTCTCTGACATGCACTGGAGACATTTTCCCCATTGCCTTGTCTATTAACAATCAGCTCTTATTTACTTATGCAAATTTCTGCAGCCAGCTTGAATTCCTCCCCAGAAAACAGGTTTTTCTTTTCTACCACTTGGTTATGCTACAAATTTTCCAAACTGTTACACTTTGCTTCCCCTTTAAATATAAGTTACAATTTCAAACCATCTCTCTGTGAGCATACACAACTGAACACTTTCAGAATCAACCAGGTGACCTCCTGAATGCTGTGCTGCTTAGAAATGTCTTTTGCCAGATTCCCTAATTATCTCTCTCAAGATCAAATTTCCACAGATCTCTAAGGCAGGGATGAAATACCTCCATTCTCTCTCTCTCTTTTTTTTTTTATTATACTTTAAGTTCTGTGGTACATGTGCACAACGTGCAGGTTTGTTACATACGTATACATGTGCCATGTTGGTGTGCTGTACCCATTAACTCGTCATTTACATTAGGCATATCTCCTAATGCTTCCCCCCCTCCCCCGATCTCACGACAGGCCCCAGTGTGTGATGTTCCCCACCCTGTGTCCATGTGTTCTCATTGTTCAATTCTTACCTATGAGTGAGAACATGTGGTGTTTGGTTTTCTGACCTTGCGATAATTTACTCAAAATGATGGTTTCCAGTTTCATCCATGTCTGTGCAAAGGACATGAACTCATCCTTTTTTATGGCTGCATAGTATTCCATGGTGTATATGTGCCACATTTTCTTAATCCAGTCTATCATTGATGGACACTTGGGTTGGTTCCAGGTCTTTGCTATTGTGAATAGTGCCACAATAAACATACATGTGCATGTGTCTTTATAGCAGCATGATTTATAATCCTTTGGGTATATACCCAGTAATGGGATGGCTGGGTCAAATGGCATTTCTAGTTCTAGATCCTTGAGGAATTGCCACACTGTCTTCCACAATGATTGAACTAGTTTATAGTCCCACCAACAGTGTAAAAGTGTTCCTATTTCTCCACATCCTCTCCAGTACCTCTTGTTTCCTGACTTTTTAAAGATCACCATTCTAACTGGTGTGAGATGGTATCTCATTGTGGTTTTGATTTGCATTTCTCTGATGGCCAGTGATGATGAGCATTTTTTCATGTGTCTGTTGGCTGCATAAATGTCTTCTTTTGGGATCCTCTATTCTCTTTGCTATGGCATAGCAAGAGTCACCTTTGCTCCAGTTCCCAATAAGTTCCTCATCTCCCTCTGAGACCACCTCAGCCTGGACTTCATTATCCACATTATTATCTGCATTTTGGTTAAAACCATTCAACAAGTCTCTAGGAAGTTCCAAACTTTCCCACATCTTCCTATCTTCTTCTGAGCCCTCCAAACTGTTCCAACATCTTCCTGTTACCCAGTTCCAAGGTTGCTTCTCATAAGTTGTGGAACTCCAGGATGTCAGTGAAGTACCTGTACAAGAGGTAGCATATCATTGTAGTAAAAGCATGAATCTTGAAGCCACATTGCCTGAGTTCAACTCCTGACTGCTGCTTACAGGCTGTGTTCCCTTATGTAAGTATTTTTAAAAGATATCTGTGCTATATTTTCCTTATCTGTAAAACAGGAAGGGGGAGAAGTTATAGTACTTACCCCATAGGATGATGATTAAATGAATTAATCTTTGTAAAGCACTTAGAGTAGTGTCAGGTACATGGGAAATATTTGGTGTCTGTTAAATAAAAAGTAATATTTAAATTGGTGAAGAACTGCATTTTGAGAGAAATTCTGTCTACAAGATAAACTTTTATCTGGGTGAACATATTGGTCACTGTAGTTAACTTTAATAGCATCACCAACTTGTCTATTTGCTAAATTATATTAATCTTAGCTTAACTGACTAACCAGGTTACCAGATATGTTAAACAGAGTACCAAAATTTTGAAGTGGATGTCATAAAACTAGCAAAACTCTAGCAGAGAGGTATAAAAATTAAAGAAGTTGATATCAAACATGCTATTTATAGATGCTATAGCTTGTGTCTGAGTTGTTCTTTAAAGTGAAAATGTTATTCCATGAGAAAAGCAGATAATTTAGCTCATAACTCCAAATTGAGACAATCATTGGACTTTGGTACATGGCAGAAGTGCTTTTATATGAACTTCCTATTTTGTCACATGGAATATTAAAAAGACATGCTCAAGGGTCAAGATTTAATATAATTAATAATTTTTAATGATTCATCAAGGACATTCTTATGTGAAATTGGCTTTTTTTTTTTTACTACAAGCATGTGACAGTGAATAAAACAATGGCTACTAACATGTTTTTTTGCCATTGTATTGATTCACTAAAATCATGGTAAATCAATACGCTATAAAAAGTGATATTTCAAAATTAAAATTTCAGACAGAAACATCCTCCTGAATTTAATCAGCACAACAGTTTTTAGTTTATATATATATATATTTTTATATATATTTGTGTATATATATACACACACACATATATATACACACACACACACACATATATATATATATGTATAGTGGAACAAAGTTGAATTGTGCATTAAGTCTAAATGAATCCAAACATTTTGCCTGGCATACATACCAAGTAAGAGGAATGAAGAGGTAGCTTCATTCTGTTGTGCACATGAGCTATTTCACATATTTCAACACAGTCTAGTGATTTTTCTTTATTTTCCTCTAAAGTTGATTTTCTGTTCTATAATTTTATTTTTAGATGCAGCATCAATACAAGATAATCATGAGTCCCCCCACTCCAACAAAGAAAAATAGATCAATATTATGATATATACAGAAAAATAAAGCATAATAAACCTTGATTACTTTAAACCTTATGTTCAGGCGATATTTATTTTCACATTGTTGTTTATTACATACATATACTTGTTTTCATTGTTTAATTATTCAATTTTATTGTTCAGTATCAGTGATAATTGCTTATGTATCTTGGATTGAGATGGATGCATACTAATTTTTCCTGTTAAAATTAATGGGATTTTTTTTTTTTCATTTAGCAGCTTTTCACTCAGCAGCAGGGTTTTCAGGAGCAAATTAAAGCCATTAAATTAGGGATAGTTATGTGCTATTTAGTATTTTAGTAATATTCATCAAGAGTGTTGTTCAGGATATCTAAGACATAATACTATTGGAAACTGAAGTTCCCTAACTCCTCTTCAAATAAAAGTACTCAACTGACACATTAATGTAAGAGTGGCCCCATGTTGAATGTAATCTTATTATCACCATAAAATCTCATTCTCAAATAATGATCAGTTCACACTGACATGTATGTACACCTTTATTGATTTATATTCCTATACTTTTTCAAAAAGTTTTGCAGCAGCGTACAATGACATAATTTAATCAAAGTTCCTAGATCATTATCTGGAAAGTAGTAAGAACTCAATAAATGTTTGCTGTTATTGTCATTATACAGACATACATTGAAATCAGTAGGATAAAACTGGAAGATTAACTATATGCAAATGCAAAGGGAAAATAAGCTAACATTAAGCCCTGAGAGTTATAGTGATTGAGCATTAAACTTCACTCAGATTTTCCAAGCAACTATAGAAAAAGGGCTATAGAAGCATTTTCTGACAGAAGGAAGTCTAACAATTCTTCAAGAAAATTAAACTTTCTCTTGGTGGTGTGGTTTTTATACCAGAGACTGTGAAAAACATAATGGACAATATCTTACATGATAGTTTTGTAGTAAATGCAGCAGTTAATTTATCCATCCATTCATTTAGAAAATATTTTGTCATTTTCTTTGTGGCCAAGGGCATAACAATAAAGCACAACTCAATTAGGGCGTCTCTACAGCAAGCTAAACAAATGATGCCAAATATAAAGCTTTCCAGAAATCTAGATAACTAAGGTTAGAATTTACACTACCTAGCGTAACAATACCTACTAACAAAAAACAATACCTACTAACAAAAATAAATACCTAACAAATAAACATGTTAGTTGCCATTGTTTTATTCACTGTCTCATGCTTGTAATAAAAAAGTCAATTTCACATAAGAATGCCCTTTATGAATCATTAAAAATTATTAATTATGTTAAATCTTGACCCTTGAGCATGTCTTTTTAATATTCCATGTGACAAAATGGGAAGTTCATATGAGAACACTTCTGCCATGTACCAAAGTCCAGTGATTGTCTCAGATTGGAGCTGCAAGCTGAATTATCTGCTTTTCTCATGACATTACACTTACTTTAAAGAACAACTCAGAGACAAACTACAGCTATTCAAATTTGGGTATTTAGCAGACATTTCCTTGAAAATGAACAAAATCAGACTACAATTTCAAGAAAAACCACTGACAGGCCAGGTGCGGCAGCTCATGCCTGTAATCGCAGCACTTTGGGAGGCCAAGGTGGGAAGATCACGTGAGGTCAGGAGTTCGAGACCAGCCTGGTCAACATGGTGAAACCCCGTCTCTACCAAAAACACAAAAATTAGCTGGGCGTGGTGGTGTGCCCCTGTAATCCCAGCTACTAGGGAGGCTGAGGCAGGAGAATTGCTTGAACCCAGGAGGCAAAGGTTACAGTGAGCCGAGATCGTGCCACTGCACTCTAGCCTGGCAGACACAGCAAGATTCTGTTTCAAAAAAAAAAAAAAGAAAAGAAAAGAAAAGGAAAAAGAAAAGGAAAAAGGAAAAAGAGAAAAACAACGGACGGTATTTGTTGCCTATGATAAATTCCATCATTAAAGTGAAAATTAGAATTTAGGAAAATTTGAATCTGCCACCTAGAATTTGACAGCTTTCTAGTACTTAAGGATTTTTATGAGTTGGAGGGAACATTAATGAATGTGAATTCCTGATGTTTCATATTGAAATATGTGAACATTTGGAAGATCTGCAAAACTAAGTGAAACAGTATTTTACCAAAAAAAATCCTAATGTATAACACTAAAAGTTATGCTTGAGTGAAAGATTAATTCAAAGTGTAAGCAAGACCAATGGATTTTGATATAACTGAGTATAAAAGATTCATTGATATTATTTCAGAATTCAGATTTTAACTTTTAGAAAGCTAACTTTTGGCCGGGCGCGGTGGCTCAAGCCTGTAATCCCAGCACTTTGGGAGGCCGAGACGGGTGGATCACGAGGTCAGGAGATCGAGACCATCCTGGCTAACACGGTGAAACCCCGTCTCTACTAAGAAATACAAAAAACTAGCCGGGCGAGGTGGTGGGCGCCTGTGGTCCCAGCTACTCGGGAAGCTGAGGCAGGAGAATGGCGTGAACCCGGGAGGCGGAGCTTGCAGTGAGCTGAGATCTGGCCACTGCACTCCAGCCTGGGCTACAGAGCGAGACTCCGTCTCAAAAAAAAAAAAAAAAAAAAAAAAAAAAAAAAAAAAAAAAAAAAAGAAAGCTAACTTTTGGGGGTTTGATGTAATATCAAAGAAGAATATCCACAATTATATAAAAAGGTGAATAGAAACCTCACTTATCTTACTATGTATCTGTGTGAGGTCATATTTCCTTTAACCAAAATTATATAATGCAACAGATTGAATACAAAACCAA
Source organism: Chlorocebus sabaeus (assembly GCF_047675955.1). NCBI lineage: Eukaryota > Metazoa > Chordata > Mammalia > Primates > Cercopithecidae > Chlorocebus > Chlorocebus sabaeus. Next base: position 6,771,031 of record NC_132933.1, on the reverse strand, counting down.
ATATGAGAATCCAACTACCTTTTATTAAAGGAAACATTACAGAGACTTAAAAAATATTAAAACAGTGGAACTCTCCTGACTAAACTGTTTTGTTTCAGAAAATATATTTCATAAAATAATGTTTTAATTATAGCAAATACTTTGTTATTGTTCTAAAATTAATAAATATGTAAAAATTAAATCAATTTTAATTTTGAATATGGTACATATTGAGAGTTATAAACCATATAAGCAAAAAATCTTTGAGTTTTTAAATAATTTTTAAGGGTGCAGAAAGTTCCTAAACCTACATCATTTGAAAACACTGCTTTGGCAATGGATGTTTAAGCACTTTCTGTAGAAACTTTTAAAACTTTAAAGACGTTAAAGGAAACTAAATAAATGGAGAAATGGGTGATGTTCTCAGGTAAGAAGACTTAGTATTGTAAAGATGTAATTCTCTCTAAATTGATTTACAGATTCAAAGCAATTTCAATAAAAATTGCAATTTTTTTCCCAGGAGAAGTTACACTTATTCTACATTTTACATGGAAAGAGTAAATGTCTTGAAACAATCAATACACTCCTAAAAAAGAACAAAGTAGGGAGAATTACCCTACTTCATATCAAGACATAATTTTAAGCTACAGTAAATAAGACAGGCAATATTTTCCCTGGGATAAACAGATTAGTGTAACAGCTTAGAGAGCTCAGAAAACAACCCACACATATATGGAAATGCTATATGACAGAATAACATTGCAGACCATGGGTAGAAACACCATTCAAAATATAGTACTGAGACAATTGGCTATTCACATAAAGAAAAATACAAAATTGAATCCCTATCTCATAGCATATTAAAAATTCAATTCTAAGTGAAGACTTGAATGTGAACTGTGAAAGTATTCAAACTTTTACAAAAATAATACATTTACTATATAACCTTAGAGTGGGAAAATTTTAAAACAAGTCACAAAAGGCATGAATTATAAAGGGAATGACTAATAAATTCAAATACATCAAAATTAAGAACTTTGGTTCATCAAAAGACACAATGAAGGGAATAGAAAAACAAGCTACAAGCTGGCTAAAAATTTTTGTAACATGTATCACCTACAAATAATTAGCATACAAAATATATAAATGACTCTTATAAATCATTTACAAAAATACACATAGCCCAACAGAAAAAAATATATATAGCACAAAAACTGAATAGGCATTTCCCAGAAGATGAAATACAAATGACCCATACACTATGGATAGATGCCCATTCTCATTAGTAACCAGGGGAATGCAAGTTGAAATCACAATGACATATCATTTTACACACAAAACACTGGCAACTATTAAGTGGTCTGACAAAACTAAGTGTCAGCAAGGATGCAGAGAAACAGGAATTGGGTGCTGCTGGTGGGAGTGTGAATTGATGTAGCTACTGTGGCATCATAGACATGTACTGCTCATCCGCCTCTCTTTTCACAGGTCCAGATCTATATTGAAGTTTGAAGCTTCTGTTTGCTACACCTCTCTCTCCCCATTATCCTTCACACATTTCCCCAATAAATCTCTTGAATATCAAATTCCATTCTGGTAGATGCTTCTTAAAACACAAAGTGACTCAAGCTCTTTGGAAAATATCTTTACATTACCTGGTAAGGTTGAACCTGGTGTGTTTTATAATCCAGCGACGTTACTCTTAAGTATGGCCTAGAAAAATTTATACCATGAGAAATGTACAAGAATCTTCGTAGCAGCATTGCACCAAATAGCCAAAACCTGGAAGTAAGTTCAATTATTGATCACTGGCAGAATATGTAAATGAATTGTGGTTTATTCACACAATGATTACTTTACAGCCTGGGCTACTCGGTTTATGGCAGAACTCCAGGGAAGGGGGCATTCACACAGGTTAAGAACCCACTACAGATAGATGCATCAACCTGGAAAACCTCAAAAAGGACAAAGTGAATAAAAGAAGCAAACAACAGAAAATTCCCTAGAGTATGATTTCACTCAAAACCCCAAACCAGACAAAACTAGACAATACACTGCTCAGGAATGTATGTATAAGCACAAAAACTCAGGGAGGAGTGGGGGTAATTCTATGATTTGGGTATCTTAATTTTTATCTAGAAAATGGGAAAAACAAAGAGCAAAGGAGCAATCAATACAAATGCTGGAGAAAGGTTATAACTTGGGCAAGGAAGGAGGGAGAGGGCATAGAGGGGGCTTCTAAATTACTGGTAATATTTCTTAAGGTGGGTGGTGGGTGATTTTGTATTAACTGTTATTAGTAGTATTATTTTGTGTGCATGATATACTTCACAATATTTTGAAGGGGCTGGCACCTCCATGCCGTAACAATTTAAAGCAACCTTTTGGCTTATCTCTTCTTAAAAGCAACTCCAATAACTTTCAGCATATGCCTTACTAGGTCGATGCGCTAAACCTGATTTGGGGAAAGGAAACAATAAGCTGTTGCTAATGACGGTGTTCATATTTCTCCTCTTTACACAGTGAACATGTTCTCTGGAGAGCAGAGATAGTCACAACAGATAAAACAGGTGTGCTGCTGGATGCTTCCCTCAAGTCCCAATTAGTCATGCAGCAAAAGAAACACAAAATAAAGCAGGCCTGTGTTTAAGTGGCTATAAAGGTAATTTTCTAGAAATATCATGTGTGAATGCTTCCCTTTCAGAGTCAGAGAATTTGAGGAGGTGAGTTTGTGAGGGAACTCCTTCACAAGACAAGGCCAGCAGAAACAACCTCTTCCTTCTTCCTTCATTTTCACAGACACAGTGTGTGTAGGTGGAAGTGCTTCTTAACCAACCATTGGGCCTCACTCTGGCTATGGCCAGATGTAGGAGCTTCAAAACAAGCCCTTTAACATTCCCACTGCTCTGGGGTGAAGATGCTCCAGGAAGGTCTCCGTCAGGGACAGGAATGTCCCACCATTGAATGAGAATGGTCCAGAGTAATCCTGAAGATATGGAATACATAGTTTCAAGCAGTCCAATGGCCCCAGCTGCTGGACTGAGTAGTCACAGGATCTCCTGTTAACTCCATTTTCCCTGTAATAATACCAAGAAGGTATTTGCAGAATTATCTCATCAAAAGATAAGAAAACATAAAGATGTTTCAACATATGTAATTTTGACAACAACCTCATGAAGCAGATACTTATCATCCCCATTTTACAGGTGAGAAAACTGAGGCACAAGAAGAGAAGTTACATGCCCAAGGACACTCAGCTTATGAGTGGTATAGGTCTCCAACATTGGATCACAGAGCTCATTCACAGTCTCTGTCCCCTGCAGCATGCCACTTTCCATGTTCTGTGGACTGTGAGACCCAAGTCTCTCTTATCCATCCCTCTTTTCCATTCCCACCTACACTCACTTCTCTCAGTCTCTCAGTACTTTTCTACTTGATTATTTGAAGAGCCTTTTGAAGGGTCTCTCCGCTCCCTGTCTCTGGCCTCCTTTGTTCATCCATTACATTGTCCATTGACTGCCTTCTCTATGTAGCCTCCATGTATCCCCACACCCCATTCTCCTTTCCTGAGTTCCTATGGCATTTTGCTTGAACCACTTTTAAGTAGTGAGTTCATGCAGCATTGTATATGGCACAACTATATCTCCCAATTATAATACTTATAATAACATTCTAGGCAATGCAAATTCACTTTTTGGCCTTTTTAGCATCAGTGTTAGTTTTAGTCTCAGTGCACAGTAATTAGGAGTCATTCCTACTGGTAATAATTTGAACGAAAAAAAGAGGGAATAAGAGGTAGAGAAATGAAAAGGGAAGTAAAGGGAAATGCAAAGAAGGAGTTGAGAGTCTTGCAGTGAAACCTGAGGAGGAAAAAAAAAAGAAGTTAAGGAAAGGTTAAACAAGGCCAAGATCAATACACTTGGTCTTGCTGTTTTCCCCATGCAGAACCAAGGCCAACAAAGACAGTGGCTGACCCTGCCAAGTGTAGCCTGGTATTTACTGATATAGTGCAGTAGTCCAGACATTAGGACAGTATATTAAGGTGGAAGCATGGGTAACCCCTTTACCACTGTAGAGTTTAAGGCAAATAAATGTTGTTCAATGGAGAAAGGATCCAGAGCCTTAGAAGTCTCTACAGCCTTAGATCAACCTAGAGGGGCCTTGAACATGATTCATAACCTCAGTCCCCTTAATCCTTTTTTTCATAAGGTCTAAATTTCTTCAGGGATGAAGAATTTTGTGTAATAAATATAATAATAGCAGTAAAACACATTAAATATTTGCTGTGTGCCAGACACTGGACTAAATGCTTTCTGTAGATTATCCCATTAATCCTCACAACACAAACAAGTTGGGTTAAGAAAGAAAATATCATTTTCTTCACTTCACAATAGAAGTAATACAGGTTTTACAGATGTAGTGCATTGCCTAAGGCACACAGTTGTAATGGGGAAGTTTGGGGATTCAAACACAAGGCTGTGACTCTGAAGCTGGTGCCTTCATCCATTAGGTTTTGCTGTTTCCCAGACTGTGCTCCAGGGAGAGACTAGGGTGGTAATGGGATACACTGCAAGTGTTATGGGAAGGAAGGAAAGGGAAAGACTGTTTCGAACTGAGTAAATCTGTGAAGACTTTGAGGAGGAGGTAGGCTTCATTGAAATATATTGTCATTACAGGGGAGCATCTGTACTACTGCACTATATCAGTAGATACCAGGCTACACTTGGCAGGGTCAGCACTGTCAATTTCCTCCAGCCAGAAACCATCGGGAGCATACTGTAGTTCAACAAATCAGAATTATTGATTTGTTGCAATGAGAGTGACCTCACATCATGGGGAATTGTATGCTGCCACAAGAAGAGGAGGATAGAAAGCACTTATAAGATTATCACAGGATCTGGGATTGCATTAAGTGGTTTAGGGGAAGGTTCAACGAAGTGGGACTCTGTTATGGATTGGATGCTGTGAGGAGTGGGGGTAATTCTATGATTTGAGTATCTTAATTTTTATCTTGAAGATGGGAGAAACAAAATGAAAATAAGTCTATAACTGGTTAAAAAAAAGTAGCAGTTACCATATTAGCCAGGATAGTGGAATATTTGGTAGGTTTTGTGCTTTGGACAATGTTTTTGTTTATGCCTGTGCTCAGACTTGTTTACAAGTAGTCTTGATCCATCAAAGTCACAGAATGGCATTATCTGATGTTGATGCTCTGTGTAATTGTTTATGCTTAACCAGAGAACACCAAGGTCTAGTTGTGAATGTGCAACCAGCTTTCAGATGTCAGAGACTGCTTTTCTCTTTTAACACTTAACTTCTGTTCTTAGTCCTTGGTTCATGGGTTTCAGTTAGTTAAAGCCAAATAGATACATTTAATGAGATAATACACACAAGGATGATAACTATCACTTACTGAATGCCAGGTACCATGATAAGTACTCTGTACACGATGACTTATTTAATTCTATGCAATCAAGTAAAGTAGTGTTAAATATTATTATCTCCATACATTTTACTATTGTGTAAAAACACACAACACAAAAACCTCCATCTAAACCATTTTTTAAGTGCACGGTACAATAGTTTTAACTATATGAACATTGTTGTACAACAGATCTCTATAACGTTTGAATCTTGCAAAACTGAAACTCAAACTCTGTACCCATTGAACAACTCCTATTTACCTCTCTCTTTAGCCCCTTAAACCAGTATTCTACTTTCTTCTTCTATGAATTTGACTACTTTGGATACCTCATATAAGAGGATTAATGCAGTATTTGCCTTTCTGTGGTTGGTTTATTTCACTTAGCAGAATGTCCTCAATAATATATCCTTAGCACAATACTTCATGTGGTACAACTTGGGTGAACTTGGAAGTTGTACCATATGACAGAATTTTCTTCTTCTTCAAGGCTGAGTAATATTTGATTGTATGTATGTACCACATTTTCTTTGTCCATTTATCAATCAGTGGACATTTAGGTTGCTTCCACTTCTTGGCTACTGTGAATAATACTGCAATGATCATGGCTGTGCATATATCTCTTTGATATCCTCTTTTCAATTCTTTCAGATATAAATCCAACAGTGGGCCGGGCGCGGTGGCTCAAGCCTGTAATCCCAGCACTTTGGGAGGCCGAGACGGGCGGATCACGAGGTCAGGAGATCGAGACCATCCTGGCTAATATGGCGAAACCCCGTCTCTACTAAAAAATACAAAAAACTAGCCAGGCGAGGTGGCGGGCGCCTGTAGTCCCAGCTACTCGGGAGGCTGAGGCAGGAGAATGGCGTAAACCCGGGAGGCGGAGCTTGCAGTGAGCTGAGATCCGGCCACTGCACTCCAGCCTGGGCGACAAAGCGAGACTCCGTCTCAAAAAAATAAAAAATAAAACCAACAGTGGAATTGCTGGATCATATGGTAATTCTATCTTTAATATTTTGAAGAACTTTTGCACTGTTTTCCATAGTGACTGCATCGTTTTACATTCTCACCAACAATGCAAAAGGATTCCAATTCTTGCACATTTTTCTCAACACTTACTTTCCATTTTTGAAGAGTGGCCATACTAATGGACATGAAGTGATATCACATAGTAGTTACCACTTGCATTTCCCTGATGATTAGTGATGCTGAGCATTTTTACATATACTTGTTGGCCATTTATTTATTTATTTTTTTTTTTTTTTTTTTTTTTTTTATTTTTTCTTTTAAATTTATTTATTATTATTAAACTTCAAGTTGTAGGGTACATGTGCACAATGTGCAGGTTTGCTACATATGTATACTTGTGCCATGTTGGTGTGCTGCACCCATCAACTCGTCATTTACATCAGGTATAACTCCCAAAGCAATCCCTCCCCCCTCCCCCCTCCCCCCTCCCCATGATAGGCCCCGGTGTGTGATGTTCCCCTTCCCGAGTCCAAGTGATCTTATTGTTCAGTTCCCACCTACGAGTGAGAACATGCGGTGTTTGGTTTTCTGTTCTTGTGATAGTTTGCTAAGAATGATGGTTTCCAGCTGCATCCATGTCCCTACAAAGGACACAAACTCATCCTTTTTTATGGCTGCATAGTATTCCATGGTGTATATGTGCCACATTTTCTTAATCCAATCTGTCACTGATGGACATTTGGGTTGATTCCAAGTCTTTGCTATTGTGAATAGTGCTGCAATAAACATACGTGTGCATGTGTCCTTATAGCAGCATAATTTATAATCCTTTGGGTATATACCCAGTAATGGGATGGCTGGGTCATATGGTACATCTAGTTCTAGATCCTTGAGGAATCGCCATACTGTTTTCCATAATGGTTGAACTAGTTTACACTCCCACCAACAGTGTAAAAGTGTTCCTATTTCTCCACATCCTCTCCAGCACCTGTTGTTTCCTGACTTTTGAATGATCGCCATTCTAACTGGTGTGAGATGGTATCTCATTGTGGTTTTGATTTGCATTTCTCTGATGGCCAGTGATGATGAGCATTTTTTCATGTGTCTGTTGGCTGTATGAATGTCTTCTTTTGAGAAATGTCTGTTCATATCCTTTGCCCACTTTTGGATGGGGTTGTTTGTTTTTTTCTTGTAAATTTGTTTGAGTTCTTTGTAGGTTCTGGATATTAGCCCTTTGTCAGATGAGTAGATTGCAAAAATTTTCTCCCATTCTGTAGGTTGCCTGCTCACTCTGATGGTAGTTTCTTTTGCTGTGCAGAAGCTCTTTAGTTTGATGAGATCCCATTTGTCAATTTTGGCTTTTGTTGCCGTTGCTTTTGGTGTTTTAGACATGAAGTCTTTGCCCATGCCTATGTCCTGAATGGTACTACCTAGGTTTTCCTCTAGGATTTTTATGGTATTAGGTCTAACATTTAAGTCTCTAATCCATCTTGAATTAATTTTCGTATAAGGAGTAAGGAAAGGATCCAGTTTCAGCTTTCTACTTATGGCTAGCCAGTTTTCCCAGCACCATTTATTAAATAGGGAATCCTTTCCCCATTTCTTGTTTCTCTCAGGTTTGTCAAAGATCAGATGGCTGTAGATGTGTGGTATTATTTCTGAGGACTCTGTTCTGTTCCATTGGTCTATATCTCTGTTTTGGTACCAGTACCATGCTGTTTTGGTTACTGTAGCCTTGTAGTATAGTTTGAAGTCAGGTAGCGTGATGCCTCCAGCTTTGTTCTTTTGACTTAGGATTGTCTTGGAGATGCGGGCTCTTTTTTGGTTCCATATGAACTTTAAAGCAGTTTTTTCCAATTCTGTGAAGAAGCTCATTGGTAGCTTGATGGGGATGGCATTGAATCTATAAATTACCTTGGGCAGTATGGCCATTTTCACGATATTGATTCTTCCTATCCATGAGCATGGTATGTTCTTCCATTTGTTTGTGTCCTCTTTGATTTCACTGAGCAGTGGTTTGTAGTTCTCCTTGAAGAGGTCCTTTACATCCCTTGTAAGTTGGATTCCTAGGTATTTTATTCTCTTTGAAGCAATTGTGAATGGAAGTTCATTCCTGATTTGGCTCTCTGTTTGACTGTCACTGGTGTATAAGAATGCTTGTGATTTTTGCACATTAATTTTGTATCCTGAGACTTTGCTGAAGTTGCTGATCAGCTTAAGGAGATTTTGGGCTGAGACAATGGGGTTTTCTAAATATAAAATCATGTCGTCTGCAAACAGGGACAATTTGACTTCTTCTTTTCCTAACTGAATCCCCTTGATTTCTTTCTCTTGCCTGATTGCCCTAGCCAGAACTTCCAACACTATGTTGAATAGGAGTGGTGAGAGAGGGCATCCCTGTCTTGTGCCAGTTTTCAAAGGGAATTTTTCCAGTTTTTGCCCATTCAGTATGATATTGGCTGTGGGTTTGTCATAAATAGCTCTTATTATTTTGAGGTACGTTCCATCAATACCGAATTTATTGAGCGTTTTTAGCATGAAGGGCTGTTGAATTTTGTCAAAAGCCTTTTCTGCATCTATTGAGATAATGATGTGGTTCTTGTCTTTGGTTCTGTTTATATGCTGGATTATGTTTATTGATTTGCGAATGTTGAACCAGCCTTGCATCCCAGGGATGAAGCCCACTTGATCATGGTGGATAATCTTTTTGATGTGCTGCTGAATCCGGTTTGCCAGTATTTTATTGAGGATTTTTGCATCGATGTTCATCAGGGATATTGGTCTAAAATTCTCTTTTTTTGTTGTGTCTCTGCCAGGCTTTGGTATCAGGATGATGTTGGCCTCATAAAATGAGTTAGGGAGGATTCCCTCTTTTTCTATTGATTGGAATAGTTTCAGAAGGAATGGTACCAGCTCCTCCTTGTACCTCTGGTAGAATTCAGCTGTGAATCCATCTGGTCCTGGACTTTTTTTGGTTGGTAGGCTATTAATTATTGCCTCAATTTCAGAGCCTACTATTGGTCTATTCAGGGATTCAACTTCTTCCTGGTTTAGTCTTGGAAGAGTGTAAGTGTCCAGGAAATTATCCATTTCTTCTAGATTTTCCAGTTTATTTGCGTAGAGGTGTTTATAGTATTCTCTGATGGTAGTTTGTATTTCTGTGGGGTCGGTGGTGATATCCCCTTTATCATTTTTAATTGCGTCGATTTGATTCTTCTCTCTTTTCTTCTTTATTAGTCTTGCTAGTGGTCTGTCAATTTTGTTGATCTTTTCAAAAAACCAACTCCTGGATTCATTGATTTTTTGGAGGGTTTTTTGTGTCTCTATCTCCTTCAGTTCTGCTCTGATCTTAGTTATTTCTTGCCTTCTGCTAGCTTTCGAATGTGTTTGCTCTTGCTTCTCTAGTTCTTTTAATTGCGATGTTAGAGTGTCAATTTTAGATCTTTCCTGCTTTCTCTTGTGGGCATTTAGTGCTATAAATTTCCCTCTACACACTGCTTTAAATGTGTCCCAGAGATTCTGGTATGTTGTATCTTTGTTCTCATTGGTTTCAAAGAACATCTTTATTTCTGCCTTCATTTCGTTATGTACCCAGTAGTCATTCAGGAGCAGGTTGTTCAGTTTCCATGTAGTTGAGCGGTTTTGATTGGGTTTCTTAGTCCTGAGTTCTAATTTGATTGCACTGTGGTCTGAGAGACAGTTTGTTATAATTTCTGTTCTTGTACATTTGCTGAGGAGTGCTTTACTTCCAATTACGTGGTCAATTTTGGAGTAAGTACGATGTGGTGCTGAGAAGAATGTATATTCTGTTGATTTGGGGTGGAGAGTTCTATAGATGTCTATTAGGTCTGCTTGCTGCAGAGATGAGTTCAATTCCTGGATATCCTTGTTTACTTTCTGTCTCGTTGATCTGTCTAATGTTGACAGTGGAGTGTTGAAGTCTCCCATTATTATTGTATGGGAGTCTAAGTCTCTTTGTAAGTCTCTAAGGACTTGCTTTATGAATCTGGGTGCTCCTGTATTGGGTGCATATATATTTAGGATAGTTAGCTCTTCCTGTTGAATTGATCCCTTTACCATTATGTAATGGCCTTCTTTGTCTCTTTTGATCTTTGATGGTTTAAAGTCTGTTTTATCAGAGACTAGTATTGCAACCCCCGCTTTTTTTTGTTCTCCATTTGCTTGGTAAATCTTCCTCCATCCCTTTATTTTGAGCCTATGTATGTCTCTGCGTGTGAGATGGGTCTCCTGAATACAGCAGACTGATGGATCTTGACTCTTTATCCAGTTTGCCAGTCTGTGTCTTTTAATTGGAGCATTTAGTCCATTTACATTTAAGGTTAAGATTGTTATGTGTGAACTTGATCCTGCCATTATGATATTAACTGGTTATTTTGCTTGTTAGTTGATGCAGTTTCTTCCTAGCCTTGATGGTCTTTACATTTTGGCATGTTTTTGCAATGGCTGGTACCGGTTGTTCCTTTCCATGTTTAGTGCTTCCTTCAGGGTCTCTTGTAAGGCAGGCCTAGTGGTGACAAAATCTCTAAGCATTTGCTTATCTGTAAAGGATTTTATTTCTCCTTCACTTATGAAACTTAGTTTGGCTGGATATAAAATTCTGGGTTTAAAATTCTTTTCTTTAAGAATGTTGAATATTGGCCCCCACTCTCTTCTGGCTTGAAGAGTTTCTGCCGAGAGATCTGCTGTTAGTCTGATGGGCTTCCCTTTGTGAGTAACCCGACCTTTCTCTCTGGCTGCCCTTAAGATTTTTTCCTTCATTTCAACTTTGGTGAATCTGGCAATTATGTGTCTTGGAGTTGCTCTTCTCGAGGAATATCTTTGTGGCGTTCTCTGTATTTCCTGGATTTGAATGTTGGCCTGCCCTACTAGGTTGGGGAAGTTCTCCTGGATGATATCCTGAAGAGTGTTTTCCAACTTGGTTCCATTTTCCCCCTCACTTTCAGGCACCCCAATCAGACGTAGATTTGGTCTTTTTACATAATCCCATACTTCTTGCAGGCTTTGTTCATTTCTTTTTCTTCTTTTTTCTTTTGGTTTCTCTTCTCGCTTCATTTCATTCATTTGATCCTCCATCGCTGACATTCTTTCTTCCAGTTGATCGAGACGGTTACTGAAGCTTGTGCATTTGTCACGTATTTCTCGTGCCATGGTTTTCGTCTCTTTCATTTCGTTTGTGAGCTTCTCTGCATTAATTACTCTAGCCATCAATTCTTCCACTTTTTTTTCAAGATTTTTAGTTTCTTTGCGCTGGGTACGTAATTCCTCCTTTAGCTCTGAGAAATTTGATGGACTGAAGCCTTCTTCTCTCATCTCGTCGAAGTCATTCTCCGTCCAGCTTTGATCCGTTGCTGGCGATGAGCTGCGCTCCTTTGCCGGGGGAGATGCGCTCTTATTTTTTGAATTTCCAGCTTTTCTGCCCTGCTTTTTCCCCATCTTTGTGGTTTTATCTGCCTCTGGTCTTTGATGATGGTGATGTACTGATGGGGTTTTGGTGTAGGTGTCCTTCCTGTTTGATAGCTTTCCTTCTAACAGTCAGGATCCTCAGCTGTAGGTTGTAGCTGTAGGAGATGGCTTGAGGTACACTCCAGACCCTGTTTGCCTGGGTATCAGCAGCAGAGGCTCAGTTGAAAATGCAGAAATCGCTGGTCTTCTGTGTCGCTCGCGCTGGGAGTTGGAGACTGGAGCTGTTCCTATTCGGCCATCTTGCTCCGCCCCTTGTTGGCCATTTATATATCATCTTTGGAGAAATGTCTATTCAAGTCCTTTTCCCATTATTGATTGAATTATTTGGTTTTTGTTGTTGAGTTGAGGAATACTTGATATATTCTGGATATTAACCCCATATCAGATATATGCTTGCAAATATTTTCCTTTCTTTTTCTAAAAAAACTATTTTAATTTTAGATTCCTGGACACGTGTGCAGGACGTGCAGGTTTGTTACATAAGTAAATGAGTGCCATAGTGGTTTGGTGCACCTATTAATCCATCATGTAGGTATTAAGCCTTGCATGCATTAGCTCTTTATCCTGATGCTCTCCCTCCCCTGGCCCCCCTGACGGGCCCCAACATGTGTTCTCCCCTCCCTGTGTCCATGTGTTCTCACTGTTCAGCTCCCACTTACAAGTGAGAATATGCAGTGTTTGGTTTTCTATTCCTGTGTTAGTTTTCTGAGGATCATGGCTTCCAGTTCCATCCATGTCCGTGCAAAGGACATGATCTCATTCCTTTTTATGGCTGCATAGTATTCCATGGTGTATATGTACCACATTTTCTTTATCCAGTCTATCATTGATGGGCATTTGGGTTAATTCCATGTCTTTGCTATTGTGAATAGTGCTGCAATAAACATACGTGTGCATGTATTTTTGTCATAGAATGATTTATGTTCCTTTGGGTATATACCCAGTAATGTGATTTTGGGTCAAATGGTATTTCTGGTTCTAGATCTTTGAGGAATCACCACACCATCTTCTACAATGGCTGAACTAATTTCCACCAACCATGAAAAAGCATTCCTATTTCTCCACAGCCTCACCAGCATCTGTTGTTTCTTGACTTTTTAATAATTGCCTTTCTAACTGGTGTAAGATGGTGTCTCATTGTGGTTTTGATTTGCATTCCTCTGATGATCAGTGATGTTGAGCTTTTTTTCATATGTTTATTGGGTGCCTGTATGCTTTCTTTTGAGAAGTAAGTGTCTGTTCATGTCATTGGCCCACTTTTTAATGGGGTTGTTTGTTTCATTCTTGTAAATTTGTTTAAGTTCCTTGTGTAGATTCTGGATATCAGACCTCTGTTAGATAGATAGATAGATAGATAGATAGATAGATAGATAGATAGACAGATAGATAGACAGATAGATAGATAACAAAAAATTCCTCCCATTCTGTAGCTTGTATGTCCACTCTGATGATAGTTTCTTTAGTTCTTTAGTTTAATTAGATTCCATTTGTCAATTTTCGCTTTCGTTGCAATTGCTTTTGACATTTTTGTTATGAAATCTTGACTTGTCCCTGTGTCCTGAATGGTATTGCCTAGATTTTCTTCTGGGGTTTTTATAGTTTTGGTTGTTACATTTAAGTCTTTAATTCATGTTCAGTTAATTTTTGTATAAGGTATAAGGAAGGAGTCCAGTTTAAATTTTTTGCATATGGCTAGCCAGTTTTTCCAGCACCATTTAATAAACTGGGAATTCTTTCCCCATTGCTTGTTTTTGTCAGGTTTGTAAAAAATCAGATAGCTGTATATGTGTGGTGTTATTTCTGAGATCTCTATCCTGTTCCATTGTTCTATGTGTCTGTTTTTGTACCAGTATTATGTTGTTTTGATTACTGTAGCCTTGTAGTATAGTTTGAAGTCAGATAGCATGATAACTCCAGCTTTGTTCTTTTTGCTTAGGATTGTCTTGGCTATGCAGGCTCTTCTTAGGTTCCATAAGAATTTTAAAGTACTTTTTTCTAGTTATGTGAAGTATGTTAATGGTAGTTTAATGAGTACAGCATTGAATCTATAATTTACTTTGGGCAGTATGGCCTTTTTCATGATATTGACTCTTCTTCTCCATGAGCATGGAATGTTTTTCCTTTTGTTTGTGTCCTCTCTTATTTCCTTGAGCAGTGGTTTGTCGTTCTTGAAGAGGTCCTTCACATCCCTTGTTAGCTATATTCCTAGGTATTTTATTCTCTTTGCAGCAATTGTGAATAGGAGTTCATTCATGATTTGGCTCTCTGCTTGTCTGTTGTTGGTATATAATAATGCTTTTGAATTTTGCACATTGATTTTTGTATCCGGAGACAGCTCAAGTTGCTTATCAGCTTAGGAAGCTTTTGGGCTGAGACAACGGGATTTTCTAGATATAGGATTATGTCTTGCAGAGTTTCTGCTGGAAGATCCGCTGTTAGTCTGATGGGCTTCCCTTTGTGGGTAACCCTACCTTTCTCTCTGATTGCCCTTACTATTTTTTCCTTCATTTCAACCTCGGTGAATCTGACAATTATGTGTCTTGGGGTTGCTCTTCTCAAGGAGTATCTTTGTGGTGTTCTCTGTATTTCCTGGATTTGAATGTTGGCATGCCTTGCTAGGTTGGGAAGGTTCTCCTGGATAATATCCTGCAGAGTATTTTCCAACTTGGTTCCATTCTCCCCGTCACTTTCACAAACACCAATCAGATGTAGATTTGATCTTTTCAAATAGTACCATATTTCTTGAGGCTTTGTTCATTTCTTTTTACTCTTTTTTCTCTAAACTTCTCTTCTTGTTTCATTTCATTCATTTGATCTTCAATCACTGATATCCTTTCTTCCACTTGATCAAATCAGCTACTGAAATTTGTGCATCCAGTCTGCCTTACAAGAGCTCCTGAATGAAGCACTAAACATGGAAAGATACAACCGGTACCAGCCACTGCAAAAACATCCCAAATTGTAAAGACCATCGATGCTAGGAAGAAAGTGATCAACCAATGAGCAAAATACCAGCTAACATCATAATGACAGGATCAAATTCACACATAACAATATAAACCTTAAATGTAAATAGACTAAATGCTCCAATTAGAAGACACAGACTGGCAAATTGGATAAAGAGTCAAGACCCATCAGTGTGCTGTATTCAGGAGACCCATTTCATGTGCAGAGACACACATAGGCTCAAAATAAAGGGATGGAGGAAGATCTACCAAGCAAATGGAAAACAAAAAAAGCAAGGGTTGCAATCCCAGTCTCTGATAAAACAGACTTTAAACCAACAAAAATAAAAAGAGACAAAGAAGGCCATTACATAATGGTAAAGTGATCAATTCAACAATAAGAGCTAACTATCCTAAATATATATGCACCCAATACAGGAGCACCCAGATTCGTAAGGCAAGTCCTTAGAGACCTACAAAGAGACTTAGACTCCCACACAATAATAATGGGAGACTTTAACACCCCACTGTCAATATTAGACAGATCAGTGAGATGGAAGGTTAACAAGGATATACAGGACTTGAACTCAGCTCTGGATGAAGTGGACCTAATAGGCATCTACACAACTCTCCACCTCAAATCAATAGAATATACATTCTTCTCAGCACCACATCTCATTTATTCCAAAATTGACCACATAGTTGGAAGTAAAGCACTCATCAGCAAATGTAAAAGAACAGAAATCACAACAAACTGTCTCTCAGACCACAGTGCAATCAAACTAGAACTCAGGACTAAGAAACTCAATCAAAACCGCTCAACTACATGGACACTGAACAACCTGCTCCTGAATGACTACTGGGTACTTAACGAAATGAAGGAAGATATAATGATGTTCTTTGAAACCAATGAGAACAAAGACACAACATATCAGAATATCTGGGACACATTTAAAGTAGTGTATAGAGGGAAATTTATAGCACTAAATGCCCATAAGAGAAAGCAGGAAAGATCTAAAATCAACACCCTAACATCACAATTAAAAGAACTAGAGAAGCAAGAGCAAACACATTCAAAAGCTAGCAGAAGGCAAGAAATAACTAAGATCAGAGCAGAACTGAAGGAGATAGAGATACAAAAAATCCTTCAAAAAATTAATGAATCTAGGAGCTGGTTTTTTGAAAAGATCAACAAAATTGATAGACCACTAGCAAGACTAACAAAGAATAAAAGAGAAGAATCAAATAGATGCAATAAAAAATGATAAAGGGGATATCACCACCGATCCCACAGAAATACAAACTACCATCAGAAAATACTATAAACACCTCTACACAAATAAACTAGACAATCTAGAAGAAATGGATAAATTCCTGGACACATACACTCTCCCAAGACTAAACCAGGAAGAAGTTGAATCCCTGAATAGACCAATAACAGACTCTGAAATTGAGGCAATAATTAGTAGCCTATCAACCAAAAGAAGTCCAGGACCAGACAGATTCACAGCCAAATCCTACCAGAGGTATAAAGAGGAGCTGGTACCAATCCTTCTGAAACTATTCCAATCAATAGAAAAAGAAGGAATCCTCCCTAACTTCATTTTATGAAAAACCTCATTTTATGAGGCCAGCATCATCTTGATACCAAAGCCTGGCAGAGACACAACAAAAAAAAAGAGAATTTTAGACCAATATCCCTGATGAACATCAGTGCAAAAGTCCTCAATAAAATACTGGCAAACCAAATCCAGCAGCACATCAAAAAGTTTATCCACCATGATCAAGTTTGCTTCATCCCTGGGATGCAAGACTGGTTCAACATACACAAATCAATAAATGTAATCCAGCACATAAACAGAACCAAAGACAAAAACCACATAATTATCTTAATGCATGCAGAAAAGGCCTTTGACAAAATTCAACAGCTCTGCATGCTAAAAACCCTCAATAAACTAGGTATTGATGAAATGTATCTCAAAATAATAAGAGCTATTTATGACAAACTCACAGCCAATATCATACTGAATGGGCAAAAACTGGAAGCATTCCCTTTGAAAACTGGCACAAGACAGTGACGCCCTCTCTCACCACTCCTATTCAACATAGTGCTGGAAGTTCTGGCCAGGGCAATCAGGCAAGAGAAAGAAATAAAGGGTATTAAATTAGGAAAAGAGGAAGTCAAATTGTCCTTGATTGCAGATGACATGATTGTATATTTAGAAAACCCCATCATCTCAGCCCAAAATCTCCTTAAGCTGATAAGCAACTTCAGCAAAATATCAGGATACAAAATTAATGTGCAAAAATCACAAGCATTCCTATACACCAATAAAAGACAAACAGAGAGCCAAATCATGAATGAACTTCCATTCACAATTGCTTCAAAGAGAATAAAATACCTAGGAATCCAACTCCCAAGGGATGTAAAGAACCTCTTCAAGGAGAACTACAAACCACTGCTCAACGAAATAAAAGAGGGCACAAACAAATGGAAGAACATTCCATGCTCACGGACAGGAAGAATCAATATCGTGAAAAAGGCCATATTGCTAAAGGTAATTTATAGATTCAATGCCATCCCCATTAAGCTACCAATGACTTTCTTCACAGAATTGAAAAAACCTAATTTAAAGCTCATATGGAACCAAAAAAACAGCCTGCATTTCCAAGACAATCCTAAGCAAAAAGAACAAAGCTGGAGGCATCACTCTGCCTGACTTCAAACTATACTACAAGGCTACAGTAACCAAAACAGCATGGTACTGGTACCAAAAGAGAGATATAGACCAATGGAATAGAACAGAGGCCTCAGAAGTAACACCACACATCTACAACCATCTGATCTTTGACAAACTTGACAAAAGCAAGAAATGGGGAAAGGATTCCCTATTTAATAAATGGTGCTGGGAAAACTGGATAGCCATATGTAGAAAGCTGAAACTGGATCCCTTCCTTACACCTTATACAAAAAATAATTCCAGGTGGATTAAAAACTTAAATGTTAGATATAAAACCATAAAAACCCTAGAAGAAAACTTAGGCACTACCATTCAGGACATAAGCATGGACAAGGACTTCATGACTAGAACACCAAAAGCAATGGCAACAAAAGCCAGAACAGACAAATGGGATTTAATTAAACCAAAGAGCTTCTGCACAGCAAAAGAAAGTACCATCAGAGTGAACAGGCAACCTACAGAATGGGAGAAAATTTTTGCAATCTGCCCATCTGACAAAGGGTTAATATCCAGAATCTACAAAGTACTGAAGCATGTTTACAAGAAAAAATCAAACAACTCCATCAAAAAGTAGGCAAAGGATATGAACAGACACTTCTCAAAAGAAGACATTTATGCAGCCAACAGACAGATGAAAAAATGCTCATCATCACTGGCCAGCCATCAGAGAAATGCAAATCAAAACCACAATGAGATACCATCTCACACCAGTTAGAATGGCGATCATTAAAAAGTCAGGAAACAACAGGTGCTGGAGAGGATGTGGAGAAATAGGAACGCTTTTACACTGCTGGTGGGAGTGTAAACTAGTTCAACCATTGTTGAAGACAGTGTGGCGATTCCTCAAGGATCTAGAAGTAGAAATACCATTTGACCCAGCCATCCCATTACTGGGTATATACCCAAAGGGTTATAAGTCATGCTACTATAAAGACACGTGCACACATATGTTTATTGCATCACTATTCACAATAGCAAAGACTTGGAACCAACCCAAATGTCCATCAATGATAGACTGGATTAAGAAAATGTGGCACATATACACCATGGAATACTATGCAGCCATAAAAAAGGATGAGTTCATGTCCTTTGCAGGGACATGGATGAAGCTGGAAACCATCATTCTGAGCAAACTATCGCAAGGTCAGCAAACCAAACATCGCATGTTCTCACTCATAGGTGGGAATTGAACAATAAGAACTCTTGGACACAGGGCGAGGAACATCACACACCAGGGTCTGTCATGGGGTGGGGGGAGGGGGAGGGATAACATTAAGAGAAATACTTAATGTAAATGATGAGTTAATGGGTGCAGCACACCAACATGGCACATGTATACATATGTAACAAACCTGCACATTGTGCACATGTACCCTAGAACTTAAAGTATAATAATAATAATAATAAAACACATAACAAAAAAAAGGATTATGTCATCTGCAAATAGAGGTTGTTTGACTTTCTCTCTTCCTATTTGAATATTTATTTCTTTCACTTGCATGATTGCCCTGGCCAGAACTTCCAATACTATGTTGAATAGGAGTGGTGAGAGAGGGCATCCTTATCTTATGCTGGTTTTCAAGGGCAATGCTTCTGGCTTTTACCCATTCAGTGTGACATTGACTGTGCGTTTGTCATAAATGGCTCATATTATTTTGAGGTATGTTCCATCAATATATATTTGGGATAGTGCATATATATTTGGGATAGTTAGGTCTTCTTGTGGAATTGAACCTTTTCCCATTATGTAATGCTCTTCTTTGTCTTTTTTTATCTTTGTTGGTTTAAAGTCTGTTTTGTCAGAAACTAGGATTGCAACCCCTGCTTTTTTCTTTCCATTTGCTTGGTAAATTTTCCTCTATCTCTTTATTTTGAGCCTACATGCATCTTTGCATGTGAGATGGGCCTCTTGAAGAGAGCATACCATTGTGGATTGTGCTTCTTTATCCAGGTTGCCATTCTGTGTCTTTTAATTGGGGCATTTAGCACACTTACATTTACATTTAAGTTTAATATTGTTATGTGTGAATTTGATGCTGTCATCATGATGCTAGCTGGTTATTTTTCAGACTTGTCAATGTAGTTGCTTCATAGTGTCATTGGTCTTTGTACTTCAGTGTGTTTTCTTAGTGGCTGCTAATGGTTTTTCCTTTCCATATTTAGTGCCTCCTTCAGGAGTTCTTGCAAGGCAGGCCTGGTGGTTACAAATTCCCTCAGCATTTGCTTCTCTGAAAAGGATTTTACTTCTTCACTTATGAAGCTTAGTTTGGTCAGATATGAAATTCTGGGTTGGAAATCCTTTTGTTTAAGAATGTTGAATACTGACATCCAATCTATTCTTGCTTGTAGGGTTTCTGCTGAGAGGTCCACTGTTAGTCTGATGGGCTTCCTGTTGTAGGTGACCTGGCCTTTCTGGCTGCCCTTCCCAATTTTTTCCTTCATTTCGACTTTGGAGAATTTGATGATTATGTGCCTCAGGGTTCATCTTCTCATGGAGTATCTTTCAGAGAACTGTAGTTCTCTGAATTTCCTGAATTTGAATGTTGACCTGTCTTGTTAGGTTGGGGAATTTGTCCTGGATGATATCCTGAAGTATATTTTCCAACTTGGTTCCATTCTCCCCATCTCTTTCAGGTACTCAGTCAGTTGCAGGTTCAGTTTTCTTTACATAATCCCATAGTTCTTGGAGGTTTTGTTCACTCCTTTTAATTCTTTTTTCTCTAATCTTGTCCACCTGTCTTATTTCAGCAAGATAGTCTTCAAGCTCTCAAATTCTTTCCTCTGCTTCGTCTATTCAGTTATTGATACTTGTGGTTGCATTGTGAAGTTCTTGTCTTGCATTTTTCAGCTCCATCAGGCCATTATCTTCCTTTCTTAACTGGTTATTCTGGTTAACAGTTCCTGCAATGTTTTATCATGGTTCTTAGCTTCTTTGCATTGGGTTAGAACATGCTCCTTTAGTTCAGCAAAGTTCATTATTACTCACCTTCTGAAGCCTACATCTATCAACTCATCCATGTCAGCCTCTGCCCAGTTCTGTGCCCTTCCTGGAGAGGTGTTGTGATCTTTTGGAGGAGTTGAGGCACTCTGGCTTTTTAAGTTTTCAGGGTTTTTTCATTGATTCTTTATCATCTTTGTGAGTTTATCTAGCTGTGATCTTTGAGGCTGTTGACCTTTGGATGGGGTTTTTGTGGGAACTTTTTTGTTCATGCTGTTGTTGTTGTTGCTTTCTGTTTGTTTGTTTTCCTTTTAACAGTCAGGCCACTCTTCCATAGATCTGGTGCCGTTTGCTGGGATTCCACTCCAGACTCTATTTTCCCGGGTCCCTCCTGCACCTGGAGGTGTCACCAGTGGAGGCTGCAGAACAGCAACAATGGCTGCCTGCTCCTTCCTCTGGAATCTCTGTCACTGAGGGGCACCAACCTGATGCCAGCAGGAACGCTGCTACATATAAGGTGTCTGGTGACCCCTGTTGGGAGATCTCACTCAGTCAGGAGGCACAGGATCTAGGACCTGCTAAACAAAGCACTCTGGTTACTCCTTGGCAGAGGGGGATCACTGTACTGGGGGGAATCTCACTCATCTGGACTGCCTGGATTCCTCAGAGCCAGCAGGTGGAAAGACTAAGTCTGCTGACACACAGAGAATGTGGCTGCTCCTCCTCTCAGGGGCTCAGTCCCAGGGAGATCAGAGGGTGGTGGCATGGGCTCACAAGGGGGATCTACTGAACCATAGGTTGCACAGATCTGTGGGAAAAGTGTGGTTTCCCAGTCAGTGTAGCATGATCAATCACTGCCTCCCTTGGCTGGGGGTGGGAGTTCCACTTGCCCCATGTGGCTCCCAGGTGGGCCATCACACCACTCTACTTTTCCTCATTCTTCATGAGTCACACCAACCACCTAGTCAGTCCAAATGAGGGAACCTGGATACCTCTGTTGATGATGCAGGATTCGCTTGCCATTTTGTTCTTCTCTTTATGGGAGCCTCCGACGACAGCTGTTTCTAGGAGGTCATCTTGGCCCCTTGATTTTTGTTTTTAATTCTGTTTATGTGGTGTGTCACATTTGTTGACATGCATGCGTTAAACTATCCCTGCATCCCTGGTATGAAACCCACTTGGTGATGGTGGATTATCTTTTTGATATGCTGTTGGATTCAGTTAGTATTTTTTTGAGGATTTTTGCGTCTATGTTAATCAGGGATATTGGTCTATAGTTTTCTTTTTTTGTTGTTATGTCTTTTCCTGGTTTGGGTATTAGGCTAATACTAGTTTCATAGAATGATTTAGGGAGGAGTCTCTCTTTCTCTATCTTCTGTAATAGTTTCAGTAGTGTTGGAACCAATTCTGTTTTGAATGTCTGACAGAATTCAGCTGTGAATCTGCCTGGTCATGGAGATTTTTGGTGGCAATTTCTTTTTATTACGGTTTCAATCTCGCTACAGTCATTCATCTGTTCAGAGATTTTATTTCTTTCTGATTTAACCTAGGATGGTTGTATATCTCCATGAATTTATTCATCTTCTCTAGGTTTTCTAGTTTGTACATACAAAGGTGCTCATAGTCACCTTGAAAGATCTTTTGTATTTCTGTGGTATCATTTGTGATATCTCCCATTTTCTTTCAAATTGACCTAATTTGGATATTCTCTCTTCTTTTTTGGTTAATCTCAATAATGATCTATCAATTTTGTTTATCTTTTCAAAGAACCAGCTTTTTGTTTTATTTATCTTTTGTATTTTCTGTTTCAATTTGTTTTAACTTAGTTCTGCTCTCATCTTTGTTATTTATTTTCCTCTGTTGGGCTTGGGATTGGTTTGTTCTTTTTTCTCTACTTCCTTGAGGTGCAGCCTTAGATTGTCTATTTGTATTCTTTCAGACTTCTTTCAGGCATTTAATGCTGTGAACTTTCCTCTTAGTGTTGTTTTTGCTGTATCACAAAGGTTTTGATAGGTTGTGTCACTATTATCATTCAGCTCAAGGAATTTTTAAATTTCCATCTTGATTTCATTGTTTACCCTAAGATTATTCAGGAACAGGTTATTTAATTTCCATGTATTTGTATAGTTTTGAGGGTCCCTTTTAGAGTTAATTTCCAGTTGTACTCCACTGTGATCTGAGAGAGTATTTGATTTAATTTCATTTTTCTTAAATTTACTGAAACTTGATTTGTGGTCTATCATATGGTCTCGCTTAGAGAATGTTCCATGTACTGATGAAAATAATGTATATTCTGCAGTTGTTGGGTAGAATGTTCTGTAAATATCTGTTAAGTCCATTTGTTCTAGGGTATAGTTTAAGTCCATAGTTTATTTGTTGACTTTCTGTCTTGATGACCTGTCTGGTGCTGTCAGAGGATTACTGAAGTTCCCCACTATAATTGTGTTATCATCTATCTCATTTCTTAGGTCTAGTAGTAATGGTTTTATAAATTTGGGAACTCCAGTGTTAGATGCATATGTATTTAGGATTGTGATATTTTCCTGTTAGACTAATCCTTTTGTCATTATATAATTACCCTCTTCATCTTTTATATATCGTTCAGCTCCCTAAATCCATTTCAGCACTAGATAAGGTTAAATTTTCCTTGTGATATCTTCTTTGATCCATTGGTTGTTCAATAGCGTATTGTTTAGTTTCCACATATTTTTGAATTTTCCAATTTTTTTTTTCTTTTTCTGTTGATTACTACTTTTATTCCATTGTGGTCAGAAAACATCCTTGGTATAATTTTAATTTTGTTACATTTGTTAAAACTTGTTTTGTGGCCTAACATGTGATCTCTTCTAAATGATGCTCTATGTTTGCTTGAAAATCATGTGCATTCTGCTGTTGTTTAGTAGAACATCTTGTATATGTCTGTTATGTCCAATTGGTCTATAGTGTTGTTCAAGTCCTCTATTTACTAATTGATCTTCTGTGTGTTTGTTCTGTTATTGAAAATGGGCTATTGAAATCTCCTAGTACTATTATATTACTACTATTTCTCTCATCAATTCTGCCAATCTTTGCTTCTTATATTTGGCTACTCTGCTGTTAGGTATGTACAAATTTGTGATTCTTATATCTTCCTGGTGAATTTATACTTTTATCATTATAATAATGTCTTTCTTTGTTTCTTATTACAATTTTTTACTTAGTCTATTTTGTCTGATATAAGTATAGACAACCGAGCTCCTGTAGATATTTTATTTTTGGTTAACATGGGGATTACATAAAATATATTACAATTATAATAATCTCTTCTAAACTGATAACAATTTAACTTCAACTACATATAAAACTCTATTCTTTTACCCTTACCCCTCCATTTTATATTATCAATGTTATAAATTATATCTTTTTATATTTTGTATTCATTAACATAGTTTCATAATTATACTTATTGTTTATGTTCTTATATTTTAAAATTATATACCTGGACTAACAGTGATTTATGTACCATCATTACAATATTATAAAATTCTATACTGATCTATTTATTTATCTTCACAGAATTTTATATTTTTGTATGCTTTTTTGTTGATGTTTAGTGTCCTCTTATTTCAATTTGTACAGCTCCCTTTAGCATTTCTTATAAGGCAGGAGGTCTGATGGTGAACCTCCCTCAGCTTTTGTTTAGCTGAAAAGGATTTTTTTTTCTCCCTCATTTTTGAGGAATACTTTTGTTAGATTTAGTATTTTTGGTTGGCAAGGCTTTTTTTTAAATTTCTGTACCTTAAATATATTATCCCAATTCCTTCTGGCCTGTAACATTTCTGCTGAGAAATCTGCTGACAATCTTATGGGTGCTTCTTTGCACATGACAAGTTGCTTTACTTTTGCTGCTCTAAAGATTCTTTCTTTGTCATTGTCTTTTGACAGTTTGATTATATTGTGTCTCAGTGTGGATCTCTTTGGGTTCATCATAGTTGCAGTCCTTTGACCTTGGATTTGGATGTCCATTTGCTTCTTCAGATTTAGAAAGTTTTCAGCTCTCATTTCTTCAAAGATGCTCTCCTCCCCTTTCTCTTTCTCTTCTATTTTGCACTTGCACTTTTTAATGGATGAGCAGTTTGAGGCTAACAGAGATTAGATCAAATTCCCAAAGATACACAGTGATAATGTTGCAGAACTAAGTTCTGAATGAAAGACAATCTGAATCATAGACTCTGCTTAGTTAGCATCTGTACCCCATACTCAGCTGGAAGTCAAGGAGATGATGAAGAACCATACAATCTGAGGCCATTCAGTGCAGGAGTGAAAAGGACTATGTCACTGAGTCAAGTGGGAAAAAGTCTTCTTTTCTACTTGGTATTGTATTTACTCAAGAAAATTAACATATAGATAATTTTAGAATGGTTTACATTAAAATACATATTTTATATGTAAATATATACTGTTAAAATTTTTAAAAGGATAAGCTTTAGTTTTTAAAAAATCACTTATATGAGAGGTGCTTTTTAGCCTAGCTCTATCACTGTCTCACCTTATAAGCTGAAGCAAGTCACATTGCCAGGAAGTGTTGACCTCGGATTTGAGCCTATGGCTTCTCAGCCCTAATGCTCCTCTACAGGACAGGAGCCATGTGAAATTAAGCTTTGCAACACTTAATGTCATACTATAGCATGTGGCCTGGCACTTAAAAGCCCTGTATCAAAAAATGTAGATACTCCAAAGTTGGAAATAGTCACCTGTAGAACTTACATGGCCCAACTCTTAAAGTATTTTCATGGCTGTAGCGGTGTTAGGATTACAGAGGATGGTGGAGTCCTCACAGCTATTGGGGTAGAATAAGTCTTAGGAAAAAGGAAAAATGCAGAATGGGCCAAATACCTGAAAGACAGGACCAGAGGACTGGTGGGAGAGCTATCCCTACTTGCTAAACTGGTGAATCTGGAAAGGGGACATGTGAATAAGGACAGGAATCACTACAAGTTCTTGCATATTTCTTTTTTTCCTCTGTGTCTTGTTTCTTTCTTTCTTTCTTTCTTTTTCTTTTTCTTTCTTTTTTCTTTCTTTCTTTTTTTATTTCTTTCCCTCTCTTTCTTTCTTTCTTTCTTTCTTTCTTTCTTTCTTTCTTTCTTTCTTTCTTCCTTTCTTTCTTACTTTCTTTCTCCTATCCTTTTAATTACTACAGAAAAATATCAGGAAAAAAATATGGGGAAAACAAAGATTACGAGATGTTCTCACAACCACTCTTGCTGAATTACACTCATTAACTTCCTTGCTAAAGGGTATCTTGAATCTCCATTATTCCAGTTATTTTTATACATTTATCATTCATTACTTTTTATAATAATATTATAACATTAATAGAAATCAAAAACAGACTAATGTACCTGCAGTCCCACTAGATATATGAATCAAACAGGATCTCATAATCAGAGACAACCAGTTTTTGAGTCCTGATTTTGCCACTCCCTAGCAATGTGGTCTGAAGCTGCTCAGCTTCACTAAGCTTCACGCTCATTCTGCAGAATGAGCATGACAATAATGCCAACCACCCAGGGTTTTTGTAAGCATTAAATGAAATAATGTACATAAAAGTACCTCATAACTGTAATTTACTGGGTACTTTGGTTATAATTACTTTTGTCTTTTATATTCACTTCCTACTCTTGTCCATAAGCATATAGACCTTTCCCAGCTGCAATTGTTTTACACAGAAATTTGTAACTTGCCCTTTGCTCTTATCATGGACTTGCTTGCTTTTTGCTATATCACCACTATCATCATTTTTAAGGTTGTAGGCTATGTTAAATGGATGCACCAAAATGCATTAAATCATTTCCCCCACTGTTGAGTAGTGTAGCTGTTGGTGAAACTTTACTATATAGATAACAAAAATGAGCATCTTTTAATGGTTTGTAAGTTTTTGAACATCAACAGGACATTTAAACTCAAAGTCTCTAAGGGCTTAAGAAGTTTTTCTTCTGAGTGTGTAAATGGTCAACATCAGGCTTGCTCCCAGTAAGGCCTTCATGAGCCAGAGCTGTTCTGCCACAAAGACAGTACTGAAGGGCTCATAAATTGTGCTTGTGCTCCTGCAAAGACAGGAAACAAAGACAGAGCAGGGCCTAGGCAATGATTTTTCAGTGTGACTGTGCGAGTTACTATGCATTTTGCTGGGAGCAATTATTTAGGAATCGGAATAGATGTAAACACAACTTTCAAGCACCACAAGCAAAAGTTCTTGCCCAAAGAGGTTATTATTTAAAATAGTCTAATTTGATGTGGGAACAAAGAGCAAAGCCATCCAGGTTTCCAGTCACAAAAAGTCTGGACATGAAATTAGTGCCATCAAAGGTCTTGCTAGGAGGCAGGTCTGGGGCAGGTCAGAGTTGGAAAAATGATCAGAAGGAAAAGAGGCCAAAGCCAAACACCACTTAGGTGGAAGGAAAGACTAGGAGAGCAGAAGCAGTTAGGTAAAGCAAGAGAAATCAGAATCTAACCCTAGGGGAAGAAGCTTCTTCAAAGCTACCTCATTAGGAAAGATCAGGTGGAGTGGAGAGAAATGGCCTCTCCTTTTAATGGAAAAAAAAAAAAAAGAAGAAGAAGGTGACTGGCTTTAGGAACAGGAAGTGGCCCCAGAGGACATAGATGCTAACCATCATATAAACCCAGGGAAAAGCCAGACTCCCTCCATGGTGACACATGGAAGAGGTGATGGGGAGTGGATGCAATCACAGACTAATTTGACAGTGTCATTTCCCTGCTTAAGACCCTTCAAAGGTGCCCCTTTGCTTTTAGGACAAAATCTGATTCCATGATATGGCTTACAAGGCCCTGAATCTTCTGACCCCTCCCGACCTTGTCAGCTTCATGTCTTCTCACTGCCCGTTGTTCTGGTTCAAAGCTTGCCCTCTCAGTTCTTTGCATGAGTTTTGCTTTCTTTCACTTTCAAACCTTCCTACATACTGTTCCTTCTGCTTGCAACACTCTCCCTTCCCACTTTCCTCACCTAGCTAATTCCTATTCATCATTAGGGTCTCAATTTAAATGTCACTTTTTCCTGAAAGTATATGTTTATGTACTCCTTGGCGTTCTGTGTATATTCTGTAGTGACACTGGCCACACTCTTCAGTAACTGTTTACTTTCCTGTCTTTGCATAATCTGTAAGCTCAAATGAACCAGGTGCTACACCTTTCTTGGTCATCACTAACTCCCTAGTGTCTGGCACAGAGTAGGTACTTGATAAGTATTTTGAATAAAATAATAAATAGAAGCAAGCAAGTGAGCCAATTACTTTTAGTTCATTCACCATTTACTGAGTGCGTAGTCTGTGGAAAGCTTTGTTCTAAAAGTAGTTAACAAGACAGCATAGTCCCCGTCCCTGTTTGAGCCCACTGTCTAGTCTACTGGGAGCATAGACAGGCACACAAACAATCCAGACATAATTAATAATCCAAGAGAGATGCACAGTGCTCTTAGTGAATGGGGCAAGTGGTCATGCCAAAGAGGAAGAAAGAGGAAGACTCCATGGAGAGGAAAGGATTCGAGTTTGGCCTTGGAGGTCCAGTAATGCTTTAGCAGACAAAGAAGGGTGAGGAAGTGTGTTTCTGGCAAATAGAGTAGCTACCGCAAAGCCGTGGAACCAGGAAAGAATGGAAGATGTTCGGTGGACAGCGGGCAGGCTGAGTGGCCACTGTCAGAGACACGTACTTGGGCTGTGAGATGAGAATGGAAGGTAGACAGTGACCAGATCACAGAGGGTCGTATTTGCCAAGCTGAAGAAAATGAACTTTAGCCCATAGTCAATGGGGAGATATATATATCATGTTTGAGCACGGAAGTCACAGGAGAAGAGCTGTTCTGTGGTTGACGGGAGAACTGCCAGAGGACAACAGCCTGCATGATTGGGGAATCCTCATTTTGTAAGCACCAAGCCTGGGAGAAAATTTTCTAAGAAAAATCTGCATTTCATAGTTTATAGTATAAAACTGTATAAATGTTTATCAAATTACAGAGGATGTAGAAAGAATGTTGGCTGAATCCTGGAATACTCAAATGAAATGGGCTCATTTGGGGCCAAACCTAATGATATGCATTTACCTGGCATATACCAACCAAACAGAAGGACTGCAATATAGCACAGGTGAGAGGTAAAAAAGAAATGGACGAAGGACAGGAAGATAGGTTAGTGTTCTAACTCCAGCTCTGCCTCTGGCTTGCTGTGCAACCTTAAGCAAGTTCCTTATTCCCCTTGGGCCTCTGTTTTCTCTGTTAAACCCTTTTCATTCTAATGTTGTATAGTCAGATGGGAATCTCAGAGTACACAGTTTAATTTCGGAAGATGTCCCATCCCAAGGCTGCTGTTAGCCTTTGTGAAAATAAAAGAAGTGCCCCTCCCTCTAGACACTTTACTTACTTTAGTTAGACAACTTCTCTAAGAAATATACCAATCTTTTCCATCTACTAAGTGAGGGGTATCCCCTAGGGGTATACAGTGCACAACCTACACAATTGTCTGGTAACCCTAGACTCATACAGTACTCGTGTCCAAAAAGAGAGGCTGACAAAGTCATTGGGCTGGCCCAGTGAGACATATATTGCTGTTTCAGAACAGATAAGAAAGAATGTGCCTTTTGAGGTGGGCAAAGTAGATTATAAAAAGCCTGTGATAAGCAAGAATAACAATGACACCCATCAACAGGGCGATGGTGGCAGTCCTGCAGTCATCCCTTCTCCATCCACCATGCAAAACTTTCTGAAAATGACTTTAGCCAGAGACTTACAAGCGGATGTGGGGCTGGGGTCATGAGGATTAGTTGAATAGCCCAATTGCTTTGGGTGGCAGAAAAGGCATGCCTTTCTGGTTGGCCCCTATGTAGATAATGACAGCTACATGAGCATGTCCTCTCAAGCAAGATTTTCTCAAAATCATTTCAAAAGGAGCCCTACACTGTGGGGACTTTCTCAGATACTTCAGACACCCAGATACAGAGAGCAACAGTGGACTTGGCATGTAAGTCTACTGAATACTTTGAAGGACTGGTGTTTCTTCCTCCACAGAAGAAAACTTTGTAGCACGCAATGAGTACATTTATCTAGGACTGACTTATTTACCAGCAACGAAAACATGAAATTAGCCAGTCCTTAAAGACAATTTTGTCTTTCTCTGCCTGATGCTTTAATAAATCATCCCAATCAAGGTCGGCAGGCACTGGGGGAAGGTACCACATTTGCTTTTCATATTCTCACATTCTGCATGAACAATCATTTTCCATTCAGGGCCTGTGATGACCCCCTTGAGACCGTCTGCATGATCTTGTGTTTTCTAGTTTCTGAGGGACTGGTCATGTATTTGCCTTGGCAGACTATAACAGAAAACTTTCTTTCCTTTTTTTTGGTTTCAAAACGTAAAATCCTGGGAATGTTTTAGAAACAGGCCTCTGACCAAGACAATGTTTCCACTGTAATAGAACATAACAGGGAAGGTTCTCGTGAGCAGAATCCTTCTCCTTCCCTAGCCGTATTTTTTTAAAAGAGTGAAACAGACTTTATGTGATAGGTCATATTTCTATCAATCTCTCCTGCTGCCATATGTGTGAAACACATTCCTCTTGTGTTCTCCCAGAAGCCCCAGAAGATGCCATTTTTTCTGCCAAGTAGTAAACTTACATGCTTCTAGGAGAAAGAAGGACTTAGACAGGATGGGGATAGTCCAACTAATGGTCCAGCAATGGTCAATAATGGTGATGGTGACAGTCATCCTAAGGTCTAATGTCAGAGGGGTCTTTCTCCTGGGCTGAGGGGGTGTGAAGGAGGACCTATAATGTGTGAACTTTAGCAGTCTACTTAGGAAGATAGGCAATGTGCAATCTGGCCCAGGGGTCCCAATGCTAGGCTAGCCATGGGTCTCTAGTAATCAGCCCATTCTGCAATGGAAGGGGTACTCCTGAGGATTTTAAAAACCAACAAGATATGAAAATCACACACCCCATTTAGGTTTTTGGTCTTCCTAGGTAGGCATTGCATTAGCTGAATCCAAATTTCCTCATTGGGTATTTGTATTTTCTTCAAATTTTTATGCTGTACAAAACAAAGCAAAACAAAACAAATTGGCACTCCTGACACCAGGATCTGGAAATGAGGGAAGCACATTAACAACTATCATGATCTTAGAGATCATTTTTTAATTAAAAAAAAAATTGCTAAATTTTAGTGATGTCTTCAATAATAATTTCATGAATCAAGCCACCACTTATCTCATTTGATAGCTATTTCCACATTTTACCTGAAAAAGGAAACCATGAGGACGCTCAAAATTTTGCTGTCTGCTACCCTACATTTTTTGCTTTTCCAAAACATTAACTCTTTGTGATGCCTTTGACAGAAATGAAGAGAATAAAATTAACTTTGACATTTTATCACGAAGTTAAGATACTATAGGAAAATGTGAGTGCCTATTCTGGTGAGAAGGAGAGATGAAGAGAGAGAGAAGGAGAGAAAGGTGAATCTTTGAACTTTGGAACCCCAGTTTTTCACTTGTAAAAGCAAGTCTGTTAACACAGGTGGATGGTGGTGATTATAACCAATGTATGGTACCTCTTCTCAGTGGCGGCCTGATTCATGACACCAGCTCTGAAGGAACTAATTAAAACAAAAAATGGGACATCACTGTCTAACGATCATCCCAGTCATTTTTTGAGGACCTACTATGAGTCACATACTGGACTGGGTATGCATGATCAAGCCCTCTCAAGTCCTTTATGGACCAGATGAGAAACACATAAACCAATTAAAATCTTCTCTGGTTGATGCTTCTTCACATTAACTCCATGAAGTATATATTATTATTTTACCACATTTTTGGATAAGGAAACTAAGGCTGAGGCAGTTCAAGTAATTGGCCCAAGATCACAAGTTAATAACTAGAAAAGCTGTGCTTTTAACCTGAAACCATGGTACGCCAGATTATCTGCTTTTCCCAGAATTGGTATGACTGAAATTTTTCAATGGTGTCATAGAATCAGAAATATTACAACTGGAAGGGATCTCAAGAAATTACCTAACCCACCCATCTCTTTCCACAATTGAGACAATTGAAGTTTAGATTGAATAAGTGATTTGATCTCAGTCACATGGAAAATGATTGGCAGAGCTGGAACAAGAATGAAAGTTTGCAGGTACAGGAGGAATGTTCCCTGGGGGAGCAACTCTCCTCCATAAGACCGCACTGCTCAGAAGAAAAAAAAGAGGAAACTAGCAACCTAGGCTCCTGCCACCTGGCTCAGGGCCTGCCCTCTTCTAGCAAGGGTTCTTGACCTGCAAACTGTGAACTTGGATTGGAAAAAAGTTATGTTGTTAATTTCACCAACTTCTAAGTAGATTTAGAATTTCCCCTAATTAATGAATATAGGAAATAAACCACAGCAGTATTAGCAGTACTTTTGACATGTTATCAAGAGAAATTATAGATATTTGCAAATCTATACCTAGATTAGAGTTGTTGAACATATCTCAAACTGTCGTTTATACTCACTACTCTAAAGTTATACTACTTGTTCATAACAAGGAGTACGTATGTGACTGTACTACAAATGTGTTTGTAAAAACATTTTATAACTATATTTCAATATTATTTGTGTCTTTTGTAACCTTATTTATTTTATTATAGTCATTTAAATACCATTTTCTGATTATGGGCCTATAGGATTCACCAGACCACCAAGGGGGCCAGGATACCAATATAGGTTAAGACTACCTGCCACATAGTAAACAGTGCTCTCATTCAGACAAGGTTAACCTCTAGGTGGGAGGACAACAGCAAAATCCTGTCTCACCAATAAATGACCTTCTCTTCTAAATTTCTAAATGTGTGTCTAATGACATGCCCCAAAATGGACCTGAAATCAGTTCTTCCCATGAGTGGATTTCAACTTTACCCCCTTGCCTAACTAAACACAGTAGAAAGATTGTAATGAGCCAAGAACAGCTGAGGGACAAAGAAAGATCTTGCCCCAGCTACAAATACTTTTGGAAGGCATAGAGCTGGCTTTTCATACTCAGATCACAACCTCACCAGCTAGCAACAGAGTGTATGTCCTCACTCCAAAAGTTCTGGAACACACAATTGCTGGGATCACTGAAATTTTTCAATTTCACAGAAGGGAAAAATAGGCTGAAGTAATTCTAAGAATTTCTCACTTAGGAGCCCATAAAATGAGCAACAAAGAAATTAAGGGACATATCATTAAAAGGTCCCTGTTAAACTTTCTCTCTGGAGTTAACTGTGATTCCCAAGGCAGGCTGATGCTAGAGATGGCCAAAATACACCTGTAAATACTCAATTGTTGGTGCAATTATGAGAGCTAGCTGACCATCTCTCATTTGGGGAAACAACTGCCTAATTGCATCCTTAACTAAGTATTTGCAGATATTGTCAATACATGCAAAAGAGAAGGTCACTAAGAGCTATGACTGTGAGCCTCATTATTGCAATATGAAATCCTTCTACAGCAACAGTGAGGAGACCCAGAAACCAGCAGCTTTCCTGTGGATCAGTCATCCTGGTTGGACAGAGAGGAATGAAATAAGATAGGAAAAGTGAACAAACTATGTTATTCTCCAAGGGCCTGAACCAGGCTTCTGGAATGGTCAGCCTCAATCAGGCTAATTTAACTGCAAGAGAATTGGCCCCAAGGCCTCACATGAGGAATGAGACAGGGAGGGCAACTGGCTCCCCTATTTTCAGACCTGGCATGATACAATACTAGTTGAACACTTATAAAGTTTGGTCAGAGCCCCCAAAGCAACCCTGCCTTCATTAATGATGCATCAGATGGATCAAACTGTGGCCATTGCTCTGAATTGCTACATCTGCCCACAGAGCTGACTGAAGATGTGACTTTTTAAAAAAACAACTGCAAAGCTCAAGATTTGGCTATAAAAAGCTTCTCTTCTCTTTTATAATCATCAAAGGAATTGGAGAAGGGTTTCACTTGACTGTGTCTCTCAGTACCATGATGAAACTCACCTGTTGGTCAGACAGCTGCTTCCTGTTCAACCTGACAAATCAGAGACTCGAGAAATGCCAGAGGTGGGAGGGCCTTTCGAGCTCATGAAGGCCCACTCCTCATGTTTTTTCAGATGAGTAAGTAGAGGGAGAGAAGAGGCTTGTTTGAGGTCACACAGAAAGTTAGGGAGAGAACTGAGATAAGAATCCAGTCCTCCAGGGTCAGTGGCCAGGATACCACCTTCTTGTCAATTGCTCCTTAATATGAAATGCACATAGATGACGCCTGAAAGTAAATAATATGTGTGATAGAACTTTGACGGAGCCAAGACAAGTCACTTCTGGTCTCCTCTTCCTCCTAAACCTGTCCCAGGGAGCACTCAGTTGTACCCCAATTCTGATTAACATCTGGCAGATAGAATTCCCTGTACCTGTGTTGTCCCCAAAATTGCCTAAAGTGAATGGCACAGAAAAAATGCATAAATTAATGATGGCTGGAGATGGCAGAATCTTGTGGCAGGCAAAGCCATAAAAACAGAGAACAACTATTTTCTAGATATAAATATAAAACTCCTCTGGGAATTTATCTGAAGGAAAAGTATTTCTGTAAAACTGAGTTATAATCTAAATTATGTTATTTGGAGCTATATAAGTGTGGACCAATAACACATAAAATAAAATGGCACTTTATGAGGAAGACTCATCCTGTATTTCAAGTATTTTCTCACTCTAAAATTTGTTATTTAATATGGATACTTTTTGCCACAAAATTTCTAGAGTTTATTCAATATCTTTTATGTGCTTTACAAGGTCATTAGAGAATTTATTTGCTCTTTTCCTTACAGATTGGAAGGTGGGCAGTGATATATGAGGTTTCACATTTTATTTATTCACCAAACTGTTCCAGATGTGATCCCATCATTTATCCACTGACACATCAAACCTGCTGGGTGCCCTGCACACTGACCTCCTCCCAACGTTTTCTTTCATGCTCTTAAAGTTATAGCAAGGCTCACTTCGATGGAAAGACAAGAGAATTGCTATTTGGGGAGAGATGGTGGCAAGAGGGAGACGATCAAACTTCAGTAATAAAAAATTTAATTGCTTGGCTACAATTTGGAAACAATATCCAGGTGGAAAACTGACCCAGTACCTTTCCCCTAAACCATTGCTTCCTGCTTGCCCTCCACACAGGGCTGCATGCCTCAGATTTGGAATGTGCAGAATCTGAATAAATGGAATTGAGCAGGTACTAAATCATTTCCCCCTTCTCCAAGTGATTTGTCACCGTAATAAGCATTCTGAGGGTGATAGACCTTTTATTACTACACACTGTTAAGCAGGAAGGAGGCTGCAATGTATTCCTGGCACTCTTTAGGAAAAATAATTACCCCATGCAGATATTTTTTAAAATATCGATTTAACAGAAAGAGTTATATTTAAACCCAAGTGCTTACTTAGTACAAAATATGAAACATTGTTATGTTTGCATTGGAGAAGATAATGGTGACTCATTCTATGACACCACAGTCTCTGAGATGCAATCCACATTTTCCAAAACAACCTCTCAACATATTTTGGTAGGGACAAAGAGAGAAAGAGGCTTCCCAAAAGAGGGCTTCTCATTTGGGAAGCCTCTCCATAATGCCATTTTTATGTATACTATAAGCACTCGTGCTGCCATCTAACATTTGAAAAGCATTTTATAATTTGCTTAATGATGTCATATGCTTTATCCTGTTTGATCCCTACAACAGCCTTATGAGGATTTCAGGGCTGATGTTATTAGTCCCATATTCTGGAGGAAAATACTGGGACTTAGAGAGACTGAAATGATAATGAAAAAGTATATCATATGTCTAGAATTGGCACTGTAGCCAGTGTTGCCAAACTTAGTAAAAAATAATTTAGCATATTACAAGGTGCATAGCTATACTAAAATATTATTCATTATTTATTTGAAATTCAAATTCAACTGTGTATTCTGTATTTTATCTGGTTACTCTAACTGTAATGGGATGCCAAAATGAGAAGTCCTAATCCCTTCTTGTCCCCACCAAAAAAGAAATTTGTGAGTTGGTTAGAAAAGTGTGGGTGATTGGCCCACAGTCTCATGGTAAGTAAATGGCAAAGTTGGAAATTCAGGTCATTTATTTCATCTCTTAGCTGAATACTGACACTTGCGACCAGAGGCAGGAGAATGGGCACATGCTGTGGTGTTGTGACAAGACATCAACATGCTTAGGCCAACTGAGGTGACAAACAGTTATCTCAGGCCCTTGGAGTTCCTATGCACAGCTAATGCAATGATCCAAGGGCCATCTTTGCCTGGAATCATCCACACTTATCCAAATCCAAACTAACCCCACCTAACAACCACAGTACCAAAATGGATGGTTCTCTTAAAGTGGGCATAAGAATATATGCTCAGTCTTACCCCAAAATACAGAAATGTACATCAAAGCAATGCAATACCATTTTTCTGCTTATCACATTGGCAACACACTATGCTATATTATACTTGGAGTGGATAAGAGAGGGAGTAAGGAATGGACCTCTTTTACGCTGTTAGTGAGACTATAAATAGAGACCATCTTTCTGGAGATTGATTTGGCACTATCCATGGCAATGTAAAACTCACCTACCATTTGACCCAACATTTTCTAAGATATGACAACAAAAGCACAAGCAACTAAAATAGCTAATTATATGTGTCAAGCTGACTGGACTAACAGATGCCCAGATAACTGTTTAAACATTATTTCTAGGTGTGCATATGTGATATTGTTTGGCTGTGTCCCCACCCAAATTTCATCTTAAATTGTAGTTCCGATATTCCGCATGTGTCATGAAAAGGACCCAGTAGGAGGTAATTGAATCATGGGGACAGATTTTTCCTGTGCTGCTCTTGTGACAGTGAATAAGTCTCATGAAATTTGGTGGTTTTATAAAGGGCAGCTCACCTGCACACACTCTCTTTTCTGACCCCATGTAAGACACGCTTTTCCTCCTCTTTTGCATTCCACCATGATTGTGAGGCCTTCCCAGCCATGTGGAGCTGTGAGTCCATTAAACCTCTTTTTCTTTATAAATTACCCAGTCTTGGGTATGTATTTATTAGCAGCATAAGAACAGACTAATACAGTAAATTGGTACCAGTAGAGTGGGGTGCTGCCATAAAGATACCTGAAAATGTGGAAGTGACTTTGGAACTGGGTAACAGGCAGAGGCTGGAACAGTTAGGAGGGTTCAGAAGAAGATAAGAAAATGTGGGAAACTTTGGAACTCCCTAGAGACTTGGAGGGCTCAGAATACAGGAAGATATGGGAAAGTTTAGAAATTCCTAGAGACTTGTTGAATGACTTTGATAAAAATGCTGATAGTGATATGGACAATGAAATTCAGGCTGAGGTGGTCTCAGATGGAGATGAGGAACTTTTTGAGAACAGGAGTAAAGGTCACTCTTGCTATGCAAAGAGACGTGACATTTTGCCCCTGCCCTAGATATCTGTGGAAATTTGAACTTCAGAGAGATGATTTAGGGTATCTGGTGGAAGAAATTGCTAAGCAGCAAAGCATTCAAGAGGTGACAGAGCATAAAAGTTTGGAAAAGTGGCAGCCTGGCTATGCAGTAGAAAAGAAAAACCCATTTTCTAGGGAGAAATTCAAGTGGCTGCAGAAATTTGCAAAGTAACAAGGAGACAAATGTTAATCACCAAGACAATGGGAAAATGTCTCCAGGGCATGTCAGAGAGCTTTATGGCAGCCCCTCTCGTCACAGGCCCAGAAACCTAGGAGGGAAAAATGGTTTCATGGGCCAGGCCCAGGACTCTCCTGCTGTGTGCAGTTTAGGGACTTAGTGCCCTGCATCCCAGCCACTGTAGTCATGGCTAAAAGAAGCCAGGGTACAGCTTAGGCTGTGGCTTCAGAGGGTTGAATCCCCAAGCCTTGGCAGCTTCCACATAGTGTTGAGCCTGTGGGTATACAGAAGTCATGAATTGAGGTTTGGCAACCTCCACCTAGATTTCAGAAGATGTATGGAAATGCCCGGATGTCCAGGCAGAAGTTTGCTGCAGGAGTGGAGTCCTCATGGAGAACCTCTGCTAGGGCAGTGCAGAAGGGAAATGTAGGGTAGGAGCCCCCACACAGAGTCCCCACTGGGGCACTGCCTAGTGGAGTTGTGAGAAGAGGGCCACTGTCCTCCAGACCCCAGAATGTTAGAGCCACCAAGAGCTTGTACCATGCACCTGGAAAAGCCACAGACACTTGACACCAGCCCATGAAAGCGGCTGGGAGGGGAGCCGTATCCTGCAAAACCACAGGGGCAGAGCTATCCAAGGCCATGGGAGCTCACCTCTTGAATCAGCATGACCTGGATGTGAGTCATGGAGTCAAAAGAGATCATTTTGGAGCTTTAAGGTTTGACTGCCCCTCCTGGATTTCAGACTTGCATGGGGCCTTGTAGTCCCTTTGTTTTGGTCAATTTATCCTGTTTGGACTGGGAACATTTACCCAATGCCTGTACCTCCATTGTATCTAGGAGGTAACTAACTTGCTTTCTATTTCACAGGTTCATAGCTGGAAGGGACTTGCCTTGTCTTAGATGAGACTTTGGACTTGGACTTTTGAGTTAATGCTGAAATGAATTAAAACTTTGGGGTACTGTTAGGAAGGCATGGTTGGTTTTGAAATGTGAGGATATGAGATTTGGGAGCATCCAGGGGTAAACTGATATGGTTTGGCTGTGTCCCTACCCAAATATCATCTTGACCTGTAGTTCCCATAATCCCTACATGTCCTGGGAGGAATCCAGTAGGAGGTAATTGAAATATGGGGGCAGGTTTTTCCCATGCTCTTCTTGTGATAGTGAATAAGTCTCACAATATCTGATTGTTTTATAAAGGGCAGTTTCCCTGCACACACACTCTTGCCTGCTGCCATGTAAGACATGCCTTTGCTCCTCCATTCCCTTCTGCCATGATTGTGAGGCCTCCCCAGCCATGTAGAACTATGAGTCCATTAAACCTTCTTTTCTTTATAAATTACCCAGTACTGGGTATGTCCTTATTAGTGGTGTGAAAAGGAGCTAATACAGTGTGAGGGTGTTTTTAGAAAAGATTAGCATTTGAATTGCTAGACCTAGTAAAAATATTTTCTTCAGCATTGTGGGTGAGCATCATCTAATCTATAGACAGCCTAGATAGAGCAAAAAGGCAGAGGAAGAGCAAATTGAGTCTCTGTGCTTATGTAAAGACATCCATATTCTCCTGCCCTTGGACATGGATGCTTTTGATTTTGCAGCCTTTGGACTTGTACCAGGTCTTACACTATTGTTCCTCAGTTCTTAGGTCTTTGGATTTGGAGTAGGATTTGCACCCACTCCCCATTCTTAGGTCTTTGGAATTGGAATAGGACTCACACCATTAGCTCCCTGGTTCTGAGGCCTTTGGGCTTCAATTGTAACTATACCATGGCTTTCTATAGTCTCCAGCTTGCAGACAGCTGACCGTGGGACTTCTCGGACCCCATAATTACACTAGCAAATTCTGCATAATAAATCTCTTTCTATATTTCTAAATATATCCCATTGACTCTATTTCTCTGGAAAGTCCCAACTAGTACAAAAGGAATCAATTTCTTCAGATTTCAATCAAAATATGTAACAATCTTTTTTAATTTTTGTAGTTAAGTCATTTTATCAAAAGCAAATGACAGCTGGACTGTATAAGTGGTAAATTTGGAGGTGTCAGCTTGAACAGACAATGAAGACATTTTGAAGGACCAACACTATTATGAAGTGATCAGGAAAAAAAAATTAAAAATTTTCCAGTTACATGGTTAACCCTAAAGGCAAGAAAGATATAACCCTGTTAGAATAGTTTGTTATTTTATAGGGTAAAAGATGAATGGCTTTAATGAGCAAGCACTGAAACATTTGAACTCTCCTTCAAAGAAAAGGGAAAATTAAAAGTAGTTGTTGAGCACAGACAATATGCAAGGAAGGCACTGCAGTAGACCTATGGCCCTAAAAGTCTGTGGCCAGACACCATTTCCATGGATCTATTCACCAGAGTCCTAGTCTTGCTCTACCCTTAGGAGATCAGACATAGATGTCTAAAGTGCAAATCAAAAGAATATAGTAGAGTGCAAAGAGCTTCAGGCTAAGATTTACATTAGAGATTTACTGCTTGGATTTTAGGTAAGTGCTTTAACTTCTCTAGATCTTGATTTCCTAATCTGCAGCATGGGAATAATAATGCTTGTCTTATATCTCACAGGACCAATACTGTGTTAAAAGTAGAAATAACAGGTAAGAATGTTGACAAAAGTAAAACCATAACATAGATGCCTGGTCCTGTAGTAATGAGGCTTGGACTGGAGAAGACATTAAAGGTATGTCTCAATTCTGCATGGGCTGGCCTCATGATCTTGGAAAATTATTCCATTGCTTTAAGGACTTTCTGGGTAGGAGAACAGAAGAGCCTAGTTTGGCTACTATTCAGTCTCAAATATGTGCAAGGCATTGGTTGTTAACTTTGTAAAAATAGTGATTTCAACCTTGCACTCCTATGTCCTCAGAAAAAATTTTCTGAGAGCTAAATTGCCATGGATTGCAGATGATGTCATGTATAAGTGGTAGATGTCTCATGTTTGAGGATCTCTTGGGATATGTTGAAGGCTAGAATGTCATGTTCACTGCTCCTACTCATATGGCTCCTCTTACCAAAAAGCCCATAGAGACAGCCTCTTTGGATGAGCATATCTAGCATTTTCTTTTCATGTGTTATAATTACACTGTAATGATGTATCACAAACTGGATTTTTAAAACTATACCTTTAGTTTTGAGTAGACAGAAATGCTTTAAGTGCTGCATTACTTTCATATCTGCTTCACGTACGTCACCTTTCTATATGAATTTCTTCACTAATGACATGATTCTTCATTTGTAGTCTGCTCAGGAATACTTTGTTATTTGCAGTTGTCTACATCGTATTTAGTTTTTCATTAGCTTTTTACTCCAGTTTGAGTAAAATAGAAGGATATTTTGCAATCTTTTTTTCTTCATCTGTTTACAGCTATTTTTATTTTGTCATCTTTGTAACAATATTTTTCAGATCTATTTGTAATCTTTTAATATCCACATAGTTTATTCTATGATTTAAAAATGGAAAAATTCAACTACACACTGAATTTCCTGAGTTTAGTAGATATTCTTTAG
This sequence comes from Chlorocebus sabaeus, assembly GCF_047675955.1. Classification (NCBI taxonomy): domain Eukaryota; kingdom Metazoa; phylum Chordata; class Mammalia; order Primates; family Cercopithecidae; genus Chlorocebus; species Chlorocebus sabaeus. Next base: position 6,730,332 of record NC_132933.1, on the reverse strand, counting down.
GAAATAATTTAAGTAATAAACCACTAAGCATGCATCCCCAAAATGTAGGAATTTAGCTGTTTAAATTTACTTGTTCTTGGTTCTACGAATAACATATTTCAGAGTATCCCCCAAAGCCAAAAGCTCTCCAGCCAAGGTGCACTGAGGTTGCTGGGGGCCTATGTCCATCTCAAGGCTGTTGTGAGAATTACCTGCAGCCATGAAGGGACGGTCTTTGTCCTCTATCCACATGTGAGTAATCATTTTTATCCATGCCACTCATACTTTTGGCAAGATAAATCCAACTTTCAATTTTGGAAGACCAAAGATGGCGGTATCAAGAAATACATCACCATGCTGCTAAACCCAGAGTGATGTACACCCCTCTCAGAAGGCAGGTGCCAGATTCTGCAGGGGTTTTATTTGGTCAGAGCCTGGGGCTTTTAATACATTTGATGACTGATCAAACCTGATGCATGTGACCCAGCCTCCTTTGCCTTCTAGCCAATTTTGAGACCCATCTCACTTGAAGCAGGTGAATGGTGATTCAATGGCTCCACAGCAAACTGAATCAGATGGTATTACCTTTTATCCAATGATGAAACACATGCTTAGCAAGTGATACTCTAGGATACAGAAAAAATGATTCTCTAAAGGAAAATTGCAGGACCTGGGAAAACCTAGATATAGGTGACCAATTCAATGTAGCCAAAGGCCAGAAAGCCTTTTGCAATGTCAGCCTGTCTCCTACCTTCAAGAATGTCCCCTTATTGTCAGCTTTGTTTCCAAGTATAAGATATTGCAATACTCAGGTGAGAGGTAATGATGGCCCCCAACTCAGGCAGCCAGCTATAGGAATGAACAGGAGAGAAGCAATATGAGAACTACTATGAGAATCGCAATACAGGTCCTCAGTCCACTGCCCACATTGTCAAAATTCAAATGGTTTTGAGCATGGAACATTTCTTCTTAACTCATTTTGTGACAAAACCTGACTAGAACTAGGGGAGGGGTGGTATTTATAGTCTTTGTTTATTCTTCATAATATGAATAATCCTACCTATTACTGCAGAAACATCATTTGTTTGATTAGGAGTTGCTGCCTTAGTAGTATGTAGTACACAATATGTGCACTTTATTGCCTTTTTAAAATTTGAAATTTGTAAAACTCTGAACCACACCTGGCTCCAAGAGTTTCAGGCAAGGGATAGTGGACATGTAGAGTATAGTGATTTAAAAGGTGGGCTCAGAAGCCAGACCTCCTGCCTCTTGTCTCAGCTTCACCATCTAAGAGCTGTGTGGCCTCTGGTTAGTTACTTTACCTCTCTAAGCCCTGATAAAAATAGTGGAACCTAGTTCATAGGGCTATAAAAATTGAGAGAGGGAATAAACATAAAGTACTTAGAAAGTGCTTGATGTTAAGAATAATAATCTGGGGACAACTGACATAAACCTGGACTCTCCCAGGAAGCCAGGCACCTACACCTTAGGATATATCAGCCATCATCAAAGAGGTGAGCTCTAGAGAATCTTGTGACACTGGTTGCTGGAAGAGAGTGAAGGGAAACATTTACTGATAAAGCTAAATCTCACTGCCATCACTTAGGGTCCCAATGTTTGACACCTGACATGTTCTTTCAAATCTAGGCTTGACTCTGCTATCAACTTACATTGTGAGCTTGAGTAAGTGACTCACCCTCTCTGGACCTTTGGATCATGAACGAGTAAATTAGATGATTTCCAAAGGCCGTCCAGCTGGAACACATTGACTCCAATAGGAACATACAGCAGAAGAATAACTCTGGTTGGGGATTTGAAAACCTCTCACTTGCTAATTCCTGGGGCCTAAGACAACAAAATCGTTGTTTTCATAACCCAGAGTTATGTCCAGGGCCAGGCCAGAGCAGCAGATGGACAGACCTGACTTCTAGACGTTTGTAATTGATCAGGACACACTGTAATGAAGTAATTTTCTTGTCTTCATTCTCCATGTCAGCAGCGGCCTGTCTGCCACATAGGAAGGGTGACAGAGTAATCTGAGCTGCCGCTGAAAACCTGCTTTTTCTCCACAGTTATTTCGCCTGCCACGAGCTGTGGCAGGCAGTGGGAAAGAGTCCAGACAAGCAGGGGAATTTGACTGCTCTCAAAATATCATACAGGAACTTTAAAAATTGAACTGATTTATGCTTTGTAATGCTTTCAATAATGTGTAAATGAAGTTAGAGCTTGAATCTGAATTTAAGGAAAAATTTTATGTTACCAGACATGAAAGGGCCACAGAAAAATCTCATTGTATGATAACACTCTCTCTGCTGTACCAAGAATTGCATTTTGCATAAATAATAGGTCCTGGGGTAGAATGTGTAACATGCATTACTTTTCAGCATCAAAGAAAGCTCAAAATTACCTGGAAGTCTGAAAACTCCTCTGGGGCTTATGAATTCCTGGGTTCAGGCAAAGGCCTTGCCACTATAAATATGGCTTACAAGCTCTCCAAGCTCAAAGTGCTGCCATGGAAACTTGACACACACCTCAACCTTCTCAACTGAGGTATGGGCATCATAGGCCCATAACTTGCCCCAACTCAGACTCTGGATTAAGAAATAATCCACAGTCTCGGTAGGGACCTATGTGGAAGATAATACCTCTCCACCTAGGGACACTGTGCCAAAGGTCAAGTTGTGTGACTCAGAGTAGCTGAGGCCCTAGAATGCCTCCCACACATACATTCTCTGAGCCAGTGGCCCATATTTTCCCCCTAAGGTTTTATTGTGTTGCATTTTTTTAACCTCAGAGAATTTTACAATAGCTAGATTTGGGACAAAGAAAATAAACATGGCTCCAGCAAAACCAGTTGCATATGGTATTGAAACAAAGACTTAGAGAGAAAAAGTGCAACACAGACCTGAGTGTTGTAGTCCGTTTACTAGTGTAATGCTCTCTGCCCATTGGGAACAGCTAGAAAAGCTTTCCTGAAACCCAGAGGCCCTGAGTTGGTCATAAAATTCCAGTTAATTTGTCTTCAGTCTGATTTGAGGTGAGTGTAACAAACATCTCTGGGAGCAATCCTGCTTCTGCCTACCAAAATCTTCAGCACAACATTTGTTGGTCTTATGGAAACCTGCTAGTGGGGTCTGCTTAGCGTAGCAAAAGGCAAAGGGAATTTGACACTTGCATTACTAAAAGCTTTTTCTAGAAGTTAACATTATGTATGCCTAGTTCTGAAGACTACTAGATATTGTTTCACACTTGAAATATCATAAATAAAAACACTAGGTAGAGTATAAAGTACCACATGGTATAGAGATGTCACATGGAAGTTCTGAAATTGTACAGTTTATTCCAGTTGGGCCACATCATGAAACTGGAGAGGTGTGTTGGGTGCAGCATGAACCAGGACAGAGGAAAGCAGAGAGAAGGTGCTCCACACTGATGAAGCAGCCAGAGGAATGGGCCTTGGCAGTGGGAGGGGAACATCTGGGCTCAGGTTCTAGATACAGTAAGTGTGGCTTTGCCTTGGCTGGGGCCAGTGGCAGGTTAATGATTTTGTGTTACAGTAAGGATTAGAGCACAGGTTATTACCGCAAACATGCTAGTGAGGCAGGCCTGGCAAAGAGAAGACTAAAAAGAGCAAACTGCTGTCAAAGAGTCCACGTCTGGGACCCCAGACCCATAACAACATTTTGGGGCTAACCCAAATCACTTGAGGCCCCAGCCTCATGACCAATGGTCAACTTTTATGCACAAAGATTGTAGTCCCACTTACAACCAGCCCATCCGGTGCTAGAATGGTGATTATTAGTGTCATACAAGCCTGGCATAAATACAGAACTTGTGCTTTTCAAAGCATATCTTCATCAATAAATTCATGTTTGCCTTCACACGAAAACATTTTAGGCAAGTAAGGTGGTTGTTAATCTTCACCTGCATAGAAAGAGAAAATCTCACCTAAGGTGACCCAGTCAGCCAAGCACAGAGGAAAGTGGCCTATCCTCTGATCTCAGGTTTTTCGCCAGTTTCATGCCCTTTTTAAGAACTGACCCATGCAAATTTAGCCAGCTTTCTACTGGTAAATAGCTCATTTCCATAGGACCTCCATATCCTGGGCTGCTTAGGACCATGGCCCCTCCATTTTCCAATAGGTCTGCAATTTAAAAACTGGATTATGATGAGAATCATCCAGAGTCTGATAAAGGCTAATTACATTTAAGATATATGAAAACTGAGAACACAGGAGAAGATCAGTTTCTACTATTGCCTGGGTAGAATAATCAAGAAATTAGCACAAAGTGACGGTGACCATAAAGAGACACTAGAGTATAATTGAAATATTAAAATTAAAGATATTCTGGCAAGTGGTTTGTCCTTTGAGAATACAGGCCGTCTTCCTTGCTACAGGCCATAATACAACTGAAGAACTTTTCAACAAAGCAATGGGGGCTCTGTAGAGGGGTTGCCTCATAAGCTAGGGCTGAGGCTGGGGCAGAGGGATGCGGGTTAATGAGTAGGCTTTTCTGCATGAAGCATGAGGACCCTGGTTGGGCCCCACACTTTCAGAGTTGCTCTAACAAAGTAAAGCATGTACAGAGAATGGCAATCAGAGGGAAAGGTCTGAACTCACAGCATGGGAAAACCTCTAGACATGGCCAGGCTTTTTGTTGGTGAGGCAATGGCTCCAGATGAATACAGTTGGTATTTTCAGTTATTTTAGTGAAGACATCATGAGGAGAGGAGATTGTGCATAGTCTCTAGACTACCAAAGGAATAGCTAAAGCTACATTTAAAGCATTTTTAACCAAACATTGCTGAGCTCCTTTCAGGTGCCATACAAGGGACCTATGGTTTTCATACATGGTCTCATGTAATCCTCAGACTGCCCATGAAGTAGGGTCTGATCTGCAAAACAAGGCATTATTCTTCTTTTACAGTTGGTAAACAGACTCAGAGAAACAAAGTGGCTTCCCCAGAGTCAAATGAAGGAAGACTGAATCATGGCATTAGTTCTGTCCTGCACCATATCCACTACTTCACACAGATCTTAATTTGACATAAGAAACACTGAACATTTAGAGATATGCCAGAATAGGACTCATGCTTCATGAGGTAATGAATTCACTATCATTTGAGACATTCAAATAGAAGCTGGATAACAATTGACAGATATTCAGATATTATGTACAGGTTGGAGCATATGACCTCTAACATGCCTACCAACACTGAGCTGTTGGACTTAGCCACCTCTAAAGCATGTGTGAAGTGGGTGGGGTACATGTTGTAAATAAATCCCTCATTGATCCCCAGTAACTAGAAAAAAGGGAGATCGATGACTCACAAATCATTCTAAATCCTTCTTTTAGCCTCTTAATCCGGAGGCTATTCACTATCCACTTCACAAAGTTCCCTAATTTGACAGCAGGCTCCTGTTTTCTTACGCTTTAGAATAATGTAGAAAAATATCCATAGAAGAAAAGGGGAACAGATGGCATGTGCAGCTTAACATAGAGAACCGTTTGCAGAAAGGTCCAGGGGAAAAAATAAGGTGGCCCACCATGACACAGTAGCTGTCAGTATATTCATCAATTGACCATTTTCCAGAAGGCACGGTATCTTACTCAAGCTCATAAATTTTAATCTTTGTTCTCAAGCTACATAATACGATCCTTAAGAAGGGTACCTTTAACTCTAAACTACACCCACCCCACCATCTGGTCATCCTCCCAAGGAATTAGGCTTCAACATTTCCATCCAATCTCTGGCAAACCTTGACTCTGTGAACTCTGAACATGCTTACTGGCTGAGCCTTGATGTGCATTTTAACACAATGTCATTTGGTAATATGATCAAAGCAGACACTCTTAAATAATTAACTTTGGGAATACAAGTATATGTGGAGAGACAATCAGTGTGTAATATCTTTATACCCCATCTATTTCTCCAGAAGGATTTTAGGCAGCCTAAGTATGATATCTTAGCACCAATACAATAAAACAAAATTATTAAACAAGAATAAAAAAATAGAAGGGCCAAGTATTAAGGAGTTAAGGGGAGAAAAAAAAGGATTATATGGGAAGATCTGGGTCAGAGACTTCAAATGCAGGTGCCTAAAGGGGCCAGGCAAGTAAAATAAATGCATGGGGCCAGGTTTGAGACAATTGGGAGAAGTAGGACCTGTGGAATTGATGAATATATATATGCTCGAAAGCTATGTGTGCTCATGAGTCACTTAACAATAAGGATATGTACTGGAATCACTTAACGATGGAGATATGTTCTGAGAAACATTTCATCAGGAAATTTTTATCATTGTGCAAACATCATAAAGTCTACTTACACAAACTTAGGTGTAAGTAGATGGTATAGCCTACTACATATCTAGGCTATATTATATAGCCTATTGCTCCTAGACTAGGGAATAGCATTGAATCTATAAATTACTTTGGGCAGTAAGGCCATTTTCATGATATTTATTTTTCCTATTCATGAGGATGGAATGTGTTTCCATTCATTTGTGTCCTCTCTTATTTCCCTGAGCAGTAGTTTGTAGGTCTCCTTGAAGAGGTTTTTCCTGTCCCTGGTTAACTGTATTCCTAGGTATTTTATTCTCTTTGTAGCAATTGTGAGTGGGAGTTCATTCATGATTTGGCTCTCTGCTTGTCTATTATTGGTGTAATAGGACTGCTCGTGATTTCTGCACATTGATTTTGTATCCTGAGGCTTTGCTGAAGTTGCTTATCAGCTTAAGGAGTTTGGGGGCTGAGATGATGGGGTTTTCTAAGTATAGGATCATGTCGTCTGCAAACAGAGACCATTTGACTTCCTCTCTTTCTATTTGAAGACGCTTTATTTCTTTTTCTTGCCTGATTGACTTGACCAGAACTTCCAATACTATGTTGAATAGGATTGGTGAGAGAGGACATCCTTGTCTTGTGCCAGTTTTCAAAGGAAATGCTTCCAGCTTTTGCCAACGTAGTATGATATTGGCTACAGACTTGTTATAAATAGCTCTTATTATTTTGAGATATGTTCCATCAATAACAAGTTTATTGATCGTTTTTAACATGAGGCGACGTTGAATTTTATCAAAGGCCTTTTCTGCATCTATTGAGATAATCATGTGTTTTTTGTCATCGGTTCTGTTTATGTGATGGATTATGTTTATTGATTTGCATATGTTGAACCAGTCTTGCATCCCGAGAATGAAGCTGACTTTATTGTGATGGATAAGCTTTTTGATATGCTGCTGGATTTGGTTTGCCAGTATTTTATTGAGGATTTTTGCATCAATGTTCATCAGGGATATTGCCCTGAAGTTTTCTTTATTTGTTGTGTCTATCCCAAGTTTTGGTATCAGGATGATGTTGGTCTCATAAAATGAGTTAGGGAGGAGCCCCTCCTTTTCAATTGTTTAGAATAGTTTCTGAAGAAATGATACCATCTCCTCTTTGTACCTCTGGTGGAATTTGTCTGTGAATCCATCTGGTCCTGGGCTTTTGTTGGTTGGTAGGCTATTTATTACTGCCTCGATTTCAGAACTTGCTATTGATCTATTCAGGGATTCAACTTCTCCCTGGTTTAGTCTTGGGAGGGTGTATGGGTCCAGGAATTTATCCATTTCTTCTAGATTTTCTAGTTTATTTACATAGCGGTGTTTATAGTATTCTCTGATCATAGTTTTTATTTCTGTGGGGTCAGTGGTGATATCCCATTTATCATTTTTACTTGTGTCTATTTGATTTTTCTCTCCCTTCTTCTTTAGTAGTCTAGCTAGAGGTCTATCTATTTTATTAATTTAAAAAAGAAATGACTCCTGGATTCATTGATGTTTCGAATGGTTTTTTGTGTCTCTATCTCCTTCAGTTCTGCTCTGATCTTAGTTATTTCTTGTCTTCTGCTAGCTTTTGAATGTGTTTGCTCTTGCTTCTCCAGTTCTTTTAATTGTGATGTTAGGGTGTCAATTTGAGCTCTTTCTAGCTTTCTGATGTGGGTATTTAGTGCTATAAATTTCCCTCTTAACACTGCATTAGCTGCATCCCAGAGATTCTGGTACATTGTCTCTTTGTTCTCATTGGTTTGTTTCAAAGAACTTCTTGATTTATGCATTAATTTCATTATTTATCCAGGAGTCATTCAGGAGCAGGTTGCTCAATTTCTATATAGTGTGATTTTGAGTGAGTTTCTTAATCCTGAGTTCTAATTTGATTGCACTGCGGTCCGACAGACTGTTTGTTATGATTTCAGTTCTTTTGCATTTGCAGAGGAGTGTTTTACTTCCAATTATGTGGTCAATTTTAGAGTAAGTGCCATGTGGCACTGAGAAGAATGTATATTCTGTTGATCTGGGGTGGTGAGTTCTGTAGACATCTATTAGATCCACTTGATCCAGAGCTGAGTTCAAGTCCTAAATATCCTTGTTAATGTTCTGTCTCGTTCATCTGTCTAATATTGACAATGGGGTATTAAAGTCTCCCACTGTTATTGTGTGGGAGTCTAAGTCTCTTTGTAGATCTCTAAGAACTGTTTTATGAATCTGGGTGCTCCTGTATTGCATGCATATATATTTAGGGTAGTTAGCTGTTCTTGTTGAATTGATCCCTTTACCATTGTGTCTTTGTCTTTTTTGTTATTTTTTGGTTTAAAATCTGTTTTGTCACAGACTAAGATTGCAACCCCAGCTTTTTTCTGCTTTATATTTGCTTGGTTAATTTTCCTCCATCCCTTTATTTTGAAGCTATGTGTGATAGGTCTCTTGAATAAAGCACACTGATGGGTCTTGACTCTTCTTCCAATTTGCAAGCCTGTGTCTATTAATTGGGTCATTTATCCTATTTACATTAAGGCTAATATTATTATGTGTGAATTTGATCCTGTCATCATGATGTTAGTTGGTAATCTGGCACACTAGTTGATGCTATCTCTTCACAGTGTCATTAGTCTTTATATTTTCTTCTGTTTTTCAGTGGCTGATACCAGTGTTTCCTTTTTATATTTAGTACTTACTTCTGGAACTCTTGCAAGGCAGGGCTGGTGGTGACGAATTCCCTCAGCATTTGCTTGTCTAAAAAGGATTTCATTTCTCCTTCACTTATGAAGCTTAGTTTGGCCAGATATGAAATTTGGGTTTGAAAATTCTTTTCTTTAAGAATGTGGAATATTGGCTGGCACTCTCTTCTGGTTTGTAGGGTTTCTGCTGAGAGATCTGCTGTTAGTCTAATGGGCTTCCCTTTGTAGGTGGCTTGGCCTTTCTCTCTGGCTGCCCTTAACATTTTTTCCTTCATTTCATTCTTGGAGAACCTGATGATTGTGTGTGTTGGGATTGATCTTCTTGTGGAGTATATTAGTGGGGTTCTCTGTGTTTCCTGAATTTGAATGTTGCCCCGTCTTGCTTGGTTGGGGAAGTTATCCTGGATAATATCCTGAAGTGTGTTTTTCAACTTGGTTCCATTCTGCCCATCTCTTTTAAGTATTCCAATCAGTCATATGTTGAGTCTTTTTACATAATCCCATATTTCTTGGAGGTTTTGTTTATGCCTTTTATTTCTTTTTTTCTCTAATCTTGCCTGCCTGCCTTATTTCAGCAAGATAGTCTTCCATCTCTGATATTGTTTCTTCTGCTTGATCAATTTGTCTATTGATACCTGTGTATGCTTCACCAAGTTCTTGTGCTATGTTTTTCAGCTCCATTAAGTTATTTTTTTCTCTCTATACTGGTTATTCTAGTTAGTAGTTCCTCTAACCTTTTATCAAGGTTCTTGGCTTCTTTGCATTGAGTTAGAAAATGCTCCTTTACCTCAGTGAAGTTTGTTATTACCCACCTTCTGAAGCCTACTTCTATCAATTCATCCATCTCATCTTCCATCCAGCTCTGCACCCTTGCTGGAGAGGTGTTGCAATCATTTGGAGGAGAAGAGGCACTCTGGCCTTTTGTGTTTTCAGTGTTTTTTTGTTGTTGTTGTTGTTGATTCTTTCTCATCTTCATGAGGTTGTCTACTTTCGATCTTTGAGGCTGCTGACCCTTGGATGAGGTTTTTGTGGGGACTATTTTTTGTCGATGCTGTTGTTGTTGTTTTGTTTATTTGTTTTTCTTCCAATTCAGGTCCCTTTTCTGTAGGGCTGCTGTAGTTTGCTGGGGGTCCACTTCAGGCCCTATTCATCTGGTTTGCTCCCATGCCTGGAGATGTCACTTGAGGAGGCTGGAGAACAAACAGCAAAGATGGGTGTCTGTTCCTTCCTCTGGGATCTCTGACCTCATGGAGCACCAAACAGATGCCAGTAGGAACGCTCCTGTATAGGATGTCTGACAGCCTCTTTTGGGGTTTCTCACACAGTTGGGTGGCTCAGGAAGCAGGACCCATTTAATGTGGCAATTTGGCTCTCCTTTGGTGGAGGGGGTATGGTGCACTGGGGGGAAACCCACGCATCTGTGTGCCTGGATTCCTCAGAGCTAGCAGAAGGAAAGACCAAGTCTGCTGATCCTTGGAGACTACGGCCACCCCTCCCCCTAGGGAACCAGGCCCAGGGAGATCAGAATTTGTCCCTGAGCCCCTGGCTGGAGTTGTAGTTCCTGCAAGGAGGCCCTGCAGCCCTGGTGTTGGCTGCTGCCCCTCCCCCAAGGAGCTCAGACAGCTTAGATCGCAGGCAGCCACAGCAGTGCTGATGGTCACCCCTTCCTTGGGGAACTTGGAAGGCTCAGGTCAATTCTAGGCCAGTGGCTGTTGAGAATCTGTGCCACTCCATGGTTAAGATACAAGGCCCCAGTAGCCTGGGATCCTGAGTGGAATCTTCCGATCTGTGGGTTGCACAGTTCCACAGAAAAAGCACGATTTTCCAGTATGGGTAGCATGCTCACTCACCACCTCCCTTGGTTGGGGGTGGGGCCTCTGCTGCCCCCTGTGGTTCTCAAGTGGGCAGCTGCAGGACACTGCTCTTTCTTCCACTCTGTGGGTCACATCAGCTGCCTAGTCAGTCCTAATGACAGAATCTGGATACCTTGGTTGCCAGTGCAGGATTCAGATCCTGTTTTGGATTTGTTCGATTGGAGCCTCTGATCACTGTTGCTTCTAGTTGGCTATCTTGGCCCCACTCCCCCAACTCCTGTTTTTCTTAATACTTATAGCCAGTCAGCAAAACCATGTGAGCTCTACCTTCAAAATATATTCAGAAACTGAACCATTCCCTTTCCCTCTGTTGAAACCACTCAGGCCCAAGCTGCCATCTTCTCTGGTTCACTTTTTGCAATAGCCTCCTAACTAGACTATTTCCATTCTTCCCCCAACCCACTTCAATATAGTCTCAGTATAGCAGGCAGAATGCATCTTTCAAAATGTATCATGTTTTTTCCATCATTGACACTTTCCACAGGCTCTTCATCTCATTCAGACTAAAAGTCAGTCTTTACAAGGGTCTAGAATGCCCTCCATGCTCTCGTCCCTTGTTGCCTATCTGACTTCATTTGCTACCACTCTCCTCACTCCCCTCTGCTGTTCCTCAAACAAGCTGGCCATGTGACTTACTTAGGGCCTCAGCAGGTGATTTTCACTCTGCCTACAATTATCTTTCCTCCGATATTCATAGGGTTTTCTCCTCCCTTCTGTTATGTTTTTACTCAAATATTATTTCTCAGGGAGTCCTTCCCTGGCCATCCTGTTTAAAACTATCATCCTCCCCTCTCTTAAACTCCTAATTTTCCTTCCTGGCATTATTATTCCCAGTAGCACATTTTACCAGCTAACATACTATGTAAGTGACTTATTTACTTCAATTATTGATTGATTATCTGCCTACATGGAGGACAATCCAATCCTACATTGGGCATTGGAAAATAAATTCTCACAAGGGCAAAGATATGGGAATCTTTGCTTATATCATCACTTCATTCCTAGTGTCTATCATAATATCTGACATTTAGTAGATGCTTAAAAAATATTTGTTGAATCATAATGGATGAATAAATTCTTTTTACTGTTCCTTGATGCCTCAGCAAAAATAATAATTATCAGTAAATGTTGCTATTTATTGAGGGTCTGACACTCAGGTGCTGTATGTACTTTATCTCATTTAATCATCCAAATATTCCTGCAATATAAACTGTATTATGTATATTTCACAGAGGAATAAAACTGCTAATAGACAGAATACAAGGTAGGAGGGAGGATAATAACAGCGAACATTTATTGGACATGCACTACTAAGTGCTGGCTGCCATTCTAAGAGTTTATTATGCTGTCTCTCATTTAATACTCCTAAAGTGTTATTATTATTCCAATTTTGCAAATGAGAAAACTGAGTCATAGAGGTTTTGAATGACTTGGTCAATGTCACACAACGGGTTAAAAATTGCCCTAGGAGTCACACCCAAGCACCGGACTTCAAGGCTCAGGCCCACGTTTACGTAAGTAACAAACCTACACATGTACCCCTGAACTTAAAATAAAAGTTGAAAATAAAAAAAAAAATTTTAATGAAGAGTTACATTTTGGCCATGCAGGATTTAGGATGCTTATGAGACATAAAAGGGGAAATGTAAAGAAAACAATTGACTGTGCGAGTCTGCAGCTCAGGGAGAAAAGTGTAGACTAGAAATACCAGTTTGGAAGTCATGAGCATAAAGTTGGTATTTAAAGCCATGAGAATGGATGTAATCATGGCTCCTCGTGTGTCTGTGGTATGCACAGATGTATTACAGCAAAGGTTGACTGGGGAAAGAAATAATACATCCCAAATGTATAAATGAAGCTTTCCTTTGAGATGAGCATAGTCCCAGCCTGCAGGTGACATTCTGGTTACTCCATGCTGAGTTGGATATAGATCCTCTTTCTGTCAACATTGAAGAGCACCTCTCATTCTTTCTAGCCCTCTCTTGGGACCACGAGTTTGAATTATCTGCATTACAGTTCTGTCAAAAAACCCAGGGGAAGCTGTTGATATTTGAGAGTGCCAGTTTTATGGAATTCCTCCAAATTTTCAAAGCTTTATCTTCCTTTCATACCAGCGCACCAGGAAGCTACAGACCTGGTCTCTATCACTCTGCCTTTACAAAACTGTAGCTTAACATTATGCATTTGGATTTTCCTGAGGGCCCACATAATAGATACCATATGTGAAACATCAGTATATTTCTTAGGTAAAACTCTCATTAGGTATACTGTCCATTGTGTCATACTAGTTCCCTTAAGCAAACACTTAGGCAGCAAATTTTTCTTAGAGTTCTGAAATTTAAAAAACAAGTTGTCTCTCTTTTTAGGCTAGTCTACTTGCTTTTGTAAGCTGCTGAAGATACTCTAGGCCATGATTTGTCCATCTTTGCCTTGTCTTTTAGGAACTTCAGGATTAAATCGTTGCTTATCTTTAACAGTTTCTCTTCTTCTGCACCAGGAGTCATAATCTGGGGTGCAAACGATGCCTACCGATGAATTGTGTTCAGCTAACTTTGTGTTTAAAAAAACTGCAGTCATGTGTCACATAATATTTTGGTTACCATTGGACCACATATAATACAGTGGTTTTATAAGGTTGTAATAGCATATTTTTACTGTACCTTTTCTATATTTGGATACATTTAGATATACAAATACTTACCATAGTGTTATAGTTGCCTACAGTATTGAGTACAGTAACATACTATACAGGATTGTAGTCTATGAGCTATGCTATTCCCATCAAACTACCATTGACGTTCTTCACATAATTAGAAAAAACTGCTTTAAACTTCATATGGAATCAAAAAAGATCCCACACAGCCAAGACAATCCTAAGCAAAAAAGACAAAGCTGGAGGCATCACGCTACCTGACTTTAAATGATACTACAAGGCTACAGTAATGAAAACAGCATGGCACTGGTACCAAAACAGACATATAGACAAATGGAACATAACAGATAACTCAGAAATAAGACCACACATCTACAATGATCTGATCTTTGACAAACCTGACAAAAACAAGCAATGGGGAAAGGATTCCCTATTTAATAACTGGTGCTGGAAAACTGGCTAGCCATGTGCAGAAAACTGAAACTGGACCCCTTGCTTACATCTTATACAAAAATTAACTCAAGATGGATTAAAGGCTTAAATGTAAAACCCAAAACCATAAAAACCCTAGAAGAAAACCTAGGCAATACCATTCAATACATAGGCATGGGCAAAAATTTTATGATGAAATCACCAAAAGCAGTTGCAACAAAAGCTAAAATTAACGGGATCTTATTAAAGAGCTTCTGCACAGCAAAAGAAACTATCATCAGAATGAACAGGCAACCTACAGATGGGAGAAGACTTCTGCAATCTATCCATCTCACAAAGGTCTAATAACTAGAATTTACAAGGAACTTAAACAAATGTACAAGAAAAGAAATCACAAAGTGGGCAAAGGATATGGACAGACACTTCTCAAAAGAAGGTATTTATGCAGCCAATAAACATGAAAAAAAGCTCAACATCACTGATCATTAGAGGAATGCAAATCAAAACCACAGTGAGATACCATCTCATGCCAGTCAGAATGGCTATTATTAAAAAGTCAAAGAACAACAGATGCTAGCAAGACTGTGGAGAATTAGGGAACACTTTTATATTTTTGGTGGGAATGTAAATTAATTCAACTATTTTGGAAGACAGTGTAGTGATTCTTCAAGGATCTAGAACCAGAAATATCATTTGACCCAGCAATCTCATTGCTGGATGTATATCCAGAGAAATATAAATCATTCTATTATAAAGATACCTGCACATGTATGTTTATTGCAGCACTATTCATAATAGCAAAGACATGGAACCAACCAAAATGCCCATCAATAATTGACTGAATAAAGAAAATGTGGTACATATAGACCATGGACTACTATGTAGCCACAAAAAGGAACAAGATCGTATCTTTTGCAGGGACATGGATGAAACTGGAATCCATGATCCTCAGCAAACTAACACAGGAACAGAAAACTAAACACTGCATGTGCTCACTCATAAGTGGGAGTTGAACAATGAAAACAGAAGGACAGGGAGGGGAACAACACATACCAGGACCTGTAGGGGGTGGTTAGGGGAGGGAAAGCAGGACAAAGAGCTAATGTATTCAGGGCTTAAAACCTAGGTGACAGATTGATAGGTGCAGCAAACTACCATGGCTCACGTATACCTATGTAACAAACCTAACCTGCACATTCTGCACATGTATCCCAGAATTTATAGTAAAACAACTTAAAAAAAAAAAAAGGTCTTTGCTATTGTGAATAGTGCTGCAATAAACATACGTGTGCATGTGTCTTTATAGCAGCATGATTTATAATCCTTTGGGTATATACCCAGTAATGGGATGGCTGGGTCATATGGTACTTCTAGTTCTAGATCCTTGAGGAATCGCCATACTGTTTTCCATAATGGTTGAACTAGTTTACAATCCCACCAACAGTGTAAAAGTGTTCCTATTTCTCCACATCCTCTCCAGCACCTGTTGTTTCCTGACTTTTGAATGATCGCCATTCTAACTGGTGTGAGATGGTATCTCATTGTGGTTTTGATTTGCATTTCTCTGATGGCCAGTGATGATGAGCATTTTTTCATGTGTCTGTTGGCTGTATGAATGTCTTCTTTTGAGAACTGTCTGCTCACATCCTTTGCCCACTTTTCAATGGGGTTGTTTGTTTTTTCTTGTCAATTTGTTTGAGTTCTTTGTAGGTTCTGGATATTAGCCCTTTGTCAGATGAGTAGATTGCAAAAATTTTCTCCCATTCTGTAGGTTGCCTGTTCACTCTGATGGTAGTTCCTTTTGCTGTGCAGAAACTCTTTAGTTTAATGAGATCCCATTTGTCAGTTTTGGCTTTTGTTGCCATTGCTTTTGGTGTTTTAGACATGAAGTCCTTGCCCATGCTTATGTCCTGAATGGTATTACGTAGGTTTTCTTCTAGGGTTTTTATGGTATTAGGTCTAACATTTAAGTCTCTAATCCATCTTGAATTAATTTTCATATAAAGGGTAAGGAAAGGATCCAGTTTCAGCTTTCTAGTTATGGCTAGCCAATTTTCCCAGCACCATTTATTAAATAGGGAATCAATCCAAATGTCCATCAGTGACAGACTGGATTAAGAAAATGTGGCACATATACACCATGGAATACTATGCAGCCATAAAAAAGGATGAGTTTGTGTCCTTTGTAGGGACATGGATGCAGCTGGAAACCATCATTCTCAGCAAACTATCGCAAGAACAGAAAACCAAACACTGCATGTTCTCACTCATAGATGGGAACTGAACAATGAGATCACTTGGACTCGGGAAGGGGAACATCACACACCAGGGCTTATCACGGGGAGGGGGGAGAGGGGAGGGATTGCATTGGGAGTTATACCTGATGTAAATGACGAGTTGATGGGTGCTGATGAGTTGATGGGTGTGGCACGCCAACATGGCAGAGGTATACATATGTAACAAACCTGCACATTATCCACATGTACCCTAGAACTTAAAGTATAATAAAAAAGATCTTAAGAAAAAAATAATAATAAAAAAATAAAAATATATAAACACACACACACACACACACACACAAAACAGAAGTCAAGGATGATTTGAAATGTTGGAATTGGAAAGAAGTGGTTCCAAATCCAGCTGCTGTGCTTGAATCCAAGTGGCAAATTATAGTCACTGCAGCAGGGACCCAAAAGCACCTAGAACTCTGAGGGAGGCAAATCTTCCCCATTTGGAACAGCTTTGGTCCCAAGAGGGTGGGGAATTAAACAAGAAATCAATAATACAAAGACATCAGGAAAATATACAAATTTAGAAAAAAATACAATTTAAAATATTCCATAAGCCAAAGAAGTCTCAGTAAAGTGTTAAAAATATATTTAACTGAATAAAAATGCAAATACAACATATAAAAATCTGTGAGATGCAGCCAAAGGTACACATAAAGTATACAGCGCTGTTTATTTTAGAAAATAAGAAAGATCTTAAATAAGTTGCACTTCAAGATACAAATGTGGCCAACAAACATATGAAAAAAAGCTCAACATCACTGATTATCAGAGAAATGCAAATCAAAACCACAATGAGATACCATCTCACGCCAGACAGTATGGAGATTATTAAAAAGTCAAGAAACAACAGATGCTGGCGAGGCTCTGGAGAAATAGGAACACTTTTACACTGTTGGTGGGAATGTAAATTAGTTCAACCATTGTGGAAGACAGTGTGGTGATTCCTCAAATATCTAGAACCAGAAATACCATTTGACCATGCAATCCCATTACTGGGTATACACCCAAAGGAATATAAAGTATTCTACTCTAAAGATACGTACCTCACAGCACTATTCACAATAACTAAGACATGGAATCAACCCAAATGTCCATCAATGATAGACTGGAGGAAGAAAATATCATACATATATACCATGGAATACTATGCAGCCATAAAGAAGAATGAGATCATGCCCTTTGCAAGGACATAGATGGTGCTAGAAGCCATTATCCTCAACAAACTAACACAGGAACAGAAAACCAAACACTGCATGTTCTCATTTACAAGTGGGAGCCTAGCAATAAGAACACATGGATACAGAGAAAGGAACAACACACACTGGGACCTGTTGGGGTGGGAATGCAGTGGGAGGACTGAGCACCAGGATAAATACCTAATGCATGCAGGGCTTAATACTTAGGTGATGGGTTGATAGGTGCAGCAAACCACCATGGCATACATTTATCTGTGTAACAATCCTGCATGCCCTGCACATGTATCCTAGAAATTAAAATAAAATAAAATTTTAAAAAGATATGAAAAAAGAAAAAGCAAGCGGAAGAAAGAGGATAGTAAAAATAACAGCAGAAATCAATGAAATTTAAAACTAACAATAGAAAAAAGCAATGAAATAAAAAATTTAACAAAGATCAATAAAATTGATATCACCCACAGCAAGACTTATAAAAAAAGAGAGAAGATACAAATTAATATCAGAAATAAAAGAGGGAATATCCCTAGAAACCCTACAAACTATAAAAGGGAAGTAAGGAAATCCTATGAACAACTCTATTTATATACATTTGGCAATTTAGATTAAATGGACCAGTTCCTTGAAAACCACAAGCTAACAAAACTTATTAAATGAGAAATGCATAAATCTATATAGTACTATAGTTAATAAATAAATTGAATTTGAGTTTTAAAACTTTCAAAAAACAAATGAACAATTTATTAGCAAATTCTATTAAGCACTCCTAGAAGATATAACACCCATTTTACGTAATCTCTTTCCAAAATTAGAAGAGGAGGAAACACTTCCTGATTCACTTTATGAGGCTGTTAGGACTGCGATACCAAAGTCAGACAAAATAATTATAAGAAAAGTGCAGATCAATACTCCTCGTGAATGCAAATTTCTTCAACAAAATATTAGCAAATAAAATTCAGCAATATGCAAAAAGAATTATATGTGAAAGGAATAATAATAAATTATAACATTGGTTCCATATTCAATCAATGAATGTAATCCATCATATTAGCAGTATAAAGAAGAAAACGTAATCTTTTTTTTATTTTTAAATTATACTTTTTATTTTTTCATAAGTTATTTTATTAGAGAAAAACAAAACCACAGCAAACAACCTTAGTTCAGAATCTGTTCTCAGTGACAAGGTTTCATTAGCTCAGTTACCTTCTGTTTAGTGGAGTTAAACTAATTGTTTTCATAGCATGCCTTTCCCCAGATTTTATAAAGTTAATGAAGGTAAGATGATGTAAAGGCAAGCTGCTCAGCTAGGGAAGCTCAAGTTTTAAATAAAATCACTTTAAAGGCTATTTTTATTAGCTAAAAGGGAAAGCCCTTTTCACACAGAGATCTAATTTCTTTTAATCTCTCCTGTTTAGTCTCTTTTCATGAATTTTTCTAGAATTACTGATTGTCAGTTCAGGTTCTGTTTTCCTTACACTCTCTTCCCTAGTCTCTACTTTAATTTTTCCATCTAAATAATTGGATCTTAAACTACAATAAATCCATGTTAACCAAACTTATTTCTCTTTGTAAAGTTATCAACAGTGTTAAGTCAATAATAGTTGTAACTTTAGAAGTAGCGCTTTTTATGTAAAAAACTAAGAAAAAAATAATAAAACAACTTCTAAGTATAAAAATCAGGCTTATTTTAGCTACTGCTGTTTAGTAGACTGAATCATTATTAAAAAAACTGACCGGGCGGAGCAAAATGGCCGAATAGGAACAGCTCCAGTCTCCAACTCCCAGCGAAAGCGACACAGAAGACCGGTGATTTCTGCATTTTCAACTGAGGTACTGGGTTGATCTCACTGGGGAGTGCCGGACAATCGGTGCTGGTCAGCTGCTGCAGCCCAACCAGCGAAAGCTGAAGCAGGGCGAGGCATTGCATCACCTGGGAAGCGCAAGGGGGAAGGGAATCCCTTTTCCTAGCCAGGGGAACTGAGACACACAACACCTGGAAAATCGGGTAACTCCCACCACAATACTGCGCTTTAAGCAAACAGGCACACCAGGAGATCATATCCCACACCTGGCCGGGAGGGTCCCACACCCACAGAGCCTCCCTCATTGCTAGCACAGCAGTCTGTGATCTACCTGCAAGGCAGCAGCGAGGCTGGGGGAGGGGCGCCTGCCATTGCTGAGGCTTAAGTAGGTAAACAAAGCTGCTGGGAAGCTCAAACTGGGTGGAGCTCACAGCAGCTCAAGGAAACCTGCCTGTCTCTGTAGACTCCACCTCTGGGGAGAGGGCACAGTAAACAATAACAAACGAAGCAGAAACCTCTGCAGACGCAAACGACTCTGTCTGACAGCTTTGAAGAGAGCAGTGGATCTCCCAACATTGAGGTTGAGATCTGAGAAGGGACAGACTCCGTGCTCAAGTGGGTCCCTGACCCCTGAGTAGCCTAACAGGGAGACATCCCCCACTAGGGGCAGTCTGACACCCCACACCTCACAGGGTGGAGTACACCCCTGAGAGGAAGCTTCCAAACCAAGAATCAGACAGGTACACTCGCTGTTCAGCAATATTCTATCTTCTGTAGCCTCTGCTGCTGATACCCAGGCAAACAGGGTCTGGAGTGGACCTCAAGCAATCTCCAACAGACCTACAGCTGAGGGTCCTGACTGTTAGAAGGAAAACTATCAAACAGGAAGGACACCTACACCAAAACCCCATCAGTACATCACCATTTTCAAAGACCAGAGGCAGATAAAACCACAAAGATGGGGAAAAAGCAGGGCAGAAAAGCTGGAAATTCAAAAAATAAGAGCGCATCTCCCCCGGCAAAGCAGCACAGCTCATCGCCAGCAACGGATCAAAGCTGGACGGAGAATGACTCTGACGAGATGAGAGAAGAAGGTTTCAGTCCATCAAACTTCTCAGAGCTAAAGGAGGAATTACGTACCCAGCGCAAAGAAACTAAAAATCTTGAAAAAAAAGTGGAAGAATTGATGGCTAGAGTAATTAATGCAGAGAAGGTCATAAACGAAATGAAAGAGATGAAAACCATGACACGAGAAATATGTGACAAATGCACAAGCTTCAGTAACCGACTCGATCAACTGGAAGAAAGAGTATCAGCGATTGAGGATCAAATGAATGAAATGAAGCAAGAAGAGAAACCAAAAGAAAAAAGAAGAAAAAGAAATGAACAAAGCCTGCAAGAAGTATGGGATTATGTAAAAAGACCAAATCTACGTCTGATTGGGGTGCCTGAAAGTGAGGGGGAAAATGGAACCAAGTTGGAAAACACTCTTCAGGATATCATCCAGGAGAACTTCCCCAACCTAGTAGGGCAGGCCAACATTCAAATCCAGGAAATACAGAGAATGCCACAAAGATACTCCTCGAGAAGAGCAACTCCAAGACACATAATTGCCAGATTCACCAAAGTTGAAATGAAGGAAAAAATCTTAAGGGCAGCCAGAGAGAAAGGTCAGGTTACCCACAAAGGGAAGCCCAGCAGACTAACAGCAGATCTCTCAGCAGAAACTCTCCAAGCCAGAAGAGAGTGGGGGCCAATATTCAACATTCTTAAAGAAAAGAATTTTAAACCTAGAATTTCATATCCAGCCAAACTAAGTTTCATAAGTGAAGGAGAAATAAAATCCTTTACAGATAAGCAAATGCTTAGAGATTTTGTCACCATTAGGCCTGCCTTACAAGAGACCCTGAAGGAAGCACTAAACATGGAAAGGAACAACTGGTACCAGCCATTGCAAAAACATGCCAAAATGTAAAGACCATCGAGGCTAGGAAGAAACTGCATCAACTAACAAGCAAAATAACCAGTTAATATCATAATAGCAGGATCAAGTTCACACATAACAATCTTAACCTTAAATGTAAATGGACTAAATGCTCCAATTAAAAGACACAGACTGGCAAACTGGATAAAGAGTCAAGACCCATCAGTCTGCTGTATTCAGGAGACCCATCTCACACGCAGAGACATACATAGGCTCAAAATAAAGGGATGGAGGAAGATTTACCAAGCAAATGGAGAACAAAAAAAGCGGGGGTTGCAATACTAGTCTCTGATAAAACAGACTTTAAACCATCAAAGATCAAAAGAGACAAAGAAGGCCATTACATAATGGTAAAGGGATCAATCCAACAGGAAGAGCTAACTATCCTAAATATATATGCACCCAATACAGGAGCACCCAGATTCATAAAGCAAGTCCTTCGAGACTTACAAAGAGACTTAGACTCCCATACAATAATAATGGGAGACTTCAACACTCCACTGTCAACATTAGACAGATCAACGAGACAGAAAGTTAACAAGGATATCCAGGAATTGAACTCATCTCTGCAGCAAGCAGACCTAATAGACATCTATAGAACTCTCCACCCCAAATCAACAGAATATACATTCTTCTCAGCACCACATCGTACTTACTCCAAAATTGACCACGTAATTGGAAGTAAAGCACTCCTCAGCAAATGTACAAGAACAGAAATTATAACAAACTGTCTCTCAGACCACAGTGCAATCAAACTAGAACTCAGGACTAAGAAACTCAATCAAAACCGCTCAACTACATGGAAACTGAACAACCTGCTCCTGAATGACTACTGGGTACATAATGAAATGAAGGCAGAAATAAAGATGTTCTTTGAAACCAATGAGAACAAAGATACAACATACCAGAATCTCTGGGACACATTTAAAGCAGTGTGTAGAGGGAAATTAATAGCACTAAATGCACACAAGAGAAAGCAGGAAAGATCTAAATTTGACACTCTAACATCACAATTAAACGAATTAGAGAAGCAAGAGCAAACACATTCGAAAGCTAGCAGTAGGCAAGAAATAACTAAGATCAGAGCAGAACTGAAGGAGATAGAGACACAAAAAACCCTCCAAAAAATCAATGAATCCAGGAGTTGGTTTTTGGAAAAGATCAACAAAATTGACAGACCGCTAGCAAGACTAATAAAGAAGAAAAGAGAGAAGAATCAAATCGACGCAATTAAAAATGATAAAGGGGATATCACCACCGACCCCACAGAAATACAAACTACCATCAGAGAATACTATAAACACTTCTATGCAAATAAACTGGAAAATCTAGAAGAAATGGATAATTTCCTGGACACTTACACTCTTCCAAGACTAAACCAGGAAGAAGTTGAATCCCTGAATAGACCAATAGCAGACTCTGAAATTGAGGAAATAATTAATAGCCTACCAAACAAAAAAAGTCCAGGACCAGATGGATTCACAGCTGAATTCTACCAGAGGTACAAGGAGGAGTTGGTACCATTCCTTCTGAAACTCTTCCAATCAATAGAAAAAGAGGGAATCCTCCCTAACTCATTTTATGAGGCCAACATCATCCTGATACCAAAGCCTGGCAGAGACACAACAAAAAAAGAGAATTTTACACCAATATCCCTGATGAACATCGATGCAAAAATCCTCAATAAAATACTGGCAAACCGGATTCAGCAACACATCAAAAAGCTTATCCACCATGATCAAGTTGGCTTCATCCCTGGGATGCAAGGCTGGTTCAACATTCGCAAATCAATAAATATAATCCAGCATATAAACAGAACCAAAGACAAGAACCACATGATTATCTCAATAGATGCAGAAAAGTCTTTTGACAAAATTCAACAGCCCTTCATGCTAAAAACGCTCAATAAATTCGGTATTGATGGAACATACCTCAAAATAATAAGAGCTATTTATGACAAACCCACAGCCAATATCATACAGAATGGGCAAAAACTGGAAAAATTCCCTTTGAAAACTGGCACAAGACAGGGATGCCCTCTCTCACCACTCCTATTCAACATAGTGTTGGAAGTTCTGGCTAGGGCAATCAGGCAAGAGAAAGAAATCAAGGGGATTCAGTTAGGAAAAGAAGAAGTCAAATTGTCCCTGCTTGCAGATGACATGATTGTATATAGAAAACCCCATTGTCTCAGCCCAAAATCTCCTTAAGCTGATAAACAACTTCAGCAAAGTCTCAGGATACAAAATTAATGTGCAAAAATCACAAGCATTCTTATACACCAGTAACAGACAAACAGAGAGCCAAATCATGAATGAACTTCCATTCACAATTGCTTCAAAGAGAATAAAATACCTAGGAATCCAACTTACAAGGGATGTAAAGGACCTCTTCAAGGAGAACTACAAACCACTGCTCTGTGAAATAAAAGAGGACACAAACAAATGGAAGAACATACCATGCTCATGGATAGGAAGAAACAATATCGTGAAAATGGCCATACTGCCCAAGGTTATTTATATATTCAATGCCATCCCCATCAAGCTACCAATGAGTTTCTTCACAGAATTGGAAAAAACTGCTTTAAAGTTCATATGGAACCAAAAAAGAGCCTGCATCTCCAAGATAATCCTAAGTCAAAAGAACAAAGCTGGAGGCATCACGCTACCTGACTTCAAACTATACTACAAGGCTACAGTAACCAAAACAGCATGGTACTGGCACCAAAACAGAGATATAGACCAATGGAACGGAACAGAGTCCTCAGAAATAATACCACACATTTACAGCCATCTGATCTTTGACAAACCTGAGAGAAACAAGAAATGGGGAAAGGATTCCCTATTTAATAAATGATGCTGGGAAAATTGGCTAGCCATAAGTAGAAAGCTGAAACTGGATCCTTTCCTTACTCCTTATATGAAAATTAATTCAAGATGGATTAGAGACTTAAATGTTAGACCTAATACCATAAAAGTCCTAGAGGAAAACCTAGGTAGTACCATTCAGGACATAGGCATGGGCAAAGACTTCATGTCTAAAACACCAAAAGCAACAGCAGCAAAAGCCAAAATTGACAAATGGGATCTCATTAAACTAAAGAACTTCTGCACAGCAAAAGAAACTACCACCAGAGTGAACAGGCAACCTACAGAAGGGGAGAAAATTTTTGCAATCTACTCATCTGACAAAGGGCTAATATCCAGAACCTACAAAGAACTCAAACAAATTGACAAGAAAAAAACAAACAACCCCATCAAAAAGTGGGCAAAGGATATGAACAGACATTTCTCAAAAGAAGACATTCATACAGCCAACAGACACATGAAAAAATGCTCATCATCACTGGCCATCAGAGAAATGCAAATCAAAACCACAATGAGATACCATCTCACACCAGTTAGAATGGCGATCATTCAAAAGTCAGGAAACAACAGGTGCTGGAGAGGATGTGGAGAAATAGGAACACTTTTACACTGTTGGTGGGATTGTAAACTAGTTCAACCATTATGGAAAACAGTATGGCGATTCCTCAAGGATCTAGAACTAGATGTACCATATGACCCAGCCATCCCATTACTGGGTATATACCCAAAGGATTATAAATCATGCTGCTATAAAGACACATGCACACATATGTTTATTGCGGCACTATTCACAATAGCAAAGACTTGGAATCAACCCAAATGTCCATCAGTGACAGATTGGATTAAGAAAATGTGGCACATATACACCATGGAATACTATGCAGCCATAAAAAAGGATGAGTTTGTGTCCTTTGTAGGGACATGGATGCAGCTGGAAACCATCATTCTTAGCAAACTATCACAAGAACAGAAAACCAAACACCGCATGTTCTCACTCATAGGTGGGAACTGAACAATGAGCTCACTTGGACTCGGGAAGGGGAACATCACACACCGGGGCCTATCATGGGGAGGGGGGAGAGGGGAGGGATTGCATTGGGAGTTATACCTGATGTAAATGATGAGTTGATGGGTGCAGCACACCAACATGGCACAAGTATACATATGTAACAAACCTGCACATTATGCACATGTACCCTACAACTTAAGGTATAATAATAATAAATAAATTTTTTAAAAAATAAAAAATAAAAAAAATAAATAAAATAAAATTAAAAAAAACTGACCAATTCTCTCAACTCAGAACTTTGCTGTGATCCCTGTCAATCCCATACAGTAAGCCCCGGAATCTCATCTCCAGAATTCTTTTCTTTTTTTTTCTTTATTATTATTATTATTATTATACTTCAAGTTCTAGGGTACATGTGCATAACGTGCAGGTTTGTTACATATATATACTTGTGCCATGTTGGTGTGCTGCACCCATCAACTCATCAGCACCCATCAACTCGTCATTTACATCAGGTATAACTCCCAATGCAATCCCTCCCCTCTCCCCCCTCCCCATGATAGGCCCCGGTGTGTGATGTTCCCCTTCCCGAGTCCAAGCGATCTCATTGTTCAGTTCCCACCTATGAGTGAGAACATGCGGTGTTTGGTTTTCTGCTCTTGTGATAGTTTGCTAAGAAAGATGGTTTCCAGCTGCATCCATGTCCCTACAAAGGACACAAACTCATCCTTTTTTATGACTGCATAGTATTCCATGGTGTATATGTGCCACATTTTCTTAATCCAGTCTGTCACTGATGGACATTTGGGTTGATTCCAAGTCTTTGCTATTGTGAATAGTGCCACAATAAACATACATGTGCATGTGTCTTTATAGCAGCATGATTTATAATCCTTTGGGTATATACCCAGTAATGGGATGGCTGGGTCATATGGTACATCTAGTTCTAGATCCTTGAGGAATCGCCATACTGTTTTCCATAATGGTTGAACTAGTTTACAATCCCACCAACAGTGTAAAAGTGTTCCTATTTCTCCACATCCTCTCCAGCACCTGTTGTTTCCTGACTTTTGAATGATCGCCATTCTAACTGGTGTGAGATGGTATCTCATTGTGGTTTTGATTTGCATTTCTCTGATGGCCAGTGATGATGAGCATTTTTTCATGTGTCTGTTGGCTGTATGAATGTCTTCTTTTGAGAAATGTCTGTTCATATCCTTTGCCCACTTTTTGATGGGGTTGTTTGTTTTTTTCTTGTAAATTTGTTTGAGTTCCTTGTAGGTTCTGGATATTAGCCCTTTGTCAGATGAGTAGATTGCAAAAATTAAGAAAACGTAATCTTAACAACAGAAGTAAAAGAAACATTTGACATAATGTAATATACATTTACAAGAAACACTTCCTCAATTGATAAGGGCATCTATCAAAAAGCCTACAGCTAGCATAATGTTTAATGGTGAAAGACTATATGATTTCCCCTTAAGATTTAAAACAAGGCTAGAATGTCTACTTTCACCACTCCTATTCAATATCTTACTGAAAGTCTTAGTGCAATAAAGAAGGGAAAAAACTAAAAGCCATACAGATTGGGAAGGAAGAAATAATATCATTCCTATTTTATTTGGCATGATTGCTTATGTAGAACATCCTAAGGTATCTACAAAAATCTCCTAGAACTAGTAAGTGAGTTAATCAAAGTCACAAGATAGAATATCAATACACAAAAATCCAACATATTTCTAAATACTAGCAATGAAGACTTGGAGACCACAATTTTTTAAAATGCCATTTACAATAGGTAAAAAATATGTAGGTATAAATGTAGCAAAACATGTATAGAATGTGTATGCTTAAAATTACGAAACATTGATGGAAAACAAGACAACCGAAAGAAATGGAGAGACAAACTATGTTTACAGATTGAAAGACTCAACATATTAACAATATTTCCCAAAATTGTTCTATATATTTAATAAAATTCTAACTAAAATCCCAGCAGGATTAATAGATATAGACAAGGTAGCACTAAAATTTATGTGGAAAAGCAAAGGAACCAGAATAGTGAAAACAATTTGAAAGAATAATGTTGAAAGACGCACACAGTGCAGTTTTACAACCTATTATCTGTATATAGTTACAGTAATAAATACAGTGTGATATTGGTAGACATATAGATCAATGGAGCAGAATTATGTCCAGAAAATGATCCACACAAATAAGTTCAATTGATTTTTGACAGAGGAAAGATAGTCTTTTCAAAAAGTGGTTTTACAAAATTTGAACATGTATAGGAAAAAAACCAAATATCTTATTTTACCTAACTTCACACCTTATAAAAATTAAATGGATCATCAATCTAAATGTAAAACATGATATTGTGAAAGATTCACAAGAAAGCACAGGAGAAAAATTCTGTAAGCTTAAGTTATGCAATGAGTTCTTAGACATGACCAATGGACTGATGCATATAAGAAAAATTGATAGATTGGACTTCAGCAAAATGAAAAATTTTGCTGTGCAATACACTATAAGAAAATGAAAAGGAACCAGTACAATCTAAAGACTTGTGAAAATATGTTTCAAGTTATATATCTGATAAAGGACTTGTACTGAACCTAAAGAGACTCAACAATAGTTCAACAATAAGAAAATAATGCAATTAGAAAATGGATTACAGACCTGAAGATACACTTTACCAAAGAGGATATATGAAAGATGAAATTGCATATGAAAACATGTTCAGCATCGCTAGCTATCAGGGAAATGCAAATTAAAACCACAAGGATATATCACTACACACCTATGAGAATGGCTAAAATAAAAAATACTGACAAAGCGTCAGTGAGCAAGTGGAAATCATATACATTGTTGGTAGGAATTCAAAATGGTACAGCCACTCCGGAAAACAGGTTATTTCGTTATAAAGTTAAACATGCACTAACCATATATTCCACCTATAGCACTCTTGGGCATTTTCCCCAGAGATATTAAAACTTATGTCCGCACAAAAACATATGTATCTCTGCTCAGAGCAGCTTTATTTACAATAGCCCCGTATTGGAAACAACTCAAATGTCCCTCAATAGAATAGATCAACAAACTATGATTCATGTATACAGTGGAATACTACTCTGCAATAAAAAATAAATTGTCATAGGTATCAACTTGGATGAATCTAACAGGCATTATGCTGAGTCCATAGGCTAGTCTCAAGTGGTATTCCATATTATCCGTTTATATAACAATCTCCAAAAGGTAAAACTGTAATGGTGAAGAACGATATATGTGTGCAAAATTCTAGACTCCTATTCTGTTACATTGATCTGCGTGTCTGTACTTAGTGTTGAACTATGAGTGTCTCAAAGGAAACAGCCATATCACATTCACCTTTGAACCCCCAATACCTTGCACATAGTAGACTGTCTCTAAAGGTTGCTGGATGGAAGAATGCTGACTTTGAAATTTCACATATGGAGATACAGGTGGGCAAATTCAGAAATAGAATCCAAGTCATGGCCTTTCATAACTGTACTCCTCCATCTACCAATACTCAGAAATAGCAACTATTCCAACATATCTTCCATAAGAATAATCACTCTCAGTTCTCCCTCATTATAACTGCTGGGCCCAACAGCCAAGTTAAAGGATAGGCCATCACAGAATTAGCCTTGCTCTAAGTAATTCCAAATCTTGATGAGCTAAGTTCTTGCTCAGATGGTGAGGGGGACTTTCACTTGTTCATCAGTTTCCTTAGCTGGGAAATTTATGGTAAATTGGCAAGGTACCTTCAATTATACTGCGGATTTTTTTTTTTTTAAGAGCTGCCAATGAAAATTTTCAGATGGGTCTTTCATCATCTCAGATTCTGACAATTTCAGGCCAAATCCTTAGCATAATTTTATAGAAGTCACAGAGTGTCAATTTTGTGAGTCTTGGCAAGTCATTTTTTTTTTTTTAATTGGCTTAGAAGTTGGTATACTTTATGCTTTTGTAGTTTCAAGGCCAGAATACAGCAGTTGTCCATTTGCTCATGTTTATAAGGTTGGTAGCTGATGGTTACACCCATATATCCCATCAACATTTGTGGAGACTGTGGTAATCTGATATAGTCATATTATTCCATATTGGCCAATCAAATTTCATTCAACCATCCAAACAAATTATATGCCTAATAAATTAAAATAGGCCCTGATTCTAGTCTTGTCTGTTATAAACACATTCAAATATTCTTAAGGCAAATCACACAAAATAAATGAATTCAGCAAAAACAAATCCTTTTGCAAATTAACAATACGCATTTATTATTTACCCATGCAGATAGCTAATCCTGCAAACCACTGTCTCCATGGAAGCACCTATCAAAGCTCATACTCTCTGCTGCATATATTTCACATGGAAATCCCACACTTTCACATCCAGTCTATGGTCAGAGGCTCATGTGTGTCTGAAGCTTCGTAGTGTCTGTCTGTACATGCATCCAAGCTGGCTGGGTCACCGCTCAGGGACAATATTCTGCATGCCAAATAATAAAATTAGTGAATTTAAATAAACAGAAACTACAGAAACTCTCAGGTTGTTTGTCAGCTTCGTGTAGGTCAACTGCTGTTGCTTTGCAGGTATCCTTAGTTTGGTAGTTCTCAGTGGGAGCTGCACATTAGAATTACTTGAGGAGCTTTTTAAACACATCCATGGCCAGAATTTACACCAGAACAGTTAGCTTTGAATCTCTGGAGGTGAGACTGGGCATTGATGTAGTAAAAACTTTCCAGGTGTTTCCAATGTGCTGCCATAGTTGAGAAGTGCTTCTTTGGATCAACCAAAGTTACAGACACACTCCCATACAGTCATCGTGGACCTTGCCACAACTCTAATTTCATTTGTAATATTCATATACCAAAACGATTTGGTAAAAAATGAATTTTCACCTGGGAGTATTTTGTCCTTCCAAAGGAATCTCTATTGGTAGAACTATTGAGGAAGAAAAATTTGCAGTCAAATGTCAGCTCCCGGACTCTCTTTACAGTCAGTCCCCCAAGTTGTACATCTTCTTAGGGATAGTTTTACTTCCTTCACTACAGATGTTTGGGTAGCTCTGAAATATGATATAAGTTCACTATGCCTACTGATAAGAGTGGCAAGGGGATGAAAGTCTTCCTCTAAGCTGTATTCTCAAAATGGTGTCCTTAAGGAGCCTTACAGAACAAGTACTGTACCACACCAAGGCTGAAAAGTCAACTGATATTTTGTCCCAGTCTCTTTAAATGACCTTAATTTACTAACATGAACGTACCTTAGAAGCATGTAAAATACACTATAATAAAATATAAAGATATATCCCATGTTCACAAATGGGAATAATTACTATTGTTCAAATGTCCATACTGTCAAAAATAATCTACAGATTCAGTGCAATCCCTATCAAAATTCTAGTTACATTTTTCACAGAAATAAAAAATGTCCTAAAATTTATATGGTAGCACAAAAGATCCCAAATAACCAAAACATTCTTGAGAAGAAAGAACAAAGCCATCAGACTGCCTGATTTCAAAATCTGCTATCAAGCTATAAGAACCAAAACAGCATGCTACTGGTATAAGAATAGAAACATAGACCAAGGGAACAGACTAGAGAACCCAGAAATAAATCAACCATTTATGGTCAATTGATTTTCATGAGGATGCCAAGAACACACAATAGAGAAAGGACAGGCTCTTCAATAAATAGTGCTGGAAAAACTGGATATTCACATGCTGAAGAACAAAATTAGATTCTCATCCTATACCATATACAAAATTAAACTCAAAATGTATTAAAGACTTAAACATAAGATATGAAACTGTAAAACTACTAGAAGAAAACATAGGGAAAAGCTTCATGACATTGTTCTGGGCAATGATTTTATGGCTAAGACTTGAAAAGCACAGACAACCAAAACAAAAACTGGCTAATGAATTTACATCAAGTTAAAATAAAAAGTTTCTACACAACAAAGGAAATAATCAACAGACTGAAGAGACAACCTACAGAATGGGAGAAAATATTAGCAAACCATGCATCTGATACAGAATTAACATCCAAAATATATAAGGAACTCAAACAACTCAATAGTAAGAAAGTAAATAACCAGATTAAAAAATGGGCAAAGGACCCAAATAGACATTTCTCAAAAGAATACATACAAATGACCAACAGATATATGCAAAAATGCTCAATATCATTAATCATGAGGGAAATACTAATTTAGCAACAAAGAGATATCACCACATACCTGTTAAAATGACTACTATTGAAATACAAAAGATAAGAATTGTTGGTGAGGATGTGGAGGAAATGGAATCCTGGTACACCGTTGGTGGGAATGTAAAGACATTATGTAATATAGTACAGAGCTTCATCAGAAAACCAAAACTAGAACTACCATGATCCAGCAATCCTTCTTCTGAGTATATACCCAAAGGAAATTAAATCAATATGTTGAAGAGATAGCTTGTATTCTCATGTTCATTGTAGCATTATTCACAATAGTCAAGATATGGAGTCAACCTAAGTATCCATCAATGAATGAATGAATGAATGAATACAGAAAATGTAATACACAGCATAAATATAAAATAGAATACTATTATGCCTTTTAAAAGAAGAAAATCCTGTCATTTGGGACAACATGAGTAAGCCTGGTAATAAATTTATAATAATAGCTAACATATATTACCAGGTGTTAAATACTTCTATTAATTTATTTAACATTTATAACACCTTATTTCCTCCATTTTGTGGGTTGTCTTTTCACTTTCTTATTTTTTTAAGATTGGAAAGTTGCCTTTTATTTTTAAAGACTAGAGATTCACTTTTTATTTTTAATTTTTGGTGGTACATAGTAGGTATATATTAATAGGGTACATGAGATATTTTAATACAGGAACACAGTGTGTAATAATTACATCAGGGTAAATGGTATAAGTATCACATCAAAAATTTACCCTTTCTTTGTGTTACAAACAATCCAATTTTAGTTATTTTAAAAGGTACAATAAATTACTGTTGGCTGTAGTCACCATGTTGTGCTATTAAGTAATAGATCTTATTCATTCTATCTAACAATAATTTTGTACCTATTGATCATCCCCATTCCCCCTCCCCCTGATACTACCCTTCCCATCCTCTGGTAACCATCATTTACTCTCTGTCTCCATGAGTTACATTGTCTTAATATTTTTAGCAATGATGAATAAGTGAGAACATGCAAAGTTTGTATTTCTGTGCCTGGCTTATTTCATTTAACATAATCCCCTTCAGCTGTGTCCATGTTGCTGCAAATTACAAGATCTCATTCTTTTCCATGGCTGAATAGTACTCCATTGTGTATATGTACCACATTTTCTTCGTCCATTTGCCTGTTGATGGACACTTAGGTTGCTTCTAAATCTTGATTATTGTGAATAGTGCAGCAATAAACGTGGGAGTGCAGATATCTCTTCAATATACTGATTTCCTTTCTTTTGGGTATATACCTAGCAGTGGAATTGCCAGATCATATGGTAGTTTTATCGTTTTTTGAGGAACCTCCAAACTGTTCTCCATAGCAGTTGCATTAATTTACATACCCACCAACAGTGTACAAGGGCTCACTTTCCTCCATATTCTTGCCAGCGTTCGTTATTGCGTGTATTTTGGATAAAGCTGTTCTAACTGGGGCAAGATGATAGCTCAATGTAGTTTTGATTTGCATTTCTCTGATGATCAATGATGTTGAGTACCTTTTCCTGTGCCTCTTTGCATAGGAAACAAGCATAGGACATTTGTATGTCTTCTTTTGAGTAATGTCTATTTAGATCTTTTGTTCATTTTTAAACCAGATTATTAGGTTTTTTTTCTGATTTAGTTAATATATTTTAGTTATTAATCCCTTGTCAGGTGGGGGTAGCTTGTAAATATTTTCTCGCATTCTGTGTGCTGTCTTTTCACTTCGCTAATTATTTCTTCTGCTGTGCAGAAAGTTTTTAGCTTGATATCATCCCATTTGTCCATTTTTTGCTTTGGTTCCCTGTGCTTTTGGGGTATTACTCAAGAAGTCTTTGATCATTCCACATGTCCTGGAGAGTGTCCTCAATGTTTTCTTGTAGCAGTTTCATAGTTTAGAGTTTTAGATTTAAGCATGTAGTCCATCTTGATTTCATTGTGGAATATGGTGAGAGATGGGAGTATAATCCCATTCTTTTGCATATGGCTATCCAGTTTCCTCAGCATCATTTAATGAAGAGACTGTCTTTTCCCCAATGTGTGTTCACACCTTTGTCAAAAAGAGGTCACTATAGATGTACATATTTATTTTTGGGTTCCCTATTACGTTCCGTTGGTCTCTGTGTCTGTTTTTATGACAGTACCATGCTGTTTTGGTTACTATACCTCTGTAGCATTATTTGAATTCAGGTAATGTGATGCTTTTAGTTTTGTTATTTTTGCTCAGTACGACTTTGGCTGTTCAGGGATTTTGTGGTTTGATGTAAATTTTAGGATTATTTTTCTCTTTCTTGGAAGAATGTCATTGGTATTCTGATAGAGATTGCATTGAATCTGTAGACTGTTTTGGATAGTATGAACATTTTGACAATATTACCTCTTCCAATCTATGAACATGAAATTTCATTCCATTTTTTGGTGTCCTCTTCAATTTCTTGCATCCATGTTTTATAGTTTTCTCTGTAGAGATTTTTTTTTTAGATGGAATTTCACTCTTGTCATCCAGGCTGGACTGCAGTGGTGTGATCTCGGCTCACTGCAACCTCCACCTCCCGGGTTCAAGCAATTCTCCTGCCTCATCCTCCAGAGTAGCTGGGACTACAGGTGCCCTCCACCATGCCTGGTTAATTACTGTATTTTTAGTAGAGACAGGGTTTCACCATTTTGGCCAAGATATTCTCAATCTCCTGACCTTGTGATCCACCCACTTCAGCCTCCCAAAGTGCTGGGACTACAGGCACGAGCCACCATGCCTGGCCCGTTGTAGAGAAGTTTTTGCATCTTGTAGTTAAGTTTATTCCTAGGTATTTTATTTTATATGTGGCTACTATAAATACCATTACTTTCCTGATTTCTTTTTCAGATTTTTTGCTGTTGGCATATAGATATGCTACCAATTTTGTAAGTTTTTTTTGTATGCTGCAACGTTACTGAATTTGTTTATCAATCCTAATAGTTTTTTGGTGGAGTCTTTAGGTTTTCCAAATAAAGATAATAACATCTGCAAAGAAGGGTAATTTGACTTCTTCCTTTTCAATTTGTATGTGCTTTATTGCTTTCTCTTGCCTGATTACTTTAACTAGAACTTCCAGCAATATGTTGAATAACAGTGGTGAAAATGGACCTCCTTGTCATGTTCCAGATCTACGAGGAAAGGCTTTTTTTATTACTATTCTTGATCTTTGGGAGTTTGATTATTTAATCACTCTCAGGTAGTATTCTTTGGGTTAAATCTGCTTGATGTTCCATAACCTTCTTCAACCTGAATATTGATATCTACTATAGGTTTGCAAAGCTGTTATTATTCCTTTGGATAAACTTCATACCCTAATCTTTCTCGCTCCACTTCCTCTTTAAAAACAATAACTCTTAGATTTGCCCTTTTGAGGCTATCTTGTAGATCTTGTAGGCATACTTCATAGGTTCATATTCTTTTTTCTTTTGTTTCCTCTGACTTTGTATTTTCAAATAGTCTGTCTCCAAGTTCACTAATTCTTTCTTCTTTTTCAGTTCTGCTGTTAAGAGATTCTGGTACATTCTTCAGTACGTCAATCCCATTTCTCAGCTCCAGAATTTCTGCTCAATTCTTTTTAATTATTTAATCTATTTGGTAAATTTATTATAGGATTCTGAGTTTCTCCTCTGTGTTATCTTGGGTTTTGTTGAGCTTCCTCAAATAACTATTTTGAATTACATATCCGAAAGGTCACATATCTCTGTCTCTCTGAGACTGATCACTGGTGCCTTATTTAGTTTTTTGGTGAGGTCATGTCTTTCTGGATGGTCTTGATGCTTGGAGATATTTGTCAGTGTCTGGGCATTGAAGAGTTAGGTATTTATTGTACCTTTCTCAGTCTGGGCTTGTTTGTACCAGTATTTTTTGAGAAAGCTTTCCGGGTATTTGTAGTGACTTGGGTGTAGTGATCTAAGTCTATGTTAATTGCAGTCATGTCTGCTTTAGGGAACACCTCAAGCCCAGTAATCCTGTGGCTCTTGCAGACTTATAGAGGTACTGCTTTGGTGGTCTTGGATAAGATCTGGGATCATTTCTTGGATTACCATGAAAAGACACATGTTCTCTTCCCTTACTTTTCCCCAAACAAATGGAGTCTGTTTCTGCTGAGCTTCCTGGAGCTGGGAGAGGGATGACACAATCATCCCCATGGCTACCACCTCTGGTAGTATGCTGGGTCAGACCTGAACCAGAATAGCCCAGGATCTCACCTAAAGCCCGCCGTGACCACTGCCTGGCTACTGGCTATGTTCACTCAAGGCCCAAGGACTCTACAATCAGAAGGTGGCAAATCCAGCCAGGCTTGTGTCCTTCCCTTCAGGGCAGCGAGTTCCCCCAGACCCGGTTGGGTCCAGATATGCTGTCCTGGAGCCAGAACTTGGAGTCGGGCGCCTTTGGAATCTACCTGATGCTGTATTCTACTGTAGCTAAGCTGGCATCCAAGCCAGAAGACAAAGTCTTTTGCACTCTCCCCTCCCTTTTCTTCAAGCAGAGGAGTCTGTTCCTGGGCCACCACTGCCTCAGGCCCAATGCGAGTACTGCCTGGTTACCACTGATGTTCACTTAAAGCCCAAGAGCACTTTAGCTAGCTTGCAGTGAATGCTGCCAGACCTGACTGTCCCCATTCAGGGCAGTGGGCTCCCCTCTGGCCCAGGGAAGGTCCAGAAATGCCATCAAGGAGCCAAGTCCTGGAATTGGTGACCCCAGGAGTCCACTTGGCACTCTACCCCACTGTGGCCGAGCTGGTACCCAAGCTGCAAAACACAGTCTCCTTTACTCTTCCCTCCTCTTTTTCTCAGGCAGAAGGTATATCACCCCCACCACAGCTGGAAATGTGCTGGGTCACACCTGAATCCAGCACAGCTCTGAGTCTCATCCGACGTCCATGGTGAATACTGCCTGGTATCACTGTTGATTATTCAGGGCCCAGGGGCTCTTTAGTTAGCAGATGATGGATTCTGCTAGGACTGGGTCCTTCCCTTCAAGGCAGCAAGTTCCCTTCTGGCCCAGAATTTGTTTAGAAATGTAATCCCAGAGCTAGGCCCTGGAATGGCAACCTCAGTACTCTCCCTGGCATCATATTCTATTCTGGCTGAGCCGGTATCCAAGTTGCAAGTCAAAGCCCTCTTTATTCTCACCTCTCCTCTCCTCAAGCAGAGGGAAGTAGTCTCTCCTAGACCTGTGAACTGCACTACCTGGGGTTAGGGGAGGAGTGACACAAGTACTCCCTTGGCCTCGCTAGCTGGTGTCCCATGAAGTCATGTGCACCCCGAGTCCACTGGCTCTAAGCCCAGCATAGCACCAAGACTTGCCCAGAAATTGCAGTCTTTGTGGCCTAGACTGCCTTTCAAGTTTATTTAAGACTCCGGAGAACTTTAGCCTATGTTGGAGGAGCTTGCTGGAATCCAGGTTCCAATCACTGGGATGGATGATTTGCCTCTGGGTAGGGCTGGTCTAAAAACTCTCTCCATGGGTGCTGGCCGAGTTCTGCCTTTATTGTTTTCCACTGTGACAGAGCAGCACTGAGTTCCAATGCAATGTCCCACAGGTGCCACACTTTCCCTCCCCCAGGCACACAGATTCTCTGCACCATGTGGACCCTGCCAGGGGATGCAGGAGGAGTGGTATAGGCAATTCAAGACTATCCTTCCTATCTTCTTCAGTGCCTCTTTCAGTGACATGCAGCTAAAACCAGGTATTGTGATCACTCACTTGACTTTTAGTCCTTATGAAGGTGCTTTTTCTGTGTAGATAGTCATTCAACTTGGTGTTCCTATGTGAAGGGACAGTCACTGGAGGCTTCTATTTGCCCATCTTGCTTGATCTCCTCTGAGCTTTGCTCTTCACTTTCTTGACAGTATACTTTGAATTGTGAAAGTTTTGCTTTTGATGAAGCCCAATTTATCCATTTTTTATTTGGATGCTTGTGCTTTTGGTGTCATAGCTAAGAAATCATTGCCTAGTGCAAGGTCACAAACACTTCTTGTATTTTCTTCTAAAAATTCTATAGCTTTAGCTCTTGCATTTAGATGTTTGGTCAATTTTGAGTTAATATTTGCATATGGTATGAAGTAAAGGTACACATTCATTTGTTTGCCTGAGATATTTAGTTGTCCTAGAACCATTTGTTGAAGGTAGAATCCCCCAAAATTTAAAACTAATAGCCTACTGTTGACCAGAAGCCTTACGGATAACAAATATTAACAGTAAATTAACACATATTTTGTATATTATATATATCATATACTTTATTCTTTGAAAGTAAGCTAAAGAAAGCATTATTAAGAAAATTATAAGGAGAGAAACATTTACTAGTCTTTAAGTGGAAGTGGATTATCATAAAGGTCTTCATCCTAGCTTCATGTTGAGTAGGCTGAGGAGGAGGAAGAGGGACTTGATCTTGCTGTCTCGGGGTGGCATAAGTGGAAGAAAATCTGTGTATAAGTGGAATCTTGAAGTTCAAATCCATGTTGTTCAAGAGTCACATTTATATGCTTCTAGTTGCCATGCTCGCTCTCTCTCCCTCTGCCTGATTCTTCATCCTGTCTCCTGTGATATGGGAATGAAGCATTGCCCTCCTGACTCATTGTACTCTCCCTGTCCAGAAGCTGTAAGAAAAAAAAAAAATCTTTGAACTTACTTCCTTTTGTGGTGGTATATTGAATTTGTGCCTTCCATCTCTGATGAATCAGCGGCTGCCCCAGGTCAAATTTTCCCCAGAATGCCAGAGAGAACAAAAGGTCAGGCTCCCAGCTCCAGAGTGATGGTCATATAGGCATAAACTGGACATGAGTCAGACAAGAGTTGCAAGGGCATCTGCCAGTATAAACAAGTTTCTCATTTGAGGAACCCATTGCTTGCATGTTGAACAAGTATGTATTAGGTCATTCACTAGGTAAAAAAATATTATCTCATAAAAGGCACAATCTAAACTCTAATGCCTGGCTTCTCTTCATTTTCCATTAGGGCAAGGTTACTATTTGCTCTGGTACTGGAACCGTAATTTAGCTGGAGGCTCTCAAAACACAGTATCACATTGTCTTGGTTTCTGGAAAGTTGTAGTAAGTTTTGAAATCAGAATGTGTGAGTCCTTCAATTTTGTTTTTCTTTCTCAAGATTGTTTTGGCTATTAAGGTTCCCTTACATTTCTATAAAAATTTTGGAATGAGCTTGTCCATTTCTGCAAAAGATGGCAGCTTGATAGGAATTGCATCAAACTAGTATACTGATATGGAGAGTATTGTCATCTAAACCATATTAAGCATTCCAATCCATGAACACAGGCTGTCTTTCTATTTCTTTAGGTTTTATTTTTATTGTCAATTTCACTAGGCTATCTAATTGTGAACATACATTGCCAATATCTTCTTGATGGATTTACCTTTATCATTATAAAATGTTCTCTTTATCTTTAGTAATAATTTATTTTTGTTAAAGTCTGTTGTCTCTGATATTATTATAGCCATTCCAACTCTCTCTTTTTATCATTTCCATGGTATATCTCTTTTCATCCTTTTATTTTTCATCCTATTTGTATTTTTGAATTTAACATGAGTCTTCTGTAGACATGATATAGTTGGATCACATTTTTATCCATTATGTCAATCTCTTAATTGTAGAGCTTAATTTATTTACATTTAATGTAACTACAGATAGAGAAGAACACACTTGTGCCATTTTGCTACATCTTTTATATATGTCATACCATTTGTTCTTAGTTTCCTCTATTACTAGAGGAAATTTGTGGTAAATAGATATTTTTTAGTGTACCATTTTAATTCCTTTGACACTTTGTTTACTATATGTTTTTCAGTTATTTTCTTGGTGTTTGCCCTGGGGGTTAAAAATAACACTTTAATTTAGAATAATCTTATTCAGATTAATACTAATTTAACTTCCATAGTATGTAAAAGCTTTGTACCTGCAGTTTCAAACTCCTACTTCCTGCTGTTATTGTCACAAGTTACTCTGTATACATTGAGTTCTCATAAACATAAATTTACAATTATTGCTGTGTGTGGTTGTCTTTTCAAATAACTAGAAAAAGAGGAGTTACAAATTAAAAATGTATGCTGTCTTTTATATTTACCTATGTAGTTACCTCTACTGGTGTTCTTTTTCCCCACTTGTATGGTTATGATGTGTCTAGGTGTGGATCTCTTTGAGTTTATCCTTCTTATAGTTCATTAAACTTATTGGATTACAGATTAATCTTTTTTTTAATAAAATTTGGTAATTTTCAGCCATTATTTTCTCCAATATTTCTTTTGCCACTTTTGTCTCTCTCATTCTGGAACTTCCATTATACTTATGTTAGTACACTTGATGGTGTCTCACAGGTCTCAGATGGCCTGCTCTTTTTCCTTCACTCATTTTTTTATTTCTAAAACAGGGTAATTTCACTTGTTGAAACTTTACAAAGCACTTGTGGACATGCATTCCCCAGCTTTTCTTCCAAGGCTTTTTGGTTAATCTATTGTTTGCCCTGATTATTATGCATTGCCTCAAGCAGCAAAGACTAAAACTTTTGTCTATAAGTGTTTTTGACAAATGCCCCCAGGGTAGCAACATGAGCAGTAGGAGAGTTCTGAGTCATATGAAATAAGGAGAGGGCTTCTGGTTGGATCTTCCAGGAAACCACTAGATAAAATAATGACAATTCTTTGCAAATGAAATCTTCTCTACTCCCTCCAGAAGCAGTAATATGGGCTGTTATATTTAAGGCTAACTCTGAGCTGGTTAGTGAGGAATAATACTACAGTAAATGAAAACACTGTAAAGCTTGCTGTTCTTACTGAGATTCAGCGGTGCATTTTTTGAATAAGTGCCCCCATGGGTTGCTGCAAGCCTTGGTTAACTTTCAGAGTTACAAAAAAGTTGACTCTGATAATTTTTGCAAGTATTTTAAATTGATTTTTTTGTGGGGCAGATTTTTGGAGTTCCTTATTCTAGCATTTCACTGAGTTCACATTTTATATCATTTTTGAGCATTTTCTGTGTTACAGACACAGAAATATCTGTCTTTATAATGACCTCATTTCATCCTTACAATAGCCCTTTAATGTGGGTATCATTCTGCTTTAATAGATAGAAATTTATGATAAAAAATGCTTTAAAATTGAATTATAGTGATAGTTGTAAAACTCAGTAAACTTAAGAGAAATCATTGAATTGTACACTTTGGGAGTTATACCTGATGTAAATGACGAGTTGATGGGTGCAGCACAGCAACATGGCACAAGTATACATATGTAACAAACCTGCACGTTATGCACATGTACCCTAGAACTTAAAGTATAATAAAAAAAAAAAATCAAAAAAAAAAAACTGCTAGTAGCATTATTCTGTATTTAAAGTTAATTTTACCTGAATGCAAAAACAACAACAAAAAAAGAGTATGTCCTCCATTAAAGTGTACTAAAACTTAAAAAAAAAAAAGTACATAAGAAAACTGAGGATCAGAGGCATGAGATTACACTTGGAAGTAGCAGAACTGTATTAATCCATTTTCACACTGCCAGCAAAGATATACCTGAGACTGGGCAATTTATAAAGAAAAAGCGGTTTAATGAACTTACAGTTCCACATGGCTGGGGAGGCCTCACAACCATGGCAGAAGGTGAAAGGCACATCTTACATGGCAATAGGCAAGAGAGAATGAGAGCCAAGCAAAAGGGGAAACCCCTTATAAAACCATCAGATCTCATGAGACTTACTCACTACCATGAGAACAGTATGGGGGAAACCACCCCCATGATTCAGTTATCGTCCACTGGTTTCCTCCCACAACATGTGGGAATTATGGGAGCTATAATTCAAGGTGAGATTTGGGTAAGGACATAGCCAAACCATGTCACGAACCATAATCTAAATCCAGGTCTGCCTAAGTTTAAAAAAAGTTTTTCTACATCAGGTGGCCTCCTATGGTGGGGTCAAGCTGAAAGCTTGCTAAATCAGAATAAAGAAGATATAGGAAAGTTGCTACCAGTTGAGGCTGGAAGTGATCACCACAGATGGGCCCACATTCCCACAGGGAATAAGCACTTCCATAGGTTTTGTTCAAGTTATTATCAGATGAAATGTACAATAGGGAATGCATAAGTAAGGTGCAACTTCACTAAATTGCTCTTTATTCTTTCCATGTAGCTATTCCCCTGGCTTTCCAGGGACAAGTGTACTTTTTATAAAATTGATCTCTGTTTCTATGGAATTTTCTTTAAGGCCAAGTTTAAGATCTCTGACTTCACAGAGAAAGATCTTGAAAGCCTAGAAGATTTAGAGAAGAACGTACTTTCTCAGAAAGCCCTTCCTGACTTTCAGGCCAGGACAAACCCTTTCTTTATAGGCTGTTGAGGGTCCCTTAACCTTCCATTTGGAGCACTTGTTATTATAATTTTACATGTATTAGTATGACAACTGATTGTTTCCCCCATAAGACTTCAAGCTCCTTGAGAGTAGGGACCCTGACCCTCTTTTCACCTCTGTGCCAGTGTCTGGAACATAGAAGGTGCTCAGCAAATATTTGTGAATGAATTAACAGGAAACTTAGCTTCCTTCCTTTATATAGTCTGACCTTGAAATTAATCTCTTTTAAGGGGTAAAAGATTAAAAATATAGAGCATTGGTAAAAATAAATAAGATAAAATATAATAAAAAGAGACACAGAATAAATAATCAAACCATTCTTCTAGGAGGAGATCCAGGTCTTGTGTCTAAACCTCATAGAATTTGAGGAACCCCCCATAAAGAAAAAGAATTTCTGCCAAAATACATAATTGCTAGAACCCCACCAAGTCACAGACACGGGCACAAATTATTAAGGTCCCTTATTATCTGGGCCAAAGCAGCTGTAAGATTCTGTCAGGAAGCTCATGCAGAGTCCTCAGATGAGCCCCACCTGGAGCCAAGACCCCTGGCTATGGACTTGCCTAGCATAGAGGGAGCATTTGATTTCCAGCAGCCATAGAAAGGGTGTGCTGCTGTCCCACTAACAAGTTTCCAGGCAGCTGGCAGTGCCACCTTCTCATCAATATCTCTGGGTTCCAAGTACCCTAGGTAGCCTACTATGATTAACCCATGTTGTAGATTGCTTAGGAGAGTCTGCTGGTTTCCTGCTCCCTAGAGGCACAGAGAAGAGGATATAGGCCTTCCTTTTAGAGAGAGAGAGAGATGAGGAGAAAAGGAATATTGTAAAGACTAGCAGGCTCCTTGAGAACAGGGAGTGCACCAGAGACAGCACTTCTGACTATGCTGGCACAGAGTATGTACTCAGCTAATATACGTGGCATCAAAGTGGACAGTCTGACAAAGAGTCACCTTCCAGCCTTGTTTCAATCCCAGCTCTCCAGCCTAGTAGGAAGCTGCAGAGTTACTCAGTGTCTGCTTGACAATCACCAATGCTTCCTTCCTTCTTAGACCAAAGCTCCTTCTCTCTGGATTAACTGAGCCACAGAATACACAGGCCTTCTGATATTACTTCAAAATAGTGTCCTTTTGCAGAGATCATGCCATCAATCCAATGGACATGCCTCCCTCTGTGAACAGTGAGACCAGGGACAAATAAATGGCTAGTGCACATCATGAATCCCTCCGTGACAGGACAGCTTGGAGAAAGGAATGGAGTTCAGCACATTTGTATAAAATAAAAACGGATGGGTTCTGTTCTGCAACAATCTGAATTTCAGCCACTCTGATATCTAAAAATGCCTTGCCCATCTTCTTCACTGTCAAATACCTTAGAGCTTGGGCTGCTTGTCAGGACTTTTTAGTGGGAATATAAGCCTAAGAGGATACACTTTCAAAAGAATTCCTGCACCTTTCACTAACAGCAAGGCAACCAGATCTCCTAACTTCTGCAATTCAGGGCCCACCTGTAGACCAGTTTTATCATGCTCAGAAAGGGAAAAGAAGAACAAGGGCAATGGCCACTAGCAGGAGTGGAGCATCCAATTGCCAAGCCTTGAACTTGCTCCCTATTTGTCATTTCTCCATTTATATAACAAATATTTGCTATACCCACAGTGACAGGTGACCCTGTGATCTCTCAGTAAGAGACCATGTCTTGGATTTTTGTTGCTGGAAATGATCATGAATTCAGGATGGAAAGAGATGTGGCCCTGGCCCTGAAGGAGATAACAAGATAGCAAGGAGACAGATAACTAACCCAGTTAAAATGAATTATGACCAGTATGGTGATAAAGTTAGGCACAGGTGCTATGCTATTACATAGAGAAAACCCCTAGTCTCCAGAAATGGTTCAAGGTTTCCTGAATGAAGTGACATCTAAGATATCATAGAATTGAACAGCACTAAGCCTGATAAAGGCAGAAGGGTATTGCAGGCTATTCCATCAGGCTTAACCTGTGGTTAGAGTGGCCCCAAAAGTGGTAGCAGGGGTGTTTCTGCAAGAGATTGCCCCAGACAGGGCCAGTTGGGATTCCAAAGAAAGAAGGACTAAATGCCACGGTGATCCATCCAAAGCATTTATTAAGAGAATTTACATACAGAGTTCTGTAGCAGTCCTCAGAATGGACAGTGAGCAGAAGGAGAATTTCCACCTAGGTAGTCAGCAACAAGGGGGTTGGGCAATGGAGTTTATGTGAGACTTTAAGTATCTAGCTCAGGGGGAGGGGCTATTTTTTGTCTGTAGTAATATGTTTGATTTTTTAGTGTTTTGGACAACAGCCTAACCAAGTTTATCAGTGTTTGGGAATATTCAAGACCCTGGCTTGTGTTCAAGCCTGCAGGGAAAATCATGTAGGCGGCCAGGTAGCAGAGAGGTCAAGACAATCTGTGTTCCTTGATCAGGAACACAGCAGGGAGTACTACAGTACCCTACACAGACAAAGGGAAGTACAAGGCCAAAGGCTTGGAGATAAGTAAGAACAGGATAGAGGGGCGGAGCAAGATGGCCAAATAGGAACAGCTCCAGTCTCCAGCTCCCAGCGCAAGCAACACAGAAGACAGGTGATTTCTGCATTTTCAACTGAGGTACTGGGCTCATCTCACTAGGGAGTGCCGAACAATCGGTGCTGGTCAGCTGCTGCAGCCTGACCAGCGAGAGCTGAAGCAGGGTGAGGCATCGCCTCACCTGGGAAGCACAAGGGGGAAGGGAATCCCTTTTCCTAGCCAGGGGAACTGAGACACACAACACCTGGAAAATCGGGTAACTCCCACCCCAATACTGTGCTTTATCAAGGGTCTTAGCAAACGGGCACACCAGGTGATTATATCCCACACCTGGCCGGGAGAGTCCCATGGCCACGGAGCCTCCTTCATTGCTAGCACCGCAGTCTATGATCTAACGGCAAGGCAGCAGCAAGGCTGGGGAAGGGGCACCTGCCATTGCTGAGGCTTAAGTAGGTAAACAAAGCC
Organism: Chlorocebus sabaeus; assembly: GCF_047675955.1. Taxonomy (NCBI): domain Eukaryota; kingdom Metazoa; phylum Chordata; class Mammalia; order Primates; family Cercopithecidae; genus Chlorocebus; species Chlorocebus sabaeus. The sequence continues at coordinate 6,685,621 of NC_132933.1, read as the reverse complement.
GCTGGGAAGCTCGAACTGGGAGGAGCTCACAGCAGTTCAAGGAGGCCTGCCTGTCTCTGTAGACTCCACCTCTGGGGACAGGGCACAGCTAAACAACAACAACAACAAAAAAAAAAAAAAAAAAAAAAAGCAGCAGAAACTTCTGCAGATGCAAACGACTCTGTCTGACAGCTTTGAAGTGAGCAGTGGATCTCCCAACATTGAGGTTGAGATCTGAGAATGGACAGACTGCCTGCTCAAGTGGGTCCCTGACCCCTGAGTAGCCTAACTGGGAGACATCCCCCACTAGGGGCAGACCAACACCCCACACCTCACACAGTGGAGTATACCCATGAGAGAAAGCTTCCAAAGCAAGAATCAGACAGGTACACTTGCTGTTCAGCAATATTCTATCTTCTGCAGCCTCTGCTGCTGACACCTAGGCAAACAGGGTCTAGAGTGGACCTCAAGCAATCTCCAACAGACCTACAGCTGAGGGTCCTGACTGTTAGAAGGAAAACTAACAAACAGGAAGGACACCCACACCAACACCCCATCAGCATGTCACCATCATCAAAGACCAGAGGCAGATAAAACCACAAAGATGGGGAAAAAGCAGGGCAGAAAAGCTGGAAATTCAAAAAATAAGAGCGCATCTCCCCCTCCAAAGGAACGCAGCTCATCGCCAGCAACGGATCAAAGCTGGACGGAGAATGACTTTGACGAGATGAGAGAAGAAGGCTTCAGTCCATCAAACTTCTCAGAGCTGAAGGAGGAATTACGAACCCACCGCAAAGAAACCAAAAATCTTGAAAAAAGAGTGGAAGAATTGATAACTAGAATAATTAATGCAGAGAAGGCCATAAACGAACTGACAGAGATGAAAACCATGACACAAGAAATACGTGACAAATGTACAAGCTTCAGTAACTGATTCGATCAACTGGAAGAAAGAGTATCAGCGATTGAGGATCAAATGAATGAAATGAAGCAAGAAGAGAAACCAAAAGAAAAAAGAAGAAAAAGAAATGAACAAAGCCTGCAAGAAGTATGGGATTATGTAAAAAGACCAAATCTACGTCTGATTGGGGTGCCTGAAAGTGAGGGGGAAAATGGAACCAAGTTGGAAAACACTCTTCAGGATATCATCCAGGAGAACTTCCCCAACCTAGTAGGGCAGGCCAACATTCAAATCCAGGAAATACAGAGAACGCCACAAAGATACTCTTTGAGAAGAGCAACTCCAAGACACATAATTGCCAGATTCACCAAAGTTGAAATGAAGGAAAAAATCCTAAGGGCAACCAGAGAGAAAGGTCGGGTTACCCACAAAGGGAAGCCCATCAGACTAACAGCAGATCTCTCAGCAGAAACTCTACAAGCCAGAAGAGAGTGGGGGCCAATATTCAACATTCTTAAAGAAAAGAATTTTCAACCCAGAATTTCATATCCAGCCAAACTAAGTTTCATAAGTGAAGGAGAAATAAAATCCTTTACAGATAAGCAAATGCTTAGAGATTTTGTCACCACCAGGCCTGCCTTACAAGAGACCCTAAAGGAAGCACTAAACATGGAAAGGAACAACCGGTACCAGCCATTGCAAAAACATGCCAAAATGTAAAGTCCATTGATGCTAGGAAGAAACCACATCAACTAACAAGCAAAATAACCAGTTAATATCATAATGGCAGGATCAAGTTCACGCATAACAATATTAACCTTAAATGTAAATGGACTAAATGCTCCAATTAAAAGACACAGACTGGCAAACTGGATAAAGAGTCAAGACCCATCAGTCTGCTGTATTCAGGAGACCCATCTCACATGCAGAGACATACATAGGCTCAAAATAAAGGGATGGAGGAAGATCTACCAAGCAAATGGAGAACAAAAGAAAGCAGGGATTGCAATACTAGTCTCTGAGAAAACAGACTTTAAACCATCAAAGATCAAAAGAGACAAAGAAGGCCATTACATAATGGTAAAGGGATCAATCCAACAGGAAGAGCTAACTATCCTAAATATATATGCACACAATACAGGAGCACCCAGATTCATAAAGCAAGTCCTTAGAGACTTACAAAGAGACTTAGACTCCCATACAATAATAATGGGAGACTTCAACACCCCACTGTCAACATTAGACAGATTAATGAGACAGAAAGTTAACAAGGACACCCAGGAATTGAACTCATCTCTGCAGCAAGCAAACCTAATAGACACCTACAGAACTCTCCACCCCCAATCAACAGAATATACATTCTTCTCAGCACCACATCACACTTATTCCAATATTGACCACATAATTGGAAGTAAAGCACTCCTCAGCAAATGCACAAGAACAGAAATTATAACAAACCGTCTCTCAGACCACAGTGCAATAAAACTAGAACTCAGGACTAAGAAACTCAATCAAAACTGCTCAACTATATGGAAACTGAATAACCTGCTCCTGAATGACTACTGGGTACATAATGAAATGAAGGCAGAAATAAAGATGGTCTTTGAAACCAATGAGAACAAAGATACAACATACCAGAATCTCTGGGACACATTTAAAGTAGTGTGTAGAGGGAAATTGATAGCACTAAATGCCCACAAAAGAAAGCAGGAAAGATCTAAAATTGACACTCTAACATCACAATTAAAAGAACTATAGAAGCAAGAGCAAACACATTCAAAAGACAGCAGAAGGCAAGAAATAACTAAGATCAGAGCAGAACTGAAGGAGATAGAGACACAAAAAACCCTCCAAAAAATCAATGAAACCAGGAGTTGGTTTTTTGAAAAGATCAACAAAATTGATAGACCGCTAGCAAGACTAATAAAGAAGAAAACAGAGAAAAATAAAATAGATGCAATAAAAAATGATAAAGGGGATATCACCACCAACCCCACAGAAATACAAACTACCATCAGAGAATACTATAAACACCTCTACGCAAATAAACTAGAAAATCTAGAAGAAATGGATAATTTCCTGGACACTTACACTCTCCCAAGACTAAACCAGGAAGAAGTTGAATCCCTGAATAGACTAATAGCGGGCTCTGAAATTGAGGCAATAATTAATAGCCTACCAACCAAAAAGAAGTCCAGGACCAGATGGATTCACAGCTGAATTCTACCAGAGGTACAAGGAGGAGCTGGTACCATTCCTTCTGAAACTATTCCAATCAATAGAAAAAGAGGGAATCCTCCGTAACTCATTTTATGAGGCCAACATCATCCTGATACTAAAGCCTGGCAGAAACACACACAAAAAAGAGAATTTTAGACCAATATCCCTGATGAACATTGATGCAAAAATCCTCAATAAAATACTGGCAAACCGGATCCAGTAGCACATCAAAAAGTTCATCCACCATGATCAAGTGGGTTTCATCCCTGGGATGGAAGGCTGGTTCAACATATGCAAATCAATAAATGTAATCCAGCATATAAACAGAAGCAAAGACAAGAACCACATGATTATCTCAATAGATGCAGAAAAGGCCTTTGACAAAATTCAACAGCCCTTCATGCTAAAAACGCTCAATAAATTCGGTATTGATGGAACGTACCTCAAAATAATAAGAGCTATTTATGACAAACCCACAGTCAATATCATACTGAATGGGGAAAAACTGCAAAAATTCCCTTTGAAAACTGGCACAAGACAGGGGTGCCCTCTCTCACCACTCCTATTCAACATAGTGTTGGGAAGTTCTGGCTAGGGCAATCAGGCAAGAGAAAGAAATAAAGGGTATTCACTTAGGAAAAGAAGAATTCAAATTGTCCCTGCTTGCAGATGACATGATTGTATATTTAGAAAACCCCATTGTCTCAGCCCAAAATCTCCTTAAGCTGATAAGCAACTTCAGCAAAGTCTCAGGATACAAAATTAATGTGCAAAAATCACAAGCATTCTTATACACCAGTAACAGACAAACAGAGAGCCAAATCATGAATGAACTTCCATTCACAATTGCTTCAAAGAGAATGAAATACCTAGGAATCCAAGTTACAAGGGATGTAAAGGACCTCTTCAAGGAGAACTACAAACCACTGCTCAGTGAAATAAAAGAGGACACAAACAAATGGAAGAACATACCATGCTCATGGATAGGAAGAATCAATATTGTGAAAATGGCCATACTGCCCAAGGTTATTTATAGATTCAATGCCATCCCCATCAAGTTACCAATGAGTTTCTTCACAGAATTGGAAAAAACTGCTTTAAAGTTCATATGGAACCAAAAAAGAGCCCGCATCTCCAAGACAATCCTAAGTCAAAAGAACAAAGCTGGAGGCATCACGCTACTTGACTTCAAACTATCCTACAAGGCTACAGTAACCAAAACAGCATGGTACTGGTACCAAAACAGAGATAGAGACCAATGGAACAGAACAGTGTCCTCTGAAATAATACCACACATCTACAGCCATCTGATCTTTGACAAACCTGGGAAAAACAAGAAATGGGGAAAGGATTCCCTATTTAATAAATGGTGCTGGGAAAATTGGCTAGCCATAACTAGAAAGCTGAAACTGGATCCCTTCCTTACTCCTTATACGAAAATTAATTCAAGATGGATTAGAGACTTAAATGTTAGATCTAATACCATAAAAACCCTAGAAGAAAACCTACGTAATACCATTCAGGACATAAGCATGGGCAAGTACTTCATGTCTAAAACACCAAAAGCAATGGCAACAAAAGCCAAAATTGACAAATGGGATCTAATTAAACTAAAGAGCTTCTGCACAGCAAAAGAAACTACCACCAGAGTGAACAGGCAACCTACAGAATGGGAGAAAATTTTTGCAATCTACTCATCTGACAAAGGGCTAATATCCAGAACCTACAAAGAACTCAAACAAATTGACAAGAAAAAAACAAACAACACCATAAAAAAGTGGGCAAAGGATATGAACAGACATTTCTCAAAAGAAGACATTCATACAGCCAACAGACACATGAAAAAATGCTCATCATCACTGGCTGTCAGAGAAATGCAAATCAAAACCACAATGAGATACCATCTCACACCAGTTAGAATGGCAATCATTAAAATGTCAGGAAACAACAGGTGCTGGAGAGGATGTGGAGAAATAGGAACACTTTTACACTGTTGGTGGGATTGTAAACTAGTTCAACCATTACGGAAAACAGTACAGCAATTCCTCAAGGATCTAGAACTAGATGTACCATATGACCCAGCCATCCCATTACTGGGTATATACCCAAAGGATTATAAATCATGCTGCTATAAAGACACATGCAGTCATATGTTTATTGTGACACTATTAACAATAGCAAAGACTTGGAATCAACCCAAATGTCCATCAGTGACAGACCGGATTAAGAAAATGTGGTACATATACACCATGGAATACTATGCAGCCATAAAAAAGGATGAGTTTGTGTCCTTTGTAGGGACATGGATGCAGCTGGAAACTATCATTCTCAGCAAACTATCACAAGAACAGAAAACCAAACACTGCATGTTCTCACTCATAGGTGGGAACTGAACAATGAGATCACTTGGACTCAGGAAGGGGAACATCACACACCGGGGCCTATCACGGGGAGGGGAGAGGGGGGAGGGATTGCATTGGGAGTTATACCTGATGTAAATGATGAGTTGATGGGTGCTGACGAGTTGATTGGTGCAGACACCAACATGGCACAAGTATACATATGTAACAAACCTGCACATTACGCACATGTACCCTAGAACTTAAAGTATAATAATAATAATAATAATAATAATAATAATAATAAAAACAGGGTACATTGTGGGGACCTAAAGAAACTTAAGCTGGTTAAAGAACCCAGTTTTGGCTGTCTGGCTAATGACAAAGAAGCAAGATATGAGACTGGAGAAATAGGCAGGAGCCTGGTAATGAAACCATATTAAGACGTTTGAATTACTACTGCAGTAATGGAGCTATTGAAAGGTTGCAATCGATAAAGTAGCTGGTTAGTTTTCAATTCTGGAAATCCCTCTCTGGCTGTAGAGTGAAAAGTTGAAGGAGGAGAGATTATCCATATGAAAGATGGTTTAAATTGTCCAGAAGACGATGGTTGCCTTAACTTAGGTGGAGACAGTAGGAATGATGAAGAGTAGACAGATTCAAGAGGTATTTTCAGAGTTATATTCAATGGCACATGTAGGAAAAGAAACAGGGCTGGTGTTTCCATTCCCCAAGGCTTAAGTGAGAGACTGGAGACAGTGTCTAGAAGGGAAAGCAAGTTTAGATATGAGTCAAAGAATTGCTGCTACCAAGAGGTCCAAGGAGGCAAAAGCCAGGAGTAGGACCCCAAAGAACAGGCCATCTTTCTGCCAGGGAAGCTATTGTCTGGGTAACCATTGAGGTGCAGGATCTAACTGATGGGAGATTGAGAGGGTCAAGAACTGGGTCCTCAAGGAATAGTTAGCTCCTGATAGCTAAGAAATAGGATCTAACATAAAATCTCACCATGCTGCTCTCATGCTGTCTATTCTATTCAAGAAAATCTCAAAAACAGAAGCAAGCCAGGGCCCAAAGTTTATATGCATCAGTAGCTTCAGTCATCATTGTATGGGGTAGGGATTCTGGATGGGTTCAGTTGGCAGATCCTGCTCCACATGGCATCAGCTGGGGTCACTTGGTGGTGTCAGCTGACAGGTGGGCTAATTTGCAAGATTTAGGATGGCTTCAGCCACATGTCTGGTGCCCCAACTTCTGGGGATGGTTGGAAGTTTTCCACTCGGGGGATTATTGACCAGAATGCTCACACATGGTTTCAGGATAGTTAGAGTTCATCCACATCATCCCAGAGCTCCCAGAGAGGTGTCCTAAGATTCAGAAAATTGGTACGCATCACTGCCATTGTATTCTAACGGTCAAAGCAGTCAAAGATCATGTAGACATACATTCCTCTTGATGGAAGGAATGCCAACAACTTTGCATCTGTCTTTTATTCACCGTGAGACCTGAAAAGACATAAGGTAGGTAAGGTGCTTAGCATAGCATCTGATACATAGTAAGCACACGATACAGGAATAGCATTTCTTTTGTAGCTAATGGCAAGGTTCAGGTGAAGAAAATCATGAACTGGAAGGTCTTTGCATAGTGCTCAAGCTATTGTGGCTCTTCACTTGTTAATATGATCCAATCCAGTGCCATATTCTGCTCTCAATCCCTCGGGCAGTTTGATAATTACATCTTCTGCATCTACAGTTGTTTTTTTAATTTTTTATTTATTTTTATTTTTTTACTGAGAAGAAGAAATAAGGTTGTTGTAGAGAATGGAGTCCATGTGCAAAAATTAAAATCTGTGTGTCAGCATGTCCTCAGAATCAGTGGACAGGAGGGAAGAGAAGCAAAAGCATGCAGGTCATGCCATGGCAAAAGATTTGGACTGCTGAGAGCCCCTGATCCGCAGATCTGCCATTGCTTTTGATCCCAGGATTTAGTGCCAGACTCACAGAGATGTGAGACAGTGAGGCCTCCTGGCGCTGGAAAAAGTCATGTACCACACAACATGAGTACCCTCCTGAAACTACCTTCCTATCCAAATGCCTCCTTGAAAATCCCAACTCAATTGAAAAAGAAAAATCTGTCAGTTCCGATATATTAGAAAGACAATTCAAGCAGCTGCTATTTGTATTTTATCTTTAGACATCTTTAATTTTTCCTTCAGACTGATCACAATTTCTATAGTATTATTTCTTCTTCTAGGTCAAACAAAATCTGTTGTATAAAAAGAAGAAAATAAACTAATTCACATTGTCAAGTTTACAACTTCTATTTTTATTGTGCTGCAGCAATATCATGCAGTTATTTTATTTCCCCTCAGAAGAAGTCATTATGGTTGATGGCGTCAATCGACCATAGATTAAAGAGTCCCCAAACAGACTGTGGCACATTGTTGAGGCTTTTAGTGTCAATAATCCTTGAGTAGGCTCTGATATGATTAACTACAGTAACTCTAAATGATCAATTCCTGTTTATTATTAAAATGGAACTCTGATTATGCCAAGGAATACCTTTCAGAAAGTTCCTTTCCACCACATTTGTGTTTCTTCCTGTCTTAGGATCTCCATTAAATAAGAAATCTGGGTGAAGTCACTTTTGCAGCTTGGTCCTAATGATGAGGAAGGGACGTTATTAAAAGAAGCAAATGAGCAAGTTTTTGACTAATGAGCAGGTTACTATAGCTAAGAATTACTGAAGAATTAACTCCCTGGCCTCCTTTCAGTTTGGTGCACATGCTGTTTGCTTCTTCTGCCTGGAAGCCTCTTCCCCACCCCTTCCATTAGTTAATGCCTACACATTCTTTAGATCTCAGCTCAATTGTCACTGTCATTTTAAATCCCCTCTCCCAGCAGAATAAGTCAAATCCCCTTACTCTAAATTCTTGCCATGCCATCTACCTTTCTGCTGGCGCACTTACCACAGTTGCAATTTTGTTTAAATTTGTGAGATCATTCACTGAAATGTATACATCTCCCACCAAACTAGAAGATCTGAGTAGTGGGACCATGTCTAATTCACTCATCATTATATCCCTAGCACCTGGCACAATACTTGGAATATAGTAATCATTCAATAAGTATTTGATGAGTCATCAAGCTAGCTCTGTTCTTGTATCTGAACAGGTAGCTCTAGCTGCTGTGGCATACAGTCCCAGAATCTCAGTGGATTAACACAGTAAAGATTTATTTCTCATTCACATCAAAATATGACATAGACTGGACAGCTCTCAGTAGAGGCTAATTTCCACGCGATTATCTAAGGATCCAGATTTCTTCCATCTAGTGATGCTACAGTCTTCAACATAGAGTGAGCCTTCTGTGAAGGTAGGTTCTGCATTCACAGATTCAACCAACCACAGACAGAAAATATTCAGAAGAAAAACAAATGAGAAATAACAATACAACAGTAAAAACACAAATAGAAGAAAACAACACAGTATAACAACTATTTACATAACATTCACATTGTATTAGGTATTAAAAGCAATCTCAATATGATTTGAAGTATTGGGGAGGATGTGTGTAGGTTATATGCAAATACTATACCATTCTATGTCACAGACTTGAGCATCCATGAATTTTGGTATCTGCAGAGGTCCTGGAATCCATCCCTGTGAATACTGAGGGATAGCTATATAGTGTGCACAATCTCTAAAGAAGGGAACAAGAGAGCATGGACAGTGGTGTAAGGGATTCTATAGCCAGGCTTAGAAATGGCACACTGTCACTTGTACTCACACTCCTTCCAACCCGACCATAAGCAGGGCTAAAAAATGTAGTCTTTCTGTGTACCCAGGAAGAGAAAACAGGATTGGTGAATATCCAGTCCATCTTTGCCACATGCTCTTCCACAGCTTTCCACTTTTTACAACAATGAATACCAATAAGAAATCAACAAACCCCAAAATATTGTGCTCACTTTCTCTCCCTACTCTTATACCTTACCTTAGCCATCCTCAATCCCAATTAGAGTTGAGGGCTTTAAATCAATGGTGTGTTGGTTAAATATTGTTTAAGAAGCAAGTAGATACCTAAAAATCTGAAAAACATCACCAACCCAGGTCAGCTCCCTCATCAAAACCCTCTAAGAGCTTCTCATCATGTGTTACAGACATACAAGGTTTTCCATGCTTTGGTTCTTAATACCTTTCCAGAAGCAAGCAGAAGATTTGTTTAAGGTAACTTGTTTTATCTTAAATATTAATGTGACTGGGTGTGGTGGCTCACACCTGTAATCCCAGCACTTTGGGAGGCCGAGGCAAGTGGATCACCTGACATCAGGAGTTCAAGATGAACCTGACCAGCATGGTGAAACCCCATCTCTACTAAATACAAAAAAAAAAAAAACCCATAGCCAAGCGTGTTGGCACATGACAGTAATCCCAGCTACTTGGGAGGCTGAGGCAGGAGACTCCCTTGAAATCAGGAGGCAGAAGTTGCAGTGAGCCAAGATTGCTCTATTGCACTCCAGCCTGGACAACAGAGTGAAACTGTCTCATAAATAAATAAACAAACAAACAAACAAATATTCACATGAAATTTTTCATTCTGCTCCAAAATACACTTATGGGCATTTAAATTTAAACTGTCTCCCTAGAAATTTCTAAACACAGTGATTGTTCAAGGAAGATGCCCTGCCGTTATTCAGGTTTTAGAATGCTGTCTGGCATGAGAGCAAAGGTTTAAGCAGCACAGACCTTGAAGCCCTTAGAAAAGTAGTGTTAAACTGACTCTACTAGAAAGAGCCCAGCAGAGATGCTCCTAACTGCCTTGGACCCTGTCTTAGTTTGCTTAGGCTGCCCTGACAAAGTACCACAGGCTGGGTGGCTTAATCAATAGACATTTATTTCCTCATAGTCCTGGAGACTGGAAATCTGAGATCAAGATATCAGCAAGGTTGGTTCCTCTTAAGGCTTCTCTCCTTGGCTTGCAGATGGCCACCTTCTCCCTATGTCCTCACATAGCCTTTCCTGTGTGTGTGTCTGTGTCCTAATCTGTTCTTATTTTCAGGACATCACTTGGATTGGATTAGGGCTTACCCATATGACCTTATTTTACCTCTTTAAAGGCCTATCTCTAAATACAGTTACAATCTGAAGCATAGGAGGTTAGGACTTCAATATATGAATTTGAGGGGCACACGATTCAGCCCCTTACAAACTCCCAAGGTAATCTAAAGAGTACTGCAAGAAAAGAAAAATTCCCCTATGAATTCATTGCAAGAAATAAATGCCCCTTCCCTCAACATACATACATGTCTACCCATGTTTTGGCAGCTTTAGATTCAGAGCACTTTGATTTAGGGAATTTTTTGCATCTGTCTAGTGGCTATAGAGGAGTTTTGTGCTTTGTGGCACTGTTTTGTGGTTTTTCCATGGCTGCTGCACATCTAAAGCAATAAAAGGGATTTGAATTGCAATAATTTGCCTTCTCTCTGTCACTCACAGTGCCCTGACTTGGTTGTCAAGCTTTTGAGAAAAATCACAGTTATACAAACACTTTCTGTGCTGATACCTGCCACCCCTCTATTTGTTTTCTGATAAATATGCCCTTTCCCTGGAATTCTACACAAATGCCAGTCTGTGATTGATTCCGGTGCCTGTCTTGTCCCTGTGTTATATGACAGCCCTTCCTGCATAAAAAGCCCTGCCCCTTCAGAGAAATGTGCTCAGAACTCAGTCTCCCCACTCCTCCCCCAGCCAGCACTCAGCAGCTGCTGAGCAGAAATGAGTTTTGGGAATGCCAGTGTGACAATTACACAGGTACCTAGGAGAACCAAAAGCTCTGGTCTTGGCTGCATGATGGCTTCAGGGAAATTAAGTGCAAGCTGTTTGGTGAATAGTTCTCCTTAGGACATCATGAAATCCCAGAGGTGGGGATGCATGGACAGCGCCTGCCTGTTACTTCCCCCTCCTCCCCCAAGCTTCTAGAAAGAAGAAAGAAAAAACTGCAGCTTAGTATTTGATATTTTGAATTAATTAGAGCCCCAAATCCCACACCAGCCAGCAGGCTTCTTAATGAGGCCAATGTATTCATCTTCTTCAGGGATCATTACAGTGTCTCACGATGCCCTGTGGGTTTCAAAGCACTACTGCACACCACTGCTTCATCTGGGATCCACAATCACCTTGCTAGGTGGTCAAGACAGAAGTCATTCTTTCCATTCCTAGATGAGCTTTCAGGGATGTTGAGTCACCTTTTCAACGTCACATAACTAATAAGCAGTAGAAACTGGATTTGAACTCAGCTGATCTGTTACCAGGTTCCATGCAGTTAACCACTGCTGTTCTACACTGCCTCTCCAGAAAGATGCATGGCTGTTTCATGACAGAGTTATTTAGGGATGCAGAAAAAAATATGGAGGTTCAGTCAAATTTGAATTTCAGATAAACAATAAGTTTTTTGTATCAGTATGTCCCATAGTTATGCTTATCTCAAATATTGCATGGAAAATACTTATATGTACTAAACATTTATTTGATGTTTATCTGAAATGTAAATTTAATTGGATATTCTGTTTTGTATTTGCTAAATCAGCCAATGCCATACTCAGCACTGTCTTAACAAGGCTGGCCAACCACCTGGCCTGACCATCTCTACTCCACTCATAGCCATGCCTGCCTAATGCCACTTTCTTTTACTGACCCTGGCTTGAAGCTTACCAGCCATGCCTTCTCCATCCTCCTTACTTCACCTGCTTAATCTGTCCCCAAGCCCCAGACAGTCAGCATTAGCTTTGGTTCTCTCATCTGGCCCTTCCTTCCCACTTCCCTAAGCACTACTCTGATCCAGAAGCCTATTACCTGTCATCCAGATCATGACCAAAGTTCTTCTAGTTGCTGCATTCAACAGATGATTGGCAGACCTTTTCTGACCAAAGCACAGGACATTCATCTATTCAAAACTTGCTAAAGGCTCCCTAAGTTTCTTAGTGTGGCCTTCAAAGCTTTTTGATTGGGGTCCAACTTGACAATGCCACCTCCTCTCCCCACTCCTACCACAGTTGAGTGTGGATTATAAGCCTCAGTCACACTGAGGACCCCAGTTTCCCATTTTCATTTGCTTCTGTCACTCCATTGACCTTGAATCTCACCTTTCTTGTCATCCTTAAGTCCAGTTTGACAACCACTGCCTCCAGGAAATATTTTTTGCTTTCCACTCACATAGCCCTATGTGATTTTGCCTCTGGCTCAACTCTCACCGTGCCTTCTAACCCTTTTTGGTACATGCCATAATATCATTCTTTTCTTGTTTTGGCCTATGTCTTAGCTCTTCTCTCCACTGTCTTGCATTCCTAGAGGACAAGAGCTATTTTTGTGTTTTGTTTCTTCTCTAAAGGGCTTAGCACAGTTTCTGTCACATGACAGATATTTCATAGAAATGTTTGGATATGGCTGGGCGTGGTGGCTCACGCCTGTAATCCCAGCACTTTGGGAGGCCGAGGCGGGTGGATCACGAGGTCAGGAGATCGAGACCATCCTGGCTAACACGGTGAAACTCTGTCTCTACTAAAAATACAAAAAATTAGCCGGGCGTGGTGGTGGGCGCCTGTAGTCCCAGCTACTCGGGAGGCTGAGGAAGGAGGATGGCGTGAACCTGGGAGGTGGAGCTTGCAGTGAGCCGAGATCGTGCCACTGCACTCCAGTCTGGGAGACACAGCGAGACTCCATCTCAAAAAAAAAAAAAAAAAAGGAAAGAAATGTTTGGATATAAGTGAATGGCCAGATCCCAGAATCATTCTCCATTCAACGACACTTACTCTATGCCAACACTGGGCCAAACCATGGAATTAGAGTGATCACTAGGATCTGGGTCTTTTCTTAAAGGCATACCATAAAAGCAAAGCAATCTTAAATGGAATGAAACTAGACCGCCCTGAAACCAATCTAAGATCAGTGTTTCTGCAAGAGAACCACACACCCAACTCCAGAATGATTTGAAGAATAAGGGAGGACTTCACTCAATAACCCTTGAGAAGGTTGGAGAGTGTATGGAGAGGTGAGGACAAAAGTACATCCTACAACATGGAGCAAAATATTCTCTACGTTCTCTTCCAATTCTCTATCCCAAACCCACTCTTTGTGGCACCTACTTATTCCATCTATTTCTCTCCCTTCTCCCCTAATATCAAAAAGCAGCTCTCATTTGGCCTTGATGGTGCTCCATCCTCAATCTGGCCCTCTCCTGGGATTTTGTTTGGATTTGAAGTATTGCTGCACACTTTCTCATATTGAGCCATTAAACCCTTCTCTTGGTTTCCATGGCTACATCCCCAGGCACTATCTGCACAACAGAGTACCTAGAGAGGCCAAGGAAAAAAATAATAATTTTTTTCCCACCATAAATTGACGAGACACTCTGTGAGGGCCTTCTAAAGGTATAGAAAGAAAAAAAGGCCCAGAAAGAAGAAAACCTAAGAATGGGAAGGAAGACCTGACGAGGGGGCCGGAAGCCCGTACTGCTCCTTCATCTTTGATGACATTTTCTCTTCCAAGTCTTCCTTGCAACTTGTAGTATGCTGTCTCTCAAGTGGCCTCTAAGATGACACCCAATGGTCCCATCTCTTGGTATCAATGCCCTGTGTCACTCTCTCCTCTTAGGTTTGGGCTGGACCTAATGACTTACTTAAAACCAAATATGGCAGAAATGATGGGATATGACATCTGAAATTAGGTTATTAAAAAAACTCCAGTTTCCATCTTAGTGTCTTTCTCTTGCTTGTACTCTCTTGCTCTCTCTTAGATTGCTCCTCCTAGGTGAATCCAGCTGCCATGCCATCATTTGGAGGGATCCATGTGCATGAGCTTGGACCCATTCCCCCACAGTTGACCCTTGAGGTGACTGCAGCTCCAACTGTCATCATGACTGCATGACATACTTTGAGCTATTGGCCTCCAGCTAAGCTGCACCGAGATTTCTGACCCATACAAACTCTGAGATAATAATTGTTGGTTGTTTTAAGCCACTAAGTTTTGGGGTGATTTTGTTTGTTATGCAGCAATAGATGACTAATACACAGCTGAAATTTCCACATGCCTCACTGTGACTCAAGCACACCTATCCTACTTCATGTCCAAATGTCATTTTATAATGCTGCAGTCGAAATGATAAAGCCAGTGGTCTCCAGAGACACTTGTAGGGCTTTTATAGCTGTTACAAATTCTGCTTCATGAATCCCAGACCCACATGCAAATGTGAAGCTCAACCTTTGATAAGCCATTTGATTTCCCTTTTAGCTAATGAAGTGAAAATACACCATTTCACACTAAGATTAAATTGGGAAAATGTTTCACTCTGGTCCCCAGTTAGTTGTAATTAAAAATAGAAATGGAAGAACAGGAAAAGTCACTGACTCCCTTCTGGCATGCTGGGCAATGGAAGCGGAAACTGTGATCCTCTGCAATCTCTAAGTGGAGGTAAAAGGGTGGGCATGGGGGAGCAGGGTGAGAGCACAAGCCTGCCCAAACTGGTAAAGGGTGTGCAGTCATCCCCCAGCAGCTCAGAATGCCAGAAGAAATATTTTCCCATGCTTTCCGGGGAGGAGGAAGAGAGGGAGGGCATTCCTATTTCTCAATGCCTGCTTAACACAGAGCATCTTAACTTGGGTCTCACAAATACTTAGTAGGACATGATTGAGTTTTAAAGGGTCTGGAAATTGCTGACACATAGTAAGAACTCAAATGTGTAAAACAGTGTGTGTGTGTGTGTGTGTGTGTGTGTGTGTATGGGTGAGGGAGGTGTTTAGGTATCTGTGTGGCTGAGACAGAGAGTGGGTGAGGGAGTGTATATGCACCTCTGTGTAGGTATGTTGTGTATAGGGATCCATGTGTGTGAGATAAAATAGGTGAGAAGCATATATATATAAAAAGTGTGTGTGTAGGTACCCACATGTACGAGAGACAGCATGAGTGAGGAAGCGTCTATGAGCCTATGTGTCTCTGTGTGAGGGTATTTGTGTAAGTATACAAATACTAGAGTTACCTATGTATGAGCTAGGGTTTATCTATGTATGTGTGGGTGTGAAAGTATGGGTGAGTGGTGGATACGTATGAATGTGCATTATTGACATGAGAGAAAAGTCGTTCTCTGATTCTGTAATGCTTAAGAATCCCCTGGGCATCTTGTTAGGAAGGTAGGTCCTCAATCCCTACCTCCTGAGATTCTAATTCAGTAATCTGGGTAGGGGCCCAGAAATCTGTAGGTTTTTATCCTGACAGTTCTCAGGCAGGTATGTCCAGAGAGAAACACTAAACCCGGAGACCCAGAGTGAAAAGGAACTATAAAAGTAATCATTCCACAGATGAGTAAACTGGGTCTGGAGGAGGAAAGTGGCTTGTTGCAGGCCACACAACTAACAAATGAAAGCCACGACTCAAACCCTGGCTTCCTGTCCACCAGCTCAGTATTCATTCAACTACATCAATATTTCTCCAATGGGAAGAGACTTGGGGAGAGAGTCACCTGAGGGCTTTATTCAATGCCCCCCATCCCATATAGTGGCCCTTGAGAATCCTTGTCATAGTGAACATTTGTTTGTGTTAATTATGTGCCAGGAGGGTGTTGGGGAAGAAACCAAGACTTGATGCCATATCACAACCCTGCTAGGATTACTGTATTAAACAGCAAAGGCAAAGGACACCCCTGTAAAGTGAGCCCTGTGTAGGGGGACATCCTAGCTGGAAGTCCAAAATATTCTACCCAGCGAGCAGCTGGGATGAGGGGGCAGATACTCTCTTGGCAATAATTGGGCTCATGGATGATTCTGGTTTCAGAGAAACTGGGCGTAGCCAATGACATTTCATAGGAGAGACCCTTCAAAGACATACTTACAAAAGAGCCAAGTGCTATTTTTAATTCAACCATCATGCCATCTAACAACCTCTCTCATTACCCTCTACCTCGCCCATTCATCTCAGATGCTGAACATTGTCAGATGCTTTTTAAAAATCTAAGCACACTGTAGCCCCTGAGTTTCCTTTATCTGCCATGACAGCAGTGTCTTCAAAGAACTTCCGTAGGTTATTTTAAAATGACCTCCTCTAGCTTGGAGCTTAGTTTCCCAGAGAGCTTTCACTTCAGTGCTGGATATGAGAGGGGGAGGACCAGGAAGGTTGATTCGGCAGCCCTGCTGAGGCAACAGTGAGCACTGGCAGAGAACTGTGTGTGGGGCCCAAAGAGTTAGTGGTAGATGTGAGGGGAGGCTCTGCCTTTTTCATGAGCTGATGTCAACTCCTTAACTCCAGGTGTCTTCATCTCTGCAACAGCTTAGCCAAGGGAAGGATGGAGCCACTTCACCCCTATCCCAACCACTTCATTTACCATTGTGCTGTAGACACACGGGGGCCACTGACATGCCAGCAGCCACCACAGACAATAACTCAACAAAGAGATTGGCTAGGCCACAATCCCACAATCCATTGTTCTGTGCTCTTTCCATCCTGGTCATGAGGCAGGAGGCTAATAAACAGCCAAGCAATACAGGGCTGAGTCAAACAGAGAAGATTAGGACACTTAAAGTCTCCTTTGTGGCTCTTGAAGTCTCCTTTGTGGCTCAATAAAGGTTGAGCCAGTGGTGGAAAGCATCTTCAGGGAAGCCCAAGCTTGCCATCTAAAGCATAGAGCTGTTGATTCTGCCTGGGATTTTCCCATTATTCACTGTGTTTCATGTAGGGATTAGCTGAAACCTGATTTCTTGGGCTGTCAGGTTTCACTGCTTAGGTCCTTCCTGTGGAGTCTCACAGTCTTTTCCCTGAGCTTTTCAAAGACCTACATTTCTGTGCCTCTATACCACTAATGCTGTACACTTCTCAGTCAGGATATAGCTCTAGAAGGCAGGGCTTCTGTGTCATGCATGCACCTTGCCCAAGACCCTTCAAATTATGGATGTTTGGAAATGTGTGTATCTCTGTTGCTGGGAAAATATTGGATGCTCAGAGCCTCCCTCCACTGTAGGCTAGGATATGTTACCTCTGTTGGTGGCCACATACTGCCCTGTGACATGGGAAATGCGGTAAAGAGAGCAGGAAATCACCCCTCTAGACCCCCACATGTTCCAGGCCCAGGTATAAGATCTCAATCCTCGCAAAGACCCTGTGATTTATCCTCCAATTCCAGTTGAAGAAATTGAGGCCTAGAAATATTTGGCAATTTTCCAATATAGCTAGTACATTGGCAGAGCTGGATTGTAACTCAGATTATCATGAGGATTAAATGAGCTGGTGCAGGTAAAGCCACAGATCTCCAAACGATGCTAAACAGGAGCTCTTCTCACCCTCCTCTCAGGCGGCAGTTCAGTTGTAGCACCAGCATAAGGAATTTCCCATCTCTGGGCCTCGGTTTCTGCATCCATCAACTAAGGGGATTGACTTTCCACGGTATGTTTCTCTGAATACTGTGGAAAAAAGAAAGCAACAAGGAGACAGGGTGAAAGCCACCTCTAAAGCCACGAGGCTTTCCTTTCCTCTTCAAGCAGCAGTTCTTAGACTGGGGGCAGTGGAGAGGGTTCAAGAGAGCTGCAGACTCCTCTCAAACAACATTGTGTGTATGCGCCTGGGTGGATTTTTCTGGAGAAGGTGGTCATAGCTTCAACTCAGGGCCAACACCCAAAAGAGACTATTAAAGGTAAATCCTTCCAGAGGGCACCCAACATCCATTGGGCATTTATTCCAAGCTCAATAAATCACTGTAAAAGGCTATCATGATTTTTAAAGGCTGTACTTAAAAATTTGAGGCACCATTTGTATGTAGACTAAGTCAATCAAGAGAGGTCTTGGAATCAGATAAACTGGAATTCAATTGCAGCTCTGCCATTTGCCGGCTGTATAATCCTGGCCGAGTTACTTCCCTGAGCCTCCCTGAGCCTCACTGAGCTTCACTGAGTTGATATGTAGTAGACGTATCAACTGAGGAAAAGTATTACTACAACCTGGCACATGGTAGGCATTGGTTAAATGTTGTTGTCCTTTCCTTTCTTCTAAATCTAAATCCAAAGTAAAGTTCTAATTATTCCTCAGAGTTGGCAGAATCTCAACTCTGAAATAGTTATTATTGCTATTGCTGTTGTTAGCTAACATTTATGGAGTGCTTACTATATGCCAGGCACTGTCTTTAATGATGTTAATATATTTACTTGTGAGACTTATTGACTACCATGAGAAAAGTATAGGAGAAACTGTCCCCCATTATTCAATTATCTCCCTCTGGCTCCCTCCCACAACACATGTTGGAGCCACAATTAAAGATGAGATTTTGGTGGGGACATGGCCAAACCATATCAGAAGTGCTCATAAACCTGGGCTTTCCTCAATCTTGTGGGAGGAGCCTGAGCTCATCTCTAATCCCAGGACCCTAGGCTCTGGCAAGGGCTTCAGGTTTATGACTAGACTATTGTTACCATGACACTCCCACTGCAGGCTGGACTCAACCTTACCTTCTGGACTCAGGAAGCCAGACACATATTAATTCCTGACATTACAATCTCCACTCATTTATGCATGCATTCATTTATAAATAAATGCATTATTTATTCACTTGACACTTCTTTTCCTTTTTGCATCACTACCCTCCCCCATTATTTCATCTCCTTTCACTTCTATCTCATTCTCCATAACATATGTCAACAACCTCGATGATATCTTTCAATATTTTTCTATATGCTCAAATACATTTGGGGCAGATGGTCACTTTAGAAATCTGAGATCACAATGTGTACAATTTCTGCACATTACTTTCCTCACTCAGAAATCTCTCCCAGAAAGCTTTCTAGGTAAACTGGTAAAGCTCTAGCTTTTTTTTTTTTTTCTTCTTTTTTCATGGATGCAGTCAAATTCATCATCCAACTTAACTTTCAGCCATATGTAAGGGTTGGCAGTTCCCTGAATACCCCAGACTGTATCCTGTCTCTGTGCCTTTGCCCATCCTACTCCCTGGACCTGGCAAGTACATTTCCCTATTGACCTGAAGGATACTTCCTCATCTGTAAAGACTCAGCTCATAGCAAATCTTTCCTGCCAACAAATGACGTGGCAGAAGTGACCCTGCTCTCCTTTGTGTCCTCAAGGTGCCCTGAACAGACTTCTATCCGACAGTGTCAAAATGTTAAGTGATACATTGATATCTGTCTCCCCAAACAAGACTCTAAGTTCAGGAAAATAAGACTTGTCTGTTTTGCTCACTGCTGGAATACTGCAGGAACCCAATAAATATTCTGATACCAGCTGTGGTGGTTCATGCCTGCAATCTTAGCACTTTGGGAGGCAGAGGTGGGAGGATCCCTTGAGATCAGCAGTTTGAGACCAGCCTGGGCAACATGGCGAAACTCTATCTCTATAGAAAATACCAAAAAAAAAAAAAAAAAAAAGGCCAGGTGCGGTGGCTCACACCTGTAATCCCAGCACTTCGGGAGGCTGAGGCCACAGATCACCTGAGGTCAGGAGTTTGAGAAAAGCCTGCACAATATAGTGCCACCCAATCTCTACTAAAAATTCAAAAACTAGCTGGGTGTGGTGGCACGCGCCTCTAGTCTCAACTACTCAGGAGGCTGAGGCAGGAGAATCACTTGAATCCAGGAGACGGAGGTTGCAGTGAGCCAAGATAGCGCCACTGCACTCCAACCTGGGCAACACAGCGAGACTCCATCTAAAAAAAAAAAAAAGACAATACAAAATAAATAAATAAATAAATAGCCAGGTGTGGTGGTGTGCACCTATAGCCCAGCTACCTGGGGGACTGAGGCAGGAGAATCCTTTGAGCCAGGGAGGTCAAGGCTACAGTGAGCCAAGATTGTACTACTGCACTCCAGTCTGGGCAACAGAATCAGACTCTGTCTCAAAAAAAAATTAGACATGATGGATGGATGAATGAATAAATGAATGAAGATAATGAAAGCCTGGACAGGAGGATCAGCAGTGGAAGAGGAGTGACATTGGTAAACTTCAGAGCTATTTATGAGGTAGAACTGTCAAGACGTGGCAATTAACTTGAGGGAGTGTTTCTTATTTTCACAAGAACATAATAAGCACTGTGAAAGGTCATGTTTGTCTTGTTCGTGGTTTTCTCCCAATTGCCTAGATTGAATAGTGCCTAGTGCATAGTTGGTGCTGAATAAATATTTATAAAATAAATTAATTGCACTGGATTCAGGGATCTCCAGCCTAGGCCTTGTCTCTGACCCAGAGGACTAGACCCTTAAGCAACCCAAACCTCTCACCTTGCTGGCTCTCAAAGACTTCTGCTTTCTGTTTGTTCTCCTGTACTACCCAAATCATGATGCAAGATCCTTCTCCCTTGGAATCTTTCTGAAGTCCTCACCTCAGCTAGTGTCACTTATTTCCAGCCCAAACCTGTGGTGATGAATGACTATGCGTTTGTGTGTGTGTGCATGTGCCCACGTGCCTATGTGCAGCTGTGTGCGTGCAAATGGCGTGAGTGAGTGTGAAGTAAGATTCCCAGTGGGGAGGCTCAAGAATATTTCTATCACAGAAAGAGGGAGCAGAGCTCAGGGGTTATTCTTAGCAGCAACAGAGAAAACTGATATTCTTGTACTGAGGTGAGGATTGGCAGAGTTGCCTCACTCTCCTATTGGCACCAGGTCAGAATCCAGGGTATGGAGAGGAACCTTTAGCTCCAAGAAAACTCAGGAGGTAGATCTAACTGTGAGATACTTACCCTGAGTTGCCTTTAGGAACCCTGGAGTCCAGGTACAGGTATATAGAGGAAGAGAAGCCCAATCCTCAAGGCAAATCCCTAAGAAGGCTTTATCAAAAGAGGATCTCCCCCAATGCTTCTAGCCCCATCTACAAGAGGGGTCCCCTTGGGGGTAGCAAGGAATAGAGTAGCGAAGAGTGATTCCTTCTTGGGACAATGGCCACACTCCCCTGTAGTTTCTGCCATAAATCAAAGTTAGAGGCCCAAGGAATTCATCACACTACAACAAAGCAATAGCCTAAGCAAACGCACTGATGATGACAAGTACAGAAATTTCCACAGGCTAGTGAGGAGCTCTGATATGTGTCTCGAGGGTACATAAAGAACAGGCTGTTCCCCTTCCTGTGTCCAAGTGTTCTCATTGTTCAATTCCCACCTGTGAGTGAGAACATGCGGTGTTTGGTTTTCTGTTCTTGCGATAGTGCGGCCTGTTGTGGGGAGCGGGGAGGGGTGAGGGATAGCATTAGGAGATATACCTAATGTAATTGACGAGTTAATGGGTGCAGCACACCAACATGGCACATGTATGCATATGTAACAAACCTGCATGTTGTGCACATGTACCCTAGAACTTAAAGTATAATAAAAAATAAAAATAAAAAAAAAAAAACAGGCTGAACTGAATGGTAGGTCCCAGACCGTAGTGTTCCTTGAATGTCTTTTTAAAAGGTTTGGGCTTTATCCTGAAGGCAGTTTGAGGAGTAGGGGGTGTAATCCATGAAAGAGTTTAGGCAGGGAAGTGACATAATCAGCTTTCGATCTGCAGTCACTCTGGTGGCAATGTGGAGAACAGACTGGATGGAAGCAAGATTTAGGTACAGAGGAACAAAGAAGAGACTGCGGAGGTTTCACTGGCACCATATATATGGAGGGGACATGGGAAAAGTGGATCATCAAGAGTTGCTTAAAGGATAGGCTTGACAGAACCAGGACAGTGGCAAGGGAATGTAGAGCAGGACTAGATTTCAAAGAGATGATGGGAAATCGTGGAAGATGGACTGGAGTTGAAGGAAAGTTTAAAGGAAGGAGGCAAGAGTTGAGTCAGAGGTGACTCAAGCTTTACAAAGAGCCAGGAACAGAAAAGATAAACAAAAGGTCCTCAGCGGAGTGTTGCTGTGGTTGGAGGGCTTTGGGGACAACAGGAGTGCAGAGGCCTGTCTTGACCAGTTAAACTGGAGGTCTCAGCAGTGAGCCTAGTGTAAATGCCCAGCAGGCAGTTGGGAAGAGAGGTCAGCACTGGAAAGAGCAACCTGAATTTGACAGCATGAGATGACTCAACCCACAAGCCAGGCCAGTGCTATGTCACTGATCCAGAACACAGGCTCAGACAAATTTGACAACCTTGGCCTGAAATTTGGCACAAGGCACATGCCATGCTGCCTCCCAGCAACAGGTTCTCACAATCTAAAATCCACCTCCTATATGTATGGCTTGAAGAAGATGCATTTAACTTAGGTTTGAAATATAAAATGTGTGTACAACCATTTATTCCATTAGCACATTTACTTTCCAACTCAGAACTAAATGCCTCTACTAATTAAATACATTTATTTTAACTGCAGAGGTATTTATTTCCAAAATAAGGACATGTTAATTATCTGCAAAGTGAAATTATCCCCAGGATACTAATCTATATATTCATCTGCCTGGATATATGTTACCCATGGATGCCCGGTTGTGCTGCCAACCGTTGCACAACACTGTTCAATGTACTCTTACCACCTGCATCCCCATTCTTCTTGTTATCATCTTACTGAGAACTGCATGGTTGATGTGGAATGTGTAATTTAAATATTACCACACACATTCCAAACCTAAGAAGACTACAGATACATTATTCACAAGCAGATTCTGATATAATTCAAGGGCATTTTTACCGGGAGAGGAGGTAACTGTCTCCAACTACCCTGAGGAGATTTTTGCTCGTGTTTTATGAGAACTGACACCTTAATTCTCTTGTCACTGACATTTCTTAGACATGGGTACATATCTGTAATTCTCATGATAAGTCATTAGTATTAATTAAGCCTCATCAATAGCATAATTTAGTTAGTCAGTCAACATCTTCTGAGAGCTCTCAGTGGGGGTAGCCCTAACTCAGAGCATTGGAGAGTTAATAAGGGAAAAGAAAATGCAGGAATAGAAAGAGTTTTCCAGAAAGATGGGCATTCTTGCCTTCACAGTCACTGGGGAGTCACTCACAGAAACTTCAAGAAGGAGTGAGGTCTTCTTTTATGATATAATATCTGTTTTTCTCATCTGCACAATGGAGCAGAAATACCTTGCAACAGTCTGGCATCAAGAGGAGGAGCTTCAGAGAGAGTAGGCTTCAGTGCCCCTGGGGAAAGACAAATGGAATGCAGTTGGTTCAAGCAGGAATTTGGGAATTCTGGCCTTTGGTCTACCAAATCTGATCAGTCACAAGTGAAAAGGTAAGAGAGCCCTCTCAGTTAACAGAATGTCTTCTTTCTTCCTTCCTTTATATTCCTCTCTCTCCCTTCCTCCTTCCCTTTCTCATTCCTTTTATCCCATCCTTTCTCTCTTCCAGAATATTTTTTTAGCATCTACTATGTGCCAGATACTATGCTAAGTAGTGGAGGAACAATAGTGAACAAATAAAAGTTCCTTCTCCTAAGCAGCTAGGATTCTAGTGAGGGGAGAGAACCATAAGTAAACAAATGAACAAACCAAATAATATGTCAGCTGGTGAGAAGTATTATAAAACATAAATGAGAATACAGGAACAGAAGTGATGAGAGGAAATGGCATTTTAACTTCAGGTAGTTCCATGTGCAGCATAGACATAGTAGAAGTCAGCAGGAAGGAGAATATTCCTACTCTTGGATACCCAGACTCATGAGGCATGCATGCAGTGTTAGTAGCAGTTGAAATAAATGTTGCATTTTTAAAGTGCTACCTTGGTGCTACTGCAACTACATATTTTATACATCCAAATAGCTTTCCTAGTCAAGTACCATGTGCTCATGCCTACAAAAAAGACAGAGGCCATTACCACCTACTTTTTCCCTTGGGCTAGCACCAACTTAACTCCCCAAAGGAAAGTTCAAGAGCTTTAATTTGGGGATTCCCTGACTTCTGATGAGTGGCAGGACACATAAAAAGGAAATGCAAGTCAAAAGTTATGTTTCTACTTCCATGAATGAGACATGGGTTGGGCTCAAGGTGAATAAGAGGCTAGAACTGAATGGTTTGAGAGTGGTCCAGAAGATGGCATTGTCTAACATCAGGGATAACTGAGGCTACATTGAAGAATTCCAAATTAAGAATTTAAACCCCAAGTCCTCTGGTCCCCTATGCATCCTTGATTGTAGTATGTAGAAGAATATGGATGTACATGGGCCATTTTACACAAATTTTTAAATACACTAAAGTACACTAATGTGTTGTACACCATGTTCAAGAAGCCTGAACTTTGCTTTGCTTGGCAGCCACTGGTTCTAAGGACTAGACTCAAGATGTGGGCATTATCAAATAGTTCCCATAAAATGTCCTCCCATAAAGGAGGACAGAGGAAAGATTGCCTTCATATGCCCGTGGATGTCTACCAACTTGAAAGGATATATCATGCTATTGAGGTTCCTGTCCCTTCTTAGTGACCAGAGAAAATGGTAATTTAAGATGGAATTATCTAGAAGACTTAGCCTATGTAGATTGCTATTATATATCAATCTGTGCATTTGTTTTGGTCCATCTCCTCCTGGGTTGATGGGTGCAGCAAACCACCATGGCACATGTATTCCTATGTAAGAAAACTGCACGTTCTGCACATGTACCCCAGAACTTAAAGCATAATAAAAAAAAAGAATAAAACTTGCTATGCTATAACTTGACAAAGCAGAAGTCTGGAAAAAAAATGGGTAGCTTTTCAAATGGGATATTTTAGCCCTGAGATCAAAAAGAAACAACCCAGAAGTATTAATAAAGGGCACAACAGAAGCTGCTATGAGTAAAAACAGAGCATAGGATTGATCATTACTTAATTCAACAAGCATATGTTTTTCACTCACATCACAGTTCAAATGGATTTTTGCCAACCAGTCTTTCACTTGGTGCCTTGGGATCCTGGCTTCTGAAAAAAAAAAAAAAAAAAAAAAAAGAAAGAAAGAAAGAAGAAAGAAAGAAAGAAAGAAAGAAAGAAAGAAAGAAAGAAAGAAAGAAAGAAAGAAAGAAAGAAAGAAAGAAAGAAAATGGATGTTTCATGATAATTTTATGCACAGTTGCAGCATTAGTGCCTAAATAATGTCTGACTCAGAGTAGATACTCAACAAATATTTGTTGCATGAATGAATGACATAACTGCAACACATCTTTGGGAGAGCACAAGCTGCAGCCCCTTAAGGTACTGGGCTGCCTAGAGAGGGCTGTTTGTTTTCTTGTGATTCACTTTTGAAAGTCCTCTGTATAAATCTAAATATAAGTCTTTGTCAGGTATTTGCTTTGCAAATATTTTCTGTGCCTTGTCTTTTTATTATTTTATCAGTGTCCTGTAAAGGAGATGAATTTTTTTATTTTGTCCAGTTTATCATTTGGCTCTTTTATGGATTGTGCTTTTGGAGTCATAGCTAAGAAATCTTTGCCTAACCCAAAGTCACAGATTTTCTTCTGAAAGTTTTACAGTTTTAGGTTTTACATTTAGGTCTGTGATCTATTTCAAATTAATTTCTGATTATGGTGAGGTAGTGGTCAAGGTTCTTTTTTTTGCATTTGAATACTCAATTGTTCCAGCATCATTTATTGAAAAGATTATTCTTCCAGCTCCATCCATGTCCCTGCAAAGGAAATGTTCTCATTCCTTGTTACAGTTGCATAGTATTCCATGGTGTGCATGTGCCACATTTTCTTCATCAAATCTGTCACTGATGGGCATTTGAGTTGATTCTTTCTCCACAAATGCAGTGGTATTTGCAATAGCACACTATTGTAAACAATGTAAATGTTCATCAATGGGGACCAGTTAAATAAATTCCAGTATATTTATCCAGTGGAAATCCACAGCACCATTAAAAAGAATGTAATAGCTCTATACATACTTATTTTGAACAATCTTTATGCCCTGTTAAGTAGACATAACATTTTAAATTGAAATAAAATTAATTTTTATATATTTTCCTGTTAACCAAATGTTCACATCTTTTCATCCAATAAATATTCATTTAGATGTGCTTGTGTGCAGGCACTCTTCTAGGCACTGAGGATACAGCAGTGATATCTAGTGGGAGAAAGCAGACAATAAACAAATAATTAGTGTGATGGTTAATTGTATGTGTCAACTTGGCTGAGCTAAGGGATGCTCAGATAGCTGCTAAAATATTATTTCTGGATGTGTCTGTGAGGGCGTTTCCAGAAGAAATTAGCATTTGAGTCAGTAGACTGAATAAAGAATGTCCAACCTGACCAATGTGAGTGGCCATCATCTAATCCATTGAGGGCTCAAATGGAACAAAAAGTCAAAGAAGGTAAAATTCTCTCTTTTTTTTCTTGATCTGGGAGATCTGTCTTCTCCTGTCCTGGGACTTCGGTGTTCCTGGTTCTCAGACCTTTGAACTCAGATTAGGACTTACACCATTGGCTCACCTGGTTCTCAGGGCTTCTGGTTTGGACTGGAACCACACCACTGGCTCTCCTGGGTCTCCAGCTTGTAGACGGCAGATCATGATGCTTCTCAGACTACATGATAGTGTGAGATAATCCCTCATACTAAATCTCTTTCTATATAGCTATATATCTCTTATTGGTTCTGTCTCTCTGGAGACCTCTGATGAACACAAGTAGCTACACACAAAATTTGATCGTGATAAGTGCCATGGGGAGAAATAAAACAGGGTAAGAAAGATGTGGAGTGTGGGATTGAAGGGTTACAATTTTAATAGAGTGGACATGGACAGTTTTACCAAGAAGGTGACATTTGAGTAAAGACTTAAAGGAGGTGAAAATGTGAGTCACACAGACATCTGGGAGACAAGTATTACACAGTGAGGAAAAGCAAGGTCCCCAAAGCAAGAGCTGTTGGAGGAATTTCAAGGAGGCCAGTGTGGCTGGAACAGAGTGAGCAAGTGGAAGGGAGTGGTAGGGAATGAGTGAGGGAGACAACAGCTCAGTAGGGCCTTGTGGGCTACTGGAAAGACTTTGGCTTTGACTCTCAGTGAGATAAGGAGGGATTTGAAGGAGCTTCAGCAGATAAGGAACAATTTTGTTTATTTGTAGGAGCTCTTTCTATATTTAGGAAATTACTTCTTCATCAGTCATATATTTTGGAATTTGTTGTTCCCCATTTGTCATTTCTATTTCTACACTTTGTTTATAATATTTTTCTATGTAAACCTTAATATGTACTTGGTTAAATTGATAAATTCTTTGCATAATTAATAGCTAGCTATTGTTGGCCTACCTATAATTAATTTTTGCTTTATCTAGTAATAGGCCTGAATTTTCATTTGGGATCCAGCCCTCTCCCCTCACACTGTGCAGGGCCTGGGAGACTAAAGCTTGCTGGAAATAACTCCAGCCAAACATTGCCTGTCTTCCATATCTACAGTTTTCTTCTAAGCACTTTCTATAACTCCAGCCAAACATTACAACACGTAGCACCTGCTCTCCCCACCATAGTGACGGATTTGGGCAGGAATGAGACCTCAGCCACTCCAAGAGCCCAGCTGTTGGCTATCAATAACATCTTCTCTTCTAAACAGGACATGCAGCTATATTGAAGGCTTCCAAAATTACCCTATGCCTACCTGTCATAGGAATGTTCAGAGGACTAAGTCTCTGCCTTTCTCCACCCCATACTTCCTTCATATGGAAATACGAATGGGCAACTTCACAATTTATTATTTACATCACCTAGACTCAAGTCAGAGGGAGAAGCAACAAATCAACAGTACCCAAGAAGTTCTCAAGTCCTCAAGGTGAACTTTACCTATATATACAAAATATATTTACCTCTTTCCTTTAACCCTTTTTCTTACTCCCACCACTTTCCACCCAATGTGTAATAATATTAGTCACTTCATAGAGTCCTTATGAGGAGTTAAATGAGGAAATTACGTAAACTGCTGAGGCCTGGCCACAAGATCTGAATAAGTGCTATTGAGTTATGAGTATTATTATCTCCCTTGGACTGGATTCACAGTGTCACCTCTTCTGGGACCATAGTAAGAAAATGGCTCCAGCTCCTTCTATTATGTCATTTTAATTTGGGGTATGGCTTAACATATTAGATGATCCTTTACGTGCCTGAGCAGTCTTTCTTTGATGGTATTTCTATGATCTTTATGAAGAGCTAGATGCTGCCGCTCCATTTTATCTTGCTTGTGGCAGCTGGTGTTTAGCCAACTTGTCTTTTTTTTTTCTGTTTTTATATTTTTGGTTTTGTTTTTTGGCAGAAGCCTGTGTTTTTCAGATTACTTTTTGCTGGTGTCTACTTTTTCCCAAAACAATATTACATATTAAATTTATTGTATATTTAAGTTTATTTTGTGCATCAAGAGTTGCATTGAATTTCTATGCTATTGTGGGGCAAATTGACATCATTGTAATTTAAGTCATTTTATCCCAAATTAGGCTATGTCTTTCCATATATTCAAATCTTCTTTTATCTCCCTCAACAGTTTCCTTCATATAAATATTGCATATTTCTTATTAAGTTTATTTTTCTAATCTCCATTTTGGATGTCTTAAATATATCTTTTCTCCCTTTGCTCTTTATCAAAGATTGGCAAACTATGGCCTGTTTTTGTAAATAAAGTTTTGTAATAAAGTTTAAATGAGTCACACCCATTTGTTTACATGTTGAGTATGGCTGCTTTCAGACTCAAATGGCAGAATGAAGTGGTCATAACAGAGACCATATGGCCTGGAAAGCCAAATATATTTACTATCTGGCCATTTACAGAAAAAGTTTGCCAACCTCTGCTTCATATTTTTGATCTAGTTGTTATTCAAAGATAAAGAAAGCTATTGATGCTTGTACATTAATTTTTTACCCAGCTACCTTACTGTTTTTGTTACTTAATAGTTTACAGTATTTCTTTTAGTTTTTCCAGGTATAACACCTGTAAATATTAATAAATCTATTTGGTAATATTTCCTTTAGCATTTTTATATCTATACTCACATGAGAAGTTGTCTTTAATTTTCTTTTGTGTTTATCAACCTGTGTTCACTCAGGAAAACGAAGCCACTTAAGTATACCAGGAGTGGAAGGTTTAATATAGAAATGAGGGCTTATTTGAATTTTGGGAAAGCTGATGAAACAGGCCAACAGAGTCACTGCAGGAGACCAGGAAAGTTACATCTGGAAGGTTAGTGAAGCAGACACTAAAGACTTAAGCATGAAGCATAGAAGTCAGGATCCTTCAATACTTACTGGGAAACATCTGGAATTCTCAAGAACCTCTGAGAAATCTCCCAAAGAACTGAACAATGAGATCACTTGGACTCGGGAAGGGGAACATCACACACTGGGGCCTATCATGGGGAAGGGGGAGGGGGGAGGGATTGCATTGGGAGTTATACCTGATGTAAATGACGAGTTGATGGGTGCTGACTAGTTGATGGGTGCAGCACACCAACATGGCACAAGTATACATATGTAACAAACCTGCAAGTTATGCACATGTACCCTAGAACTTAAAGTATAATAATAATAATAAATAAATAAATAAAAATAATAAAAATAAATTTAAAAAAGAATATTAAAAAAATAAATAAATAAATAAATAAAGTGGTGGTACTCAAGCCATCACCAAGATGGCTCATATGTCTCATTGCACTATGTCCAAAGACAAATGGCCTCTGCTTTTCTTCTGTCTCCTAAATCTCTTAAGATTTCCTCTTATTTGTTTAAGTCTAATCCAGAAGACTTACATGGCAGGTAATTCTGGGAAATGTAGTCCATTTTTTCTCTGAAGGGGTGGGTATAATACCAAGTTGACAACAGAAAATTTAGCACCCTTTTTAAAGTTTAAGTAATTTCTTGGTGCTCTAAATATTTCTTATGATTATTCCATGGGTGCTTAAAAAGAATATGTATTCTCTGATTTAAGAATATGTAATTGATTTAACTTATTGATTAGATATTAATAAAATAGATGTTTAAATTACCTTATTAATTTGGTTAAGTACTCCACAACTACTTACTTTTTGACTATTTGTCGTGGAAAGATGTAGCTAAATAAAGAACTACTCTATATGTATTTCTAGTTCTCTCTGTATTCTCTACATTTTGCTTTATAATTGTTTTCTTTCTTAGATACAGGATCTTGCTGTGTTGCCCAAGCCAGAGTGCAGTGGCATGATCATAGCTCACTGTAGCCTTGAACTTCTGGACTCAAGCAATCCTTCTGCCTCAGCTTCTCAAGTAGATGGGACTACAGGTGTGCATCACCATACTCTGCTAATTTTTTTCTTACTTTTATTTTTAGTGATGGAGTCATGCTATGATGCTCAGAGAGGTCTTGAGCTCCTGGCCTCAAGCAATCCTCCCACCTCAGCCTCCTGAGTAGCTGGGATTATAGGTGAAAGGCACCATGCCTGGATTTGCTTTATAAATTTTGATATTTTATTTGGCTCATAGATACTCACTGCTGTTAGACCTTCATTATGTGTTGTACCCTGCCCTTCTTTGTTTCACTTTTCCTTGAATTCAGCCTTGTCTGATATTAATTTTCATCTGTCTGCTTTCTTCTTATTTCCATTTTTCTAATATGGTTTTGCCTACTCATTTGCTTTCAATTTTTTCTGAGTCATTTCGCTCTAGATGAGTATATTACAGTCAGTACTTAATTGGGTTTTTCTTTGTCACTGAATATGAGTGTCTCTTTTCCTGTGTATTGATAGGGTAGATATGTGTAGTATGAGTGTTACAATTTTTTAAAATGCTTTGATTTCTCTGCTTTGTTTTATTTGGGGTCTCCGATTATTTTGAAAGTGTATAGTGTCATTTTGTTTTTAATGTTTGCCTTTGTAAAAATAATTTTATAGGCTGTACTTAATCTTCTATTTATTTAGCTAGTATCTATTGACTCTTCAATAACAGTAGTAAATGCCCCTACTTCTAACTCCCCTTGCCCTCCACCTTTTAATTTTGTGGGGTATACTACTGGCCTTAGTTTTTCTAGTCGTTAATTTTATACATTTAAATAGGTTTATACTTTTTAAACTTCAATGGCCACCTTTCAAAATATTTTGACCCCACCCATTATAAAAAATAAGCATGCTATCTTACATGCACAATCTCACTTTCTCTCCCCTTATATTCCCTAATTTTCACTGGGTATTTTAATATTTCTTCATCATCATGGTTAATTACGTTTACATGTATATTGCAGCGGTAGTTCCCATAATTGTTATAACCTTTAACCATAGTTCTATATTTATTTTTGCCACAGGTTTTCCCATTCACCTTTTGGTTCAACTTTATCTTCTAGTAGAGTCTTCAAAAAAGTGTTCTTGGACACTATAGCCCATGAAACATTATTGCATATTTGAAAATATTTATCTGTCAGCATTACACCTGAATGACAATTTAGCTAGGTCAAATTTACTGGCTCACGTCATCTTTTTTGTTAATTTTTTAAGCACTTCTCTACTGTCATGTAATGTTGTATATAGGTTAGCCTAAAGCCAACTTGTGTTTTTTTTTTTTATTTTGCTGTTATAGCAGTTTGATCATTTTTGCCTGGATGCCCCATAGGATTATTTTTCTTTGTCTTTATTTCAGGAAACCTTACTAGACTATGGTTCAGTGCTGACTAGACATTTTTTTCCTTAACAAACACCATGCCCTTTAGATCCTTAGATTCAAATCATTTTAATATCAGTAAAGTTTTTAAAATTACATCTTTAGATATTTTATATTTTTCTCGTTTTTTCTTCTTAAAGAAGAAAACATTAATTCTAGTGTTGTCACTCCTTTGCCTGTCTTCCATATCTACAATTTTCTTCTAATCACTTTTTATAATTTCCATTTCATTTTGCTCAGTCGCCTCAAAGCTACTATCTATTTTTCTGTTGTCAACAATCTGTACTCTTACATCAGCTAGTATGATAATATTGTGTCACCAATTACCACTGTTTACAAGCTAACCATAATCTCTCTGATGATTTTAGTTTTCTCTTCTACTTCGTGTCGTAGATACAGGCAGCTCAACTTTAATTTTTGTTGCTTTTCTTGATTCCTTATACCTTCACATTAAGCTCTTAATTCACAAATTACTTCAATTGTTAAGTTATTGAGTTCTTAAACAAATATTTGGTCATGATTTTCATCTACTCCACATCAAAATGTTCATACTGTGTAGGCTGTTTGCCTTTTTTGTCCTGCCATTTTCCACCATTTTGTGATATTTTTGTATGGATCTCCTTGTTCCTTTTTTATTATTAGTCATCCTTGAGTGAGCAGAAATCTTCCTAGAGCAGGTATTCGAAAGAAGTAGTGTGGAAGAGGGGCTGGGGCTGTGTTCTGCATTAGTAGAAAATCCCCTAATTCTTAGTAAAATCCTTTATGATTCATGGTCTTGTGGGAGAAGGTTGTGAAGTGGGTTTTGTGAATGTGCTTCTTGTGCAATAGAGAGTGACTGAGAGGTGGTTTAACCTTTCTTCTTAGCTCACAAAGAATGGCTGCTACAGAGCTGCTTAACACCCACAGTTTTTCTTCTACATGCTGCACATTTACAAAGATGGAGTATCTGTGAGTTTTCTCACTCATTCCTACATCCCCTGCCATTTTAAAATATCCAAGGAAGTTGGGGAGATTCCCGCAGCTAAACAGGCACTCAGATCTTATTGTTCCAAACAAAAGATTATTAGATTTGCCCTGTGAGTAGGTCACCTATTTTGTAGAATTTTGTGCTCTGCCAGCTCTCCTCAAGATTTGGAAAAGCAGTTATTTTCTATTGGCGCCCCATCACTCCAGTCCAAAGTTCACTGCAGGTAACATCCCATCTTATTTGTGTGGTTCCTGACTATAGGAGTTTCCTAGTTTCAACAAAAATAATGTCTTTGTTTTTGTTTCTCATTGATTTTTCCCCAATTTTGTTTCCAAGGGAAAAGTAAAAACACTCTAACTCTAACATCTTAAAATTAATGTGTGGGAGGAACCTAAACTGCTTATTAGTATATGCCATGCTGTATGTGATATGGCAGAGACTGCTACCAGTCCACCAGAATCTGTTTATTTTTCTTGGATGCACAATAAGACTACATTTCCTAGTCTCCCTTGCAATTACATGTGACCATGTGATTAAGATTTAGTGGGTGAAATTTAAGAAGCAGCAAGGTGTGTAAATTCTAGGGCTAGCCCATTAAAAACCCTAACATGGGCACCTGTGTGTTTTTCTCTTTCTGCTTAATTGGGTTGGAGATAATTACAGTGATGCTGAAAGTCATGTGCTGAAGAAGGCAAAGCCTCCTTCTGCTTGGGCTCCTGAATGACTGTGTGGAACAGAGGCACTTGCCACTCTTGGGCCATTCTGGATTGTTGCATGCACAAAGAGTAAAGTTCTTTTCTGTTAAGCCATTAGATGTATGGGTTTATTTGCTGTTACAGCCTAGTCCAACCCAAATGATATAGTGAGGGAGGCAGGACAAGGAAGAAACCTATTCAGTATGGAGTTATTCTTAGGAACAAGTTATAAAAATTATAAGGATCAGCCACCACTGCTGGTTGATCCATTATAGACCAGAATAAGCAAGTGGTATGATTCTAGAAGGACATGCCATGGTTGTGAGAGAGAGAGATTAACCATTCCTATAAACAGAAGGGTCAAAGAAAGTAGCCAGTCACCAGAATGCTTATATTAAGGAGGATTGTGACTACCTGTATATAAAGTACAGGAAGAAAACGGGGCAGGGCAATTAAGATGAATTGCAGACACAACTATTTGTGCATATTAATTTGAATTTAAATTTAAACTTAATTTAAGGATAATTTAAAGGAAAATCTTCCCTTACCTATTTCATGCTGAAGAGGTCTTTCAAGTTGTCAAACTCTCTCTATATAAATAAGACTGCACAGTCCAGACCCTCCGGAATCCAGAGATGAATTGCGTGTGATAGCTGATGGGTGGGAAGCCCACAGAGCAGCACCTCTGGTCATTGCCATCCAGCTAGCTGGTGCTCTCAGAAGAATGAGATGAAGAGGCATGACTTTCAAGCTTCCTCTGCCATACAAGGTGAGTTTGGGTTCCAGACTTCTTCCTAGTCCCCGTTTCTGCTTCCTCTGATTTAATACCCAGTCATTGAGTACCTACTAAACACTCGGCATTAAACTGAAAAGAAAAGGGAAGTCAACAACCTTTTACCAATGCCTGATGGGGATAAAGACATGACCCATGCCTCAAAGAGCTTGTGGTCTTCCCGTGGCAATGCCCTTCCTCCCTAGGCCAGCTGGACTGTGAAAAACAGCAGTCTCAAGTAGATTTATTGGGAAGCTCACGAAGACTCAGCTAAATGGGTCATATTTGCAGGGACCCCTTACAAGGCTCTGCACTTGATTTTGTAATTTTGAATTATTTTTCTCAAAAAGGCCTCCCAAATTATGTAAGCTTCAGGCCCTATAAAACTTGGATCTGTTCCCTTGAAGCCACATAGTCTGATCAGAAATAACTTTCAGGGCTCATTGGGTGCTGGATAATTCATGGTTAGATATTTAAATTAAAATGCAGAGAATTTACAGGACTTTCCAACTGAGACCAAGGCTTTTTTTTTCTGGTAGCTTGACTGTCAGGAAACAAAAAGCGGGGCATCTCCACCTGCTGGCAGAAGACCAAAACTACACCATATTGCATTGACCGGAGACATGAGGCTTTGTTTCCTTTTAAGTGAATAGGTAAAAACAATCAAGCAAACTAGAATTAGGAAAACAGAAGAAAGACTTACAACCACACCTCCACAACAAAGCTAACACTTTCATTTTGAATCAACTCTTTCCAGCTCCTGTTTACATCATTCACATTTTTACATGGACATAATAGTGTTTCAGGCAGTCCTGCTTTTCAGAAGGCATTTGTTTCACTGACCATAAGCATCTTATGTGCTTCTACATTGTCTTCATAGCCAGCTGTCTCAAGTTCTACATCATCTGTCAGTGATGGATCCTGAGTAAATTCAGCAGTCTCCTCTAAGTAACTTGTATATATCCTTTTTATAAAGAATGCTGCAGTGGCCACCCTTAAGTATAGAACTTTGTCTTTCCCAGGCATTACTTACAGGAAACTGGGGACCAAATGCCACTCCATAACATAGCTTAGGGGAAGTGAGGTTCCAAAGGACAGAGTGGCGTGGCACATTTGTAGTGGATGAAGACAAATGAGAGTGAATGAGTGAGTCTGTTGTTAGCGGATGACACGCAATGCAACCCCAAGGGCCTGCTCCAATTTGCACAGTCCCTAAAACATCCCAGAGTGCCAATCTTATCGCAATCTCATCAACATTGACAATAATCATTTACAGAATTTTCACCATGAGACTTTTGACACTCTGCTCTGGGATTTTGGAGTTCCAACTGCTTTAACAATTTATATAGTCACTCAAATGTAGAATCCAGTGAATTATTAATGACAATTTTACTCTGCATATTGAAAGGGCATTCTATATTAATATATTAATCAATTACAACTCATGATAAATTGCTTTCTAAAAATTATACACTTGAAACCCAGAAATGTTCAAGCCCCTCACCAGTTTACATACATCCTTTACCGTGGCTTGTTAACTGAGTGACCAGGAAATAGAGAAAGGAGGATGTACTTAATGAATAACTGGCCAGAAGTCAGAAGACCTAGATTTTCTTCCCATCCCTTCCATAGATTTGCTCTGCGACCCTAGACAATTCATACGCCCCCTCTGTTACCATACTTTTATGCTGAAGGGGTTATAGTGCATACTTTCTGAGGTCCTTCTAACACTGGAGATCTATGAGTTCATAAGATCACACAGAGTCTTGGACTTTTCAAGGATCACTAGGCATAAGAAAACCCTCAAGGACATCCTCTTCCTAGACTGACCACTCCAAGCTAAGGCCTTAATGGGTCTACACTGTCATCTATTTATATAGGAGAGAGGATGGTACAAGTTAAGTGAAAGTCTGTTG
Source organism: Chlorocebus sabaeus (assembly GCF_047675955.1). Taxonomy (NCBI): domain Eukaryota; kingdom Metazoa; phylum Chordata; class Mammalia; order Primates; family Cercopithecidae; genus Chlorocebus; species Chlorocebus sabaeus. The sequence continues at coordinate 6,649,318 of NC_132933.1, read as the reverse complement.
TCAACCCAGGAACCAGGGTACAGTTCCAGCAATCAATCTCCACGGAGGGTTAGCAGAGGTCTGGCCTAGCCAACAAGGGTTTGGCACTGCCATATGCTACTAGAAAACACATGCCTTCATGCCAGGCAGCAGGGTGGGAAGTGCAATGCCATTAAGGACCATACATTAGCCTACTTAAACTAGCCTGGGATTGAGTTACTGAGCTCAAAATACAATTCAGCACACTTTCCTGCCCACTTCAAGTCAGGCCAGCCCCTGGAAAACTCCAGGGACAAGGCAAGTCTGGAGTTTGTCCCCAAGGAACTCCCAGTCTAGTGGAGGAGATGGGCCCATAGCAGGGTTACAAATGTCAAAAATAAGAGCACAAATTCCTGGGTTCTTAAAGAGACTTCAAATGCGTGCGCGCACACACACACACACAGAGAGAGAGAGAGAGAGAGAGAGAAAGAAAGAGAGAGAGAAAAAAAATTAATTTAGATAAAGAAGGGAAGTAGGGAGAGATGGTGCCAGCAATGGCTTCCTAAGGAAATGTCACTTGTGATAGGTCTTTTAGGTGAGTTGGACATTGATAGAAAGCAATCAAAAGGGCACAGGATAGGGTAGCTGTCAGAAAAAAAAAAACAAAAACAAAAAAAAACACAAAAAACTATGCACAAAGGTCTAGAGGCAAGAAAGCATGGGTGTGCTTGCATAGCAATGAAGAATGTGATTTGACCAAAGCATAGGATTCACAGAAGGATCTTCCCAGGCCATCAGTAGACTCCTTCTTGGCAGGAGTCCACTGTGGCTGGACAAGCAACAGATCAAAACAGGTCTTGTTTGAGGCTTGTGCCCACAACAGGGCCAACTGTTGACCAGGACTTCCTTTACCTTTAGCTTTCCCTCCCCCTAGTGTAGTCAGAGACTCCAAAGCCAGTCCCAGAGTGTTGTGTCAAAACAAATGTACATCAGGCTATTGTCATCAGGAGCCCTTATCTTGTTCTGTTTGTTTTAAGAAGACATAAGTGAAATAACCATGTCTCTGAAGAGAGGGCAGAATTGGGTTGGTCCCCAAGGAAAATGAGGTTTCTCCACCATGGCTGTTCTCCCCATGCAGCAGCGGCCAGGGGTCACCAGCAGCTCTTTGCTCAGTGCCCCTGCTGCTAGGCCTGATGCTTCCCACATGGTCAGCTCAGATGCACAACACTTCTCCATTTTTATTATTTGAGCAATACAATAATTATTGCTTTCATTACCCAAAATCATATAAACACCCATTTAAGAGTAATGTAGGAATCATTTTTCTCTTTTATTTGATGAATTAATCTTTCTGGTTGGCTCTTGAGGTGGGAGGGGTGGGCAATGGGGACCAGCCTGCTTCCACTCTTTCCTAGGCCTGCTCCTTAGGCACATGCCCCACAAATCCCACCTCCGTAGGTTGGAAGAGGGGCCCACAGAGGATCTCAGGTATCTGAGAAAGGGCCAGAGGCTATTTGGCCTGACATCCTGGAACATCACCAGCCAGAAGTCATAACTCCTTTAGGCTAGCCTGCCTGCCAACTGGATCAGGTATAGCAAAAACGATTGATCTCACCTTTTAATTTTCAATGAGTGGGAGTGGCTGTCTGGAGTGCTGTGTTGGGAAGGAGTCTGAGGTAGTATCTGGACCCTATGTAAATATGCCTTTCCTGTTCCTGATGAAGCTTTCAAGACATAAGATTTTAGAAAACGTTGGCTCAAGTTGTAGGTTGTGGGAGGAAGGAATTAGTAAGAGCCATCATAAACTCAACATCTGTTGTGTGTCAGGAGCTGTGACTATTCCCTTCTTTTTAGTGGTGGAGGTCAGGATCTCACTATGTCACCCAGGCTAGAGTGCAGTGGTATGATTATTGCTCACTGTAGTCTTGAATTCCTGGACTCAAGTAATCATCCTGCCTCAGCCTTCTGAGTAGGTGGGACTACTGGTGTGCACCACCACACTCGGCTCACTCCTTCCTTTGTATCCTGCTGCATCGTTAGTGCATGATACCCACCACCCCCTCAGAGGCCCAGCCTAGTGCGGTCTCTCAGAAAAACACCCTTTGAGTCAACAGAGACAAACTTAGGGAGTGGCTGACTCCAAAGTCCAGGCCTTCTTCCTTTGAGGAACAGCATGGCTTCCACAGGGAGTATCATTCCACGGAGACAGGGCCTGCAGACAGATCTCATTTTCATCTGTTCTTTTACTAGCCCTTGCAGGATTTGCTCCAAATGCATGAGGCACTGAGGTTTACTCCAGCTTTACTTCCCCTATACCTAGTGAACAACTCTGGCCCAGCTTCCTTACAGCAAGGCCCGTGGCTCTAATGGAGCCAGAGAGGCAGTCTCAGCTAAGAAGAGCTGAATCCTCCAGGGACCAGCAGGAACTTCCAGAGATATCCTACAAGCTCCAACTGCTGGGAAAAGCAGACTGGGGTCTTCTTCAGGCTCCACCAAAGATAGCCAAGTGGCAACAATGACATGAGCACCTCATTCCTGACCTAGACCCTGGCAACTCCATGAGAGGAAGGCTCTGAACTCACCTCTGTTCCCAGGATATATGACATCAATGCACATTGTCATACCAGATACACCTGCCAAACTTGAAAACCCCCGGGAAGTGACCAGAATGCCACTGAATTCAACACCTTAGACCAATGAACATGACCTGAGTCCTGTAGGATAGGAGGCAGCAGCAGTGTATACCCAGGCCTGCCCTCAAGAACATCTCTGACTTTTAGACATGGCAGGAACATTGGAATCTCTGCCTCCACTTTTTTTTTAATCTATTTGGATTCCACAAAAAAAAAAAATGATTTTGAAAAAGGAAAATATCACTCCCTGAAAACAAGAGTAAACATTTTATCAATTAAAAGTAACAACTCATTTACAGAAAGGGAACAGGTCCAGAAAAGAAAGGGCCTTTCCCGTAGTCTCATAGTCAGATTCTTTATGGCAAAGCACAGACTAGAATGTATTCTTCCTGAACCATATGGTATGGACTGAATGTTTGTGTACCTACCTCTCAAATTTATATGTTGAAGCCCAATCCCCAATAGGATGTAATTAGGAGGTGAGGCCTTTGGGAGGTAATTAAGTTATAAAGGTAAAGCCCTCATGAATGGGATTAGCGCTTTTATAAGAAGAGACACAAGAGAGATGATCTCTTTCTTGACCACATGAGGATACGGCTAAAAGATGATCATCTGCAAACCAGGACAAGAGCCCTCACTAGACAATCTATCAGCACTTTGATCTTGGACTTCCCAACCTCCAGAAATATGAGAAATAAATGTTTATTGTTTAAGCTATCCAGTCCAGTCTATGGTTATTCTGCTATGGCTGCCTAAACTGACTAAGACACCATACTATTCAAGCACATTGACAAAAACCTATTTCATCCCCTGAGAGCTCTGCTAGAGGTTATGAGCTCATGTGACCTGTTGAGTGGCAGAAGTAAGAAAGCAAATGTCTTAGCTTGCTGAGGCTACTGTAACAAAATGCCACCAACTGGGTGGCTTAAACAACAGGAATGTATTTTTTCACAGGTTTGGAGGCTGGAAATCTAAGATCAAGGTGTTTGCAGGGCTGGTTCCTTGACTTATAGAAGCATCACCCCGATCTCTGCCTTCATTCTCACTTGGTGCTGTGTCCAAATGTACCCTTTTAATAAGGACACAGGTCATTAGGCTAGGGCCCATCCCAATTACCTCATCTTAACTTGATGACATCTTAAAAGATGATTTTCATCTAAATAAGATTACATTCTGAGATACTGGAGTTTAGGACTTTAACATATGAATGTAGGGGTTGTCTTAGTCTGTTTTCTGTTGCTTAGAATATCTGAAACTGGGTAATTTATAAAGAAAATAAATTTATTGCTTACAGTTGAGGAGGCTAAACTCTCTCTTTCTCTTTCTATAAAGCCAGCAGTCCCAATTCCATGTAACCCATTAATCCATTAACCTTATCAATCTATAAATGAATTAATTGGCCAGTAACGGTGACTCATGCCTGTAATCCCAGCACTTTCGGAGGCTGAGGCAGGCAGATCGTTTGAAGTCAGGAGTGCAAGACCACCTGGTCAACATGGTGAAGCCCTGTCTCTACTAAAAATACAAAAATTAGCCAGGTGTGGTCGTGGGCACCTGTAATTCCAGTTACTTGGGAGGCTGAGGTAAGAGAATTGCTTGAACCCAGGAGGCGGCAGTTGCAGTGAGCCAAGATTGTGCCACTGTACTCCAGCCTGGGCAACAGAGTGAGACTCCGTCTCAAAAAAAGACACAAAAGAATTAATCCATTCATGACGGCAGAGTCCTCATGACCCAATCACCTCTCAAAGGCCCCATCTCTCAATACTTCCAAATTGGGGTTGTTTCAACGTGAGGTTTGGAGGAGACAAAATTTCAAACCATAGCAAGGCTATGGAAAAAATTCAATACCTAATGGTAAGTATAATTAGAGGCCAGAAGTCAGAAATAAATAGTGAGGTCGCAAAAGCCCAAAGGGCTTTCTGAGTGAGAAGGGTGCTGGAAAGGGGATAGGCAAGGCAGCTCTGCCCCTTATTTTCTCAGTCTCTGCCTCTCTGGGTCATTGGGGAGGAGATAAAAAGAAATGCTTTTCCCTCATAGGCAAGCACATGTGGCTAGAGTTACTGAAACACCAGTGATAACAATGCTCTTATTGTCCCCCTCCTCCATCTTCCCTGTGCATGTACTCACCAACAGGCATAATGGCATGGCCAGGAACTTCAAACTAGAAACCACTTCAAAGGTACTAAACTTCACCAAGTGCTTTCCTTTTACAATAGAATAAGTCAATTGTCCTTCAATGGACTGGCAGGACTTGTAGCTCTCAGCTTCTATAGCTTCAGGGATATACACAGAATAATAGCAGTTGAATGTCTTTTAAACTCAATTGCTGGTTTTATGCAATCCTATTTGGAGAGCAAATGGCCCAGAGAGAAGGGACTTACCCAAGGTCACACAGTGAGTTAGAGACAAACTTGGAACTCAGTCCCCAGTTTCCACCTTCTTGTAAGAACTATAAGATCATGGGAATGCCCAAGCTCAATGTTGTTTTTTCTGTGCTACCCTCCTTCTAGTATGCCACGTTGCTTACCTCAGTGGAAAGTTAGTAACAGGTTTTCCCACCATATATGGACCCTAAAGATAGTCAACAGGGACCTCTTAGAAATATTGTCTTGCTCCAAAGAAGGGACACTTTGTGGTGGTGTGTGTGTGTGTATGGGGGCGGGGGTGGCGTGCATTTCCAGCATCGAAATATGAACTTTGTACTAGTTGTGTGTCTCCACCTTCCCTGTCAGTTGTAACTTCCTACTCTTTGGCAGCCCACTCTTGGAAACATATTGCCTCAAATCTCAGTGCTGCTTCTGCTCTGCTGGTAGACCTAGGAATCAATGGCAAGTAACGACCTACTATGTGAAGGCTGTGAGAAAGATTTCTGAATGAAGTCCACGTGCACATGGACTTTATTGCAACTACACCGGCTGCTGAGGTGGTAGGAGGGGTTTGACTTTTTCTCATTCTTGATTGAATATCAAACATATGAAAGGGTAGCCAGGTTTGAGATCTTAGATGGTGAGTAAGGAAGGATATAGAGAACAAAATGTCCAAGCTCAGGTTCTAGGGTGCTGAAAGCCTGGAGTACAGCAGAGTACTGGCAGCTGCTTGTTACTCAACAGAAGGGGTACTCAGACACTTGGATCTCACTAACGGTCTCAAAGGATGACATGTTCTCCAGAAACATGGCCTCTTCTTTGGTGAAGTCATTGACCCTGTGCCAAGATGCTTGTCAATTAGCCATTTGACTAAAAGGCAGTTCTTCTAAATGTTTCCTCAGCAAGACCCACGACACAAAATTTGTCTGGGGACACTTGCATTTGTCACCTTTCTAACTGCCAGCTATTATTAAAGGCATTAGAATAGACCTAGAGTAACTATTTCACCATTAACATAAAGATGGCTTTTAAGTTGTCCTGGAATAAAAGAAATTGTGAGACTGTTCAAATGTAAGAGGTCAAGAACCCAAGTGAGTGACTGTTTCATTTTTTAAATATCTAATAATTTGCATATAAGAGATTTCATACAATGAAATGAATTGAAAAATGAAGGTGGGAATAATATTTATCTTACCTTTCTAAGTCACAAAATGTAGTACAGAACTGAAATGTCATACCAGCCCAATGAATTTTTATAAGCTACCCATTTTGTACTGTCTGTTAAATAATGCTTTTTAGGTTCATCATCAAAAATCCCTCAGAATCATTCTTATTTTAAAGTCTAACCAGAAAATATAGTTGACATCCAAGTCATCAGCATTCTTATTAATGTGTGTCAGGCTATATGGCAGGTCCTATACTGTGTACCATATATTTTATCTCCTGCGCTCTTGGCAATAACCCAGTGTGGCAGATATTAACACCATTTTATAGCTGGGGAAACTGAGGTCCAGAGAATTGAAATAACTTTCTCCAAGTCACACAACTAATAAGAGGTAGAGCCAGAATTTGAACTGAGGTATTTCTTCTTTTTTGCTAATATCTGTTCAATAATCAACCAATAGTAGCCATGTGGTTCTGCATAGACTATGGTGGGGAATCACTTGGCCAAGGTTTGTTCCCCCTTTGTAGAAGATGAGAGAGAAGATTGACAAGCCAATCCAACATTTTCTTCCAATGAGACATAGAAAGTAGGAATATTTATTTATGAGCACGAGTCTACATCACCTTCCAATTAGGGGCTCACATGCCCTACTTGGGCAGCCTAACTCCATAAGTTATCCTCTTCTCTGGATTAACACCTTGAGATGACTTGTATCTGGGAGAATACCATTTGTATTTACTGAATAAATAAATGAGATTATTATTCATTATTATGAAGGGGGTGCTGCAAAAAGGGGGTCTCTGACAGTGAGCTGGGTGAGACCCAAATGAGATGAAAGAGTTTTAGGAATGAAACAGGGTGTTTTCGGGAGCAGTGTGTTTCTCCAGTCCCGAGACCCTTTATAGAAACAAACTTGTTTGGAACAGATTTGCTGTGTTGATGAGTTCACCCATTATAACTTGGGCGACATGGGTGAGACAACATGTTCTCCTGGCACAAATGCCGATCTTGGATTCTCTTCTCTCCCTGTGGGTAGAAAACATTTCTGAAAGAAATGGGAAACATCTGGGGAAAAATACAACACAGCGGTGAACATCAGATGCCATCCACCAGATTAGCTCCTGAGATACATTTCCTGAGGAAGAAGAATACACCCTTAATGCAATTAGATGACAATACTGCAAGCCAACCAAGAAGCTAAAAGGTTTAGGTATCTCCCTAAGTTCTAAGTGGTTTTGTGTGCACCAGTTTAACTTTCCACCAAGATTTTAGGAGTGTGACATTGGAGCCTATGAATTTAGATAGCTCATTGGTTGTGGGACACTAACCACACACCAGTATCAAGTATGTTTTTAGATCCCTCAAACATGAGGAGAATTCAGGTAGAGTATTGCACGTTACCACCTACTGCAGACTCGGACACAGCTCTGAATTTCTATTATGGCCTTATTTATAACTTTCAGACTTCATTAATTTGGGTAGAATTATGATTTGGCTTTGGCTTTTTATTAAGGTTGTGTGTGACAAAAAAATTATGCTTTCAATTTGTAAAAGCAAATACCTACGTGAGACCTGTCATGGCCAGCATGAGCTGCAGACAGTCACGTTGATGGGGTTAATTGCCATTTTAAAATAATTCACTGCCTCCAGATTGATTCTTCTGTTTTTTGTCTTTACACAACATTACTGTATCTCACTCTAATTATTCAATGCTAAGTTCATACTTCTGAAGCAGGAGACTGGAGTCAGAGGAAATGATGTTTGATTTGTTGCCATGGAAACATCTCGCTGTAGATGGACTCTAATCCCATGACAACTCTCTCTCTCTTAAGAACCATTTTTTTCTGACATAATAAAAATCTGATCAAGGTCAGATTTAATAACCATCTCAATTCCCCGACTTTCTCCTGTATTTGGTGTCAGAGAGTCATTTTGACAAAGTGATGATTAAAAGAACTTTTGCTTGCTTTCTGTATAAATTTATTGTTTGTGCCTCTAAATACATAAACCTCGCTCTGTGTCATATTAATTTGCAGCCATACCCTTTGTTATTGCATAATTTCTGCAATAAAAAATTTACTTGTAATTGAATTGTTTGCACTACGTTGGCAGATGTTAACATTTTGTGGTGCATTGTTCTTGCTAATACATACATTGGGGTATCAATAAAGCTTATCATTTGTCAACAAATGGTGTTTACAGTATTAACAAATGCCATGATCATTTATCTTTCAGTTTGTATTGTAATAATTTTCTGAACTGATTATCATGCAAGTATGCAGTGCATTGAGATGGGAACTGTGCAATGCTGCACTGAAATGAAATGAAATGCTTCATGTTCAGAAAGGTAAATGAGAAATTGCCTGCTGTGTGACCTTAAGCAACGCCCTTCCTCTCTGGGCCTCTGTGGCCTCATCTGTACAATGAGAGTTGAGACCACATGATCTCTAAGGACCCCTCCTACATCTGGCAGAACCTGATCTGCATCAACCTTGCCGGGTAAGGGTCATAGGCTCCTGCCTGGACTCTCCTTCTGAGGGTTTTATGAATCCTGGGTCTGTAACTGAGTCTCCTACTTGCCATGAATATGGCACTTGGCCAGTCCCAAAGCTTTTAATTTGCTTCATTATAGCCTTACACTCATCTTGTGAAGGGGAAGGGCAGGGATTTTTAACTCCAATTTATAGGTGAAGAGCCTGAGACTCAGAAAGGTTAAGCCACCTATTCAACATCACACAGCTTCTATTTAATAGAACTAGATCTCATATTCCCATTCTTTCACACGGTCAATGGAGTCATGTTAGTGAAACATTGCCTAGGTATACAGATGCATCGAATCCCTTTCAGACTCACAATTATTATTATTATTATTATTATTATTATTATTAATTTGAGATGGAGTCTCGCTCTGTGGCCCAGGCTGGAGTGCAGTGGCGCGATCTTGGCTCACTGCAAGCTCCACCTTCGGGTTCACGCCATTCTCCTGCCTCAGCCTCCAGAGTTACTAGGACTACGGGCGCCCGCCACCACGCCTGGCTAACTTTTTTGTATTTTTAGTAGAGACGGGGTTTCACCGTGTTAGCCAGGATGGTCTCGATCTCCTGACCTCGTGATCCACCCGCCTCGGCATCCCAAAGTGCTGGGATTACAGGCGTGAGCCACCACACCTGGCCCAGACTCACAGTTTTGAATTCCAGCTGCACTTCTTACTACTTGCGCATCCTGAGGGAAATTATTTCAACTGTCTCTACCTCAGTTTCTTTATCTGTAATAAGGGGAAGCTAACAACAACGCCTCACTGGGCTGTGAAGTTAATTAAGGGAGATTATGCATGTAAAGTGCTTACCACAGAGCCTGGCACACAGTAGGTGCTTATAATGGCAATGACAATGAGCATCATCATCATTCCCACTAACCACTCCAGATGGAGCCTGGCCAGTGGCAGGGAGTAGGGTCCTCCCAGCTGTCCACCCTCTGACAGCTACCTTTACATACTCACTCGCAATCCAGGGGCTTTCTTTTCTTTTTCCAGGCTTTTGCACACTCATCATTCCCAATGACTACAAATCTTACAGAAAAAATACCAAACATAAAATAAACCAGATGCCTACGTGCTTAAATCATTCCATTCCTTGACAGTCATTCTGTAAACATGGTTCTGATCTCCCTTTAGACATAATGGGCCCATGATTTGTGTGACAAATGTAGCAGATGCAAATATTTTTCTTGCCTACTTGTCTGCTTTCCTTCCACGAGTCATCAGAGCTTGTTCCACAGAATTTCTGTGAAAGTGTCATTCTCTAGAGTGAGAGTCTACATAAGGCCAGGTCACCTGAGAGACCATCATCCATCTGGACAGGGATTTTCTCCCATACTTGACTTGCTTTGCAATTCTATCAATGTCTGAATACACTGGCCTGGTGCAAGTCTTAGAGTTATATAGACAGGGGATGTACAACTTTTCATTGCTTAGGAGGATGCAGCTTCTTCTACCTGCCTTCTAGCAAGGAAAACCTTGGTCCTGAGTACTTTCAATTGTTTTTCATACTTGTTCTTGTTTATTGGTTGACATGTTCCAAGGCATAGAAGACAACTCAATTGTGACTCTGGGGCCTCCATGAATTGCTCATGCAGCTCTTCTCTCCTGGTTTCCCATCTGACACCCCTCAACACACACACACACACACACACACACACACACACACACACACACACCATACTCACCTTAAAATAAGTGAATTGGTTAAAATGGCTTCCAATAAGCCCTTTTGTGCTGACAGTGGGGAAGTGGGTAATTTGTCTCAGCCCCCCTGCTGGATACACCTCCAGCCAGCAGAACTGTGAATAATTGCTCTCAGGGCTACAGGCTCAAGGAGGGGCAAACACTGAGTCACTGTTGCCCACTGCTCTTGTAAAACTCACTTGTTTTTCCATTTAAAATGAACCAATGAAGAAATACGTTAAACAAGAAGTGAAATATTTTACAGACTTATGAGACTTATAAACAAGGTTTTGTGCTCTGAATGTTAGTGCAGAGAGCACTCTAAAAATATAGGCAAGGTGGTAACTGGATTATACTGTCTTCAATGGCCATAACAATACCTTCCTCTCTGCTGAGATTTTAAATAATTGAGTGAACTGTGGCAGGTAGTAACAGCACATAAGATAATATGGTTAGGCTTTGGGTCCCCACCCAAATCTCATCTTGAATTGTAATTCCCATAATCCCCACATGTCAAGGTAGAGATAGGTGGAGGTGACTGAATCATGGGAAAGGTTTCCCCTATACTGTTCTCGTGATAGTGAGTTCTCACGAGATCTGATGGTTTTATAAGGGGCTTTTCCCCCTTCACTCAGCACTTCTTCCTGCTGCTTTGTGAAAAAGATGTCTTGCTTCCCCTTTGCCTTCCAAACTTTCCTGGGACCTCCCCAGCCATGCAGAACTGTGAGTCAATTAAATTTCTTTCCTTTATAAATTATCCAGTCTCAGGCAGTTCTTTATAGTAGTATGAAAAGGGAGTCAGGTAAAGAGACCAAATTTCTATTTATCTCCCAACTCCTACTCAGTCCTCCCTCATGGATTATCCAGTTTGATTTTGGGCTAGCCAGTTTGGTTTTGTAGCAAGTTTAAGTTTACAAAAATGTTTTAAAAGTACTACTACCTTCATAATATCCTCCAAATGGGTGATCTCTCCATTTACTATGCTACTCCCATGATTCAAACCCTCACAACTTCTCTCCTTGTCACTATACCAGCCTCTTACCTGGTCTGTCTGCCCTCTGTCACTCTCCTTCCAACCCTACCATTAGAGAGATCTTGCTAAAACCTAACTCTCTCAAAAATAAAATGCATACCTTATTATATCCTTGAAATCCTTTATAAACTGTCTACTCTCTTCAGAATAAATCTCAAGCTCTTAATGGGGGCCCACTAGGCCCACCTGATTTGACCCAACCCACCTCTTTGACTCAACTCTTCTCTTCTGTCATGTGCCAAGTAATACCACCCTCTGGCTCATTCATCAACTAATTCATTATTTCTCTTCCTCTGCTTCTCCCAACCCTTGTATCTAGAAAAAGGGACCGCTGGCATTACTTAAATACCTTCTGTGGTAGATTACCTACAAAAGTGGTCACCAGCAATCTCTTCCCTTCCTATATACACACAATGCTCCTCCCATCAAGTCGAGTTTATTTACTCTCCCCTTGACTCTGGAATACATAGCCCTGTGACTTCCTTTGGCCAATAGAATGTGACAGAAGTGACACTGTGACTTATAAGCTTAAACCTTGAGAAGTCTTGGAAGCTTTGTAAGACATGGATGAAGCTGGAAACAATCATTCTGAGCAAACTATTGCAAGGACAGAAAACCAAACACCACAGGTTCTCATTCATAGGTGGGAATTGAACAATGAGAACACTTGGACACAGGGTGGGGAACATCACACACCAGGACCTGCCTTGGGGTAGGGGGATAGGGGAGGGACAGCATTAGGAGATATACCTAATGTAAATGACAAGTTAATGGGTGCAGCACACTAACATGGCACGTGTATACATATGTAACAAACCTGCATGTTGTGCACTTGTACCCTAGAACTGAAAGTATAATAAAAAAATGAAAAAAAATAATAAAAATAAATTTAAAAAAGAAGCCGTGGAAGCTTCTGTTTTCACTTTTGAAACACTCACCATTGTGTAAGGAAGCTTAGCCTAAACTACTGAATAACAAGAGAACATTTGAAGAGAGAGGCCCTGAGAGAGACAATCACTCATCCAACATTCAAGGACACAGCAATGAACACTCACAGGTCCTCTTATATGATAAGCAGAACATGGGTTGTGATCAAAGCAGGGAATGAGCTACAGAGACTAGATATTTCAATTCTACCAGTTATACTGTCTGTGTGACCTTAAAGAAAGCATATAACCTCTCTGGCTCTCAGGATCCTTGACTGTACAATGCATGTGAAAGGAATAGCTCCGCTTACCTCACAGGGCTATGATCAGACCCAGGTGAGATTCTGTGGCCTGAAAAAAGGGCTCCATCTATCATGAAGTGCTGAATCTAGGTAATGTGATGTCCCAGTTGGCTCAAGCAAGGACTGAGTAATCTGAGCAGGTCTCCTAGATAATGTGAAGTGGGGGCAGAAAGTTTGAGGAGGATTTCACAAGGAATGAGAAAAATATGAGGAAGTTTCCCCGGGTTATAAGGCTCAATTACAACAAAGAGAGACAAACCTGTCCCTTGATAACCAACCCAGCTGTGCCTGTCTCTATAACCAAGGTAGTAATGGTCCTTTCACCGTTATTTACCCCAAGTGCCACTGCAGAGTCTAGAACAGGTTAGTGGACTCCCAGTGCTGAAAAGAAAATGACCAATCATATGGGGCTACCAGATATTGAACTGCTCTTAATAGCCTGGTGACCAAAGCCATGATTGTTCTCTCTTGCTCCCCCAGTTTCTCTACATTCCAGTCCTAATTTTGTAAGAATGCACGTCAAAAAATTTTATGGCAAGAGCCAAGAACTGAAATAAAAGTCGCCACAAGCAAATAAGAGCAACTGCTGTCAGAAATCACACGCAGATCATTTTTGGCAAATATTGGGAAATGTCTCACGATGCTCCAGTGCACACTGAGAAATGTCCCCAAAGAAACCCTGCTGACAGTAAGGCAGAAAGGTACAGGTATGGGCAAAGAGCAGAAGGCAGCAGCTCGCTTCCACTTGACAGAAAGTTCCATAACAAAATCTCCATTACCTTTAATGATTAGTGTTCAGTTTTGCCTTCCTAATTAGCAATTTCACCCACTCTCTTTGGGAAAAGCACACTTCACTAGAAGTCAGGAGACCGCTGTTGGAATCCCTGGTTGGCCTCCTACAAGCTGAGTGAACTTGGGCAGAGGCTTTGACGTCTCTGATTCAGTTTTCTCATCTGTGACATGGGGTAAATCTCCACCTACCCCACAAGCTTGTGTGAGAGAAGAGAGGGCAATGTAATTTGAAGCCTGCAAAATGCTAGACAAATGGAAGTGATTTTTATGATTAAATCAAGCCTTGGAATTTACACATTTGCTGCCTGCTCTCGAGGTTGAAAATAGAGCTCAAAGGTCAAGTGCAATTCATTAAAACCTAATTAGAAGACAAATTGTCTTTCATTTAAACATGTGATACAGAATCCAGCAGCTTAAGGAATAAGGATAGTTTATTTTAAACTCTTTGTTTCAATTCAAGGCTTCCAGGATTTATGGAGCAGCTGCTCTGTGCAGGCCTTCTGAAGGGGACACAAAGAAGTAGAGAGCACCATGCCCACCTTCCTAGAGCTTGCAGTCCAATATGGATGAGAAGACAAGGCCACAAATAAACAAGAGACAGAGCATGCTTGGGGGCTGAAGTAGCTGCAAGACTAATGCCCTAGGCTAGGATTCCCTTGTGGACAGGAGAGTTATCTAATTGGGAAGAAGTTAAGACAGTACTAAAAGAAGGACTTGAAGGAGCAGCATGTGTGTTGGCAGAGACAAGCAGCAGACAGAAGCAAAGTAGCAGAGGTGGCAGAATGTGGGCCTAGTCCAGAAACCCCCAGGGTCTGGCCTGGTTGTGGCACGTATACCCCACAGACAAACTGAAGACATGAGGCCTTTCCCTGAAGGTCAGGAAGATCAAACTCAGGAATTAGACCTTCAGTCAGTTGTCAGTGCAGAGCTGTAGACAGCACAGGATTGATCAGAAATGACTCCATGTACTTTGATTATCTTCTGTTGACTTAAATGACTCCAGAGTTTTCCTATTTCATTGTCATGCCCAAATGCAAGATTATACATACTTGATCTGACCTTGGTCTTCAACAACCCAGCTTTTTCACTCAGTTATCCAGGCTTCCTTTCCTTCCATAATCATTTATTGAGGACTGTGATGGTTTTTTGATGTGTCAGATATTTTACACTAATGGGGACTCAGTTACAGTCCCCATTTAGTCAATCAAACATGAATCAAGGTGCTACGATGGAAGGGATTTTGCAGATGTGTTTAAATTTCCTAATGAGTTCACTTAAGTTAACTTAAGGGAGATTATCTTGGGTGGGCCTGACTTAATCAGATGAGTCTTTAAAAAGAGAGTTTAGGCCTTCCATGGGGCAGAGATTCCAAACAGCTCCTGCTCACAGGGTTTCAGCCTGTCCATGGTCTTCTCTCCTGACTGCTGCCTGTGGATAACAAGCTTCAGCCAGTGCCTGTGAAGTTCTAGCCTGCTAGCCTGCTTGCGATCTTTCCTTTCTGGCTGCCTGCTCTGCAGACTTCAGACTTATTTAGCCAGGCCTGACAATCATATATGCTAGTTTCTTGCATACACACACACACACACACACACACACACACAGGTTGAGTATCACTTATCCGAAATTCTTGTGACCAGAAACATTTTGGATTTCAGATTTTTTTACATATTTTGGAATATTAATATTATACTTACTGTTTGAGCATCCCTGATCTGAAAATTCAAAATCCAAAATGCTCCAATGAGCATTTCCTTTGACCATAATGACCATGCTTAAAAAGTTTTGGCTTTTGGATTGTTTTGGATTTCAGATTTTTGGATTATGGATGCTCAACCTGTACATAATACATAGTGTATATAATATATATTATGTAGTATATATAATAGTGTAGTTTTTAAAATATATATATATACACACATGCATACACATATATATCTGGAAAGACAGATTGATATGCTATAGCTATGTATCTTACTATTACTTATGTTTCTTTGGTTGAATCCGGACTGACACAAGAAACTACCCAGTACAAAACTCTGTGCAGGGTACTAATGGTATAGTGGTGAGCAAGACATAGTCCCTGTCACCAAGGAGCTCATGATTTATTGAAGATGAAAGAGGCAAGTCAACTGATATTTCCAGATAGCAGATCAGTGCTGGGAAAAGGTGGCATGGGAGCATAAAACAAAAGGACATTTAACCTAGAATGGGGAGGTAAGGGATGCTATAGGGAGATATGACGACAAAGTGGAAACCTGAAGCATAAGGAATTTGCCAGATTAATGGGGAGAAATGAAAGGTGTTCCCAGCAGAGGAAGCATTCCCAAGGCTGAGAATATCTTGCCACTCATTCAAGAAAATTCTGAAGTAAAATACTCTGAACTCAATAAATATTTGTGGGATTAATTACTTTATATGCATAAGAGAAAAAGAAGACATTACCCTCAGTAGGAATATAAGCCAGGACCAAGCATTGCTTATTAAAGTAAGGAAACAAATGAGAAACAAACAATTCCAGAAATTGAGAAGAAGAGAGAAAAAAGTAAGATCTGCAAAGATCCTTTGAACAAGTAGTTAACCTGAGCACAGTCTAGGAAAGGCCCACTGGGCCTCCTTCCACATGCAGAATCTTGCCTTTGGTACTACACATCAATTTGTTGAGGCCTGTATCGAACTGACAGTGTAGTTTTAAGATGAAAAAAGCCCCAGAGGTACAGAGTGTTGATGAATATAGGCCAAAGGAAGGTCAAGGTCACATGGTGGAAAAGAAGATCATGTCTGATAAAGGGGACTATATCTCCCAGAGCACAAGACCTTGGCCATATTTGTGGATATAGTCTTCCAAATAGTTTCATTTTTTATTCAAGCTTTTAATGTAATTATTTGGTATTAATCCAGGAAACAAAATACAAAAACAAATGTAAAGGGAAAGAAGGTACGGCCACCTTAAGTTTAAGAGAAAGGACTGACGCAGTGCAAAATAGAATCTAGCCTAGAAAAATAGATCTGATAATAATAGTGAAAGGTGTTTAAAAGTGCCTGACACAGTTCTACAGAACAAGATTGGTGAGATATTGATCCCTTGAGGAAATGACCAAGCCCACCAAGCAGCAATCCCCAGGAAGGTTTCTCTAAAAAAGAGGAAAACCAACCAATCTTTTTTCATGGTGGATCAATTCTGCTGATTCAAGTGACATTTAGCTGTTGACTTTTTAGAGTCTGAAACTATACTTAGCAAAAGAAAATTGCACTGACAAAATCTATGGACATATTAGTAGCAATACCCCATGTTATTCCTCCTGTTTTTCTTCCAAAATCTCCGAGGTTAAGCATGCTGTATCCATCCACTTAACCATGCTTAATGCCAGGCACTAGAACTCTAGAGATGAATCTGTCACGGTGCTTGCCCTCAAGGAACATTCTCCTGAGAGGCTCCAAGAGATAAAAGTGGAGGAGAACCTGGGAGAAAAGTCTATATGGGACTCCAAAGGAGTCAGTTCTACTGAACAGGGGATGGTTCCCAGATAGAATGACTGTTCACCAGTTGGACAACCATCATGAAGGGGTGAGAATGTTCCAGGCAGAACGAGTCATGGGAGGCAAGATTCAGAGTCTTGAAACTTCTGGAACTAGGGGTATATCCTACTGGCTAGAGAGTTAGAGGGAAAGGGAGTGCTGAGACGGAGGTAAGAGTGATCCTGTAACCAGTGGTTCTCAATTCTGTACATGAGAGTCATGTACAGAAACATAGAAAATTAGCAATATTCCTGGAAACATAGAAAATTAGCAATACATGGAACCCAATAGAGACCACTGAGCCAGATTTTGTAATATTTTGGTGCAGACCAACACTGGCAAACCAAGGATGGAGACACTGAAGAATCTTTGCAGGGTTCTTTGATGATGAATGCCATGTTCATCAGACGTTGAATGATATTTAGAGTCTTAATAGGCATTTCAGCCACAAGTGTTTTCCATTAAAACCTTTACATGTGCTGACTGTTATTAAATTAAAAAAATTTAACCAGCCTTTTTCACAAAGCCCAAAGTGCATTTTCTGTGTAATTGTGCTGACACAACAGGGATTTAGTCAACTCAATCATAGAAAATTCTCACTCTCAATTTCATGAGCCTCTTATTTTTTTCATTTTTCCCACTTTTGTTTGCCATTGCTCAGGACAGAGGCCTTCCCTGTTACTTCCCTTCAGCATCAGCATCAGCATTCAAGAAACTGGCATTGCTCACTCCAAAGAGCTATGGGAAAAACAGGTAAATAAGTAAGAACTTCTCCAAAACTGCTCCAGGGGAGAGGGCTGCAGATTGGAAGTCCTGCATAAGCTGACATCTATGCTGAGAATGAAGGTTGTTCCAGAAATTGAGAAGAAGAGAGAAAAAAGAAAATATTTCTGGCACCATCACCAGATAGTTCTCAAATAGGTACACAAGTTACCCTTAAACATACAAAAAGGTGGTCAACTTACTCATATTAAGATAAATGCAAATTAAAGCTACACTGAGACTTCTGGTTCCAGGAAAAAAATAGGATTTTTTTCATTGCACACTTCCAGTAATGGGGGGGATATGGAATTTCTCCCTAAGTACAGCTGAAAACCCTGGACACTATATATAAAACAAACAGAAGAAGATTTTGAACATCAGAGAGAAGGAGGCATTCCAAGACCTGGGCATGACATGACAGTGAGTTTCCTGCTTTGCTTTTCTTTTTATTTTCCCCTCATATATTCCACCTGAGGGTGAAGAACCTGACAATGTGGAAAGGCCAACAGGTACAGGAGAAAAGGAAATTTCCACAAAAGTCTACTTTCTTCAGTCAAAGGACCCAGAAAGGAGCAGCCACATTGAGACAAAACTATTGAACAATAGTCACTCAATTTTAGTCAAACATCACAGAAAGAACTATGGCCCCAGCCCCATTCCAGTCAGCAAAGACTGAGTGGGGAGCCTAGACTTCCACCCTCACCACACTGAAACCAAGCACCACAAGAGTGGTGTCACAGAAGGCCAAGTGATGAGCTGGGATTTTCAACTCCCTCTCCCCAGTAGTAAAGAGGCTGCCATCATGCTGCATTACCAGAGGGCACATGGAGCCCATTGGTAACAAGAAGCCTCATCCCTCTTGATACAGTGGTGTCAGAGGACACTTAGTGGAATCCACATTTTCACCATCACCCAGTGGTGACAAAGCTACCCCCAATGGTGTAAGGGGAGACCATACAGGGAAGCAGAATTTCTACCTCTGAACAGCAGTAATAAGGTGTCCTACCCATTCCCTGCTTGAGTGGTATTATTGAAGGTACCTCCTGCTGGCAGAAATCAACCCTGCCCCCCTATGCAGTATCAGTGGAGGCCCTGTGAGGGGTAGTAATGAGGTGTCTTTCTCTGTCTGGACCAGGGATGTATCAGTGGAAGCCTGGTGGGGAGGCCGAATGAATTTCTACCTCTGTCCAGCAGTAATAAGAAGCCCTGAGTGTCAACAGAGGCCCCTTGGAGAACCTAGAATTCCATCCTCAACTAGCAGCAATGAAGCAGCACTCCTGTTCCCAATCAAGCTGGAACTCAATTGAATACACTTGTTAGTGGTAATGGTATTTATAGGGGTGACAGATCCAAAACTACTTTTTGTGTATTAAGGAAATGAGCAAAGAATAAATTCATTAATGTTGTTAGAAACTAAAGTTCTCACTCTGGAAGAAAAGTTATATAAATATAAAATTGGGGAAGAGAGAAAGAACATTGAATTAAAACTAAAAGTATCATTATCAAGTTACAATTTAAAATTCAGGGTGGGTACATGTGTGCCTCTGTGTGTGTGTGTGTGTGTGTGTGTGTGTGTGTGTGTGTGTGTGTACTTCTATCTCTGTCCATTGAAAGAAGCTAGAAACATAGACACCTGACACCCTATTGACAATGAGCTCAACTAGCAACCAAATATTGGTTTAAACTCCCCACTCAAAAGAGTCAGAGCTTCTTGGAAAAGTGGCTGATTCCAGGCTAGGGCAGAGTAGGGGATCCCTGCTGAGGCAGCCACTCCATCATAGTCAGTTGTCTGTTGGCATCTTCTGTGATAACAGCTGACTGGACTAAAAGACAGTGGATCAAAAAGTCAAAGGAACCAGTCATTTGGGGCCTGAGCCTGATCGTGGTCAGGGGTATCCCAAGAAGCCTCTCAATCAGGACTGCCTTGCTATGCTCCCTCAGTATTAAGTTCTCTTGAAGGCTTTGGCCTGCCTCAACAGTGCCACAAGGAACTAACAGAAAATGTTTGCATCCTCACCTGGGCTGGATGTTTAGCAAGGACTGGACATAGTACTAGGGACAGCCAAAGTCAGGGCAGCCCCAAAAGGACTATGGTTCCCCAGTGTTTCCTCAGTGTCTCCTGAAGTTCTTTTTGGCTTCTCTTTTGGTGAACTCAGATGGTTCTCACAACAGAAAACATGGTCTCCAACAAGCTTGGGTGAGGCCTAACAGAGTTTGATCATTTTGGTTACCTGCTTTGGTTTTTGGCAGCTTTACGTTGGGAAGTGGTTCTCGCTCCTTCATGCAGTGGGAGGCTAGAATGGCCATAAATCTGGGAGGGAAGCTTTCCCAGTGTCTTGTTTGATGTGTGCCAGGAGATGCCCACAGCTGCTCTGCTGGTATTGAGATGTATCAGGGTGTGGGCTCTGACCTCAGTAGTGGCTGGGTTTCTCACTTGGGCAGTCCTTCCTTCAGTTGTCTACTTTTTAAGGAGCACTTATTTTGTACCAGCTCGAAAAATACTGAGAAGCTATTTTGTTCTGGGAACTAGAGGTCCAAAGATAAAGAAGTTGTGCCTTATTCTTAAGGATCCCAGTCTTTGGCCATAGAGAGATAATTAAACTAACAAGTGCAACATGGTGTGGAACATTCTGCAATTGAGGTAAGATCAAAATGCACAATAACACTCAGGACCACCTTTCACCTCTTAGATTGGTAAAACTCCCTAAAGGAGACAGATATAAAGAAAATAATACCACCAAGCCTTGCATAATTACAAACCATGAGGAATGCTATAACAGGATGCTCTTCTAGAGGGGAAAAAGCTGAGTTCAGTTTGGACATGTTGAGTTTGAGGGACCTGTGAGCTAGTACCCGCACTTTGTATTACAGAAGAGATTTAAGTAGAAATCTAGTCCAGTGAATAAGGAGGCTTGATCTTGTACCTCCTAACCCTCTTCTCACTGGCAAAGTAAGTAACAGAACCAAGAGTTGCAAAGGATACAAAGTGCCCTTGGGCAATTGCAAATTAATTTAATAAATTTTATGCCTGATAAATTCAGAGCTATACTTGGGCTGGTAAATGACTGACTCCTACAGATCTTCTAAGTGAAATACAGACTGCTGGAATTCCAAGGTTCTTGGAGATTGCCTACTAAAAACTCTTCACTTTACAGATAAGAAACCCTCAGCCCAGAGAGCAGATCTGCTCAAGTTCATATGGCTGGTTTTTGAGATGCTACACACTTAGGTTTTCTTCAATGACTTTTTGACCTTAAACAAGTTATTTAAGCCCCTTGTGCTTCAGTTTCCTCATTGTTAAATGGGGAATAGTGATAGCATCTACTCCATAGGCATGTTGTACTACTTCTTTGGTGACACTGGAGTCTGTGTCCTCTAGCTGAAGTCATCCTTCAAAAGGTCAGCCAACCTAGTGAGTACTCCTGCAGGCATAAGGTGGCTGGGCCCTGTGTTTGCCCACAGGCAGTTTTAGTATTAGGGCGTCCTGCACAGAGATCTGGCATGTGGGGGAAATGCCTAGACTGCCATATCCATTGGATTACAAGTTGAATTTATAACAACCACAGTCACAGCCATTCGCATTGAGCACCAACCATGTACCAGGCACTGTGTTAGAGACTTTATTCATTGCATGGCTAACCATAAAACCAGTCTCACAAAGTAAACAATAAAACCAGTCTCACAAAGTAAACAGGACCATTCCTATTTTACAGAAGAAAGTGAAGCAAGTGAGAAACTAAATAAATATTCCAAGAAATATGACAAGTGACTGTCCTTCATATATAAAAACTCTCATAAATCAGAAAGTGGAAAACAACACAAAAGAGGCAAAAGACACAACTAGACAATGATAACATATGCACCATATATATTTAATAAACTTTTAAATGTCAATATGATTTATAATCAAAGAAATGTAAATGAAAATAAGACAACATTATTTGCCCATCAAGTTACCAAAAATTTTAAACATGAAAATACAGAAAATTGGCAAAGCGGATGGGATATGACTATTTATACACTTATGTTAAATTACCAACTGGTAAGACTTTTCAGAAAGGCAATTTGGCAAATTATATGAAAATCTTTGAAAATCTATATTGTTTGACTCAATATTTCTATTTACAAAAATGTATCCTATAGGGATAATTAGAAAAATACGTCGATTTGTGAATGAGAGCATTTGACACTATTATTAAAAGTCTAATTAGTCAACTAAACTCTGGCATATTTATGTGATAGAGTACAACTCGGCATTAAAATTATGTTTTTAAAAGTGTATTGTTCATGATATAATTAATAAGCAAAATAAAACAGGATACAAAATATCCAGCATGACCTCAATCTTATGTTTGTATAGACATGTACACTTAATACATTCATGCACATGTCTATATGTTCATAGAAAAATTCTGAAAGAATTCACAAAAATATTGTAACAGAAGGATCTCAGGGAGGTAGGAATATTGGTGATTTTAAAATTTTCTTTTCTGCATTTTCCAATTTTGTTCAGTAACTTTATAATCAGAAAATGCATGTATTTATCAAAAGACGACTGTAAGTTATTCTAAATGAGTTTGTACCTCCTGGCCTGGGTAAATTCTGTCCCAAGGCTCATCATAATGAAGGAATAATTAAAGTCTAGCAATCCTTGAGAAATTTCTCTTGTAAGAACAGGAATGATACTGGAACACTAGAAAAGACAACATTCTATCCCAATTTTACAATATGAGAAGGTGGCAAATTCTATAAATCAGACAGTTTAGTGGATTTATAACCAGTTGAATGACTGCCTGTATGCCTCAAATTCTAATTAACTGAAACATGTTAGAGGCAGGGGGACCTGAGACCCATCTAGTGTAACAATTTCCAACAAACTCTTGGACGCAGATGTTGATGGCCTATAGATCAAAATGACAAATATCACAAAGCTGGGAAGGAAATGAACTATATCAAAGAGAATAAGGACACACAGTTAGTTATTTAAAAGGAAGAGTTGGTGAAAAATATGAAGATGAAGTTTAATAAAGATAGTGCAAAGTTCTGCACGTAGGTCCAAAAAGTCAATGTTTTTAGGGGAAGACCTGAGTAGATGGCATTCATAAAAATGAATTGTAGGTTTTTAATAAGGACCAGTTGTATCCCAAACAATTGTGAGATGGGGCTGCCCTGAAGACCAGTGTCTGCTAGGTCTCTCTGAATAGAATATGTGGCTCAGAACAAGTGAGGTGTTGACCCAGCCCAACTCTGTTCCCCTCTTACTACAGCTGGAGGGACGTAGTCAGTTCTTGGCAACAACGTGCTCTCAGAGAGACATTGAATTCTTGAACTTTGATAAGAGTAGGTGACCAGCAAGGCAAGCTGGCTCATCTGTCACAGGGATTTTTGAACTGGAGATGTTTTATCCAAATTAGAAAAAGATTGAGATGTGCTCAGGGATTTGGCTTACTCTGGGTGGTTCCAAGAGGGTCTGAATAGGGTTCAGCACAAGGAAAGTCTTTGTAATGGGATATCCGCTCCCAGAGGGAGTAACAGCCAGAATGGCCCCTCAGGTGAACACTAGTTCACCTATATTGGAACAGGAGAGCTCCCTGAACCCCCTCACATGACATGTGACAGGTGTGTAGCTTGTCTGTTCAGCCACCACACAATCAAACCCCTTACAGGAGGGGAAGCATGCAGACAGGCAGGTGCATGAGCCAGGGCAAGTGTTTTTGGGCTCCAGCCCCATGGTAGTGTCTATGACTGGGTGCCTGTGACTCCCGGAGCCCCACTGAGCATGTTACAGTGCTTTTATTTTAAGCTCTGCTGTCTACAGACGGCTTAAGTGTTAACCAGCTCAGTGCCCTCTTGGTACCCAGGTCCTCGTCTGGCATCCAGGAAGAATCAGGTCACACACAGACTTGAAGGATGGTGAATGTGGAGGTTTTATTGAATGGTGAGGGTGGCTGCTTCATCGTTGGCTTCACCATCCTGTTGGCTCCCAACAGGATGGATGGGGAACTGGAAAGGGGATGGAGTGGGAAGATAATCTTCCCCTGGAGTTTGGCCATCCTGCGGCTGATCTCCTCTCCAACTGTCCCCAGCTGAACACCTCTCAACATCCAGACAGATGCTGCTTCTCTTCTCTCCTTGTCTACCATGCCACTCTTCTGTTCCTCCAATATGCTGCTCATCTTCTTGTGGAGCCTGGGTTTGAGGCTTATTTGGATACAGGATTGGGGGGTGGTGTGGCGAGTCAAAAGGCAACATTTGGGAGCAATTTCAGGAATGCCT
Source organism: Chlorocebus sabaeus (assembly GCF_047675955.1). NCBI lineage: Eukaryota > Metazoa > Chordata > Mammalia > Primates > Cercopithecidae > Chlorocebus > Chlorocebus sabaeus. Next base: position 6,625,367 of record NC_132933.1, on the reverse strand, counting down.
GTTCCCTTTTAGGGCTGCTGGTTTCCAGGCTTGAGGGTGAGGCCTTTGCTGGGGAAACATCCTCTTTTAACCAGTATTTCCTTGCCTCCTGTCCATATCAATATGTCCTCCAAGATTCATTCAGTGAGCCATTTTCTTGATATTCACCTAAATAAAAGCCCTAGCGTATGTAGGCCTAGAAGTCTAGCAGTTGCGGGTGTATAATTGTTATTAGGTAGGTGCAAAAGTAATTGCAGTTTTTGCAAATACTTTTAATGGTGAAAACCGCAATTACTTTTGCACCAACCTAATACTAAAATATAGCTGAAAGGAGTGATCTATTAAAGTGACACTTGCAAAGCCATGTTTGTGGTTCTCCCTTGGTCCCAAGATGTGGAGACAGGACAAAGTATACAACAAATGTTCTCTTAGGTTTCTCCTGTCACAAAAACCAAGCTCCACTTTCCAGGTGATAAGAATGGAGAAACAATTATCTAGTAAGTGACTTGTCTCTTCCAGGCTTCTGTTCAGATCCATTCCACATAATTTCTAGAAAACGTTTCACAAATCATAGATGTATCAGGTATGTCATCTGCACAAAATTCTTCATTAGTTCCTCAGTATCCAGGGAAATGAGGCGGCCCTCCATTCTTTTAGCCAAGCATCTGAGGCCTGCCACAGTCTGTTCCTATGCTCACTTTCCCCACACAACCTCGGCTCCATTCCAAGGAAATGGACTCCTCCTTCCCCTTTCCCAAGCATTCCCAAAACATTCCCACCTGTACACATCTGCTTCTACTGTGTGTCAACCTAGAAGGCCTTCTTGTCCTGCCCTCCTCTCCACCAAGCTGATCCTCTGCTTCCCTGAAGGCTGACTCCACACTGCTGTGGCCTATCACCCCCTTTAGGCAACTAATCAAGGATACCAGGGGGCATATGCTCTCTCAGCGAGGCTTAAATCCCTCAACTTTGTATCCTGCACCCCAACACAGGCCTTGCTTAACAGATGTCTGGCAGGGAGGGCACAGATGTGGCAGTGCAGCCACAGAGATCTGTGAAGGTCATTAAGTAGAATAATATCCCAGAAGGGTGTGTATGCTCTTCTGTTCCCTATTATCCTGTCTGCTTGTACCTTTCAGGTCCTTGACAATTTATGGTGCAGCAAAAATCCCATTAGAACAGGCTACATGAATATGTTCAAGTTATGTCATTGTACTGGAATTTGGGTGTGTTGAAGGCAATTCCAAATAAAAAAATTACTGTCCAGGACTTAGGCAATTTTCGTTAGAGTAGAATTTGCTTTGTCATGTCATTAAAAGGAAAAAGATCTACTTAGTCTTGAGATTGCCCAGAGAATGAAGTGATAGATACCTGGACAAGAATTGTAATTACAGTTCATAAAAGCTAAACATAGCTGTTCTAGTTTTTAATTAGAGTATATGCTATGTGGCTGAGGGTGACTGATGGATGGAATTTGGTGCCATAGGATCAGAGACCCGGAGCAGCATGGTTATGTGTGTAGCCAAAAGCAAGTGACTATTAGATGACGTAGCTTGTGATGCTAAACACTGACTATATATTTATATTTTGTATATAAACATGATGGCCTCTCTTCTGTTACACTGAGGAATCTTTGATAATTCACATGTGAAATTAAAGGCATCTTATTCATTCAGTTATTTATTATTCTCTGTAAAATGAGTTAGGAATTTGTCCCCGTGAATAATGTTAGCCATAATAGTTAATTTACTCCTATTCATTGGCAGTAATAAAAATGTACAAGGGGAGGCAGAAACATTATTATTTCTTGCTTGAAGTGCAATTTCATGTGGTGAGAAAAACATGTTAATATGCTGCAAAGTGCTACAGGAATTTAGTTCTCAAAGGAATGGTGGTATTAAATGTATTCTGACAAGAAGGAGCCTCGGAAGGGAAACATTTATCTTCATAAAGTCATTAAATTTACTGAGCAGCATCACATTCTTCCTACAATCTGTTCACTCCATTAAAGGCGAAGCTGTGGAACTGGCTCTGTCACATGAGAGGCCCCTGCATTTCTGAAAAGAGGAAGAATGGTGCTCTTTCTCCTATTATTGGGTTTCCCCGTCAAAACCAACAAGCTCACGCACAGATCCACACACGGGTGCTCTGCTACCTCTTTCCAAAATAAATAAATGAGGTACTGACAAGATTCTTCCTTTCCCCACGATCAGATGATTCTCCATGTGACTAAGAAAAAAAAACAGATTTTGCAAAGCCTCCTGTTTCATCGTTCCAGGAGACTCTTGGCTCCTAGGGTGTTTTCCCATCCAGCTGAGTTGGAGCCCAGGCAGCTCACACAGGTCAGGATCAGCACAATAGCATGAGTTGTTCTGCAGAGCAGTTTTGTGTGTATGCATTTCAAAATTGAAGTATTCTTATTTATACACAATACATGAATCAGTGTTTTTGAAAATCACAGCAAAAGACAGAGCTCTGGTACCTTGGAGTTATACATTTCCCTTGTGTTTTTCAATAGATAGGTGTCATTAATGAGCTAAAATCACCAAGAAATGCACACAGACTTCAGAACCAAAGTCATGCTGTCAGCTTTGACACATGGCAGGGAATGAAAACAAATTGAATAGTTTTCAATAAATTGTAATATCATTCCCATTAACCTGATATCTTTCTTCCCAACACTTTGCAAACAGCTGTTGTTCTGAGAATGAGGACAAATATCTTACCTGCATTCATGTTAAGAGAAAGAATGTAATTTCAAGGGCAGTTTAGGAGAGGATGGCGGTATAGAGCACAAAACAAAGATATTAAATTAAGAAGAGGTGTTGTGGATAATGATTTTTAAATTCCAGCGCAAATGTGTCTAGAGAAGAAAATGTCTCTAACTGAACTGAGAAGCTAAGGGTTCCTCCACACTGCACCACAAACCACAGCTAGGGCTGTCTAAAGACAAATACAGAAGAGTCAAGCCATTTGTTTGGTGACATGAAAACCAAACCATTGAAGGGATCTAACTGTAAGCTCCAAGAGGTCAGAGGCAATATATTTCTTGATCACTGTTATAGTATAAGTTCTTAACCCATAGGTGCTCAATATATATTTGTTAAGTAAAAGAATAGATGCATAGATGAATTGTTCAGTTTTGTTCCAGGTGTTTGCAGGGTCAGATGGCTAAATTCCTAATCTTGTTCTCCAAGCAATATTGGCCTGTCCAAAGGAAACTAGATTTTATTAGCAAGATGAATTCTGACATGTTTAACCAGGTAGAGAGAATCTGCAATGACCAATTCCCAGAATTGGGATTCTCCATTCTGAGAAAAGAATAATATTTGTTGTGTCTAGCATATGCTAAGTTCTTGACCTGTGTTTTTATTGAATCCTTAGAACAACCCATTTTACAAATTAGGACCTTAAAAAGGTTAAGTAATTTGCCTAAGAGGACACAGCTAGTAACTGGAAGAAAAGTACCTACAACTCATTCATTCATGTGCCAACTATCCAGTACAGGGCTTCCACATGCCAAGCCCTATTCTCAGTGCTGGTTTGACCACAGTGAACAAGAGAACACAGTCCTTGTCTTCCTGGAGTCAATGATCTAAAGTTGGACACTGTCATTAAACAATTAATATTCCACTTAATCACATGACTATACTGGTGATAAGTACTACAAAGAAGAAGCACACAGTGGTATGAGAAAAATAGTAGATGAAACTAATCTTATTTTGGGCAAGTATCAGACAGCCTTCCTTGAAAAAGTGACATTTGAGCAATACTTCTAAGGATAAATAAGAAATAACCAGATCAAAAGAGCAGAAGGGGACTGTATTCCACGCAAATGGATCATGTGGAAAGAAAGGCCTAGAGGTGGAAAAGAACATGTATCTTCTGAGAGACCAAAAGGCAGCCTGTGTGACTGCAGGGCAGAGAGTGAAGGAACAAATGGCTCAGGATGTGGCCAAAGAAGGCAAAAGTGATCATTAGCTGGTGTTAAGGATTTGACCTAATAATTGCAAACTTGTAAGCAACGAGGAAAATGTCCTAATAAGGTCTGCATTAGACTAAGAATCACTTTTGCCAATGGATGGAGTACAGATTGAAAGCAGGTAAGGGGAGAAACTAACAGAGGACTCCTTCTGGAGTTTGGAAACAAGGACAGTGAGGACTAAGCTCTGACTTTTTTCTTATCTTGCCCAAATTCTTATCTAAGGGGTCTGGGGAGTCATGCCCTACAAACCACATATTCTCATCGGATGGGTTTTATTTAACCCTATATATTGTGACTTACCTTCCAATTTGACTCTGGCATAACATTATGTGACAAAGAGAAAAATAAAAATATTTTACCCCAAAATATGTTTCTTTGCCATATTTTGAAACTGCTCTGCAAAGCTGTCCTTTGTGGTGAAAATTTGCATCTGTAAAGAATCTCTATTCACATAGCTATATCTTCTTCTTCCAGGCCCTCCCAATCCTAAAGCGATTAAATGAGAGTCTAGCACCTTTTAAAGATCTGAATAGGAAATATTTGTCATCTATTGTCTCTCAGGGCAACCACTATGAGACTTCAAAAGAAACTTGGGGTGGGGCGTGGTGGCTCACGCCTGTAATCCCAGCACTTTGGGAGGCCGAGGCGGGCGGATCACGAGGTCAGGAGATCGAGACATCCTGGCTAACATGGTGAAACCCCGTCTCTACTAAAAATACAAAAAATAAGCCGGGCGTGTTGACTGGTGACGTGCGCTGCGACGTGCGCCTGTAGTCCCAGCTACTCCGGAGCCTGAGGCAGGAGAATGGCGTGAACCTGGGAGGCGGAGCTTGCAGTGAGCAGAGATGGCACCACTGAACTCCAGCCTGGGCTACAGAGCGAGACTCCATCTCAAAAAAAAAAGAAAAGAAAAGGAAAAAGAAACTTGGTCTTCATAATCTTTTTTTTCTTAACCTGAACATTTCCTTTCTATTGATTCCAGGTCTTTAGACAAACTCAACCAATTGTCAACCAGAAAATGCTTAAATTTACCTATAGCCTGGAAGCATGCCTCCACCCCCTTTAAATTCTTCCACCTCTCTGGACCAAACCCATGTAGTTCTCAAATGTATCTGATTGATGTCTCATGCCTCCCTAAAATGTATAAAATCAAGGTGCACCCTTACCACCTTGGGCACATGTTCTCAGGACCTCCCGTGGGCTGTGTAACAGGCCATGGGCACTCATATTTGGTTCAGAATAAATCTCTTCAGATATTTTAGTTTGACACTTTTCACTGATAACAGTTGTCCGGATGAGAGACGATGTGGCTTGGGTTGGCAGAAAAAAATGAAGACAGGAGTACATAGGAGAAAGATATTCGGGAGGTGCAGTCTACAGAGCTGGGAGCAAGGAGAAAGAGGTATCAAGGATGACTCTCAGATTCTGGACTGAGCAACTAAATAGATGACAGTACACTACTCGGAGATATGCCTTGGGAGAAGGAGAACACTTTGCCCATCTGCCATATTTACTCCACATTCCAGCAGAAGAACCTTTTTGACTCAACCACTGTGAGGACTCCACCCTTGGCCTAGTGATTTGCATCAATTTTAGAGGTAAAGTATCATTCTCATTCAGGAAGGTATCTGAATTGGTCAATGCAAGCTCATGACATTCCATGGGAAGACAAATGCACATGTAGATTATAGACCAAGGGGCTTTTCTTTAAAAATGATGCTAATTGGGTGGTCGTAGCATTCATGTTACCACCAATAAGCAACCCACCTCTGTTCAGCCTTTCCGCAGTTGTGCCATCAGGTTTCCCAATCCAATGGCACCTGATTTTCAGCACTGATGCTCATTAATAGAGAGTGCAGAAGACACCAGTGATGAGCCCAAGTGTTTATCTAAGCCTCACACAGTCTGTTCGATTTAGAATATCTGCCCTCCATAACTGATCTGATGATCTCCCAGGCCATTTGAGGGACCACAGAGAAGAAGGCAGAAGAGGTTTCCAAAAATATGGACTGTGCAGAGCTCAATGTTTAACAGCCTAATGACTCTGTGAGACAGTCTATCAGGAACAAGTTGAACAATCTTTGCCTGAATGGAATGATAGTAGAATGACCCTTCAAAGAGGTACTTGTTCCCATAAAGCAAGATAAGATCATTTCCTTTTAGCACTGTTTTACTGATGAGTCAAAAAGAGAACTTGACCTGGCCTCAAGCATGGATTTTTACAGCATCAAATTCCTACATATGTAGCATGTCTAAATACAGAAAATTCTTTTATCCAACAAATATTTATGAGAAAACAGAAAATTAAATGTTCAAGAGTAACTCATATCTGAGCAACATGCCCATCATTCTGCAGACCTTTCATTAATTACAATAATGCCTCGTGGTTTCTAGAGGACTACTCCATGTGAGGCTCTGTTTCTCATCTCTCACTGTCTCCCTCTGTAGCCTCAGGTTGTCAGCCTTTCGGACTCCCTTCTCTGGCTTTCTGGATTTGATTTGCCTCTTGGCTCTTAACTCCAAATGCTTTTATAAAATCAGAGTTCCTCCACAATTTCAAAAGCAAGATTTCCCTATGATCCTCAGCTTCTTAAAGCTCTTCCAGCTGAGCCACACCCAGGAACAAGTTCTGAATAGCTCACCAGTAGCCTTTGAACCTAGCATTACTTTATCTGGTAGTGTGCACAGATATACATAGGCATATACATGAGCACTGCTGCCCCCATACACGCTGCTTCCAATCAATCACCTTTCTCACAGGTCACACATGTCAGGCTCATATTCTCCAGGGAAACAGAACTTGTGGCACCATGCTCTCACCAACTCATCTAACTAGACCCAGATGTGCCTAAGGTACCAGACCCACAGTAACCATGTATCTTGGGAGAAATTTTAGGATGTGAAGAGTCATCACTTTAGCAGTGATAGCCAAAGATCCCACTACTGCTAATGGTGAGGTAGAAGAGGGAATCTCCTCTGAAGCAGTTCCTGGGCCAGTGACAATGGTAGGACAAAGCAGACAATCCTAGTATATGGCAGACAGACCTTAAGGTAACTCCTGATTATTCCCATCTTCTGGTGTTCATGACTTTGTATAATCTCTTTTCTGAGTATAAATGGTACCAGTGATTTGCTTCAAACCAACAGAATGTAACCTACAGAATGGGAGTCATGGAATGTCATTCCCATGATTACCTTGTTATATAAGACTCCACCATAGCAGACTAGAAGGAGAGATTCTCCTTTATGGCTTGATGAAGTAAACAACCATGTCAAGGAAGCCCATGTGACAAGGAAGATCAAGTGGCCCCTAGCCCATAATCAGGAACAAAAGCCAAAGGCCTTCAGTCATACAGCCACAAGGAAATAAATTCTGCCATAAAACTGAATAGGATTGGAAGTAGATTCGTCCCCATCCAAACCTCCAGAAGAAACCTCAGCCCTAGACAACATTTTGATTTCAGCCTTGTAAGACCCTGATCAGAGGGCCCAGTTAAGCTGTGTCCAGACCTTCGACACACAGAAACTGTGAGAAAATAAATGTGTGTTGTTTTAAGGTGTTAAATGTGTGATAATTTGTTATGCAGTGATAGACAACTAATACAAAAGGCCTAGAATCAAGGGTTTATGGAAAACAAGGAGTTCATGCAGACTGACTTCAGGCTGTGGGAGAGGGGACAGATGGAAGGAGCAATGGTGGGTAGAAGCATAAGAAAAGTCAGAGCTGGAAAAACCCTAAACATCAGCGCAAAGGAAACACCTCAGTCTGCCATCCCAAGCCCTTGCTGTCTTCACCCCTGCTTCCTAGCTTTGGTTCAAATATGCATACATTGTATCCTCCATTCTATTCACTCAACCCAGAAATCCTGAGCACCTCTCATGTGCCAAGTCCTTCTTAGATCCTGAGAGGAGGAGACATGAGAAAGTCAAGGTCATTGTTTCTTAGGGGTTCAGAGAAAGATCTTGGCTCCCAAAGGGAACTGATTAAGCCAGGATGCTTGTTTAAAATGCAATCTCCTGAGCCTTATCCACAGAGATTCTCAGTAGGTAGGTCTCAGTCAGGGTACAGGCATTCATACTGTAAACACACATCTCAGATGATTCTTATGCAGGTAGTCCAGAGTCAATACATTAAGATTAAACACTGACCTATAGGGCCATTTGTGGGTTTTCAATACAAGAATTACAAGATATAGCTTATATGTTAAGAGGCTCGTTTTGGCTGCTGCATGGAAAATGAACTGATGAGGGATAAGGGTGGAAGCATGTGACAAGCAGGAGCTATGGCCATGGTACAGGAGAGAAAATAGTGGCTTGACCAGGATAGAATCAACAAAGTTAGAGAGAAATAGATGGATATAGGCCATATGACAGAGGTGGAGCCAACAGAACTTGCTGTTAAGTTGAATGTGAAGAGTGAGAAGGGGAAGAACTGAGGATGATGCCACTATTATGATTATAATTACTGAAGTTACAAGTCTATTGTAGTCATCTCACAGTACAATACTTATGAAAGGGAACAGGTAAATACAAAATCAATTTTTCCCATCATAATAATTTAAGTAACTGATTGCAACACATTGATTTCCTTAAATCAACAGCTGTGTCCATCATCATGACTGAATCAATTGTTTAAACATCATTCCTCAGACAAAATAGCAAAAGCACCCCCTTGTTTATGAAGTGTATGACTCCTTTCAGAGAAGTCTACTTCAAATTGTTTCTAACTGTTCATAAAATGTTTCAAGAAGGGATCATAAAACTCTAAAGGCTTTAAAACTGGATAAGGATGCCCTCTTTTCTACGAAGATGAGAAAACAAGTACAAAACAGAGTTAAGTACACACACGATTGCCATAGAAACATTTCCTGCGTGGGATAGACTGATTTGGGAAACAATAATTTCCGTTGGGTACCTACCTTGTATGTGTGTTTGTTTTAAACAAAATTAATCTCACTTAATCTTTATAATGACGCTGTGAGGTAAAGACCATTATTATCCCCATTTTATTCTCAGTACTTCATAAAGGTGACAGAATGTCAACGAATTATTAAACAAATAATAACTTTTACCGCACCTCTCCCATCCAAATAAATTCCAATTAATTAAAAAGTTACATTTTGGAAATCAATGTATTAAACAGTCCATCAAAATACAGGTAATGTCAGATCATGGGGTGGGGAAAAATTTTCTATACATGAAAAAAGATCATTTGTTTCTTAAGTTTTTCTTATGAAATGTTTAGGTACAGATATTTTAAATGCATATCTGTAGTCAAATTTAATAGTGTTTTTCAAATGCTTCTTCAAAGTGGGAAAATATATAGCCACTATAACACAGAGTTAATAAACTCTCCACTGTGTGGTGGCTGCTTTGGTGTCAGACTGCTTCAAGCATGTTTGCCACTTGCTAGCTGTATGACTTGGAGCAAATTATTTTAATTTCCCTGTTCCTATTTTCAACATCTGTAAAATGGGAATAATAATAGTACCTACCTATTTGCATTTTATGAGGATTAAAAAAGTTAATAAATATAACATGCTTAGAACTGGGCCTACCATGCCATAAATGTTCAATGAATGTTATCTATTAGTCTTTTTTTATTATGAAAATTACTACTACAATGCATTAAGAGAATAATCACAATCTCCAAAGAAAAATAAACATACCTCATAAGAAACAATTTACAAATAAAAAATGCAAATGACCAATAAACAATTATAAATGTTCAACCACACTAGTAATAGAAGAACTGGAAATTTAAAAAGTAAGTAACATTTTTCACCTATCAATTAGACAAAAAAGAACATTTAATTGTAATATTCTGGATTGGCACACACCTATAGAAACATTCACCTATACTGCTGGCCAAAGTGAAAACTGGTACAATCATTCTTAAAAGCAATTTAGGAGTAAGTATCAATACCCCAACAAATGACCAGGTCCTTTGGCTCAATGGCTTGACATGTAGGAATCCAGTCTAAGGAACTTATTAAATAAACAAATATTCATGTGTGAGGAAGTCCATTGTGACAATTTTTCCAAAAATTTGAAAACAACCAAATGTTCAACAGTAGCAAAAGATATTGTGGTACCGCCATACATGAGAATAGTATGTGGCTGCTAAAAATCACATTTTCAAAAAATATTTCATGATACACAGAGATACGCAAGATATAGTAAGTCAAAGAAGCAGTATACAAACCAGTCTGATCCCATGCATGGATGCACACCTATGTGTACAAAATATTCTGAAAGAAAATATGCTATAACATAAACTATGGTTATCTCTGAGAGGTGAGATCAAGAGTAATTTTTATTTTCTTCTTTATGCTTATCTTTAACACATTTCATACAATAATCATGTATTACTTTATATCAGAGAAAACATAATTAAAATAAATTTGTGTTTGGTGCCAGGATATTTGGAATCTTAAGAAATTCCAGGAAACCGGAACAGGTGAAACTTTACTAGATAAAGTTTTTTTGTTTGTGGTAAATAATATGTTTAACTGGTCTTATGTCCAAGATCATCAGAGGTTATGGAGGGAGTCTTGGCACTGACTTCCCCTTGCTGATCACATCTTCTCTGGAACCAGGGAAAAAGAAGAGGGATCTTCCTGGAAGTATATATATATATATATATATATATATATATATATATATATATATTTATGCATGGCAACTTTCTTCCTGGTTTCTGGGTTTTTCCTCCTGTCTGCATGCTCACTTCCTTTCTACCATATTGTAGGTAGTGTGTAGCCCTTTCCCAATCTTTCTAGAAAAAAAATTTGAACTAAGATGCTGAGAAGCTTACTCTTGCCTTTATGTTGAGATTATTAAATGTGCTCTTTGCTATGTTTGGGGGTCGGTATTTGGATCTGATATCTTGGCTGTTACTGATGTTAGCTCGGTCTGCTTGATCCAGGGAGTCTGTACCTTGAGTGATGTCCCTTGGAATAACAGAAGCATTATTGCTATGGTTTGAATGTTCCTCTCCAAAATTTAGGTGTTGCCAATGTAATAGTGTTAAGAGGTGGGGTCTTTAAGAGGTGTTGGGGCCACGAAGAGTAATCATTCATAAACAAGATTAAGGCTCTCACAAAAGAGGTTTCATGCAGCATTCGGTTTGCTTGGCTTTTTGCCTTCTTTTCTCCAGATGATGCAGCAAAAAGGCATCACCTTGGAAGCAGACAGCAGCCCTCACCAGACAACTGGACCTGGAGGTATCTTAATCTCGGACTTCCTAGCCTCCAGAACTGTGGGAAAATATAATACATTTCTGTACTTTATAAATTACTCCATCTCATATATTTTGTTACAGCAACACAAACAAACCAGGCAACTATTTTTCTATAGTTTCTCTCAGCAAAGAGGTAGCCTTTTGGCTACTTGGTAAGGACTCAGATTCTGTTTTCAACGTTAGCTATATATTTTCACTCCCTCAGGGATCCTTCTAGAATAGGCAAAGCCTTGGGCCAGGCTGGGACTAGGGCAGCATAAGTGTGGCACCTAGTGGCTCCTTGAATTGTATGCTCTAGGTGCTTCATTTACCACACACATCCTAGTCCCTGCCTTGCCTGAAACATAAGACTAACATTTATCCCTAACAAAAAATGTCCAAGGGTTTAAAGTTAGAAAAACATTGATGGCAGACTGCTATTTTATTTCCTTTTTTCAGCTTTATAGAAGTATAAACATTATATATATTCAAGGGTACACTGTAATGCTTTGATATACAGACATATCTCATCTGCACTTCACAGATATTGTATCTTTTACAAATTAAAGGTCTGTGGCAACTCTATATCCAGGAAGTCCATCAGCACCATTTTTCCAACAGCATGTGCTCACTTTTCATCTCTGTCACATTTTGGTAATTCTCACAACATTTCAGACTTTTTATTATTATATTTGTGATGAGTGATCTTTGATGTTACTATTGTAACTGTTTTGGGGCACTGCAAGCCATGCTCAAAGAAGTTGGCAAACTTTATTAATAAATAATATGTGTGTTCAGACTGCTCCACTGACCAGCTTTTCCCCTGTCTCTCCCTTCTACTCAGGCCTCCCTGTACCCTGAGACATGCAATATTGAAATTGGGCCAATTAATAACCCTACAGTGGCCTCTAAGTGTTTAAGTGAAGAGAAGAATCATACATCTCTCACTTTAGATCAAGAGGTAGAAATGATTGTTTAGTGAGGAAGGCATGTTGAAAGCTGAGTGAAAGTTTAGACATGTGTCCCCACCAAAATCTCATGTTGAATTGTAATCCCCAGTGCTAGAGGTGGGGCCTGGTAGGAGGTGTTTTGATCATGGAGGTGGGTCCCTCATGGCTTGGTGCTGTCTTTACAACAGTGAGTGAGTTTGCATAAGATCTGGTCATTTAAAAGTGTGTGGCACCTCCACCCCAACTCTGTCTCACTTGTTTCTGCTTTCACCATTTGATGTGCCTGCTCCCCCTTCACCTCCTTCCACGATTATAAGCTTCTCAAGGCCTCCCCAGAAGCCGAGCAGATGCCAGCACTATGCTTCCTGTAAAGCCTGTAGAACGGTGAGTCAATTAAACCTCTTTTCTTTATAAATTACCCAGCCTCGGGTATCTCTTTATAGCAGTGCAAGAATTGCCTAATACACAGAGATAAATCAAAAGCTAGGCCTCTTGTATCAGTTAGCCAAGTTGTGAAAGCAAAAGAAAAGTTCCTGAAGGAAATTAAAAGTGCACACATGAATGATAAGAAAGCAAAATAGCCTTATTGCTGATATGGAGAAAGTTTTAGTGACTTGGATAGAAGTTCAAACCACTCACAACATTCCCTTAAGCCAAAGCTCAATCTAGAGTAAGGCTCTAACTCTCTTCAATTCTGTAAGGGCTGAGAGAGGTAAGGAAGCTGCAGAAGAAAAGTCTGAAGCCCACAGATGTGGGTTCATGAGGTTTAAGAAAAGAAGACATCTCCATAACATAAAACTGCAAAGTGAAGCAGTAAGTGCTGATGGAGATGCTGCAGCCAAGTTATTCAGAAGATCCTGCTTAGATAATTAATGAAAGTGGCTTCATTAAACAATAGACTTTAAATGTAGGTAAAACAGCCTAATATTGGCTACTTGCCCATTTCACAGGTGGGGAACTCAGGCACAGAGAGGTTAAGTAATTTGCCCAAGAATATACAGCTACTTAGTATCAGAGTCAGGATTTGGGATACAGGCAGTCTGATCCCAGAGCCTGCATGTCTAACCACTTTCTCTACTACCTTATACTATAAACACTTGCTATTGGCTTTCCACTACAGATAAAGCATGGAAGGGTAAATTATAGCCATTAGAGAGAATAGAAATGCTATAAGCCCTGCTGTTGGAAATGCAAAATGCAACTCCTCTATGGAGAGAAATTTGGTAATATTTAGCAAAAGTATGTGTATTTGCCTTTTGACATGACAATACCAATTCTAGGAATCAATCCCACTGATATACTGGCCAAAATACGAAAACACATATATACAAAGCTATTCATTACAGAATAATTTGTAACAGCAAAAGTCTAGTAACACCAGAAATGTTCATCAGTAGGGGATCGATTGAACAAACTACAGGGCATCTACACAATGGAGCACTATGCAGCTGTTAAATGAGGAAGAGCTCTATAAATAAATAAAGTCAGTGGAGAGAAACTTGTGGAGGTGATAGATAAGTTTACAGCCTTCACTGTGGTGGTGATGAACTAAGTAGGTGTGTACTCATCTCCAGACTCATCAAGTTGCATATATTAACTATGTTCAGCTTTTTAAAAATGAAGAAAATCTCAATATACTGCTGTAGAGTGACTTCCAGGAAATTTTGTTAAGTTAAAATAAGGTGTAGAAAAATGCTAACAACATTTTATCATTGATCCAAGAATAGAGGGATGCTAATATAACATATGAATATTCTTCTATTAAAACATTAAAAAGTAGAAGGATGAAACTTAAAAATTTTTGAAATGGTCGCGTCTAGAGTTGGATGGAAACAAGGTAGAGAGGAAAGAGATAGAAGCTAGACTTATTTGAATATATCTTGGTTTGTAGATTTGACTTTGGAACAATGTAACCATATTACATAATCATAAAACAACATTATAAAATAGTAATTCCTAAAAATTGAAAGCAAAATGACACAAACTAATCTAAATGTATATGTAGTGGATGTCAGAGAGAAACGATTCCACATAACTTCTAAACACAGGAATTTTATAGTGTATCCCTAGAGAGATTTATTTTAAGGACAAAAATAACTTTAAAAAATATAAATTATTTACAGTAATTATATTGGTAGTGGTAGCATTAGTACTGTTATTCTGAAACAGTTATATTTGTAAGATGAAATCAATTGAATAAGTAATTGTGTGATACTTTAATTCTATCAGTCCCTGTGGCCTTGAAAACTGGGATTCTTAGTGTGGGAGTAAGATGATATGGATGTAAGATTGAAGTTACATAAATACCCTGTAGTACTGAATTTGAATTGATATGAACTCATGATACATTTAATCTTAAAAATACATTTCCTACTGTTACAATTTGTTTAGAATTTGTCTAGCCAATTTCCCAATTTTCATCAGAAATCCACCCCCATGGAAAAAAAATATATTTCTAGCATTTCCACTGAAATGCTCTAGAAACACTGACTGATCCAATATAAATATATCCCCTTAAAATACAGATTCTGGCCTTGAAATACTATTTCCCACTAAAAGAAACGAAATGCCCTTAGAGAAATGGCTGGGTCGGGAAACGTGCAAGATGAGCATAGCGTATCTTGTCCTACCAGATAACAAAGAAACTATAAAACTACTAGGGATGTGGCAAAAAGACTCAGGAAACAACTTACTGGCAAAAGATGGCACAATTTAGGTATCAAAAATGACTGCGATTGAACACATTTAATATATTTAAATCCGTAATTTTATTATCAAAAAATCTAGTGGGTCACTTTTTTTCTGATGATAGGAAATCAACTTATTATTTTGAAAATTCATAATTAAAAGGAAAGAATCAGGTATTAGATCTGCATTCCTCATATGAACTATACTACTGGGCAACCAAATCACAGATGAACAAAATTTATTTTTATAAAAGTATTCTAACTAGTAAGTGAAGATATAACTAGAATTAGAATGTCACCATTTTGCAATCACTAATGAAGTGATGGATCTAAACACTGAGAAATAATGTTTGCTATTATAACAAAATCTAAAGATCTACCTGCTGAAGGAAACAACCAACACTATATATGACACATTACTTTTGCCTCCTCCAAATCAAATCTGAATCAGATCAAGCCTATAGATCCAACTACCAATTCATATGAAATACAAAGGTCAGAGGAACATCTTAACCTATACCATGGGGATTCAATCAACAAAATCCAGATTGTGAGAACCTCTCCAGGAAAAATGTTTGTTTTTTTTCAGAAAATAAATTATGAGAACAAAAAGATGGAAGAATTTCTTATAGTTTTAAATATTCTAAAAGACAAATCAATCAATTATAATACATGGACTTTATTTGGATCCTGATTCAAAAAAAGTATGTACTGTGTGTGTATATGTGTATATAATTGAAAATTTGAACACTGACCAGATATTTGATAATATTAAGAAATTTTTGCTATATTTATATTTGATAATTGCATTTTAGTTATGTTATAAAATATTTAATAACTTTTATTGAGACATGCTAAAATATGTATGCATTAAATTATACAAAGTGTGGGATTTGCTTCAAAATAATATGGGAGGGAAGAAGTAGGTGGAGCCAGAGGTGCAACAAAGTTGGCCCTGAATTGATAATTATTGAAACTGGATAATGGATATGTGGTGGTTTTTCATACCATTCTCTTTACTCCTGTGCATTTAAAATTTGTCTAATTTTAAAAATATAGGTCAAGCTGTCTGGCATTAATTGGTAGAAAAAGAGAAGGAAAGGTTGAGGAAGAGGTAGAGACACTACAATATTATTTTCATCCCAGAAAATGGAAAGTTAAGAAATTCTTTTTAAAAATGACGACCAAGAAATAGAAGTCTACTATTTAAAGTTACAGTGTAACTAATAAGAAATATTATTGTTTAAAGTGATAATGTAACTAATGAGAGAACTAAACAATAAAATATCCACCAAATTGTGGAAGGTATATTAGTTATCAATTATTGCATGATAAATTACCCCAAAACTTATTTGCTGAAAGTAACAAACATTTTCTTGCTATTTCTGAGGGTCAGGAACCTGAGAGCAGCTTAGCTAAGTGGTTCTGGTTCAGAGTCTTTCAGGAAGTTACAGTCAAGCTGTTGGCCATGGCTGTCATCTGAAGATTTGACTGGAGCTGGGGGATGTTCTTCTAAGACAGCTTATTCACATAGCTGTTTGCAGGAGGCCTCAATTCCTTACCGACCGTTGACTGTAAGTCTCTGTTCCTTGCCATGTGGGCCTCTCCACAGGACTATTTGAGTGTCCTCAAGACAAGGCAGCTGGCCTCACCCAGTATAAGTGATGGGGGGCAGGGACAGAGTGAAAGAGACCAAGGTAGAATCTACATGTTTTTTATAACCTAACCTCAGAAGTGGCATACCATCACTTCAACCATATGATACTGGTCATGCAGCTCGACTATGGACCCTGGTACAATATGGGAGGGAATTATACAAGGATGTGAATAACAGGAGGTGGAGATAATTGAGTGCCATCTTGGAAGCTGACCACCTCCAAGAGGTGGAGGGGTAATATCCATAAGTGATTGTCTTTATAAATATATAAATAGATAGATATCACAATATGAATATATTCTGTAGAGTTATAGAGTTAGCCAACAGAAAAGCTCAAAGCAGGTATGATTAAAGATGTCCACTACTAGGGAATGAGGGTGGGGCAGGAGAGGGATAAGGTGTAGAAATATTGATTTTTGTTTTAGGCCCCTTTATGCTACTTGATTTTTACCATGTTTCTTCATTCAAGTGCAATTACAAAATCAAAGTGACTTGAAAAGTGTTCCCTTACAAAGATAGTACTAAGTAAGTATCTTTGTATATACTTCCTTGATCTGAATTCAGAGGTCATCGAGGGGCAAACTCAGGAGTCTGGACCATAAATGGTGCTAGCAAAGATGAGGCAATAGGCCCAGGAAACAAGGATCAAGAGTGGGGCTGAGCATAGAGCCACAATCTTTATCTACCACTCCATTTATCTTCCACAATCTATCACTCCCAGGCACAGGGAACAAAAGATCCTGACTGTCAAGCTCCAATAGGCATCCCTCAGAGACCAACGTGGTCCAAGAAAGAGTCATCTCACAAAGCTTTGGATTTCAGATCAAGGCCACAGTAGCCTCTCTAGGTTAGGTGCTTTATAAGTGTTCTCTTGACCACCTGAGTGGAACAAACTATGACACAGGCAATGAGGAAATATTTTTGAGCTTCCCACACTTTTTTGGCAACTGCCATCAGGCCCCTCAACATCTCAAGATCAAACATTTATGCAAGAAAGGAATCTGTCATCATTAGAAAGATCTGCCTACTGGAACATCCTGCCCTTTGGTCCTCATGGGTAGGAGCATTAAGCTTTGTTTAGATTAGTTCAATGACTGACTTGGATGGTGACTTAGACTTACCCACATTTCAAATTCACTTGGCGCTATAGACTTAAAACTTCTGAGGGTCCTCAGATCCCTGCTCTGATAGACCTTCAATGTCCTCCCACCACTCCACCTCCCATCCTCAATGATCTACAGCTGCTCAGAAGAACCTCTTGTTCCTAAACAATGAAGATGCATTTTTCAAAAGCGCCTCTGCACTTAAAAGACTAATCTAAAACACAGCTTAATACTGCTATGAGTATTTAATATTATTATGGTTGTCAGTTGATTTAAATATTTTAATGAATGGCTTTATTACGCTTCTGTCCTAAGGCTTTAAGCATAACGCAATTGTAAAACTCCAATGTCCTTGTAGCCATATTTCTTTGGCATTTTAGTAGTTTGTGGAAAAGGTCAAATCATGGTTGTTATGACTCACACCGACAGATGACAGCAACAGTGATTTTGTACAAAGAACCTTGAACTAGGTGGCAGGAGCCTTGCATTTAAATTCCATATCAAAACATCATGTTGTATATCTTCAATATATATACTTTTTATTCGTCATTTATACCTCAATAAAGCTGGAGAAAATAAATAATATATAAAATGATGAAATATAGAACTAAACAAAGGATATAACCATGTGAATAATTGAAAAAATGATGGATGAAAAGTAAAAATTACAGCTGAGTAAAAAAATAAATAAATTCCAGATCTGCCACTTACCAGCTAGGTGACCTTGGATGAGCATCTTAGCCAATGTGAGCTTATGTTTTGTTATCTGTAAAATTAAGATAATGAGCCTGACTAAAATAGTTGTTTGTGAATCAAACTGGATAACATGTGAACATATTTTCTTTTTCTTTTTTTTTCTTTTTTCTTTTTTTTTTTTTTTTGAGAAGGAGTCTCACTCTGTCACCCAGGCTGGAGTGCAGTGGCACTGTCTCTGCTCACCGCAAACTCCACCTCCCAGGTTCAAGCAATTTTCCTGCCTCAGCCTCTCGAGTAGCTGGGATTACAGGCATGCACTACCACATCCGGCTAATTTTTTTTTTTTTTTTTTTTTTTTTTTTTTTTTGTCTTTTTAGTAGAGATGGGGTTTCACCATATTGGTCAGACTGGCCTCAAACTCCTGACCTTGTGATCCGCCCACCTTGGCTTCCCAAAGTGCTGGGATTGCAGGCGTGAGCCACCATGCCTGGCTGTGAACATATTTTCTAAACTGTGAAGTGAACGGGACATAGAAAAGACGTACACTCCTTTGTACAAGTGAAAAAATATGTAGTAATATGAAAAGCTGAATTCTAAGTTCTTTCATTCACAAAGACACACTGAGCTTCCACCATTCACCTAGGAGGAACTCTCCACCCCTTTTTGTCTCAGAGCCTGCTTGTATCAGCTGTGTCTGCGAGCAACACGGAGGAGCCACCCCATACCCATAGTGCCTGCACAATGTCTGACACAAAGGACACCTGATACACACTTACTACACTGGAATAAACAGCCCTCCCTCCCACGAAAATTGTATTAAGCCTCTACTTCCAGGGCTCTCTGAAAGCTGCTGCATCCCATAGTCCAGAGGGATCACATGACTTACTGCATGGCCTCCTGCAGCTAGCCTTTACCTTGAATTTACGAACATCAGCGATGGCATCTGACCACAGGCTCCCTTGGCTTGGATGGTGACTTGGAATTACACACAATTCAAATTTGATTGGCTTTATAGACTTAAAACTTCTGCTCTTTTTATTAGAATTTGACCTCAGTATAGATCATAGATGCTTAGTTTCTCCTTCTCTTAATTTTTAGAGATTGATTACTATAGCAGAAATTCTGTTGCTTTCTAAGATATTTATCCTTTTCAGTTTCATCCAGGACTGGGAAGAAATCAAGGCAGCAAGACTTGTGTATCAGTCACAGCCAGAGTCACTGGCAGATGGGACTATAGGTAAAATGGTACTGGACCCAGTTTTGGCCAACAAGTGGCACAGGAATTAGCAAAGGGTGACAAAGATTATATTGCTAGTAGAATTGGGCAAGGTTCAAGGAAGCCAGAAGTAGCAAGTTCAGTAGAGGCCAAGAGTTCTGTTTACCTGCTAAGAGAGGAGCAGACAAAGGCACTCAGATATCCTGGCAAACTTCTTGAAAAAGACAGAGCTGATTAGACTGAGGATGTGTTCTGATTGCTGCCTCTGAGCTTCACTGTTAGACACTCAGCATTCAGTTCTGCTGGATCTTCATCCCCTTCCTCTACCCCCATCACTTTTAGAGCTGGTGTTGGACCAACTAGGCCCAAATACATAAAACCAAGGGGCAAAAATATATCTACAAATACAAATAAACAGGATTGGTACTATTACTATCAAAGCAGAGTTTAAGGCAACAGTATTAAGCAGAAGAGAGAGATTTTATATAAATAAAACACACAGTTCAGCAAAAAGTAGTAAGCATTGTGAATCTTAAAATACCAAACTATCCAACATCAATTTTTTTTGGGGGGGGGACAGAGTCTCGCTCTGTCACCCAGGCTGGGGTGCAGTGGCATGATCTCAGCTCACTGCAACCTCTGCCTCTTGGGTTCAAGCGATTCTCCTGCCTCAGCCTCCTGAGTAGTTGGGATTACAGGTACACATCACCATGCCTGGCTAATTTTTGTATTTTTAGTAGAGACAGAGTTTCCTCATGTTGGCCAGACTGGTCTCAAACTCATGACCTCAGGTGATCTGTCCACCTCGGCCTCCCAAAGTGCTGGGATTACAGATGTGAGCCATTGTGCCCAGCCCAGCTTCAAAATTTATAAAGCAAAAATTATAGAACGAACAGGAGGACATGAAAATGGAGAGGAAAATTGGACCCACATAGTAGAGGGACTTGAATACTTCTGAAGGAATCTGTATTCTATAGGAGACAGTAAACCAAGCAATCTCTCTGGTCCTTGGGTGTGCCTTTGATTTTCCTGCTTGTGTCAAGCTCTGTTTGTGAGCAACCCCAGGAAGCTACCCTGCATCCCCAGTGTCAGCCACATTGGACACAGAGGCCACCTAGGACATACAACTACTCTAGAATAAATGGAAATGATCTCCATGACCCTGCTCCCCATCCAAACTAAATTCATTCTTGAAGATACATATCACAACCCATCTCTTATATCAAGGCTTCTTCCCACCCAATGTCCCCCATGACCTCCTTCTCCCATCTCTGAGCCCTTGGAACGATCATCAGTAAAACTCTTTGGGAAATTAATCACACCCTGCTTGTGACCTATCTTCTTCTGTATTATCTATTTGAGCTGTTGCTTGAATCTTGCCTTATCACTTCACTTTTCACAAACTTGTTTTTATCTGCCAGACTTAGCTATATACCTCAGAGGCCTGATGTGGCCTGATATTTTTTGTTGTTGTTTAGAGTAGCATCACCATCCTACTAGAACAACTGCACACGTAGAGTGCTTTCTGAGAAAGCAGACTCTGGGACAGTGGGTGGATGGGCCTGAAAGGCAAGAGGTTTTCTCTGATAGGAACCTGCTATGATCATACAAGGCAGGGGTAAGGAGATTTTCATGGTTAATACTTTATGTCAAGTTGACATATAGCATGCCCATAGGATGCTCAGATATCTGATTCAAAACATTATTTCTGGGTATGTCTGTGAGAATGTTTCTGGAAGAGACTAGCATTTGAATTGGTTGACTGAGTAAAAATGATGGCTTTCCCCAACGTGGATGGGCATTATCCAATCTGTTGAGGGCCTAAATAAAACAAAAAGGCAGAGGAAGACTGGATTTGTCCTCCCTCTGCCTGAATGCTTGAATGAAGAACACCGATCTTCTCCTACCTTTGGTGCTCCTGGTTCTCAGGCTTTCAGACTCAGATGGGAATCTACACCAATGGCCCTCCAGTTATCAGAACTTCCATTTATACCACTGACTTTCCTGGGGCTTCATCTTGCAGACAGAAGATCATGGGACTTCTCAGCCTTCAAATCACATGAGTCAATGCTTTATAATAATGATAATAATTTCAGATAGATAGATAGATAATCTGAAACAACTGTTTCAGTCAGATACATGTATGTGTGTGTGTGTATATATATTCTCCTATTTGTTCTGTTTATTTGTATCTCTGGAGAACCCTGACTGATACAGAGATGGTATTTGCTTATGCTACAAGGAAATGATGCAAGTACATTCTCAGGAAGAAACAGGGCTGAATGGGCTAAAAGGAGTAAGAGAGTTAAGGATATCTCTAGCTGATTTGGTTGTGATCTGCAAGGTTCCAAGCATGGTGCTGACATCCATGACCCAAGATAAGCCCTCCATACCAAGAGGGCACTATTAGCCAAAGGCCACTTGCTCAGTTGGTTTAGGACCAAATCATCCACTGCTTCTGACCCATGTAGGGATGGCACAGGGAAGGAGGAAGGGTAGCTCAGCAGAGGCCACTCTCATGCAAGCATTCTGCCTGTGCTCCTGGCACTTCCAGTGCCCCACCCTGCAGATTACCCAAGCCCTTTCCAGACCAAAAGATACAGATCCCTATGGAGGAGTGGAATACCCCTCTGGCTCCCAATATCAAAGATTAGATACAGACAAGCCCTGGCTAGAGCCCACCAGCTCTAGATGCCAGACCACAAACGGCTCCTCAGAAAGCATGTTTCTCCCCCACTCCCCTGGTGTGCTTATCAGCAGACACATGGCTCACCAGTGTAACTCTACCCCCATCCCAATGCACCTAATGGTAGTCCTTCCTCTACTACCTGAACAAGGCCCTCAGAAGCTGGCTTCTCCAGGTGCTCCAGGCAGAAGTAATGGTTCCCTCAAATCAATAAGTTTGTACTTCCCTGTGAAAGGCTGTATGGAAGAGGGAAAATCACAGGGACCTGAGAGTCAGAGAAACCTGGGTTAGTATCTTTGTGGCCCTGAGCAAATCATCTCCCATATCTGGGCTGTATATCTAACAGGTTGTTGCCAGGGTTAAATGGCACCTAGCACAATAGGCACCCAAGAAGCAGTAACAGTTATTGCTATCACTCTGTGCTGTGATAAAGTTAATCAAGGAAAAGTTCAGAAAGGTAAGCAATCTGTGAATGTCTGGAGGACTGAAACAGGCTTGCCTAAGGCTTGAGCAGAGCCTTACCTTAGTCGGCCTCTTGCACAGGTGAGGCTCATAATTGCCCAAAACATCCCTACAGAAGACCCAGAAGAGGTTGAACTCCCCTTCCTGCTGGCCAAGCCTGGAGCCTGCATCTTATTTGCATACTGATTAACACTAGTTAGGAGAAATGCATGATCATGATCTTTGTCCTGTAAAGGCTAGGTAGAAACAAAGTCAGTGTGAAGCAGAATAGTCTTTCAGCCAACTGGATATGCTTTCTCCCTGAAGCAACAACTGAGGAGGGCTTTGAACTCTGCTGGGAGCTTGCTAGTGTCTCAGGAAATTCTCTTGCAGGGACTGAGTCAATGAGCCATGCCCCTTCCGTGTGTACAGTTTCTACCTTTTGGGGAGTTTGTTTGTTTGTTTGTTTGTTTGGAGACAGAGTCTCGCTCTGTCTCCAGGCTGGAGTGCAGTGGCACGATATTAGCTCACTGCAACCTCTGCCTCCCGGGTTCAAGTGATTCTTCTGCCTCAGTCTCCCGAGTAGCTGGGAGTACAGGCACGTGCCACCATGCCCAATTAATTTTTGTAATTTTAGTAGAGACGGGGTTTCACCATGTTAACCAGGATGGTCTTGATCTCTTGATCTCGTGATCTGCCCACCTCGGCCTCCCAAAGTGCTGGGATTACAGGCATGAGCCACCGCACCCGACCTTCTAAGGCATTTTTATAGCCATTTTCTCATCTGGTTCTCCAAATAACCCTGTGAGGTAGGTATGAATAAGCCCATTTCACAGAGCAGGAGACTGCAGTCTCAGAAGGATAAAGAGATTAATCTAAAGTCACACACACACACACACACACACACACACACACACGCAGTTTTCAAGTTCAAATTCAAACAAGTCTGTCTGGAGCCCCCAGAACGCATGCTTTCTACCCCACTCCACTACCTCTTAGTACTTCCTTCTCTCTTCTTTACTACCCTGCCAAAAAAGTCTATCTTTCTCTAATTTAGTCTTCTTTTCTGTGGCTCCTGCTCACCTAGGAGTTTATAGCCACAGAATCTAGCCAAGCCTTCAGGCCAGAAAAATGAAGATATCTACAAGCAGTGACCCGGCAGCTTCTGTTTTTAACAGTTTAATTTCAAAGGAAATGGACCTCACTTAACTAAATTTCCTTTTCTATTTTTTCTAGCTATTAAAGAACTTGCATATCTAATAAATATTTAATAGGAATTTCCCTCCAGCTGAATTCAGACCCCTTAGCATCTCATTACCATGTCTTAGAATAGTATCCTCATTGTCACTTGCTTAATTATACTCAGAAAGACTTGAATTGTGTGGCTGTTGGGATCAGAAAGTGATTAAATTCACTTGGCAAGACTTTGGATATCTCATTATAATCCTCATTTAGCACTTCTAATGAAGTTATTTTTTTCCCCCAATACTGACTTGGGAAAGGCTTGTTCAGTGTAGCTAACTATTTCCCTAAGCCTTGCACAACTTCGTACCATGCCAGAAAAGATCAGAAATTACTTCACACCTCATTTGCACTCCCAAAAAAAACAGCCATCCAAAGTACAATGATATAAGGCCCTGGAAAAAGGGGTGGGGAAGTTAGACTTTGAGACACTTTCCAGATCACTGAGTCCAGTCCTGTCTGATGGTTGAATCACTTTTCCAGCAACAGTATCAAAGGCTAGTCCAGGTCCAGCTTGGATTCCTCCAATATCAGGAAATTCACTTGGCCTTAAGGCAGCCTGCTCTCTCTTTAAAGGACTCAGTAAAACCTTCATTACTTTCAATCATTGGTCCTCACACTGCTCTCCAGGTCATCCCTGGCTTTGTTTGAGAATAAATTATATCTCTCTTTTAGAAGATCCTTTGGTAATTTGGAGATTCATTCTAATGGCCACTTGAATTTTCTCTTCTATCAGTTAAGTATCCCCATTTCCTTCCTCCATTTCTCGTATGATGTGATTTCCAGTCCCTTTCTCATCTAAATAATACTCTCTTATCTTTCTTCTTCCCCCACTTTCTTCCTCCCTTTTCTTCTTGAGTGCCTACCCTACTAAGTAAAAGCTATAAAGGTAGATGCTGGATATAGAGTAGTGAATATGTCAAATATGACCCCTGCCCTCCCTTCCAGGGCTTAGAATCTAGGTGGAGAGAGAAACAAGCACACAGACCTCTATAATGGTGATGTAAGCATTATGTGAGTAACGAAAGGTGGAGAAGTATCTGACATTTATTGAATGTTGACTTTGTGCCCAGCTTTATGGGAAATACTTTCTATTATTTCACTTATTCTTCACAATACCCTAATTCTTCAGAGCAGGAAACTGAAGCACACAGAGGTTAAGTAATTTTCCCAAGATTACACAATAAGTAGCAGATCGAGGATATAAATCCATAGAATACACTGCTATTGGACTTTTTGAGTATAGAACCCAGGTTTTTGATTCAACACCTCAAGAGTCCTCTGATCAGTCAAGAAAGCACAGCACTTCACATCTGAATACTCTGTCTTTGCCTCCATCTGAACTCCTCTTTCTTGTCTTGGGAGCATGACCTTTCCAAATGCTGGTTCCTTTAAATGTGTTGACAACAAAACCCAGAGATTCTGTTTGCCTATTGTTCATATCAAGCAACCCCTCTGAGCCCCCTTCCATCCTGCCCCTCCCCCAGCTTTCCCTCACAGAAGAGGTCCTGCTAGGCCCCTGCACCCAGGCCCACATGCCTGCAGCCCCAGGTTTGACCATTAAGAATTGAATCCTGGAAGGGTGGCCTAAAGGAGGGTTCTGACTGAGAGCCAGATGCTTCCCAACATCCCTGGGCCTTATTTTTGGAAAAAAAGTGTTCTTCTGCACATGAATGAAATAGATACAAGAGTGCCAGTCACAGGTTCCAGCCCAAACAAACTGTGTATTTTACTCATGCCTCTTCTTTGGTTGAACCTTTCTGATAAAAGGTTGACATGCCAGTGGTGAGGCCAGTAAGCAAACAGGTTTAAAAAGGTATACTCTGACTTCCAAGGAGAGGTGAGATGGATCAAGGAATCTCCCTCTTATGGGTCTAGGGGTCCCCAAGCTGGAAATAAAGGAAAATCTTGAGCTCCTTCAAGGGAAATTCTAGGCACCTAGTTAGCCCTGAGAAGTAAATAAGCAACTTGATAAGCAAGAAAGTAACAGCAGCTTAAAACACTAGCCAAGGAAGTTAGAGTCAGGAAGTATTTGGCTCCCCTCTGGTAAGACAGAACTGAAGACTGAACTCTGATCACTATTCTTTGTTCTAAATTTCTTCCTGAGGAGCCTGGAGGGAGTCACACCCATGAGCCAGAGCTATCATTATTTTCAGCTGATCCCAAATTTTTAAAAAATATTTCTCTTCCTTAACCAATTGCAAATCAGAAAATCTTTTACTCTGCCTATGACCTATAAGCCACTGCTTCAAGATGTCCCACCCTTTTAGGCCAAAACCAATGTGTAATCTCTATGTATTGATTTGTGATTTTGCCTACAACTTCTGCTTTCCTGAAATTTACCCCCCTTTAAAAAACTTGCTTGCAAGGTGTCAGGGAGGTCTGGATTTGAGCATTATCTGCCCAGTCCTTCTTGCTTGGTGCCCTGCAAATAAACATCCTCTTTTCTCCCACTGCAAACTTTGATGTTAATATCTGGTTTTCCTGTGCCCTTTAAGCAGATCCCAGTTCAGTTCTAAAACAGAGGCTACTCCTTGGATGAGAAGAATCAATCTGAAAACTAAAATGGGTCACCCCAGTTCTGTCACCAAGTTGCACTGTGAGCTTGAACAAGTCTCTTCCCCTACCTAGGTCCTTCATTTCTTAAATAATGAGTGGTTTAAGCAAGCCAACTAACATGGGCCCCTCTAGCTTTAAGATATGCTGGGTTCCAGTCTATTTATTAAGAACTTTCTCTTTCAAGAACATCTGTAAGTGCCTACAAAGTGCAAATCCCTGTAGAGAAGGGGTAAACTCGATCCTAGGGAAGAATTACTGAGGAGTCAGAAGCAACCATTGTGATGAAAAATCTCAGCCCTCCCTAAGACCTCCTTTTTGCCCTATTGGTCGCTTTTTACAAGCCTAGCCCCATGTCCTTAAAAGCACCAGTACCACACAGCAGGGCAGAAAGAGGAAGTCCCAACCTCAACTATAAACAGGTTTCTAGTAGCTTTCAGGCTATTCCCCCAGTAATAAGCCAGCCATCTTGACTCTGGGACTATAGCTCCTTCTAATTTGCTTCTTCCCGAGAAAGGTAGGAGAATTAAATGCAATCCCTGACCTGCCAAACTCAAACTAAGATGACATTCCAAAAACACATGGAACCATTGTCAGTATTCACCACTATTAGGGTTATCATCTGTCCTCAAACAGAATAGGAGAGCAGAGTGCTGATATCTGGAAACAAAAGGTATGCCTCAAAGTAATATGAAAAGTATCACTGGGATTGACCTGTCAGCTGACAGCACAAAGGCCAAACAAGCTGGTACCCACTTGGGTGAACATACAGAGCCTGGCCCACATTCCCTAAGCACTAATGATGATTAAGCATAATTATTTCAAGGTTGATTAGACTTAGGGGTGCTCATCTGTCTCTCAAAAGCTCCAATGGTCATAAGAAAGAAAACCAAAAAGGCTCTTTACTGTATTGTGTGTGTGTGTGTGTGTGTTTTTTTTTCTTTTTTATTATACTTTAAGTTCTAGGGTACATGTGCATAACGTGCAGGTTTGTTACATATGTATACTTGTGCCATGTTGGTGTGCTGCACCCATCAACTCGTCAGCACCCATCAACTCGTCATTTACATCAGGTATAACTCCCAGTGCAATCCCTCCCCTCTCCCCCCTCCCCATGATAGGCCCTGGTGTGTGATGTTCCCCTTCCCGAGTCCAAGTGATCTCATTGTTCAGTTCCCACTTATGAGTGAGAACATGCAGTGTTTGGTTTTCTGTTCTTGTGATAGTTTGCTAAGAATGATGGTTTCCAGCTGCATCCATGTCCCTACAAAGGACACAAACTCATCCTTTTTTATGACTGCATAGTATTTCATGGTGTATATGTGCCACATTTTCTTAATCCAGTCTGCCACTGATGGACATTTCGGTTGATTCCAAGTCTTTGCTATTGTGAATAGTGCCACAATAAACATACGTGTGCATGTGTCTTTATAGCAGCATGATTTATAATCCTTTGGGTATATACCCAGTAATGGGATGGCTGGGTCATATGGTATATCTAGTTCTAGATCCTTGAGGAATCACCATACTGTTTTCCATAATGGTTGAACTAGTTTACAGTCCCACCAACAGTGTAAAAGTGATCCTATTTCTCCACATCCTCTCCAGCACCTGTTGTTTCCTGACTTTTTAATGATTGCCATTCTAACTGGTGTGAGATGGTATCTCATTGTGGTTTTGATTTGCATTTCTCTGATGGCCAGCGATGATGAGCATTTTTTCATGTGTCTGTTGGCTGTATGAATGTCTTCTTTTGAGAAATGTCTGTTCATATCCTTTGCCCACTTTTTGATGGGGTTGTTTGTTTTTTTCTTGTAAATTTGTTTGAGTTCTTTATAGGTTCTGGATATGAGCCCTTTGTCAGATGAGTAGATTGCAAAAATTTTCTCCCATTCTGTAGGTTGCCCGTTCACTCTGATGGTAGTTTCTTTTGCTGTGCAGAAGCTCTTTAGTTTAATGAGATCCCATTTGTCAATTTTGGCTTTTGCTGCCATTGCTTTTGGTGTTTTAGACATGAAGTCTTCGCCCATGCCTATGTCCTGAATGGTATTACATAGGTTTTCTTCTAGGGTTTTTATGGTATTAGGTCTAACATTTAAGTCTCTAATCCATCTTGAATTAATTTTCGTATAAGGAGTAAGGAAAGGATCCAGTTTCAGCTTTCTACTTATGGCTAGCCAATTTTCCCAGCACCATTTATTAAATAGAGAATCCTTTCCCCATTTCTTGTTTCTCTCAGGTTTGTCAAAGATCAGATGGCTGTAGATGTGTGGTATTATTTCTGAGGACTCTGTTCTGTTCCATTGGTCTATATCTCTGTTTTGGTACCAGTACCATGCTGTTTTGGTTACTGTAGCCTTGTAGTATAGTTTGAAGTCAAGTAGCGTGATGCCTCCAGCTTTGTTCTTTTGACTTAGGATTGTCTTGGAGATGCGGGCTCTTTTTTGGTTCCATATGAACTTTAAAGCAGTTTTTTCCAATTCTGTGAAGAAACTCATTGGTAGCTTGATGGGGATGGCATTGAATCTATAAGTAACCTTGGGCAGTATGGCCATTTTCACGATATTGATTCTTCCTATCCATGAGCATGGTATGTTCTTCCATTTGTTTGTGTCCTCTTTTATTTCACTGAGCAGTGGTTTGTAGTTCTCCTTGAAGAGGTCCTTTACATCCCTTGGGAGTTGGATTCCTAGGTATTTTTTTCTGTTTGAAGCTATCGTGAATGGGAGTTCATTCATGATTTGGCTCTCTGTTTGTCTGTTACTGGTGTATAAGAATGCTTGTGATTTTTGCACATTAATTTTGTATCCTGAGACTTTGCTGAAGTTGCTTATCAGCTTAAGGAGATTTGGGGCTGAGACAATGGGGTTTTCTAAATATACAATCATGTCATCTGCAAACAGGGACAATTTGACTTCTTCTTTTCCTAACTGAATACCGTTTATTTCTTTCTCTTGCCTGATTGCCCTAGCCAGAACTTCCAACACTATGTTGAATAGGAGTGGTGAGAGAAGGCATCCCTGTCTTGTGCCAGTTTTCAAAGGGAATTTTTCCAGTTTTTGCCCATTCAGTATGATATTGGCTGTGGGTTTGTCATAAATAGCTCTTATTATTTTGAGGTACGTTCCATCAATACCGAATTTATTGAGCGCTTTTAGCATGAAGGGCTGTTGAATTTTGTCAAAAGCCTTTTCTGCATCTATTGAGATAATCATGTGGTTCTTGTCTTTGGTTCTGTTTATATGCTGGATTACGTTTATTGATTTGCATATATTGAACCAGCCTTGCATCCCAGGGATGAAGCCCACTTGATCATGGTGGATAAGCTTTTTGATGTGTTGCTGAATCCGGTTTGCCAGTATTTTACTGAGGATTTTTGCATCGATGTTCATCAGGGATATTGGTCTAAAATTCTCTTTTTTTGTTGTGTCTCTGCCAGGCTTTGGTATCAGGATGATGTTGCCCTCATAAAATGAGTTAGGGAGGATTCCCTCTTTTTCTATTGATTGGAATAGTTTTAGAAGGATTGGTTCCAGCTCTGTTTATACCTCTGGTAGGATTTGGCTGTGAATCTGTCTGGTCCTGGACTTCTTTTGGTTGATAGGCTATTAATTACTTCCTCAATTTCAGAGTCTGTTATTGGTCTATTCAGGGATTCAACTTCTTCCTGGTGACAAAATCTCTAACCATTTGCTTATCTGTAAAGGATTTTATTTCTCCTTCACTTATGAAACTTAGTTTGGCTGGATATGAAATTCTGGGTTGAAAATTCTTTTCTTTAAGAATGTTGAATATTGGCCCCCACTCTCTTCTGGCTTATAGAGTTTCTGCCGAGAGATCTGCTGTTAGTCTGATGGGCTTCCCTTTGTGGGTAACCCGACCTTTCTCTCTGGCTGCCCTTAAGATTTTTTCCTTCATTTCAACTTTGGTGAATCTGGCAATTATGTGTCTTGGAGTTGCTCTTCTCAAGGAGTATCTTTGTGGCGTTCTCTGTATTTCCTGGATTTGAATGTTGGCCTGCCCTACTAGGTTGGGGAAGTTCTCCTGGATGATATCCTGAAGAGTGTTTTCCAACATGGTTCCATTTTCCCCCTCACTTTCAGGCACCCCAATCAGACGTAGATTTGGTCTTTTTACATAATCCCATACTTCTTGCAGGCTTTGTTCATTTCTTTTTCTTCTTTTTTCTTTTGGTTTCTCTTCTCGCTTCATTTCATTCATTTGATCCTCAATCGCTGATACTCTTTCTTCCAGTTGATCGAGTCGGTTACTGAAGCTTGTGTATTTGTCACGTATTTCTCGTGTCATGGTTTTCATCTCTGTCATTTCGTTTATGACCTTCTCTGCATTAATTACTCTAGCTATCAATTCTTCCACTCTTTTTTCAAGATTTTTAGTTTCTTTGCGCTGGGCACGTAATTCCTCCTTTAGCTCTGAGAAGTTTGATGGACTGAAGCCTTCTTCTCTCATCTTGTCAAAGTCATTCTCCGTCCAGCTTTGATCCATTGCTGGCGATGAGCTGCGCTCCTTTGCATGGGGAGATGCGCTCTTATTTTTTGAATTTCCAGCTTTTCTGCCCTGCTTTTTCCCCATCTTTGTGGTTTTATCTGCCTCTGGTCTTTGATGATGGTGACGTACTGATGGGGTTTGGGTGTGGGTGTCCTTCCTGTTTGATAGTTTTCCTTCTAACAGTCAGGACCCTCAGCTGTAGGTCTGTTGGAGATTGCTTGAGGTCCACTCCAGACCCTGTTTGCCTGGGTATCAGCAGTAGAGGTTCAGTTGAAAATGCAGAAATCACCAGTCTTCTGTGTCGTTCGCGCTGGGTGTTGGAGACTGGAGCTGTTCCTATTCGGCCATCTTGCTCCGCCCCCTCTACTGTATTGTAATAAGGAAATAAAACTGCCAAGGAACCTAGACATTTTGGGTCCCTGAGAAGCCAACTTGACATTAGAAAGTTGCTTGGGCAACATGGAGGCACAACTATAGATCCTTCATATGGATTGTATCTATCAGGGGCTTGAATGCTTCCCTGGGCACATGAGGAAGTTGAACAAGGTGAAACAGAGGAGTTCCTTTATCCCCCTTGTAGGGCATGCGACAGGGGTGTGGCTCGCTTCTTAGGTGCCCCATTGCTCAAACCCCAAGGGGGAGCACGCAGATGGGCAGGTCATGCAGAGCGCTTTGGGGCTCCATCCCTACGGCAGTGTCTAGGGTTGACTGTTCACAGCTCCTGAAGCCCCAGTGGATGTGTGTTACAGTGTCCTCTTTCAGTTTTGCTGTCTGCAGGTGGCTTGTGTTAATCAGCTCAATTAGACCCTCTGCTTCGTCTCAAAGACAGAGGGCTTTCTGTATCCCGGATTCTTGCCCTAGTGTACCAGAAAAATCGGACCACACATGGGCTTGGAGGATGGGTGAAAGGTTTTATTGAATGATGGAAATAGCTCTCAGTGAGATGGATGGGGAGGCCAGAAGGGAGATGGATTGGGAAGGTAGTCTTCTCCTGGAGTCGAACCACCCAGTGCCTGGAACCTCTTCCGACTGCCCCCAACCAAATTCCATGTTGTCCCACTGTCGATGGCCTGCCGGCATCTGCTGGTGTCTGTCAGTGTGCTCTTCTGCTCCTCTGCTCCTCTCAACATCCAGCTGCTTGTGCATGTGCCTGCTAGGGTCTTGGGGTTTTTATGGACACAGGATGGGGACGTGGTAGGCCAGAGTGGTTTTGGAAAATGTAACATTTGGGCACAAAAACAGAAATGCCTGCCCTCACTTAGGTCCATGGCACAGGCCCAAGGGTGGAGCCCTCTCCAGGGACACTGCCCTTCTCTACCCAGCACTTTCCTGCCCCTGCTCCTATATCAAAGGCAGTCTTGGATCTCCTATTCAGCACTTAAAATACATAGAATAACCACAAGTTCCTCTCAAGTTTGCAAATCACATCCTAAGAGAGTTCCATCTCTCCCTCTAGACTCAAACTCCCACACATGTCCTCTTCTCCACCTTCAGCATCTTGCACACCACTTTCACTTCTCAGTTCTCTGCCTTTCCACCAATGCAGCCACCACCACTTGGCTACCAAGGCTTTGAAGGCAGACTCCATTAAGTAGTCCTTGCTTTTCCCAGTTCTTCTCCCTAGGCCTCCATATTTTTTATGCAGTGATTACAGTGCAAAAACAGCCCTAAGTGCTAAGTTAACCCTTAGTACTGCCTTTGAATCTGCTGCTGTTGCTGCTTTCAGGAAAAATGAAACATTTTACTAGACATTTGTAACCGAATAGAGTCTCATTATCCAATGGCCAAAACCTCTTATAACAGCTACAACTGATAAGACCATAGTCCTAATAAACTTGTATATTTGAATAAAGTGGCTTTGCTTTCATGATACTTTCCCACAGGCTTACCGATCCCAACCCAGCACTAACAAGGTGAAGACCACAGGTGGGCAGACTGGCACTGGAAGTGTACAGTATAGAAAGTCAGAGGACTACATTCTAGAGCCTGGGCTGACCTTGATTAAGTAAATGACCTTGGATAACTCCTTTTGCCTTATTGAACATTACTATGACCCTCTTGTCAGAATGGGCTTATGGAAGACAGGTGACTAATGGGGCTTTTGCTCAAATCCATTTTACACTGGGCCCAGTGGGTTCCTGAACCTATATTGCAGTTATTTCCCCAGATCCAGATGCATAGTTGGAATAGACATATTGAGCAATGGCAGAATCCCCACATTTGTTCACTGACTTTTGGAATGATGGCTGTTATGGTGGGAAAAGCCAGATGGAAGCCGTTAGGACTGCCTCTACCTAGAAAAAGAGTAAATCAAAATCAACCCTTGGAGGGATCTCAGAGATTAGTGCCACCATCAAGTACTTGAAAGATGAACAGGTGGTAATTCCCACCACATCTCCATTCAGCTCTACTACTTGACCTGTGTGAAAGACAGATGGATCTTACAGAATTACAGTAGACTTAACCATGTGGTGACTCAGATTAGAGCTGCTGTACCAGGTGTGGTTTCATTGCTTGAGCAACTTAACGATCGTCTGGTACCTGGTATGCAGCTATTGATATGTACAGCTGTTCCATAACTGTCCATAAGGCCCACCAGAAAAAAATTTGCTTTCAGCTGGCAAGGACAGCAATATACCTTCACTGTCTTACCTCAGGGATATATCAGCTGTCCAGCACTATGTCACAATTTAGTTTGAAGGGAACTTGATCACCTTTCACTTTACACGATATCACACTGATCCATTACATTGATGACATGATGTTGATTAAATCTAGTGAGCAGAAAATGGCAACTAGTCTAGACTTACTAGTAAGACATTTACATGTCAGAAGGTAGAAAATATATCTGACTAAAATACAGGCATCTTCTTCTTCAATGAAATTTCCAGGAGTTCAGTGGTGTAGGGCACATCAAGGTACTCTTTCTAAGGTGAAGGAAAGGTTTTGCATCTGGCTTTTACTAACAAAAAAGAGGCACAATACCTAGTGGACCTGTTTGGATTTGGGAGGCAACATATTCTTCATTTGGGTATGTCACTCTGGCCCATTTACCCAGTGGCCTAAAAAGCTGTTACTTTTTAGTGGGACCCAGAACAGGAGAAGGTTCTGCCACAGGTCCAGGCTGCTGTGCAAGCTGCTCTGCCATTTGGGCCACAAGATTCAGCAAATCCAATGGTGCTTAAAGAGGCCCCTTTAAGTGAATGGCAGTGCAGGCCTTTGAGATTTGGGAGCAAGACCCTGCCATCATTCGCAGGTAACTACTGTCCTTTTGAGAGGCAGCTCTTGCCTTGCTACTAGGCCTTAGTAAAAACTGAATGCTTGACCAAGGGCCACCTAGTTATCACAAAACCTGAGTTGCTAATCATGAACTGGATGTCATCTGACCACCAAGTCATAAAGTTGGGCATGTAGAGCAGCATTCCATCATTAAATGGAAGTGGTGTATATTTGATCAGGCCTGAGTAGGCCCTGAAGGCACAAATAAGCTACATCAAGAAGTAACCCAAATGCCCACGGTCCCAAATCTTGCTACACTGGCTTCTCTCTCCCATCCTGCACCTATGGCTTCATGGGGGTTCTCTACAATCAGCTGAAAGAGGAATAGAAGACTAGGGCCTGGGTTACAGATAGTTCTGCATAACATACAGTCTCTACCCAAAAGTGGATAACTGCGGCACTGCAGTCCCTTTTGGGGACATTCCTGAAGGAAAGTGGTGAAGGGAAATCTTCTCAATCAGTGAACTTTGAACAGTGCACCTGATTGTGCACTTTGCTTGAAAGGAGAAATGGCAAGATATACCAGTTCATGAGCTGTAGCCAGTGGTTTGGCTGACTGGGCAAGGACTTGGGAGATATATGATTGGAAAACTAGTGCCAAAGAAACTTGGAGAGGGAGTATGTGGACAGACCTCTTTGAATAAGCAAAGAACATGAAGGTATTTGTGTCTTATGTGGATGCTTACCAAAGGGTGACCTCAGGAGAGCAGGACTTTAATAATTCCGTGGATAGGATGAGCCGTTCTATGGATACTAGCAGCTGCCTTCCCCAACCACTCCTGTGATTGCCCAATGGGTTCATGAACAAAGTGGCCATGGTGGTAGGGATGGAGGTTATGCATGGCCTAAGGAACATGGTCTTCTACCTACCAAGTTTCACCTGGATACAACCATGCTGAGTGCTCAATTCACAAGCAGTAGATACCAACACTGAGCCCCTGACAATGGTACCATTCCCGACAGTAATCATAAAGCTAACTGGTGGCAGATTGATTGCATTGGATGACTTGCATCATGGAAGGAGCAGTGTTTTATCCTTACTGGAAAAGACACTTACTCTGGCTACAGATTTGTCCTCCCTGCATACAAAGATTCTGCTATAACTACCATCCATAGACTTATGGAATGTCTTATTCACCAACATGATATTCCTCACAGTATTGTTTCTGACCCAGGAACTCATTTCACAGCAAAAGAAGTGTAGCAATGGGCCCATGTTCATGGAATTCACTTGTTTACTTTGTCTCCACTATCCTGAAGCAGCTGGCTTGATAAAATGGTGGAATGGCTTTTTGGAGACTCCGTTAGTGCCAGCTAGATGGTATTACGTTGCAAGACTAGGGAATGGTTCTCCAAAAGGCTGTAAACTCTGAATCAGTGTGTAATATGTATTGGTGTGTCTTTCACAGCCAGGGTTTATGGGGCCAGGAATCAAAGTGTGGAAATGGGAGTTGTACCATTCACTCTTACTCCTAGTTACCCACTAGAAAACTTGTTTTGAGATAATAATTAATTTTTTATTTTAATTTATACATTTATGGGTTACATAAAATATTTTGATACAGGCTTGCAATGTGTAACAATCACATCAGAGTAAATGGGGTACCCATCACCTCAAGCATTTATGTTTTGTGTTACAAACAATCCTGTTATAGTCTTTTAGTTATTTAAAAATGTACAATTAAATTATTTTTGACTATAGTTACCCTGTTGTGTTAGCAAATATTAGGTTTTATTCATTGCTTCTAACTATTATCTATGCCCATTAACCACCTCTACCCTGTCCCATCTGCCCAACTACCCTTTCCAACTTCTGGTAACCATCCTTTTTCTCTCTATCTCCATGAGTTCAAATGTCTTAATATTTTTGCTCTCACAAGTGTATGAGAATATTTGAAGTTTGTCTTTGTGTGCTGGATTATTTCACTTAACATAATGACCTCCAGTTTAATCAATGTTGTTGCAAATGACAGGATCTCATTCTTTCTTATGGTTGAATAATACACCATTGTGTATATGTACCATATTTACCCATTCATGCATTGATGGACACTTAGGTTGCTTCCAAATATTAGCTATTGTAAATAGTGCTGCAAAAAAAAAAAAAAAAAAAAAAAACATGAGAATGCAGATAACCTTCAATATATTATTTCCTTTCTTTTGGGTATATACTTAGCATTAGTATTGCTGGATCATGTGTTGGCTCTTTAGTTTTTTGAGGAACTTCCAAAGTATTCTCCATAATGGCTGTACTAATTTATATTCCCACCAACAGTGTATAAAGGTTCTCTTTTCTCTACACCCTCACCAGCATTTGTTATTTCCTGTTTTTGGACATAAGCCATTTTAACTGGGGTGAGATGATATCTCCTTGTTGTTTTTATTTGCATTTATTTGATGATCAACAATGGTGAGCACCTTTTCACATACCTGTTTGCAATTTGTATGTTTTCTTTTGAGAAATATCTATTCTTATCTTTTGTCCATTTAAAAAATTGGATTATTAGATTTTTTTTTTCTATACAGTTGTTTGATATGATTTGGCTGTGTCCTCACCCAAATCTTATCTTGAATTGTAGCTCCCATAATCCTCACTTGTTGTGGGAGGGACCTGTTGGGAGGTAATTGAATCATGGGGATGGGTTTTTTCCATGTTGCTCTCATGATAGTGAATAAGTCTTACGAGATCTCATGGTTTTATAAAAGGGCAGTTCCCCTGAACATGCTCTCTTGCCTGGCACCATGTAAGATGTGTCTTTGCTCCTCCATTGCCCTCTGCCATGATTGTGAGGCCTCCCCAGCCATGTGATACTGTGAGTTCATTAAACCTCTTTTTCTTCACAAATCACCCAGTCTCAGGTATGTCTTTATTAGCAGTATGAGACAGACTTATACAGTAAATTGGTACTAGGTAGTGAGGTGCTCCTATAAAGATACCTGAAAATGTGGAAGCAACTTTGGAACTGGGTAAAAGGCAGAGGTTGGAAAAGTTTGGAGGGCTCAGAAGAAGATAAGAAAATGTGGGAAAGTTTGGAACTTCCTAGATACTTGGGATGGGGAGCTCAGAAAACAGGAAGATGTGGGAAAGTTTGAAACTTCCTAGAGACTTGTTGAATGACATTGACCAAAATGCTGACAGTGATATGAGCAGTAAGGTCCAGACTAAGGTGGTCTCAGATGGAGATGATAAACTTGTTGGGAACTGGAGTAAAGGTCAATCTTGCTATACAAAGAGACTGGTGGCATTTTGCCACTGCCCTAGAGATTTGTGGAACTTTGAACTTGAGAGAGATGATTTAGGGTATCTGGTAGAAGAAATTTTTAAGTGGTAAAGTTCTCGAGAGAAAGCAGAGCATAAAAGTTTGGAAAATTTGAAGCCTGACAATGCAATAGAAAAGAAAAACCCATTTTTTGGGGAGAAATTCAAGCCTGCTGCAGAAATTTGCATAAGTAAAGAGGAGCCCACTGTTAATCACCAAGACAATGAGGAAAATATCTCCAGGTTATGTCAGAGATCTTTGTGGCACCCCCTTGCATCACAGACCCAGAGGCCTAGGAGGAAAAAATGGTTTTATGGGCTAGGCCCAGG
Source organism: Chlorocebus sabaeus (assembly GCF_047675955.1). Taxonomy (NCBI): domain Eukaryota; kingdom Metazoa; phylum Chordata; class Mammalia; order Primates; family Cercopithecidae; genus Chlorocebus; species Chlorocebus sabaeus. The sequence goes on along the minus strand of NC_132933.1, from coordinate 6,587,570 downwards.
ATGAGTGCACAGCCTAGGGACTTGGTGCACTCATCCCAGCCTCTCCAACCATGGCTAAAATGGGCCAAGGTACAGCTTGGGCCATGGCTAAAAGGGGCCAAGGTACAGCTTGGGCCATGACTTTGGAGGGTGCAAGTCCCAAGCCTTGGCAGCTTCCATGTAGTGTTGAGCCCATGGGTACACAGAAGTCAAGAATTGAAGTTTGGAAACCTCCATCTAGATTTCAGAGGATGTATGGAAATGCCTGGATATCCAGGCAGTAGTTTCCTGCAGGGACAGGGCCCTCATGGAGAACCTCTGCTAGGGCAGTGCAGAAAGGAAATGTGCTATCAGAGCCCCTACACAGAGTCCCCACTGGGGCACTGCCTAGTGGAGCTGTGATGAGATGGCCACTGTCCTCCATACCCCAGAATAGTAGACCCACCTACAGCTTGCACTGTGCCCCTGGAAAGCCACAGACACTCAATGCCAGCTTGTGACAGCAGCCAGAAGTAGGGCTGTATCCTGCAAAGCCACAGGGAATGAGCTGTCCAAGGCTCCAAGGGAGTCTACCTCTTGCATCAGTGTGACCTGGATGTGAGACATGGAGTCTAAGATGACTTTGGAATTTTACGGTTTAATGACTGTCCTATTGGATTTCAGACTTGCATGGGGCCTATAACCCCTTTGTTTTGGCCAATTTCTCCCATTTAGAATGGGTATATTTACCCAATGCCTGTCCCCCATTATATCTAGGAAGTAACTAACTTGCTTTTGATTTTACAGGCTCATAGGTAGAAGGGAGTTGCCTTGTCTCAGGTGAGACTTTGGACTTGGACTTTTGAGTTAATGCTAGAATCAACTAAGACTTTGGGGGAATGTTGAGAAGGCATGATTGGTTTGGAAATGTGAAAACATGAGATTTGGAAGGGGCCAGAGGTGAAATGATATGGTTTGGTTGTGTCCTCACCCAAATATCTTGAATTGTAGCTCCCATAATCCCCATGTGTTGTGAGAGAGACCTAGTGGGAGGCAATTGCATCATGGGGGTGGGTTTTTCCTGTGCTGTTTTCATGATAGTGAATAAGTCTCATGAGATCTGGTGGTTTTATAAAAGGGTAGTTCCCAACACACACTCTCTTGCTTGCCACCATGTAAGATGTGCCTTTGCTCCTCCTTTGCTTTCTGCCATGATTGTGAGACCTCTTTGGCCATGTGAAACTGTGAGTCCATTAAACCTCTTTTTCTTTACAAATTATTGAGTCTTGAGTATGTCTTTATTAGCAGCATGAGAACAGACTAATACAAGGTCCTTATATATTCTAGGTTTTTTTGTTTAGTTTTGTTTCATTTTGAGACAGAGTCTCATTCTGTCACCCAGGCTGGAGTGCAGCAGTGCAATGTCAGCTCACTGCAATCTGCACCCCAGGTTCAAGTGATTCTCCTGCCTCAACCTCCTGAGTAGCTGGGACTACAGGCATGCACCACCGTGCCCAACTAATTTTTGTATTTTCGGTAGAGATGGTGTTTATGTTGGCTAGGATGGTCTTGAACTCCTGACCTCATGATCCGCCCATTGCGGCCTCCCAAAGTGCTAGAATGACAGGTGTGAGCCACCATGCCCAGCCTATTCTGGTTATTAATCTCTTTTCAGATGGATAGTTTGCAAATATTTTCTCCCATTCTGTGGGTTGTCTCTTCACTTTGTTGATTATATCCTTTATAGATAGATAGATTAGATAGATAGATAGATAGATAGATAGATAGATAGATAGATAGATAGATAGATAGATAGATAGATGATAGGGATTTATCATGAGGGATTGGCTCACATGATTATTGAGACTGAGATATCCTGTGATCTGCCATCCACAAGCTGGAAGCCCAGGAATGCCAGTGGTGTACTTGATGTAATCTCATTTGTCCATTTTTGCTTTGGCTGCCCGTAGTTGTGAGGTATTGCTCAAAACATTGTGGCCCAGACTGGTGTTCTGGAGATTTTCCTCAATATTTTCTTATAGTCGTTTCATAGCTTGAGTTTTTAGATTTAAGTCTTCAATCCACTTTGATTTAATTTCTATATATGGTGAGAGAGGGGCCTTGTTTCATTATTCTGCATATGGATATCCAGTTTTCCCAGCACAATTTATTGAAGAGACAGTCTTTCCCCAGTGTATGTTCTTGACACCTTTGTCAAAAATGTGTTCACTGTAGATGTATGGATTTATTTCTGGGTTTTCTATTCTGTTCCCCTTGTTTATGTGTTTGCTTTTGTGACAGTAGCATGCTGTTTTGGTTACTACAGCTCTGTAGTATAATTTGAAGTAGGTAATGTAATTTTTCCAGTTGTGACCTTTTGCTTAGGATAGCTTTGTCTATTCTGAGTCTTTTTTGTTTTAATGCCAACGTTAGGATTGTTTTTTCTATTTCTGTGAAGAATGTCATTGATATTTTGATAGAGGTTTCATTGAATCTGCAGATTGCTTTGTTTAGTATGGACTTTTTAACAATATTGATTCTTCTAATCAATATTGAATATGAATATGGAGTATCTTTCCACTTTTTGTGTCCTCTTCAATTTCTTACATGAATGTTTTATAGTTTTCATTGTAGAGATCTTTCACTACTTTGGTTAATTCCTAGATATTTAATTTTATGTGTGGCTATTGTAAATGAAATTGCTTCTTTATTTCTTTTTCAGATTGTTCACTGCTGGGATATAGAAATCCTACTTATGTTTGTATGTCAATTTTGTGTCCTGAAAGTTTAATTTATTTATCAGTCTAACAGTTTTTTTGTGGATTCTTTAAGTTTTTCCAAATATAAGATCATATCATCTGCTAACAATGATAATGTGACTTTTTCTTTTCCACTTTGGATGCCCTTTCTTTCTCTTGTCTGATTGCTCCAGCTGGAATTTCTAGTACTGTGTTGAATAACAGTGGTGAAGGTGGGCATCCTTGTCTTGCTCCAGATCACAGAGGAAAGGCTTTCAGTTTTTCCCCATCCAGGATGATACTATCTGTGAGTTTGTCATGTACAGCTTTAGTTATGTTGAGGTATGTTCCTACTATTCCCGTTTTTCTGAGGGTTACTATCAGGAAGAGATGTTGAAATTTGTCAAATGCTTCTTCAGCATCAATTGAAATGATCATATGGTTTTTGTCCTTCATTCTGTTGATATGATGTATCATATTGATTGATTTGCATATGTTGAACTATCCTTGTATCCCTGGGATAAATCCCATTTGGTCCTGATGAATGATCTTTTTAATGTGTTATTGAATTCAGTTCCACTGGCCTAGATATATTAGTTGCAAAAGGAGGGATGCTTCTACCAGGAGACACAACAATGATTCCATTTAATTGGCAAATAAGATTACCACCTTGCTACTTTGGGCTCCTCATGCCTCTGAGTCAACAGGCCAAGAAGGAAGTTATGGTATTGGCTGCAGTGATTGAGTCACAGTGTCATGGAGGAAATTGGACTACTGCTCCACGGTGGAAGCAAAGAAGAATATGTCTGGAGTAGCTGTGATTTCCTTAAGGTGTCTCTTAGTATTATCATACCATGCAATTAAGGTTAATGGGGAAAAATTCCAGGTAGGACTATGAATGTCCAGATCCTTTGAGAATGAAGGTTTGCATCGTCCTGCCAGGTAAAGAACCATGACCAGTTGAGGTTGTTGCTGAAGACAAAAGGAATCCAACATGGGTAATAGAAAAACGGGGTAATAAATACCAGCTACTATCATGAGACCAGTTACAGAAACAGGGGCTATAATTGTTGTGAGTATTTCTTTCTTATTTTACATAAATACATTTGTGTGAATAAATTTAAACTTAGTGTAAAAAAAAGAGAATAGGGAAATATTAAGCAAATATCTTTGTTTTCTTTCCTCTTGTATTCCCTTATCATGTAACATAAGATGTATTGAGTTTGTATTAGTTTTTAAGTAATGTTAATGTTACCTCATAGTATTTAAATTAGAGGATATCAGAAGAAGAATAAACGTCACTCAAGGACTTGATCTCCTCTTATGGGAAAGGGATAAGTGTGTATTAGTTGCACACAGAACAGTTGTATCATGTTAGCTAATTATGACTTTGTTATTGTCTTTATTTGGACTTTTTTTTTTTTTTTTTTTTGGAGACAGAGTTTAACTCTTGTTGCCCAGGCTGGAGTGCAATGGCACAATCTCAGCTCACCGCAACCTCCGCCTTCAAGCAATTCTCCTGCCTCAGCCTCCCAACTAGCTGGAATTACAGGCATTTACCACCATGCCCGGCTAATTTTTTTTATTTTTAGTAGAGACGGGGTTTCTCCATGTTAGTCAGGCTGATCCCAAACTCCTGACCTCAGGGGATCCGCCCGCCTCAGCCTCCCAAAGTGCTGGGATTACAGGCATGAGCCACAGCACCTGGCCTTTATTTGGAGCTTAAGTATAGCTTAAGGAGATGCATACGGGTGTGAAGCTGACAAGGAGAGGAATTGTGATGGTTAATTGTGTCAACTTAACTAGGCTAAGAGACGCCCTGATAGCTGGTAAAACATTATTTCTGGGTACATCTCTGAAGGTGTTTCTGAAAGAGATTAACATTTGAATTAGTGGACTGAATAAAGAAGATGGCCCTCCTCAATGTGGGTGGGCCTCATCTAATCCATTGAGGGCCTAAACAAAACAAAAAGATGGAAGAAGGAGGAATTCACACTCTCTCCTTGAGCTGGGCTGTCTGTCTTCTCCTGCCTTTGGACATTACCAATCCTGGTTCCTGCACTTTTGGACTCAGACCAGGACATACACCTTTGGCTTCCCTGGTTCTCAGGCTTTCAGGCTTGTACTGGAAATATACCACGGGCTTTCCTGGGCCTCCAGCTGACAGATGGCAAGTCATGAGATGTCTCAGTCTCCATAATCATGTGAGCCAATCCCTCATGATAAATCTTTTTATAGGCCAGGCACAGTGGCTCACGCCTATAATCCCAGCACTTTGGGAGGCCAAAGCGGGCAGATTGCCTGAGGTAAGGATTTGAGGCGAGCCTGGCCAACATGGTGAAACCCTGTCTCTACTAAAAATTTAAAAATTAGCCTGGCACGGTGGCGGGCACCTGTAATTCCAGCTACTTGGGAGGCTGAGGCAGGAGAATCACTTGAACCCAGGAGGCGGAGGTTGCAGTGAGCCGAGATCAAGCCACTGCACTCCAGCCTGGCGACAGAGCGAGACTCTGTCTCAAAAAAAAAATAAATAAAATAAGATAAATATCTTTATACACACACCCATACACACACACACACACACACACACACACACACACACACAATTGTTTTTGTTTCTCTGAAGAACCCTGACTAATACAGTGTCTGTCTCTGCAGTGTGGTGAGAACAGACTTAGTTTGAAAAACAAACAAAAGAATAGGGAAGGAACTTAATTGGCAAACAGTAACTATAGCACTATTCTAGATCCTTTACAAACATTAGGTTATTTAATCATCATCACAATCATTTACAATAGATACCATTGCTATTATCATATGATAGGAGAAAAAACTAGGGCACAGAAAGGTTAAATAACTTGCCCCAGGTCACACAGTTTGTAAACAGCAGAGCTTGGATTAGGACCCAGGTAATCTAGCTCCAGAATCTGTACTTGCAACCATGATGCTATGCTGATAAACAGAGGCTGTTTTCAATATCCCTGATATGCAATTGCTAATAGGCTTGAACTCCACATTCAGTGCTCTTTCTCTTACATGGCACTGCCTCTCATATACCTGTATGCTCACTGAAGATCCACTATAGAAAGTTACATCTGGAAGAACCTGAAAATCCTCAAGGCTTCGCTCAGACCAGAGATCAGTGCTTCTCCAAAGGCGTGTTTGATGTTCCTGTGAAGTTTCACAGGAGACTTGCTTCTGAGGTCCATGGCATTGATCTTATTCACAGCCTTGTCCTCATTTATCATGATTCTTTAATCAATAGATACTTCAGCAACTGGAACTTTGGGCTTGTATTCATGGAGATGACATTTGGCTGAGGCCAGTCTCCTTTCAGACGACCAATACAACTCCCCTACCAGGGAGCAGATCCAAGACTCCTGCAGTTTCTGAGGCATAAGCCTTTTTCTCCACAGAAGGTGAGGCCAATGGTTCAAAGTTGTCACTTGGCTTTCGTATAATAAATGTCTGTCTTGGGAGATTAACGGGCTTCATTTCCTTTTCCTTCATTTTATGTGGCCTACTTGGCTTGCAGGTAATTTTAACAGCAAGAAAAGGAGATGGAAATACCTTGTTGAAAGCAATACAGTGCTCTGTCGGTTCTCTGTAAGATATTTTCCAGAGGCTTTCTCCCCCTCCACCTCCCCCTTCCGTGAGCAGGACTATAAAAGGCAGAGAGTGCCTTCTGTCAGAATCTGCAGCCTGGAAGATAATTCTCTGGGGAGACACACCAACTAACCAGTTCAGAGCACTATCCTACCCCTGAAGCTTTAGGACATATTTCACAGCCTTCTCTGAATTCTCATATCTAAATACATGCAGGCAATAAAACTACTATAAAACTACAATGACATAGTTAAACAAAAATGCCTGATGGTTTTATTCTTTTTTTATCCTTCATCTCTGGGAAGGAGAAACATCGTACAGGCACTTTAATGAGGAAGTCCCACCTTGAAAGTAGATGAGGCAGCGTTTCCTGAAGCTTACATCTTGGTCCCACCTTTCAGAACAAATGATTTTAATTCACAGTGTCTTCATCACTAAGGTCATCTTTGCAGGATCACTCTGACAAGGAGAAGCAAGTCTGCAACATAAAAAATAACTCCTGTGTCACGGTTTTTCCCGGCCTAAAAGGAATTCACACATGATTAGACATTATTCTTTATGGTAAATGGCAGGAAAAATACCTGGAAAGGTGGAAATGATCACAAATAGAACAGCCGAAAGAAGATGGTTAATTGTTGATTAAATTTTGACATTAGCCCTATAGATAAATAGCCCCATCAAGTGCCTTTTAAGAAGTGTCAGTACTGGCTTCTTTATGGTATTCAATCAGGGAAATAAAAGATGGGAGAAAATCCATTTTTATTAAGTTTCTACAGAGCTGAGGGCACAATACTAAGTGCTTTCCTGCATGCTACCTTATTTAAGCCGCAAAATGCTCCTGTGAGGGTGGTATTACCATTAACTTCAACAGATTAGGAAACCAAGGCTCAGAGAGGTAAGTGGTTTGCCAAAGGTCACACGACTAGGAAGTGGTAGAGCTGGGGTTCAAATATCATGTTCCTTTACTTTTTCTGAGGCAACTATAGAGAAACACCATAGCAAATACAACTACTAATGTTGACTTGCAAGAAATCTGGGGTTTCCCAGAGTTTGATATCCTTCAGCACATACTCTCTCCAACTAACACTCTCATTTAATGAGCAGGAAAATCCTTCCTAGGGTCCCCTGTACTTTGACTCAGTGACTATTCTTTGTAGGTATCCTTTGAATTTTAGCTATTTGGTTAGTTTCATGATTTATTCTTCTGGTATTTTCCAAAGGCTGCAGAATAGATAGTTGACTACCTCCATTACTCAGGAATATTTTGGTTTCAACTGAAAGAAACCAAATTCATTTTAGCCTAAACATTCTCCCCTCAAAAAAAAATTCCAAAAAGTTTTTTAAAGTAATATTTTAAAATAAAAAGTCCAAGGATAGTTCGAAAATTCAAACCCTGGGAAGGGCAAGAATCCTCAAAGACAATGGGAACCAGGAATTCAAATACCATTAGCTAGCTCACCCATAAGCATATGCACATTCACTTGCAAATTCTGTGTGTGTGTGTGTATGCGTGCAAACACACACGCACTAAAACCTTACAAGGTGTAGTTACAGGCCTGATTCTCTTGAGGTTAAGTTCAAAACTCTTACAGAAGGGAGTACATCCAGCTTGGCATAGTGCCTACGCCACTGAACCAAACAAGAGCAACCAAAGGGCAAGGTCAGAACATGGCCGCATCAAAGATAATCATGTAAAAGGAGAAAGGCTTAGGGAAAGTAACGATACAGGCAATTCTATTGAAACCTGTTTATCAGTTTATGGATGAGCTATCCTTAAAAGTACCCACCCTAGTTCAATTAGTTAGAGTTGAGAACAGTCATGTTGTACTAAACACATCCCACTAAGGCCTACCCCTTGATCTGGGGCTGAGCATGGGACAGGCACTCTACTACACATATTCAAAACCTATTCAGAATCTGGGAGCCACTGAAGTGCTTAGATATAGCACTCAACCCCCTGACAGCCACAAGTAAGGGCTAAGACCCAGAAAAGCTGTGTGATACAAAAGTGATGGTACACTCTTCACCCTGAGTCTCTTTTTTCCTTTTTTTTTTTTTTTTTTTTTTTTTTTTGAGACGGAGTCTTGCTCTGTAGCCCGGGCTGGACTGCAGTGGCCGGATCTCAGCTCACTGCAAGCTCCGCCTCCCGGGTTTACGCCATTCTCCTGCCTCAGCCTCCGGAGTAGCTGGGACTACAGGCGCCCGCCACCTCGCCCGGCTAGTTTTTTGTATTTTTAGTAGAGACGGGGTTTCACCGTGTTAGCCAGGATGGTGATCTCCTGACCTCGTGATCCGCCCGTCTCGGCCTCCCAAAGTGCTGGGATTACAGGCTTGAGCCACCGCGCCCGGCCGAGTCTCTTTTTTCAAGCAAAGTTACTCAGGCCCTGGCCAGCTGACAATTCTGCCACAACCAACTCAAGGATCAATAAGGAAATACTCTCACAGAAAGAATTTGCCACAAAAAGACTATTATGAGCCCTACTCATCAGTCATTTAATTTCCATTCATTTTTCTTATCCACAGAGACCATCTCTTGCCCACTTACATTTGGCCTTCATTCCTCTTCCCATCATGAAGAGGAGTGGAATTGGTATCTATGTTTGTTTTACCTGCGATGAAGCTCAGAGATCAACTTAGTGCTCATTAACATCTCATCTCAGTTTCCTAGAGGAATTTTCTGTTCCCTCTCTCATTATCAGAGACTGTAAACCAGTGGCCCATTGGTGACTCTGGTCTGCAGACCTGCACTGAATGACACGCACAGTACTTTTAAGAATATGAATTACCTGCCAACATTTAGAACTTAGGAAATTTACATAAATAGGTAAGTTTCCAGCTTCTCATGAAAACATGAACGATCTGGCCCCACTTGACCTCCCTCCATACAGGAGTTCCGCCTGGAAACAATCAGCTAGAGCTCAGTATGGTTGCTTACTTCCTTGGGGCTTGTGCTCTTCAGATCACCCTCTGTTGCCTTAAATCCACTTCCATCAGTACCTTTACTTGCTACCTGCCTGGTGCCTGTAGGTGTTTGAGTTTGAAAGCCCTGCCTTCAATGATTTTTGAATTCCAATACTGGTAACAAGGCTGACGTATATGTCTTTCCATCTCAAATCATTCTTTTTGGAACTATTACATATGCTTTATAAAATATTATTTTTAAAATAGATCGATACAGAACTTTTAATGGCTTTATAACACCTTTAGGATAAAGTTCAAACCCTTAGCATAACATTCCAGATCCTTCATAATCTAACTATAAACTGTGTTTACAGACCACAGCCCACAATACCCCATCATGTGTGCTCTGCAACAGCCGCATTCTGATGATTTCAGCCACTCTTCATTTCTTAGGCCCACCATTGTGATTTCCTGTCTCTGTCACAACTCATTCTTCCTCTGCCTAGAATAGTCTTTACCTGGTTGCCTGGCCAGCTAACTTTTAATACCATTGTATAGCCCAGATGCAATATCATCTCCTCTCCATAGCCCTTCAAATCATGTGCCTGTCCAGGGTCACCTGCTAACCCATACAGTGCCTTAGTGAGAAATTATAAAATATACCCCTTCCTTCAGACATGTTCCTTTATCTGCCAGAAAACTGCCCTAGTGTAGATATTTTGGGTGTCTACACTCTGGATGGTTTCTACTTAAATTTGTCACCTTTGCACAGTGCATGATTTGCATGGCTGTACATAGCCATCCTGCTCCTGTCAGGGGCAATTTAGCAACTCTTCTGCTTTCCTACAATAATGTTCCACACTTCTGGCATATAATGAAAAACATCATAGTATAATGAACTTCCCATGTCTGTTGTTCCTACAGACATGCCATGAGTTCCTAGGGGGCAGGAACCACATTCTGATGATTTCAGTTTTCTCAGGACACATGGAGGGCAGTCCATAATGGGCATTGACTCAGTTTGTCAACTATTCAATTACATACACCCAGTGGCTGGATAGACTGAATGGAAAGTAGCAAGATCAGAGTGTCCAAAGATATAACTAGAAAGGAGTGAAGGGTACAGTTCACAAAGGGGCCCAGAGACCCCCTTAGAAGCAACTAGCTTTGAATTGTCAGGAAAAATATTAGCGATCTATAATCCTATTAAAAGAAAAACCAAGAAGACTGAGCTAAAATGTGTTGTGTCATTTCATTCTCAAAATGTATTTTTCTTTATTTTTTTTAACTCCTAACACAATAAAATAGCTTCATTCTGACAGTCATCTTACTTAAGTGAAAACATGATTTAACAAAATGATACTTTATGAGCTGTAAACCAAGCAAATACTTGACATAAAATGGAAGAGAGAGACAGAAAAGAAAAGAAGGGTAGGAGTGGCAAAAGAAAAAGAAAGAAGGCTGCTTCTAGGGGTGCACATGGGCCTGTTTTATAGTCATCACACCTCCAGGTAGGTCTCCTGGCTAGTCCAAGGGATAAGTGAGGAGAAAGAGGTCAAGCAGGTTTAAAGCAAAAGACAGGATAAGCCACAGAGGTCAGTGCTATCAAGGTAGTAATCTTTGCTCAACAGAGACAACAGCAGGACCAGGGAGACCTCTGTGAGCAGAGACTACAGAGAACTTGAGATGGTAGGGCCTTTCTCTCTCTGCAGCCCAAGTATGTGGGCTGGACTTACAGGGATCTAGGCCAATCAAGGTGGTATCTTATCCATCAAATATCAGGAATTATCCCAAATCAGCTTCATCTGAAGGCAGGGCCCCATCTTCCAGCTTGACTGGACTCACAGGGTCCTGCTGGGTCCAGCTCTAGAGTAACAATCCAGTTATTGCTTGCTCTTTGTAGAGCTTCCCTTCCTCCTGTGCTGAAGCTGAGGCTCAATCCACTTATGCTGCAGCCTGTGATCTACTGTTATTTCTCTCTCCCCTTTGCCCATGCCTAATTGGTAAAGGAGTCAGGAGTTGTTTTCCTTTACTGATGTGGCCAGTACCTTTAAACTTCCTCTCATCTGTCCTTGGCTGAAAGAGCAGTCTACTACCTTCTTGTGAACTGGAGAGACCATGATGATATGGTTAGGCTTTGTTTCCCCACCCAAATCTCATTTTGAATTATAACCTCCTCACCACCAATCCCCATAATCCCCACGTGTCAAGGAAGAGACCAGGTGGAGGTAATTAAATCATGGGGTCAGTTACCCTCATGCTGTTCTGGTGATAGAGAGTGAGTTCGCATGAGATTAGATGGTTTTATAAGGGGCTCTTCCCCCAACCTTTGCTCTGCACTTCTTGCTGCTGCCATGTGAAGAAGAATGTGTTTGCTTCCCCTTCTGCCATGATTGTAAGTTTCCTTAGGTCTCCCCAGTCATGCAGAACTGTGAGTCAATTAAACCTTTTTCCTTTATGAATCACCCAGTCTCGGACAGTTCTTTATGGCAGCGTGAGAACAGACTAATACACATGGGTTCCTTAGAGCAGGGTCTATTCCTAAAAATCAACCTTCCTTTAAGAACAGGACCAATCTCCTGCTCCACCCAAGTCCATTTTTCTTTTTTCTTTTTTTTTTTTTTTTAGACGAAGTCTTGCTCTGTTGCCAAGGCTGGAGTGCAGTGGCGCAATCTTGGCTCACTGCAACCTCCACCTCCCGGGTTCAAGTGATTCTCCTGCCTCAGCCTCCTGAGTAGCTGGGATTACAGGTACGTGCCACCGTGCTCGGCTAAATTTTTTTGTATTTTTAGTAGACATGGGATTTCACCATGTTGGCCAGGCTGGTCTTGAACTCCTGAACTCAAGTGATCCACCCACCTCAGCCTCCCAAAGTGCTGGGATTACAGGCATGAGCAACTGCGCGCAGCCAGATAGGTATTATTATTACTCCCATTTCAATTTCACAGGTGTGGCTTAGAGTAGTTTATTAACATACTCAAAGTTACATCATTAAATAATTTGTGGATCCAGAATTTGAAACCAAGACTAAACAAAAACTGAAGATCAATTGTAGTCACTGGGATCTACTTAAAATGCAGATTCTGATTCATTGGGTCTGAGGTGGGCCTAAGATTTGGATTTCTGAAAAGCTCCCAGGAGATGCTGATTCTGCAATCTTCAGATCACAGTCAAGGCTCTGGAGTTTTCTGTATCCCCGAGGAAAAACCCAATAATTATACTTCTACTGTCTTAGAATCATAAAGACTTTTAGCCGATAGATCTTCTGTGATCCACTAGTCAGTGATGTTATGTATCAAAAGTTATGATGGGCAAGAAATGGGCATGATTCCCCCAACTTTCCTAGAAAATAACACAGAGAAGAAGCTAACAGGAAAGGAATCACCTCCAACCCCCCACATTTATGGCCATTCAATGTTTCTTTCATCTCCCTCAAGCAAACCTCTTACCTCTGCTCTGAGTCACAGTGAAACCAGGACTAAGAATGAAGTTCCAAGTAATCCTCTCTTTGAGCTGCAAAGCAAGCACTTGGATAGCTTACTCCTTTCACTCACAGCTGCTTAGATGGCTGCAGAGTACACACCAGAGGAATGTTAGGCTCTATATCATAAAGAGCTTGGACTGACACAAAATTCCACTGAGACAAAAACATCTTGCACCAAGGCCCATTTATACAAGTCTGGAAATCAGTGAATAACCAGGCAATTGCTATAAATGTGCCTTTCTTGAATGCGGTCTTAGAAAATGTCAGGTGAACAAAGTAAGTACTTTCAGGGTAGCAGCAGGTCAAGTGAATGTTCAGCTTCAGAAGAGTATTCACCATGACCTTCAAAGTTTTCTTAGCTAGTTTATGTACAGGTGAGCACCAAATTCTTCTTTAAAAAGTATGTCTCTTAACTTCTAGAGGTCACACTTCCAAACTGGAAGTTAACAATAGAGCCCAGTCATCTTTTTGTGGGTCTTTTTCTTTAGAAAACATAAAATAACCTTTCAAATGTTTCAGAGACATATGGACAATGAAACACTCCCATTTCTTACCCAGCCATTATGCAAGGAGTAAACCATAGATAAAGGCACTACAATGTGAAATCTTAATAAACCCATTGCTGCCAGCAGAGGCAAGTATGCAAGGGTTTCAGCAGACTTTGATAATTAAGGGTATTTTATTTCCTCTAAACAATGTTGTTGTGATATCTCTAAAGGAAGGATTCTACAACTTGCCTGAATCTTCCAAAGAGTCTCTGAGTTGACAGCTAATAATTAACAAACAATGAATAGTGTCTTGCTGTCCGTCACAGTGACTAGTACTGTCATCTCTGAGAAGAGGAAGATGTGCTAATGTGGCATGCTTCATAATACCCAACTTTTAGCTCAGCACCTGATGTGCTGGGCAGTCCTTTCTCAGGAAAATGTGGCAAGTGGGGGTTGGGGGGACAAGTGACAGTTCTCTGGAGCCATTCCAGAGAAGCCACTTGCCAAGTGAACAGAAGTTCAGGGCCCAGAAGCTCCTTTAATTCAGTTATTTCATCATCTTTCTTTGCAGTGCTCCTCTCACTAACTTGGATCAATTCTACTCATACTTACTGAGCACCTGTATGTGCAAAGCCAGGAGAACTCTGGAGATTAACCAGCCAAGTGCTCTAATGGATCTTGGCTGCTGAGCTGGGCTGTGATCAGTGGGAACACAGAAAACTAGTCCTGTTAAGTGTCACTAAGCTGTATGGCCCTAGTCCTGGCAGGATCATTTTCTATTCTCCCCTCTTAAGACATTACCCACCTCATTTCAAGATCTATGAGCTTAAATATACATACACATGTGGGCAGACCTATTGGAGACTCTCCAGGTAACTAATATCCAGAGCTATCTACCTACCTGGCATGGAACCTGGCTTTTCTTAGGATGGGAGGAGGCAGAGCTGGGGAAATTTGCTCAAGTCACTTAGGGGAATCTGTCCAACCATGGGTATAGCACAATCACGGATAACAGCAGAGTTAAGGCACAAATGACTGCTATCTGGGGACCAGGGGCCTTGGGTTCTAGCCTCACCCTGCCATGGATTGTGTGACCTTGAGAAAGCCCCTCCTGTCTTCAAGGAAGCTGAAGTGCCTATCTGCTAAGAGAGGGAATTAGACTGGATGATGTATGCTCTTCGCTGCATTCCTAACCCTCAGCTCAGTACCTGAAAATGTTTATTGCCTGAATGATCTGCCACATGCTGTTCCCCTGCTGACATGCCAGAACACTGTGGAATCATCCCCCCTGCTACTCTGAATCTGCTTTCATAGCTAGGCTATCTAATGACAGAATCTCCACTTGAATGGGGATTTAAAAAAATAATAAAGTGACAATCATCTGAGTTTCTCTTTTACTTTTAAATCATTCCTCAGCTCACAGTTGCTTCCCCCCATCACCCAGGAGACAGAAGCTCACACCAATCATGCTCCCTTCACTGGTGGTACGTGCCACTGTACACAGAAATTGGTGAGGTCTGTGAACATAAGGAAAGCATTAGAGACAAAACCCTGAGTCCCATAATCCCCAGCTCAGACAACACAGCACATAGCCTTGCTGCCAATTCGTACAATGAAAGAAGGGAGCAGACAGAAGAATATTAACACTGTCAATCTGAATATGAGGGTTTAAAATTAGTAAAGGGAAAAATATGTCATTCATGATTCAGGCGGCATTGCCTATTGCTTTGCACGTTCAATTCACCAACAAACCACTTGGAATTCTTCGTATCCAAAATCTCTACTGACAAAAATTCATGCTAATATCAAGCTTCAGCGAACCAAAAAAGCTCACAGAGAAAATAGGAGGAGAGGCTGAAAGGAGAAATTGAAATCACAAATTAAATTGGTGATTTCTATAATTCTCGTTATTGATTACCAGATAATTCTGGATTTATTGGAAAGTGGCCAAAAACAAAAGGAAGAAAAGAATAAAGAACCATGGTAAAATATGCCAAGGAGAACACCAAGCAGGCCGATTTTGTGACATTAAAAATTCTTGAGGCTGCTGTCACCTCTGTTCTGAAAATATAACTGGAGGCTGGGATATAGCAGCAAGAGAGAATTGCAGCACTCACATGACAGCCATCACCCCATGCCTTAGTCCTGTTGGGAGTGGAAATGGAACACCTGAGGGAGTCCAGTGAGCAGGACCAGGGCAGGCAGGCTAGTCATCACCCTGGGGGCTATGGGGAGGGGAAGGAGAAGGGAGAGAGGGGAGCAAGTTCTGGCACGTCACTGGGATGAAAGGATAAGAGTGAAAAGGGCATGCACTTGAAACCTATTCACTCACCCTCCTCAATACTCAGAATGTGGCAGGGTGCCAGGGAAGAAACCACAACACTGACCATGAGCAATGGAGCCCCAAAGGCTATAGGAGCTCCCTGACCCTGGCTCCATACCCGAAAACACACACATACACATTTTTTACATTAGGTGCAGCAGAAATATTTGGAACAGAAACAAGTTTGTGAAGCTCAGTCCCAGCTCTACTGTGTGTTCTTTCTTGAGCAAATACTAGCTCTTCCCTGAATTCAGTGTCCTTAATTAGGGACTATAGCAGCTGATCTCATAGGGACCATCTAGATCTGTCAAGACAAGGATAAAACAAGCTCAGGGGGCATGGGAACACAAGAATCCTTGCCTGGGCCAGGTGAAATTGAGGATGGGTACACCAAGCAGAGGGCCCAGCAAGTATCAACAGGGTTGTCCTACAATTGCAGTGGACATGACAGAAGCTTCTAGTAGTCCTGGACTTAGAGATACTTGATTAGCCCTGAACAAAGTGCTCATTACCCAAGTGACCAAAAGCATGCTTGCCTCAATCCTGACAGTAATGCCCTAGCTGATGCAGGCTCACTCTGTCATTCCACAGACAGCCTGTCAGCATCTCATAATCAGGAAAAAATCTGTTTCTCCCATCATCAAGAAGTTTTTCAGATAGCTGCCACAAATGAGACAGTATTTCAAACAAAAAGGTTTCAAATATCAAAATCCAGATACTCCAACAAGTGGCATCTCAACTTCATGGCCTTAGATAACCCAATATTCTTAAACTTCCCCTCTTTGTGCTCAAGACAAGAAATTGCCCTTCTTTATCCAAGATCATAACCATTCAAACTTTTAAAGTAACATGTGTCAATCTGATTAGAAAGAGCATTTAGCAAGAAATCCAACATAAAAGGCAAATATCTAATCAAAGTCAATGTCACTGAAATCATGACCAGCTACACACCTGTTCCTTTAGGATATGCAGCAAATGGAAACCACTGTGACCTACAAAATGAGTGGTAAAAGCTCTGGAATGGGTATTGGATGTTTAAACAAGAACCACCAAAAGAGTGAAAGAAACTGCCCACCTGACTTTCATTTTTGTCTATAAATCATTGCACAGATGAAACGCTGAGGGCTTTCAGCTACTAATCTTTTCCGGGGAGATCTAGTCACATGATTTAATCTGCCATATCTAAATAGTGAGACATCTTAACCTAAGCTCTCAATATTCAAACTGGCTAATTAGAGAAAGGAGGGTGGAGGCAAATCAAAGGGAGCAATAATATTTTTCCATCTGAATATTCAAAACCATGGTATTGTTAGACACTGAACTTTTCTTATAAGACTCCTGTGTACAGAAATGATTACTTCTTTCTGCGAGGACTTGAAGGCAAACAACTGAAGTGCTTCATTTATTTCCCTTCCTTGTCCATGCTTACTGTACAAAAATGAGGCTTCTGGCTCACTAGTCAAAGGGAAATAAAATGGAGGCCACTTGGTTAGAAAAGATGAATGGGGTTTCCATTGGTGTTCCCATGTTTAATAACAAGTTCGTTGGCAGTGTTTCTGCTCTAAGGGTAACAAATGCTCATTACGGAAAATTTGGAAAATCTAGAGTATTGTACAAAGAGAGAAATAAGTTCTACCCCCAAATGACCAATGTAAACATTGATACAGTTCTGCTATGGTCTGAATATTCATGTTCCCCAATTCTTATGTTTAAGCTTAATCCCCAATGCAATGGTATTAGGGGATGGGGTCATTTGTAAGGTGATTGGGTCAAGAGGGCGGGGTCCTCATAAATGGAATTACTGTCCTTATGAAAAAGGCCCCAGGGAGTTTGTCTCTTCCACAGTGTGAGGACACAGCAAGAAGGCATCATCTATGAGAAAGTGGGACCTCACCACACATGGAAACTACTGGTGTCTTGATCTTGGACTCCACAACCTCTCAAACTGTGAGAAATACATTTCTGTTGTTAAGTTACTCAGTATATAGTATTTTGTTATAGCAGCCCAAGCTGACTAAGTGTAACAAATTCTCTGTCTTTTTGGTTATAAATAAGTCCTGTTTGCTTTATAATGTTGTAATTTAACCATGTCCACAATTGTATTTTTAAAATACATACAAGTTAAGTATCTTTACATGTTACAGCCATCATTTTGAGAGCCACGTGAAGTGGATGTGATAGAGACAAAAAAAGTGCACCATAGGTGGTTAAGAGCGTGTGTTTTGGGATTAGATGCAGCTGGAGTCAAATTGCAACTCTACTATTTACTGATTCTGTGGTCTTACATGAGTGATTCAACCTCTGAGATTCAGCTTCCTTCTCTATAAACTAGGGATGACAATAGCAGAGTACCCATTACCAGGTTGTTTTGAGGCTTAATGAGATAATGCCATAAAATACTTAACATGGTGCTGGGAGTAACTCCTTAGTACATGTAGCTGATATTACCACTGTTACCATTTTTTAACTTATCCATTCTCTTACTGTTTACCATTGGATTGCTTCCAAATTTTCCATTTGGACAAATTTGCAATGTGTACATACATAGTTTGAATTTTTTTCCTTGGCATATATTTTCCAAAAGTGAAACTCCTGTACATTCTATGATCATTAAAATGTATTTTCAAATTTGTTGGTTAATGATTTTGTCCTACTGGGAATCAGTGTGAAGATACTGTCAAGGGCTGGAGAACAGAAAGAGACTAAGGGACCCTTGAAGTGCTTAAATATCTTAAGATTAGGAAGGCCCTTGAGGACCACCAAGTGTAATCCTGCTTAGACTACTAATGGGAGACAGCTGCCCATATCAATGACTTTGGCCTCATTTAAGACAGGCATAGACCATCAGAGCAATGTGCATATGAAGCAGCATGCAGTAGACACTGCTGATAGTTTGCATCATCTATGCACACAGGCAATGGAGCATTTAACATTGAATCATGTTCCATGGGTTCTAACCCTATCCTGAAAGTTAGGAGCATCTTCTCACATACCCTTGGAATACCTGTCATCATCAGGAACATTTATAAGCGTGGTAGTGGGGTAACCTGCCTGAAGTGCTTTCCTCCAACTTTTTGAATAGCCACCTCCTTGTCATCCTTTATGCCTCAACTTCCATGCCATCTCCTCCAAGAGTTGAGAACACCAAGTTTTGAGTATCTACCTCACACACAATTCTGTGTAAATTAATTTCCTTCCAAGCATTCATCATGGCTTGTAATCATTTATTGTTTGTTCACTTATTCGTAGTGCATCTCCCTAATTTGACTGTCTCCTTCAGGAGGGTTGGGACCATATTCAGTCTTGCAACTGTTGTACCCTTAGTCCCCAGCTAGCAAAGGGCCTGGCACAAAGTAGGCACTCCTGCCCCCATTGCCTGTTTGTCTGATGCTCAGGGGCCTCTTGGCAACATAAGCAGCTTGACCTTGAGCTGGAAAGTGGGAATACAGGAATGAGGTACATATAATCCCTGCCTTTAAGGAGTGCCCATGGCAGGTTTCTTTTCATGGTCATCTTAGAAAGAACCAAGAAGTCCTTTCACAAGAGCTACATTCTATAACGCTGAGGACGCAGCTCAAAGCTGGAACTCAACAATGGATCTCCAAACACAGGAATAGTTATTCTACCACCCCAACATGCGCACTTGAACTTTGCACCTGTGTGGATCTTTTCTGCTTTAGATAGCCCTCAGAAACATATTCCTCAGGAAGCCCTCACAACATCCCATAAACCATGAGCTGAAAGGGCTGGTGAAGCAGAGCAAAAATGAAAAAAATGGGGCAAGACACAGAGCCAGAGCTTCAAAACTGGGCTCTAATCCCAGTTGTGTCCCTTAGGATAAGGGACAGGTCATATCAACCCTGAGCTTCAGTTTCCTCCTGAATAGTAGTAGATAGTACACTCTGCCCTGCCTTGTGGAAGGCCTCAATGACCATGTATATGAAAAGCAATAGTGCAACAGGAAGGTTAAGAGTTAGTATAGAAAGCTGGAAAGATAAACAGTATGCCAGCCTGGTGACCCTCTGGGTCCCCTCTGGCACATGTCAACGGTGAAAGCAGAGAAAGAACCACATCTTCTGTGCCTAGACCTGAACTTCCCTGGTCGAGGAATTTTTAGGCCTCTTTAAACAGCCTTATGTTCTATCTCCTCCTGAATGAACACTCAATAGCTACTTTGTTCTTCAAGGCAAGTTTACTAACCAAATAGGCAGTATCTCCATAGCAGTCAAAAAAGATCTTTAACTGTTGAATACAAAAGTTCAGACAAACCATAAATGCCCTATTCACCTTGTCAGTCCTACAAAAAAAGTTGGGGTTCTGTCAATTTCTCCTGCCACATACAGCTGCAACACTGGCTTATATTATTAATTACAAGCAGTATGTGTGTCTCGGGTTATAACAGATGGTGTTTGCACTGCATGCAGAAGCTCCAGATAGTCAAATAGTGTAACTATGGAGATTTTCCAAAAAGAAGACAAAACAACAACGGAAAATACTCTCACCAGTGAAAATCTGAAAAGTGTTTATCTTGCTTTCTACTGTGGCAAAATAGAGAACATCCAATTTCTGCAATAACTCTACTGACTGAGAAAAACCAGCCAAGCACAGAGAGAGTGATGCCAATAGAAGACAACCTAAGCAGCATGCTGTCACCCTTCTAGAAGGGCTATTAGTTAAAAGAGGTGAAAGTACAGAGTCTAGGCTCCCTTGCCCTGCCAATAGATCTGCAAGCTGCCAAGATTGCCAGCTCCATTAATGGACTTTTCTAGTTGGGAGAAAACTCTGTTTTAGTAGAATTCGCAGGGTTTCTTTCCTGTAACTTTTAAACTAGAGCTTAAGGGATACAGGAAACTCATTGTCTTCAACCTCCTTAATTCCCATTTGAGGCAACTGAGGTTTAATTATGAGAGGATATTTAGCCAAGTTTATGGCTGAATAATGACTTAGCTCTCTAAGCTGGTACACCTCACCAGGCTCCTCACACACTTGGAAAAAAAAAAAAAGAGCCTACTCATGTTTTACCAATTTCTCAAGACCAAACTGCTCCCACTTTTTCCTGACCTGCTCCTGTTCCAATACCCTTCTGACTCTTGCCTTCCTTATGACTATAACCTTGGGCCTGTCTCTGAACCTTCGATTGGGGTCTAGATTTTGCCTCAAGCTTTCTGTAAAACATTGAGACTTGCCTCCCCATCATGACCCACACCTTTGGCTCCACTGACTCCACCCCACAACCCCAGCAATCTCATCTGAACCATGGCCTAGCCAGTTCAAGCCATGGCTGAACAAACTCCAACAAGGAGGAGATTCAGATAGAGGCAAAACCAAGTCAAAGCCCAGGTCTTCTGACCCTGAAACCAATGAACTTTCTACTACTGTCTACTACCTACTCCTTGCCTCTGCATTACTGTTAGTTTTACATTCTGTATTAGCCAGTAAATCTAGCCCCTCTCCTTCATTATATGAAGACAGTTTTCATGTCCCTGTACCGTCCCATCCAATTTTCCTGAGCCTTCTCTCCTCTACATGAATCATCCACAGCTTCTTAAAACTGACCTCATAATTCATAGTTTCCAGACCTTTAGAGAGCTCATAAACTCAATCATCATCCTCTTTAAAAGAAAAAGTGATCATACTTTGGATCACCACATCCTTTGCTTTAGACAATCTGCTCATATCAATGCAGCTCTGATCATGGTTATATTTGCATCAGCTGCATGTCATATTATATCAAGTTGTGGCCAATTAACACCCCAGGTTTATATTCAAAGTCAGAATTCTCCTCGGATATTGTTCAAATCACAATAAGAGGACAAAGGTGCATTCTCTTTTCTCTGGGGCCTCTATGCTGGGATTTTGTAAATCCAAGGATGCCAGAATCTATGTTTTCCACCAAGTGAGAAAAGCTCAACTGCAGTAGAAGAGTTTGAAGCTGGGAATAAATGAGCAGAGCTCTCTCTCTCTCTTTCTCTCTCTCTCTCTCTCTCTCTCTCTCTCTCTCTCTCTCTCTCTCTCTCTTTCTCTCTCTCTGTGTGTGTGTGTGTGTGTGTGTGTGTGTGTGTGTGTGTGTGTGTGTGTTAGAGAGAGAGAGAACTAGTCCATACTAGCATATGAGCACAAAATCACTGGTTTTATCAAGTCTCCAATTCCCCAAATCACTGAGGTCTCCTGAGCTGCTTTAGTTCCTGAAGCTCTTCCACTTGTTCTGGGAGCTACACCAGTATTCTGCCAATACATTTTCTTGCATGCTTAAACAAGAAAGGAAGGTTTCTGTCACTTACAACCAAAAGAAATTTGACCCTGAATTTTCTAAAATCTTCACATTGCAAGTTTCTTCTTGTCCATTATGTCATTGTTTTATGGCCCCAGTGTGAAGCAGTTCCCTGCTGAATGAAACTTGAGATCAAGAATCTGGACAGCCAGAGGGGTAGAGAGAAGAGGGGACACAGTAATGCTACAGACCAAGTATTCTGCTTACCACTTTGCTGAGCACCAGCCCAAGCCTTCTCTAGGATGCTCCAGTGATCCCTCCTATCCCATAAAGCTCAGATGAGAATGCACAGGGGTCTATAATCTTACTGTTTCCTGAAATCTTTTCTCCAGAAGGCAGGCTCTGCAGAAGATGGGTTCCTGGGATAGACAAGAAGTTATTGGGAAAATTATAAGTCGTGACACAGTGTGAATATGTTTTGCTCCTGGGCCCTTTATGATGCCATTCTACCCATCTGTATTCTGCCATGGAGGATCTAAGAAATCTTGAGCTGAAGGTAGCAAAAAATCATCATAATCAAATTGAATCTCACAACTGCCTTGGGCTCCTCCTTTTTAAAAGTGTTCTGTGCTCACGTAAGAAAGGGATTTAGCTTAAGGCCCAGCAGCTAAAAAGTAAAACAAACAAGCAAAAAATCCACAAAACTTCCAAGCCAGCTATTTGCTTATACGGGCAACACTGTACAGGAAGGTCATTGATACAATGTTGGTTAGAGAGCAACGTTCCTGGCATTAATCTCTGCAGTGTCGCTAAGAGGCTGTCCAGTATGTACCATTAGTATCTAGAGGAACCTTGGCCAGTTAATAGCCTTACAGATGTAAACTCACTCAAAAGGAATTGTGCTTCTACTAACATAGTACTGTTGGAGCGAGCTTTGCTTGATTACATACTTGGCCACAAGCCTTCAATTTAAGGCATTATGACACACTTCACAAATTCATCTACCAGTAAATCTGTGTTTTCTCTTGTAATAATAGTAGAAAACTACTAAAGAAAGATTTTATTGGCTTACTGGTTTCCACTTTCTTGCTTTATTTTAGGAAATAATGATGTTTCTGGAACCACAAAAGGATGAAATCATGGGAACAAAATGTCACCTGTTTAACTATGGGAAACATAGTTCATATATTAAATATATATATAATAATAAATATTTTATAAATGTAATAATGTACATTTATGTAATATATATGTGTGTGTGTGTATATATATACACATATATATATATATATATACACACACACATTTTTGCACAGTAATTGATTACTAATCTTTTGGAGGAAATGCAAACTATCCATAGTCTATGGCAATAATCTGAAAGAAAGAGAGCTACTAAATGGTTTTTGATTAAGCTGCTAAGTAAGAATGAAGAGGGACTTACAAACACATTTGGGTATACACCTAGAGCAAAAGAAAGAATTTCTCAGTAGACTTTTGGCCACTACCTTCCCTCTAAATAACCTTTGATGAAGCAGCCTGCTCACCTAGTTGCAGATCGTCTTAGAGCCTATACTTAGCCCCTTGAAGCTATTTTAGAAAGCACAGAAAATAAATGGGTAGTGCTTATTAAATTAGCATTGATCTCAAAATGAGGCATTTTATAACGCCTTCAAAAATGGTGTCCCAAGGAAAGTGTGAGACAGTCACAGAGAGGGACTGGGACTTTGACAAGTGTTCTAAGCATTGTCCCTCATATCATTGGTGCTGTACAACCAAAGCCACTTAAAGAATGGATTTGAAATTTCTTGAGCAAATAAGTTGCAGGAATACATTAACACTGAGGTCTTCTGATGCTAGATTGTATAGTTTGCTTCACATCCAAAAAATAAGTTGTAGATCTCTGCTTTCAAGGCAGATAACAATTACTCTTAATAAATGTGCAGTCATCCTAGAAACAGAACACAGCCAAGTACATGAGAAAGTACGTTGGAAGAATGTGAGCTCTTGCTAAATAAGCAGTACAGACACAGCAAATATCTGTCTCCCTCTTTCCAGAGCTGTCCTGACCTTAAATACCCTAGTAGATGGTATCCCCATAAACCCCTGAAGTGTCCCAGAAATACCAATATTTCAGCAAATGGTGACAAAATTAAGTCAGTAATCATAGCGACACCAACTTCAACAGATTACAGAAATCACATCACAGATCATTTGTCCCTGGTCCTCTACTGATATTGATAACACAGTACTCTGAATTTAAGAGGCATTTCTATGGTTTGTTGTTTTAGGTGAAAGTCATTGATTATAAACCACCACAAAGAATTATTGGTAACTTAAGCAAAAATGAGAAAGTATTAGAAGGCCATGGGGAATTTTTATAAGATCATAGAAAACTGAAAAACCAGACTTGAAACAGACAGGAACCAGGAGCTCCAGAGGGTTTGGGAACACCCATCAGCTTCAATCAAGTATATGCCACCACTGGAATTCATTCACTTATCCAACACATTTTTGCAAGTACTTATCATGTGCCAGGCACATGATAACAGATAGAGGATGCTGTTATATCCTCTACATGCTGAGGATATAGCAGCAAACAAAACAGACAACATTCCTCAAAGAACATTCCTTCTGGTAGTGGGAGATATAAAATAGCAAAAAAACTGATAACAGTAGTAATATCTCCAACTTTTAAGCATCTACTGTGTGACTGGCACTGTGCTAAGTGTTTTACATATTCATACATTTATTCAAAAAATATTTACTGAGTCCTAGTATGCCAGAGACCATTCAGAATCCTTGCCTTTGTGAAGCTGATATTGTGGTGAAACAAATAAATTCAAAACCCTCAAAGATTAAAATCTTAGGAAACAGCACACAATTGGCCATGCTGAGGTTATGTATCTGCCCCCAGCTTCATCAGGGCAGTGAGGGGGATGATCTGATAGAAGGAATCTACATACACCCTGTCCAGCCTTGAAAGTGGAAGGGCTGTCATCCATATTTACTGCCCAACCAAGACTGAACACAGTGAGAGAAGAGGCCTCAAAAAGAAATCAGGGATCATGAGCAAAGGAAATGGAATGCAAGGCAGAAAAAACCAACTCATTCCTTTGCATAAGGCATGGAACAATGAAGAGTATTTCATCTGGGCCTTATTAATGTGTCTTGGTGAAAAAAAAACACCACAAACTGGATTATATCTAGAACACAAAGTGAAACTATCTTTTAGACCACTTGAGCTTGATTTCAGCCCCATTATTTACAAGGCTATCTCTAAGACCATGGGCAAATTACTTTACTCTGTATCTCAGTGTCCTCTTCTGTGCAAAGGGGGATGTTATTAGCATTTACCTAATAGTGATGTCATGAGGAATAAATAAGTTAATATTTGTAAAATGCTTAGAATAATACCTGAAATACAGTAAGCATTATATACATGACTGTTAAGCAAATAAAGTAGAATGCTTAATAGATAGAAAGATATTCATGGTATATTATGTGAAAAAGCAGATTGCTCAATAAGTACACAGTATAAATCCCAATTCTTATATTAAAAATTAACAGTTATTATAGAAGATTATATATATAAGAAATATGCATATTAAATAGTTCAAAGCATTTATCTCTGACTGGGGTTGGGTGATATGAATAATTTGTATTTTCTCATTCTTTCTTGTCTGCTTTTTTCAAATTATTAACTGTGAATATGTATCACTGTTATAATTTTTAAATTATTAAAATATATTCAAACATGTATAAACACCTAAATATCACTAAAAGGGATGTGTTGGCAGAAGGGGAAGTGACCAATTACAAACATGTCTTAAACTGTTAAAAAATTAGTGTTACTTAGTAAGTCACTCTGAAATAATATAAAAGTCAAGAAAATTCCTGCTCAAAAATAATTATAACAAAGACCCTGTAGTGATTACTTGGAGGCTAATATTACATTGGAAGAAAAGCAATCACTAAGAAGAACCACACCTGAGTACTGGGCTCAATTATTCTTTGACAAAAGGCTACTGAAGACTCTCCTGCTTAAGTGGAAAAAGCCTAACACTCTTTAAAGAAACACAGAGTTCCTGGTAACCTGAGAGAGAATATCAAATGATTCAACATATATATAATTGGGGTCACAGAAATAGAAGGGAAGAAATCATTAGATAAATAGATAGATCTAAAAATGAAATAATGTCTGAAAATTTTCCAAATTTGATGAAAAAAATAAACATCAATCTAAAATCTCAAACAAAATAAACACACAAAAATTTACACTAATACATATCATAATCAAATCTTAAAATATAGTGATGAAAAAAACTCAGCAGCCAGAGAAACAGGCATACAGTTATTACATACAAAAGAACAAACGTAAGAACAACAATAACTTCTCATCAGAAGCTATGCAAGCCAGAAGGCAATGGAACAAAATCTTTAAAGCACTGAAAAAAATATGTTTACTTAGAATTTTAATCTTGAGAAAATATCTTTCAGAAATAAAGGCAAAATAAGGAATTCTCCAGTCAAACAATATCTGATATAATTCATTATCATCAGACCTGTGCTGCAAGAAATATTAAAGGAATTTCACCAAGCAGGAGGAAAATAATACCAGATGGGGAAATATGGATTTATACACAGAAATAAAGAGAACTGGGAAGTTTAAATATATGGGTAAATATTTTTTAAATGTCTTCACACTTTATTGTCAATTTACTTAAAAGCTAAGTGACTGTTTAAAGCAACAATAATAACTATGGATTGTGTGGTTAATAACATATGTAGAGGGAAATCTATGAAAATAATAGTGTAAAATAGAAGAGGAAATGGGAAAGTATTGTTGTAATGTTTTTACAGTGTACATGAAGGGATAAAATATCTTTTGAGGAAAGACTATGATAAGATAAAGATGCATACTGGAAATACTATGGCAACTAGTGATAAGATAAAACGTAGAGGTAGAGCTAATAAGCCAAGAAAATAGATTAAATGGAAGGCTAATAAAATACCTAAATAATACCAAGAAAGGCAGGAAAGAAAAACCTACACAAAGAACATGTGGGGAAAACAGAAAACAAACAACAATGTATTTAATTCCAAACAAATTGAAAATACATTAAATGAAAATGGTGCACTGCAAAAATAATTAAATGCTCTATATAAGACATACAATTTAAATATGAAGACACAGATAGAAGAATGGAAAAAGATTTAGCATTCAAGCACTGATCATAAGAAAGGTGGATTTTTATATTAGCATCAGATAAACAAGACTTCAGAACAAAGAATATTGCTCAGGCTAGTGAGGAACATTTACATTTTATAATTATAAAAGAGCCAGTTCATCAAAAATATAATAATTCTAAACATCTAAATGTATATAACAGACCTTCAAAATGCATGAAGCACTAACTGACACAAAGAAAATGAAAAATAGGCAAATTCACAATTACATTTACAGATTTTGATATTCTATCTTCAGTAATTGATACAAGTATATCCTAAATATTAGTAAATATATAGAAGAATGGAACAACACTATCAACGAATTTTACCTAAATGGCATTTATAAAACATTCCATCCATCCCCTAACAGCACAAAGCACAGTATTTTAAAAGTCATATTGGACATTTCACCAAGAGAGACCACATGTTTGGCCCTTAAATCATGTCTCCATATACTTAAAATAATTGAAACCATACAGAGAAGCTTCTATGATGCTTAATATTAGGTGTCAACTTAACTGGATCAAGGGATTTCAAGATGGCTGCTGAAGCATTGTTTCTGGGTGTGTTTGTGAGGGTGTTTCCAGAGGAGACTGACATGTGAGTCACTGGACTGAAGGAAGAAGACCTGACCTCCACATGGGCAGGTACCACCTAATTACTGCTGGTGCAGCTACAAAAAAGCACATGGAAGAAGGGGGGACATTCGGTTTGCTTGCTCTTTTTCCTTTGTTCACTTTCTCTCTTTCTCTATCTTCCAGAGCAATATGCCCTTTTCATCTTCCCGCCTTTGGATATCAGACTCCAGGTTCTTTGGCTTTTGGTCTCTGGGACTGGCACCAGTGGCTCTCAGGCCTTTGGCTTCAGACTGCAGGCTGTACTTTCGGTTTCTCTGGTTTTGAGGCTTCAGGACTTGGACTGGTCCATACTAACACCTTCCCTGGAAGTCATGCTACTGGCTTCTCTAGGAGCCATGCTATCAGCTTCTATATTTCTCTAGTTTGCAGACGGTCTATTGAGGGACTTAGTCTCTATGATCCTGTGAGCCAATTCTTCCTAGTGAATTCCCCCCCACACACACGCGCGCGTGTGTGTGTATATATATAAAACATAAAATGTTCACACACAACGTATTTATCCCCTATTAGTTCTGTCCCTATGGAGAATCCTAACTAAAACAGGTTTCATGGCCACAGTAGAGTTGAATTAGAAATAAATAACAAAAATACAAAAATATCTGGAAATGTCTCAAATATTTGAAAAATGTTAAAACTTCCTAAATGTTACTTTTACTTCCAATCAAGACAAAGTATCATGGAGAGGATTTATCTTCCTTTCTAAAACAACTAAAAGGCTAGACTAAACATGCAAATAATAGCACTCAAGACATTGGACATCAGGCAATGAAAAGGAATTATCCATGAAAAAAATGAAAAACAAATGAAGTGAGCCCTAATATTGGCCCAGACTACTACTTGGAGAAAGTTTCAGGGTGCAACACAGAAAGGGGTAACTTAGGAAACCTCCTTTAATTAAGTAGACACAGGTGGGAATCTGAGAAAATTAAGGTGATTAGAGTTCATATGAGAGGATACCAAAGAGGAGAGAGCTGCACAGAGAAAAAAATTTCAGAGATCTGCAGTGGTCTCCCTCAAGTAATCAAGAGAGTACTAATCTGTGCATGCAAGAGAAGAAACCGTGCAAGGCTAGGGAAATAACCACCCAAAAGGATTGTAGAGAATAGCGCTCAGAGATCATACATATTCAGAAACAGTACCTACTGTCAGTAGTCAATGTGTAACATCTTACAATTCAGGGAGCATTGGTTAGAACAGTAGTTCCCAAAGGAAGGCAATTTTGGCCCCAAGGGGACATTTGGCAATGACTGGAGAAATTTTTGGTTGTCACAACTGGTTAATGCTACTGATATCTAGTATGAAAGTTAAACAACGCGCTGGAAAGCTCCCACCACTAGTAGTTATCTCTACCAAAATGTCAGTAGTGATGCAATTGAGAAGTCCTAGGTTAAAGTACTGAAAAGGGTCTTGCCTCAGTAATAGTCAAAAATTAACCATAATTCAGGCATGGTGGCTCAGCCTGTAATTTCAGCACTTTAGGAGGCTGAGGCGAGAGGATCACTTGAGGCCAGAAGTTCAAAATCAGCCTGTTCAACATAATGAGACCCTATTTCTACAAAAGAAAAGTTAAAAAAAAATAGGCAGGCCTGGTGGTGCATGCCTGTTGCCTCACCTACTGGGGAGGCTGAGGCAGAAGGATCCCTTGAGTCCAGGAATTTGAGGCTGCCATGAGCCATGATCTCACCACTGCATTCCAGCCTGGATGACAGAGTGACACCCTGCCTCAAAAAAAAAAAAAAAAAAATTAACCCTAAACCAAACTCTGTTCTTGTTCTTGTCCCAACTAGGAAAACTTTTACTTCTGTAAGATCTGAAAACAAACAAACAAGCAAACAACTTCCACAGAACTGAATCCCAGAGCAAAGATCAAAAACAAAGCTCAATTTAGTAGAAATGTAAACATGTTAGTAACTAATAAGGCAAAATATGCAATGCCTGGTATCCAATAAAAATTTACCAGATAGGCAAAGAAGCGGGAAGCACAACCTGTGAAACCTATTTTTCTTTTCATCAAAATAAAAATAAATCAAAATTGACAGAAAATTAAAAATATGATAGGTTGATGGAAAAGATATTAAACAACAATTATAACTATATCCTATATGTTCAAGAAGCTGGAGGAAAGATTAAGCATGTTAAGTAGTAAAATGTAACATATGAAAAGATCCAAACCAACTTCTAGACATGAACACTAAAATGTCTGAGATTTTTAAAAAGTCATTGGATGTGGTTAATGACAGATTATGCATTGGAGATGAAAAGATTATGAAAACATACCAATACACACAGATACACACAGAGTAAAAAATACTCTAAAATAAACCATGGAGTGAAAACTAACTAAAACATAAATAAATAGATAATTAATAAACGATGGTGCAAACTGCCAGCAACAAAATATACATGCGGTTGATGTCTACAAAAGACAGAGGAGAGAGAGGAAGTCCAAAAATATTTGAAGAAAAAATTGACAAAATTTTTCAAAAGTTGATGTGGACTGTAAACCCACAGATCTATGCCGCTCAACAAACTGCAGCACAAGAAGCATGAAGAAAGCTACACTAAGACATAATCAAATGGCTTAAAACCAACGGTTAAAAAGAAAATCTTAGAATCAGCCAGAGGGGAAAATTTGACATACAGAGGAACAAAGATGAAGATAATAGAAAATTTCTGAATAGAAACAGGGAAACTAGAAAAGAGTAAAGCGAGATATTTAAAGTACTGAAATAAAAATAATTCAACTTAAACTTCTTTATACTATCTTAAACTATCTTTCAGTAATAAAGGCAAAATAAAGCTTTCTCTGACAGAAAAGTTGAAAGGCAGATGTGTACTACAAGGAAGAAAAACAAAACCAGACAGAAACTTAGAATCTAAACAAATGAAGAGTCCTGGAATTGGTAACTGCATGAGTAAATACAAACAATTTTTCTCATTATTTAAATATCTTTGAAAGATCACTGGAATCATGAGATACCACTTCGTGATCACCAGGATGACTACAATCAAAAAGTCAGATACCACCAAGTGTTGGTGAGGATATGAAAAAATTCCAAGCTTCATAAACTGCAAGTAGGAATGTAAAGTGGTGCAGCCATTTTGAAAAACACTCTTGCACTTCCTCAAATAATTAAACATAGTTACCATACAATCCAGCAATTCCACTACTAGGTGTATACCCAAAAGAAATGAAAATACATGTCCACCCGGAAACTTACACACAGATTGTTATAGCAGCATTATTCATAATAGTAAAAAAAAGCTGGAAAAAAAAAGTCAGTCAATGGATGAATAAACAAAATGTTGTAGAGCTAGACCATGGGATATTAATTCACTCTTAATAAAAAGTGAAGCACTGATATCTGCTACAATATGGATGAACCTTGAAAACATCGTGCCAAGTTAAATAAGTCAATCACAAAAGACCATATACTGTATGATTCCATTCTTATGAATGTCCCGAATAGGGATCTAAAGAGACAAATAATAGAATAATTGTTGCTTAGGGCTAGGTATGGGGAAATGGGACGGGGACAGGGTATAGAGGGGTGACAGATAAAGGATACACATTTTTTTCGTGAAGCAATGAAAACATTTTCAATTGACTGTGGTAATAAGTATATATTTCTGAATACAGCAAAAAACAGAATTTTACACTTTAAATGAGTGGACTGTGTAGTGTATCAGTGACACCTCAATAAAGTCATTAGAAAAAGAAGATTGGCTCTTTTAAAGAAAAAATAAAATGTACCGTAGGATTTATAACATATCGAAATAAAATGATATCACAAAGGCCAAAAGGGGAGAAATACAGGTATACTATGTATGACTCTCATATTTCATGTGAAACAGTGTAATGTCACTTGAAGATAGATTGTGATAAGTTAAAGATGCATATTATAAAACTTACAGGAAATACTAAGTAACAAAACACTTGTTATAATTAACAAGCTCACAAAGGAGATAAAATAGAATCATAAAAATCTCAGTTAATCCAAAAATGACATGAAAGAGGAACAAAGAACAGATGGGACAAATAGAAAACAAATATAAAAATGGTAGATTTAAACTCAGCCATAACAAAAATTAGATGAAATATAAATGTTCTTAAAAACCACACAAAGGGGCAGATAGATTAATAAAGCAACAAAACTTAAATATATGCTACTTAAAAGAAAGCCACTTTAAATATGAAGACACAAATAGGTTCAAAAAAGAAAGGGTGAAAATATTCATTTTCACCAGATATTTCACCATGCCAGATATTCCATGCTGACGTCCAGCTGTCCAAAGAAAGCTGGAACAGCTGTATTAGTATCAGGCAAAGTGGATTTCAGAGGAAATAATATTACCACAAGTAAAAAACAATCATTTTATGATGTTAAAGGTATTGATTAATCAATACAATGTAACAATTTAAGAATTTATGAACTTAAAAACAGAGCTTCCAAATATATGAAACAAAAACTAGTAAAAACTAAAATTAATGAGAAAAATCTACCATTATAATAGGAGATTTCAATATTCCTCTGTTAATAACTAATAGAAAATATAAACAGAAAATCAGCAATGATATAGAAGACTTGAACAACAAAATTAGTCAACTTAGTCTAACTGCATTCATAGAACACCCCACCCCACAACATTAGAATACACATTTGCTTTTCAAATGCACATGGCACGTTTACAAAGATAGGCCATATTCTTGGTCATTAACAAGTCACATTAAATTTAAAAGTATTCAAGTTATACAAACTATATTCTCTGACACCTATAGAATTAAATTAGAAATTAATAAGAAGTGTGTACTTTTAGAAACTAGTAAATAATACACCCATGAATAGATATCTCTTTCAAATAAAAAAAGAAATCAAGAAGAGAAAGGTATCTGAAAAAATTCCGAACATTTGTAAACTAAATAAAATAAATAACTCATGGATCAAAGAAAAAAATTAAAAGGGAAATGTAAAAGTATGTTAAACTAAACGAAAAGAAAACACAATATAACAAAATTTGTCGAACACAAAGTAGAATTTAGAAGAATATTTATAGCATTATAGACCTCTATTAGACAAAAAGGAAGGTCTCTAATCAATGATGTTAGCCTATACCCTAACAAACTAGAGAAGAGAAAATGAAAAATAAGCAGAAAAAACTAACAAAGAACAGAGCAGAATCAATGAAATAGAAAAACAATAGAGAAAATCAGTAAAACCAAAATCCGGCTCTTCAGATCAATCAATAAAATTGATAAACATCTAGTCACGTTGATCAGGGAAAAAAGAGACAAGACACAAATTACCAATATCAGGAATGAGAAAGGTGATATCACTAAAGATTCTACAGATATTAAAATACTAACAAGAGGATATCATGGTTCATCATATGAAAATAAATCAATGTAATATGTCACATTAATAGAATGAAAGGAAAATACATGATCATCTCAATTAATGCAGAAAATTCATTTGACAAAATTCAACATGCTTTCATGATAAAGACATTCAGCAAACTAGGAATAGAAAGAAACTACCTGAATATAATAAAGGTCATAAATAACCCACAGTTAACATCATGTTCAGTAATGAAAGACTGAAAGATCTTTCTTGAAGATCAGGTACAAGACAAGGATGCACTCTTTTTAAATTTCTGGTCAACATAGTACTAGAACTCCTAGCCAGAACAATTAGGCAAGAAAAAATTAAAGGCATCCAAAATGGAGAGGAGGAAGTCAAATTGTCTCTGGTCGCAGACAACATGATGTTATATGTAAAAACTCCTAAAGATTCCACGAAATACTGTTACAACTAATAAATCTAGCAAAGTTGCAAGATACAAAATCAACATGCAAAAATCAGTGCATTTCTCAACACTAACAAGGAACAATCTGAAAAGGAAAGTTAAAAACCAATTCCATTTACAATGGCATCGAAAATAACAAAATACTTGGGAATAAATTTATCCATTGAGCCAAAAGTCTTGTACACTGAAAGAAATTAAAGACCGCAACAATAAAATTTAAAAAATATTTTGTTCATGGATTAGAAGACTAATATTGTTAAAATATTCATACCGCCCAAAGCAATCTACAGATTCAATGCAAACCTTATAAAATCCCAACAACACTTTTTTCAGAAATAGAAAAATTCACCATAAAATGCCTGTGGAATATAAAGGAACCAAGAACAGCCACAAGAGTCTTGAAAAAGAACAGAGTTGAAGGTCTCACACTTCCAGATTTCAAAACTTACTATAAAACTACAGTAATTGCCAGGCACAATGGCTCACACCTATAATCTCAACACCTTGAGAGGCTGAGATAGGAGGATTACTTGAGCCCAGGAGTTTGAGACCAGCCTGAGCAACATAGGGGGATCCCATCTCTACAAAATATTTGAAAGTTAATTGGATGTGGTGGCATGCTCCTGTGGTCCCAGCTGCACTCCAGCCTGGGCAACAGAGCAAAACCCAGTCTCAAAACAACAACAACAACAACAACAAAGCTACAATAATCAAAGCAATGTGGTACTGGTACAAAGACAGACATATAGACCAATGGAATAGAATAGAAAGCCCAGAAATAATTCCTCACATACATAGTCAAATGATTTTCAACAAGGATGCCAAGACCATTGGATGGGTAAGGACAATCTTTTCAACACATGGTACTGGGAAACCTGGGAATCCTCATGTGAAAAAATTAAATTGGACCCATACCTTACACCATATACAAAAATTACCTCAGAATGAATCAAAGGCCAAAAGAGCTAAAAACCTTTAGGAGTAAACATAATGGGAAAATTTCATGACATTGGATTTAACAATAATTTCTTGGATATGACACCAACAGCACAGGAAACTAAAGGAAAAACGGACAAATTGAACTACATTAAATTCTAAAGACTTTTGTGCATCAAAGGACACTATCATCAGAGAGAAAATATAACCCAAAGAATGGGAGGAAATATTTGCAAGCTATATATCAGATAAGGAGTTAATATCCAGAATATATAAAGAACACTTAAAACTCAACAACAAAAAATACATAAATAAATAGTAAACATTTTTGCCAATAAAAAGTGGGCAAAATAGTTGAATAAAAATTTCTCCATAGGATATATACAAGTGGCCAGCAAAAATATAAAAAGATCCTCAAATCATTAATTATTAAAGAAATGCAAAGCAAAACCACAATGGGCTATCACGTCGCACACAGTAGGATAGCTATTTTTAACAAAGAAGAAAAGAAAATGTTAAATATTTCAGGATATGTAGAAATTACAGTCCTTGTACAAGCATTACTGGTAGGAATGTAAAATGGTGCAGTTTCTTTGGAAAATAGTATGACAGCTCCTAAATAATTTAAAAATAGTATTACCTTATGATTCAGCAATTTTAATTCTGACTGTATATCTACAAGATTGAAAGAAGGGACTTAGAAAGATATTTGTGTACCTACGTACATAAAAGCATTATTTACATTAGCCAAAAATTAGAAGTAACCCAAGTGCTTGTTGAAGATGAATGGATATGTGTAATGTGATCCTGTATGCATAGGATGGAATACTGCTCAGCCTTAAAATGGGAGAAAATTCTGACACACTTTAAAACTTGGACAAACTGAAGACATTATGAAATAAGCAAGTCACAGAATGACAAATACGTATGATTTGACTTATATAAGTGACTTACAGTAGTCAAATTCATAGAGACAGAAAGTAGAAAGGTGGTTGCCAGAGGCTGGAGGAAAGAGGAGTTGTTTAATGGATACAGAGTTTCGGTTGTGCAAGAAAAAAAGAGTTCTGGAGATGGATGATGGTGATGGTTGCACAACACATGAATTTACTGTATCTCCCTGAACTTCACACTGTTTTAAACCACACTAAGTGGTTAAAATCATTTGTTTCAAGAAACTTTTCCATTTCCTTCTTAATGTCTTCATTGACCCACTGGTTACTCAGGAGCATATTGTTTAATTTCTGTTTGTTTGTATAGTTTACAAAATTCCTCTTGTTATTGATTTCTAGTCTTATTCCATTGTGATCAGAGAAGATGCTTGATGTTAGTTCCATTTTTGAATGTTTTAAGACTTGTTTTGTGACCTAACATATGGTCTATCCTTGAGAATGACCCATGTGCTGAGGAAAAGAATGTGTATTCTGCAGTTCTTGGATGAAATGTTCTGTAAATATTAGATCTATTTAATCTATAGTGCAGATTAAGTCTGATGTTTCTTTGTTGACTGTCTGCATTAAAGATCTGTTCAATGATGAAAGTGAGGTGTTAAATTACCCAGCTATTATTGCATTGGGGTCTGTTTCTTTAGCTGTTATAATATTTGCTTTATATATCTGGATGCTCCAGTGTTGGGTGCATATATTTTTACAGATATATATTTACAGATCTGTGAGATAAGGTTTTGGAAATGACTGGAAAGAGACAGAAGGTAATCTTGTACAGTGATGGAAATGTCTTATATCTTGATGGTGGTTGTGGTTACACAGGTGTACCCTTTGTCAAAACTCATACAACTGTACAATAAATAGACTAATTTTTAATTTATGTAAAATACATTTCAATACATTTAGGGGTTTTCAAAAAAGTACATGTATTAGAATGGCCAAATATTAAAAACTGACAATACCAATTATTGGTGAGGCTATAAAACAACAGCAACTCTCATTCGTTGCTGGTGGGGAATATGAAATGATACAACCACTTTAGAAACAGTTTGGCAGCTGCTTACAAAGCTGAACATAATTTTACTATACAGTTCGGTAGTCATACTCCTATGTATTTACTCAACTGATTTGAAAACTTGCATCCACACAAAAACCTGCATTTCAATGTCTATAGCAGCTTTACTCATAATCACCCAAAACTGGAAACAAGCAAGATGTCCTTCAATAGGAGAATGGATAAACATACTATAATATATCCATACAGGTGGAATATTATTTAGTAATAAAGTGAATGAGCCAAGAAACCATGCAAAGATATGCATGAATATTAAATACATATTTCTAACTGAAAGAAGCCAACCTGAAAGGCTATATATTGTATGATTCTATTTATGTGACATTCTGAAAAAGGCAAAATTGTAGAGATGACAAATAAATCATGATTGTCAAGGGCTTGTGGTGAGATGGGGGCAGTTGAATAGGTGAATACGGGGGAATTTTCAGGGCAGCGAAACTGTTCTGAATGATATTGTAATGGTGGATATATAATGCTATATTTTCAAAATCCACAGAACTTTACATTACAAAGAGTGAGTCTTAATGTATCCAAATTTAAAAAATCATTTGAGGTCAGTGGATCCCAAGATGAAATACAGAATGTGAAATAAAGAATTGAACTGTGATATCATTTGGCTCTGTCAGCCTAAAAGCTATGATACCTCAGTAGTAACAAGCACCCAAATCTCATCTCGAATTGTAATCACCATAATCCGCACATGTTGAGGGAGAAACCAGGTGGGAGGTGATTGGATCATGGGGATAGTTTCCCCTATGCTGTTCTCATGATAGTGAGTTCTCATGAGATCTTATGGTTTTATAAGGGGCTCTTCCCCCTTGGCTCCTTAAGCTTCTCTCTCCTGCTGCCATGTGAAGAAGGCCCTTGCTTCCCCTTCACCTTCTTCCATATAGTAAGTTTCCTGAGGCCTCCCCAGCCATGCAGGATTGTGAGTAAATTAAACCTCTTTTCTTTAAAAATTACCCAGTCATTTAACAAGGATGTATATCAGATGGAGATAAATATTATGGAAGGAAATAGGAAAGGTGGATGGAGGGAGCACATTGCTTTTTACATGGAGGGCATAGGATCAGCTACACTGACACTGAAGCAGAAATGTGGATGGTGAACAGCAAAGCCCTGAAGAGGAAGCATGCTTGGTTCATGTAGGAACAGCAATGAAGTCTGTGTAGCCCAATGAAAGGGTGCAAGGAGAGAAGGGGTAGAAAGTAGAGATTAGACCAGAGAAGTTTGGCATGGACTGCGATGGGGTAGATCACATGGGACCAGTTGGGTTTTTCCTCTGAGATGAGAAAACTATAGAGCTCTTAAAGGCTTTTGAAGAGTGACCTTATTTGACATAAGTTTTTAAAGGATTATGATAACTACTATGTGAAAATTAGATTACAGGTAACAAAGGAGTGGAGGTTGAAAGAGGGATCAGATTCTGGATATATTGTGAAGTTAGATCTAACATGATTTGCTCATCGATGTGATATAGAATATGAAAGACAGAAATCTTTGAATCTTTGAATACTTTTCTGATTATTTATTCCTGATATTTTTTTTTAATTGGAAGCCTAGATCAGAGACTATACACATTCAAAAGTCTTTCAGATAAATAGTCAAATTGTCCTCTGAAACCTGAAAAAATATTTTTACCCATTTTTTTATGAGACAGTGTCTGAGACTGTCTAGACAATTTCTCAGCAGCACGGGAAAATAACATGGTATTATTATTTTTAATATTGACAGTTTAATAGGGAAATATGTTTTTGTATCTTAGTTTTACCCTTAATGATTCTGAATATTTAATATTTTTATTGGTCAATGGTATTGGCCATTTTTTTTTCCACTAGGGAGTTCGTCTTTTTATCATTTAATATTTTTAATTACAATTCTTATTTAAAATTTTACTTACTTATTTATAAAACCCATTCTCTTTTCCTCCTGGAAACCCAGATAAACTACATTTCTCAGCCATTCTTGCACTTAGGGGTAGTCATATGTCCAAATTCTGGCTAGTGGAATGTCAGTAGAAGTGATGTAGACTACTTGTAAACCATGTAGGCCATGAAAACTGCCCTTGTATGATCCTCCACACTCTTTTCTACTCAAAGCTAAGTGGAAAGAAAGAACCCCAAAGGAGTCCCTGGAAGTCACATGGTGAAAATGGCACAGGAAGGGAGGATCTTGGCAAACTAAATCACTACTTATAGGAGAGTTGCCCACCAAGAACACTGGTTTTGAAATGTTGTAAGAAATGTACTTTATTGTGTTAAGCCACTGAGATTTAAGGGTTTATCAATTACA
This sequence comes from Chlorocebus sabaeus, assembly GCF_047675955.1. Lineage (NCBI taxonomy): Eukaryota > Metazoa > Chordata > Mammalia > Primates > Cercopithecidae > Chlorocebus > Chlorocebus sabaeus. The sequence continues at coordinate 6,548,942 of NC_132933.1, read as the reverse complement.
GCAGCAGGTGTATTTCCTAACTATTAAATAAATATATTGAAAGAAAAATAATTACCCAGTCTCAGTTATTTCTTTATATCAGTGTGAGAATGGACTAATACAAACACTATTACAAATGTGTGACCAAAGGAGATGGGAGAAAAGTTGCCGAACTAAGTAACTTTGGAAATGAGTGTATTTTGCTTTAGATTGTAGGACTAAAGACAGTAAGAACTGCACATAAGCCTTCTACTCTAGTTGATATATTTGGGCTAGCAAATTTAATACTACTATACATGTTTACTGGAATTCAGCAATCATGTAAATGGAGGCATATGGTGGGAACCAGTTCTCATAATTGGAGTGGGTAGGTACACATATGTAAAAGGAGAAGGCTAGAATGACCTATGTGGTGATGAAGAATTGAAGACATCAGTATGAACTTATCTTCAGCTTCAATTATATAAAGATGGTTATATAGAGAAATATGGAAAGATACGTGTATGTAAATACTCAAGTTAGTATATGTACATATATTTTGTTGCTCTGTTGGCCTAAAAGCTATGATACATCAGTAGTAACAAGTACACTTAGTGCCCATATCTTGGCCTCTAATACCATTTTTCAATTAAAAGAAACAGTGCTCCCTAAAAAATGTCTGATTCTGGGAATGAGTCAAGATATATTCAAGATGATCCTTGAGCATTCCATAGTACATAACATAAGAAAGTGCTAAGAAAAAAACCCGCTACATTATAGGGATATGTCAAAGGGGTAGACATGTCAACTGAAAGAGCTTCTGATAGGCAGAGATAGAACAAGTTAAAGAACAAAATAAATAACTTATTATTGGATTATAATCTTGTATGATACAATTAATTTCTCTGAGTTTCCCTTCAGAAATTTAGCCTGCTAACTTCCTTGTCTTTTGTTCTCAAACTCAACTTTCCTGTTCCTCCTTGCCCCTAGTTACTGTAAAACAGCCTACCCTTTCCCACCAGCTCCAATCCATAACTCACATCTGTTCCCTTGGATAGCTGCCCCCACCCATTGTTCTCCCGAAACTGCATATCTCACATGCTCCGCCTCTGTACCGCATGTCCCTCTCCCCTTCTATATTTAGAAAAATATGCACAAGTAGGAATCAGGTCAGCTCAAATTGTGTGGTCTGATCCCAGCCCATGGGGGAGAGACACAGAGTTAGGGATTGCATTAACCATATAAAACCCCCTAGTCTCCTTTGTTCCACGTGCTCTTGCGATCTTGATTGACGCAGGTAGCACCCTTCTGCAGAAGTAATTTGTCTTGCTGATTAAACTTTTGCCTAAGTGCTGGTTTTACTTTGTGGCACCAAGCATTTATTCCTAGAGGATTTTTATAGCCAACAACCTGAAGTATAACATATATGTGCATGAGTCCATACTTATAAAATCAAATAATTGTAATAATAAATAAGAGAAAAGACACAAATCTTTCATGTAGAAGAACTAAAAATGATTGATATAGGTACTTTCCTCTCAGTGAAGTGCAGCATAACTCCCCACTCCTTAAAAGTGACTTCCTTCTAAAGAGTACATTATGGAAAGGGAGGAAATAGAGTACCTTTATGGTAGACAAACCTAACAAACACTATTACAGCCATGTCAACATAAAAAATTATGAGTCATGTTGATAGCATGAACTCTTCATGTGACATGATGAGAATGGCACTTCGTCTCTGTAGTCTTCCTGCCCAAACCCATAATCTCAGTCTAATAATGAGAAAAATATCAGGCAAACCACAATTGAGGGTCATTAAACAGAATACCTAACAATTATTTTTCAAAACTGTCAAAGTCATGAAAAATAATGAAACTGTTAGAAACTGACACAACCAAGAGGAGCCTAAGGAGACATGTTGACTAAATGTAATATGTTATCTATTCTGAATAGGATCCTGAGACCAAAAAATGGCATTAGATAAAAAATAAGGAGATCTGAATGAAGTATAAAGCTGAGTAATAATGTATCATATTGATTTATTAATTGTGACAAATACATCAAACTAATGTAAGATGTTAATAATAGAGGAAACTGGATATGAAGTATATAAGAACTTTGTGGTATCTTTGCAATTTTTCTGTAATACTAAAACTATTATGAAATGAAGTTTATTTTTTAAAAATCTGATAACTGCCCCCATCACCTGAGACTCTGATTTAATTAATCAGTTTTGTGGCCTTAGCATTGGGATTTTTAAAGGCTCCCTAGGTTATTCTAGGATAGGTTTGCAGCCAGGTTTGAGAAATAGTGGAAGAGTGCCTGAAGCTGAGGACACTGAGCAAGTGCCAGGAACCACTTGCATATTGACAATGCTTATTGACCCTAATTTAATCTCATAAAATAATATTCCTTCAACAGATACCATCTCCCTACTTCTTAGGATAAGTGAATAGCACTATACAAAATACACTGATGCCTTTAATATTGTTCTAGATTAAAAAGCACTATTCAAAAGAGCTTTCTGTGATGAAAATATTCTACATATACACTCTCCAATAATGGTAACCACTAGCTACATGTGGCTATTGAGCACTTGAAATGTGGCTAGTGTGACTGAAAAAGTGAAGTTTTAATGTTATTTAATATTAATTAATGCAAATTTAAATATCAACATATGACTAGTAGCTACCATATTGGACAGCACTGCTCTGTAAAAATTCAATCAGGTTCCTAAGAGACTTCTTAATGTTCTTTTTTGGGATATGGACTAATTTTTCTCATTCCGACTTTTTTCTTCCTACAAATTGGAGTCTCCTACTTTCTAGGAGACATTTTTACTTTAAAACAGCAGTACAAATGCTATGCGACTCCACCACATTTGCAATAGAAGGGTCTGGTATCATCCCTGGGTCTCCCCCACCTGCAGTGCCTGCTGCTGGCTGCAGAAAGCAACCATTGTGCCCTCAGAGAAGAATGTTTCTTGTGAGCCCCTGCCCTGCCTCCCTTTCTTGAGTATTTTGGTTCTTTCTAATGCTAATTTTTCAACTGCTCTCTCCAGAGTTAATTCCAAACTCCTAAAGTAAAAAGGAAAACAGGTTCTCCTGGTGGAGGGATGCAGCTGTTCTATTATTTGTCTTCATTTTAAAAATAGCTATCCCCCAGCCCTCTACCATATCCATGCATTTCTACTATGCTGCACAGCTAATGACTACATTAAGCATTTGGAAGGTCTGCATTATTGCATTGCTGATAGCTCAGTGGCTGAATACAATTATACTATGGATTGCTTAGGCTGTTGGGGTGATGGGAAGAAATAAACATTCTGGAGGGGCAGTGTAGATTCAGTGTTACAACACACAGCACCCCACCACCCCAATTGCCAGATCTACATCCCTATTATTGAAAGTGAAAACCAAAGATGAGATTTTAGAAATACTGCTTCCATATTGGGGCTACACACATTTTCACTTACACACTATAGTGGAAGTTCAGCTGTCTTTGCTTTTTAGTAGATATGGGGTTGTGTGGTTTTAATGATGCAAAGAAATGGAGGAATTATGGGTTTTCCTAAAATGTAACAGCTTCAGCAGTCGAAGGCTGTCCCAAGGTCATTTCACTGATGAGGAAAAAAATCTAGGTTATCATGAACAATTAGCAAATGACAAGAAATTGAGATTAGCATTAAAATTAGAAGTTCTAAATTGGGAACTGCTGGCCAGAAAGGCCTCTCTTCCCCAATTTCGCTGTATTCCGAGAACTAAGTTCAGGGTCCATAGCTTTAGGATTTTGTGTGTTTGCTTATTTTAACAGCTTCATTGAGATATAATTTACATATTATGAAATTTATTAATTTTAGATGTACAATTCAATTGTTTTTATTAAATTTACAGTTGTGCAACCATCACCACTCTCCAGTTTTAGATTTCTTTCACCACAAAGAGATCCCTGGTACCCATTTATATTCACTACCTACTGCCCCTAACCTCTCCCAAGACTTAAGCAACCACTAATCTACTTTCTGTCTTTACAGATTTATCTCTTTTGGATAGTTTATACAAATTGAATCACTCAAATGCAGTATGTATAATAGTATTTTGTGACTGGTTTCTTTCACTCAGCATAATGTTTTCAAGGTTTGTCCATGTTGTAGCATTTATTGGTATTTCATATATTTTTATGGATGAATAATATCCCATTGTATGGATACAACACATTTGGTTTATTAATCAGTTGTTGGGTATTTATAGGTTGTTTACATTTTTTATATGTTATAAATAATACTGCTATGAACACTTGTGCTGGGATATTGACAGAGGTATGTTGAATCTATAGATCAATTTGGGGAAAATTGTCCTCTTACCAATCCATGAACATAGAATATTTCTCTATTTAATGTTCTTTATTTCCTGTGAACTGTGTTTTGTATTTTCCAGTCCATACGTCCTGTACTTCTTTTGTTAAATTTATTTCTAAGTATTTTATTTTCTGGATGCTATCATTAAGTAAATTATATTCTTAATTATTTTTACATTGCTTACTAGTGTTTAGAAATACAACTGATATTTTTATACTGATCTCTTATCCTTTAACATTGCTAAACTCATTAATTAGTTCTAATAATTTTATTGTGTGTGAATTCAGAGGATTTTTGTAAAAAGAATTATGTCATTTGTGAATAAACATATTTTTATTTTTTCTTTTCCAAGCTTGAAGATTTTATTTCTTTTCCTTGCCTAATTGGATGGGCTAGAACCTCCAGTATGACTGAATTGAAGTGGTGAGAACAGACATATTCACCTTATTTCCATTCTTTTCCTGACATGCAAACAAAACATTCAGTCTTCAGCTTAAGCATAATGTTAGCTGTAGGTTTTTCATAGATGTTCTCTCCTATTCCTAGCTTCTTCAGAATTTCAATAATGAATGGTGTTTGGGTTTTACCAACTTTTTAATCCTTCTATTAAGATGATCATGTGATAAAATGGGGAAAGGACACCTGATTCAACAAATGGTGCTGGGATAATTGGCAGGCCACATGTAGAAGAATAAAACTGGATTCTTATATCTCACCTTACACAAAAAAAAACTCAGGATGGATCAAGGACTTAAATCTGAGACCTGAAACCATAAAAATTCTAGAAGATAACATCATAAAACCCTTCTAGACATTGCCTTAAGCGCAGACTTCATGACCAAGAACCCAAAAGCGAATGCAACAAAAACAAAGATAAATAGATGGGACTTAATTAAACTCAGAAAAAAAAAAAAAAGCAAAAACAAACAAACACAAAAAAACAGCAGAGTAAACAGACAACTCACCAGCTCACAGTGGGAGAAAATCTTCACAATCTATACATCCAGTAAATGAATAATATCCAGAATCTACAAGGAACTCAAACAAACTAGCAAGAAATAAACAAATAATTCCATTCTAAAAGTGGGCTAAGGACACAAATACACAATTCTCAAAAGATATACAAATGATCAACAAACATATGGAAAAATGTTCAACATCACTAATGATCAGGGAAATGCAAATCAAAACCACAATATGATATCACCTTACTCCTGTAAGAATGGCCATATCAAAAACAAAAACAAAAAATAGATGCTGGTCGGGCTGGTGGCTCACACCTGTAATCCCAGCACTTTGGGAGCCCGAGGCGGGTAGATCATGTGGTCAGGAGATAGAGACCATCCTGGCTAACACAGTGAAACCCTGTCTCTACTAAAAATACAAAAAATTAGCAGGGCGTGGTGGCGGGCGCCTGTAGTCCCAGCTACTCGAGAGGTTGAGGCAGGAGAATAGCGTGAACCCTGGAGATGGAGCTTGCAGTGAGCCGAGATCACGCCACTGCACTCCAGCCTGGGTGACAGAGCGAAACTCCATCTCAAAAAATAAATAAATAAATAGATAATAGATGTTGGCATGGATGTGGTGGAAAGGGAATGCTTTTACACTGCTTGTGGGAATCTAAACTAGTACAACCACCAGGGAAAACAGTGTGGAGATTCCTTAAAGAACTAAAAGTAGAACAACCATTTGATCCAGCAATCCCACTACTGGGTATCTACCCAGAGGAAAATAAGTCATTATATGAAAAAAGATACTTGCACATGCATGTTTATAGCAGTACAATTTGCAATTGCAAAACAAAATGAATCAAGCCCAAATGCCCATCAATCAATGAGTGAATGGATAAAGAAATTGTGATATATATTATATATATACACATCATGTGTGTATATATGTATGTATACCATGGAATACTACTCAGACATAAAAATGAATGAAATAATGGCATTTACAGCGACCTGGATGGAATTGGAGATCATTATTCTGAGGGTAGTAACTCAGGAATAGAAAACCAAACACCATATTTCTCACTTATAAGTGAGAGCTAAGCTATGAGGATGCAAAGGCATAAGAATGATACAAAGGACTTTGGGGACTTGGGGAAAGAATGGGAATGGAGTGAAGGATAAAAGACTACAAATCAGGTACAGTGTATACCGCTCAGGTGATGGGTGCACCAAAATCTCACAAATCACCACTAAAGAACTTACTCATGTAACCAAACACCACCTGTTCCCCCAAAAACCTATGGATATAAAAAATTTTAAAAAGATGATAATGTGAGTTTTGTCCTTCATTCTATTGATATGGTGTATTACTTCAATTGATTCTCACATGTTTAACCAACCTTGCATTTCTGGAATAAATCTCACTCATTCATTGTATTATAATTCTTTCTATATGTTGCTGGATTAATTTTGTAATATGTTGAGGATTTTGCATGTATGTTTATAAGGGCTGTTGGTCTGTAGTTTTTTTTCCCTTAATATTTCATTGTCTGGCTTTGCTACAAGAAGAAAACTGGACTTTTAGAATACATTGGGAAGTCTTCCCTCAGCTTCTTTTTTTTTTTTTTCAGAAGAATTTTTATTAATTCATCTTTAAATGTTAGGTTAAATTCACTAGTGAAGTATTCTCGGCGTGGGCCTTTGTGTGGGATTTTTTTTTTAAATACTAATTGATCTCTTCACTTGTTATAGGCTTATTCACATTTTTTTATTTTCTATCAAGTCAGTTTTTATAGTATATGTCTTTCTCAGAACTTTTCTATTTTATTTAACTTATCTAATTATTGGCAAAATTGTTCAGAACAATTAGTAACCTTGTTTTTGTTTTGTTTTGTTGGTTTGTTTTGTTTTGTTTCATTTTTTTGAGACAAAGTCTAGCTCTGTTGCCCAGGCTGAAGTGCAGTGGCGCGATCTTGGCTCACTGCAACCTCTGCCTCCTGGGTTCAAGTGATTCTCCTGCCTCAGCCTCCTGAGTAGCTGATTTTTATTTATTTATTTATTTTTGAGACAGGGTCTTACTCTGACACCCAGGCTGGGGTGCAGTGGTAGAAGCACAGCTCACTACAGCCTCCATCTCATGGGCTCAAGCAGTCATCACACTTCAGCCTGTCAAGTAGCTAGGACCACAGGTGTGTGCCTCCATGCCTGGCTAATTTCAAAATTTTTTCTGTAGAGATGGGGGTCTCCCTACATTACCCGGGCTGGTCTTGAACTCCTGGGCTCAAGCAGTCCTCCCACTTCAGCCTCCCAAAATGCTGAGATTACAGGTGTGAGCCACTGTACCCAGTCCTTATTTTTGTAAGGTCAGTATTGATGTTCCCTTTTTTGTTCCTGATTTTAGTCTTTCAAGTCTTTTCTCTTTTTATTTGTTGGTCTAGCTAAAGATTTTTCAATGTTGTTGATCTTTTCAAAGAATCAGCTTCTAATTTTGTCGATTTTTTTTCTGTTTGTCTATATTCTCATTACTTTCCACTCTAGCCTTTATTATTTATTTCCTCTTGCTGGTTTTGGAATGTTTACAGTTTCTTTTTTTTTTTTTTTTTAAAGGTGAAAGGTAGGTTATTGATTTGAGATATTTCTTGTTTTTTAATATAGGCTTTTAAAGCTATAAATTTCCCTCTAAGCACTGCTTTACAGCTGCTTCTCACACATTTTTATATGTTATGCCGTCTTTTCACTCATCTCAATTTGTTTTCTAGTTCCCCTTGTGATTTCTTCTTTGAATCATGAGTTGTTTAGGAGTGTGTTGTTTAATATCTGCATATTTAGGGATTTCCAAATTTTTTTCTGTTAATGATTTCTAATTTAATTCCACTGTTGTCAGATACTTTGTATTATTTAAATCATCCTAAAATTATTAGTGTTTGTTTTATAGACTAACATATGCCTATCCTGGAGAACATACCATGTGTAGTTGAGAAAAATGTATATTCTCCTGCTTTTGGGTGAAGTATGTTCTATAGATGTCTAAAAGTTCTAGTTGGTTTATAGTGTTGTTCAAGTCTTAAATCACGTTGTTAGTTTTCCATCTAGTTGTTCTTAGAGTTTCAGACTTAACTGATGACAATGAGTGACTTCTATTTGCTGTCATGTACACTTTCTCCAAAATTCATCACAATAAACCTCATAGTGGGTAGTATTGTGACTATTTTTACACATAAGAAAATTGAGGCTAAGAGTTTAAAGTGGCTTCTCAAGGACAGTCATAAGTGGCAGAGCCAAGATTCAATCTGACATCTTCTGAACTGACGTCCATTGTTCATTCTACTGTATCATGTTGCTCTTCATGCACACCTTCCCTGTTTGTGGACTGAGTGGTCTCCAGTTCTGACTTTCTCCTGACATATTGGGGAATCCCACTTGAGTCTGGAGGACTGAAATATTCTGTGTAGACAGAGACAATCCTGAGGGGCTGGAGTAGCCATGAGGACCTCTTATTGAAGGAAATGAAAGGTAAAACTGGTATAGAGAGTACCACTCTAAAAAAAAAAAAAAAAAATCCCAGCCTGTTTTCCTGAGGTTTTTCACAGTGACCATCATTTTAAAAGAAGAGGCCACTTACACTTTCACCAGACATGAGGCTTGGGAAGAATTTAGAAAACTGGTCTGATCTAACAAGACCCTAAGGCAGAGGAGCATATGGTGGCAGTGAAAGGCGAGTCTGCTTAGGTCAACTCCTAGCATTTGCTGGATGTGACAATTGATTTTGTGTCAACTTGGCTAGGCTATGGTGCCAAGTTTTTGGGTAAAACATCAGTATATGCTGCTGTGAATGGATCTTTTAGATTTAACATTTAAATAAATAGACTTTGAGTAAGGCAGATTACTCTTCATAATGTGGATGAGCTTCATCCAGTAAGTTGAAGGCCTTAAGAGAAAAAGACTGAGGTCCTCTGAGGAAGAGAAATTTTGCCTTCAGATTGCCTTAAGATTCAAGCTTCAATATCAACTCTTCTCTGCCAACCTACCAGCCTACCCTGCAGATTTCAAACATGCCAGTCCCCACAACAATTGTGTGACTTCATTTCTTAAACTAAACCTCTTGAGAGAAACTTGACTAATCCACAGGGCTCCAGATAAGATTATAAATGCAGATTCAAATATCATATCTAAATATTTAAAATTTGTACTAAATATTTAAAATTTGTAAATCAAGCTAACAAACTGTTCTATATTTCTACCTAAACAAATATATATGCACAACAACCTGGAAAGTCACATTCAAATTTAAAATCCTTGGACTCCTTAGAGCTCTGTACCAAAACGTGGTGACATGGAGAGGACCAGACCCCAGTAACTGGCCCACCTGTCTCTCTTCTCTTCCTATTCTGGGTTCACCCTTCATTTTGAGGGGCCTTACACATGTTTTATGGGCCCCTATAGTCCATGCTTCTAAGTTTCATCCACACTCTCCCCAGATAACAAACAGCTGCCTCCTAGAAACCCCTTAAGCATACAGGTAATCACATAAATGTGTGTGTGTGTGCACGCGTGTATGTGTGTCCCCAGGAATACACACCCAGGAATGGAGTCCGTGAACTCTCTGGAAATAGGAATGGGCTTGTGAACATTTAGGCAGGGAATTCCAGCTTCCCAGGTGCCCACTCAGATCTAGAAGGTGATCCAAGGATTCTGTGTGGTTACATCTCCTCAGGTCCACTCTCTCCTTTTCAGAGTAAGGTTCTTTAAAGCACAGAGACCATATAGGGGTTATTTTTGCATGTGTCTAAATGTGGCACTAAACCTTCAAATCCTCAGGGGAGAAAGATAAGGTAGAGCAAATGGCTAGTGGTTTCAGGGCCTTGCCCATAGGAAGGGCTGCTCTTCCAAGGGCTCCTATCCAATCCTGAAAATAGACATGCAAAGTCTGGGCAGTTTGTGCCAACAGGATAACCAATTAAACCATTTCCAGTGAGGCAAGGAGGGGAAACAATCTCAGAGGGAATAACTCAGTCAGGCTTTACAAACCTAGACTACTAGTACTATGGCTTAAATATGTCCTCCAATTTTCATGTGTTTGAAAACTTAATACACTAATTCACATTTTTATTGTAGGTGGGACCTTTGGGAGTTACTAAGGATTACATAAAATCATCATGGTAGCTTTATAAGAAGAGCAAGAGAGACCTGGTATGACATGCATGCTCTTACCCTCTCACCATGTGATGTCCTACACCATGTTTTGACACAGCAAGAAGGCCCTCACAAGATGCCAGTGCCATGCTCTTGGAATGTTCAGCCTCCACAACTGTAACAAATAAATTTCTTTTCTTTATAAATTACCCATTCTCGGGTATTCTATCATAGTTACAGAAAATAAAATGAGACAACTAGCTACCTCCACTTTCCCGTCTTATTTTCTCCAGTAAGGTTGCAACCTGAATCCCAAAAATTTCATCCATAGACCTGTGGTTTAATAGGTCTACAGGTCTCCAAGATCCTGTGGCTGAGACAAAAAGAAACCTATTCTGAGTCAAGGACTTCCTGGCTCAAGGCTGTCCTCACTGGTTTATCCAAAGGTAATTCCCATTTAAATGGTTAGTGAACACCAAGACAACGGCTTAGTAGCTGTTCCCCTACTGGTATAGATTACCTAAAGTCTCTCCAAGAATAGAGTCCCAGCACATTTCCACCACTCCAATGAGCTGTCAGGATTGACTGGAACCAGTAACTGTTTATTCATGCATGACCAGGCTGCTGATAGAGAGGTAGTACAATGCAGAAAGGCATTCAGCACTGGACCACCCATGAATGAGTGTGCTTATGTGTTGTAATTCCCTCTATGCAGGTGGGCATCTGACACTCATTCATTCAGCACCAAGGGCTAGGCCAGGTCTCAGAGCCAACTCAGCAGCAGCAATCTGTCATCTGTCACACACCTTCTTGTGTTGCCTTTCTCAGGTTGGCTGCAGCCTCTGAGCCATGACCCCATAACCATTTCAAAGATTGCCATGGACACTAGAACTCTGTTTCGGACTTTAAGATGCCTCTAGGAGAGGGGTGGCAACCAAGTTCTTTTATGCATGCTAACACCAGGCAACACAGTATAAACAGGTACAAATTAGAAATATTTTGAAGAAAGAGAAGGAATTGAGTTAACCTATGAACAGTGATGTGGACAGTTGCTTTCATGAAAAAAGAAACATATAGCAGATGAGGTCCCAATTAACTACCTATTATATGTGTCTACATTACAAAGACAGAGACAGAAAGGATTGAATTTGAGAGTGTGAAAATAAATAGGGAAGAAATGTGTTGGGCCACAGCCTCCCAGAGAGTGGCTCCCTAGGTCCCATTCGCAGCACTGGTTTAACTTCCTTTAGGGTTTTTTTCAATGCCTGGATGGAATTGGAGATTCTATTCTCCTTTTCACTGCTCTGTTTTAAAAGAAATGTAATAGCATGCAGTACAGAAAGGAGGTTATTTTCTGTAAGTCTGGGACTTTTAAGCTACTAGTTCATTTAACAAACACTTCCTGAGGTTATACTATGTGCTAATCCCTATGCTAGAGGTTGAGACCATCTTGCTGAATAGAATAATCACGGCTCCTGCTCTCGTAGGGCTGACATTCTATCAGATGACAAGGAGAAAAAAAAATAAACACATAAGTATAATAAAAATATTATCAAATAAAAACAATGTCTATGAAGACAAAGTGGTAAAATGGCCAGCAACTATGATGAGGGTGGTCAGAGAAGGCTTCTCTCAAAAGATAACCTGTGGTCTGAGAATTGAGTGATGAGAAGAAGAAATCCGTGTAAATACCTGGGGGAAAAGCACTGCAGGTAGAGGGAACAGCAAATAAAAATGCCCTGAGGTATAAATGACCTTAAGGTGTCCAAGGAGATGCAAAAAGAAGAAGGAGAAGAAAGAGAAGTAAGAGGATGAAATTGGAGAGGCAGGTGAAAATGGGCCATCTAGGGCCTTGTAGTCTATGGTAACATATTAGGATTTTATTGTAAGTAAAATTATAATTTACTGGAGGAGTTTATACATTCAGCCCACCTTCTTTTAATAACAGCACCTCAGTTTTTTATTGTAAATATCTTTTTTCCTCCATTGAAAGCAGTCCAGTGGGACTAACAGTCTCAATGCTCTGCTAGATCCTAGCCAAAGTACAAGCCTAAACCAATATGTATTTTGTCTACACATGTTTTTCTTTTGATTTCATGACAGCTTTACTGAGATATAACTCATATATCATTCAATTTATTTTTTTAAAATGGACAACTTAATGGTTTGTAATATATTCACAGATATGTGCAATCCTCACTCCAGTTCATTTAAGAACATTTTAATTACCTCTAAAAAAACCCTGAACTCTTTAGTTATCATCCTTCTACTCTCTTTCCTCTCCCTCTCCCATTCTAATCAACAACTAATCTACTATCTGCCTATGTAGTCTTGATTTTATGGACATCAAATATAAATGGAATCATATGTGATCTTTTTTGACTGGCTTCTTGCACTTACCATAATGCTTTCAAGGCCCATCAACATTGTAGCATGTATCAGTACATTGTTGCTTTTATGGCTGAATAATATTCCATTGTAGGTATACCACATTTTGTTTATCCATTCTTCAATTGATGGACATTTGGAATGTTTCTGTCTTTTAAGTGTTATAAATAATGCTTTGTGGACATTTGTGTAGAAGTCTTTGTGTGGCCATGTTTTAAATCATCTTGGGTGAAAACCAGATTTGCTGTCATATGGCCACTTTGTGTTGAACATTTTGATGAACTACCAAACTGGTTTTCACAGTTGCAGAAATAAATTTATATTCTCAACCAAAATGCATGAGGGCTCCAATTTCTCTATATCTTCACCAACACTTGTGCAGGATGGACTGAGTGTTTATGTCTTCCCAGAATTGTTATGTTGAAGCCTAATCATCAATGTGATAGTATGAAAAGTTGGGGCCTTTGGCAGGTGATTAGCTGATAAGGGCTCTGCCCTTATGAATGAGATTACTGCCCTTATAAAAATAACTCTGCAGAGCTAGCTAGCCCCCTTCCACTATGTGAGGACACAGTGGGAAGGCATGAACTATGAAACAGAGAGTGAGCCCTCAACAGACACAACATCTGACAGACCCTTATTATTGGAATTCCTTGCCTCCAGAACTGTGAGCAAAAAATTTTTCTTGTTTATAAGTTACCCAATCAAAAGTATTTTGTCATAGCAGATCAAACAGACTAACACAACTTATTTTCTTATTTTTTCAAAAATTACAGCCATCTCAGGAGTTGTGAAGTTGTACCTAATAGTGGTTTTGATTTCTGTTTCCCTGATGGCTAATTGTGTTGAGCATTCCTTCATGTACTTACTGGCCCCTGTGTATTCCTTTTGGAGACATGTCTATGGAAATCCTTTACCCATTTTTAATTGCCTTGCTTTTTAATTGTTTTTTAATTGTTTAATTATTAGGTCACAAAATAAGTCTTAACAAATTTAAGATCAAATTCATCAAGTATTGTTCCCAATCATAACAGTATGAAACTAGAAATCAATAATAAGAAAATTTGGAAAATTGACAAATATATATAAAGTAAACAGTATGCTCCTGAACAACCAATGAGTCAAAGAAGAAATCAAAAGGGAAATTTAGAAATATATTGAGACAAATGACAAGGAAAACAACATATGAATCCTATGATGTGCAGCAAAAGCAGTTTTAGGAGGAAAGTTCATATCAATAAATGCCTACATTATAAAAAGAAAGATTGCAAATACAGAGTCTAACATTATGCCTCAAGGAACTAGAAAGGGAAGAAAAAACCAAACTCAAATTTAGCAGAAGGAAAGCAATAAAGATAAGAATAAATTTGAAAATAAATATATTGTGGGTGCTATATTATTATCAGATATACAATTTGCAAAAATTTTCTTCAAAGACTTGAATTATGATATGCCAAAGATTTTACTCATGATGAATTCCAATTTACTTTTTTTAGTTACTTGTGCTTTTGGTGTCATATATAGGAAACTATTACATAGTTCAAGGTCACAAAGATTTATACCTTTGTGGAGGGGTGTGCTCAAGATGGCCAAATAAGAACACCTCCAGCCTCAAGCTCCCAGCATGAGTGACACAGAAGACGGGTGATTTCAGCATTTTCAGCTGAGGTAGCGGGTACATCTTACTGGGGCATGTCAGACAGTTGGCACTGGTCCGAGGGTTCAGCCAGACCAGCGAGAGTTGAAGCAGGGTGAGGCATCGTCTCACCTGGGAAGCGCAAGGAGGAAGGGAATTCCTTTTCCTAGCCGAAGGAAATTGAGACACACAACACCTGCAAATTCGGGTAACTCCCATCCTAATACTGTGCTTTACCAAGGGTCTTAGCAAATGGAACACCAGGACATTATATCCCACATGTGGCCCAGAGGACCCCATGCCCACGGAGCCTCCCTCATTGCTAGCACAGAAGTCTGAGATTTAAGTGCAAGGTGGCAGCAAGGCTGGGGGAGGGGTGCCCGCCATTGTTGAGGCTTAAGTAGGTAAACAAGGCTGCCAGGAAGCCCGATTTGGGTGGAGACCACCACAGCTCAAGGAGGCCGGTCTGCCTCTGTAGTCTCCTTCTCTGGGGACAGGGCATAGCTAAACAAAAAGCAGCAGAAACCTCAGCAGACGTAAATGCACCTATCTGACAGCTTTGAAGACAGCAGTGGATCTCCCAGCATGGAGGTTGAGATCCAAGAATGGACAAACTGCCTGCTCAAGTGGGTCCCTGATCCCTGAGTAGCCTAACTGGGAGACATCCCCCACTAGATGCAGACTGACATCTCACACCTCACACGGTGGGATACACCCCTGAGATGAAGCTTCCAGAGCAAGAATCAGACAGCAACACTTGCTGTTAAGCAATATTCTATCTTCTGCAGCCTCTGCTGCTGATACCCAGGCAAACAGGGTCTGGAGTGGACCTCAAGCAAACTCCAACAGACCTTCAACTGAGGGTCCTGATTGTTAGAAGAAAAACTAACAAACAGGAAGGACACCCACACCAAAACCTCATCAGTACGTCACCATCATCAAAGATCAAAGGCAGATAAAACCACAAAGATGGGGAAAAAGCAGTGCAGAAAAGCTGGAAATTCAAAAAATCAGAGCACATCTCCCCCTCCAAAGGAACACAGCTCATCGCCAGCAATGGAACAAAGATGATGGAGAATGACTTTGACGAGTTGAGAGAAGGCTTCAGTCGATCAATCTTCTCAGAGCTAAAGGAGGAACTACGTAACCAGCGCAAAGAAACTAAAAACCTTGAAAAAAGAATGGATGAATGGATAACTAGAAAAATCAATGCAGAGAAGACCTTAAAAGAACTGATAGAGATGAAAACCATGACACAAGAACTACGTGAAAAATGCACAAGCTTCAGTAAACGACTCGATCAATTAGAAGAAAGAGTATCAGTGACTGAAGATCAAATGAATGAAATGGAGCAAGAAGAGAAGTTTAGAGAAAAAAGAGTAAAAAGAAATGAATAAAGCCTCCAAGAAATATGGGATTATGTGAAAAGACCAAATCTGCGTCTGACTGGTGTGCCTGAAAGTGAGGGGGAAAATGGAACCAAGTTGGAAAACACTCTGCAGGATATCATCCAGGAGAACTTCCCCAACCCAGTAAGACAGGCCAACATTCAAATTCAAGAAATACAGAGAACGCCACAAAGATACTCCTAGAGAAGAGCAACTCCAAGAAACATAATTGCCAGATTCACCAAAGTTGAAATGAAGGAAAAAATGTTAAGAGCAGCCAGAGAGAAAGGTCAGGTTACACACCAAGGGAAGCCCATCAGACTAACAGCAGATCTAACAGTAGAAACTCTAAAAGGCAGAAGAGAGTGGGGGCCAATATTCAACATTCTTAAAGAAAATAATTTTTAACCCAGAATTTCATATTCAGCCAAACTAAGTTTCATTAGTGAAGGAGAAATAAAAGCCTTTACAGACAAGCAAATGTTTAGAGAATTTGTCATGACTGGGCCTGCCCTACAAGAGATCCTGAAGGAAGCACTAAACATGGAAAGGAACAACCAGTACAAGCCATTGCAAAAACATGTCAAAATGTAAAGTCCATTGATGCTAGGAAGAAACTGCATCAATTAGCGAGCAAAATAACCAGCTAATATCATAATGACAGGATAAAGTTCACACATAACAATATTAACCTTAAATGTAAATGGACTAAATGGTCCAATTAAAAGACACAGACTGGCTAATTGGATAAAGAGTCAAGACCCATCAGTTTGCTGTATTCAGGAGACCCATCTCACATGCAGAGACACACATAGGCTCAAAATAAAGGGATGGAGGAAGATCTACCAAGCAAATGGAAAACAAAAAAAAAGCAGGGGTTGCAATCCTAGTCTCTGATAAAACAGACTTTAAATAAACAAAGATCAAAAGAGACAAAGAAGGCCATTACATAATGGTAAAGGGATCAGTTAATCAGGAAGAGCTAACTATCCTAAATATATATGCACCCAATACAAGAGCACCCAGATTCATAAAGAAAGTCCTTAGAGACCTACAAAGAGACTTAGACTCCCACACAATAATAATGGGAGACTTTAACACCCCACTGTCAACATCAGACAGATCAACGAGACAAAAAGTTAACAAGGATATGCAGGAATTGAACTCAACTCTGCACCAAGAGGACCTAATAGACATCTACAGAACTCTCCACCCATAATCAACAGAATATATATTCTTCTCAGCACCACATCGCACTTATTCCAAAATTCACCACATAGTTGGAAGTAAAGTACTCCTCAGCAAATGTAAAAGAACAGAAATTATAACAAACTGTCTCTCAGACCACAGTGCAATCAAACTAGAACTCAGGACTGAGAAACTCAATCAAAACCGCTCAACTACATGGAAACTGAACAACTTGCTCCTGAATGACTACAAAGTACATAACGAAATGAAGGCAGAAATAAAGATGTTCTTTGAAACCAATGAGAACAAAGATACAGCATACCAGAATCTCTGGGACACATTTAAAGCAGTGTGTAGAGGGAAATTTATAGTGCTAAATGCCCACAAGAGAAAGCAGGAAAGATCTAAAATTGACACCCTAACATCACAATTAAAAGAACTAGAGAAGCAAGAGCAAACACATTCAAAAGACAGCAGAAGGCAAGAAATAACTAAGATCAGAGCAGAACTGAAGGAGATAGAGACACA
The DNA here is from genome assembly GCF_047675955.1 of Chlorocebus sabaeus. Classification (NCBI taxonomy): domain Eukaryota; kingdom Metazoa; phylum Chordata; class Mammalia; order Primates; family Cercopithecidae; genus Chlorocebus; species Chlorocebus sabaeus. Next base: position 6,531,416 of record NC_132933.1, on the reverse strand, counting down.
AAAAACCCTCCAAAAAATCAATGACTCCAGGAGCTGGTTTTTTGAAAAGATCAACAAAATTGATAGACCATTAGTAAGACTAATAAAGAAGAAAAGAGAGAAGAATCCAATAGCTGCAATAAAAAATGATAAAGAGGATATCACCACTGACCCCACAGAAATACAAACTACCATCAGAGAATACTATAAACACCTCTATGCAAATAAACTGGAAAACCTAGAAGAAATGGATAATTTCCTGGACACTTATACTCTTCCAAGACTAAACCAGGAAGAAGTTGATTCCCTGAATAGACCAATAGCAGGCTCAGAAATTGAGGCAATAATTAATAGCCTACCAACCAAAAAAAGTACAGGACCAGACGGATTCACAGCTGAATTCTACCGGAGGTACAAGGAGGAGTTGGTACCATTCCTTCTGAAACTATTCCAATCAATAGAAAAGGAGGGAATCCTCCCTAATTCATTTTACGAGGCCAACATCATCCTGATACCAAAGCCTGACAGTGATACAACAAAAAAAAAGAGAATCTTAGACCAATATCCCTGACGAACATCAATGCAAAAATCCTAAATAAAATACTGGCAAACCGAATCCAGCAGCACATCAAAACGCTTATCCACCATGATCAAGTGGGCTTCATCCCTAGGATGCAAGGCTGGTTCAACATACACAAATCAATAAACTTAATCCAGCATATAAACAGAACCAAAGACAAAAACCACATGATTATCTCAATAGATGCAGAAAAGGCCTTTGACAAAATTCAACAGCTCTTCATGCTAAAAACTCTCAATAAATTCTGTATTGATGGAACGTATCTCAAAATAATAAGAGCTTTTTATGACAAACCCACAGCCAATATCATACTGAATGGGAAAAAACTAGAAGCATTCCCTTTGAAAACTGACACAAGACAGGGATGCCTTCTCTCCCCACTTCTATTCAACATAGTGTTGGAAGTTCTGGCTAGGGCAATCAGGCAAGAGAAAGAAATAAACGGTATTCAGTTAGGAAAAGAAGAAGTCAAATTGTCCCTGTTTGCAGATGACATGATTGTATATTTGGAAAATCCCATCATCTCAGCCCAAAATCTCCTTAAGCTGATAAGCAACTTCAGCAAAGTCTCAGGATACAAAATTAATGTGCAAAAATCACAAGCATTCTTATACACCAGTAACAGACAAACAGAGAGCCAAATCATGAATGAACTCCAATTCACAATTCACAATTGCTTCAAAGAGAATACAATACTTAGGAATCCAACTTACAAGGGATGTGAAGGACCTCTTCAAGGAGAACCACAAACCACTGCTCAGTGAAATAAAAGAGGACACAAACAAATGGAAGAACATACCATGCTCATGGATAGGAAGAATCAATGTTGTGAAAATGGCCATACTGCCCAAGGTAATTTACAGATTCAGTGCCATAACCATTAAGCTATCAATGACTTTCTTCACAGAATTGGAAAAAAACTGCTTTAAAGTTCATATGGAACCAAAAAAGAGCCCGCATCGCCAAGACAATCCTAAGTCAAAAGAACAAAGCTGAAGGCATCCCGCTACCTGACTTCAAACTATACTACAAGGCTACAGTAACCAAAACAGCATGGTACTGGTACGAAAACAGAGATAGAGACCAATGGAACAGAACAGAGCCCTCAGAAATAATAGCACACATCTACAGCCATCTGATCTTTGACAAACCTGACAAAAACAGGAAATGGGGAAAGGATTCCCTATTTAATAAATGGTGCTGGGAAAATTGGCTAGCCATAAGTAGAAAGCTGAAACTGGATCCTTTCTTTACTCCTTATACGAAAATTAATTCAAGATGGATTAGAGACTTAAATATTAGACTTAATACCATAAAAACCCTAGAAGAAAACCTACGTAATACCATTCAGGACATAGGCATGGGCAAGGACTTCATGTCTAAAACACCAAAAGCAACGGCAGCAAAAGCCAAAATTGACAAATTGAATCTAATTAAACTAAAGAGCTTCTGCACAGCAAAAGAAACTACCATCAGAGTGAACAGGCAACCTACAGAATGGGAGAAAGTTTTTGCAATCTACTCATCTGACAAAGGACTAATATCCAGAACCTATAAAGAACTCAATCAAATTTACAAGAAAAAAACAAACAACCCCATCAAAAAGTGGGCAAAGGATATGAACAGACACTTCTCAAAAGAAGACATTCATACAGCCAACAGACACATGAAAAAATGCTCGTCATCACTGGCCATCAGAGAAATGACAATCAAAACCACAATGAGATACCATCTCACATCAGTTAGAATGGCAATCATTAAAACATCAGGAAACAACAGGTGCTGGAGAGGATGTGGAGAAATAGGATCACTTTTACACTGTTGGTGGGACTGTAAACTAGGTCAACCGTTGTAGAAAACCGTGTGGCGATTCCTCAAGGATCTAGAACTAGAAATACCATTTGACCAACCATCCCATTACTGGGTAGATACCCAAAGGATTATAAATCATGCTGCTATAAAGACATATGCACACGTATGTTTATTGCAGCACTATTCACAATGGCAAAGACTTGGAATCAACCCAAATGTCCATCAGTGACAGACTGGATTAAGAAAATGTGGCACATATACACCATGGAATAGTATGCAGCCATAAAAAGGGTGAGTTCGTGTCCTTTGTAGGGACATGGATGCAGCTGGAAACCATCATTCTCAGCCAACTATCACAAGAACAGAAAACCAAATACCACATGTTCTCACTCATAGGTGGGAATTGAAAAATGAGATCACTTGGACACAGGAAGGGGAACATCACACACCAGGGCCTATTGTGGGGAGGCGGCAGTGGGGAGGGATAGCATTAGGAGATATACTTAATGTAAATGATGAGTTAATGGGTGCAGCACACTAACATGGCACATGTATACATTTGTAACAAACCTGCATGCTGTGCACATGTACCCTAGAACTTAAAGTATAAAAAAAAAAAAACAGATTTCTACCTTTGTTTTCTTCTAAGAGTTACATAGTGTTAGCACTTATATTTAGGTTTTAATATATTTTGAGGGTTTTTTTATATGGTGTGAGGGAGGAATTCAAATCCTTCTTTGCATGTGGATGTCCAGTTGTCTCAGCACCATTCACTGAAAAAAACTAATTGATAGAACATAGATATAGGTTTTACTATAGACTTCTCAATTCAGTTCCATTGATCTATATGTCTGTCTTTAAGACAGTTCCACGTTTGTTGATTACTGGAGATTTATAATAAGTCTGAAAATAAAGAAGGGTGTATCCTTCAACTTCCTTTTCGTCCAAAAGGGTTTAAATTATTATTGGTTCCTTGCATTTCCATGTGAATTTTAGGATCAGCTTATCCACGTCTAGGAGTATCTTTTTCATTCCTTTACTTTCAATTAATTAATGTTCTTGAAACTAAAGTGTCTCTTGTAGACAGCTTATAGTTTGATAAAGTTTTGAAATCAATTCTGCAAATCTCTGCCTTTTAATTGCAATGTTTAATCTGTTTACATTTAATGTAATTACTGGTAAGGCAAGATTTATTCTTTCATTTTGCTATTTATTTTCTATATGTAAGTTATTTTTGTTTCTTAATTCCTCCATTACTGCTTTGTATTGTGTTAAAAATATATTTCATAGTGTACAATTTTTGTTTGCTGTCATTTCTTTTACTGTATATTTTTTAGTTATTTTCTTAGTGTTTTTCCTGAGGATTACCCTTAACATATCAGTTTATAAAATTCTAGTGCAGATTAATTCCAACTTAATTTCAGTCGTGTACAAAGACCTTACTCCTTTATGGAACGTTTCCTTCTTATACTATTATAGTCAAAAAATATATCTTTTTATTTGTGTGACCCTCAACTAGATTTATAATTATCGCATCATGCAGTAGTCTTTTAAGTCAAATGGAATTGAAATGGTATCATAATGAAAAATGCACTTATACTGGTTTAGATCACCTACATAGTTATCTTTAACATTTTTTTTTAATTTCTTTATATGGATCTAGGTTGCAATCTAGTTTTCTTTTACTTTTGTCTGAAGGTCTGCTAGTTACACATTCTCTCAACTTTTTGTTTACCTTGGAGTGTCTTAATTTCTTGTCTTTTAATGACAGTTTTTCTGTATACAGAATTCTTGGTTGACAGTAGTTTTTATTTTTTCTCAGCATTTTGAAATTATTATCACACTGTTTTCTGCCTCCATGGTCTCTAATAAGAAATCAGCTGTTGATCTCATTAAAGTTCACTTGTAAGTGATGGGTTACTTCTCTCCTGCTGTTTTCAAGATTCTTTCTTTGTCTTTGGATTATTTTATTATGCTGAGTATTGGTGAAGATCTATTTGTGTTTCTCATATTTGGAGTTTATTGAGCTTCTTGGATGGGCAAATTAATTTCATCAAATTTGGGAAGTTTTTTCATTGTATCTTCAAATATTATATTAACATCTTTCTTTCACTCCTCTTCTGGGACTTCCATTATGCATATTTTGGCACACTTGCTATTATTGCACAAGTCACTGAAGCCTTGTTCATTTTTCTTCATCTTTTTTCTTTCTGTTCCTCAGACTAGAAAATCTCAGTTGAACTAATTTCAAGTTACTTATTCTTCTGACCCACTCGTATCTGCTGTTGAGCCTTCCTTATGAATTTTTCATGTCAATTATTTCCCCCCAGAATTTTTATTTGGCTCTTTAAAATTTATATTTCTTTACTGATGGTCTCTATTTGTTGTGACATTGTTCTCAAACTGCTCTTTAGTGATTTAGACATAGCTAAGTTTAGCTTTATGAATCTATTTAAATAGGTGATCTGAAGGTTTTTCCCAGTAAGTCCAATTTGGGGGCTTCTTAAAGGATTATTTCCATTGATTGCTTTTATACTTGTATATGGGTCATACATTCTTATTTTTTTTATGTCACATAACTTTTTGTTGAAAACAGAATAGTTCAAGTAATAATATAATTAAGATATTTGCCCTGCTCAAATATCATGTTGAAATTTAATCCTCAATGTTAGAGATTGAGTCTTGTGAGAGCTGTCTGGATCATAGGGGCGAATCCTTAATTGATGGTTTGAGCTATCCCCTTGGTGGTAAGTGAGCTCTCTCTCTCAGTTCACACAAAATCTAGTCACTTGAGAGTTTGTGGCACCTTCTCCTCAACTCTCTGTCTTTTGCTCTTGCTTTCACCATGTATGATGTCTGCTCCCCCCTCATCATCTACCAGAATTGTAAGCTTATTGAGGCCTCCCTAGAAGCTGAGCAGACGCCAGCACCATGCTATCTGTAAAGCTTGATGAACTGTGACCCAATTAAACCTCTTTCCTTTATAAATTATCCAGTCTTGGTTATTTCTTTATAGTGATGTAAGAACAGCCTAACACATACAAAAAGTTGGTAATGAGGAGTAGGGCATTGCTACAAAGATACCTGAAAATGCGGACACTACTTTGGAACTGGATAAAAAACAGAGGTTTGAAGAGTTTGGAGGGCTCAGAAGCAGACAGGAAGATGAGGGAAAGTTTGAAACTTGTTAAAGACTGGTTAAACAGTTATGACCAAAATGCTGATACAGATACAGTCAGTGAAGGACAGGCTTATGATGTCTTAGAAGGAAGTGAGAAATTTATTGGGAACTGGAGCAAAGGTCAAGCATGTTATGCCTTAGTAAAGACCTTGGCTGGATTTTTTCCATGCCCTATGGACTGTGAAGGTTTAAACTTGAAAGCAATGACCTACAGGATCTGGTGGAAGAAATTTCTAAGTGGCAAAGTGTTCAAGATGTGGCCTGGCTGCTTCTAACAACTTATGCTCAAATGTGGGAACAAAGAAAAGACTTAAAGTTGGAACTTATATTTAAAAGGGAAGCAGAGCATACAAGTTTGAAAAATTTGCAGCCTAGTCATATGCCAAAGACAAAGCTTTTTCAGGAGAGAAATTGAAGCAGGCTGAGGAGCAACCACTTGATAGAGAAATTTGCATAACTATAAAGGAGCCAAGTGTTAATAACTAAGACAATGGAGAAAAAGCCTCTAAGGCATTCAGAAATCTTCTAGGCAGCCCCTCTTATCACAAGCTCTGAAGTCTCAGAGGACTGAATAGGTTCATGGGCCAGGCCCAGGTTCCTGCTACACCACACAGCTTTGGACACTGCTACTTGCATCCAGGCTGCTCTAGCCCCAGCCGTAGCTCAAATGGACCCAGGTACAGCTCAGGCTGCCACTTTGGAGAATGCAAACCATAGGCCTTTGTGGTTTCCACATGGTGTTAATCCTGTGGGTACACAGAGGGCTAGAGTGAATGAAGCTTGGGAACCTCTGCCTAGATTTCAGGAAATGTATGAGAAAGCCTGGGTACCCATGCAGAAGTCTGCTGCAGTAGTGGAGCCCCAGAGAGAACCTCTACTAGGGGAGTGTAAAGGGAAAATGTGAGGTTGAAACATCCACACAGAGTCCTCAATGGGGCCCTGCCTTGTGGAGCTGTGGGAAGGGTGCCACTGCTCTTTAGATCCGAGAATAGTAGGTCTACTGGGAGCCTGCACCCTCAACATGGAAAAGCTAGTCAGTCAACTCCAAGCCTTGAAAGCTGCCTCAGGGACTGAACCCTACAAAGCCATGGGGCAGAGCTGCCCAAGTCCTTGGGAGCCCACTCTTTGCACCAGTGTGCCCTATATGTGGGACATGGAATCAAAGACAATTATTTTGAAACATTAAGGTTTAATGACTGCCCTGCTGAGTTTTGAACTTGCATAGGGCCTGCAGCCTCTTTCTTTTGGCTTAATTCTCCATTTTGGAACAGGAATGCTTACCCGATGCTTGTACCCCCATTGTATCTTGGAAGTAAATAGCTTGTTTTTGATTTTACAAGCTCATAGGTGGAAGGGACTTGCCTTGTCTCAGAAGAGATTTTGGACTTTGGGTTTTTGAGTTAATGCTGGAATGAGTTAAGACATTGAGGGGACTATTTCTAAATAGATAAGTATACTTTAAAATGTGAGAATGACATGAGATTTATGAGGAGCCAGGGGTGAAACAATATAGTCTAGATATTCTACCCACCCAAACCTCAAGTTGAAATATAATTCCCAATGTTGGAGGTGGTGCCTGGTGGGAGGTGTTTGGATCATGGAAGCAGATCCCTCATGAATGGCTTGGGCTATCCCCTTGCTGATAAATGAGCTCTCATTCTGAATTCACACAAGATCTGGTCTGTGGCCTCACATGTGGCATTAAAAGTGTGTGGAGGCCAGCACGGTGGCTCACACCTGTAATCCCAGCACTTTGGGAGGCAGAGGCAGGAGGATCACCTGAGGTTAGGAGTTTGAGACCAGCCTGGCCAATGTGGTGAAACCCCATCTCTACTAAAAATGCAAAAATTAGCTGGGCATGGTGGTGGGTGTCTGTAATCCTGGCTATTCAGGAGGCTGAGGTAGGAGAATTGCTTGAACCCAGGAGACAGAGATTACAGTGAGCCAAGATCACACCACTGCATTCCACCCTGGGCAACAGGGCAAGACTCCATGTCAAAAAAAAAAACAAAAACAAAAGTATGTGGCGTGTGTTCCTCTCCCTACTCTCTCTCTCTCTCGTTCCTGCTTTCACCATATGTCTTCCTTGCCCCCCCGCTTCACCTTCTGCCATGATTTTAAGATTCCTGAGGCCTTCCTAAAAGCCAAGCAGATGCCAGCACCAAGCTTTCTGTAAAGTTTGCAGAACTGTGAGCCAACTAAAGCCCTTTTTCTTTATAAATTATCCAGTCTCAGTTATTTTTATAGCATTTCAAGAATGGCCTAACACAAATGATATAATGTGGCAATTCTTGAAATCAAATTTTCCCTATTTCCTTGGGGGTTTTTGGTGTTGCTTAATGTTTGTTTGCTTGTTTAGTGACTTTTCTGAACTATTTCTGCAGTCAGTAGCTTTTCTTGTATGTAGCCACCACCAAAGTATCTATTCTTTTAGTTTAACAGTCGGCTAGTGATTGGACAGATATTTTCTTAACCATAGTAAGATACTGCTGCATCCCAAATTTTCTTAGCAAAAAATATGGCATATTCCATATTGGGGCTGTGGCATTTAAACACCATTATTTTAGTGTTTGGAAGTTTTGTCAAATGTTATTCGGGTTAGTTTGGGTCTTTTCTTAGAGCATTTAATTCCTTGTTACATAGTCTGAGGGAAAGCAAACACCACTGTGAAATAGGTGGCCTGGAGATGGTTTCTTTGTCCACCTTTTTTAGGAAATGATACTGTCACCCAACACACATTACACTTCTCCCCATTTGTGTTCTGGCAGCCTAAACCCTAATGTCATCCCCATGCGCAGACACACAAACAGAAACACCAAGCCCATTTCTTTTCTTGCCTATGGGTTATAATGTTAAGAATGGAAATTTTTCTTCAGTGCTCAATGCTCACCTAGTCCTTATCCCCAACTTTTGCCTCATGGTAGACCTGCAAATATGTCTACCTGTCAGTATATAAACCTACGGGCAGGTCAACCCCCTGCAGTTCTCCAGGACTTCACTTTGCTTCTGTCTCACAAACTTGCCTCTTCCCTTCCTTCCCTCTTTTCCCGCAATCAGATAACTTAGAGATACATACACATGTTCTGAAATAAAGGGTTTTTCATAACATTTTGATTTTGTTTTAATTACCACCATCGCTGTTTCATTATGCTGTTGTATCTTGTAGGAGTGTCATTTTTTTGCAGCATCTTGGGCCTGACCTGAGTGCTTTGGCTCCTACTCAATCTTTGCTAGTGGCCGAAACTTCTTGGCTCTTTTCACTCTTTTTACCTTTTGTGGAATTTCTGTACTAGTACTAGACGATTTTTTTCTTGAACTCCCATGAAGCAGTCGTTTTATCGTCCTCTGTATCTTCTTCACCTGAAAGAGCAACAGAGTGATCACAGAAGGACATTGTGTTGGAGGAAGTAGATAGGCACTGAATGAGAAGAGGAGCTTTGTAAAAAGGGACATGGGCTAATGAGGCAGTTTGTGCCAGGCAGGTAAAGTGTAGGAGTCATAGGGGAGGGTGGATCAAGGGAAAAGAGCCTAAGTGAGGTGGTCTCACCTTGCCCCCATTTCTGGCCCTGGGTTGACAGGATTTCTTCGTCTTGTTCTTCCCTTTTGTGCTTGAGATTAATTGTTTTGTGCTTGGGTTTGATTGTTCCACAACTTTGCTAGATTCCTTCAATTTTCTAGTAACTTTAGCCATGTTGAAACCCCACAGTAGTCTTCTCTACCAGCATATAAAATGCTCATCCTCAGAACAATGAGGAGCCACACCCTTTAGCTTTATTTGTTCATCTAGGCACTTCCCCTGGCCAGGAGGGGTTAAAGGAGCTGTAGACATCACAAAGCACTCTTGGCTTCTGCCTAATGGTGAGGATGCTGGGGAAATCCATGTGCTCTGGTTGGAGACAGTGGGCATTTCCTTAACATCCCCACTAAAAATCCTTCCCAAAATGATCTGTAACCCTTTCTCATCATCTGTACAGATGGCAAGAAAAAAGTGATGCCTCCAAGTCTTTCTCCATAGCCACTTCCATTCCATTTTTATTTTGTTCTCTCCCATCCTTTATCATGACCTAATATTTTGGATATCTTACCTAAAATCTCTCCAAGAAAATGTGATTATATTTAAGTTTTTGTGTAGATATAAATCACCTTATTCCCCTTCAAAAGATTTATCTTATGCACCTTGAAGACAATTTTATTCTTGGCTATTACACAAAACTTCCCATCTCACCTTGTTTTTCCAATGTATGTATAGACCTCTTCAATTTTTCTATTGTTTCAGATTGACATAGCAGCTCCTATCAGTCATGAAAATATTATGATACTGGCATAAAGACAGACATACAGACTAATAGAATAGAAGTAAGAGGCCAGAAATAAACCCATTTATCTATGAAAAATTGATTTCTAACAAGGGTTCAAAGACAAATCAATGGAGAAAGAATAGTTATTTCAACAAATGATATTGTGGGAACTGGATATTCACATGCAAAATAGTGAATTCGGACCCCTAATTCACATCATATACACAAATTAATTTAAACTGGATCAAAGAGCTAAATATAAGACCTAAAACTATAAAATTATTTGAAGAAAACATAGGCAAAATTCTTCATGACCCTTCATTCAGCAATAGTGTCTTAGAGTATAACACCAAAGGCACAAGTAACAAAAGAAAAATTTGATAAGTTGACATCATCAAAATCAAAACCTTGTGATTCAACAGATAAAATCAAGAAAGTGATAGACGATGCATAGAACGAGAAAAAAATTTTTGCAGATCATACATCAGCAAGTGAAATTCATGTAGAATACATAATATAAAGAACTCTTACATCTCAATAATAATAATGTTATCCAACTTAAAAAGTGTACAAGAGGTATGAAAAACATATCTCAAATGGCCAATAAGCAGACATCAATATAGTCAGCATCAGTAGCCATCATGAAAATGCAAATCAAAACCACAATGAGATACTGCTTCACATGCACTAGGATAGTAATAAGAAAAAATGACAATAAGATTTGGTAAAGTTGTGAAAAACATTAGCCCTCATATCTTGTTTGTGGGAACATAAAGTGGTATAGAAGTTTTAAAATATAGTCAGCCAGTTACCCAAAAAAAGCTAAACATAGAATTATCATATGATCCTGAATTCCCACTCCTAGGTTAGTACCAAGAAAAATGAAAATTATATTCTGACAAAAACTTGTACATGAATGATCATAGCAGCATTATTCATAATGGCCAAAAGGTGGAAACAACCCAAATGCCCATCAATTTGAAAAATGGATAAATAAAATGTGGTATAGGAATATAACAGAATATTGTTTGGTCATAGAAAAAATGAAATACAGGTATATGCTACAACATACATAAATGTGAAAATATTATGCTAAGTGAAAGAAGCCAGTCACAAAGGATTATATATTGTATGGTTCTATATGAAATATTCACAATAAGCAAATTTATAGACAGAAAAGAGATTAGTAGTGCCTTAAGGTGAACAAGGAATGAGGAAATTTAGAAGTGACAACTAAGGGATGAAGTGGTGTTGTTAGGAATTATGAAATTATTCTAAAATTGATTGATTGAGGTGATGGTTGCATAACTCTGTGCATATATTAAAAGCCATTGAATTGTCCACTTTAAATAACTGAATTATATAAAATGTAAATTATATTTTAACAAAGCTGTTAAAATTAATATGAATTTTCCTCACGAAAATAATTCAATAGGTTTCAGGCTGGATGTGGTGGCTCATGCCTGTAATCCCAGCACTTTGGGAGGTCGAGGTGGGCAGATCACTTGAGGTCAGGAGTTCAAGTCCTGCTTGGCCAATATGATGAAACCCCATCTCTGCTAAAAATACAAAAATTAGCCAGGTGTGGTGGCACGTTTCTGTAGTCCCAGCTACTCAGGAGGCTGAGGCAGGAGAATTGCTTGAAACCGGGAGGTGGAGGTTGCAGTGAGCTGAAATTGCACCACTGCACTCCACTCTGGGCAACAGAGCAAGACACTATCTCAAAAAACAAACAAACAAACAGAAAGTAATTCAATAGGGTTTGAATCTTGGCTCTTCCACTTACAAGCTGTGTGACCTTGGGCAAATTATTTTCCTTTTCTGACATTCAGTTTCCTTATCTGTAAAAGGGAGTTAATAACACTTACCTTATAAGGTTATTGTAAGGGTTAAATTAAATAGTGATTTTCAAACATGAAAATATGAAGACCCTAAAAATAAAGCTGTGGACTCTTGAGAACATGTCTTTTGGACTCAAGTTTGAAAAACACTGCCATTTTAGTTCATCACAATCACAAATACCAGTGGTAAAGCAGACGCTGAAGTCATCTGTCACAATTCATTTATGAAGTGGTGCCCCAAATAATCCAGAATCCATGTATGCATTAACATATAAATAGAACATTTTATACTTACCATAGAGAACTCACCGACCCTAACATCCCCCTTAAGAATATATGCATAACAATTGAAATTTTTATATACTGCTGGAAGAGGGAGTGTAATGTGTTAGAATTACTTTGGACAACTGGTTGAGTCAGTATCTACTAAAGTTAAAAATATTCGTGCATTGTTATCAAATAATTTCACTCCTAGGGGAAAGACATGTACACACACACACACACACAAACAGAACAATAGATATATATTAACTTGAAAATGTATGAAGACAAAAATACTTATGCATATTTATGCAAAAATATGCACAAATCTTAAACCAACACTTGTATGTAACCATAACCCTGGTTAACATTGCCAGCATCCCGGAAGCCACCCTCAGATGTCTCCAAATCACTACTTCTCCTTCCTCCCCAAAGAAAATCATTCTTAACTTCTGCAATATAGAGCAGTTGTGCTTGCTTTTAAACTTTATATATATGGAATTGTACAGTCTATATATTTTGTATACTTGGCTTCCTTTGTGCAATACAGTGTCTATGAGGTTGATCGATACCGTGTGTATACTGGAGTTCAGTTTTGTCATTGCTGAATAGAATTAATTTTTGTGTGACTGTATATGCATTTATTTATTCTACTATTGATGAACGTTGAGTTTGTTTTCAAATGTAATGCAAAAACAAAGTTGAAAAAAAGACATGTGCAGATAAAAAAACAGGAAAATATTTCCTTGCCAACAAATCAGCACTACAAAAACTACTTTTGAAAAAGTTATCATCATTAATCATTAGAAAAATGCTTAAATCAAAACCACAATGAGATATCACCTTGATTAAGTGGATTAAATAATCTAGTCAAAAGATAGAGTGGTTAAATGGACCAAAAAAAAAAAAAAAAAGCCCATTATATGCTCCCTACAGCAGACCCACTCTACCTTAAGGACACCTATAGGTGAAGGAATGAACAAAGATATTCCATGCAAATGGTAACCAAAATAGAGCATAGGTGGCTATATTTATGTCCAATAAAATATACTTCAAGTCAAAAACTGTCACAAGTGACAGAGAAAATCATTATTTAATGATAAAGGGCTCAATTCATCAAGAGGACATAACAATTATAAATATGTATGCACACAACATTGGAGAACAAGCACTTAAATATATAAAGCAAATATTAATGAACATTAATTAATAGATAACAATACCATAATAGTAGGGGATTTTGGTACCCAACTTCCAACAATGGACAGAAAAAACAGACAAAAAATTAATAAGAAAATACTAGAATTGAACTGCACTTTAGACAAAATTAACCTAACAGATATATACAGAACTTTCCATCCAATGGCAGCAGAATACACCTTCTTCTCTAGTCCACATGGATCATTCTTCAGGATAGACCACATGTGAGGCCACAAAATAAGTCTTAACAAATTTAAGATCAAATTCATCAAGTATTGTTTCCAACCATAATAGTATGAAACTAGAAATCAATAACAAGAAATTTTAGAAATTTGACAAATATGTATAAAGTAAACAGTATGCTTCTGAACAACCAATGAGTCAAAGAAGAAATCAAAAGGGAAATTTAGAAATATATTGAGACAAATGACAATGAAAATAACATATCAAATCCTATGATATGCAGCAAAAGCAGTTCTAGGAGGAAAGTTCATATCAATAAATGCCTACATTATAAAAAGAAAGATTATAAATATAGAGCCTAACATTATGCCTCAAGGAACTAGAAAGGAAAGAAAAAAGAAAAAACCAAACTCAAATTTAGCAGAAGGAAAGCAATAAAGATAAGAATAAATATGAAAAATAGAAAATATAAAACCATAGAAAAAAGCAATAAAATTAAAAGTTTTTTTCCTAGCTAAACTAGGAAAAAGAAGGCTCAAATGTATAAAATCAGAAAAGAAAGTGGTGATACTACAATAGACAACTCTGAAATAAAAAGAATCATAAAAAACTATTATAAACAATTATATGCCAACAAATTTGATAGCCCAAAGAATGGATAAACTCCTAGAAAAACATAACTTCCAATATTGAATCAAGAATTAGAAAGCCTGAATAAACCACTAACAGAACAGCAGCTCACTAAACAAAACTGCAACCAAGGACTCCCACTGAGTCCACTTCACTCCCCTGCCACCTTCACCAGAACAGGTGCTGGTATTCTTGGCTGAGAGACTGGAAGACAGATCACAATACAGGACTTTTTTTGATATATTCCCCAGCAGCAGCTGGGAGCCCAGTAGCCCTACTGGATAGCTAGACAAAGTAGCACAAAAACAATCACTGCAGTCTGGCTCTCAGGCAGCCCCACCCCAAGGGGAAAGGGGAGAGCACCACATCAAGGGATCACCCCGTGGGACAAAATAATTTGAACAGCAGCCCTTCCATTTGATATCTTTCCACTGAAAACAGTCTCCCAAATGAGAAGGAACTAGAAAAGTAATTCTTGTAATATGACAAAACAAGGTTCTACAACACCTCCAAAAGATCACACTAGCTCTCCAGCAATAAATCTAAACCAAGAAGAAATCTCTAAATTGCCAGATAAAGAATTCAGAAGGTGGATTATTAAGCTACTCAAGGAGCTACCAGAGAAAGGTGGAAACGAACTAAAAGACACAAAAAGCAATACAGGATATGGATGAAAAATTCTCCAGAGAAATAGATTTCCTAAAGAAAAGACAATCACAACTTCTGGAAATGAAAGATACACTTTAGAGAAATGCAAAATACACTGGAAAGGTTTGACAATACAATTCAAAAAGTAGGTGAAAGAACTTCAGAACTTGAAGACAAGGCTTTCAAATTAACCCAGTCCAACAAAGATAAAGAAAAAAGAATTTAAGAAAATGAACAAGGCCTCTGAGAAATTTTGGATTATTTTTTATGTTTGGACCAAACATAAAAATAATTGGTGTTCCTGAGGAACAAGAGAAATTTAAAAGTTTGGAAACCTTATTTGAGGAAATAATGGAGGAAAATGTCCCTGGTCTTTCTAGGGATCTAGACATTCAAATAGAAGAAGCACAAAGAATACCTGGAAAACTCATCACAAAAAGATCAGCACCTAGGCACATAGTCAGCAGGTTATCTAAAGTCAAGACAAAGGAAAGGATTGTAAGAGTTGTGAGACAAAAACATCAGGTAATCTATGGGGAAAAAAAAAACCTATCAGATTAACAGCAGATTTCTCAGCAGAACCCTTACAAGCTAGAAGGAATTGGGGTCTTGTCCTAAACCTTCTTAAACAAAATAATTATCAGCCAAAAATTTTGTATCCAGCAAAACCAAGCATCATAATTGAAGGAAAGATAGTCTTTCAGACAAACAAATACTGAGAGAATTCACCACTACCAAGCAAGCACTACAAAAAAAAAAAAAAAAAAAAAAAGCCAAAAGGAGTTAAAAATCTTGAAATAAAACCTTAAAATACACCAAAATAGAACCTCCTTAAAGCATAAATCTCACAGGCCCTGTAAGATGATAATACAACGGGAAAACAAAACAAAACAAGGTATTCAGGCAACAACCAGCATGATGAATAAAACAGTGTCTCCCATCTTAACACTAAGGTTGAATGTAAATGGCCTAAATGTTCCACTTAGAAGACACAAAATGGCAGAATGGATAAACTTCACCAACCAAGTATCTGCTGTCTTCAAGAGACTCACCTAATGCAAAAGGACTCACATAAACTTAAGGTAAAGAGGTGGAAAAAGATATTTCATGTAAAAGGAAACCAAAAGCGAGCAGGAGTAGCTTTGCTTATATCAGGCAAAACAGACTTTAAAGCAACAACAGTTAAAAAACAAAAAGAGGGATATTATATAATAATAAAAGGATTAGTCCAAAAGGAAAATATTACAATTCTAAATACACATGTACCATACTGGAGCTCCCAAATTTATAAAACAATTACTACTAGACATAAGAAATGAAATAGACAGCAACACAATAATAGTGGAAGAATTGAATACTCTTCTGACAGTGCTAGATAGGTCATCAAGACAGAAAGTCAACAAAGAAACAATAGACTTAAACTATACCCTAGAACAAATTGACTTAACAGATATTTACTGAGCATTTTAACCAACAACTGCAGAATATACATTCTTATTCCCCTAGCAGACCATATGAGAGGCCACAAAACAAGTCTCAATAAATTTAAAAAATCTGAAATTGTATCAAGTACTCTCTCACACCACAGTGGAGTAAAATTGGAAATTAACTCCAAAAGGAACCCTCAACATTATACAAATACATGGCAGTTAAATAACCTGCTCATGAATGATCTTAGGGTCAACAATGAAATCAAGATGGAAGTTTGAAAATTCTTTGAACTGAATGATAATAGTGACACAGTCTATCAAAATCTCTGCAATACAGCAAAAGAGATACTAAGAGGAAAGTTCACAGCATTAAATGCTTACATCAAAATGTCTGAAAGAGCACAAATAGAAAATCTAAGCTCAAACCTCAAGGAACTAGAGAAATAAGAACAAACCAAACCCAAACCCAGCAGAAGAAAAGAAAATACAAAAATCACAGCACAACTAAATGAAATCGAGACAAATAAAAATAAACACAAAAGAAAAATGAAACAAAAAACTGGTTCTCTGAAAAGATAAACAAAATCGGTAGACCATTAGAGAGATTAACCAAGAAAAGATGAGAGAAGATCCAAATGAGCTCAGTTAGAAATGAAATGGGAGATATTGTAACCAATACCACAGAAATACAAAAGATCATTCAAGGCTACTATGAACACCTTTATGCACAAAACCCAGAAAACCTAGAGGAGATGGATAATTTCCTAGAAATATACAACCCTTCTAGATTAAAACGGGAAGAAATAAAAACTCTGAACAGACCAAAAACAAGTAGCAAGATTGAAACAGTAAGAAAAAATTGCCAACACAAAAAAACTCCAGGACCAGATGGATTCACAGCTGAATTCTATCAGACGTTCCAAGAAGAATTTGTACCAATTCTACTGAAGCTATTCCAAAAGATAGAGAAAGGGGAAATCCTCCCTAAATCATTCTACAAAGCCAGTATTACCCTAATACCAAAACCAGGAAAGGACATAACAACAACAAAAAAGAAAACTACAGACCAATATCCTCAATGAACATAGATGCAAAAATTCTCAACAAAATATTAGCTAACTGAATCCAACAGCATATCCAAAAAATAATACACCATGATTAAGTGGGTTTCATACCAAGGGTGCAGGGATGATTTAACATACACAAGTCAGTAAATGTGATACAACACATAAACAGAATTAAAAACTAATGATCATCTCAATAGATACAAAAAAAGCATTGACAAAATCCAGCATCCCTTTATGATTAAAATGCTCAGTGAAATAGGTATAGATGAGAAATACCTTAAGGTAATAAAAGCCATCTATGACAAGCCCACGGCCAACATTATACCAAATGGGGAAAAGTTGAAACATTCCCCCTGAGAACTGGAACAAGACAAGGGTGCTAATTTTCACCACATGATGAATAGAACCATACCTCACATAGTACTGGAAGTCCTAGCCAGAGCAGTCAGACAAGAGAAAGAAATAAAGGGCATCCAAATTAGTAAAGAGGAAGTCTAAGTGTAACTGATTACTGATTATATGATTATATACCCAGAAAACCCTAAAGAGTCATTCAAAAAGCGCCTAGATCTGATAAATTATTTCAGTAAAGTTTCAGAATACAAAATCACTGTACAAAAATCAGTAGCACTGTTATACACTAACAGTGTCCAAGCTGAGAACCAAATCAAGAAGTCAATCACTTTTACAATAGCTGCAAAATAAAATAAAATACTTAGGAATATACCTAACCAAGGAGATGAACGATCTTTACAAGGAAACTATAAAACACTGCTAAAAGAAATCATAGACAACACGAACAAATGAAAACACATCCTATGCTCATGGATAAATAGAATCAATATTGTGAAAATGACCATATTGCCTAAAGGAGTGTATAAATTTAATACAATTCCCAGCAAAATGCCATCGTCAATCTTCACAGAACTGGAAAAAACAATCCTAAAATTCATATGGAACAAAGAAAGAGCCCACATATCCACAATAAGACTGACTTCAAAGTATACATGGCTATAGTTATGAAAACATCATGGCACTGTTATAAAAACAGGCAAGGAGACCAATGGAACAGAATAGAGAAACTAGAAATAAAGCCAAATACTTACAGTCAACTGATCTTTGACAAAGCAAACAAAAACGTAAAGTGGGAAAAGGGCACCCTATTAAGCAAATGGAGCTGGGATAATTGGCAAGCCACACGTAGTAGAATAAAGCTGTATCCTCATCTGTCACCTTATACAAAAAGTAGCTCAAGACTGATCAAAGATTTAAATCTAAGACATGAAAACATAAAAATTCTAAAAGACAACATCAGAAAAACTCTTGTAGACATCAGCTTAGGCAAAGAGTTCATGACCAAAAACCCAAAAGCATATGCAACAAAAACAAAGATTTTAAAAGGGGAGACTTAATTAAACTCAAAAGCTTCTGCACAGCAAAAGAAATTATCAGTAAACAGACAACCCATGGGTGGGAGAAAATCTTCACAAGCTATGCATCCAACAAAGGAATAGTATCCAGAATCTACAAGGAACTCAAACAAATTAGCAAGAAATAAACAAATAATTTCATCAAAAAGTGGACTAAGGACATCAATAGATGATTCTCAAAAGAAGATATACAAATGGTCAACAAACATATGAAAAAATGCTCAACATCACTAATGATCAGGGAAATGCAATCAAAAGCACAATGTGATATCACCTTACTCCTGTAAGAATGGCCATAATTTAAAAATTAAAAAAAGTAGACGTTGCCATGGATGTGATGAAAAGGGAACACTTTTACACTGCTGGTGGGAATGTAAACTAGTACAACCACTATGGAAAACAGTGTGGAGATTTCTTAAGAACCAAAAGTAGAACTACAATTTGGTCCAGCAATCCCACTACTTGGTATTTACCCAGAGGAAAAGAAGTCGTTATATGAAAAAGACACATGCACATGCATGTTTATAGCAGCACTATTCTCAATTGCAAAAATATGGAACCAGCCTATATGCTCATCAACCAATGAGTGGATAAAGAAAATGTGGTATATATATGCCATGGAATACTACTCCGCCACAAAAAGAAATGAAATAATGGCATTAGCAGTAACCTGGATGGAGTTGGAGAGTATTATTATAAGTGAAATAACTCAGGAATGGAAACTCAAACATCATATGTTCTCACTTGTAAGGGGGAGCTAAGCTATGAGGACACAAAGGTGTAAGAATGATATAATGAACTGTGGGGACTTGGGGGGAAGGGCCTGAGGGATCAAAGACTACACACTGGATGCAGTGCACACTGCTTGGGTGATGGGTGCACCAAAATCTCAGAAATCACCATTAAAGAACTTATCCGTGTATTCAAATACCACCTGTTCCCCCAAAACCATCAATATAATAATAAGAAGGAAAACAAAAAAGAATTGACCAAGTTCAACATTCATTCTCCATTTAAAAAAAAAACTTTCTTTTTTTTTATACTTTAAGTTCTAGGGTACATGTGTACAATGTGCAGGTTTGTTACATATGTATACATGAGCCATGTTAGTGTGCTGCACCCATTAACTCATCATTTACATTAGGTGTATCTCCTAATGCTATCCTTCCCCCCTGCCCCCTCCTCACAATAGGACCCAGTGTGTGATGTTCCCCTTCCTGTGTCCAAGTGATGTCATTGTTCAATTCCCACCTACGAGTGAGAACATGTGGTATTTGGTTTTCTGTTCTTGCGATAGTTTGCTGAGAATGATGGTTTCCAGCTGCATCCATGTGCCTACAAAGGACATGAACTCACCCTTTTTATGGCTGCATAGTATTCCATGGTGTATATGTGCCACATTTTCTTAATCCAGTCTGTCACTGATGGACATTTGGGTTGATTCCAAGTCTTTGCCATTGTGAATAGTGCTGCAATAAACATATGTGTGCATATGTCGTTATAGCAGCATGATTTATAATCCTTTGAGTATCTACCCAGTAATGGGATGGCTGGGTCAAATGGTATTTCTAGTTCTAGAACCTTGAGGAATCGCCACACGGTTTTCCACAATGGTTGAACTAGTTTACAGTCCCACCAACAGTGTAAAAGTGATCCCATTTCTCCACATCCTCTCCAGCACCTGTTGTTTCCTGATTTTTTAATGATTGCCATTCTAACTGGTGTGAGATAGTATCTCATTGTGGTTTTGATTTGCATTGCTCTGATGGCCAGTGATGATGAGCATTTTTTCATGTGTCTCTTGGCTGTATGAATGTCTTCTTTTGAGAAGTGTCTGTTCATATCCTTTGCCCACTTTTTGATGGGGTTGTTTGCTTTTTTTCTTGTAAATTTGATTGAGTTCTTTATAGGTTCTGGATATGAGCCCTTTGTCAGATGAGTAGATTGCAAAAATTTTCTCCCATTCTGTAGGTTGTCTGTTCACTCTGATGGTAGATTCTTTTGCTGCGCAGAAGCTCTTTAGTTTAATTAGATCCCATTTGTCAATTTTGGCTTTGGTGCCATTGCTTTTGGTGTTTTAGACATGAAGTCCTTGCCCATGCCTATGTCCTGAATGGTATTACGTAGGTTTTCTTCTAGGGTTTTTATGGTTTTAGGTCTAACATTTAAGTCTCTAATCCATCTTGAATTAATTTTCATATAAGGAATAAGGAAAGGATTCAGTTTCAGCTTTCTACTTATGGCTAGCCAATTTTCCCAGTACCATTTATTAAATAGGGAATCCTTTCCCCATTTCTTATTTTTGTCAGGTTTGTCAAAGATCAGATGGCTGTAGATGTGTGCTATTATTTCTGAGGGCTCTGTTCTGTTCCATTGGTCTATATCTCTGTTTTGGTACCAGTACCATGCTGTTTTGGTTACTGTAGGCTTGTAGTATAGTTTGAAGTCAGGTAGCTTGATGCCTCCTGCTTTGTTCTTTTGGCTTACGATCATCTTGGCAATGTGGGGTCTTTTTTGGTTCCATATGAACTTTAAAGCAGTTTTTTCCAATTCTGTGAAGAAAGTCCTTGGTAGCTTAATGGTGATGCCATTGAATCTGTAAATTACCTTGGGCAGTATGGCCACTTTCACAATATTGATTCTCTTCCTATCCATGAGCATGGTGTGTTCTTCCATTTGTTTGTGTCCTCTTTTGTTTCACTGAGCAGTGGTTTGTGGTTCTCCTTGAAGAAGTCCTTTACATCCCTTGGGAGTTGGATTCCTAGGTATTTTATTCTGTTTGAAGCTATTGTGAATGGGAGTTCATTCATGATTTGGCTCTCTGTTTGTCTGTTACTGGTGTATAAGAATGCTTGTGATTTTTGCACACTAATTTTGTATCCTGAGACTTTGCTGAAGTTGCTTATCAGCTTAACGAGATTTTGGGCTGAGACGATGGGGTTTTCTAAATATACAATCATGTCATCTGCAAACAGGGACAATTTGACTTCTTCTTTTCCTAACTGAATACCATTTATTTCTTTCTCTTGCCTGATTGCCCTAGCCAGAACTTCCAACACTATGTTGAATAGGAGTGGTGAGAGAGGACATCCCTGTCTTATGCCAGTTTTCAAAGGGAATTTTTCCAGTTTTTTCCCTGTCAGTATGATATTGGCTGTGGGTTTGTCATAAATAGCTCTTATTATTTTGAGATATGTTCCATCAATACCGAATTTATTGAGAGTTTTTAGCATGAAGAGCTGTTGAATTTTGTCAAAGGCCTTTTCTGCATCTATTGAGATAATCATGTGGTTTTTGTCTTTGGTTCTGTTTATATGCTGGATTACATTTATTGATTTGCGTATGTTGAACCAGCCTTCCATCCCAGGGATGAAACCCACTTGATCATGGTGGATAAGCTTTTTGATGTGCTGCTGGATCCGGTTGGCCAGTATTTTATTGAGGATTTTTGCATCAATGTTCATCAGGGATATTGGTCTAAAATTCTCTTTTTTGTGTGTGTCTCTGCCAGGCTTTGGTATCAGGATGATGTTGGCCTCATAAAATGAGTTACGGAGGATTCCCTCTTTTTCTATTGATTGGAATAGTTTCAGAAGGAATGGTACCAGCTCCTCCTTGTACCTCTGGTAGAATTCAGCTGTGAATCCATCTGGTCCTGGCCTTTTTTTTGGTTGGTAGGCTATTAATTATTGCCTCAATTTCAAAGCCTGCTACTGGTCTATTCAGGGATTCAACTTCTTCCTGGTTTAGTCTTGGGAGAGTGTAAGTGTCCAGGAAATTATCCATTTCTTCTAGGTTTTCTAGTTTATTTGCATAGAGGTGTTTGTAGTATCCTCTGATGGTAGTTTGCATTTCTGTGGGGTCAGTGGTGATATCCTCTTTATCATTTTTTATTGCATCTATTTGATTCTTCTCTCTTTTCTTCTTTATTAGTCTTGCTAGCAGTCTATCAATTTTGTTGATCTTTTCAAAAAACCAGCTCCTGGAGTCATTGATTTTTTGGAGGGCTTTTTGTGTCTCTATCTCAAAAAATCTTTTTAACAGTTTAGATATAGATTAAAGGTCATCAAAATAACAAAAGCCTATTATGAAAAACCCACAGTTAACATCACAATCAATGGGGAGAAACTGAAAACTTTTTCTCTAAGAACTACTACAAGGCAGGGTGCCCATTCTTGAAACTTTCATTCAACATAGTACTGGAAATACTATCATGAGCAATTAGACAAGAAAAAACAATAAAAGATATACAAATTGGGTAGGAAGAAATAAAATTGTCTCGTTTCAGATGGCATGATACTATATGTAGAAAAACACAAAGACTCTGCCAAACAACTGTTAGACCTAATAAGTGAATTCAGTAATGTTGCAAGTTATAAAATGAACAAACAAAAATTTATGTCATTTCAAGCTACAGTAATCAAAACAACATGCTACTTGCATAAAAACAGACACATAGACCAATGGAACAAAATAGAGCAATCCAGTAACAAATCCATACACCTACAGTGAACTCATTTTCAACAAAGGTGACAAGGACATACATTGGGGAAAAGACAATCTCTTCAATAAATGGTGCTGGCAAAACTGGATATCCATATGTGGAAAAAGGAATCTAGACCCTTATCTCTCACCATATACAAAAATCAAATTGAAATGCATTAAACACTTAAATCTAAGACCTCAAATGAAGAAGCTCCTACAAGAAAACATCATGGAAAATCTCTAGAACATTGGTCTGGGCAAAAAATAGTTGAATAATACCCACAAGCACAGACAACCAAACCAAAAATAGACAAATGGGGTCATAACAAGTTAAAAAGATTCTGCACAGCAAAAGAAACAATCAACAAAGTGAAGAGACAATGCACAGAATGGAACAAAATATTTGCAAAGTACCCATCTGACAGGAGCTTAATAACTAGAAAATTTATGGAGCTAAAACAACTATATAGGAAAAAAAACCTAATAATCCAATCAAAAATGGGCAAAAGATTTGAATAGACATTTCTCAAAAGAAGACACACAAATGGCACACAGGCATATGAAAAAGTGCTCAACATCATTGATCATCTGATCAATGGAAATCAAAATTACAATGAGAGATCATCTCATCCCAGTTAAAATGGCTTATATCCAAAAGAGAGGCAATAACAAATGCTGGTGAGGATGCAGAGAAAAGAGAATCCTCATACACTGTTGTTGGGAATGTAAATTAGTACAACCACTGTGGAGAACAGTTTGGAAATTCCTCCAAAAATTAACAATAGAGTTACCATATGATTCAGCCATCCCACTGCTGAATATATACCCTAAAGAAAGGAAATCAGTATATCAAAGAGATAACTGCACTCTGATGTTTGTTGCAGCCTGGTTCAGAACAACCAAGATTTGGAAGTAACCTAAGTGTCCATCAACAGATGAATGGATAAAGAAAATATGGTACATATACACAATGGAGTACTATTCAGCCATAAAAAGAATGAGATTCCATCATTTGCAACAACATGGATAGAACTGAAGATTATTATGTTAAGTGAAATAAGCCAGGCACAGAAAGACAAACATCACATGTTCTTACTTATTTGTAGAATCTAAAAATCAAAACAATTGTACTCATGGAGACAGAGAGTAAAACGATGTTGCCAGAGTCTGGGAAGGGTCCTGGGCAGGTGGCATGTGTGGGAGGTGGAGATGGTTAATGTGCACAAAAAAAAAAAAAAGAATGAATAAGACCTACTATTCGATAGCACAACATGGTGACTATAGTCATTAATAACTTAATTGTACATTTAAAAATAACTAAAAGAGTTTTTATTTATAACACGAAGGATGAAAGCTTGAGGGGATGATGCCCCATTCTCCATGATGTGATTATTATGCATTGCATGCCTGTATCAAAACATCTAATGTATCCCGTAAATATATACACCTACTATGTGCCCACAAAAATTGAAAATTAAAAGTAAAAAATCCATTGCATTCCTATGTACAAACAAAGACCACAATATCACTTACAATAACATCAAAAAATAATAAAACAAAGTACCTAGGAATAAATATAGCCAAAGATGTGAAATACCTGTACACTGAAAACTGTAAAACATGGATGATAGAAATTGAAGAGAACACAAATAAATGGAAAGATATTTCATGCTCGTGGGTCATAAGAATTAATAGTTTTAAAATGTTCATACTACCTAAAGCAATATATAGATTCAATATAATCCCTCTCAAAATTCCAATGGCAGTCTTCACAGAAATATAGAAAACAGTCCTAAAATTTGTGTGGAATCACAAATGACCTCAAATGGTAAAAGCAATTCTGAGAAAAAAAAAAGTTAGAGTCATGAAACATTCTGATTTAACATTATATTATAAAGTTATAATAATCAAAGCAATATGGTACTGGCATAAAAACAGACACATAGACCAGTGGAACAAAATAGAGAGCTCAGAAATAAATTCAAACATATATAGTCAACTTTTTTAACAAGGGCACAAAAAACACATGATGAGGAAAGTATAGTTTCTTCAATAAATTATGTTGTGAAAACTGGATTTCCACATGCAAAAGAATGACACTGAACCTTTATATTATATTATACTATACTATATTATATTATACCATACACAAAAATCAACTCAAAGTGGATAAAATACCTAAATGTAAGACCTAAAACCATAAAACTCCAAAAAGAAAATAAAAGGGAAAATATTGAGATTGGCCTTGGCAATGATTTCTTGAGTGTCACAACTTAAACTCAGGCTACAAAAGAAAAACATAAATAAATGAGACCACATTAAACTAAAAATCTTCTTCATAACAAAGAAAACAATCACCAAAATAAAAAGGCAACCTGCAGACTGGGAAAAATATTTACAAACCATGTATCAGATAAGAGGTTAATATCCAAGTTATATAAGGAACTCATATAACTCAATAAAAAGAAAATATATTACCTGATTTAAAAATGGGCAAGGCCGGGCGCGGTGGCTCAAGCCTGTAATCCCAGCACTTTGGGAGGCCGAGACGGGCCGATCACGAGGTCAGGAGATCGAGACCATCCTGGCTAACACGGTGAAACCCCGTCTCTACTAAAAATACAAAAAACTAGCCGGGCGAGGTGGCGGGCGCCTGTAGTTCCAGCTACTCCGGAGGCTGAGGCAGGAGAATGGCCTAAACCCGGGAGGCGGAGCTTGCAGTGAGCTGAGATCCGGCCACTGCAGTCCAGCCCGGGCTACAGAGCAAGACTCCGTCTCAAAAAAAAAAAAAAAAAAAAAAAAAATTGGGCAAATGGCTGGGCTCTGCGGTGGGTACCTGTAATTCCAGCTACTGGGGAGGTTGAAGCAGAAGAATGACTTAACCCCAAACCCAGGAGGTGGAGGTTGTAGTGAGCCAAAGTCGTGCCACTGCATTTCAGCCTGGGTGACAGAGCGAGACTTTGTCTCTAAATAAATAAATAAATAAATAAATACGGGCAACAGACTTGAATAGACATTTCTCCAAAGATGACATTAAAATGGCCAACAGGTACATGCAAAGGTGCTCAACATCACTAACCATCAATAAAACGCATATCAAAATCACTAAGAGATACCACCTTACACCTGTTAGGATAGTTTTTCTCAAAGGCACAAGAGATAACAAGTGTTGGCAAAAATGTGGAGAAAATGGGACCCTTGTACACTGTTGGTAGAAATGTACATTGGTGCAGCCATTATAAAAAAAAAAACAGTATGGAGTTTCCTAAAGTTCATCTCCTCTGTTGACACATTAGTGTCCTGTTTCTCACCTGAAGTTCAACACAGTAGGCCTCCACCTTGGTTGCATGTTGGAATTACCAGAGGCTTAAAAATTACTGATATCTGAGCTTCATCTCTGGATATTCTAACATACTTTGTCTGGTAATTAAAAGAAAAGAAAACAGTTGATTCTAATGTATACACAAGATGGACGACCACTAATCTAGAGAGATTCAGAGTGGGTGTGCGGTGCAGGTCTCCTTGTGGGACTTTGATGAAGTTTGCCAACAAAAGGGGCTAAGATAAGGGGTGCATTTTAAGGGGCTGAAATAAAGTGCCTGGCAAGATTGGAGAGGACATTGAATCAGCTGAGCTTGGTGATGATGGGGGTCAGGGCAGGGAGTCAAGCATAGCTTCCAGGGTCCTGGCTTAGACAGCAGGAAGGATGAGGCAGGGAAGACTGGAGATAGGAAAAGTACTTGCAAGGGGAGACATATTACACTTGAGATGCCTGTTAGAGTTCCATACAAAGAGGGTGAGTATGGAGTTGGACACAGTAGTCTGGAGCTTGAGGAAAGAGCCACTGCACAGGTAAATTTGCATATCATTTAAAGGCGGAGGGATTGGTGAAACCATCCTAGGGAGGAAGTATAGAAAAGAAGAAACCTCAGAACCAAACCTTTTGAGTACTCCAATACTGGTTTGGAAAACTAAAACACAAAGTGATTTTTGAAAACAGCCAATATCTATTAGACAATTTGGGCCAAGCAAGGTTCTAAAGGTTTTTCTTGCTTTAACTCATTTAATCCTCTTAACAGGTCTATGAGTTAGGTGATAACTAACTCTAAAAGTTAATTTTAAAGAGAGAAAGTTCTTCACTGAGAACTTTCAAGCTCAGTCCCTATTCCTTTCCCTTTTGCCCCATATCTGAACAAGATAGGTGCTTTGTCCCTTGGTACCAGTAGAAATTGCAAACCATTAAAAGAGCAACCCCATGCGTAAACCTTCATCCCAGCACCACCCTTAACCACAATAAAAACCCGAAGCCACCCACCACTACTTCACTGCTAACTCACTCCAGACAGAGCCTAAGCCTTTCTCTTTGGGGAATACTTTTGCTGTTTACTATGTGAGTGATAAACCGTATGCTTTTCCTCTGGCTGCTGTAAATTACCACAAAATTGGTGTCTTAAAACAACAAAAAAAATATTTTCTCATGCTTCTGGAAGGCAGGAGTCCAAAATCAGTTTCGCTTGTCTGAAATCAAGGTGTAGGCAGGACCATACTCCATGCAAAGGCTCTATGGGAGAAACTCTTCTTTGCCACTTCAAACCTCTGATGGCTGCTTGTATCCCTTGGCTTGTGACTGCATCACTCAAATCCTCAAAACCAGCATCTTCAAGTCTCTATCTGCTCGTCTTTATATTGGTATCTCTTCTGTGTGTGTGTAAAATCTTTCTCTGCCTCCTTCTTATAAGGATACATGTCATTGCATTTCTGTATCACTCAGATAATCCAGGATAATCTCCCTATCTCAAGATTCTTAAACACAGAAAAATCCACAAGAATTCTATTTTCAAATATGTTGACATTTTCATTTTCCAAGGATTAGAATCTGACATATTCTGGGGCTCTATTTCAGCCTACCACAACATCTATTGGTGTCTATGTGTCATTTGTCCTAACATCCATAAACCTTTGGGGTGAACATTACATAGTGTCCAGCGGGGGATGCTAAGCCCTCAAACAGAACAATAATATTAGCAGTTCGCAGATTATTGAACTGAAGGAACACTGGAGGTTGGGGAATTGGAGAAAGATGTGTTTGGTTTTGTTTTCTTTCAGCAGAACTACTCCCTCATTACCTAGAAAACTCTTGAGTCCTTAACAGCAAGCCCACAAGAAGTGAAAAGGCTATCTGGGGTGCAATAAGCTGGCTTGGGAGTGTTGGGGGGAACAAAATAAAGAGATGTCTAGACTCAAAGGAGCGTACCAATTCATAATTATAGAATTAGCTGCTTGCACTGTGACCAGAGAAAATACTCTGAATGCATTCAGGGAACTAGCAACTGTCTGCAAAGCTGGAGTGGATTTTCAGGTCTATTTGTGTGGAATTAAAGCTACAGTTGTTCTACATCATCCTACTTTGAAGAAGCAGCTGATATTCAATTTACATCAGTAGTTACCTTGACTGTAGTTACCCTTGAGTTCTGTTTTTCCTAATTATTAGGCTTACTCTGACATTTTGTTCTTTATAATTCTTTATCAGCACCTCCTGCAGTTTCCCATGACAGTTTATCTAGTGCATATGATTAGTTGTATCCTTCAACATTTTTCAATGAGTTTAGATTAAGTTCACTTTCCCCACGAAGTCAGAATACTGGGTCCCCAGTGCAGGTGTGCCACTAACTTGCTATGTGACATGGGCAAATCCCTTCTTCTGTAGGTTTCAGGTTTTGCATCTGAACAGCAAGGGAAGTATATGGCCCTGTTTGAAAGTGTACAGTCCTTTATGGCTGCTGAAGTATCCTAGACTCATCCCAGAGAGAGATAATTATAAGCAAGTGTCATGATCCAAATGGAAATGTAAGCATGCCTCTTAAACCACAGTACTGCTGACCAACATAGGAGGCTGGTGCCTCTGCAAGGTCTCAGGGTGATCCTAAATTCTACTACGTGGCATTAGGCATAGAAAGGCAATCATTCTTGGAATGACTGTAACAGATCTCATTCTTGGCAATTACTGTAGGTGGGAATGAGAAAATTATTTTATGTTGAACAAAAGCCTTTATGTCTTTTCCAAGCAGTGGAAAACTGCCTAGATAGACACACCAAACCACCCTGATGGAAGAATTTGGAATGTCTAATTTAAAAAACAGGCACATGGCAATACAAGGCCTCTGCCTCTTTTCCATTTATTTCCCTCTACCCTGCTTGCTCCACTGTGCCCAATTTAAACAATGTTCTCTGGAAATTTGAAAGCTTCACTGTAGTCATTTTTATAAGGTTTAAGCAAGTATTAAATTAATTAGCAAAATAGAGCAGTCAAATAACCAGCTTAATGTGCTCATGGGGTGTACAGTCTTTAAAGAGTCTTTTTATTCCACTTGAGTTAAGCCATCTCCCTCTAACATAGGACAGTAAGGAGAGCACAGGATTTAAGCCTGATAACGTTGGGATGGAATTTCAGCTCCATTGCTTCCTATGTGACCTTGGGCAAGTTGTTTATCCTTTCTGGGCCTCCATTTTCTTATTTATAAAATCAGCTACTCACTACATTAAGTAGTTTACCTGATTTGTATCATTTAATCTCACAATAGCTTCTGAGTTGAGTGTCATCTGCTTTTTGTAACAATTAAGTGAGATCACTCAGGTGAGCATATACTCAGGTGAGATACTCAGGTGAGTACACAGTAGGTGTTCAAGAAAATTGTAGCCAGTTGTTACTATATGCTCAGCTTTATTCTGTGGAAAAAAATCATGAAGTATTTACTCATCAAGTATAAATTGAACACATAATGTGTGCTTATTTAAAAATCAGAGAAGCAATGTTCAAAGGAAGGCCATGACTCAGTTTCTGAATCTTGACTGGTTCTCTTTTTGGAAGGGTTTGGATGAGGTTGGATTAAACACCCCTGCTGGACAGATGAGCCCCAAGAGTCATAGGGCTGAATATAAACCAAATGAAAGGCAGACAAGACTTGAAACATTCAAGTAGTCTTTGCAAGAGAAGACAGGGGCTAGCATTCCTCTCCCACAAAATCTCTACAGCATGATCTCCCCTCAAGTTGGCCTCAATTGACTGACCATCCCTCCCCTCTGTCTGTCTCAAATGCTCCTTGCAGAGTTTGCCAACCTCCTACTCTTTGATCTTCCTGGCCTTTTTCAGGTTATTCCCCATTTCTGACAGAAGACTTACATTTACATTGAAATTCAACTCATCTTACATGTTTGAATGGCACCCCCCTGAGGATAGTATCAAGATTGAAAGTTGAGGTTGTGGTGAAAATAACTGCTGTTTAATATGATGAGAGCTGACTGGAATAGTTTGATCCCTATTAAAAGCATCACAAATGTATAGTTAATTTTTTAGATAAAAGTAAGAGTGATATTTATATAGTATGCATAAACCAATTATAAACACAAAGCCATTAATAAAAATGTTAGTACTACCCATCAGATGTCAGCTTATTGCCAGATACCAATATGTGTAACCTTAGCTATCTATATCATATACATACTCTGTTGCATAGATTAACATACAAATACTTTTTAATTACATGATTACATGTGACTTAAAGATTTATATATGAAGAAAACACAGTTAATCAACGAAAAAACTATAAAGATGGCTGAGGCACTAAATAGTCTAAATAATAAAAGAATATCAGAGGCTAAAATATGGTACCAATAGCATCAGTAACTTAAAATGAGAAATGCAGTGCATAAGACCTGACACTCAAGTTTCAGATTACCGTGACTAAAAGGAAACAGGTTCCAAATTGCAAAAATAAAATAAAATAAAATAATAATCTGCCTAATTTTACTGAGCCACTGTACTGGGTTGAAGAGTATTTGCCCAAAATTCATTTCTACCTGGAAGCTCAAACTGTGATCTTATTTGGAAATAGAGTCTTTGCAAATGTAACTAGTTAAGGACCACATGGTGAAATCATTTTGGATTTAGGGTGGGCCCTAAACCCAATGACTTCCTTATAAGAAGAATACAGGACACAGAGACACACAGGGGAAAAGCCATGTGAAGATGGAAGCAGAGATTGGAGTGATGCATCTACAAGTCAAGGAACAAGTCAAGAATCGCAAGAACCACCAGAATCTAGGAGAGAGGAATGGAACAGATTTTCCCTCCAAGCCTCCAGAAGGAACCAACCCTGCTGACACTGTTATTTCAGACTCCTGGCTTTCTGAATTATGAGAGAATATGTTTCTATTGTTTTAAGCTACCCAGTTTGTGATAATTTGTTACAGCAGCCCCAGGAAATTAGTACAACCACTTTCACTTTGATTTCAAAACCTAACAATGTACCAAAAATAGAACTGAAAACCAATCTAATTTGAAAATATGGAAGCATAGCAGCATAAATTCTAAACAAAACACTAGCAATGCAATTATTGAAGAATAAAAAATATTAAAAGACTAGTTCACCATGACTAGGCAGGTTTTATGTTACGCGTGCGTAGGTGGTTGATTGTTAGGAAATCTATGAATAGCACTCATCACATCAGTATCAAAGGGATAAAATCATCTTGATATATGTCAGTAGGACATTTGTTAAAATCCACAAGTTCCTAAGAAATATTCTTAATAAAATGAGTTATAAAGACATTTCTTTAGCAAGACATATAATATGCATCTGAATGTGTATATGGTTATGTGTATATATACATATACTTTGCAGCTCTGTTCACTGAGAAGACCCCAGAAGCAATGGCCCTGGTAGCAACTAACACACCTAGTTCCCAGATTTTGATTTCAAAATATCATTCTCCTTGGAGAATCGGACTGGAGCAGGGAATGGATAAGATGAGCCTGAAGCATCTTATATTACCAGAAAGCAAAGAAATGCTCAAAGATCTTTCCTGCGTTCTCTTGTGGGCATTTAGTGCTATAAATTTCCCTCTACACACTGCTTTAAATGTGTCCCAGAGATTCTGGTATGTTGTACCTTTGTTCTCATTGGTTTCAAAGAACATCTTTATATCTGCCTTCATTTTGTTATGTACCCAGTAGTCATCAGGAGCAGGTTGTTCAGTTTCCATGTAGTTGAGCGATTTTGAGTGAGTTTCTTAATCCTGAGTTCTAGTTTGATTGCACTGTGATCTGAGAGACAGTTTGTTATAATTTCTGTTCTTTTACAGTTGCTGAGGAGTGCTTTACTTCCAACTATGTGGTCAATTTTGGAATAAATGTGATGTGGTGCTGAGAAGAATGTATATTCTGTTGATTATGGGTGGAGAGCTCTGTAGATGTCTATTAAGTCCGCTTGGTGCAGAGCTGAGTTCAACTCCTGGATATCCTTGTTAACTTTCCGTCTTGTTGATATGTCTAATGTTGACAGTGGGGTGTTAAAGTCTCCCATTATTATTGTGTGGGAGTATAAGTCTCTTTGTAGGTCTCTAAGGACTTGCTTTATGAATCTGGGTGCTCCTGTATTGGGTGCCTATATATTTAGGATAGTTAGCTCTTCTTGTTGAATTGATCCCTTTACCAATATGTAATGGCCTTCTTTGTCTCTTTCAATCTTTGTTGGTTTAAAGTCTGTTTTATCAGAGACTAGGATTGCAACCCCTGCCTTTTTTTGTTTTCCATTTGCTTGGTAGATCTTCCTCCATCCCTTTATTTTCAGCATCTGTGTGTCTCTGCATGTGAGATGGGTCTCCTGAATACAGCACACTGATGGGTCCTGACTCTTTATCCAATTTGCCAGTCTGTGTCTTTTAATTGGACCATTTAGTCCATTTACATTTAAGGTTAATATTATTATGTGTGAATTTGATCCTGTCATTATGATGTTAGCTGGTTATTTTGCTCATTAGTTGATGTAGTTTCTTCCTAGCATCGATGGTCTTTACAATTTGGCATGTTTTTGCAGTGGCTGGTACCAGTTGTTCCTTTCCATGTTTAGTGCTTCCTTCAGGATCTCTTGTAGGGTAGGCCTGGTGGTGACAAAATCTCTAAGCATTTGCTTGTCTGTAAAGGATTTTATTTCTCCTTCACTTATGAAACTTAGTTTGGCTAGATATGAAATTCTGGGTTGAAAATTCTTTCCTTTAAGAATGTTGAATATTGGCCCCCACTCTCTTCTGGCTTGTAGAGTTTCTGCCGAGAGATCTGCTGTTAGTCTGATGGGCTTCCCTTTGTGTGTAACCTGACCTTTCTCTCTGGCTGCCCTTAACATTTTTTCCTTCATTTCAACTTTGGTGAATCTGACAATTGTGTGTCTTGGAGTTGCTCTTCTCTAGGAGTATCTTTGTGGCGTTCTCTGTATTTCCTGAATTTGAATGTTGGCCTGCCTTGCTAGGTTGGGGAAGTTCTCCTGGATAATATCCTGCAGAGTGTTTTCCAACTTGGTTCCATTCTCCCCGTCACTTTTAAGTACACCAGTCAGACATAGATTTGGTCTTTTCACATAGTCCCATATTTCTTGGAGGCTTTGTTCATTTCTTTTTACTCTTTTTTCTCTAAACTTCTCTTCTTGCTTCATTTCATTCATTTGATCTTCAATCACTGATACCCTTTGTTCCAGTTGATTGAACTGGCTACTGAAGCTTGTGCATTTGTCATGTAGTTCTCATGCCGTGGTTTTCAGCTCCATCAGGTCATTTAAGGACTTCTCTACACTGGTTATTCTAGTTAGCCATTCGTCTTATCTTTTTTCAGGGACTTTACCTTCTTTGCGATGGGTTCGAACTTCCTCCTTTAGCTCGGAGAAGTTTGATTATCTGAAGCCTTCTTCTCTCAACTCATCGAAGTCATTCTCTGTCCTGCTTTGTTCCATTGCTGGCGAGGAGCTGTCTTCCTTTGGAGGGGGAGAGGCTCTCTGATTTTTAGAATTATCAGCTTTTCTGCTCTGCTTTTTCCCCATCTTTGTGGTTTTATCTACCTTTGATCTTTGATGATGGTGGCATACAGATGGGGTTTTGGTGTGGATGCCCTTTCTTCTAACAGTCAGGACCCTCAACTGCAGGTCTGTTGGAGTTTGCCGGAGGTCCACTCCAGACCCTGTTTGCCTGGGTATCAGTAGTGGAGGCTGCAGAACAGCAAATATTGCTGAACAGCAAATGTCGCTGCCTGATCGTTCCTCTGGAAGCTTCGTCTCAGAGGGGTACCCGGCCGTGTGAGATGTCAGTCTGCCCCTACTGGGGGGTGCCTTCCAGTTAGACTATGCAGGGATCAAGGACCCACCTGAGGAGGCAGTCTGTCTGCTCTCAGATCTCAAACTCCATGCTGGGAGAACCACTACTCTCTTCAAAGCTGTCAGACAGGGACACTTAAGTCTGCAGAGGTTTCTGCTGCCTTTTTTTCGGCTATGCTCTGCCCCTAGAGGTGGAGTCTATAGAGGCGGGCAGGCCTCCTTGAGCTGTTGTGGGCTCCACCCAGTTCGAGCTTCCAGGCTGCTTTGTTTACCTACTCAAGCCTCTGCAATGGCAGGCGCCCCTTCCCCAGCCTCACTGCCACCTTGCAGTTGGATTTCAGACTGCTGTGCTAGCAATGAGCAAGACTTTGTGGGCATGGAACCCTGCAAACCAGACGTGGGATATAATCTCCTGGTGTGTCATTTGCTAACACCATTGGAAAAGCTCAGTATTAGGGTTTGGGTTTCCCCATTTTCCAGATGCCATCTGTCACCACTTCCCTTGGCTAGGAACAGGAATTCCCTGACCCCTTGCACTTCCCATGTGAGGTGATGCCTCACCCTGCCTTGGCTCATGCTCGGTGGGCTACACCCACTGTCCTGCACCCACTGTCCAACAAGCCCCTTTGAGATGAACCCGCTACCTCAGTTGGAAATACAGAAATTACCCGTCTTCTGTGTCACTCATGCTGGGAGCTGTAGAATGGAGTTGTTCCTATATGGCCATCTTGGAACTGCCCATCCCCAGAATATACATTTTTCTCATCACCGTATGGCACTTTAGAATTGACCACATAATTGGAAATAAAACACTCCTCAGCAAATGCAAAATAACTGAAGTCATAACAAATAGCCTCTCAGACCACAACACAATCAAATTAGAACTCAAGAATAAGAAACTCACTAAGAACCACACAACTACATGGAAACGGAGCAACCTGCTTCTGAATGACTCTTGGGTAAATAATTAAATTAAGGCAGAAATTAAGAAGTTCTTTGAAACTAAGGAGAAAAAAGAAATGGCATATCAGAATCTCTGGAATGCATCTAAAACAGTGTTAAGAGGGAAATTTATAGCACTAAAGGCCTACATTCAAAAGCTGGAAAGACCTCAAGTTAACAACCTAACATCACAAGTAAAAGAACTAGAGAACCAAGAGCAAACAAACCCTAAAGCTAGCAGAAAAGAAGGAATAACCAAGACTAGAGCTGAACTGAAGGAGACAGGGACATGAACAACCCTTCAAAAATCAATAAATCCAGGAGCTGGTTTTTTTAAAAAAATAAAATAAAATAGATATACTGCTAGCTAGATAGCTAGACTAATAAAGAAGAAAAGAGAGAAGATCCGAATAAATACAATCAGAAATGATAAGGGGGATATCACTACTCACCCCACAGAAATATAAAGAATCATCAGAGAATGCTATAAACACCTCTGTACACATAAACTAGAAAATCTAGAAGAAATGGATAAATTCCTGGATACATATACCCTCCCAAGACTGAACCAGGAAGAAATTGAATCTGTGAATAGATCAATAACAAGTTCCGAAAATGAGACAGAAATACATAACCTACTGGCCAAAAAAAGCCAAGGACCAGAAAGATTCACAGTTGAATACTACCAGAAGTACAAAGAAAAGCTGGTACCATGTTACTGAAACTATTCCAAACAATTGAAAAGGAGGGACTCCTCCCTAACTCATTCTATGAGACCAGCATCATCTTGATACTAAAACCTGGCAGAAAACAACAAAAAAGGAGAAATTCAGGCCAATATTCTTGATGAACATCACTGCAAAACTCTCAGCAAAATATTGGCAAACTGAATCCACCAGCATATCAAAAAGTTTATCCATCATGATCAAGGAGGCTTCATTCCCAGGATGCAAGGTTGGTTCAAAATAAGCAAATCAATAAATGTGATTCATCACATAAACAGAACTAAAGATGAAAAATACGATTATCTCAATAGATGCAGGAAAGGCCTTTGATAAAATTTAATATCCCTTCATGTTAAAAACTCTCAATAAATTAGATATTAAAGGAACATGCCTCAAAATAATAAGAGCCATCTCTGACAAACCCATAGACAATATCATACTGAATGGGCAAAAGCCCATTCTCCTTGAAAACTGGCACAAGACAAGGATGCCCTCTCTCATTGTAGTATTGGAAGCTCTAGCCAAGGCAATCAAGCAAGAGAAAGAAATTAAGGGTATTCAAATAGGAAGAGAGGAATTCAAACTATCTTTGTTTGCAGATGACATGATCCAATATATAGAAAACCCCATTATCTCATCCCAAAAGCTTCTTAAACTGATAAGCACTTCAGCAAAGTATCAGGATACAAAATCAATGTGCAAAAAAATAGGTAACATTCCTATACACCACAACAGACAAGCAGAGAGCCAAATCATGAATGAGCTCCCATTCACAATTGCCACAAAAAGAATAAATACCAAGGAATACAGCTAACAAAGGAAATGAAGGACTTAAGGAGAACTATAAACCACTGATCAGAGAGGA
Source organism: Chlorocebus sabaeus (assembly GCF_047675955.1). Lineage (NCBI taxonomy): Eukaryota > Metazoa > Chordata > Mammalia > Primates > Cercopithecidae > Chlorocebus > Chlorocebus sabaeus. The sequence goes on along the minus strand of NC_132933.1, from coordinate 6,494,721 downwards.
CACAAACAAATGGAAAAGCATTCCATGCTCAAGGATAGGACAAATCAATATTGTGAAAATGGTCCTACTGAGGCTGGGTGCAGTGGTTCACACCTGTAATCCCAGCACTTTGGGAGGCCGAGGTGGGCGGATCACCTGAGGTCGGGAGTTCAAGACCAGCCTGACCAACATGGAGAAACCCTGTCTCTACTAAAAATACAAAATTATCCAGGCATGGTGGTGCATGCCTGTAATCCCAGCTACTCGGAAGGCTGAGGCCGGAGAATCACTTGAACCCAGGAGGCAGAGGTTGCAGTGAGCCAAGATTGTGCCATTGTATTCCAGCCTGGGCAACAAGAATGAAACTCCATCAAAGAAAAAAGAAAAAAAGTGATTTTACTGCCCAAAGTAGATTATAGATTCAATGCTATTTCCATTAAACTACAATTGATATTGTTCGTAGAATTAGAAGAAACTATTTAAAAATTCATTTGGAACCAAGAAAAGAGTGCAAATTGCCAAGACAATCTTGAGCAAAAAGAACAAAGCTAGAGGCATCACACGACGTGACTTTGAACTATACTAGAAAGCTACAGTAACCAAAACATCATGGTACAGGTACAAGAACAGGCACACAGACCAACAGAACAGAATAGAGAACCCAGAAATAAGATCACACACCTACTACCATCTGATCTTCAACAAAACTGACAAAAACGAACAGTGAGGAAATGATTCCCTATTTAATAAATGGTGCTGGGAGAACTGGCTAGCCACATGCAGCAAATTGAAACTGGACCCCTTCCTTACACCATACACAAAAATTAACTCAAGATGGATTAAATACTTAAATGTAAAACCCAAAACTATAAAAACTCTAGAAGAAAATCTAGGCAATACCATTCAGGACACAGACATGGGCAAAGATTTCATGATGAAGATGCCAAAAGCAATTGTAACGAAAGCAAAAATTGACAAAGGGGTTCTAATTAAAGAGTTTCTCCACCTCAAAAGAAAGTATCATCAGAGTGAACAGATGACATACGGAATGGGAGAAAATTTTTGCAATCTATCCGTCTTACAAAAGTCTAGTATCCAGGTTTCTACAATGAACTTAAATTTACAAGAAAAAAAACACCCATTAAAAAGTGGGCAAAGGCCATGAACAGACACTTCTCAAAAGAAGACATACATGTGGCCAAGAAACCTATGAAAAAAGCTCAACATCTCTAATCATTAGAGAAATGCAAGTCAAAACCTCAATGAGATACCATCTCACACCTGTCAGAATGGCTATGATTAAAAAGTCAAAAAGCAACAGATGCTGGCGAGATTGTGGAGAAAAAGGAACCCTTTTACACTGTTGCTGGGAGTGTAAATTAGTTCAACTATTGTGGAAGATAGTGTGGTGATTCCTCAAAGACCTAGAGGCAGAAATACCATTTGCCCCAGAAATCCCCTTACTGGGTATATAGCCACAGGAATATAAATCTGTATATCATTCTATTACAAAAATACATGCACACGTGTGTTCATTGCAGCACTATTCACAATAGCAAAGACATGGAATCCACCTGAATACCCATCAATGAGAGATTGGATTTAAAAAATGGTACATATGCACCATGGAATACTATGAAAGGAACAAGATCATGTCCTTTTGTAGGGACATGGATGGTGCCATTATCCTCAGCAAACTAATGCAGGAACAGAAAACCAAATACTGCATGTTCTCACTTATAAGTCGGAGCTGAACAATGAGAACACATGGACACATGGAGGGGAACCACATACGCTGATGCCTGTTGGAGGGTGGGTGGGGAGGAGGGAGAGACTCAGGAAGAATAGCTAGTGGATGCTGGGCTTAATACCTAAGTGATGGAATGATCTGTGCAGCAAACCACCATGGCATGCATTTGCCTATGTAACAAACCTGCATATCTTGCACATGTAACCCAGAACGTAAAATTTAAAAATTAGAAAAAATATATTTATTGGATAAATGAATTCATCATACACACACAGACACAGACACACACACACACACATACACACACACACACACACGAACATGATTCCGAGTCATATAATTGAATTTTATTTTGTTAAAATATCACAGCATTTCAATTTAAATTATGTTTACATTTCTTTTCTTCTTAGCAGCTTCCCAGTATATTCAAAATAGACTTTCTTGTTACATTCAAAGTAGGCCAAATGTTAGGGGTATTTATATATTGTAAATATATATTTTTAAAAAGTTGAGATCATACTTTATTACTATTTTACAGCATGATTTTTATTACTTTACATTATATTGTATTTTACTATATTTCCTAGGCACATTTATTACTAATTCTGACATATTTTTGATGGCTGCATGCTGTCTTATAAACAGATGGACCGGAGTTTATTTAACCATTTCCTTACTGTTGGATATTTATACTATCTTCAATATTTTGCTCTTATAAATAATACGGTGTGTTATCCATATTTCTTGGGAACAGTTCTGATATATCCTTAGGATAATTGGAAAGTACTGGATCACAGTGAATGTAGTTCTTTAAGGCTCTTGTTATATTGCCAAATTTCACTTCATATGGAACCAAAAAAGAGCCTGAATAGCTAAGACAATCCTAAACAAAAGAACAAAGCTGGAGGTGTCATGCTACCCAACTTCAAACTATGCCACAATGCTATAGTAACACTGTAGGCACTTCAGAGAAATTGTACTAATTTATATCATCATCCATGACATATTATGCAAATTGCCTTATCTCTCTGTATCATCACCAAACTCACTTAACTTACTATACTTCCTTTTGCCAGTTTTAGAGAAACTGTAATTTTATGTACCTTTTTGTGGTCTGTTGGGATCTTTTTTTCTGCTTATTTTTAAGACCTCTTTATGTATTAAGGTATTGATTCTTGCCTATCACAGATATTACAACCATATTTTTTTCAAATTTGTCATTTATGTTTTATTCTTATTTATGGTCTTGTTGAAATAAATTTAAAATTTTTATATAGTCTTTTCCTTTGTAACTTCTTATTTATGCTCAAAGAATTATTCCTTCCTCTGAGACTAAATATTCACCTATTTTATTTCTAGCTTATTTGCCTCCAGTAGTGAAATATTTCACATTTAACTATTTATTTCATAGATTATTTATAATGACATGTATTGCAATAAACCTATTCACTTCATTTTTCCCCATATTTAACCAATCCTACTAGCTCCATAAAAGCTCCTTACTAACTTGGATTTCAAATCCCTCTTGCTAAAATGGAAGTATTATTTCTAAAATGAATAAATAAAATGAATAAATAGATAAATAAAATGGAAGTATTATTTCTAGTATTCTGTAGGTTTTGTTTCTGAATGGGATCTCCTTTTAAAATTGTATTTTCTAACATGCTATTGCTGGTATATAGAGTACTATAAATCCTATGCATTTATTTTGTAACCACCTGTTTGAATTCTCTTAGTAGTTCTTATAATTGATTCTCTTACATGTCCTAAGTAGAGTGTGACAGCATCTGCAAAGATGATTTTGTCTTCTAATTTCCAGCATTACCTAATTTCTTCTTGCTTTGCTATATGTATATTTATAAATAGATTCTATAAAGTCGAGATTATATAGAACATAAAATTCACACAATACACATATATAATGTAATATATGTAGGATTTAATATAATTTAAATAAAGTGTGATAATTTAATATAGTGTGAGAATTTCCTCATCGGCACCCTACTATTTTAGGAAAATCCTAATTTTAATATTTGCATAAAATTGCATTGTATAAAATGCACTATAATTTATTTTTACATTATTTTTCATTTTTAAATATTTAACTTTTGATTTTAAAGTAATTTCAGATTTACAAAAATTCAAAAAATAGCGCATAGCATTCTCATATGCCCTTCATCCGGTTCCCTCAAATATTAACCTCTTATATAACCAAAGTAAAATGATCAAAACCAGCTTATTATCATTGATGCAATACAGATGCTCCTCAACTTTCAATGGGGTTACCTCCTGATAAGCCCATCATACACTGAAAATATATTTACAAAATGCATTTACTACACTGTAGAATATGGGTTGTTTACTTTTGTGATCACGTGGCTGGCTGAAAGCTGCAGCTCACGGCTGCTGCCCAGCATCCTCAGAGCATTGCACTACATATTGCTAGCCTAGGAAAAGATCAAAATTCAATGTTACAAGTACAGTTTCTATTAATGCATATTGTCACTTTCACACCAGTTTGTATTTAATGTATATCATCGCTTTCACACCATATGTAAAGTAAAAAAAATTATAAGTTGAACAATTGTTAAGTCAAGGACCATCTGTACTATTAATAAATCTACAGACATTATACAGACTTCAACTATCCCACTAATACCTTTTTTGGGGGGGATCCAGGATCCAATCCATCATTACACATTGCATCTAGTTGTCAGGTCTCCTTAGTTTCCTATAATCCAAAACAGTTCTTTAGTCTTTATTTTTAGTGATTCTGAGACTTTTGAAGAAAACTAGCCATTTATTTTGTAGAATGTTATTCAACTTGAGTTAATCTGAGGCTTCATAGGGCATCCTGTCTGGAGAGATATGATGTCGATATGTTCCAATATTGATGACAACTTTGATTGTTGTTTGCCTGCTTTCTCCACTGTCAAGGTACTATTTTCCTTTTGCAAGTATAAGTATACTGTGGGGAGATATTTTGAGAATATGTAAATATCCTGTTTTTCATCATGCTTTTATCCACTAATTTTAGTATCCATTGATGGTTTTTCTCGAAACAAGTATCGCTGTGGTGTTTGCAAATGGTGCTTTTTTGTTTCCATTACTACTTCTATATTTATTAAATGAAAGAGCTTTCCTTTCTCCATCATTTATTTATTTCAATTATGTTTTGTATGGAGTCATGTATATTTCATACTTTGGGTTATAATTCAATATTATGTTATTTGTTTTGTCACACAAATTGTTTAAACTATAACCACTGAGTGCCTTTTCAGGTTAGCTCTTGAGTCCTTTTGGCATGTCCCCATCCCTTCATTATTTGAGCATTTCTTTTTTATTACTATTATACTTCAAGTTCTAGGGTACATGTGCATAACGTGCAGGTTTGTTACATATGTATACATGTGCCATGTTGGTATGCTGTACCCATTAACTCGTCATTTACATTAGGTATATATCCTAATGCTATCCCTCCCCACTCCCTCCGCCCCACAACAGGCCCCGGTGTGTGATGTTCCCCTTCCTGTGTCCAGGTGTTGTCATTGTTCAATTCCCACCTATGAGTGAGAACATGTGGTGTTTGGTTTTTTGTCCTTACGATAGTTTGCTGAGAATGATGGTTTCCAGCTTCATCCATGTCCCTACAAAGGACATTAACTCATCCTTTTTTATGGCTGCATAGTATTCCATAGTGTATATGGGCCACATTTTCTTAATCCAGTCTATCATTGATGGACATTTAGGTTGGTTCCAAGTCTTTGCTATTGTGAATAGTGCCGCAATAAACATATGTGTGCATGTGTCTTTACAGCAGCATGATTCATAATCCTTTGGGTATATACCCAGTAATGGGATGGCTAGGTCAAAAGGTATTTCTAGTTCTAGATCCTTGAGGAATCGCCACATTGCCTTCCATGATGGTTGAACTAGTTTACAGTCCCATCAACAGTGTAAAAGTTTTCCTATTTCTCCGCATCCTCTCCAGCACCTGTTGTTTCCTGACTTTAATGATCGCCATTCTAACTGGTGTGAGATGGCATCTCATTGTGGTTTTAATTTGCATTTCTCTGATGGCCAGTGATTATGAGCATTTTTTCATATGTCTGTTGGCTGCATAAATATCTTCTTATGAGAAGTGTCTGTTCATATCGTTTGCCAACTTTTTGATGGGGTTGTTTGTTTTTCTTGTAAATTTGTTTGAGTTCTTTGTAGATTCTGGATATTAGCCCTTTCTCAGATGAGTAGATTGCAAAGATTTTCTCGATTCTGTAGGTTGTCTGTTCACTCTGATGGTAGTTTCTTTTGCTATGCAGAAGCTCTTTAGTATAATTAGATCCCATTTGTCAATTTTGGCTTCTGTTGCCATTACTTTTGGTGTTTTAGTCGTGAAGTCCTTGCCCATGCCTATATCCTGAATGGTATTGCCTAGGTTTTCTTCTGGGGTTTTTATGGTTTTAGGTCTAACATTTAAGTCTTTAATCCATCTTGAATTAATTTTTCTATAAGGTGTAAGGAAGGCATCCAGTTTGAGCTTTCTACATATGGCTAGCCAGTTTTCCCAGCATCATTTATTAAATAGGGAATCCTTGATCCATTGTTTGTTTTTGTCAGGTTTGTCAAAGATCAGATGGCTGTAGATGTGTGGTGTTATTTCTGAGGCCACTGTTCTGTTCCATTGGTCTATATCTCTGTTTTGGTACCAGTACCATGCTGTTTTGGTTACTGTAGCCTTATAGTATAGTTTGAAGTCACGTAGCGTGATGCCTCCAGCTTTGTTCTTTTGACTTAGGATTGTCTTAGCAATGTGGGCTCTTTTTTGGTTCCATATGAACTTTAAAGCAGTTTTTTCCAATTCTGTGAAGAAAGTCATTGGTAGCTTGATGGGGATGGCATTGAATCCATAAATTACCTTGGGCAGCATGGCCATTTTCATGATACTGATTCTTCCTTTCCATGAACATGGAATGTTCTTCCATTTGTTTGTGTCCTCTTTTATTTCGTTGAGCAGTGGTTTCTAGTTCTTGAAGAGGTCCTTCACATCCCTTGTAAGTTGGATTCCTAGGTATTTTATTATCTTTGTAGCAATTGTGAATGGGAGTTCACTCATGATTTGGTTCTCTGTTTGTCTGTTATTGGTGTATAAGAATGCTTGTGATTTTTGCACATTGACTCTGTATCCTGAGACTTTGCTGAAGTTGCTTATCAGCTTAAGGAGATTTTGGGCTGAGATGATGGGGTTTTCTAAATATACAATCATGTCATCCGCAAACAGGGACAATTTGACTTCCTCTTTTCCTAATTGAATACCCTTTGTTTCTTTCTCCTGCCTGATTGTCCTGGCCAGAACTTCCAACACTATGTTGAATAGGAGTGATGAGAGAGGACATCACTGTCTTATGCCAGTTTTCAAAGGGAATGCTTCCTTATTGAGAGTTTTTAGCATGAAGGGCCATTGAATTTTGTCAAAGACCTTTTCTGCATCTATTGAGATAATCATGTGGTTTTTGTCTATGGTTCTGCTAATATGCTGGATTACGTTTATTGATTTGCGAATGTTGAACCAGACTTGCATCCCAGGGATGAAGTCTACTTGATCATGGTGGATAAGCTGTTTGACGTGCTGCTGGATATGGTTTGCCAGTATTTTATTGAGGATTTTTGCATCGATGTTGATCAGGGATATTGGTCTAAAATTCTCTTATTTTGTTGTTGTGTCTCTGCCAGGCTTTGGTATTAGGATGATGCTGACCTCATAAAATGAGTTAGGGAAGATTCCCTCTTTTTCTATTGATTAGAATAGTTTCAGAAGAAATGGTACCAGCTCCTCCTTGTACCTTAGAATTTGGCTGTGAATCCATCTGGTCCTGGACTTTTTTGGTTGGTAGGCTATTAATTATTGCCTCAATATCAGAGCTTGTTATTGGTCTATTCAGGGATTCAACTTCTTTCTGGTTTAGTCTTGGGAAGTTGTATGTGTCCAGGAATTTATCCATTTCTTGTAGATTTTCTAGTTTATTTGTATAGAGGTGTTTATAGTATTCTCTGATGGTAGTTTGTATTTCTGTGGGATCAGTGGTGCTATCCCCTATATCATTTTTTATTGCATCTATTTGATTCTTCTCTCTTTTCTTCTTTACTAGTCTTGCTAACAGTCTATCAATTTTGTGGACCTTTTCAAAAAACCAGCTCCTGGATTCATTGATTTTTTTGAAGGGTTTTTTGTGTCTCTATATCCTTCAGTTCTGCTCTGATCTTAGTTATTTCTTGCCTTCTGCTAGCTTTTGAATGTCTTTGCTCTTGCTTCTCTTTTACACTGTTGGTGGGACTGTAAACTAGTTCAACCATTGTGGAAGACAGTGTGGCGATTCCTCAAGGATCTAGAACTAGAAATACCATTTGACCCAAGCATCCCATTTCTGGGTATGTACCCAAAGGATTATAAATCATGCTGCTATAAAGACACATGTATACATATGTTTATTGTGGCACCATTCACAATAGCAAAGACTTGGAACCAACCCAAATGTCCATCAACGATAGACTGGATTAAGAAAATGTGGCACATATACACCATGGAATACCATGCAGCCATAAAAAAGGATGAGTTAATGTCCTTTGTAGGGACATGGATGAAGCTGGGAACCATCATTCTCAGCAAACTATTGCAAGGACAAAAAGCCAAACACCACATGTTCTCACTCATAGGTGCTAATTGAACAATGAGAAGACTTGAACACAGGAAGAGGAACATCACACACTGGGGCCTGTTGTGGGGTGGAGGGAGGGGGAAGGGATAGCATTAGGAGATATACCTAATGTAATGACAAGTTAATGGGTGCAGCACACCAACATGGCACATGTGCACTTGTACACTAGAACTTAAATTACAATAAAAAATAATAATAATCATAAAAAGAAAAATTCATATTCTGTTGTTTTTGGGTGGAGAGTTCTATAGATATCTTGATGACCTGTCTAATATTGTCAGTGGGGTGTTAAAGTCTCTGGTTATTGTTGTGTGGGAGTCTAAGTCTCTTTGCAGGTCTCTAAGAACTTGCTTTATAAATCTGGGTGCTCCTGTATTGGCTGCACATATATTTAGGATAGTTAGCTCTTCTTACTGAATTGAACCATTTCTCTGAGGTTTTGTTCATTCCTTTTCATTCTTTTTTCTCTATTCTTGTCTGCCTGTCTTATTTCAGAAAGATAGTCTTCAAGATCTGAGACTCTTTCCTCCACTTGGTTTATTCTGCTATTAATACTTGTGATTGCATTGTGAAGTTCCTGTACTATGCTTTTAAGCTCTAACAGGTCAGTCATTTTCCTCTCTAAACTAGCTATTTTGGCTGTCAGCTCCTGTATTGTTTTATCATGATTCTTAGCTTCTTTGCATTGTTACCACATGTTCATTTAGCCTCAGCAAAGTTCACTATTACCCACTTTTGAAGCCTACTTCTGTCATTTCAACCATCTCAGGTTCAACCCAGTCCTGGGCTCTTGCTGGAGAGGTGTTGCAGTCATTTAGAGGAAAGGGGGCATTCTGGCTTTTTGAGTTTTCAGCATTTTTGTGTTTATTTTTTCTCATTTTTGTGAGCTTATCTACCTTCAATCTTTGAGGTTGCTGAACTTTGGATGGGGTTTTTGCGGGTTTTTTTTTCTTGTTTTCTGTTTGTTTGTTTGTTTGTTTGTTTGCCTGTTTGAATAGTCAGGCCACTCTTCCATAGGGCAGCTGTAGTTATCTGGGGGTCTGCTCCAGACACTGGTTGCCTTAATTTTTCCCGGGACTGGAGGTATCACCCATAAAGGTTACGAAACAGTAAAGATGGCAGCCTGCCCCTTCCCCTGGAAGCTTCATCCCAGCGGGGATGAAGGAGGTGGCTGGAGACCCTGGTTGGGAGGTCTCAGCCATTCAGGAGGAATGGGATCAGGCATCTGCTTAAAGAAGTAGTCTGGCTGCTTTTTGGTAGAGCAGCTCTGTTGTGTTGGAGATCCCTTCGGTCCTTGAATTGGGCTTTCCAAGGCCCACAGGTTGGAGCAGCTGAGAAGCTCAAATGGTCAAGGTAGTGGCCTGCTCTGCCCTCAGCCACTCCGTCCCAGGGAGGACACTAGCCGAGGTAACTGATGGCCCTCACTGGGAGGGCCCCCCTACCCGCCCCACAAGGAGGAGTGGAATGGGGATCCCACTTAAAGAAGCAGTCTGGCCATGCCTCCACGAAACAGCTGCATCATGGTGGGGAACCACCTCTGCCCCTATTGGCTTGGACTCTCCAAAGCCTGCAGGCTGGAACGGCTGAGTTGTCCAACCAGCCCAGGTGGCAGCCCTCCCCTTCCCCAGGCAGTCTGTTCCATCTATTTAATAAATACTTATCAGACACCTATTGTGTGGCAAGCACTCTGATAGGCTCTAGGGATACATGCTATCTTAGTCTGTTTGTGCTGCTACAACAGTGCACTACAGACAGTAATTTATAAAGAACAGAAATTTTATTTTCTCACAGGCCAAGAAGTCCAAGATCAAGGTGCCAGCATCTGGCACAAGAACACAAACTTTTCTTCATGGTATTTACATTCTGGTGCAGCAGATATATCAAACATATAAATACACAAATAAATACTGTTTAAAATTACCGACTTAAGTACTTTGAAGAAATATTACAGGTTTACTACTACAGTACAAAATGGGCTACTGATTTGTTGGGAGGGTGAGAGTGATAGGCAGAACATACAGAAAGTATTAAAAGTTATTTTCCAAAATTTTAAAAGTGGTTGTTATTTTAATATGATAATTAATGATTATTAGTGATTCTTCCTTTTTATCATTTTTGCTATATTTTCCAAAATTTTAACAATTAACATATGCTATGGTTTAAATGTGTCTCCCAAAATTTATGTGTTAGAAACTTAGTCCTCAATGCAACAGTGTCAGAATATGAGACCCAATGGAAGATATTTAAGTCATGAGGGCTCTGCCCTCATGAATAGATCAATGCCATTATTAAAGGGCAAGTTTGGCTCCCTTTTGCCTCTTTGCCCTTCCACCATGTGAGTACACAGTGTTATGGAGCATACAGCAGGGAGATTCTCAAAAGATGCCAGCACCTTGATCTTGGACTTTCTAGCCTCCAGAATTGTGAGAAAATACGTTTCTTTTCTTTATAAATTACGCAGTCTGCGGTACTCTGGCACAAACAGATTAAGACAACATGTATTACTTTTATAATCTTAGAAATAAATAGTAAATGTAAAAGAAGAACATAACAAAAATAAAGTAGATATTTTAAATATTACTGAATAGTTTGCCAAGGCCCCAAAAGTCATACTGTCTAACAAGGCCAAGCTGACTTTTGGGTCCTTGAGTACACTCACCCTAGTGGCCTGATGAAGTTGCCACCAACATGAAGGAACACCTAAACAATAGCCTCGTCCAAATTATTCTTCAAGTTCTCTTGTAAAGTTGATGTCAAGACATAAATACTTTCATCACTGATTTACCTCAAATGCAAAAATAAAGTCTATTTTGAATATAATAGGAACCTGTTAAAAACAAAAATTTTAAAACATAATTGAAATACTATGACATAGACCAAAAGGAAAGTTCAGTTATATTATACTACCTGAAATCATCTTTGGAGTAACCTCCAATTGGATGAAAAAGATATTGGGATGATTTTTGTACACCAGTATCTTCCTATGTTTATAGAACATAGATTCAAAAGAGAAATGTGACAGATGCTAGATAGAAAGAAGTCTGGTTCAAATCACATGTGATTCTTAAAGATCAATTAATGCCATGAGACAAAAATATATTGTAGCCCAGGCAATGCAAAAGTATGGTGTAGGACCATTTATCATAATCTGAAATTGAAAAATCCACAGTGAACAAAGGACCAGAAATCAGATGGCTTTTAATCAACTGATCTAGTTGCAGAAATCAGATGGCGTTTAATCAACTGATCTAGTTGCTGCAGTAACTAGGGGTAGGCCCGTATATTGTGGTTCTCCTGCTGGATGCACATATAGAATTGAAATTTCCTAGCCCATTTAGAAAAATTAACTTTAATCTTCCAATTTGGATTGATCAAGTCCTTGCTTTGGCCAATGAAATGTGTGAGGAGGTGAGGAGTTGCCAGTGCCATTGTGATCATGGAAGCCTGGGTAGGGATGGAGGCTCCCACAATGAGTCATCACAATGAGCAGAGTTCCCGTGACCTGAGTCAGGCATGCTGCATGGGCAAAAAATATGGTTTTTTGTTGTTGTTGTTTTCTGCTTTTTTTTTTTTTCTTTTTTGGTAAGCCATTGAGATTTAGGGGTTATTTGTAACTACAGCAAAACCTAACCCACACTGTTATTAATGCAAACCACCAGCTGTCCATGATCAAAATTATTTAAACCTTTATTTCTAGTGATAGGAAGTTCAGTAGCTGGTATCCAGCTAGTTGCAAAAGACAGACTGTTCCAAGTTTCACAGGACAGTGAGAAAGAATAACTCATATAGAATAGCACAGGCTTTGAAGTCAGAAAAAAAATTTAAAAAAGAAAAGAAAACTGTGTTCATGTGCTGGCTACCACTACCTCGGTGCAGGGACATGTCATTAACCTCTCTGAGCACCAATTCTTTTTCATCTGTAGACAGTATAATATTGGCAAGTATTTATCAGGGTCATTGTAAAAATAAACTAAGACAATGCATTTGGCACATTAGTTGGAAGATAGCGAGTGGTCAATACATGACTATCAATATCATTATTATTATTATTACTTCTCAGTATGTATTTATAACCTTACTTTTTAAAATACCATAAGGCCAATAACTTGTTAACTTTATGGCTCTCCACATGGTAGGGATACACATTTTTGCATACAAATATATATTTCTTGATTCCTCTGTCCCTCCTCAATGGAAGAAAATAGTGTTGGTAGAAACAAAATATCAGCCTCAATTTGTACATATACTCAAGTTCATGTAAGTCATTACAATGTGTTTTTGAGAGTTGCCACTTCACTGCTCTATAAAAAGCTTCCTGGAAAAAGTATTAACAGATGGCCTCTTACTCTCCGAGACTGTTAGTAGCACACCAGATGGCAACCCAAATGAGAAGATTCAACTTAAATTCTCCAAACTGGAGGAAATGTGACACTAGCTTTTTAATAGGTGTGCAGCATTAGAGGTAGCAAAGAAATTATCGGTTAAAATAGAAACTCATTTTCTTGCCTTATTTCAAGAATCCAGGCTGGAATTCAGCCTTCATTGTCTTATCAGTTTGCCAGATAGTTCATGTGAAACACTGGAAATAGTTTTCACAACATAAACAGAAATTTTATTTGAAATGACTGACAGATTTATGAGGTGTAAGGCTAGTCTAAAGAATGAGAATGCAAGGCAGTGCCCCAGCGATGAGTGCTCTATGCTGTGGACACTCCTTTCTCTCCAGGATCAGTCATTAGTTTGTAACATTTTGCTATTATTGTTAGAAATATTAGGTTTCAGCTCAACTGTCAAACTTTTGACAAGGAAGTAATAACTGTTCTAAGATACTTATCATCCTTCCAGATGTCCAACTCACCCACTGATGAATAAAAGCCTGGACTGGATGTGGGTCCCTTCCCAGGCATTGGTACAATACAAATTCTACCAGATGCCTTTGCATTCTGAAATAATCTTGCCCCATTAGGGTTTAAGAAAGGCCAACAGTTTTCATATTAGGGTAGAGATGTGTCCTTCTGCCATATGTGATGTGTCCTTCTGCCATATTAGATTACATGAGCCAATGAGGATGTTTTGGCCATCAGAGAACTCCTAAATGTAAACATTTTAAGAGGATTATGAACCAACTTTGGGGACAAAGTTGACATTCAAGTATTCCATTCAAACCCCCTTGGATCTTCAGACATTTACACCAACGGGGGCACATTGTAAAGATAGTTTTTTTGGCAAAGAGGCTGGAAATATGGTCTAATGCATGAATACACAACCTTAAAATATGCATATATACTCTGAACCAGTCTTTTGGGAAATGTAAATCACAGCCTCCCTGACTACACAAAACTTTAACTGGGAGTTAAACCTGGGAATTTTTCAGCCTGGACCACTGCTGCCTTCTCCTGTCCAAGTTCTAGCTCAGGGCTGAGGTAGACACAAACAAAACATGACTGCCACAAACCACATCAAATTTACAGGAACTCCTTCAACTTTTCAAATGAGTTCCTGGTACAACTAGAGTCAATGAAAAGCACAGATTGAGTCCATCTCTGCTCTAATGAATCCTCCATACCTCTGGAGCTAAGATTGTGGGCATCTTAAAATTAGAAGAAACACACATGGCTCTAGAGCTTAAGGGAACAGGTACTGTCTAAAGAAAGAACATATCGATCGAGGGGGCTAACCAGCATGGAAAACTGAATTCAAAGAAGCACAAGTTGCCATGTGTATATCCAGTACTGTCTAAGGGAGAGAGATCCTGGATCTGGAGGCCCCTGAGGAGAGGATCTTTACTCTAGGACAGGGACAGGTCACTGAGTTCCCTCATTGATGGAGTAAAAAGTTCACCCTCAGGCCTCTCACCTCTCCAAGTAATATTTAGCTAAATGATTCTATTTCCCATATCTCTGGATATTGAGAAGTGAACACAAAAGCATTCTGGTTATTGAAAAGAGGGAAGCCCTGTTATAAATTATTTTTTCTTATTCATTACTGTCTGGTATTTCAGTTAGCATGAGTCATCCTCATTTCTGGCACCCCAAGACAGTTTAAAACTAAGAACCAGGCCTGAGAACTGGAGTTTTTAACCTGGAGTTCATGGTCCTTTAGGACAAGTCTTTGGAAGCTCAGTGGACCCCCCAGAAATTATATGTATAAATGTGTGTAGATGAGCATATAAGCATGTTGGAGTGTGGGGCAAACCATAGGTTCTCTCAAATTTCCAAATTGCTCCAAGACTCAAGAAAGATTAAACCCACTTCTCTAGAACGTGGTGACCTAACCAAGAAGGTTACTCAAGAAAGGTTAAACCCACATTCTCTAGAATGTGTTGATCTAACCAAGAAGCTGCTCTTAAGAAACCTTTCTTACCACCAACCATAACCCTTAGATGGCACCTAGGTGTCTAAATGGCATCATCATTGCATCCCCCAAATTGCAACAATGCAGTACCTAAACCAAGCCAGTCATTATAATTTCGATTATATCTAAACATTGTCATAAAAGATTTTACCACTTTCCTCAGTTATTCATCCTCAAAGTCAAATAATTATCCTTTTATATGCTACCAATTCCTCACCTTACAGATGAGTTTGTGGGTTTTGTACTGCGAAGTCTTGGTATAATTGGCTGATATTTCAGGAATTAGAAGAGAGGTCTGGTGGCAGGCTAGTTCTGTTCAACCCAAAAATGTCTGAGTTTTATTTGTCATGTGATGTATTAGGGCTTAAAAAGAGGTTACATTAATCTCATAATAATTAAATAAAAACATGATTGCCAATTAACAGCATAGGATAATGTATAAACATGCAAACGGATGTCCTCTTAGACAAAGAAAGCATTTCATTAGAGCCAAATATACTGATGACAACATCACGTGCTTACCACGGTGGTGGATGCAGGCAACATCCCACAGAGACAGCTTTCCTCTTGGCTTCAGCATTGGCTGCCGTCCAAAATTCACAGACCATAAACAATAAAAAAATCTTTCCATAGAGAAAAGTTAGGGACAGAACTCACTTGGGGTCCCCAACTTTCTGAGGAAGTGCTCATGCCATAACTCAAAGCAACATTTTCATCAGCCCAAGGTGGCAGGCAGGATAAATGACCTGGCCGTGAATGCACACGTTGAGAGGGAACAGTGAAAAGGGCCCTCAGGAAATACCTGTCGAATCCTGACTCCTACCCCAACAGGGCTGGGCTGGAGAGGAAGGCCCCATTGAAGGTGTTAAACCACAGTGGGAAGCTTAGCTCCTCCAATCCTGTCTCACTCCAATGAAACACAACGGCTTCATTGTTGACTTTCTGTTGAAACAAGTCCTGGTTTTACCAGCAGCCTAGTTCGGGGAATGTGCTGGCTGGAATTTTATGTTATATAGAACTAAGATGGTTGAGGATGGCCCTAAGTCAGGTCCTAGGCACTAAAGCCTAATGCTGGTCTAGTCCAGGGGATTACAATTTTCTCTGTGATTACTGCTGCTTCAGGTGAGCAGATGTCCACATATTTTGCACCATATTTTTCTGAGGTGTTGATATTTTCTAGCTTTTGAAGATATAAATTTGTGATGTGTGAAATGAAAAGTACAGTACCAGCTTCTTTGAAAACCTGAAAAAAAAAATCATTTAAAAAATTCTTTCCTCTTGAGGTCACTGGGTTGAATCCACCTCAGTCTGGTTGTTACCAAACTGCATTACTAAGGTTTAATTTCTAAATACTAAAGTTTCAGGGCATCGAGAGAAGAGAGGAGAAAGTGGTACTGAGGCACTGAATGGAGACTGAGGGGAGATGGGTTGACCAGAACTCTCAGCAGCTAGGCCAATTGGGGTCTAGATTCCAAAGAAAGAGGTCCATTACTGCTGGGAGGCACAGAATTATTGTCCCAAATCCACTAGAAGCTTGTGGGAATGAACACCCTTTATTCTTTTTTTAAGCTGCGAAATAGCTGCAGTGTGTTCTTGGGATAAAGAAGGAGAAAGAGTCACCTCCTCCTACCCAGTGAATCAGTCACATCCTGCGCAAGACCCTATTCACAGGTCTGGTCTCTGGGAGCAGAGTGGAGAGTGGAGAGTTAGAGGTAATGATGGGAACCTATTCGTAGAGTTAGGGATTAAAGTAGACTATACATAATACAAATCTCCCCATGAAACAAAGTATTTCTGGAAAATTTCATGGGCACTTTTGGATCCCAAATTAGAGCTTCTTCTGTGGCAGTGATGGATGGAGATCAAAACCACATGAACCTGAAGATACTGGGTTTTGGACTATAGACTTCTTCCCACACACCAACCTCCCAGTGCCTCCATCAGTTACAAATGGTTACATGTTATTAAACAGTCACTGAAACCACATATTAAATAAATACATATGCAAAGAACAAAGGGCTACTGAATATGTAAAGTGGCTGGCACAGTATAAAGAGTCAACACATGGTTGATCGATATTGCTATTATTGCATAGTTGATCGAAACTGTGAACGAGTTCTAACACTGCACTGAGCTCCCTGAGAGCAGAAACCTCTTGGTATCTCCTACAGTACAGAGCACAGTTCCTGAAAGATGGCATTAATATTGTCACTGTTCAGTGAATGTATTTCAGTGAATACATGGATCGACAAGAAAGAATAAATAAATGAATAAAAGAAAAAACACTGCACCAGCATAACATGAAAAGAACATTCATCTCCCTTATTGAATCAATGTTGTTGATTTTACCTCCTGAAATTTTAAAAGACATTCTTCCACTTTTCTCTAACATCACTGCCACCATCTTATCATCAAGTCTAGCCTGGCCTCTTCAAAAATTTCTTAACTGGTCTCTCTTCCACCTGTCTCAATTCTCCTCCCAAATTATGCCCCACTCTGAAGCTAAAGAGATATATTCAAAATGGATCTGATCATCCTGTCACCCTTATTCTTAAAACACCACAATAAGTCCATTGCACTTGGGACAAATGCAAAACTCTTTATCATGGTGTGACAGAATAAAGATGGATGCAAATTCTTTGCAACCCCACCCCCACCCAACCTCATTGAGAGGTGAAATCTACTTTCCCTCCCCTTGAATCTGGCCTGGACTTATTGACTTGCTGAATTAATAGAATGTGGCAGAAGTGATGTTCTGGGACTTCTGAAGCTGTGCCACTGTCTGCCCAGCTTTCTTAGAGAGCTCACTCTGGAGAAAGCCAGCTGTCATATAAAAAGCCCGAATGTCCTGAGATGGCCACCACAGGGTAAAATGCAGTGTGGAGAGAGAGGTCAAAGAATCCTGAAATTTCAGATATGTGAGTAAAGAAGCCAACTGAAAAGTGGATTCTCCAGCCCTATCCACCACAAGGTGATGCCATGTGGGTCACAGGCAAACAAACCAGCCACTCTTCCCAGATTTCTGACTCATAAAATTATGAGCAAAATAAAATGGCTGCTTTAAGCCACTAAGTTTGGGGGTAGTTTGTTATGCAGTGATAGATAACTAGAACAAATGTCTTAAAAGATCACACATGACCCAGCCCCTGTTCTTTTTCCCCAGACTTGTTGCATGCCATTATTCCCTCACTCCGCATCCACCCATACTGGTTATCCATGATATCTTCTGTTGCAAGGCTTTGCACACACAATGTCTCACTGCCACATAACCACCATTGGCCTCCAACATTTGTCTGACTTTTTCTTCCAGGTCTTAATATTATTTCAGGGAAGCCCTCCCTAAACCCCAAGACTATGTCAGGTCCCACTGTTCTACCCCCATAATAGCACCTGCCACACTATCTTGTCATCATTTATAGGTCTGCCTTCCTCTCTCAGATGAAAGTTCTTCAAGAACAAAAATTGTCTTCTTCATTAACCCAGCACTGAGCATATTGCTTAACACACATAGCTGCTCAACAAATGTTGATTAGTTAGCTGATTTGAGGAATGAATTAACGTATAGATGCATGATGTAATTCCTGGAGAAACAGAGGAACAAATGCCAGAAAATGCCAGAATCTAATCTGAGCTCAGTGATCCCTTTCTCACGGACCTGCAGGAAATTATAAGCCTCCTCATGTGCACAGCACTTTAATGTTTGTAAGTCACTATTCCATCCATCATTTAATTTCCTTTAAATTAGCCTCTTTGGCCTGTTTATCTCTCAAATGGAAATAATATTTACCAATTATCTGTCATATGGAAGGAATGTTATAGAATAGGCATGAGAATGAAGATTATGAAAATGACCATGATTTTCTTTAAAAATACAATATTTTCTAATGGATGTGGAATATCTCCACAGATATATCCCATAGGCACCTCAAACTCAATGTATCCAAAACATCATCTTCCCACTAAACCTCCTCCTTCTTTTTCCTCTGTCTCAGAGATTGGCCCCACCATGTACCTAGTCACCTGAACCAAAAAGATGAGCATAATCTTAGAATCTTCTCCCTATTCTTCAGGCTGGGAAAAATCAATAAACTGCATCCATAATTGAAAAACTCCAGCAGATAGCTCTCCATAATGGGATCTATACAAAGGCATATCATCTAAGGTTGAAGTCTTTGTTGTATTTGAATCGTAAGCAAAATGTACTTTGAAGATTCACCTATTCTAAAAATTCTCTAGACCAGGCAGAATTTGTAGTGTCTCCATGAGCAAAGTCTGGCTATCAAAGGTTTTTTTGTTTGTTGGTTGGTTGGTTTGTTTTTGTAAATATCAGGCCAACCCCTAGAAGACTAGGACTACAGAGACTTTCCAAGATCAGCCAGTGCAACCCCTTCTCCATTTTACATATGGCAAATGAGGGCCAAAGAGGTGGAATGACTGGTTCAGGATCATTGCACAAGTCAGTGGCTGCCAATCCAGTGGCTTTCTTCCCATTGCACTAACATAGAAACAATAGCATTAAGTTACCACTTTAGTCGTTTAAAATGGGAGTCTGGCCGAACAAGAGAAGGCAAAGGTGTATTTAGCAGAAACAGGATAATAAAGCATATTGAAGGGGAGAAATGGATCATCTAGGAATGTTATTAGTCCTTCGTCCTTAAAAAGGAACTCACTGGCCATCTCTTCTAGAGAGTCAGCCACCTGAAGGCAGGTCCTCACTGGATGAACACTGATATGCCTTCTATCTATGTGATTTTAGTGAAGACTTGGAATACCTGAGTCGTCAGTGCCAAGTCTCCCTTCTCACAAGAAGCAAACCGACTAATGTTTCCAAATGTGTAATACAATTTGGGGTCTGTTTTTCAGGTTCTGTTTCCGTGGTTGTTCTGGAATCTGATATCTGTATGTGGGGTGGCGGTGGGTCTGAGAGGTGAACAGTTGTTGACAGGACAGGGAACCATCCTCCTCATCTGTGCGATGCTGGTGTCATTTGCTTAAATAAGGGCTGAGAAGTGTCCATTGTATATTGTGACAAGGTCATTTGGAGTGGAGCAGAGTGCAGTGATAGGAGTTGATGGCAATGGTCCAAAGGCTGAGTCTCAGCTGTGGGGAAGTAGAACACCGGCATAGCCACATGAGAGACAACCCAGGCAGTTGCTGCTGAAGAAGGCCACACTCTACTCAGACATTGAGAATCCCTGTGGCTAAGACAGAGCGGAATACAGCATTATAATACATTTTGGACTTTAATTTCTTTGGACATAGAAATTCTAAGCTTTTGACTTTCACTTACAAGGAGAAGATATTTCGGTTTTGGACCTTAACATCTTTAGGTCTTAACTCTAAAAAATAGGAAGATTTAATTGTAAGCTTTAATTTCCCTCCATGAATTAGATCTTGGGGGAGGAGGATTGCATCCAAATTCAGGACATCTCAATGTTGCCAGCACTTCATTGTTAGAGAATCTTTACTTTGCCCTTTGACATCAATAAAGAATCTCTAAAGAGCTCTCCTAGATAAGATGAATGAACATAATTTGTAATGGAAAATAGGGAGTTAATTTTCATCCTTGACTATCCAGAAGTCTTGAAGTGAAGTTAATTTGCCTATTGTTCTGACCCATTCCAGAGCCTTCTGAAAGCAAAAATCTGCATTGCTCCCCAAGAATCGTAGGAGGTTACTCAAAGGACCAATGGTTGTTATTGGGGGAGTGTGAGCTCAGGACTGCTGAGAGACTACTAATCTGCCCTTCCTGACTGAGGAGGACAGCTGCACCTCATACGACCTCAACAATAACACACACTTGTTAAAAGAGCAAAAGCCAGGAAGGATTAACCGGGAATAAGAAGGAGTAAGAAACGGCGACAAGTAACTCAGTCTGTCAAGGAGATGAAACTGAGGGTTAAGGAATCATCAAGAGGTGAGAAAGGGCAGTTATTATCCTAGTTTCTCCTGCTTTGCAACGTCTGTAACAGTCCCTCTCTCCTTCCTACCTCCAGACACCCCATGCACTGGAATACTCTATGTAACAGACAAGACTTGGGGATAATGGAAGGGAATTACTGCACAGAACAGAAAAGGGAACAATGCAGAATTGAAGATTAGACATCTCAAAGCTCCTTGGTTTACCTACCACAATATTTGTCTTTGGGTATCTTTCTTCTTAGACTCCAATCTCCTCTCTTGTTGCTTGTGTCTGTTCTCTCCATAGAAATCGTTTTCCTACCTCTCCTCTTGTACAAATTTCAGAGCCCCATCTCATCCACTCTCTAGGACATTTGTCAGCAAACTTTTTCTGTAAAGGGCAAAGGAGTAAATATTTTATGTTTTGCACACCACAAGATCTTTGTCATCACTGCTGAACTCTGCTTTTATGGAGCAAAAGCAGCCAAAGATAATGCATAAATGAATCGACATGGCTGTGTTCCAATAAAGCTTCATTTACAAAAGCAAGTGGTGGGCTACATTTGGCCCTTGGGCCATAGTTTACCAACCCGTGCTCCAGGAGAAAATTGAAAATTGAAAACTCTCCTCAAGTTCCACAGTTCCTTTATTACATGTAGTGATTGAACTCTTCTTTATCTCAACTCCTCTCATTACGTTCTTCCTTCTGGGGCCTCCCTGTGCATACTACAGGGGAGTATTAAAAGCTTTCCTAGACCAGAGATCCTTTTATTTTTCGTTGAAGTGCCATCATTCCTTAGTGTGTTGGTCAGCTTTTCTGCAGTAACAAACAACCCCAAAACCTCAGTGGCTTACAAAGCAAACATTTATTTCTCATATACAGTATAGGTCACTGGTTTGGGTCAATTCTGCTCCATGTGTATTCTCATTCCAGGACCCAGCCTGAATGATGCAGTCTGCCTTTGGGAGATGATGTTCTTATTTCTGGCAGAGGGAAAGAGAAAGAATTCTGGCAGAAACCCACAATGGCTCTTAAAGCTTCTACTGGGATGTAGTGGGTTATATTCCCTCACATTCTTTAGCTAAAGGAATGCATATGGCAGGTTAAACCTCCATGGGACAGGAGCTTATGGTCCTTCCATGTGGGGAGGAGTTTACTGCAGGTAACATGACAACCATAGATGATGTTTCATCCTCTTACAAGTAATTAAGAAGAGAGAATAATACAGTGTCTCCTAATACCACAGGTATGTTAGAGTGTATTATTCTCTCAATTACCTGTAAGAGGATGAAATGCAGAAGTTGCTTCACTCGTTCCACTTATAAAATAATTTTTTTAATATAATGAGGCACTGAGGAAAAACTCTTGTCACCCTCATTATACCCAGTGCTTTCTGAAACCTTTATCTGTAGCACATTTACAGGTCCTGTGAGAGGATGGCACACTTCTGCAAATGGCTCAGTTCCTCCAACATGCGTCGATTCTTATGACCGCTACTTATAACAAGAGATCTTATCTCTGATTGGGAGACTCTGATATACTGATGAAATCAGCCAAACCTCATTTGTGTATATTCTATGATTTTGGAGCTTGTGATATAAGACACAGCCTAGCCTGGAATTTACCTTTGGAGTCTATGCCATTAAGGCTATTTACTAAATATTTCTGGTACTCCTTCTGGGAACCTGACCTCCAGAGGTTAAGTATGGATAATAGCATGACCATGTCACTTTCTGGCAGAAACTTGAAAAGGCAGCACATAATTCTCCATGTTCCTTGTTCCCACCATGGTGATTGTGCAAGCAAATTTTGACAAGAGGGCCTCTACCAGCCTGAATTCCTGAATGAGTATGAGGAATGAAGCCCCCTGCTGATCTGCTTTGGAGAAATCATGTGAATAAGAAGTAGAACTTTGTCATGTTACACCACTAAGATGTGTGGGGTTGTTTGTTACCACAGCATAATGTAACTCATACCAACTAATAGACTATGATGAAAGGGTTTCCCACTGAAATTAGTAGTATAAACATAATTTCAGGGGTCAGACAATCTACTTAAGAAAGTACTTTTCCTCAAGTGCTTTAAAAGCACCAATTTACTTATGAATAATTGCCATATTGATAAAAAGTCATTCTTTTCTCTTCATTAAGGCACTTAGTTTCCTAAAGATACTTTGTGATTGTAGTATGAGTCATGTTTTGAATTTATTTTACAGTAGTAAGTAATTCATTATGGATTTCAAGAAAGGTTTTCTGCCACATTTCTTTAATTTTTTAATCAAATATTTATTGAGCACCTACTATGTTCTAGGTACTCTGCTAGGTGTTGGGGAATTATTAATAAACAAGAAATATATAGTCATTTCCTTCAGAGAGCTGGGAAATGTTCAGAAGGAAAATAAAAGAACAGGGGGCTTTGAGAAAATAAAAGAATACCAGTCTAGATGTTACCGTGAAAGTTTGAGAGAGTATAACATAGAACCTGACATGACTAGAGGTGACAGAGAAAGCTTCCTGGAAAATATGACATCCTCACTAAGATTGGAAAGATGAATAGAAATTAGCCTCACATGGCATTTGTCAGCAAAATCTTGATTAAATGGAATATTCATGAAATAGGGTATTTTTGTTAATTTGAAATTCTAGCTTTTGAAATAGTCTTTTTTACTTAAAAGGTTAATATCTCATTTATAAAAAGTAAAATTCCAGTATTTTCACGTCTATTTTTCTCATCTTACTGTTAGAAATGAAATACTCAATATGGAAGTTTGAGAATACATGTTTTTCTCTGTTTTGTAGACACTTTCTGTGTCCCACCCATGTCCCTTAGCCCTTGCCATTTCCATATACATTGGCCCAATTTCTGACTGTCAGTATGTGAGTCTCTGCCTAGACACTGTCTCTGATCACTAGTGTCGGCTTCACCTGCTCACATAGCATCCCTGTAGTATGAGGAATTGACCTCCACACTGTAATCAGCTCTGGAACACTGAGTAATGGAAGTTAGTGGATTAATGGTCCAATTCCTTCATACTGTGGGCAGGGTGACTCTGAGGCATGTATTCTACCCTGGTATTGTATTTGTCCATTTTCATGCTGCTGATAAAGACATACCCGAGACTGGGCAACTTACAAAAGAAAGAGGTTTATTGGACTTACAGTTCCAATGTGGAACAATTCCCTCCCCTGTAATTCAATCACCTCCCACTGGGTTCCTCCCATGACATGTGGAAATTGTCAGAATTACAATTCAAGATGAGATTTGGGTGGGGAAACAGCCAAATTATATCAGGTATCCAGAGTTCTCCACAAGGATTCAGCTCTATTTGTCCACAGTGATAACTCACTTGACAACACACCCTTTATTGTCTACTTTCCCTTCCCTGTATCACTTCTTCATTCTTCTACCAGTGTTTCCTGAGGTCACCTCTGTAAGGGTTGTTTTTATGTTTCAACTTGGCTAGGCAAACACCAGTATAGATGCTTTTGGTCAAACACCAGTCTAGATGTTACCGTGAAAATTTATTTTGAATGCAATTAACATTTAAATCAGTAGGCTTTCTTTGAGTAAAGCAGATTCCCCTCAATAATGTAGGTGAGCCTCATCCAATCAAAGGCCTTAAGAGAAAAAGACTGAGGTCCCCCAAGAAAGTAGGAATTCTGCCTCCTAGCTGCCTTTGGACTTGAGCTGCAACATCATTTCTTCTCTGGGTGTCCAGCTGACCTGCACTTCAGATTTTCGACTTTCCAGCCCCAAAACCTGGCATAAGTTAATTCCTTAAAATAAATCTCATACTCTCTCTCTCACATATACACACATGTATATACATATACATATATACACACACACACATATACACACATATACGTATGTGTGTGTATGTGCATGTGTATAGATATAGTTGTATATATACCATGTGGTGTGTATGATTGTGTGTGCATATATAGATGCACACACACAGTTTACCCTCGAATAGCATGGGTTTCGAGTGCACAGGTCCACTTATATAAGGATAAATTGACACCAATAAAATTTCCATCAATAAAATTTACACCAAGTGTGCCTGCCTCCCTTTCCACTTTTTCTACCTCTTTTGCCCCTGAGACAGCAAAGTCAACTCCTCCTCTTCCTCCTCTTTCTCAGCCTACTCAGCATGAAGACAATAAGGATGAAAATCTTTATGACAATTCACTTCCACTTAATGAATAGTAAATTAATTTTATCTTCCATATGATTTCCTTAATAAGATTTTCTTTTCTCTAGCTTACTTTGTTGTAAGAATACAGTATATAATATATATAACATATAAAGTATGTGTTAATTGACTGTTTATGTTATCCATAAAGCTTCCAGTTAACAGTAGGCTATTGGTAGTTAAGTTGTTGAGGAGTCAAAAGTTATACATGGATTTCTGACTGTATGCAAGGTCAGTGCCCCTAACTGCATCATTGTTCAAAGGTCAACTATATATACATACATAGTGTGTATATATACATATACATATATGTTTGTGTGTTTATATATATTTTTTCCTATTGGTTCTGTTTCTCTGGAGAATCCTGACTAATAAAACCTCCCAAATAAACTGCTTGTATCTGAATCCTTGTTTCAGGGTCTGCTGCTAGGGGAGCTGAACTAAGACATCATCTTATAGATAAAGATTCATATTCCACAGCAGAGAACAGGTAGGTGACTTGCTAAGGTCACAAGACTACTTAGATGTAAACTTCAGACTAGAAACCCTATTTCTTGACATGCACTGCTTCCACCTATAAAGATTAGGCCAACACTTGCCTACCAATCCCCCACCGGGGTCCATGACAGCCTTTGTGGAGTGGCCTTTTTCTCTGGACCCAGTTGCATCCTCTGAATACACTCTCAGCAGCCATTTCCAGTCAACAGGGCTTGGCATGCAAGAAGAAATCTATTTGCCATCCCACTTCTGGACTGTATTCCAGTCCAGACTGAATTCAATTATGCTTTCCAAGTCTGCTCCACCTTACCCTACCCCACACACACTTACATGCTGATTGAAGCCTATTCCATTTCCTGATAGATGCCCCCCTCCCCTACCCCATCAGGAAAAAAAAAAAAAAAAAAAACCTACACACACCAAAGGGACTGGAGCTTGAAATTAAGTATCACTCCAAGGGCCCAGATCTGATGATCCATTCACAGCTGAGGATCTTGCCCCAGGCTCCTTTGAAGCCTTTCAGCCCAGCGTGTGCATGGCCAAGAGTAGGTGGTACTCTGTGTTGATGGATTAAGAAAAAGAGCAGATGAATTAATGTACACCTTTAGGTAAAGTGAATTATTTTGAAGTCTCTTATTCCAGTAGCCTTTAGGGGAACTGGCCAAGAAAGAACAAAAAAATCACAATATTGGTTATTCCTGAGTCCTCACACATGAACTCCGAGCTCATTCAAATATTTGCCAAAGTGCTTACAGATGCTGCAACTTCTCTTGTTACTGAATCTAACTAAAGCCATTGATTTAGGAAAGTGGATTGGCAAGATAAACTTGGCAAAGATGGCAAACCCTAGCAGGTTAGTAGCAGCAAAACTAGCTGGTGCAGGGACCTCTGGCCCAGCCAGGTTTCTTTGGACTGTCTCCTGGGACAAAGCTGTCTACATTGGTCTGGGCACCTCCTAGAAGAGAGAGCCTTGGACAGGGTCTGCATTTAGCCTTAGCGAAAGTGGACCCCATCCCCATGAATGCTGCAGGTCTTCAGCATACACAGCTGCAGCCCATCAAGAGAAGGATGAAAACCAAAGGGGCCTGGGCTACATGTTGAGTGGGAAATGATGAAAGAGACAGTGGAGCCTTCAACAGAGGAAATGTTTTAGCAAACAAGTCTTGGCCTCTGCTCCCTCACCCCCACCTTTGACCCATCATCCTGTGAGAAGAGTGGCTCAGGGCCAGCTGGGAAAGCAAGGATGCTGGGAACTAGGAAATCTGAGTCCAGTTTTTCTTCTACATGAGTACAGTTTGCCAAGGTCACTCAGATGGGGTCATTAACTGTGAATCAAAAGTCGTCTGGGCCAGGGATGAGGGGACCAGATTCCTAGTGTCAGCATCACCACTGACCCCTAAGTGCCTCGCC
The DNA here is from genome assembly GCF_047675955.1 of Chlorocebus sabaeus. Classification (NCBI taxonomy): domain Eukaryota; kingdom Metazoa; phylum Chordata; class Mammalia; order Primates; family Cercopithecidae; genus Chlorocebus; species Chlorocebus sabaeus. Next base: position 6,467,920 of record NC_132933.1, on the reverse strand, counting down.
CAAGGTCAAGGGCTGTCCAAATGCGTGACAATATTGCAGTAGCATAACCGTTCTAATGCCTTGGGTTTAATCTGAAGAGTTCACATAGTCTGATCATATCCTAACGACAACTCAGTGAGATAGATAGTACTATCATGCCCTTTTACACATGAGGAAACTAATTAAGGCTCAGAGAGCTTTACCTAAAGCCACACAGCCAGTCAGGGATGGAGTCAGAATTCACACTCCAAATTCAGGGCACATTCTCTCATGCCACCATTTCTCTTACAAGCTTTCAAATAAACTTTAAAAAGTGATGAAATACATATTTTCACACATTTGTCGGGACCTATTCTAAGTGTTGAGAATACAGTGGTAAATAAGATGCCACAAGGTCCTTGCTCTCTGGACTTGACATTCTAGAAGGGAAATATACAATGACCCATTAACAAGAACGGCACTCAAGTTCAGAAAATGGTGTATGCCATGAAGGAAATGAAGCAAGGTAATCAGAGGCAGATGTGGCAGGTCTAAAGACTTGGTGGCCAGGGAATGAGGCAAATTGTGCTTTCTACAACCCAGCATCTTTGGAGGAAATCCTGCTCCCCTAGGCTGTGTTTGTGTGAGTGTAAGGGCAGGTCCAGGTGTCCAGATCAAGGTCTGGCCACTGAAAGTGATAACCTGTGGGGCGATCCCACATCTCCATACTTTCTGCCAGGAGGTGTTTCCCAGGCCTGGTCCTCATCACCCTGGAAGTGGCTGTCAAGCTACAGGCAGCCCTGGTACCATATAAGTCTGGGATTCTCTGCTTTTGAGGACGTTAGGAAACGTATATGTGTATGAGGTTGGAGGTGGAAGATCCTTCAAAGCCTAGTGTCTACAAAAAGAAGGAAAGTAAATGCATAAGATGTATATTGCCGCTCACAATGAACACAGCTCCTATGTCCAGAACAGCTGGCTTCTTACAGGACTGTAGAGTATGACAGCTGGGAAGGATGGCCCCTAGATGGGAAGACCCAAGCCCCAAAAGGAGGATTATCCAGGGTCACCCACGTGGCAGGGTCAGGATCAGGGTCACTTTCAGGTGGATCCCACCCTTCTCCACGGCTCATGAACAAGGAAAAAGAGGAGGAGGCACACTTATGGAACAGATGCCAGACGCTGCTCAGGCATCGTATGTTCTCAATACCTGCTCACTGAGGGCTCAAAAACCCACTCAAGAGGAGCAGCTACTTTCCCCAATCCACTGAACAAACAGGCCCAGAGAAGGGAAGTGGCTTGCACAATGTTGTCCAGCTCTCAAGTGGCAGAACAGGATCAATCTGGGGCCACGAAGGCTCTTCCCTTGCTGTTGCTCTTGAGATCCCCCAGCACTTTTTTCCAGGCTGCCTGGATTGCCAAGCAGACCCCCAAAAAGGGGGCCAGAGATTGAAGGCTCTTCAGTTGCTCTTGTTTATCCACCAAGTCACAAAATAAAAATTCCAGGGATGCATGTGACCACTGACTCATGGAGATCTGCACCCAGAGGGGAGAGCCTTGTGAGGAGTTGGAGGACGTGAACATTAATATATCGGGACCTCAGAAATTTAAGGAGCCCCAGGTTCAAAATGCTTGATGTGCCACCTATAATACAATGCAAATTCCCCTCTGCTGCCTTCTCCTTCCTTCTCTGGCTGCCCAGAATGAAGTCTACTGCTGGCCCAGTAGTCCATGAAGTCTACCTGCAGACCCAGGTTCACTCTGGGACCTGGGGTGATCACACCAGGGGCAAGGCCTATATGACCACAGTGTGTGTGTGCTCAGCCTTCCAGAACCAGGGCATGATGGCCCTTGGTTGAACTCAGGGGAAGTGAACTCTGCCTTTCAGTGGGGCTTGGACTAATGCTACTCGAAGCTGGTGTGCCTATGTAGGTATTAGGGTGAAGGCAATAACCAAAAAGTGAAAAATGGAACATTACCGCCAGTTACTGTACAAATCTCTTCCTCTGAGACCCCTTCCCAACAGGCAGGTCTAAGAGCTTATTTGTTCCGTGAGGATATGTGACACATATTACCACCCACATTGGAACAGAACTCTGTGCTCAGCTTCAGTTCTGACCACCTCCCAGCTCTGAGTGCCCTCAGGGCGCCAGGGTACCTCCTTGCTACCTCATCTGAGTCACTCTTTCTGTGAAGGAAGGCCAGATTTTACAGATAAAAACACAGGACTCCCAATTAAATTTGAATTTGAGATAAACAATGAATAATTATGTCGTATAAATATGATACATGTACTACGTGGAACATACGTATATTAAGCAATTATTTATTGTTCATCAGAAATTCATATTTAACTGGGCATCCTGCATTTTATCCAGCAGCTGTATTCCTGCGGCCTACGTGGTGGTTGGCACCTGCCACCAACACTGCTTGATGGAGAAAATAGCATAATATTTTGCAATAGTATTTGGGGATGAATACTACAGGCTGCAAGGGTAACATTTGTGCATTTGTGTCATTTTTGGAAGACGTTTCCACCGTATATAAAGCCTGTGCCTCGTGGATTGCAAATGAGACCCAGTTCCAGAGGGGGGTGGGAATGAGAAAGCAGTTAGAAAACAACCCCAGGGCATCTGAGACCCAAGCTTCATCTGCCGAGTATTTTACTCTCGTTAATTCATAACAGTGTCTTTAAAATCCTGGACTAGAATTTGAGAACAGTCAGTGTGCGCGACAGTCATTACTCCTTGGAGACACTCACTCCTCCAGCCGGGCGCCCTTCGTGCGTTCTTGGTGCCACAGCGGCCTCCAGTGGTTCTCTGAGGAACCACACGCTGTCTCCACCGCCAGGCTCCAGCTTGTCCCTAAAGCCAGGGCGGAAGGCGGCGGCGCCCTGTGGCTGCCTAGGGGCCTGGGCTGTGTGGCCGGATCAGAGCTGTAAGGCACAAATCCAAGTGCGCGCCGCCGTAGAAACAAAGCCCTTCCCTGTTGCTGTGAAGTTCAGACCAGACAGGGTTCTATTTCATCTTCCACGCCAACGCGTAACGTTATCTGCTGACCCAATTTTACAGATGTTCTCTTCAAAACGGACTCGGCTTTGTGAATATTTTTCTCTATCAAGCTGTGGTGATAGAAATGTCAAAAAGCGGGTGGGGGAGCGGGGAGGCTTGAAATAGAATGAGACACTGTTCTGCTCAGAATTGATTCTTATTCTACCAATTGGTTGGACTGGAATGAATAGTGGAAAAGGTGAAACCACTGGAATTAGGACCCCCTACCCCTGCCCAGTGCCTCTTACCGCCAACCTAGCAACAGTCTTGCTTCATTTCCTAAAAAGGGCGGCACCAGCGATCCATTATTGAAAACACGCGACTCCCATAACCTTGTTCATTTTCATATGTGTAGCTCAGGGCAAGAGGTTCTCTGCTACGGCTTCCCTTTGATTTGAAAGCAATACAAAGAATAAAGGAAAATCAAAACTGTGGACATAGCAAGGCTGACGCTTGATCCTTCCACACACATGTGTGCCCTCCAGTTACTACAAAGGCAATTTTCCAAACGGGTGGTCGCCAGCGTTCTTCCTTTCACAAAGTGATTTTCTGGCGGTTTCATAGCTTTGCCGTGGCTCCTTTGCACATCATTTCAGCTGAAATCTACTCCCTGGATCGGGAGACCCAAGAAGAGAAACGTTGTGGAAGCAGCAGTCCTTGCAAAGGACTGGACTTGGAGGTGAGCTGAAAATAGATTTGGTGGACTTGGATCTGAAGCTGCTTCCACTTGGCTAGCTGTGTTTCTTTGGTGGAGCTGCTTGCCACCTCTGGGCTTTTAGCTCCCACCTCAGAATAAGGAGCTGCAGTGGTGCATGCCTGTAGTCCCAGCTACTTGGGAGGCTGAGGTAGGAGAATCGCTTGAGTCCAGGAAATCAAGGCTAGGCTGGGCAACATAGGGAGATCCTGTCTATAAAAAAAAAAAAAAAGGAAAATAAACAAATAAGGAGCTGGATGGGTGCCCTTCCAATTCCCAGTCTCTGATTCAAGCTACAGTACCTTTGGTCTTTCTCAAACTTTAAAAACAATTATTTTCATTCATTCATTTAGCATACATGTAAGTGCCTAAATTTGTCAGGCCCTAGGTTAGAGGCTTAGTCTAGAAAAATGAATAAGAAATGTCCCCTTCCTTAAAAATAGGTCATTGCAAAGCAACGTAAAAAGTACTAGAGGGAAGATAGGAACTCGGGTTCTGTGCACTCTGCTGATGGGAGTGTGAATTTGTGCTACCTCTCTGCAGGAAATTTGGCACTAGCTTCCAGATTTTCAAATGCAGACGCTTCACCAGTCAGGAGCCCTGGTTGTTTTACTGACTAGTTAATTTAAGCAGAAAAAAAGGATTTTTGTTTTTTGTCTGTTTGTTTTTGAAAGGCTTGAGTAGCTCATAGAATCCCAGGGAAGGCCAAAGTCAAAAACCTAAAAAACAGGTAAGGACAAAGGTGACCAGGCAAGCTGCCATAACCACACAAAAACAGTCTGGTAACCATAGTGACACTGCCAGTGCTGGACACTGGTGGTTACCATCACCGCAGAGCCTTCCTCTGGGGGAAGATGAATTCACACTGGTTCCTGCTTTACCAACTCAAGGAGGAAAGCATCTTGCTGAGTTGAGTCAAAGTCATATGCCTGCTCTCTAGCCACAAGGAAGTCATGGGAAAATGAGCTTCTGGCACTTTGCACCTCTGCAGTGGCAAGTGGGCTCCCCCTGCCTGCCACTCAAAATAATTGAGTGCAGAATTTCCCGAGTTGAGAAAGGCACTTATGATGCTGGTGTCCAACATCATGTCAAATATCCTCTACACATACCTTTGACCCAAGAATTCTATTTCTACAATTTTATCCTTTAGAGATACATTAATACACAAGTGCGCAAAGATGGCTGCATGGTGATGTCTGCATCATAGTTTGTAATAGAAATGACGCTGGAAACAACCTAAAGAGTCAGCAATAGGAGCTTAGGGAAATGACAGAAAACAATGCAGCCATTATAAACACTGTACTCATTCATTCCACAAACATTTGCTGTGGGTGTTACTGTGTACTGGGCACTAGGAGACAATGATGCAAAAATAGACACTATCTGCCCCCATGGAGCTTACTGGGGAAACAGATATAAATGAAATAATTACACAAACCAATGTAAAAGTACAACCAAGCTGAGGACTATGAAGAAGTGGTATGTGTGTGATGCAAGCTGCTATGCGACCAAGTCAAAGGCATCAGGGAAGGATGACCCTGGGAAGAAAGGGTTAAGTTGGCCCTGAAGATGGAGTAGAAGTTAAAACAAGGAGGTGTGGCAGGTCAGCAGGGGCCAAACCATGAATGGTCGACACAAAGGGCAGGCTCAGGAGTTTTCTGCTTGTCCTCCTAGTAATGGGAAGCCATTGGGAGGGAGGGAGAGCAAGGAGGTACAAGTGGTAGGCAGTGACACAATCAGGTTTGCATTTTGCGAAGATCATATTCCGAACTGTGTGAACTTGTTTGCAGTGCAGCAAGAGTAGGAAACCAGTTAGGAAGTGGTTGCATGTCCAAGTGATAGGAGATGGCTTCAGAATGATACCTGGTGGAGGTAGAAACCTGGATGGATACACCGATACACAAAGTATCAGTGGATTCATGTATCAGATGGATACATGGATACACAAAGGAATAAAAGCCTTATGGCCTGGTGGTGGATGTCTCTATCCCACAGAGTTTCTGGGCTATCCAGGGCACGCTGTGAGCAAACAGAGTCGTGAAACTCAAGGCTGTGAAAAGCAGCAGCCTCAGTATTATCTTTTGTGGAAACACTCACATTTATTAGACGTCATGGGAGAGGAATGAAACTCAGAAGTTTCTAGTTTTGTCCTCCAGGAAATGGCCTCACATGTTCATATGGAAATTCTGCCAATTTGTGTGTCATAGAAATTTGAATTTGGGGAAGCCCTTAGAAATCATGCAGTGTGAAAAGCAGACTACAGGTGCCATGCCACCACACACTCAGGTTGTAAAACAGGGTGTAGAAAAACCAATAGGAGATAGAGTATGATCCATTTTTTATATATTATTCAGGGGAAGGACTATGCCAACCAAGTAAACAGTGGTGTTAGATTATTTTCTTTGCTTGTATATATTTTTCTAATTTTTCTGTGATGAATATGTAATACTTTTTCAACTGAGGAAAAATGCAGTATTATTTTTTTAAAAGAAATCACCTACTTAACATATTTTCTATGGGAGAGGAAACTCAGATGGGAGGGTCTCTCCACTGAAGAGGAAGAAAGAGAAATCCAATCTACTACTACTAATACATAAAATGGTTTGTTTTTAAATCTTCATCTTGATTTGAAAGCTCCTTACAATCTTTAAAAATGTTTTCAAGGCTATATGCAAAGGGCCAATCACCTTATATAGTCAGCATGCTATTTTAATAATTAAACATGCATTCTCCAATCATAGAAGTCTCAGAGAAAGAAGGGATTTTAGTAGTTTTTCTTTCTGTAGCAAATGTGTGCCTATGTTAGAGTTTCTCGGCCTTGGAACTATTGCCATTTGGGCCAGATAGTTCTTTATTGTTGTTGGGGAGGGGGTGCTGTCTGCGTGTGATTCCTATCATCCCTGGCCTCTACACACTAGATGCTAGTAGCAGCCTTTCCCCAGTTGTGATAACCAAATATGACGCTAGACACTGACAAATGTCCCAAGAGGAGAACTGCTCTCTATTGAGAACCTCTTGCCTACATGATGCTTACATACCTCAGATGACAACTCACCACACCTAGGAGCAGGCTCATCCAATGGTAAGCTGCTATGTTAGAAAGTTCAACCTCTGTTGTTTTTTCTTTTTCTTTTTTTTTTTTTTTCTTTTGAGACAGAGTCTCACTCTGTCACCAGGCTGGAGTGTAGTGGCACGATCTCGGCTCACTGCACCCTCTGCCTCCCGGGTTCAAGCAATTCCTCTGCCTCAGCCACCCGAGTAGCTGGGACTACAGGTGCACGCCACCAGGCCTGGCTAATTTTTTTTTTTTTTTTTGTATTTTAGTAGAGACAGGGTTTCACCATGCTGCCCAGGCTGGTCTCGAACTCCTGAGCTCAGGCAATCCACCCACCTTGGCCTCCCAAAGTGCTAGGATTACAGGTGTGAGCCACCATGCCCAGCCACAAGTTCAACCTCTGGATGGCCATCTGTCTCCCTGCAGGGTCCAGTGCTGGATCTTCCCTTGGGACTTTAGATAGTGTGTTTAATCTCTCTTGCCTCTGATGGTTCTTCAGAAATTTCAAGATAGTGCCATGCTTTCCCCCCAACCCCTACGTTTACCCACCCCAGAGTCTTTTCTCTCCCCATTTGAACACTTCTTCAACTGTTCCTCACATGACATGCTGGGTCTCACCCATCTTAGGGCTGTCCTCTGAACAGGCTCTTGTTCGTCCACATTTCCATGACAGCTCCGTGTTCGCCACTAAACACGGTTCTCCAGGTGCTGGCTGACTGTGGCACATAGGCAGAGCAGCTTACCTCCTCCTTCCTCCTGGATATCCATTTATGTAGCCTGAGATGCCTTTCACTTCCTGGCAGCCACATCACCCCGCACCCCCATTCTGAGCCGTTGGCCACAATGTGAAAGGGTTGCATGTGCAATACTGCTCCCTTGGGTCATCCCTCACTAGCACCTTGGTTCTGGGGCCTGCCTGTTAGTCTCCATGTATCCTTTTCAAACTTCAGCAGTTTCCAAGAACTGGTAAGCATGCTTGCTCTGAGGATAATAGGGTAACTGGGGAACAGGATGGAAGAGGAAATGACTCTTCATTGTATACATGTTTGTGCCTTTTTTTGTTTGAGACAAGGTCTCGCTCTGTCACTCAGGCCAGAGTGCAGTGACATGATCAGAGCTCACTGCAGTCTTGAACTCCCAGACTTAAGTGATCCTCCTGTCTCTGCCTCCCGATAGCTGGGACTAGAGGTGCCATGCCACCACACCCAGCTAATTTAAAAAAAAAAAAATTGTGTGTAAAGATGGGTGTCTTGTTATGTTGCCCTGGCTAGTCTTGAGCTTCTGGCCTCAAACAATCCTCCCTCATGTTTGTGCTTTTTAAACTTCACACCATTCCCAATAAACAAGCCAGTAAATGAACATTGAAGTTACTTCACCTGCTGAGATTTACTCAATCCTTCCAACCTGCCCTTATCTATTTGGAAATGTATGTCTTCCAGTGTCCTCACCAATATAAGCAGCACTGCCTTCCAAATTTTTAGTCAAAACCAGTAGGATAGGTAGAAAAAGATAAACTAAGGCTCATCAAGACACTAAGCCAAGACCAGTAAACAGGCAAATTTCCAGTTGGGAACCCCAAGAACCCATTAATTTACTTCCTCTACCTTGTTGCTATTGCATATATGGTTTCCCCTAAGCCTACCTAATTGGTCAACCCACTTCCTCTTTCTTTCTGGTGAGTCTCTGTACTATAACTGCAGGGCAAGCTGAGAGGCATACCACTGCCCAGAAAAGTGTGTCTACAGTCAAGTGCAACTCACCGTCTACCTTCAAGAATTCAACTTCTTAACAAAACCCATGCCACAGCTGCCTTGGCCTCACATGGGGAGGAACAGGTTGGATACTTTAAGGGGGCAAACCTGTACCACGGTCTCAAGATCTGTTAAATGGCTTCTCTAAGGCAGCACCAAGCAGTCCCAAAACAGCAGCAAGAATTGCACACATGATAATGGCAAATTTAATGTGATTTATTCATATAATAACTCATGCTGCACTTAACATAAATACCAAGATATGTTTTTCAATAGTGTAGAAGATGTGAATCCATAAAACCTGTGAGTTAATGAGTACTGAATAAAAATCACCTGTGAAAGGTTCTTTCGGAAACACACCCAAAACTACAATAAATTAGGGCAAGGGTTTTGTAAATGGCAGCTTCAGTCCTACTCCAAACCTTCTTACCCACATAAATCATAGTCCCTGACTTTTATAGAGGAAAAGCCAAAAGCAGTTAACCCCTGGACTTTGCTCCTCGTCCACGTCCCAATTCTTGTTTCCTAGCATGTGCTGAATACACTACTAGACCTCAAGCTTTTGTTCCTCATTGGCAGTGGGAGCCCTCTTGCCTGGGCCGTCACATTACTCGGAGCCAGGTACCTGAGGGTTGGCTCCCAGCCACCTCACCTGAAGCCAACTTGTCACATTTGTTCTCTCCCACCCAAACTCTTTCCCCATCTGGGGATAAGGACTATCACCTGGAATCCAGAATCAAACAAGGGCATCCTTTGGTGATTAGCACCATAGATGACAGTGATCTCAAGCAGGGCATGGACTAAAGCCGGGAAACTCTGATCCCAAAGAAAACCCTTGAGTGTGGGCTCCCCACAACAGATTGTGTTTTATCAGACATTCAGAGGAAAGGAGCATCTGCCCCATCAGGTGAGTTAGTGGACAGGGACACCAACAGGAGCTTTCAGTAACATGTGGAAAGGCAAGACCCAAGCGCAGTGAGGGCTCTTGGCCATTATGGCCAAATGATGGGTGATGTGAAGGCATCAATTAATGACAGTCCTCTCTGCTTGAAGTTCTCATGTGCAGAAGAGAGAAACTGTCCTGGAGTACAAGGGGACCACTGAGTGCAGTGGGGCTGATGGCAGGTTCCACCACAACGGACTATCCCTAAGGCCCCAAGGGACAACCCGGGTTCTACTTTAATCCCAGATCTCAGGCCAGAACTCAAGAGATTCCTCTGAAGAGCTATAACCTCCAGGATGAACTTGGGAAAGGAAAAGGGGCTGAGCCTCTCTTTGGGAGTTTATACCCAAAGCCCTTCACACAGTGAGGTATGGACAGCTTGGGAACCTGACAGGTGGTGAAAGATTGGGCAGAGAGGGAAGAGTCAGTTTCTCTCTGTAGCCAGGGTTAGGCTGCTCCAGAGTTACCTTGGTTACCTCCCAGCACAAAGCCCAACATTTTAAGTGATTAAAGATTAATGTAGGTTGGGTGTATACCCAAAACAATTAAGAGCAGGGACTCGAACAGATACTTGTACATCCTTGTTGACAGCAACATTATTGCAATAGCCAAAAGGCAGAAATGACCCAAGTGGCCACTGGTGGATGAATGGATAAGCAGAAAGTGGTACATACATTTCAGTACAAAAAATAGTAATAATGAAGCAGGGCTGTGCAGCCATTACAGCTGCTAACCAAGAACTGTCAATGACATAAAAAACCAAGCTAACATTTTATTAGATCAAAAAAACAAGATATAGATTATACGTGGTAGACTGCAGCTATGTAAAGCTAAATATGTCCACATCTGCATATATGTCTTTAGGCAGGTAAAAGAGTGAAGGGAAATATACAAATGTCAGCAGTGGCTATGTCTCAAATGGTGGGCTTCTTTTCATCTCCAGTCTTCACATATTCCAGATTTTATGCAATGAGCATATATTACTCTGATAATGGGGTGGAGAGACACAGTAAGCATAAAACCAAACCACAAACAATGCAAAGGAAAATGAATATTTATTCAATCTCCAGATTGGGGAGGGGTCTATGTGTTTAACAGGAAAAGACACAGAAAAAAACTATCACACAGGAAAAGATAAATATGTTTGATTACTTTAAAAGGTGAAACCCATAACCAAAATTTAAAGGCAAATTAACACAAGTGGAAATACAAATGCCCAACTATCGCACAAAGAGAACCATGATCAAGGTCACTAACAAGTAAAGAATTTTAAGCTTTTTGTTTGTTTGTTTTGAGTCGGAGTCTCGCTCTGTCACCCAGGCTGGAGTGTAGTGGCACGATCTTGGCTCACTACAAGCTCTGCCTCCTGGGTTCATGCCATTCTCCTGCCTCAGCTTCCCGAGTAGCTGGGACTACAGGTGCCCGCTACCACACCTGGCTAATTTTTGTATTTTTAGTAGAGACGGGATGTCACCATCTTGGCCAGGCTGGTCTTGAACTCCTGACCTCGTGATCCACCCGCCTCGGCCTCCCAAAGTGCTGGGATTACAGGCGTGAGCCACCGCGCCCGGCCAGAATTCAAAGTTAAAACAGGTTACCACTTTCACCTGTTACCATCAGGCTGCTTATTTTTATGTTTTTTATTTGTATGCATGTTTACTTTATGTTTCAGTTTACTACCCCCTAAGGCAGCAAGAGAGCAGGAAGAGAAGCAAAATAGAGATGTTTTTGACAACTTGGCACTGACAGACTATCCTAAGGGAATAATCTGAAATACATAAAAACATTTTATTCACAAAATTGGTCATCACAGCATTATTTACAATACTGAAAATCTGGAAATAACCTAAATTTCTAACAATTGAAAGAAGGTTAAGTAAATTATAAGACTATGCAATAAAATATATTACCAGCAATACAAAGTATCTTTGTGAAAATCTGTAATAACCAAACATAATACTTAGTAAAAAAAAGAACATAACTTGCATGATAAAGAACACAATATGACCACAACAATGCAAAAAATTCACACCCCCAAAAAAGACAAGATATTATCTGGCAATTTTGCAGTAAAATACTCATGTATTTGTGCTACATTTCTAATTTTTCCATAACTGACGCATCAATTTTATAATTAGGAAAAAAATACCTTTTTAAAGTAAAGCAAACACAAGATTCTTTAGCAATGTTCATTCCATCCCACAATAGAGTCTAGAGAGTCACAAAAACCTCAGCCTCCTTCAGGAGAGGGGGGGAGCTTGGTAGTGAAAAATGGTCATGAATGAATGGGTGAAGAGAGGGAGGGGACAACCTAGTAGGAGGGAGGTAGGGATAGGCAAGGGAAAGGTGGGGACCAGTAGTCATACTGGTCAGCCAAGGAAAGGGGCATTGTGGAGTCAGGGAAGACTCTGACTGCTCAACAGAGGTCTGTCTAGACCCAGTAGTAGGCACTGACGGTGTTATCGAAGGACAGGATCAAAGAGAGATTTTAGGAAGACACATGGATTATTTCAGGGACAGGGGAGGAAGGAGGAGGGGTGGGTAAACTACTTGGAAAGAAAGGGAGAAGGACTGAGAAGATGGCAATGGGAGTGGGGAAGAAGGGGCTGATTGCATTCGTGACCTCACTACCAAACATACTTTGCTCATCTCCAGATAAGTCTTTATGGGGTAATGCAGGGCAAAGAAACAGCTCATAAGAGGAACCTGCCAACATCCAACAAATTCAGTTCAAATCCACAGAAAATCTAGGAGTCTCCAAAGAAAATCACAGTCTCACTGTGTCGCCGAGGCTGGAGTACAGTGGCACGATCTTCGTTCACTGCAACCTCCATCTCCCAGTTCGAGCGATTCTCGTGCCCTGGCTTCCTGAGAAGCTGGGATTACAGGCATGTGCCACCACACCTGGCTAACTTTTGTATTTTTAGTAGAGACGGGGTTTCACCATGTTGGCCAGGCTGGTCTTGAACTCCTGGCCTCAAGTGATCCACCTGTCTCGGCCTCCCAAAGTGCTGGGATTACAGGCGTGAGCCACCATGCCCGGCCTCTAACGCACTGGGTTTTAACAAGCCCCTCAGGTAGTTCTGATGTTCTCTCATGTTTGTGAGCCACTGAATGAGAGTCACTCAAAATGTCTAGAATCACTAGTTCTGCTGTCAGCTAAACCATATAAAAGAACCCCTGCTCAAGTGAAATAAGAGATTTCTACAAATAAAGTGACTGGAGGACCACTAATAAGTCATGTCCAGCTTAGTGGGGTTGGGGAAAGGTTATATGAAGCAACAAAGATATAGTTTCTCTAAGCCAAGTCAAGGTAAAGAACTGTGGAGTAGGTGATAAAGCCAAATGCACTGAACTATGTCATAAGGAATTTACAGGCTGTATTGTAAAAGTCACAGTGAACGTGATGACAGCAACAATGAGGATGAAGAACAGTGAAGAAAAAGCTGAGGGAAACCATTGACCAAAGAAAGCCGAGGCTCAAGAGAGAGACGAGCTTCAGGATCAGGAGATGAACAGGGCTCTTCAGTCACAGAGAAATCGTTGTTGCCAGAACAGTCAGTAACTTAACTGCTTAAAAGATCATCATGCTACCATATATACCTCTATTGTAGGCTAATTAATTTTAAAAATCTGTCTAAAATTTACGATTTTAATATAATATCTTGTCATTTTTGGTAACAATACACTGCAGTAACTTAATGTACTTTGCTGTATTTTGTTTCACAAACATTTACCGTGAAACACTGGAGACTTTGTAAAGAGATAATTACTAAAAATTACTCCTTCACTACAGGACATTAGATATTTAATATTTATTTAGAAAGCTGCTGACACTTCTGATGACTACTGATAATTGATAAGATTCAACATGTTATAAATATGAGTTGTAAATATTCCATCCCTTTTGAGATTATATACACTAAGCTTTTTACTGCCACTGGCCTTCCTGGATACTTTCATATTTAAAGAATACAGAACCACATTCTGAGAGATTGACAATGACCTAATATTACACTAATGAAGTCTTCACAGTCCTCAAAATAATTTAGAATTTAATGTTTCAATAAGCAATTAAAATGGAATATTTTGTGCCTCCTGAATAAACACATGTCTGCAACCAACCATCCCTAAAGAAGGATACTAACATATTTTGAGTGATTCAATCCATCCATGGATATAGTTACATCTTTAAATGTTTTCCAGTGTGAATAACAGTCTTCTAATAGATGGCCATTGAGTTCAAGGGTCATATTATTTGTTAACAAATTATTATTTGGGCCAGAAAGTATCTGAAAAAAGTTTAACCAAATTTCCTACACACCTCATATCTCTAGTTTATTGAGCATTATTTATTATTTGATGTAAAAAGTCTACATTAATTACTTCATACATATTTTATCTTGAGATTTTGAAATCCCATGGTCTTAGAAACAAAAATAAAAGATTTTAAGACACCGGCTTCTGGGTTTTTTTTTAACTTTAGATTTGAAAAAGAAACATGGATTACATGTTAACATAATATTTTGAATATATAGGGCTACATAAGATACATTATTAAATTATAAACAAAATAATCAGGAATTTAGTGTGGTGCCTAGTTTGATATATGGTTACTTTTTAAAATGCACTAAATTCCACAAATAATGAAAGTATTCTTTGTGTATAATGTTGTTTGGTTATTATGTATGGTCTTCGTATCCGAAGGTATGACATAATTTGTGTTTGTTTGCTTTGTATTTATTCAGTAAATAAGCTGTAACTGTTTTAAAAAGAGGGAAATTTTTTTTAAACTGGTCCCATTACTAATTATAAATTAATAAAGACTAAACGAAAAGGGTTGGCTCTTACATATTCTCAGGCCAAATTGTTGATGCATGTTTGGATTAACTAGCCCTCAGGCTGCTTCCAATATTATGGGTAATCACAAAACAACCAGCTCTAACTCCTCCTCTCACCAGCTGGAAGGGAGCACATTACATTTGCCATCCACGGTTGGCAAAACTCAAGGCATCAACAACTGGAAAAGATCTCCACCTTGGGAATCATTATACATATTATGATCCTGCAATGGGTCAGAATCCACAAAATACAGTTCCCCTGCATGGATGTCAGAAAAGTTAGCCAGAAATTCATCAGGATTGAAGCCAACCCACACAGTATACCTATAGTCTATGGTGCGTATGGAATAGCCCATGATCTTTATATCTTTTAAATTCGGCTTGTCAGAATTCCACTGAGGGAAATCTGCAGGCCGGGGATACTGGCTATAGGCAATCAGTTCACGGGGATTACCAGGGAGGTATGGATCCTCTTCCAAGTCACGGAATCGAAAATGCTTCAGAAGGTTCTTGCCTTCTCTGCACAGCTCAACGTGAAATGAAGGAACGGGGCAGCGAGGTGGAACCTGCAGTCCTGCAAGTCCAGCCAGCGTGGGAAAAAGAGACACAAGTTCCACAAGGTCCATGGATTGCCTGCCTGAAACAGGAAGCAACAGAGCAGAATGGGTTACATTATAAAAGCCTGCCATGGCCAGGCAGGATCAGTAAAGGAACCTGTCTGGGCTCCATGTTTTCTTTTTTTAATTTACAACATTTATCTTTAACAACAGACGTTTAGAAACACCACCTCAGCACCTCACCCTGCATTAATTACTCATCCAATCAAATAGCAGGATGCAAAATTAAGAGTCCCACCAGCCTGTTGGCACTTTTTAAAACAACCTGAATTTTGGAACCACCAGTGTAATAACTGACTCAGACGAGGATCATCAATTAAGGCTAAAACCACTAGGTAAAAAAAGTCTGTTGAGGAACAGGATATTCTGAGTCCCACAGGATCACCCCACACATTACCCCCTTCTGGATGTCTGCATTAGTGTTATATTTTCATTTTATTACTGTCATATACATACATCATAACATTTACCATCGTAACAACTTTGTAGTGTACAGTTCAGTGGAATTAAGTACATTTACACTGTTGGGCCATCATCACCACCATCCATCTCCAGAACCCCTCTTAATTTACACAACTGAAACTCTGTCCCCATTAAATAACAACTCCCCTTTCTCCGTCTTCACCCAGCAACTGGAAACCACCATTCTACTTTCTATGTCTATGAACTGGACTACTCTAGATACCTCATAGGAGTGGGATCATACGGTATTTGTCCTTTTGTGACTGGCTTATTTCACTTAGCATAATGTCCTCAAGGTTCATCCATGATGTAGCATGTGTCAGTTTCCTTCCTTTTTAAGGCTGAATAATATTCCATTGTATGGACAGATCACATTTTGTCTATTCTTCTGTCAATAGACATCTGAGTTGCTTCCACTTTCTGGTTACTGTGAATAGTGCTGCTATGAACATTAATGTACAACCTTTGATTGAATACCTGTTTTCAGCTCTGTGGATATATACCCAGGAGTGGAACTTCTGGGCCATAGAGTAATTCTATGTTTAACTCTGAGGATCCACTAAATTATTTTCCACAGTGGCTGTACCATTTTACATTCTTACCAGCAATGCACAAGTGTTCCACTTTCTCCATATAATCACTAACAGTCTTAACACTTGTTTCGTTTTTTTGTTTGTTTGTTTGTTTAGACGGAGTCTAGCTCTGTCTCCAGGATGGAGTTCAGTGGCGCAATCTCGGCTCACTGCAACCTCTGCCTCCTAGGTTCAAGCGATTCTCCTGCCTCAGCCTCCCAAGTAGCTGGAATTACAGGCATATGCCACCACGTCCAGCTAATTTTTGTATTTTTAGTAGAGATCGGGTTTCACCTTGTTGGCCAGGATGGTCTTGATCTCCTGACCTCATGATCCACCCACCTTGGCCTCCCAAAGTGCTGGGATTGCAGGCGTGAGTCACCACACCCGGCCTTTCACAGCTTTTTGTTGTTGTTGTTTTTTATTAATAGCCATCCTAGTGGGTATGAAGTAGTATTTCATTGTGGTTCACCCATATTTAAAGTCTAAATATTGTACTTTATATTGATTCCTGTTAAAATTGATCTTGAATTTGCACTATCATGCTGGCCCTTCTGGATCTTTAAGATAGTGCTTTATCATGCTTGATTTCATTTTCTAGACACTTGATTTGTAAGTAAAATAAAAAGAAAACAAGAAAGTTGAAAAGGGTACCTTTACAATGGCAAGATCTGGCTGATGCCTAGCTCTTTAACTGAGTGATCAAACTTACAATACTAGTAACATTGGCCATGAAGTGCACCCCCCACCCCCAAATGTGACACAATGGGAGAATACAATAGCCCATGTAGCACACGTTTCAAGAATGTTACCCTGAATGTAGTCATGTGGAAACAATCAGACAAATCCAGGCTGTGGGACACTGTATAGGACAACTGGCCTGGATACTTATAAAAAGATGAGGTCAGGGAGATAATGGGGCCAGAACATGTAAGGCCACTGTGACCACTTTTACTCAGATCAAGAAGGGTACATAAGAGCCTCCTGTGCCAGGCTGTGACATGACTTGACTTGGGTTTTAGTGAGATCACTGTGGCTGCTCTGAGGAGGAAAACCTCCAAGGGATCCAGGGCACAAGCAAGGAGACCATTTAGCAAGCTATTGCAGTACTTCAGCACAAGATAGCAGCAGTCTGGGGATCCAAGGCAGCGGCAGGGGAAGTGGTGGGAAGTGGTACACAGAGTCTGAATGGAATGTGACAGGCTTGCTCATAGACTGAATATTGCATATGGAGTAAGAGAAAAACTGGGGTTGAGATTATTCCATGATTTTTTGGCATGAGTGACTATTTTCATTTCTTGAGGACAAGAAGAGTGCTGAAGGAAAAGCTGAAGATGAAAGATGTGAAGTCCAGCTTTGGATATGTCAGGCTGGCTACGTGGGAAAGACTGTTGGAAACAAAAGCCTGAAGTTCAGGGAAAAGACACAACTAGAGATAAAATTTGGAAATAAACTGAAAGGCAGTGCAGTTACATCTATTTCTAAATTGCTGAACACTTCCCAACAAAAGTTTCAGAAAAGATTCTCAACCAATCAGAAGATATTTCCCAGCAAACAAAGGGCTAAAATCATGCCTTGAAACTGTTTAACCTTTCTATCAATGACATGAAAGAAGACAGGGCATGCAGTGCACAAAAATCAAATGTGTAAAAAATAAAATTGGGTAGTATAAAGCAAACTCGGAAAGATCCAGAAAGGCCAGAATGATGGTCCAGAACCAGACAAATTTAAACAGGAATCAACATACAGTACAAGATTTAGATGTTAAGGATGGATTAAATGCATAAGTCCAGAAAGGGGGCAATCTGGTTTAGCATAGTTCATAGAAGAGGTGCTCCAAAAACAGCGAACATCATACGCCATTTCAGAGACAGTATACAACCTGTCTCTGAAATGCACTGGGCAGATCGAGTCAAGATAGAACTCACAAGAACCCACACAGGTTGCCCACACATCCAGGAGGGGTATCTGGTCCAACTGGTATTCTGGAAGTACTTTCTCAAACTGAAACATTTTGGAAGACAGAGACCACAACAACCACAGGTCTAAACACTACCTTGTGATGAATGGTTGAAAGACTGGGGATTTCAGCCTAGAGAAGAGAAGGTATTGGTGGAGGGATAGGGTGGGAGGCATCACTGCTGTTTTCAAAGTTTTGAAGGACTGGTACATGGAAGTCAAAGTAAATTTGCTCTTCACTGCTGGGGAGGGCAGAGTAGAATCACCTGGTAGATTTTACAGATCTAGTGGTTCACTAGATTGATGAGCTGTCAAAATGGAAAATGTACCCCCCACAAAGAAGGCTGAGTCCCTACCAAAAGGGTGCATTGAGGGAAAGGATTCTACTCATCTGTTACGGGGGCAGCCCCTTCCTCTAAGCTCTGGAGCAGGCTCTTGTAGAATGTACCACAGCCCTCATCTTGGGGATGCACCTGTTCCTTTGTCCATCATCACCCCACAAGGCTCCTTGTGGACAGGGACCATACTTGTCAGTTCTGGTTCTGTCACTCTTTCCCTGCCCAGAGTATGGGAGATGCTCAGGAAGCATGTGCTGACCACAGAATGTTGAGAAGAAATTCCAACACAAGGCAGGAAGCAGGGTCTGTGTAACCTCCAAAGCCTATGATTCAATAAAGTGGTTCACATATAAACTAAAGGTGATCTTATTGTCAAGCAATATCATTTCAGCATATTTTATACCTGGTTCCATCAACTCTGAGGCGGAATCAAAAGGGTCAAGGTAAGGGAAAAGCTTCTCGCCTGCCTCCGGAAGTGAAGCCGTCCTTCCAGGAACATAGAACATCAGGGGAACATGGGTAGCAACATCAAAATTGCTGTATTTGGCCCATTCTCCATGTTCACCTAGAGCCCACCCTAGTTCATAAAAAGCACAGAATGACAGAAAATGATTAATCATCATACCACAGCTTGTTTAGTTTAGATACTATTTCGTTTCCTGTTGTAAAAACCAGAGAAAGTAGAAACTCATCACCTAGAAGAAAAATTTTCACTTGGAATTACCACAGAAAGGGTGATTTCAATTGAATGCTGCTGTACTCAAAATCAGTTATCTGTCCTCATGAGGAAACCTTTAAAAAAGAAAAAATAATGAAATTTCCAAACTCAAATATCTTAACAAACTACTAGCAACATATACCTAACGTAGGGCTCTGTGGTGGTTCCCACATATGCATTCCTCTCCTGCTAAGACACGCTCCTTCTTGACAGAGTGGGAACCCTGAAAGCTGTAGTGTCACCACTGCCCTGTCCTGTACCTACCTATCTTTTGACTCATTTCCTCCAAGCTCAGGTTTTCAGTTTTCGGTGTGTGCCACCTAAAACTGAGCTGTGGAACTGCAGCACAATCATCAAATTCAAAAAAGGCAAGGACATCTTGCTCAGATTTTAAGATACACCATAGATGGAGTAAACTAAAACCTTTGATTCCAGATCCTTAACCCCGATTACAAACAACACAACCCTTCATGCCTATTTAAAACGTCCCTTGCAAAAGATGGTTTGAATATTCCAAGTTGGAAATACCCAGTCTTTTTAAGTTACAGCACCCTTTTTGATACAAAAAATGGGCATGACAGAAATTGTATAGTGAGTAGTGTTATAAAAATAACCAAACACACCAAAAGCTGCCACGGGTAAATTTGAGAAAGTGCTGAAATACACCACACAGCATGAGACCTTGCTGGCTCTGTCTAATAGATGACGCTGGGGCTGCAAATGGTGTCCCAGCCTTCCAGCGTCTGTGGTCTCCAGAACAGGGCTGAAACCTGTTCTGCACTGACACTGCTCTCCTAAGAAGACCCCAAGTTGAGAGGAGCCTCTTACCCACTCATCTATAATCAAAGCAGACTTGATGCCCATCAGAGTTGCCCAGTGATTCTGGTGAGCCCTTCCTCCCTCTGGCTGTCAGTACTGGGGAGCATGGTGGGGACTTTCAGATAGCTCGGTGGAGCGCAGAAAGAGAGGGAGTTCCCCCTGACTCCTGCCCCAGTCGGTCAGCCCCGTGGGCCGAGGGGTAGCCCCACTGCTCAACCTCTCCACTCTCTTGGGGAGGACGAGGCAGCCTTGACCCACGAGGGCTGATGAATGGGTCGGTTATCGGCAGGCTCCTAGGCCACCAGCTTGGAGATCACGTTGTCCCTTTTAGATTCAGTATGGCGGGAATCTAAAAGGTTGAGGATGGAGAAGCCTGCAGGATGGCAAAGTGAGGGACCCCGGCAGTGGGACCTCAGGAATCCACCCCTGAAACTCTGACTGGGGTGCCCGTGGAGGCTCTGAAGGTACAGCAGTCAGGCGCTCTGTGGCATTCTGAATACTGACATGCAGCCTTCGGCCTCTGCCAGCTTTTGTGAGCTGCCCTGCACCAGGCAGAGGTGGCCCCCAGGCCTGGCACAGGGTCTGACACATGGCACATGCTATAGAAATAACTGTGGACTGCCTGACTGCAAGATCTCATTGAACATCTGGAACATCTGGCCTCAGCCTGTGCTGCTGCAGCCAGGAGCGAATACAGGGAAGTCCGGGTAAGGAGAACGCATGCCTGTGTGGGCCCCAAGGATCCATCTCAAGATCAGGAGGAACAAGAGCCCAGTGACCTTGACAGGCAGCTCAGGAGGTTTCTGGCTCCTGCTCCAGAGGCCCAAGATGAGGACGTGGCAGCACAGGGAGGCCCAGGGAATGATGAGCTCAGGGACACCTGTTAAACTGCACTTTCCCATTTCCAGACCTGCAAGTTCCTGAGACCAGTTGCAGAAACCAGCATGTTTTACTAGCTCCCAGACGGTTCTAATGGAGAATGTCCCAGGAGGGTACTCTTAGCTGGGCTATTTGTAATCTACGGCAGCTGCCTCACAACAAAGAGTGTGTTCATGGAGAAAAGGAAACTGGGCACTGAGGGGTCAGAAGCAGATGGCAGATCATTGGGAATATGTGAAAAATTATGGCACCTCCATATATAATATTACAGACCTTTCTAAGGGAAAAAGCAGGCTTCTGAGAAATGACCCAGAGATTGTCTATGATATTAAGTGTACAAAACCAGGGAACGTTAACAGTACACATAGAACAAGCAATCACATCTTGTGACATACATGTTACAAACATACACATGTATATCCCTTTGTGCATATGTGCACAACTGATGGCTGGCAGATGGATCCCTAATCCATTAGCACCTGTGAGCCCTGAGCAGGTGGGAGAAAAGGGCAGGATGTTCTGGCCCTGAATTATATGCTCTGTATCCTTTTTTCTCTTTACGATAAGCACAGGTTATGATTTACTATTATCCTATTTCATATTTGATGATATAAATTATTTTCCTTTTTCTAAGTATATCAGTATTATGGTTATACTTCAAAAGAGGCAATATTTTTTAGAGATAGTGATCAGAAAACAGAACCATCTGGGATTTGCTTCAAAACAATTCGGAGATGGGGGAGTGGGTGAGTGGGAAACGGGGGGAGCTGCTGTTTTATTCCCTGCTCTTGGAATGTTGAAGAATTAAAAAAATGTTTTTAAAAAGATAGTTTCATTTTTGGAAAAGTAGGAACCAGCCTTAAAGGAGATAAAGACTTGAAAAGCCCAGGCTCGCAGCAGAGAAGACAGTGGGGATAGGGGTAGGAGGGCTGGAGCCAGGCCTGAACAGCTTGCTGGGCTCTGCCAGGATTGTTCTGGATCCTCTCCACCCAAACTAAAAGACCTCCAACCCTCCAGGTTAAAAATGGGGGTTACAAGAGCTCTGCCACACTCCTGCTGCATTCACCAAGAAAAAAAAAAAAGTTGCTACAAGACCCTCCCCCACCCACCCACACCTATCCGTCAAGCATCTAAGATAGAGGTCTCAGGACTAACAAGTTGATCATAAAAATACCCCAGGATCCCAGACTCAAGGCACCACTGGTTCACAAAAGAGAACAAACCCATGTTTATGTCAATGGCAATTTTGCAAAGCATGTTTCACAGGAAAGTTCAGATGTTTTGACTCACCAGGGAATTCCAAAATGCTTACCATGATCCGAGGTAAATGCAACAATGGTGCTGTTGGCCAGCTGAAGATCGTCCAAAGCACTCAAGAGGCGGCCAACCTGTGTATCCAAATATGACACAGAGGCGAAGTAGCTCTGGCGGATTTTCCGCTGCAAATTAAAAAACATAATAATGAGAGTGACTGCAATTTAAATTGCCATGGCATACAGAGATAATGCTTGCCTGAGTATCTCTCCCAATCCCAACCCCTTAGTTGATGCCCTTAATGATTTTCTCAGCCAAAATGTAACACTCCTTTTCCTACCGTCTGCATCGCTTCACCCACGGAGTCACAGCAAAATCTGTAGGTCTACAAATAAGATACATTTCTAAGCAAATCAGATTTCACTTTAGGGCACAGATCACAGTGGATGAATGTGTCACCTACTGCTCCTTTCTGTCTCCCTCACATATTCTGATGGGTTCCAAGAGATGAACATGTACACAGAAACTGATCCTACAGTCCCTTGAAACACAGGCCCACACATGCTCTGATAAAGGTCACAAAGATACAATTCAGTTCTGTTAATTTCCTGTGGCTGCCATAACAAAATATCACAAATTGGGTGGCTTAAAACAACAGATATGTATTGTCTCCTAGCTCTGGAGGCTAGAAGTCCAAGATCAAAGTGTTGGGAGGGCCATTCTCTCCCTGAAGGCTCTAAGTAGAAGCATCTTGCCTCTCCCTAGCTGCTGATGGTGGCGGTCAGTCCCTGGCATCCCTCAGTTTGCAGCTGCATCACTGTGTCTCCATCTTCATGTGTTCTTCCAGTGTATCTCTCTCCCCTCTTCTTAAAGGACACTGATCATATTGGATCAGGAGCCCACCTTACTCCAATATGACCTGATCTTAACTAATTACATCTGCAATAAACCTATTTCCAAATATGGTTACATTCTGTGGTACTGGGGGGTTAGGACTTCAACAGCTCTTTTCAGGGAAAAAAATTCATAACTTAACACATAACAACCACCCTGAGTGAGCCTTTCCCTCTGATCACTTTCTAACCCAACAGCAGATTACAACTGCATATTTTCATGGACCATGGCCGTTACATGGAGCTCATTTCTAACAAACTGTCAGCAGGCAGAAGAGCAAGGAAGAGACCAGAGAGCAGCACGTCCTTCACAGTCCCTGAACCCAAGAGGGGCTTTGGGAACAGCCAGATCATACCCTGAAGTAAGCGAGCCACCGACCCCTCCTGGGCTCTCATCCCCAGCCTGGTTCACAAATGCTAAGAACAAAGATTAATCCTCTACCCCGAAGAGGGGTGAGAAGAAAGCCATGACTTCTCAGACCAGTCCCTGACTTATCATCTGGACCCACCAGCTTCTTCTTATCACTGCCAGGGTGAGGACAATCATAAGATTCACCCGTTCTCACTTGCAGCCAAGAGAAAAGATACACCTAACCTTCTAGCAGGATTATGTTGAACCCTGGCCTACTTATACTTTCTGGTAGATGAAGTCTTCAGCCTGAAACGTGTGGAACTTTGGTCCTCCTGGGGAAGAAAGACACCTGTCAGGATGGCTGTGTCCTATACAAAAGTATTCCCTCCTTCCTATGCTAGCCCCTGGATGTAAGGCAATAAGCAGACAAGGTCCTCAACCTTGATGAACCACCCCATCCAGTGAGGACACAATCATGGAGACAAGAAAATGTTTAATTATCAGTGAGGCCTGACGGGTCTGTCCTGCAGACCCTGGCCTATGGAGGAAATGAGTACTCAGACACAGGCATGCAGTGTAAGAGCAGCTAGGTGACTGCCTAGCTCTAGTGGCGAGAGGGCAGCCCCGAGAAGCTGGAGCTGCTTGCTTTTACTCAGTGCAGGCACAATGCCAAAAACCTGGAGCCAACCTGTAGGTAATTAACATTTATTGTTCTCCTTCCAGGGAACCTCACATGCACAGATGATCAAAGGTCAGCTCCTGGTCAACATAAGTAAACAAGACTGTTTAAGATAAATTCCCCCACACTCCCTTGTACCTACTCCTTGCCCTCTGCCTCAGGGTTATAGAATAGCTGCTTTCAGCTATTCTCCCCTGGGGCTCTGCAGAACCTTCTGACCTTTCAGAAGGTTTGTATCCTTTCCCTATAGTTTTTCCCACCACTCTGACGGATCCCCCACAGAGGCCCAGGGGTGACACAGGGGAATAAGCCCTCAAATCTGCCTGGGAGATTCAGGGAAGGCTTCACAGAGGAGTTAGAATTTGACAAGAAACGCCTGCAGTCAGACAAATGGGGCTCGGATGCTCCAAGCAGGGGCTGCAGGGCACGGAACAGTGTGTTGTGACAGAGTAGCTTGTGTGTGGGGCCAATAAAAGGCTCATGTGACTGGAGAATCAAATGGGAGGGCAGAGGGGTGACTGGAAAGTTAGGTCTGGGCCAGATAATATGGACCTGGTGGGTCTATCCAGGGAGTGGAGGCTCCAAGTTCTAGGCCAATGGAGTCACTGAGGTCTTTCAAGGCAAGAAATTGACATGATCTGGGCTGCAAGTTATTAAGAGTCATGTTGCAACAGGACACAGACACAGATTCCAGAGGCTTTAGACAAAATGGTACTAGGCCACTGCTGGGTACATAAGAGGTGCTCACCACACTTGCTGAATGAACAAAACAAAGCAAGGCCCACTAAAGTGGTCCAGAACAATGTGATGAAGAATCTAGAGGACCATGTGGATATGAGAGGAATTTAGGGGCATCAAGTAGACATGGGGGCAGGGAGCAGAGCAGGAGGAGGTGTTGAGGAACCCCAGGGTGACTCCAGGTTTCACATTCAGCTGGTGGCATAATTCGCTGGCATGTGGGGGCAGGCGGTGCAAGAGGAGGAGGAGGAGGAAGGAGTTCCAGAAGGGGTGGAGCTGGCCAGTGAGGAAGTGACACGGAGCTCAAGGAAGGTCAGGACCCACACAGATGGATTTTACTGGCCACCAAGGTCAGTGCTGAGGTGAAAGTTTAGTGGGTTGGGGAGGTGGAAGCCTGCGTAGAGGACAGAGAAGAACAAATAGACAATGAGGCCACAGACATAGCCAGAAGAGCCCAGTGTGCAGTCGTTCTGCCTTGGAGGTCAGGTGAGGGAGTGGAAAGCAGAAACAGGCAGGGGCAAGGGGGCTGGCACTTTTGCAGCTGAGAGGGATGAGAGCGGATGGAGAGGCTGCAGGGAAGGTGGGTGAGAAGGAAGACCTTGCTCTTTTTGCTTGCAGACGTGGGAAGCAGGGACAGTGGTGAGGAGTCGAGGGAAGAGGCCTCGAGCCCAAAACATGCAAACACAAAATTCCAGATCTCAGTGACGGAGATTATTAATAGAGCCCATTCAACAAGTACACACTAGGTGGCATCTGATCCTCTGAATGGCACATTAAGGACTCCAAGACTCAGAAGGGTTAGTTAACTTGCCCAGAGTCACACAGTTGATAAGGGGCACAGCCAGAATGTGTACCCACATCCACCCCATCCGATCCCCTACCTCTGCCTATCCACCAGCCTCCATTTCTACAAGAGGAAAGGTGCTGTCCACTGAGAAATGGGGCACAGTGGTGGCAAAGGCCTGGAGGGGAGCAGTGAAGGGGAGTAGGGAAGAGGTCATACAAACAGAGCAGCTGCAGAGGACAAGTGAGGTGAGCTGAGCAGAGAGCTTGCCTGGGCTGCTGGGGCTGGAGGCGGGGTATCTGAGGGCCTCCTGCTTCGTGGGGGCGTGGATTTTCTCCAGCAGCTTTCAGGACTTGGACTGGAGAGCAGAGGGTGTGGTTGGACTGTCTGACGATAAGGGTATTGCAGGAGGGGCAAGGATAAATGGACAAGTATGGTGAGCTAAGCAGCTGGGAAGAACAGTAGTCACCTACCACCAGGCCTTAGCTATTTAGGAAAGCAACAAAGCCAACAGGCCCTGGACACAAGGGGGAGATAGAAATGCATATTCTGGCAATCCCCGTGAGGTGGAGCAAGGGAGGTGCTAGAAGAGGTTGTGGTCAGTGTGGTGACTCAGAAGCAGCAGGCAACAAACTCCTGAGTGTGGCCCCTGAGGTCACTGGCTCATGTGGAGCTGAGTTAGAGGGCTGGAGCTGAAGAGAGCCCAGAGCTCAAGAGTGCAGTGAGATGGGCGTGGATGCGGACATCCAAAGCTGCCAGAGGACAGTGAACAGGCCCAAGTTCAAGCGGAATACAGGGCTGGGATCAGCATGTGCATGCATCAGGGAGGCCCTCTGAGTCATGCTGTCCACTGTGTCTAAGGAGGGGACTAACAGAACTTGAAGGAGACCGCTCTGTGCAGCCGAAACGGTCCTAGATACTTCTACATGCTCTCTTTGATTCTTGCTGAAAATCTCTAAAGTACGTGTTATCATGGAAAAATTTTACCTACCTTGTTTCAATTTTATAGAGAAGAAAACTCAGGGAGGCTCAGGGAGGTAACATGACTTGACAGAGGTTAGGCAACTGGTATGGGGTAGAACATGAATTCGAACCCACACTGCTGGGAACCAACAGATCCAACCATGGGGCTTTGGAGTTACAGTCCCTGGGGATGAATCGGCTCCACCTAGTACTAATTTTGTGCTGTCAGACAAGTCAGCACACCTCTCATGCCTTGAGTTTCCTCCCCTAGACAACAGAGAGCAGGTACCTCACTAAGTCCCCATAAGGACTAAAGGTAATACCACACATGAATCAGCGCCCTTCCTGGCACACAGTCCATTTTGAAGGGTCGTTTTAAGTGACCATCACTAATAAAGCATCCAGGTGCAGCCTCAGGGCCAGTTCAAGCCACTTCATCATCAGTAGCCCAGAAACACAAAATTAGAAAAAAAACAGATGGATGCATTGCTTTCCAAACTCTCAGTGAAACCAGAATCAAATGGATTTGAGGAATGCACACCTCTCACCACCCACACTCTTGTTGTGCAATCTCAGGGGCCAAGTAAGTTTGGATAGCAAGGGATATCTGTATACGGTGGTTTTATTGTGTTTGTTTTAAACAATACACTACAGCAGAGGCTCTCAAACTTCTGATGAATCAGAATCACCTGGTGTGCTTTTTTTTTTTTTTTTTTTAAAAGAAATGTCGGTTGTCAGGTCAGGTTCCACCTCCAGCTTCCAACTGTGTAAATCTGAGTGGGCCAAGACTTTGCATTCCCAACAAGCCCTCCCAGAAATTCTAAGGCAGGTAGTCCAGGATGCATACTTGGAAAACCCTGCCATCTTCCATTCACTATAGCTTGCCTGCCACAGCATTCATGTGGTAAGAGAAGGGCACGGTTCTGTGTGGAATATTGCAGAAAGAGCATTAGTCAATGTGTATTCTGCTCTCCAGGGAGAAAGGGTGATTGATGAGTCAGTGTGAGGATTCTAATTATGTGGTTGCTCTGCCCCTAAATCATGGCAAAGGAATGCCAGACATCACAACTGGATGGCACTGGCCATGATGGTGTCCCAGTTCCCTCTGCACCAAGGTCCTGCTCACCAAGCCACCCCCTGAGAGTGACAGCTAGCCAGGGTGGGCTTTTCCCACAAAGGGAACCTGCAAGTACCAGCAAACCAAGCATTCTGGGCTGCTCGGGAGTTGCTCATCACTCTACAATTAATGAGCTATCACCTAAATTAAACAGTATCCCCCTTGGTTAGGAATGGTCACCCAGGCTGCTTCCCCACTCATGTCCACAAGCAACAAGTCACCAACTCTCTGGATATTCCCTTCTTTAGAAGGTAAGACACTGGCTGGGAGAGTTCTGATCCATGCAACACTGCCTGTGTCCTAAATACCTATAGGACACCTCCACCCCAGCTCTTTGCCCGATAACTCACACAAAGAAAGCTCTTAATAAGACATTATAGATGGAGTTGTGTCCACTGAGAAGAGTGGTTTCACCTATGACACTATGTCATCAGTGTCCAATACATCCTCCAACTATGTCCTTGATACCTGAAACTCCACAGGAATTGGGCCATATGGCACACTGATGTTTAAGGCTTGGACATCTTCCCGTTGCCTGATGTCCATCCAGGGGTTGTACGCCACAGGGGGTAGGCCATCAGGGACCTCGGAATCGGGGGCCAAGGTGATGTTCTCCAAGGGATACAACTTCTGAAATTCCTTGGGGAAAAACACAAAGCCACAAAGTTGTCACTGTTTTAGCAAAAGCACAAGGTTGTGGCTCTATTAGTATCTATGCTGCCTTTTCTCTAAGCCTGTGATGCATTTACATGGTGGCTCACTAGCATTTCCCACGTGCTCATCCCTGACCTGGAAGTCCAGCCTTAAGTTACTCTCATGAGATGCCAATGGCAATGAAATCATACGACTTCTGTTTCCTACAAACTGAGCAGCAACAGCTCTCTTCCTTCATACAAACAGATGCCCTTCTGTTCCTGTCCCCACCTCCTGCCTGGCTAGAAAAGTGTCGTGAGGTGTTGGGTTCCCAAAATCACCCTCAGGTTCAGTAATTCACTAGGGAACTCATAGGATTCAGCATTTAGTCTCACTCACAGCTATGATTTATTACAGTAAAACACACTCAGCAAAGAAAAAAGGACATGAGACAAAGTCTAGAGGAAACTAGGCACAAGCTTCAAGTCCTCTTCCAGGGAAGTCACATAGGATACACTTACTTCTCCCAGCAATGAGTTGTGTGATAATACATGTGAAATGCTGCTAACTAGGCAAACTCATTAAAGCCTCATTATCCAGTTTTTATTTGGGGCTGGTCAGGTAGGCATTGTCTGTCTGAAACATAACAAAATGCCAGACTCCCAGAAAAAAAAAAAAAAACAGGGGTTCATCATCAACCACAATGTTTGTCTAAACAGTTTAAGCATAGTAAGTCAATTCTGGGAGTAGTGGGAACACTCTGGAAATCAAAGTTCCCAGATGCCAGCCAAGGGCTAGACTTATAAGCAGGCCTTTCAAAGAATCACAGCCAGGTCAGCTTTGTTAACTGTTGTCTGCAAAGAGGCAGGAAAGGTGAACCTCACAGCCTTCTTCTATCAAGGGGGCTGACAGCTCCTACTAGGAAGGCAAGATCCCCTGGGCCAATCAAAGCAAGACACCTGCAGCATCAAAAAGCATACCGCTGGTCTCTACTCTCATTACATGTGAGGGGCATTCTCTGCAAAGTCAAAAGGATGGGATACTCAGGCCCTCATAAAACATGATAGGGAAAAATGGAAAAGGATTCTAAAACAGAAAAGACTACATGCTCTAAATGACATACAAGCAAGTACAGGATTTGAGGTTCCAAGAAGCAATGCAGTGCTTTGTGTTTACACGATCTAACCTGACAGGCTCAGGGGGAACAGGCAGTTTTTAAAGAGGGCTTCATATTCCCTGGGGCTGTTCTGCAAGGGCCATCCCTTATTACAGGCCTTGGCAGCCAGCTCTGATTCACTTCTCTGTGGTGATCTCGCCATCAAACAACATGTGCTTGGTAAGTTCAAGGAAAGGAAATCAAATCCTCCAGTGGAGGGAAGTGGAAAGCCGAGCATTTCTTACAAGACTCTTACATATTCTTGGCCTTGGCCTCTAAATCCCATCTTCACTCCACTGAGGACACTAGTGCCCATCAGGCATCCATGATGCCTGGGGATGGCAGGATGTGGCCACCTTCCCTGTGCAAATCCCTCCCTTAACAAACAACACAGCTGTGGTGGCTGTGCTGGATCAGCCCTCAACCAGCTCTTCACCTTGGGGTATCTGAAGGGGATGTGTGGCTTATGATACCCAACGGCCAGGAAGAAAGGACTGGCTGACGTTTTCATCTTTTCCAACAACTGTATGGCTTGCTCAGTGCTCTGTTTGTCAGGCAAGGTGCCCTCGGGCACATCCACCACATCCACAGGGCAAAGCAGGTTGGCATGGAGTTCTCCGTCTGGCCCTCGACATGTCTTTCAAAACAAAATATATAACATCAGCTTTTTAAGTGCAAGAAATGGAAGCCATGAAGGCTACACACACAGATTTAATGTTCACATAATCAGCCCTTCATGTGTTATTCAGACTGAACAGAGACATCAGAAGTAGAATTAAAACAGAAAAGTATTTCTTGATTTCCAGGCAGGGGCCAGAAATCCACCAGCACTTAGTTTCTTGCCACTAATACTCTTTCTCCATATCATAACTAATTAAAAGAAACCCCAGTAGCCTATTAAAAAAAATCCGTCTCTAATTCAACAATAAAAAAATGCCAATTAAAAATGGGCAAAGGATTTGGATAGACATTTCTCCAAAGATGATATACGAATGGCCAACTGAACATGGAAATGTGGTTAACATCATTAGTCATTACGGAAATGCAAATCAAAACCACTTCACACCCAATAGGGTGGTTATAATTTTTTAAGATGGAAAATAACAAGTGTTGATGAGGATGCAGAAAAATTAGAACCCTCTCACATTGCTGGTGGGAATGTAAAATAGTGTAGTCACTTTGAAAATCAGTCTGGCAATTCCTTAAACAGTTAAACATAGTTATTATACTGAAGAAAACGAAAAATGTATGCCCATAAGAACACTTGTACAAAAATGTCAAAGGCAGCACTATTTCTAATAGTCAAGAGTAGAAACAACCAAATATCCATCAAGTGATGAATTGATAAACAAAATGTGGTACAACAGACAATTATGTGGCCATAAAAAGGAATGAAAGGCTGGGTGCGGTGGCTCACACCTCTAATCCCAGCACTTTAGGAGGTGAGTGGATTGCCTGAGGTCAGAAGTTCGAGACCAGCCTGGCCAACCTGGTGAAACCCCGTCTCTACTAAAAATACAAACATTAGCTGGGTGTCGTGGCGGGCACCTGTAATCCCAGCTCTTGGAAGGTTGAGGCAGGAGAATCATCGCTTGAACCTGGGAGGTGGAGGTTGCAGTGAGCTGAGATAGCGCCACTGCACTCCAGCCTGGGTGACAAGCGTGAAACTCTGTCTCAAAAAAAAAAGAGGAATGAAGTACCAATTTATACTGTTATGTGGTTGAACCTCAAAAACATTATTCTAAGTGAAAGAAGCCAGAAACAAATGGCTACATAGTGTATGACTCTATTTATACCAAATGGACAAAATACGCAAATCCATGGAGACCAAAAATAGTTCAGTTGTTGTTCCAGGCTGGGTGCTGAGACAAAATGAGGAACAACTGGTAATGGGTACATGGTTTCTTTTGAGAGTGATAAAAATGGTCTAAGATCGATTTGGTGTAGCTGCACAACTCTGTGAGTATACTAAAAACCATTAAATTGTATACTTTAAAAGAGAGAGCATTATGGTATATGAACTCTATTTTAATTAAAAAATTAAAAAGAAAAAAAACCATTTCAAATTACAAAGACAGGTTAAGGCTTGTAAATGACAGGGTCCTAGTCAACTTGATAAGGTGACAGTCCATGGAATTTCCAGATCTTCAGCTACACTAGGCACAGAATGAAACCTCCTGCTTTATTTCCCAAAGTAGACATGTTGGCCGTGAGACCAAAGTTAGTTTTGACCATGATTTGTATATCACAAAGACCAAGGGGCTGTGTTAGCTGCTGTTCCATCTCAAAGAGTGTTGCTGCCTTTTCACAGCCCTGCCTTGCTCACCCCACCCTTGGGCAGGACAGCCCAGCACCCGCCTCAGACCACTTGTTCATCATCTATATATACGCAATTTGCAGCACTCGAGGGAGATTTAGTGTTGTCAGATCCGCCACTTTGAGAAGAAATGGGTAGGGGGGCAGTTAGGGCAGGGACCTGGCGTTTGTAAGTGAGGCCACTAAAAAGGAGCAAGACGGCTTCAGGGAATTAAGATGGGATCTTCCCTATTCAAGCCACACGCCAAAGGCCAGAGCTCACAGTTTTCACTGTATTCTGAAATGGAAAGCTGTCAGGAATTTAGAACAATACCTTCCACCTCACCTCCAAACCCTCACCCTTCCCAATATGTTTACTAAAACCTCAGAGGTACATTTCATTTCTCAGTTCCCCAGTTGGTTTTCTGAGTTTCTTTAAATGTGGGTTTTAGTTTCATTTATATATTTGGGTTTCCTCTAAACCAAGATTTTCTTTGTAGGTTACTTTTTTTCATAATGCTCTAAAAATTTTAAACCCCTATCAGATGTCTCAGCTGCTGAACATACACATTAGGTCTGAGACAGATACACGGCATGCCTCTCTCCCATTCTGGGCTAAGGCTCCTGGAGCTCAGCCTCTTTTCTCCCTC
Organism: Chlorocebus sabaeus; assembly: GCF_047675955.1. Classification (NCBI taxonomy): domain Eukaryota; kingdom Metazoa; phylum Chordata; class Mammalia; order Primates; family Cercopithecidae; genus Chlorocebus; species Chlorocebus sabaeus. Next base: position 6,435,750 of record NC_132933.1, on the reverse strand, counting down.
CCATGTCTCAGCATCTCCTACAACTCTCAGTCTCATCCAGAGTGAGCATTGGGGAGCTATTCAATGATTCTGATACGTTAGAGCCCAAGGTTTTAGAACAAGTAGCACCCACCAGCTTCTAGAATGAAGCCACTGCTCCTGTCAGGCCTAATGCTGAACTTACTTCTGTCAAGACATTATCACAAATGAAACCCACAACTTTGCGGTATATAACCAGCTTCACAGAACATGCAGTATACCCAGTAGTTTATGTGACAAAGGAAAAAGTGGTTCCTCTTCAGAAATGTCCCTTTCACAGCCTTACCTTAGTGTTTTCATACTTCTCAGAGGAAGGATGATAAGGTGGAAAAGACCAGCTATACGGAGAATCATCGGTATGGTTAGAAGTTATCCCTTGGAAAAAAAAAAAAAAAAAAGTCATTAAAACATGACAAAAAAGTTGTTAAAACATGACATAAAAAAAAAAAGTTGCTAAAACACTCCCCATAACTAAAACTCTGTAAACAAAAGGGCAAGTGGAACCTCCCTTCTTCGGGGCTGTTTCCTCATCTATAAAAGTCCCCTCTAAAGCCAAACTCTCTAGTTTCTATTTGAGAACTGAGCATCTGACTTCCTGGTCCCTAAGCCCTAATGATTTGTGATAGGCTCTGTGGAAGGGACCCACAAGGACAAGAACAGTCAGCTCCTTAGAGCCCATGCTGAAACCTATCTCTCACCCTATGAAGGAGGCAGCAGAGGCATCAGCACCACCAGGGAGTTGATGGGGGCAGGAGAGGGAGGCTCAGGGAAGGGATGTGCCTTACCCGATGCTAACCAGATATTAGATAAGGCAGCCAGGACTCAAAACCATGTTTTAGAACTCCAAGTTCAAGTGCTCATTCATGAAGCAGAAACCCACCCTTAAGCTTAGTAGTTTATAGTTTATTTGGGAAGACAATATAGTAGTACTGGAAACCAAGGAAGGACTGCCAGCTTTCAGAAGCATCGAAGAGCCAAGTGGGGGATCCTCCAAGCACAGAGGTTATTGTGAGTCAGGTGAGGACTAGCAGGGAGGACTTCTAGAAGCCAGTAAGGCCTGTGAGGGATCTGAAGGGAAGTGTTGCCTATAGTGGTTAGCCAGGAGTGGAGGGGATCACAGGCAGAACCTCGCGAGAAAGCATCAGCAGCAGTCACACAGTGGGACTCCAATAGGGAGCACCAGAAGAGGCAGGAATGCAGAGAAAGAGGGCAGCGGGTGGAGGACCTATGAACACAGCAAGCACTGTGGAAAGAGCACACAGGAGGCCAACCACCACAGGTCCAAATCCGGATGCTGCCTCTTAGCATCCCTGCAACCTCTGGCAAGCTACTTGACTCCCATGAGCCTCCATGTCTTCCTTGGGAAACGATGATGATGATAAAAACCCACCTCGCTTGCTGTTGGGAGGATTAAAGGAGTGGCCAGCATGGTAAACGGCACATACCTGGCACTCAGTGGTGGCTACTGTCATCTTGAAGCAGGCCCAATGCTAACAGAAAAAGGTCTTGAAAACAAAGACTCAGCTGAAAAATGTGTTCCCACAAGGGCTGCCGGAAAAGGTTTATTCTCTGGGAAGGACATGGCGCTTAGAGCCTGATGCCAAAATCGAATCATCAGGAGGGAGGACGTCAAGCAACATCACTCAGTCCTTGCCTGGCTTCCCCTCCCAAAGCACAATCTCCACCCTCTGCTGTGTTTCCTCCTCTCTCCAAAATCATCACTTCCCTGCAGCTGCATTCAGGCAAGGGGTGTGGTAATGAGAACAACAAACTGCAGAAAGTTCTCCTGACACTGGGCTTTTGGCTATGCAATATGATTCGCGACAGGTTCACCTCTGAAACTGGCCTGACTTAGTAGAGCTGAATGTTACTCTCAACCTGGGCTGACCAGCCTGACCAGCTGGGTTCCTGCAGAAGGCTGCCAGGCTTGCCAGTGTAACCACTGAGCAAAGGGAAAGAGACTGAAAACATTCAAGTCGTCATTCCCAAATGATAAGCATTATTGTCCCTATGGTGCTCTTGTCTTCCAATACTTTTTTCTCCATTTTTCTCAAATACTCATGCATTACTTCTATAAATAAAAAGTTTTAAAGTTTGTTTGCTTTTCACTATCCCCATATTGGCATTAAAGACAGCCAGTTTATCAGGTAGCATTTGAGGTAAGGAATGTCCATCTCTGGCACCCTATAGGTCCTGGGTACCAGATTATACTCATCTTTCTGACTTAATTTCCAGAGTGGGTAGCAGCCCCCGCCTAACCACTGCCCCCTCACTGGGCAATCAGTTAGCAACAGCAATACTGGCCACATGGGAGGCCTTCAGGTGTCCTTACCGCACCCCTAGATTTACTGACAGGTACCTTGCAAGGAAGAGGGTGGGGCCCTGAGCTGGACTCCACCCAACATTGCCACCTCTCCAGCCTGTGTCCTCCCTACCACCTGAGGAGCTGAAGGACCCAACAGCACACCCTCAGTGGTTTCTGAAAGGAAGCAAAGCTCTTTCTACCCTTTTCCACTTTGGGTGAGAACATGTAGCTGGGTTGACAAGTTGGTTTTTCAGAAAGGAAGCACTGAATAGCGAGGCACTTGCCCAGCCAGAAGAGCGATCTGCAAAGACAGCCCCATCCCCAGGACGGGATTTCTGGATTCAGATACCACAAACCAAGAGAACCCAGACTCTAAACATGGAGCAGTACCAGGGTGAAAGACTTTTCCCACCGACATGGTCACATAGCCATTCTCCTTGAAGTACTGGGGGATGGTGGAGAAGTTTCCAGCGTGCACCCTCCAGTAGGAGTTGAAGTCGTACAGGCGGGTGGTGTCAGGTCTCCTGCCAGTGAGGAAAGAAACGCGGCTCGGGGCGCACACTGCTTGCTGTTAGGGAGCAGAAGCAGAGGTAAATGTCCTCACAGCAAAACATGTCTGCTATCTCTTAGGTAACCAAGCAACTGCCCTCCTGACGCCCCTAGCAAACAGCTTGGTAGCTGAGTCATGCAGAGCTCAAACCAGACACTGGGATTTGGGCATCACCTAGGCAACAGACAGCTTCCCGGAGAGAGAAAGGGAAGCAATCAGCAGATGCTTATCTCCTCCTACGCAATGGCCTCCCCAGGCACGCAGAGCTGCCAGTGTTGCTGGGGGCAGAGCCATGAGGGGGTTCAGGGAGCAGAGCCACCCTGACTAGCTCTTACCTGAGGCCCAGTCTGCAGACATGTGGGTGCCCTTCTGCAGTACCCCTTCCTTCTGAGCAGCAGGCAAGCCCCCATTCTGAGAGAAAGCTGCCCAGGGCTGCTGTGAGCATATTAGGTCCAGGGCAGACCTTCCACCCAAGGAGAAGGCCACCCTTGAAGATCAAGCTTTCCCATGAGTAGAAAGCCAGATTTTCTCCACTACCATTTTCTAGACTGCTTCCCTCTAACAAGATGTCCCGCACAATCTGTGCCATCTGACAATAGCTGAAGCTCCCCGCCCCCAACCCTCAGTGCCCGAGGAGGCACACACCCACAGCTAGAGGTTCCCAGACATACCTGCGCAAAGGCATTCTGGAAGAGGAGGCTGTGGGATGCCAGTTGGTCAATATTTGGGGACCTCACCAGCTTATCCCCATAACAGCCCAGGGAGGGGCGCAGGTCATCCACGATGATGAGAAGAATGTTCAGAGCATCTACACAGGAGGGAGGGGCTTTGGTGAGGTAACCTGCACTGACACTGAACCCTCCCTCATGGTAGGTGCTAGGTTACTAAGAGGCCCAAGGCTGGACCCTGCACCTTAGCAGCCCAGGCAGGGAGGGGGCTGTGCCTCGGCAAGGGTGGGAGTGGGGCTCGAGGAGGAAGCCTGAGTCCTGGGTGGCAGGGTTAGGCTTTGGTAATGGCCTGAAACCTGGGTGAGGAAGCGAGATAGTAAGTGAAAGACGGTGGAAAGGAAAGATGAATTTAGGAAAAAAAGAGAATGATGTATGGAGGAAAGGACAGATGGTTGGATGGAGGAAGATAAGGAGGAAAAGATGCATAGTTGAAAGGAAGAAAGGATGGAGAGAAGGAAGGAAGGAGAGAAACAGAAATACGAATAGATAGAAGGTAAAAGGGACGGATGGACTAATGGAGGGAGGAAAGGAGGGGTGAAGATGGATGGAAGAGATGGGAAAGATGGGGGAAAAGAGGAAGAGAAGCAGAGGGATAGGAGGAGGATGGATGAATAGATGGAAGGAGGGAGGGATGAAGGGAGGGTAGGAAGGAGTAAAAAATGGAGGAAGGGAACGAATGATGGACGGATGAAAGAAGGAATGGTTAGGAGAGAGGGAGAATAAAAACAATGGATATAAACAAAGGAGGAAGGAGAGGAGAGAGGAGGGGAGACGGCAGGGAGGGCGTGGGCGGTACCTGTGGTCGAGTTGGCCTGCGTCTCGGATCCAAGAGCGACGCAGACGGAGCTCAGGACCAGACCCAGCCAGAGAAAGCCTCGGCCGGACCCGGGCGTCGGCATTTCGGCTTCGACGCGACCGCTCCGGAGCGGCGGTGACAGGCTGCAGCAGGTGGCGCAGTTAGCAGCAGCCGCCGCAGCCACAGAGGCCTCCTGGTCGGGAACCCATGAAGACTGCGCAACACAGCCGCCGCCCGGGCCCTGAGGCCCGGGCGCTGGCCACGGCGCGAGTGCGTCTGTGCGACTCTTCCCTGCGTCCCTCCCCTTGGGGGCGGGTTCTAGAGGTGCGCGTCATCCTGCGGCAGTAGGCGTGGCCGAGAGACAGGCGCAGAGCCGGGGCGGGCCAGCCGCTTTGCAAGCTTCGCAGACCCAGAGGCCCGCAGGCCCCTAGGTGTAGAACTGCTAGGGGTATTGCGATTCAACCACTGCCCTTAACAACTAGCAGTTACCCGTCTATTTTGCCTTTGCTTGTGCTATGCCTTTCACCTGGAAGCCCTGCCCCTCCTTGTTATCTTTATAAAAGACACACTTCTTGTAATCCAGCTTCAATGCCATTCTCCTTCCATGAGGACTTTTGAGAAAGTCCCTTCCTCCATCTAAAAGGACTCCCTTTCCTATTCATTTCTTCAACTAATTCTTAAGTATCGCAAATATGTATACCAGGCGCTGTTGTTGGTACTGGGGCTCTATGTCCCTGCCTTGGTGGAGCTTAAAACTATAAATAGACAGACAGACAGATAGATTAGAGAGAGAGAGAGAGAGAGAGAGAGAGAGAGAGAGTCAGTTGGTGGGCATACCCGGTCTGGAGAAAAATAAAGCGTGGGTGCAGGGCATGCTTGTTATTTTCTATGGGGTGGCCAAGCAGGGCCTCACTAGTGAAGGGGCATTTGAACAAAATTTTGAAGGAAGTGAGGGAGCAAGTCGCATTGAGGTCTGCAAGAAGGGTGCGCCAAGCAGAGAGAGCAGCAATTGTGGGGAGATGGAATCTTAGCCCTACACTGTACTGTACTGAATACTATTATACCGTCTTAATACTGGAAACACAGTTGGATTTTCAACTTTGAGAATCAATCTATAACAAAGCCCAGATGACTTAATTATGACTAAACGACAATGGACAATGGGAAGGTACAAATATAGCTATGATGGTGCTGTGATGCACTGCTCAGATCTCCCTTGAAGACCAAAAATTTTACTTCCCTAGCTGGCTTGAGAGCTGTTAGCTGTCGTGAGCCCTCATCAGAAATTGTCTTAGAAAAAGATAGGCACCTCAGCCAAGATCACCCCTGTCCTCAGGAAGCCCACATCAATGATTCAACTTGAAGGTATAAAGGTCCAGCCCCTTACCCCAACTTGGGACATCTCTGAAAGGCCATCTCAGCTTCAGAGCTCCCTGTGGGGTTAACTGAAGCCTTATTTGAGACTGCCCACTTTCTCCGTCTGTTGAATTTTGATTTCTTCCCTCCCTCCCCTTCCACAGGTGTTGATCCTAAGAGTACTCCCTAAGAAACTTCCTGCACATTACTCTCCATCTTAGTCGGCTTCCTTGGGAACCTGGACTGCAGGAACTAACAGTTGGCAAAAAGCTAGGAGGAGGAGGAAGGCAGATGGCAGGAAATGTAGGCACATTAACTTCGGGTTAGCAATTTAGGATTGTGTCCTTTGCCCCGGCCTATCGCAAAAAAATAAAATAAAATAAAATTAAAAAAGAAAAGTCAATAGTTGTCCCCAGTTCATAGAAAGAGAAATACAGATTTAGGGATATTTAAGGATACAAAAATAAACAATAGAAAACTTAAAAGTGGCAATAAATCTATATAGTAAAAAGAGAAGGGAAAATGGCAGGGAGAGATGAAACAAAATTTGTCATGAGTTGATAACCAATGAAGTTCATTGATGAACACCTGGGGTTTATTACACTATTTTCTGTAATCTTGTATAGGTTTGATCAATTTCCAAAATCCAAGGTTAAAAATATGTACATAAAAAGGGGAATGGATAAGTGATCTCATCTATCATAGGAAGAAGTCAGCAAGGTTGAAAACATTAGAAAGTTGATATAGCAGTAACACAGTATTTAGAAAGACAAGGACAATCTACTAGAAGAAATGAAAATAGAAATATTTAAAATGAGAACAGAAAAGGGAAGGTGCAGGGCAGAGGACCTTTGCTTTGTGTGATATGTATTTTGGTCTTTTTTGACTTATGTGTTAGTGTCCTCCCCCAAAAATTGTATGTCCTAACACCCAGTACCTCAGAATGTGATCTTATTTAGAAACAGGGTCTTTAACAGGGTAATCAAGTTAAAAGGAGGTAACTGGGTTGGGCCCTAATCCAATATGATTGGGGTCCTTATCTAAAGAAAAAATTTGGACACACACACAAACACACAGAGAGAAGACACTCATGTGAAGACAGTGGATTGAAGTGATGCATCTACAAGCCAGTGGATGCCAACAATTGCCAGCAAACCACAAGCTAGGAAGAGGCAAGGAAGCATTCTTCTATAGGTTTCAGAGGGTGCATGGTCCTGCTGGCACTTTCATTTAGGACTTCCGGTCTCTAGAACTGTAAGACAATGCATTTCTGTTGTTCTAAGCCACGTAATTTGTAGTACTTTGTTACAACAGCCCTAGTAAACTAACACTACCAATAAACAATTCAAAATTTAACAAGATTGATGGGCTCAGCTGGGATAGAAAATTATATACACCACTTGGCACAATTGTGTGTGTTTGTTTTTGTTGTCTGTTTGCTCTGGTGTAAGCTTGAGGTTTTGCTGGGGCTCATAGCAGCAGAAAGACAAGAGTGGGAGCAAGTGGAGAGAGCCAGTAAGAGAGCAGTTCAGGTGGCTGACAGTGGTTAAGAAGACTAGTGGACTGGGGACAAAGAAAGATCTAGGAGATGGCTGAGGATGTAGAGAGGCAGCAAGGGTGTGAGAGTACTGGTTTTAGTCCCAGGATGAGATCCTGAAATTTAAGATTTCTGAGGTAAAACAGATCCTGGTGATTTAAAGGTCAAGGATGTGGCCTTGAAGCTGGGAGGCTGAGGCGGGGAGGAAGAGATTGCTAGAGGTTAGAGATGAGGAAGAAGTCAAGGGTCTGTGAGTGGCACAAGCTGCTGATGAATACACTGCAGTCCCCCAGAATGATGACAGGACACAGGGTACCAAGGTCATCTGTGAGCCTGGTACCTGAGTCTTCAGTGAATGAGGGATAAGGGCCAATCAATGCTATGTAACAAATGACCACAAGCTTAGCGGCTGTAAACACCACTCATTTATCACCTCCTAGTTTCTGTGGGTCAGAAATTCAGGCACAGCTAAGCTGGGTCTTAAGTTCAGGATCTCAAAAGGTTGCACTGAAGGACTGCGTTCTCACTTAAAGCTCAGGATTGTGGATAGCACAATCCACAGGTGCTTAAGTCCTTTATGTAAGATGGTGCAGTATTTACATATAACATACACACATCCTCCCATATACTTTACATTACCCCTAGATTACTTATAATTCCTAGTACAATGTAAGTGCCATGAAAATAGTTGTTACACTGCATTATTTATGAAATAATGACAAGGAAAAAAAGTCTGTACATGTTCACTACAGAGACAACCATCCATCTTTTTCAAATTCAACAGTTGGCTGAATCCACAGATGTGGAACACATTGATAAGGAGGCTGATTGTAGTACATTCTACCCGTATGCAAGGGGTCACATACACTAGGGGGCAAGAAACTTGGGGGCCACCTAGAATGGCATCTACCACAAAAGAGCCCTATCTTGAGTCTCAATTCCAACAGATACCAGAAAATTTAGTCAATTCCACATTTTCCCAGTTACTTCAGGATTGTCTTACTAATTACCAATTATTGTTATCAAGCGATTTAGGATTGTCTCTTTTGCCCCAGCCTATCACCTAAATTCTGTAAGGCTCTTAAATTCAGAGAGAGAAAGCAAGAGAGAAGAGAATCTGCTCGTTGTCAATGGCAACCTGTCCTTGCCAGCATCCACTCCAATGTACAATCCCATCCAGTGCTCAGAGATGGCATACCTTCATGCTGTCTTCCAATGTGGTGGTGTCATTCTAACCTGGTTCCTAGCTGCACAGTCCATGCCATTTTCTATTGTGACATTTTTTGGAGGTGCGCTCCCCCTCTCCCTCTCGCTCCCTCCCTCTTTCTCTTTCCCTCTTTCTCTCTCCCTCCCTCTGTTACCTCCTTGGAGGCACAGGAAAATTCAGCTGCTTTCTCATGCCACTTTAGTGTCACAGGAAGCAAAGGGGACTGCCCCAGATACTTCTGTAGCTAAGATATGTGGATTTGGTGTGAGAGGAGTTCTAGGGCTCTGGACCTTCTCTTGCTCTTGCAAGAGAAGTCCCCTTGCTCTTGGACTTCTACCCCCACCTTTGATCCTAACTCCAGGAGGAGGGGACAATGCACATTGGCAAATTGGTACATAGTCCCACACAGTGGTAGGATGAGGATTCAGGGGAGAATTCAAGATCTGTCTCTCATTCCAGATCCAGGGATCCTTGGATGGGCACTCCTCAAGGGCAGGCTCTGCCCAGTCCATTTACTACTTTTTCACCGGGGCTAGTACCTTCGTGGGGTTTCAACGGTTCGGGATGAGAACCATGATGAGAACTACCTGGATGAGGAAAGGGAATGTCCCAGGCTGTCCTCAGCCCAATGCCAGTGAGGGCTGTCTCCCCTGCAGAGTCACAGGCAGGGCCCTGGACTCTGTGGGCACATGAAATGGTGTTCCAAGGAGGAGCCTAACGTCAGCTGTGAATGTTACCCAAATACGCTGGGCACGGAGGGCACTGTTCCCAGAAGAGACTATCTCAAGGTGCGTGAGGCAATGTGCGAGAACTCTGCTCTCAATATGAACTCTGGAGAGTACAGATGGTCATCCATAAGCATCTAGTTCCATAGCCAGGTCTGTGCTGCCCTGAGGACTGAGGTGCAGCAGTAGCAGCTCTAGGCTCCCTGGGGTTCCAGAGGAGTGAAAGTGAATGGCAACACAACCAGAATCTGATTCTGTTTTACTTCCCAGGAAGAAGTGAAGTCCCATGAAGCATGACAGGGCAGCCAAGGGGCTGGGCATCACAGAAGCCCTGACGTTTGCTGGGTTCCTACCCTGGGTCACACACTATGTCAAGAACTTTAGGAGCTGAGACATTCTCTCATGATGGAAGAGGTTAGTCCCAGTCCCATTTGCCTGTGGACATCTTGCATCATCCTCTGAACAATCTTTCCCTTGCTTCCTCTTCTTTCCAGTTCTCATCCCACCCTCTTCCCTCTCTTCTTTTCTTTTTTTTCTCCCCTCAAGCCCAAGACTTTCCTGTCATGCCAGGCAATGATTCAGCCACTTCAGTTCTGGGTGGGTGGATAGGCAGGGCTTAGAGCAGGCAACCCTCGTGCTGTCAGAGCCAAAAAGTAGAGGAATTGTAAAAGCCTCCACCAGGGGTTGCCTAAGCTCTGGTGTTTTGCCCCCACTACTTTAAAGGCGATTCATTTAAAACAAAACAAAACAAAACAAAAAACAACCAACTTACTTTGCAAAGCATAAGCTTAAAATAAGAAAAACAGAAGTGCCTAACCAGATCTTTGGAAGTACTGCATTGCACTGTCACTGAGTGATATATGACTGGCTCTCTTTCCGTTTGGACTGTATTCATCTGAATGGAGTGGGTACATTGGTTACCTGCTTTTCTCCTGGCTTTTGCTGTTTCTCTTTGATCTAGAAAGGATTTATTCTTACTCTCCCAGATCTCTTTACAAAGAGCCTCAGGGAAGGGAAACAATGATGGCTGTTTGGGAATAAAGGGGGGCTCTCACAGTTGAAGTTTTCCCCATCTGGGCTTGGGTAAGGAGAAGGGCTTCTGGTCCCTCAGGCCTGTCAGTCACATACCTGGGACCTGTCCCATAGTCATATAGACCTCAGGTTCTGACAAGCAGATATCTTGCAAAGCAGAGCCCACAGCTGGAATTCAAGGCAGAGCCCACTCCCTCTTGCCAGCAAAGCAGGACTGTCCCTTCTGAAGTAAGAGCCAGAAGACAAGATGGACTGGAAACACTGCAAAGACATTGCTCCTCAGCCTTTGGTGACGTTCCTCCAAGGTCCCCTCTCATAGGTGTGTTATGAGACATACCTCAGGCATGAATGGACGCATCAACAAAAAGAATAGCTAAATACAGCCTGAAATATGACACCTTTAAGGGTACAAACAGAAGTGTAGGAGGAAGGATTTTCAAAGATATGCCAAATTACCATGACTTCAGATCAGTGCTTGGAAGAAGTCAGTAGTTTATGCCAAACAAGTATAGTGAGAAGAGCAACCTTGCTGGGTGGGTGAGGAAAATCAGTCCTCTTTTCTATCATATGATACTAATTATTAAAAGAATTTCAATTTTGTCTTTATTAAGACATAAGTTCCTTATGTATTACATGCTATCTTCTGCTTTTTATTTGAAGAAATGTGGCATTTGGGAAGCAGCAGATGTCCCCCCTGTGGAATCAGTATGAAATGATATTTTTGTAACATCATTAAAAAGTCTATCAAAACGGGAAACTTCTCTAACACTCTCTAAGGGACTGATAAAAACACTCAAGAGGAGGAAGGCTTATCAGCGGAGATTCCTGCTAAAGGGCAAGTGTATTCACATATGAAACAGTTTTCAAAGTCCTCAGAGCCCACAGCTGGGATTTCTTTCCATCGAATCTTGGAGCCTAAGCATTGCAGTTAAATCCTGGGCAGGAGCAAGGCCTTGAGGCCCACGGTCTTAACCCTTACTTTGTATCCCAATGCAGAAACCACCAGCTTGCCCCCAGCTGGCTGCCTGGTTCCCACCTTTCTGATTGATGGTGGCTAAGCAGTCACATGATAGGGCAGTCTAAAGAGGATAAACTCTGTTGGAGCAATGTCTCATGCCTGTAATCCCAGCAGGCAAGGGAGGGCAAGGCAGGTGGATCACCTGAGGTCAGGAATTCGAGACCAGCCTGACCAACATGGTGAAACTCCGTCTCTACTAAATACAAAAAAATTAGCATGGCATGGTGGCAGGCACCTGTAATTCCAGCTACTTAGGAGGCTGAAGCAGGAGAATTGCTTGAACCCGGGAGGCAGAGGTTGCAGTGAACCGAGATTGCGCCACTGAACTCCAGCCTGGGCAACAAGAGCGAAATTCTGTCTCAAAGAAAAAAAGAAAAAGTATGAACTCTGGAATCAGACAGGCCTTATTTCAACCCTAGCTCCTGTGTGACCCTGAGCCACTGCTAAACTTCCCTGGGCCCCATCAGGAAATGTGAATCCCACAAACAGCCAGCGGAGGGACCCACTTCCAGCCTCCAGTAAGTACTCAATCAACTGGGCCTTTATGAAGCAGGTTCTGCCTGCCTGACCAGAGGCTAGCTTGTGGAGTTCCAGATCCCAGCCTTCTCAGCCTGCTTCAGCTCCAGCCCAGTTGGGGCAAAGCTGCAGCAATTGCTGGCTCTCCTGAGCCCCACATGGCTCATATCATGGCTTGTGAACTTCAGAGAGATGCATAAGGGCCAGCGAAATATTTTCAGTTCTGAAGCCACAGCCTGTGCCATGTGGGGGTTTTCAGCCTGCACTGAGGTGATGCATCTGACTAGGCTCCAGGGCTTCGTGAGCATTTTCCTGAGGGCCCCATCTATGGCTACTATCATGCAGTGTAACTTGTTTTCAATATCAACAATGAGCTGCTTAAAGAATAAGTTCTCTTTCGAGACCAGCCTGGCCAACATGGTGAAATCCCGTCTCTACTAAAAATACAAAAATTAGCCAGGCATGGTGGTACACAAGCTTGTAATCCCAGCTACTCAGGAGGCTGAGAAGGAAGAATCGCTTGAACCTCAGAGGCAGAGGTTGCAGTGAGCTGAGATCACACCACTGCACTCCAGACTGGGTTACCGAGTGAGACCCTGTCTAAAAAAAAATAAAATAAAATAAAATGAAAATAAAATAAAGATTAAGTTCTCACTGGGATACAATTAGCACTCTTCATACCACCGTCAGTCCACAGTGCGGTCCAAAGTCAAACAAAAGACCCTAACCCCAGGAGTGTTTTGCTATTCTTTTCCAATAACATATTTGTGGATCAAATTCATCCCAGACTTTTCAAGTCATTGAATCCTCACTGCTGCCCGAGGGCTGTGCACTATTTTTCTCTCCAGCGTACCAATGCACAAACTGAGGCTTGGAGAGGGTCATCACTGGCCCAAGGTCTCATAGCCAGCAGAGCTGGAACTTAGCCCCTGGCTTCTTAATCACTATGCAACACTGCCACAGGCCAGGGCACTGGGCTGGACTGCTAGGCCCTGTGCTTTAAGGGTAACCATGATCTGCTCTCATAGGCAACTAGAGCACATGGAAGGTCACAAGGCTGAGAGCAGGGGTGGATAGGCAAGAGTTTCCAGATCATAGGCTGTCAGAAAACCCCAATTTTACATGTGGGAAAAGTACATTTTACAATTCAGGGTCCATATTAGTTCTAAGTTATTACTGTTAGCTACCAAGTCTGAGTGAGTAAGCCCTGAACACCACTGTCTAAAGGACTTTATGGCCCCACAATGCTGGGATGTGGGTTCTACCATCCTCATGTTACGTGATGAGAAAGTGGACATAAGCTGTCTAAGGTCACATGGCTAGTAAGTGACAAAGGCAGGACTCAAACCCAGTTTCAGCTAGTGAAAAGCCACCTCACTTATCCCCCTGTGCTCTACACAGATTTGGTGAAGAAGGAAACGATAGAATGTGTGACCACAATAAGCACCATGCTACAAGGAGATCCTGTGCTTACTATTTCAGCTTTGTGGCCAACTGTCCTAGGAAGGGCGCCCTCATGAGGTCAAGGCTGGAGAAAAAGCACATATCCAGGAACTCTAGCCCTCTGTAAGGCCTCAACAAATGGTGGCTCTTACTGGTGTTAGTATCACATATGCACAGATAATTTTCAGAATTCAGAAAGGGGATGAGGTGTGCAGATCAGTTACACCTCTCAGAGTCTAGCAAACACGTTGACATTTAAGCAGTGAGATGTATGAATACAAAATACGATAAATGAAGAAAATTCAGTATTTTATAAACAGTTTCGTATCATCCATTTTAGGTTTTACTACCAAGAGAATTTAGAGCAGGCCTGTGAAAAACCTTTTGCTTGCCAGAGCTTTATGGATTAGGGTTTTGTGAATAATAGATCATGGGTCTGTACTGCCCTAGGCATCAATTTCCACACAGATCAAAAAAGAGGCTTCCCGCCTTACAGATTCCTGGTACTGAAATAGCCCTCAATTTTCAAACCTGTCAGTTCACCCAAGTCGGTTCTCACTGCCTCCCTATTGGCCCAGAGCCACTACACATAATCCATGGATGGAATCTAAGTCCGCAACCAGGCCATATCCTGTAGGACCTTCAGGACTGGAAACCTACAGTCTCACAGCTCTTCTTCCTTCTCCCCAAGCTGGAGGCTTTTCCCTATCTGCCCATCTCCCATCTACAGGCTTCCAGGCTCAGGCCAGCATCCCCACACACTTATTCAAAAGGTCATTCCTGGGAAAACAGAAATGTGTCTTCACCACTATTAGTAATACTGTGCTTTATAGTTTACAGATCACTCCCACAGGAATCTCATCCCCCAGGAGATAGACTGAGAAGTTTTATTATTCCTGCAGGTGGATGGTTAATATTGTACCCATCTTCCGGATGACATAATTATAACGTAGAGCGGTATAGTGACTTTCTGAGTCACACATCCATTGAATGATGGAGCCGGGTTCAATTCCAGGTTTATAACTACAAAGTTTGTGCTTCCTGCCCTGCTTGCCCTGTGGAGGACAGAAGCCTGACTATCTTTATCTGGGTAGCTTTCTCTCTCTCTCTCTCTGCCTCTCTCTCTCTCTCTCTCTCTCTCTCACTCTCACACACACACACACACACACACACACAAACACACACCCCTTTCCTTTACAGGCAATGGACGAAATCTCATAGTTTACCAAAATCTCTAAAGCTCGCTTGCCAGCAATCCCCCAGTGGACTTGAACTGATGGTGCCAGGTTTGGGTCATGGGGTAACAGAAAAGCAGGCAACTCGATCAAAGCAGAGCCCCTCTTCCATCTGCTTTCCTTTCCATCATGAGGATGATTTTATCTCATCTGTCAGAGTGACCACTGCCTTTCATGGAGATGGCAGGAGGCAAGTTGCTAAAGAACCTGACAAAGACTTAGAGAAGCCTAGAAACTCGGTCCCAGAGACCATCCCTCCTCTACCTCCACACAGAAACGCACACACACACCTATACTCACACACACTCCCAACAGATTGGGAGCCTACATCTCCCAGGCAGTTTCCACAGCAGAACTGTGCTGAGAGCCTATATCTCCCAACTCCCAGGACAGACTCAGACATAGGAGCCAAATTCTTCTTGCAGCCACATAAAGGCTGTGGTGATAAAAGACAGATGTTTGGCGAGACACAGCATGAAGCAAATATATCCTTTAACCAGGTTCTGGCCTTACCCTTTGCAGAAAGATGTGGAAACAAATAATCATTTGATTACGAGAATTGGCTTTGTGGGTTCTAAGGTGGGAAGTGGTAGGAGGAAGCCAAGAACAGGGAAGTGCAACAGTGACACTTGGACCCTTCTTCCCTTCTCATAGGTAAAGTACTCTGTTGATTCTGTTTTGTCCATGTATCCCTCAAGCCGGGGTTGATATCTGAGTCCTCCACCATTTTCTTAGGTGGGCTTGTAAGTGTCCAAACAGCAGGTGCCCACAGGGCATGAGACAGCTAGGGACAGGCAGACGTGTCGAAGCTTGTCCTTGGAGTCTATCCCACTTGGCCCCTAATACATGCCATGTCAAGCTCTAGTTCTCCTTCCCATTCCAAGGATTCCTTATCCTTTGGACCCTTTTCTTTCTCCTGGCCAAGTCACTTCTCTCCCACCTCTCCCTGCTTCCCCAAGGTCCGGGCTTATCTGGTCTCTTGCAGGAGCAATTTCAAGAGCAGGCATCAGAGACTTTTGGTGTTGGGTCAGCAGTTTCCTTCAATCTTTGTTTTTGTCATAGTGGGGGCTGGAGGCATGATATTCAGGATAAAAGTAAGAGCAACATGTTGAGGAAGAATACACAGTAAAACAACCAGATCAAGTCTTCATGTGTGACCCTCCAACAGTCCTCCCACAAGGACAGCTTTGTAACCTCCAGAAGAAGATAGCCTCTTCTATCTTAGGTCTTCTATCCTAACAAATAGGGGCTACATAGGCTCAAAGTAAAGGGATGAAGAAAGAACTATCACACAAACAGAAAACAAAAAAAAAAAACAGCAGGGGTTGTTATTCTAATATTAGATAAAACAGACTTTAAACCAGCAACAGTAAAAAAAGACAAAGGGCATTATATAATGATAAATTATATAAGTCCTCAATTCAAGAAGACTTAACTATCTAAAATACATATGAACCCAACACAGAGCATACAGATTCATAAAACAAGTACTTCTAGACCTACAAAAAGATTTAGACAGCTACATAATAATAGTGGGGGAGTTTGACACCTCACTGACAACATTGAACAGATCACTGAAGCAGAAAACTAACAAAGAGATTCTGGACTTAAATTTGACACAAACAATTGGATCTAATGGATATCTACAGAATACTCTACCCAACAACCATAGAATATCTATTTTTTCATCTGTACATACTCTAAGATTGATCACATGATCAGCCATAAAGCAAGTCAATAATTCAAAAAAACTGAAATCATATGAAGCAGGTTCTTGGACCACAGTGAAACAAAAATAGAAATCAAAATCAAGAGAAACTCTCAAAACCACACAATTACCTAGAAACCAAACTTGCTCCTGAATGACTTTTGTGTAAAAAATGAAATTAAAGCAGAAATCAAAAAAATTACTTTAAATAAATGAAAACAGAGATACAACATACCAAAATCTCTGGGCTGCAGCAAAAGCAGTGTTAAGAGGAATGTTTATAGCACTAAATGCTTACATCAAGAAAACAGAAAGATCTCAAATTAACAATCTAATACTGCAGCTAGAGGAACTAGAAAAACAAGAACAAACTAACCCCAAAGCTAGAAGAAAAGAAATAACTAAAATCAGAACAGAACTAAATGTAATTGAGGCTCAAAATCCGGACAAAGAATCAATGAAACAAAAAGTTTATTATTTGAAAAGATAAACAAGATCAATAGTCTGCCAGCTAGATTAACAAACAAAAAAAGAAAAGATTCAAATAAGTACAATCAGACATAACAAAGGTGACATTATAACTAATCCCACAGAAATACAAAAGATCCTCAGAAAAGATTCTTTTTTTTTTTTTTTCAATAGAGACAGGGTCTCACTATGTTGCCCAGGCTGGTCTCAAACTCAAACAATCCAACTGCCTCAGTGTTGCAAAGTGCTGGGATTACAGACATGAGACACCGTGCCCAGCTGTTCAGAGATTATTAAGAACACCTCATTGAACACAAACTAGAAAATCTAGAGGAAATGGATAAATTCCTAGAAACAGAGGAAATGGATAAATTCCTAGGAACAGAGGAAATGGATAAATTCCTAGGAATAGAGGAAATGGATAAATTCCTGGAAAAACACAACCACACAAGATTAAATCAGTAAGAAATTAAAAGCCTACACAGACCAATAACAAGTTATAAAATTGAATTCGTAATGTAAAAAAACCTACCAAGGCTGGGCACAATGACTCACGCCTGTAATCTTAGCACTTTGGGAGGCCGAGGCGGGCAGATAAGTTGAGCTCAGGAGTTCATGACCAGCCTGGGCAACATAGTGAGACCCTGTCTCTACTAAAAAGACAAAAAAATAGCCAGGCATTGTGGTGTACACCTGTGGTCCCAGTTACTCGGGAGGCTGAGGTGGGAGGATGGATTGAGGCTGTGAGGCAGAGGTTACGGTAAGCTGTGTTTGCACTACTGCACCTCAGCCTGGGTGACAAGTGAGACCCTGTCACAAAACAAACAAACAAACAAAACAAACAAAACCTACCAACAAAAAAAGTCCTGGACCAAATACATTCACAACCAAATTCTACCAGACATATATAAAACAGAGTTGGTATTCATCCTACTAAAACTATTCCAAAAAATTGAGAGAGACTCCTCTTTAACTCATTCTACAAAACCAGCATCATCCTGATACCAAAATCTGGCAAAGTCATGAAAGAAAAAAAAAGAAGGCCAGGCACAATGGCTTATGCCTGTAATCCCAGCTACTTGGGAGACTGAGGCATGAGAATCACCTGAACCCAGGATGCAGAGGTTGCAGTGAGCCAAGATTGCACCTTGCGCTACTGCACTCCAGCCTGGGTGACAGAGTGAGACTCTGTATCAAAAAAAAAAAGAAAAGAAAAAGAAAAGAAAGGAGAGAGAGAGAGAGAGAAAGAAAGAAAGAAAGAAGGAAAGAAAGAAAGAGAAAAGAAAAGAAAAAGAAAACTACAAGCCAATATCCCTAATGAACATAGACACAAATACCCTCAAAAAAAAAAAAAAAAACTAGCAAACTGAATCCAGCAGCACATCAAAAAATCAATTGCCCATAATCAAGTAGGCTTTATTCCTGGGATGCAAGATTGGTTCCACATACACGGATCAATAACTGTGATTCATCACATAAACAGAAGTAAAAACAAAAACCATTATCATCTCACCAGATGTAGAAAAAGCTTTTGATAAAAATCCACCATCTCTTCATGATGGGCAAAAGCTGAAAGCATTCCCCTTAAGAACTGGAACAAGACAAGGACACCCACTCTCACCACTCCTATTTAACATAGTACTGGTAGTCCTAGCCAGCAATCAGACAAGATAAAGAAATGAAAGGCATCTAATTAGGAAAAGAAGGGCCGGAATGGCCAGGTGTGGTGACTCATGCCTGTAATCCCAGCACTTCGGGAGGCCGAGGTGGGAGGATCACCTGAGATCAGGAGTTCATGATCACCCAGGCCAACATGGCGAAATCTAAAAATTAGCTGGGCGTGGTGGGGGGTACCTGTAATCCCAACTACTCTGGAGGCTAACGCAGGAGAATTGCTTGAACCCGGGAGGCAGAGGCTGCAGTGAGCCGAGATCGTACCACTGCACTCTAGCCTGGGCGACAGAGCGAGACTCCATCTCAAAAACAAAAAAACAAAACAAAAAGGAAAAGAAATCACATTGTCTCTCTTTGTTGATGATTCTATGCCTAGACTCAGCCAAATGGCACCTAGAACTGAAAATGATTTCAGTAAAGTTTCAGCATACAAAATCAACGTACAAAAATCAGTAGCATTTTTATACACCAAAAATGTTCAAGCTGGGAGCCAAATCATGAACACAATCTCATTTATAATAGCCACAAAAAATTAAAATACCTAGCAACACATCTAACCAAGGAGGTGAAAGATCTCTCCAAGAGAACTCCAAAACAGAGCTGAAAGAAACTATAGATGACTTAAACAAATGAAAAATCATTTCATGCTCACAGATTGGAAGAATCAGTATTATTAAAATGTGCATATATCCACAATCTACAGATTCAAAATTATTTCTATCAAAATGCCAATGTCATTTTTCACAGAATTAGATAAAACTAGCCTAAAATTCGTATGGAACCAAAAAAAAAAAAAAGTCCAAATAGCCAAAAGAATCCGAAGCAAAAAGAATAAAGCCAGAATCAACACATTATCCAACTTCAGGCTATACTACAAGGCGTCAGTAACCAAAACAGCATAGTACTAGTACAAAAACAGATACACACACCAATGGAACAGAATAGAGAGCCCAGGAACAATGAAGCACACCTACAACAAAGTCTTCGACAAAGTCAACAAAAATAAGCAATAGAGAAAGGAATTACTATTCAATAAATGGTTCTGGGAAAGCTGGTTAACCATATGCAGAAAAATGAAACGGGATCCTTACCTATCACCATATACAAAAATTAACTCAAGATGGATTAAATATTTAAGTGTAACACCTAAAACTACAAAAATCCTAGAAGAAAATTCTAGACATCGGCCTTGGCAGATAATTCATGACTAAGTCCTCAAAAGCAATTGCAACACAAACAAAAATTGACAAGTGAGACCTAGTTAAACTGAAGAGTTTCTGCACAGCAAAAGAAACTATCGACAGAGTAAACAGACAACCTACAGAACAAGAGAAAATACTTACAAACTATGCATCCAAAAATGTCTAATATGCTGAATCTATAAGGAACTTAAATCCACAAGCTAAAAACAAATAACCCCATTAAAAACCAGGCAAAGGACATGAACAGATGCTTCTCAAAAGACAACATACCAGCAGCCAACAAACATGATAAAATGCTCAACATCACATCAGAGAAATGCAGATCAAAACCACAATGAGGTACCATCTCACACCAGTCAGAATGGCTATTATTTAAAAGTCAAAAAACAGCAGATGCTGGTGATGCTGTGGAGAAAAGAAAACACTTATACACTGTTGGTGGGAGTGTAAATTAGTTCAGCCACTGTGAAAAGCAGTTTGGAGATTTCTCAAAGAACTTAAAACAGAACTACCATTTAACTCAGCAATCCCATTATTGGATATATATCCCAAAGAAAATAAATGGTTCTACCAAAAAGACACATGCACTGGTATGTTCATTGTAGCACTATTCACAATAGCAAAGATATGGAATCAACCTAAGGTTCCATCACCGGTGTACTGGATAAAGAAAATGTGGCGCATCTGTATCACCAGTACTTCACAGTCATAAAAAGATGATATCATGTCCTTTGCAGCAACACGGATAGAGCTGGAGGCCGTTATCCTAAGCAAATTAACACAGGATCAGATACCACATGTTCTTGCTTGTAAGTGGGAGCTAAACATTGGGTACACATGGACATAAAGACGGGAACAACAGATACTGGGAACCGCAAGAGAGGAGAGGGAGGGAGGGAGGATGTGGGTTAAACAACTACCTATTAGGTACTATGCTCACTACCTGGGTGACAGGTTCAATCCAACCCCAAACCTCAGCATCATGCAATACACCCTTATAACAAACCCACACATGTACTCCCTAAATCTAAAATATTAATAAAAGTTTAATGTTTTTAAAAAGAATAGAGGCTAGTAGGGCAATGATTGTACAATGATGTGAAGGCACTGAATGCCACTGAACTGGACACTTAAAAACGTTTAACATGGTAACTTTTATATGATATATATTTTAACAGTTTTAAAAAGAATAGGAGCTGGGGACACTGTCCAAGCTCTGTTTGGTGGTATAACCCCCAGTGCCCCACAGGCACCACAGCTGCACATGGAGCCATGTGTTATCTTTCCTGGATGCTTCCACCAGCTGAGAATATGTCAGTTTTGAGGCAGATGTGTTTGTTGGAGGACTAGGGGTAGGGATCATCTATATGTCTTCTCCCAGGCCTGTCCTGGGGCAGGGGCCCTTTTGCAGAAATTGAGTACTTAGCTCTTCTGGCCCTCCCTGCACCCCACGGCATCCTTGGTGTTCCCCTGGGTCAGGGACTGAGGACCAAGTCATACATAGGCCCGTTTCTCAGCACCGCAGGTCATCATTCTGTCCTCTGTTCACTGCCTGTCTCCCTGTTCTGACTCACAGCTGAACTCCCACCTTCCATGAAATCAAAGTTAGCTGCTGTTACTTTTTGCTTGGGAACATGTCCTTCCTGCCTCTGCCAATCTCTTTGACATCTGGGTACTCAAGGAAAACTTCCCCTGTAAGCTCTCTGAGGAGCCATAGGTTATTTCTGCAGAGTCCCTGAACTGCTCCTGTTCCACCCACTCTGTTCTCTGTTCCACCCACTCTTGTTCCACCTTATTTTGTCCCCAACCATGCTAACATGGGCAGTGTCTGGCCCTCCAGCTGTCAGTTTATATGTCCTATCCCTCGCTTTCCATCCCAGAGCTCTGACCACCACTGTCTAGCTTGATTTTGGCAGTTTGTCCCTAAGACTAGCAGTCCCCAAGGAAGGTTCCAATACATGTGTCATCTCTTTCACCCCCAAACTAGAATCAATAACTGCCAAACATCAAAAGTACGAGGTAAAAATCCAATGGTCTTGTTTCTGGCCCACTGTGGGTATGCAACAGGAAATTCATGTGCGCCTTCACTGCTCTTTTTCTCAGGGACATTCTCCCAGCATGTTAGCAAGGTCCAGTTAAATTTCTCAGGGTGAGGGTCCCCTTGGAGAAGGGATTGAGTTGGTGTGGATTTCTGTACTCAAGGTAGAGCACTTCCAACAACCAGGAGCTCTGGGCATCCCACCCCTGATCTGGGCAAATCTGGCATGAAGTCTACACACTAAAAATAGCTTTCCCAGTACATCAAAGTGATGGTAGAGGCTTCCTGATCTGGCTTGCACACCACAGGTGAAGTCATTGGTCACTTACCAGTGTCTGCCCACTTAGGTTCTAAAGTCCACTGTATCAATGACATCATGCTAACAACTGGATGAGCAAGACGTGGCAGGGATTTTAGAGGCCTTTGAAAGACATAAGCACTTCAGAGAGTGGTAGCTTAAGCCTACAAAGATTCAGAGCCCTGCCATATCAACGAAGTATTTAAGGGGCTACTGATCAGGGGCATGCTAGGACCACCCCTCCAAAGTCAGAGGCACATGACTGTTTATCACACTTCCTACCACTAAGAAGGAAGTACAATGCCACGTAGGCCTCTTTGGGTCTGGAAGCAGGGGACCAAGCAGTGGAATGACCTCACTTACTATTTCTCCTAGTGATCCACGTGGGAATTTGTGCTTCCCGTCCCAATACAGTCACCACTAGCAAAATTCATCTATTTAAATTTAAATTAAGATAAAATTAGTTATTTTATCTGAATTTTAGATAATTAAAATTCAGTTCCTCAGATACACCAGGTACATTTCAAGTACTCAGTAGGCACATGCAGCTAGTGGCTACCTAATTGAACAGTGGATCCTGGCTATTCAAATGGGAATGCTTCCACCAGTACACACAGTAGGAGTCCCACTGAATTATGAGCCATGGCTGATAACTGAATTACAAGTCATGGGAACCTTGGGTTCATTCATCCTGCTATGGCTATGGGACTAAGCAGGTGTAAAGAAGAGTAGTCATTCTGTCAGGGGTATTGGCTCTGATCATGACGAGGAGGCAGGGTTGTTCTTACACACTGTGAACAGAGAAGGATATATTTGGCACCCAGGTGATCCATTTGAATGTCTCTTAATAATTCTTTGTCCAATTTTTATGGTAAATGGACACATGCAATTTCCACAGTCTGAGAAGGTCATGGGGACCATGGGTTCAGAACCAATCCTCAGGGATAAAGGTCTGTTACTCGACCAGGTAGGTCACTGAGAACAGCAGACATGGTGGCTGAGACTGAGAGCACTCTAGATTGGATAGACAAGGAAGACTATGAGCATCAGTTGTGGCTTCAAAGCCAGTTGCAGTCATGCAGGCCATACACCATCCCACTACCCTGCCTCATGTTCAACTCCCCAGGAAAAGGGCCAAGCCAAATCCTGGAGAAGTTATTCCCAAATGAGGGGAGCATCCTGTGTGAAGCAAGCCCATCTGAGGCCTGCAAGACATGGGCTGTGGTCGATGCTGTGATAGTTCCACAGCCCAGCCTGATGGCGGAGGTAATCATTCCCCTGCCTGCCAAAGGTGTTGCGTGATGATGGCACATAACTCTCTCTCCAAATATCAGTCAAGGGGTCAATGAAGGGTGGAAAGTACCAACACCTGGACTCCAGCCTCTACTTGCAACATCTCAATAGAATCTTCCCAACCATAGAGCTCCCTGAGGGACTGACTCAATTCTACTTCCCTCACTCTCTTACAAGTGTTTTGTTTTTGTTTTTGTTTTTTTGAGATGGAGTTTTTCACTCGTTTGCAATGGCGCAATCCCAGCTCACTGCAACCTCCACCTCCCAGATTCAAGCGATTCTCCTGCCTCAGCCTCCTGAATAGCTTGGATTACAGGCATGCGCCACCACGCCCAGCTACTTTTGTATTTTTAGTAGCGATGGGGTTTCTCTGTATTGATCAGGCTGGTCTCGAACTCCTGACCTCAAGTGATCCACCTGCCTCGGCCTCCCAAAGTGTTGGGATTACAGGCATGAGCCACTGCGCCTGGCCACAGGTGTTATTTTCTAGAACACTTCTTATCCTTTCAAGTTGCAGGGATGAACTAGTGAAGGCCCCAAACACTGACAAACTGGCATCCCACAGCCTCCTCTTCCAGAATGCCTTTGCGCAGGTATGTCTGGGAACCTCTAGCTGTGGGTGTGTGCCTCCTCGGGCACTGAGGGTTGGGGGCAGGGAGCTTCAGCTATTGTCAGATGGCACAGATTGTGCGGGACATCTTGTTAGAAGGAAGCAGTCTGGAAAATGGTAGTGGAGAAAATCTGGCTTTCCACTGATGGGAAAGCTTGACCTTCAAGGGTGGCCTTCTCCTTGGGTGGAAGGTCTGCCCTGGACCTAATGTGCTCACGGCAGCCCTGGGCAGCTTTCTCCCAGAATGGGGGTTTGCCTGCTGCTCAGAAGGAAGGGGTGCTGCAGGGCACCCACAGGTCTGCAGACTGGGCCTCAGGTAAGAGCTAGTCAGGGTGGCTCTGCCCCCAGCAACACTGGCAGCTCTGCATGCCTGGGGAGGCCATTGCGTAGGAGGAGATAAGCATCTGCTGATTTCAGGGGCTGATTGCTTCCCTTTCTCTCTCCGGGAAGCTGTCTGTTGCCTAGGTGATGCCCAAATCCCAGTGTCTGGTTTGAGCTCTGCATGACTCAGCTACCAAGCTGTTTGCTAGGGGCCTCAGGAGGGAGGTTGCTTGGATACCTATGAGATGGAAGGCACGTTTTGCTGTGAGGACATTTACCTCTGCTTCCGCTCCCTAACAGCAAGCAGTGTGCACCCCAAGCCATGTGTCCTTCCTTACTGGCAGGAGACCTGACACCACCCGCCTGCACAACTTCAACTCCTACTGGAGGGTGCACGCTGGAAACTTCTCCACCATCCCCCAGTACTTCAAGGAGAATGGCTATGTGACCATGTCGGTGGGAAAAGTCTTTCACCCTGGTACTGCTCCATGTTCAGAGTCTGGGTTCTCTTGGTTTGTGGTATCTGAATCCAGCAATCCCATCCTGGGGATGGGGCTGTCTTTGCAGATTGCTCTTCTGGCTGGGCAAGTGCCTCGCTATTCAGTGCTTCCTTTCTGAAAAACCAACTTGTCAACCCAGCTACATGTTCTCACCCAAAGTGGAAAAGGGTAGAAAGAGCTTTGCTACCTTTCAGAAACCACTGAGGGTGTGCTGTTGGGTCCTTCAGCTCCTTGGGTGGTAGGCAGGACACGGGTTGAGGAGGTGGCAATGTTGGGTGAAGTCCAGCTCGGCGCCCCACCCTCCTCCCTGCAGGGTCTGTCAGTAAACCTAGGGGTGGGTTGAGGACACCTGAGGGCCTCCCATGTGGCCAGCATTGCTGTTGCTGACTTGTTGCTCAGTGAGGGGGCAGTGGTTAGGCGGGGGCTGCTGCCCATTCTGTGAATTAGGTCAGAAAGATAAGTGTAATCTGGTTTCTGCACCTTGTCTCAGGAGCTCGCAGTTCTGGACATGGGAAAGTGCACTTCAACAGGTGTCTCAGGTGGTCTGGCCACCTCTCCTTGAGCTCATCATTCCCTTAGCCTCCCTGTGCTGCCAGGTCCTCATCTTGGGCCTCTGGGGCAGGAGCCAAAAACCTCTGGGCATGGGAACGTGGGATTTAACAGGCTGCCTGAGGGGCCTGTCAAGGTTATTGGGTTTTTGTTCCTCCTGATCTTGAGATGGATCCTTGGGGCCCACACAGGCATGCGTTCTCCTTACCCGGACTTCCCTGTATTCGCTCCTGGCTGCAGCAGCACAGGCTGAGGCCAGATGTTCCAGATGTTCAATGAGATCTTGCAGTCAGGCAGTCCACAGTTATTTCTATAGCATGTGCCATGTGTCAGACCCTGTGCCAGGCCTGGGGGCCACCTCTGCCTGGTGCAGGGCAGCTCACAAAAGCTGGCAGAGGCCGAAGGCTGCATGTCAGTATTCAGAATGCCACAGAGCGCCTGACTGCTGTACCTTCAGAGCCTCCACGGGCACCCCAGTCAGAGTTTCAGGGGTGGATTCCTGAGGTCCCACTGCCGGGGTCCCTCACTTTGCCATCCTGCAGGCTTCTCCATCCTCAACCTTTTAGATTCCCGCCATACTGAATCTAAAAGGGACAACGTGATCTCCAAGCTGGTGGCCTAGGAGCCTGCCGATAACCGACCCATTCATCAGCCCTTGTGGGTCAAGGCTGCCTCGTCCTCCCCAAGAGAGTGGAGAGGTTGAGCAGTGGGGCTACCCCTCGGCCCACGGGGCTGACCGACTGGGGCAGGAGTCAGGGGGAACTCCCTCTCTTTCTGCGCTCCACCGAGCTATCTGAAAGTCCCCACCATGCTCCCCAGTACTGACAGCCAGAGGGAGGAAGGGCTCACCAGAATCACTGGGCAACTCTGATGGGCATCAAGTCTGCTTTGATTATAGATGAGTGGGTAAGAGGCTCCTCTCAACTTGGGGTCTTCTTAGGAGAGCAGTGTCAGTGCAGAACAGGTTTCAGCCCTGTTCTGGAGACCACAGACGCTGGAAGGCTGGGACACCATTTGCAGCCCCAGCGTCATCTATTAGACAGAGCCAGCAAGGTCTCATGCTGTGTGGTGTATTTCAGCACTTTCTCAAATTTACCCGTGGCAGCTTTTGGTGTGTTTGGTTATTTTTATAACACTACTCACTATACAATTTCTGTCATGCCCATTTTTTGTATCAAAAAGGGTGCTGTAACTTAAAAAGACTGGGTATTTCCAACTTGGAATATTCAAACCATCTTTTGCAAGGGACGTTTTAAATAGGCATGAAGGGTTGTGTTGTTTGTAATCGGGGTTAAGGATCTGGAATCAAAGGTTTTAGTTTACTCCATCTATGGTGTATCTTAAAATCTGAGCAAGATGTCCTTGCCTTTTTTGAATTTGATGATTGTGCTGCAGTTCCACAGCTCAGTTTTAGGTGGCACACACCGAAAACTGAAAACCTGAGCTTGGAGGAAATGAGTCAAAAGATAGGTAGGTACAGGACAGGGCAGTGGTGACACTACAGCTTTCAGGGTTCCCACTCTGTCAAGGAGGAGCGTGTCTTAGCAGGGGAGGCATTTCAACGTCTTCTCAAATCCACCTGTGGCAGTTTTTGGTGTCTTTGGTTATTTTTATAACCCTAAATACTTATATACAATTTATATACATGTACAAAATGGACATGTACATTATATATTTTGATACAAAATATGCACAAGTACATATTTTGTATAAAAAAAGAGGTTCTCAGAAGAATTCCACTTCCACAAAACTAGAGTAGATATACTTTTCCCTATTCTTCCAACTAAGTGACCTAAAACCCCTTGATAATATACACAAATCAAACATAAGACTCTGAAAGGCGGAGTGAAGGCAGATCAGATAGGGACCTTGTGACCTGAGGAACAATGGAGTTAATTAGTTCTCTGGTGTGTGTCTCTCTTTCTTTCTTTCTTTCCCTCTCCTCTTCTTTCCCATTCCTCCCTTCCCCTCTCTTTTTGTTTCTTTCCCTCTCTTTCCCCTTCCCTCCCTTCCTCCCTCTCTCTCTCCCTCTCTCTCTCCTCTCTCTTTCCCTATCCTCTCCTTTCCCCTTCCTCCCTCCCTCTCTCTCCACCCTCTTTCTTTCCCTCTCCTCTCCTTTCCCCTTCCTCCCTTCCTCTCTTTCTCTCTCTCTCTCTCTCTCTCTCTCTCTCTCTCTCTCTCTCTTTTTCTTTGCCCATATACACCAGACATGGAGCTGAAGGAGCTAGGATCCAGAAATGTCAACAAACACAGAGGAAAGAAGAAAGAAGGAATGAAGGAAAAGAGGGAGGAAAGGTGGACAGTAAGGGAGGGAGGAAAGAAGAACCAAAGCCAGAGGACCAAGAAAGTGTAACTTACCAAGATAGAAAACTTTTAGACAGTAAGCTGCTTTACTCTAGTTAAACACCACAGAAATATAGTTTGATCCCCACTTCCACACATGCCAGCAAAGGTCAACTAGGGGGCTCAGTGTAACATGCTTGCTAAGCTGTAACATCCCTCCTGTCTACCTTGGTGCTGTTGGAGGTGGCCAATCAGGGAGCTGGCATTTTCATCCCTGCCAGGCAATAGCAAGTCCCCATCCCCTAAGGTGTCTGTGCAGGTGATACTGAATACAGTGCTGAAAAATATCAAACCCTCCCAGCCACAAAGGTATCAGTGCAGCCCCAGATCAGATCCAAAAAGTCCACTCCTGCCCAGCAGAAACAAGGAGTACCCCCACCCATTTCAGGAATCAATGGAGGCCATGTGGGGAAGGTAGACTACTGCACTCACCAGGCAGTAATGCGGCATGATCCTTCCCTTTCTTCTGCTGGAGTAATGTCAGAGGATGCCAGCTAAAACAAAGTTTAAATAACACCTTAAACCTAGTAACATAATATGAAAATCTCTAGATTTCAATCAAAAGTCACACATCATACCCAGAACCAAGAAGATCTCAAATGGAATGACAGGATACAATCAAGAGATGTCAACACTGATGACAAAGATGTTAGAATTATCTGTAAAAAAAAAATTGAAAGCCACCATTATATAAACGCTTCATTAAGCAATTAAGAACGCATCTGAAACAAACTAAAAATAGAAAGTCTCAGCCAAAAAATAAATAGAAGACATAATGAGGAATCAAATGGAAATTTTAGAACTGAAAAATACCATAACTGAAATTTTAAAAACTCTACAAAGGAATCACTGGCAGAATAGAAAGAACAGAGGAAAGAACCAGTGAACTTGAAGACAGAACAGAAATTTCCCATTCTGAAAAACGAATAGAAAATACATGGGAAAACAAGATGGACAGAGCTTTAGGTACCTGTGGGACTATGAACAATGATCTCACATCTGTGTCATAAGGGTCCCAGAGGAAATGAGAAAAAGTGTGGGGATGAAAAATCAAAGTAGTAACGGCTGAAAATTTCCCAAATTTGACAAAAGACATAACCCTGCAGACTTCAGAAACTGAACAAATCCCAAAGAGAATAAATCCAAAGAAATTCTACACTAAAACACTTGAGTTAAACTTCTGAGAACTCTTAAATAAAAACAAAAAAAACTTAACTGGGCATGACAGCTCATATCTGTAGTCCTAGCTACCTGCGAGGTTGAGGCGGCAGGATTGCTTGAGCCCAAAAGTTCAAGGTTACAGTGAGCTATGATTGCAATGCTGCTCTGCAGCCTGGACAATGAAGTGAAACCCTGTCTTTAAAATAATAATAATAATGATAATAATTTAAAAAAAAAAAAACAAGAAAAACTTGGAAGCAATGTGAGAAAAATGATACCTTACCAAACCAAGGATACCAAAAGGAAGTGGCACAACTTTTTTCAAGGGCTTAAAGCAAATAGCTTTCACCTGGGTGTGGTGGCTCACACCTGTAATCTCAGCACTTTGGGAGGCCAAGGCGGGCAGATCACCTGAGGTCAGAAGTTCAAGACCAGCCTGCCCAACATGGCGAAACCCTGTCTCTACTAAAAATACAAAAATTAGCCATGCGTAATGGCATGCATGCACCTTGCATGATGGCATCCCAGCTACTTGGAAGGCTGAGGCAGGATAATTGCTTGAACCCAGGAGGCGAAGGTTGCAGTGAGCAGAGATTGCCCCACTGCACTACAGCCTGGGCCACACAGCGAGAGACTGTCTCAAAAAAAAAAAAAAAAAAAAAAAAAAGCGTTCACTCAGAATCTTACATTCTGTGAAAGCGTCCCTCCAAAATGACATTCCATGGCCACATAGGTTTGAAAACCATGTTCTAGATTAACTGATTCATTTTCTAGATAGCACAACTGAGATTCTTCAAAAAACATGGGATTTTTGCAAGAGCGCATCACAGTCCCTCGAACACTGTTGGAAATCTCTGAAATTTGCAAAGCTGAGAAAAAAGAAAAGTTTCCTCAGCGTTGCTGGAATAATCTCCAACCTGTAAATGTAGAAGCAAATCTTGAGAACCTGAGTCCCAGAAAGAGAGAACACAAGGTGCAAGAGTATGTCCCAGCAACAGCCCTGTGACACGAGTGGCATTTGTACCTCCTGGTTTATAAGAGAAGGAGACACAAAGACACGAGTAACCAACAAGGTCACACAGGAACACAAAGAGCTAACATTCAAACCTAGGTTTGCTAGACACCAAAGCTCAGGCTCTGGGCCTCATTGTTACATACCTCATGGCCACATTCTCAGCCCTTCTGTGCGCCTCTATACATTGCTCCAGCATATGAACTACAAGGACCCAGAGGATGCAAACAATGGGCTCCTATGTCAATGCCTGGGCTGAATGGTACAGGCCATTTGTTAAGAAAATGTGAATGGTGTTGCCATGTTTTCATGGTAACAAGCATTAGGAATTTGGGTTTGTTCTAACATCCACTGTTCTATATCTGAAATCTGATGTAAAATGCCTTGGGAAAGTTAGAAAGATGAAGAAGGCAGAAATGGTTAGAGGAGGGAAAGGATAGAGGAAATAGAATACAATGTATGGACATATTCGTCTTAGCACCTCATACTTAAACTCACATCCCCCAAGAACTACACAGAACTTTCTGCTATGGAAGCCACTCACTGATCATGACTCTCATCACAGCCAACCTTTAATTAAAAGTGAAGCTGCATGAGTCAGCCAACACAGGGCAAAATGAGGAATCAAGGAACATGTGACTAAGGTCAAACATTAGCTAGTGTCATTTCATAAATGAAGTAGGCCTCTTTCCTAAAGCTTTCTCCAAGTATCATTTGCAAATGTTCCAGTTGGGTGCTGCAACATGCTGAGGCCACCCTATCTCGTCGTCTTGTCTTCATCATCCACCCTCCTCTTTCAAAGGCAGTATGATCAGACACAGTGGATGGGGGGGCCTACCCTACCAAATCCCACCTGGTGTGGATGCTGCAGCTTAGGGCATCCAAGCGCCCGCCAGGGCAAGCCCGCACTGTACCTTCTTTTTCTGGGTTGTGAGTGGCAGGCCACTGCTCAGGCCTGCCAAGTGAGGGTGGTACATAGGGCAAATCAACTTTCTGGTAGAAGCACAGGAACATCTGGCCCCAATACCCTTTTTTCCCTCTGCCCACCCCACAGTAATCCTCAGAACCTAGAGACTTAATGACATCTCTCCAAACTTCATTCTAAAGTCAGGAACAAGAATTGGAAACCTCATCACAAGTCAGAAGATTGAGACACGCTTAAGGTTACTACCCATGTGTTCAGATTAGCAAGGACAGGAGCACACTGTAGGTACCAATGGCTTATCCATGGAAGGCTGCTCCTGAGCTGCACTGGGCTGCATATTTGTGTGACTGTTGTCTACAAACACTCCTATCCCATCAGAAGTACACAAAGGTTTGTCAGATGACTTACTGGCCACATCAGTGAATCAGTGAATTCTCCTCAGGAAGAGAACCAGTTTGCCTTTTAAAAATGCTGACAGTGAAACCCAAGTGAGGACACTCACCTGCTGCACCCAGCGTGCAACCCACACTCCTTCAGTGTGCCTTTAGGAGTTGGACCCAATCTAGTTTCCCAGCCTCTTCTTCCACGACTTCACTCTACGAATGGGTCTGCTCCAGCCACCAACCTTCTCTGGGCTCCTTGAAGGTACCTAACCCCTTCAGGCTGTCCTTCCCCCATTTCCCACCTAACAAAACCCTTTCGACCTTCAAGGCCCAGCTCAAACACCCGCTCCTCTACGAAGCCTCCCCCAGCCCCTTGCCCAGAGTGAGCAGTTCCTTCCTCTTCACATTCACCTAACTCCTCTTGCCTGTAAGATGTTCCCTTACAAGTAACAAAGACATGAGTGTGCACCTACCTTCAAGGAGCCTCTTCCAGGAGGGGGCCTGGCTTCGATCTGCTTTTTGACATGATACTTTGCACTGAGATCTGCCCTCTCCTGCCAGGTTGTGCTCACACCAATACCAAGAGATCACGAGACACCCTGCCAGCAAATGCCCTGGAAGCACATCCCCTTCATGCCCCTGGCAGTTGTCTAATGCACACACAAGACGAAAGCAGCTCTCGGGTGGCCTGTTGCAGGGCACAGCACAGTTCTGCCTATGCCAAGGCAGATGCTGGGCCCTTCCCTATTGTGCTCAGCACATACCCGTTCCCCAGGGCACCTTTCCTGGGCATTAATTCATCCAGGCAGTTAATATGGATTGCACAGCCTGCTGTGTGCCAGGTACCATGTGGACCCCACCACCCAAGCCCAATGCAGGCCCCTCTAGTGGGCAACCCTTGCTCCACACCTCCCTGCTGGGCTGCTCAAGACTGTCAGGTTGGGCTCAACCTGCTCTCCAGCCCTGCTTCCTTCCTGTCCCTTTCCTGAGGGTTAGTTAGCCCCAGTAAACCTTTGGTCCTGCCAACTCCCTCTCACAGTCTGCTTCCTGGAGGACCCAATCTGAGACAGTGGGTTCCAGAGTGGTCTGAGAAAACAGGTGGTAAGATGGGGTCTTGGTACAGGATTGCCCTGCATCTCCCCAACTGGCAACGAGGTTCCCATCTTCGGGGGTAGGTGGCACGCAGGTGGCTCTAGGCACAAGATGGCAGGCTAGTTGCTAGACCTTTGATGTTAGAACTTTTGCTGGGATGGCCGGCTTGTGAAGAGGAAGTTCCTGGATGGCGAGGAGATCCAGGCAGGGCAGATGCCTGGAAATGAAAACTCAGGGAACGGTATGTTTCCTGAAGGACCCACCGGGATTAATGAGAGGCCAAGGGCAATTAACAAACATCTAAAAATTAAGCAGAAACACTGGAGTCTTCCTGGTGGTTTACAAAGTAGCCCCCGATCCAAGCAATGGGCAAGCAGCAAAGTCTGAAGAACAAACCCAGGACTTGCTAAGGTGGCTGAACTCCAAAGACAGTTGAACGCTCAGCCAAGGCAGGTCTGTCATGCCAATGACACAAGTCCTGCTGGGAAAACCTGCATCCCTGATACATGGAACAGGCACATCGAGGAGAAGGTCTCTGAATATCTGGTCTCCCTAGATGCCCTTGAAACTTCTGAGCTTGCAGCATCAGCCCAGCCCCTCCCATGAAGCACTGCAGGCACCCTACCCCGAAGGAGAAATAAATAACACAAGAATTTTCCCCACAGGTGTCCTCCCTCCCAGGAGTGGCCCTCACCTTATCACTGGCTGCCGGGTAGGGTGATCAACAGTCCCAGTTTGCTGAGGGACTTGCGGTGCTAAAAGCCAGCGAGTCCCAGGGAAGCAGGAGGAATTGGTGAGCTGACTGCCACACCCGTGACTAGAGTGAAGGTGCAGCACAGAGCTGCGCAGGCAGGGTGTGCTGGGTCTGGGAAGGGGGAAAGCGATGACACCCCTGAGGAGCTGCAGGATCAGCATGCACCTGCAGTGGCCGGGGGGTCCCTGTGGGATGGGACCCGGATGCAGCTCAACCAGTGGGGGCCGGAAACAAAAACTACACAAGGGACTTGGAGACACTCTGCTGCTCAACACATCTGAATGCCCTGGTAGGGAGCCGAAGGGATGGGGCAAACCTGTGGATGGCATGGGATGGGCATCAGTGATGGTCCAGGCCTGAGTGACGGTGAAAGGCCCGAACTGTCATGGCAGATGGTGAAGGAAGGGATTCAAAGGCTAAGCAAAGTGAGTTTGCTGGAACTGGACAGAAGAGGTGAGGCCAGAAGACACCCTGGAGGATCATGTTTCAGGAGAGGGCCCAGAGGACACATGTGTCAGCAAGGGCATCAGGAATGTGCTGGAGAGAGGGCGCCAGCATCCCTCAGAGATCCAGCGCGGGAATCCTCTGCAGGCCAGGGTTGACCACAGCGGAGTGTCTTAACAGACGGGGCACACCGAGAACTGGAGCCTGATAAGGGCGCTGCAGCCTCCTCCTCCTCCTCATTTCCTTTCCCCCCCCCCCCCCCCGTCTTCCTCCCCTCCTAATTCTCTCTTCCTCCTCTCCACCTCCTGTCCTTCTTTCTTCCTCCTCATTTCCTCCTCTTATTCTCCTCCTCCTCCCCCCTCCTGCTCTCCTTCTCCTCTCCTCCTCCTCATCCTCTCCTCTTTCTTTCCTCTTCTCTCTTCTTCCTCCTATTCTCCTTCTCATTTCCTTCTCTCTTCCTCTCCTCCTCCTCCTCTTCTCTCTTCCGCCTCCTCCAACTCTGTTCCTCCTCCTCTCCTCTCCACTCCTCCCCCACCTCCTCCTCCTTTTCCTCTGCTCCCCTTATTCTATTCCTCCTCTTCGTCCTTTCCTCCTCCTCCTCTCCTCCTGGTCCTCCTTTCTTCTGCCTCCTCCTCTCTGCTTTCTTCACTTCTCTGCCTCCTCCTTTCTTCCTCCATCTCTCCTCTTCCTCCAAATCTCCTCCTCTTCCTCTCCTCCTCCTCCTCTGCTCCTCCTCTCCTCTTCCTCCTACACCTCTCCTCCTTTCCTCCCTCCTCCTATTTCTCTCCTTCTCCCTTCCTCTCCGTCCTCCCCCATCCTCCTCTCCTTCTCTTTTCTCACTCCTCCTCTTCTCCTCCTCCTTTTCTCCTTTTCCTGTTCTTCTTCCTCCTCCTCCCCACTCATCCCTCTCCTCTCCTTTTTCCCTCCTCTTTCTCATCTCCTCCTCTCCTCCGCCTCCTCTCCTCCACATCTGCCTATCCTTTTCCTTTTCCTTCGGTCCTTCTCTCTTCCTACTCCTCCTACTCCCCCCTCCTCCTCCTTACTTGCTCTTCTTGTCCTCTTCTTCTTCTTCCTCCTTTGCTGCTCCTCCTCCTCTTTGTCTCCTCCTCTCCTTTTTCTTCTCTTTTCTGTGTCCTCCTCTCCTCCTTCACCTCCTCCCCTTCTCTTCCTTCCACCCACTCCCTCTCTTCCCCCTCCCCCTCCTCTTTTCTTCCCTTTTGCTCCCCTCCAGCTCCTATTCCTCCACTTTACCTGTCTCCTCCTGCTACACCACACGTTCATGCGACCCTGTGTGAGTCCAGGACAGAAAAGGAAAGCTAAAAGGCGGACAAATGAGTGCAAGAGAGCAAAGAAGGGAGCCCTCTCTAATCTAATGGGCAGGGTACTGGACGCATGCGAGCACCTCCTCTTTGGGGGAGGTGTCACAGCCTCCAGATGGAGGGGCAGTGGGACACTCCACGACCTCTGGGGTTACTTACAGTTTGGAGTGCTTAGGTGAATACTGAGTACAAAACAGCCCTGCAAACAGACGGAAGAATAAACCCCTGAGCAGATGTGGTCTCTGAAATACAAAAAACCAACATGGGGTTTGAGGCAGAATTCAGAAAGAGCTCCTATAACTCCATACCAACAAGGCAAGTGACTCAATAGAAAAATGAGCAAAATCCATTTCCTAGACGAGGAAGGCAGGCCAAACAAGCAGCATCTGAAGGGAAATCATGAATTAGGGTCAAAGTGGTCCCAGACTGGCCGTGCCCCAGAACACTAGGCTGGATCAAACGTGAACCCTCTCCAGAGGAGGGCAACTTCCTCCTGGGCCTCAGAGTCAAAGAGGCACAGCCAGGGGAGGTGGCTGCACTCTGGAAAGTCTCAGTGGGGAGCCAAGGGAAGAGGAAGGGGGTGACAGGCTCAGAAAACAGGAGGAGTCGCACAGAAATCACGCTGAGCAAAAAGAATGCTTCCCTAGGGGAGCATGTGGGCGGAAGAGAGGGACTCTTCTCCTCCTCTCGTCCTCTCCTCTTCCTCCTAAACCTCTCAACCAGGGATGCTGAGCACAGAGAGGGAAAGTGACGGCAAATTCCCAGGGGACAGCTCTAGCCAGGGAGGCTAGCCTGCCATGAAGGGAGAGGCGAGGGAGAGGCGAGGGAGAGGTAAGGGAGAGGGAGGGGAGGGGAGAGGGAGGGGAAGGGAGAGGGAGGGGAGGGGAGGGGAGGGGAGGGGAGGGGAGGGGAGGGGAGGGGAAGGGAAAGGAAGGGAGGGGAAGGGAAGGGAAGGGAGGGGAAGGGAGGGGAAGGGAGGGGAGGGGAGGGGAAGGGAGGGGAGGTAAGGCTCAGAAGGCCACTGGGATGGACAGGGAGCTCTGCAGGGGGCTCCCCAGGGATTAGGATGGAAGGAAGACCTGAGTGGGGCTGTGGTTTCAGGAAGGAGGCAGTATCCTGGCGGAGACGGGCAGCGGGTACAGTCAGCTGCAAAGCAGGATCTTTGGAAAAGACAAGGACTTCCTAAAAGAGACACAACGTGTGGCACAATGGGCATGCAAGCAAGGCCTGAAGAAGAAAGCAGACCTTGAGGAGACACACCCCCAGCCCCAGGAGTTGGGGTCAGTTGAGTGTGTGCTAGTGGGGTGCAGCCAAGCAGAGCGGTTTCATGGGAGCACAGCAGAGAACCCGAGAAGGCCCCGCACGCACGCTCACAGTTGGCTATTGCCTGGGGCTCCAGAGCATCCACGGCGGGCCCCACAGGGGAAGGCAGCAGCAGGACGGGCCTGGGGAGGTGAAGGCCGACCTGATCTGCTAAGAGACAAGCAGAGAGGGAGGGGAAAGTCTTGTTCCTGCCAGGACATTGTTAATGGGAGGAATGAGGAGGCAGCAGGTGAAGAGAGTATGGCGTGGAGGGCAGAAGTCAGAGCGTTTTCGGGTCTGGTGCTGACCTGCTATTGGGAATGAAAATGAAGACTCAGGTGCATTCTGGTCCCTTTCTCAGGGATAGCTGCACACCACCCACATCCCTGCCTGGCCTGGTGATGCCATTCTTCCTAGGCCCACTCACTGCTGCAGCTGCTTTACTTGGACTTCCTCTCCTCATCCCACCACAGAAGAGACCTCTGTGGGAGGTCTCAGGGAGAGCGTGCACCCACGTGCGCATTGTACCCCACTGCCCAGCACACCCAGGAGTGAGAGTGAGGGGCAGCTGGGAGAGTTGGAAAAGGGAGCCCTTATGTGGCCACCACGGGCTTTCCCGCTAGCAGCCACACGGTGACTATCCAGCTCATGATGCAAGTTCTAGTTCTTCATACAAGAGGCTACAGGCGGAGCAACAGCAACCCACCATTCCGGGGATCCTCACTCATGATTTGAAACCACTCCCAGCAGCTTCTGGGGTGTTTGGCAGAAGCTGGCAACCATTCTTGGGGGGAAGGAACCCAGGAGGGGATGCTAGCATGCATAGGAATTGCAACTGGGGATCTGGAGGCCCCCTGCAGCCCTACGGCCTACATCCCATGAAGAGGGACCCTCTCCTCCTCACCTCATCTTCAGTATTCCTGCTTCCTCGAGCTTCTCCAGGGAGAAGTAGGTGCATCTCACTAGAAAAAACAAGAAAGCAGCCCTTTGCTGATTAAACACTTACTAAGCAGATACTGTGCCCTGGGCACCCAGTTTCAGAAATGAGTAAAACACCAGCGGTTCCTTCAAGGAACTCAAGAGACCCTGCGGCAGCCAGACTCTTACAGAGCAATTACCACCTGGAGTTGCAACAGCCTAATGTGGGGTGGGAATGGGGGATGTACAAAATGCTATCAGAGCTGGAGACAAAAGCCCCTAATACTTGGGGTGGGGATGTGAAGGTGACATTAAAGTTGTGCCTTGAAGGAGGCCAGGAGTGCACCAGGACAAGGCCATGGGAACTAACGGTGCAAAGCAAGGAGACCTGGAACAGCAGGCTGGTGGGGACCAGTGACTAAACAGCACAGCGTGAACCCAAAGAGTGTTCGGCTTAAGGGTGGGGAGAGCTGAGCTGACTCCTTGAACTGTTAGGGCTTAAACCTGAGAAGGCCCGGCCGCGTTTTCACTAGATTGTTGGGGACAGATCTATGACTTAGAAACTGAGCCAATGGAATGTGGAGGACAGACCTGAGGGAGGAAAGACAGAGGCTTCCAGGTTGGTCAGGAGGCTCATGGAACAGTGCAGGCTCCAGACCACGAGCCCTGAGTTCTGGAAGTAGCAGCAGGGATGCAGGACGAGGAGCAGTTTTGTCTCATCAGGCACTCCAGAGGCAGGGACTCAAAACTTGCTTATGAAGTCAATGCGGGAGACTAGATAAGGGGAGGGACAGAGGAGTAAAGCATGGCAGCACTACAGAACCTGAGCCCCTGACTGAGATGGAGAAGAGAGTTTGAAAAGCAAGTTTGCCAGGGAAGTTGGGCTATGTGTCGGGCGACTTACAGGAGGCAAGACATTAAGAGTGTGGACGTTTCTCATCACCTGCAAAAGAGGCGTTAAAAAGACGGTCCCTCTGGACCCCAGCCCCGCCCTGCTTCTCCCAGCCCCGCCCTGCTTCTCGCGCAGCTGCTTTCAAAGCCCCGCCTCCAGCCCCTCCCAGCGGTTTCTTTCTCCCCCGCCCTCCTACTCTCAGCGGACTCCTACCTCCCCCTGCTGGTTCTCGGGAGTCCGCGAGCTCCTTCTGCAGCCTCTCCTTGCTCAGCTCTCCCACGGCCCTGCCCGCAGTGGTTTCTCTCAGCTCCGCCCGGCCCTGCCCCAACTCCCACCTCTTATCCTAGCCCCGCCCTCAACACCGCCCCCAATCGTTTCTCTCAGTCCTGCCCTGCCCCTCCCCCAGCTCCACCCTCCTCCTCTCAACTCCGCCTCCACCCACTCCCCAGCGGTTTCTCCCAGCTCCTCCCTGCTAGTATAGCAGCTCTGGACCCAAAACTCCTGCCTGGTGGCCTCGTCCCGCCCTTCCCCTTACTCTTTCTCCCTCCGTTTCCTTTTCCTCCTTCCGGTTCTTCGCCCAGGTTGCCAGTCTCGAGCTCCCCTGGCCTTGGCCTGGCTGGCTGGCGCGCATGAGGGCCTGGTAAAGGGAATAGCGTCTCCTAGCAGCCAGGGCGTGCGTACGTGCGTGATGTCGTCAGTGCGTGTCTTCGAGAATGCGAGATTCATAATGACTTGGGGCTGTCTATATGCATGGCTGAGTACGTGCCTCCTGCGTGGTGTGCGTACATGCGTGATTACGTGCCCACGTGCGTTCTTCATGAAAGGGATGACGGGTGCTGCATTAAAGCGGTAGAGTTCTGGACCGCTAGCGCTTGTCACTGGCCACCGGTTTCCCGGAGTTAGCGGCAGCGACCTTGCAGCCTCGACACTAGCCAGGCGCTCCCTCTTCTCACCGCGGCCCACGTCTCCTCGTTTGGGATCCCATTGTCCTGGCTCCGGTGGCCTCGCTGGGTCTCGGGGAGGCGGAGTACAGTTCTTCCCTGTGGCGAAAAGCCGGAGTCGGCCCTGGGCACCCACGACTCGCAGGGTCCGTGGTTCCGGAGGCCGTGAGACCTGCCGGGGCTGACAGGTGCCAGGGCCCATGATGCAGGAGCCTATGTGCTCAGCCTTCTTGCGGACGGTACCTGAGGGCTGGGGCTTCCCTGGATGTGGGGCTGGAAACCCGTGCGGGGCGCGACCAAGGCTCCTTTTCCTGCCCCCTGCTCTTGCCAGGGTCTTGGCTCCGCTCCTTCTAAGCGTGTGTACCCGCGACGTGCGTCTGCGAGTAGAAGGCCCGTGTGCTGCTCCACACACGGCGGCCCCACCTCAGCCTGGTCTTCCCTGCCTCCCATTGGCCCCTCTGCTGTGAGCTCGCCTGGACCCGAGGCCCGGCGGTGCACAGCTCTGTGGCCTGTGGCGCCGTGCTCAGCGTGACTTACCCAGAATTAAGCTGAGGACAATGGGATTTAGAGCCCCAAACCCTCGCCCCTCGACAATGGGAGGGAAAGTGTCGTTTTTCTCCCTTCGAATGGAGTGTGCTCAGCTGCAGGAATGCTGTTCAACGTGGTGAAATGATTTTCTGTCCTGCGGGCTGGTGCACCCTGTGTCCTTGACCCAGACAGGTGCTGAGGATCCCACTGCTGTGATTAGCCGAACCAAACTGTGAGGTGCACATGTGTGTTACTGATAAGACCGGCCCTCCCAGCTCTTCTTGGTTTCCAATGCCTGCTAAGTAGATGACCTTCTTCGGGCCATGAACCAGCTTTGCTGTCTTGCACTTAATGACCTTTCCTCTTTATCTTCCTTGTTGTGCAGGTAGGGCGCAAAGCAGGTGCTCTCTGCAGCACTGGGTAGGAGGGGAGTCAATCCCCTTTTTGCCTTTTCAGTTACATCAGTTCCTACTAGGGATTCCACACACAGTTCGCGTTTGTTGTGATTTTATGGTGATGATGAGAAAAGGGTTGGCTAAAAAACTGAGCGGCGGAAAAGAGGCAAACATTCACTGTAGCTATGTATCCTGATGGAAGTGGCCTGGCCCTGTGGGAGACATTCAGTCTCCGTCAGAAGTAATCCAGAACCAAGGAACCTGGTGATGTTTGGTCACCCATCAGGAGAATAATGAGGCTCAGGGGCCGCAAGTGTGTGAGGAAATGGCACCATGGATGGGTTGGTGGAAGGTACACAGGTGAGTCTTTGTGGAAAGTCATTTGCTGGCAGATATCAGCATCTAAGATGGGCATGCCAGGCGGCCGAGGCATTCCCTTCAGCATGTCTTCACACAGCAAGTGTTAGAGGTAATGTCATTTCTAGTGGCAAAAGTGGGGAGCAGCTTGTAACTCTCCGTCAGTGGAGGAATGGTCAGGCAAATTATGAGACGGCCAACAATGGGATATCACACAGGCAGTGAAAAACAAGGTAGCTGAAGATTGTCAGGTGGAAAGAATGGACTTGATGTGCTGTCAAATGGAAAACTCATGCCCTATCCTGTGGAGATGTGTTGGGAACAGCAGTTTGCCAAGATGGCTGAAGCAAAGGACCATAAAGGGGCTGGCTTAAACAACAGACAATCATTGTTCTAGAGGATGGAAGTCTGAAATCAAAGTGTTGACCAGATTTGTTTGTTCTGTGGGCTGTGAAAGACAATCTGGTCTGTCCCTATTTCTTAGCTGCAGGCGGCTAGCCGGCAATCTTTGGCACTCATTGGCTTGTAGAAGCATCTCCCTTATCTCTGCCTTCATCTTCTCATGGTGTTCTCCCTGTGTGCATGACTGTCTCTGAAATCCCCTTTTTCATAAGGACGCCAACTACATTGGATGTGGGTCCACCCTAATGGCTTCAGTCTCACTTGATTGCCTCTGTAATGACTCTGTCTTTATATATAAGGCCATATTTTGAGGTGCTGGGGTTTAGGACTTCAACATACGCGTTTTAAGAGGACACAATGCAACCCATCAGAACTGACAAAGGACCTGAGGTAGAAACAAGCTTGGCATGTTCCCTCAGGGGATGGAAGGCCCCTGTGGCTCTAGGGTGGTGAATGAAGGGGAGAGGAGAGGACATGGCTGGGGTGGGAAGGCAGATCAGGAGGGACCTTGAGTGCCCTGAGAGGAAGTGTGGATTTTGTTCTAGTTGGGGCAGGGAGCCCTTGAAAGCTTTCAGTAGAGGAGTGACATAATCTCATTGTCCCTGTACCAAGATCATTCTGATGGCAGTGTGGTCACAAGAGTGCAGAGGACAAGGGCTAAGGCCGGAGGGGGGGGGTGCTATCAGGAGACTTCTTCAGAAGGCAGGGGGTTTTAGGGGATTGGATTGGGATTGTGGCCATAGAGATTATGGAAAGAGATCAGATTCAGTGTCGGTTTTGGACACAGTGCCACGGGATGTGGGCCGCAGAGAGGGAGGGCAGAGAGCAGCTAGGTCTGGGGCAGGAACACTGCGTAGCTGCTGATGCCACTCACAGTGGAAGGGAGGTGGACTTGGTGGTGGTGGTTGGGGTCCTGAGTATGTACAGGCCTGTCCACCTAAGGCTGAGTCTGAAGGGGCGTGGCCCTGCACCACGGGATTCAGAGCAGGCTGGTGAGCAATGTGGGGGTCCCAGAAGGAGGGAAGGAGTGTGCTCAGCCCTGCTGGGGCTGCCGAGCATGGAATAAGATGAAGACAGGACTGGCATGAGGCCGGCCATGGGTGCTTGTGGGGATAGGTCAGTTAGTGGAGTGGGTGGGGGGGTGGGGAATAAAGAGAGAAAGCTATCCTGCCTGTGCCTTTTTCTAGCTGTCTCCGCCCTACTCCAGACCGCCCCAAAGACTCTGTGGGATGAACCTGAGTCAGCCGAATCCCAGCCCCTTCCCTTGGGCCTGCCGTGGCGCGGGACATCAGTGACAGACGGAAGCAGCGGACCATCAGGGTCAGTGGGATTTAGGCCACCTGAGAGACACAGGGGTATGGTCAGGCCACTGCCTGTGAGCTTGGAGGGCTGGCATGTGATGCGCTTCTGTGCTTCTGCAGGCCACAGGAGGCCCGGGGCGCTTGCGAAGATGGAGTCAAGACTGTGGAGACTCGTTGGCATCCCCTGCTGAGCAGCCAGCGGAACCGTACCATCGCCGTCCACATTGCTCACAGGGACTAGGATGACGACGCCTGGCAGGAGCTGCTGGTGGAGAGGCTGGGGATGACTCCTGCCCAGATTCAGGCTTTGCTCAGGAAAGGGGAGAAGTTTGGTCGAGGAGTGATAGCGGGTAAGTGACGATGTGCCAAATGTGCAGACAACGCCTAGAGTTGCCACCCAAGATCTTGCTTGGGAGTTTGGGGACTTTTGTTGTCGTCTGAACTGATTGGCATGTATACCACAGTTTCCTTTGGCAGCACACCTTCAAAGGGACAGCAAGGGCCCTGGGCTGGGGGTTGGCATGCCTAGCTTCCGTGAGCTCTGGTAAATCATTTCTCCACTCTGGGCCTCAGTTCCTGTTTCTGATCTCAGTGAGAAGCCAGATCAGGTCCATGTACACGTGGTGCTTGTGGTGTTTGTGTGTGTATGTGTGTGTGCG
This sequence comes from Chlorocebus sabaeus, assembly GCF_047675955.1. Taxonomy (NCBI): domain Eukaryota; kingdom Metazoa; phylum Chordata; class Mammalia; order Primates; family Cercopithecidae; genus Chlorocebus; species Chlorocebus sabaeus. The sequence continues at coordinate 6,393,495 of NC_132933.1, read as the reverse complement.
CATACATGTGTGAGTGCACATGTGTGGCAGAGACCATGAAAGCAGCCCAGCCCACCGAATGGGTCAGGTGGCCTCTAGAGTTGGGCTGCCTGCCTGGCTTCACGAGCCTGCCCCAGCCCCACCACTCACGGCACCCTGGGCAAGTCCCCTAACCTCTAGGTGACTGAGGCCTGACGACAGCATCTGTCCCCTGGTGACCTGCTCAGGCATCACCTGTAGCTTCCCAGGCAGTGGCTGGTGCCCTTCCAATCTGCAACCGCTGCCCTCGGAAGTCTGGCGTGGACCTGCCTCTTACTTGTGTGGCTTCATCAAGGACAAGGCCCTCTCCTCTGCCTTTCTGGAGCCCTCCCCTGCCTCTCCCAGGGTTTGGCTCGTTATCAAAGCAGTGGAAGAAGGACTTGACTCCCTTCTTGTCATTTTGCTGATGCCACCTTACTCTCTGATTGTGACTTTGAGTAACCGTGTTGTCACATGGGCAGGCCTTGGGCTATGGAAGTGAAAGGCATTCATATGTATCTCTCTTTGTGTACAGGACTCATTGACATTGGGGAAACTTTGCAATGCCCCGAAGACTTAACTCCCGATGAGGTTGTGGAACTAGAGAATCAAGCTGTACTGACCAACCTGAAGCAGAAGTACCTGACTGTGATTTCAAACCCCAGGTGGTTACTGGAGCCCATACCTAGGAAAGGAGGCAAAGATGTATTCCAGGTAGACATCCCAGAGCACCTGATCCCTTCGGGGCATGAAGTGTGACAAGTGTGGGCTCCTGAGAGGAATGTTCCAGAGAAACCAGCTAAATCATGACACCTTCAATTCACCATCATGACGCAGACCTATGTACTTTAGGTTAAATCTGAATTTCCACTGCTTTGGAGAGTCCCACCCACTAAGCACTGTGCATGTAAACAGGTTTCTTTTCTCAGATGAAGGAAGTAGGGGGAGGGGCTTTCCTGGTGTGATGCCTCCTTAGACACACAGGCAATGTCTCAAGTACTTTGACCTTTGGGTAGAAGGAAAAGCTGCCAGTAAATGTCTCGGCACTGTTGCTAATTTTGGTCCTGCTAGTTTCTGGATTGTGTAAATAAATGTGTTGTAGATGACTGGTTAGTGTTTGAGACTTCGTTCTATGTTTTCCCCTGATTTGTTCTGGTCAAAACTCATCAAATGTATAACTAGCATCCAGGAGACATTGCAGAAAGTCTGAGACCTGGCACTGAATGTTTGCCTGGTAGTGACTAGCCATTAATCAACCGACTCATCCGGGATGAAGAGGACAGCAGACTTAGAGCAGCTGTCTGTCCTTTCAGGTTACTCTCACTGTGTTGTGAAAGTGTCTGTCGGTTTCTGAAGCATGTGTGTCACCTGCATCACATAGCTACTTCCTATCCTAGCAATACATCCAAAATACAGCTCTGGTAGAGTGAGGTAAACTTGGAAATGTGATCAGTAGTGTTGTTTTATTTTGTAGTAATTTTTTTTTTTTTTTTTTTTTTTGGTGATTTAGCAAAGTTTCTAGTTGTTATCTTTAAGGATGATGGGCATTTCCCCCCAGGTATTGACTGCAGTGGCCCTTCTCTTCTGAGCCAGGATGTCATGGTCGTCGTATATCCCATGGCAGATGGGGTGGCCTGACTTTCAAGTGGACCTCTTTGGAGGCCCCTGGATGCTAGGCTAGGGGTGCTTAGCTGCTGATCAGACACTTCCTGGCAACATTGGGAGGGACCCATGAGGAAACAATCTCCTGTTTGAAGATACAGGAAGATACTGCCAGAATCAGGAGTGAGTCTATTCTTTCTCCTGACTAGCAGGCCAATCTCAGGGGACCAGGTCTTCCTGGGCTTGGCCTCAACACTTCTAGCAATATCCTTTGCTGAGTGTGCGAAAATGCTGCTTCTCCAAATAAACGAGGACAATGGGGACCAAAGCCTGTCTTGGACAGGATTTCCAGCCTCCCCTGGCTTGTGCCAATGAGATGTGTATAATATAGAAGGTTTAAAAGAACACAGACAACAGGTCTCATTTAAATTGTTTATTATTTATTTCCATGGAATTTTGTTTTTCTTTATTAAGACCAAAAATGTGTTTCTCATTAGCAAATGGCAACTTTTATCGATCATTAGTGGCCTGTGAGTTCACAGACTTGCATTGTTTCTGAACTGTTCACAGAGTTTACACTTGTAATCTGAAGAGCCTTCCTGCTCCTCGTCATTGTCAGAGGGCTCATTTGGAGACATGACTGAGAGGGTGGCCAACAGAATGGAGTAACAGATATTGTACCAAGACAATACACTACCATTATCTGAGTAAACCGGGCTACTAGGCACTTGCCCTATGCCTTCCATCCAGGCAGTAGCCGAAGATGCAAATGTGACATTCCCAGAGGTGCCCTCCCAACTTGGGCCATTTGGTTCCTGAGGGGGCCTATTTCCCAGGGGATGCCCAGTGATACTGTTCTTGGACCACATGCCAGAGAACATGAAGGACTGAGTGCCACTGGGTCCCTGAACACTGGGGGCTCCCTGCTGACGCATTTTGATGGCTTCTTTCTTGGCATTGATGTGATAGATACGTAGGGAGCGTCTTGTAGCTACCAGCTTCTTTCTCTTTGGAGTTGGGACACAGGTTGCTTGCTGAGCGGTGTTTCTGAGGTCATCTTTTCTCTGGATATTCTCCAGGAGCCCGGGCTTGTCTCTCTGAAAATTGGAGTTGTGGTAGATCTGAAACAAAATGAAACATGTTAGTTGTTCCGGAATAAATTATTCCTTTCCCACCTCTCAAAATTACGATTTTGTTCTGCAATGGAGAGAAGAATGCTTTAAGTGGCAGCAAGTGTGGTTATGCCCTACCTCATGACCTGACTGGAGATAAACAATTCATAGGTCAAGGCAGTAATATATAAATAGCATGGATTTTGATATTAAACTGCAATCCCCTTAGAGGTAATATGTAGGTCCGCATAATATGATGCTTATATTATCTCTAAGGGGGTAGTAGTTTAATATCAAAATCCATACTTTTTAAGTTCTCTACTTTTCATCTTTCAATAAACAATATTTTACATTTTAAAATGCTATCTTTGACACTTAAGCTCTTACAGTGTATTATTTACATTGGTGTCCTGTGAAGATATGTTTGAGAAGGAGAGAAAAGGGATCACAGAAATTACAGAAATGCTTTCTACTTTACCATCATTTTCTTGTTTCCTGGAGAGTTGCTTGGGCGTGTTTTGCAGAATCCATAGAGGTTCAGTTGGCGAATGAAACTCTTCAAGCTGTCTGTTTCGAAGATCCTCTCTGCACCTCTCCGTTGAAGAACTTCCCTCTGGAAGAGATCCTTCTCGATGATCACAGCGTCTCCATCATCGTTCCAGCTCACAGACTTGAATGTGTCTTCCTCCACGATCATCCAAAGCTTTCTTGGGAAGGAGAGCCTAAAAAGGTTCTGGTTGTCTTCCGTGTTGACCACGCATTGGTTTCGGTCTTCTGGTGGTGAGTTATCTTGGGAGCCTGGATCTTGGCTCACAACTTGGTCCTCGTGTCTGTCCAAAACCTCGCTGGAATCTGGATTTAGATCAGGTGAAGAACTAAATGGGTCCCCGCTTGTTGGCTCTCCACCAACAGACGGGGCCAGCTTGTCTTCATATTCCTGTTCGGTGTTCTGACTCGCCATGGAGCTACACCAGAATCAGGAGCATTTTGTACCCAAGACCCTTATCACTGTCCTAGCAAGTCCAAAATGCCTTCAGTCAGAGTAGGCGTGCCCAATAAATACTGTCCACAAAATTCTAGAGTCTCGGTATCAGGGCAACCAGTGACTTAACTCATCATCTACTCTATTTGTCACACGATGTCACAAAGGTGGCTCTCAGCCAATCTGGAGAGGGAGCCCTGGCCAGGTGTTGGGGGAGTAGACAGGTGGCATTGCCTTCAGCTTCTCCCTTTTCTAAAAGTATAAACAGGCGTGGTTCAAGTTCCCAGAAAAGTCTCCCATCTTCTGAAAGTCACATTGTGTCATAGGGCCAGGCCCCAGATGAGCTGAGAAACCATGGCTTTATGGCCACTCCCAACCATGAAGACAGGGGAGGCCATTTGCTGGCCTCTGGTTTGCTCAAGAGCCAGCCCCTAGTTAGCCCTAGCTTGGGTTTCACCAAGACTGCCTGAGTCAGATGGACCCCTCACAGGTGACTTCCTTCTAGGAGATGGTGGTCCCTAGTAGGCTGTTTGACCTGATCTGTATGGTAGCACCCCTCTTTTCCAGTCCCCCCCATCTCCTTCCTGCTTTGGTCTCTTCCAAGTACTCCTAATGATTGGTTGGATCTGCTCTAGTGGGCCCAGATAAAGTGTTCCTTATTCCATTTGGTCGAGTTGTCCCCAGAGGTGCTGTGCCTGAGCGTGGTGGGAGCACTCCCCTCACTCCTCTACCACTATGTTACCCAGAGCACGATTTGTGGTTGGATGGCCACATCCTCAGCTGTGCTTTGGAGTCCCCTGTGGAGCTCTGCTTGCCCTTGCATCTCACCCTCTTGCAGATCACAACAGGAGATTACCTTTAGTTTCTGTTTTTTCCCATAAAAACTGTTTTCATTGCTCAAGACATGTTCATTTCTGAGGCCTGCTTTACACAAACTAGCCTAAAAAAAGTTCCTGCTTGTCTAGTTAGACCTGATTAAAGTAATCCAGCACAAAAGTGCCATCATTGTGTATTTGAAAACAGATGAGCGTATGAGTGTGTGTTGGGGTGGGCAGGAGGAGGGAGAAAACCCAAATGAAAGTCATCTTCAACCCCAGATGAGAGGATACAACAGTCTTTCTGGTGATACATTTTCTCTAGCCATTAAAGACAACTTTGTTCTTAATATTCACTCTGTATAGGGAGACAGAGTGGTACAGTGGAAAGGCCCCAGGCTGAAAGGACCCTGTGTCCTTGTCCCACTGAGTAGCACCCTTTGCCCACTCAGGATCGGCCCTGAGTGCGAAGAGGGTTGGAAGAGGCTCTTCCAAGGTGCTTTTCGATGTCAGGGCTCTCTAATCCTTCATGGTGCCCCCCATGCCTGGATGCAGGCTTGGTTCATGGTCATCAAGCTTTTTAAACAGGTTTACAAAGGTTTTGTTCAAGGACTCAGTGTAACCTGTAGGCACATGCACTCTGAGGCTAAATATTAAAATAGAGGCCTTTGGTGACATCACTGAATGAGGATCCTTGAGTATTCAGTTACACAGCTGGCATCTTTCACTTACATACCTAAGTGCTTTTTCATAGGGGAATTCTTAAGACTGAGAATGACATTGTGTTGTGGCTTTTGCGAACTTATGAACTCTGCTGATTACTTATATAAAGGCTTTTAGCCATTGGGTGGGAGGGGAACGATCATGAAGAAAATGGCTAGGGAAACTACACAGTGGCATTCAGCCGAGAGCTGGTATTGATTTGATTTAGTCACACTATGTCATGTGGCTTCTATGGGACCATTAGCTACCATTCTCCTTTGTTTTAAGTCACAGAATGTCCACTGGGATTACGAGTCTAAGACATCAAGCTCCTCTTGTCCCCTGGAGGGAATATTCAGGGCACTGGCTTAAGTCTAGACAAGAAGAGGCATGGTGGGAAAACCAGCCCCCTCCAGCTAAGCCTGCTGAGTCCCCAAAGACCAGCTCTGCAACCTTCAGCAACCATTCGGACATTCTTTATGAGACACCTGCCACCTGCAAGCCCCTTTGAGGAAAATGGTTGGTCTTCTCTTCCATGCTCCAATGGACCCTCTGTGTTGCTGCTTTATGAATGAAAACATCATGGTCAGGCGACCCAAGCAGAGCACAACTGACTATGGTATGAGGACCAGTGGCCCTGTGGAAGGCGGTCTCAGTGCTGACTCACTGCAACTTCTTTGTAGCTGTGCAGCAATCAAGAACAGTGCTGAGCTCTTGACAGTGGGGCCCCAAGGCATGAGGCCAGCCACAGGCCAAGACTCGCTGTGTAGGCCTTGCCTGTCACATGATCCCCCAGGCTCTCCTCATCCTCCCCCTGGCCTCTCAGGATCTTCTTCCTTGCTGATCTCTCCCGGGCTGATCTGTCCCTGCAGTTGGTTCATCCCACTCCAGAGGAGTCTTTTTAAACTGTGGCTCGGATCTTGTCAGTTGCTTAGGCACCACCTCCTCACACCTCCAAGGCCTTCCTTTCCCAGCCTCGTTAGCCACTGGGCTCCTCTTTCTCACACACTCAGGCATCCACCATGCCACCCACCCTTAACCCTCCTTCACTCAGCATTTGCTTGATGCTGGGTCCTGGGTAAGACAACTCTCAACCTCTGGTTCCCTCTGGTGCTGTTTTCTGAGCACACTGAACTTCCTTGCTGGTGAGGGTGCTTGTGCTTCCTCCCCTATGGGAACGCCCTTTTCAACCCAGAAGTCACTCAGCTTGTCAGGGTCCAGGTCACTCCATGAGGTCAGCTGGCAAGGCTTATTCCCAGGGGCTGGCCCAGCACAGCTCTCCACCATTGGTTGGGTGGATCCTGAACTCCTGTGAGGTTGGGCATGTTGATGGGCTGTCTCCCCTCTGGACTAAGAGGCCCATGAGGATGGCCAAGACCACAGTGCAAATGTAGCCCTCAATACAAGTTGGATGAAGAAAGTTCTATGTCACCAGCTCAGTGGGGTTTAGCATCCTTGGACATGGTTCTACATTAGAACAGTGATAACAGGGCAATTATTGTGAGCTCCTACTGAGACAGAAAAATAGGGTCTAGAAACAGGGAACTTAAGGCCAATCTGTGCTGACTTCCTAAAAGAGAAAACACTAGGGTCTGGGGGTAGGAAATCTAAGGCCAATTCACTCTGACTTCCCAAAGCTGGATCAAAAGGAAAATACCTGAGTCTGGGGGCAGGAAACCTAAGGCCAATTAACACAAACTTCCTAAAGCTAAACCAAAAGATAAAAGCCATGCTGAGTAACAAAGGATCAGAGGCTACTCTCCCTACAACCATCCCTCTTCCACCACATCTCAGATGGAAAGGGAGGGTAGAGTGCCTTGTTGACCATGGGCCAAGCAGGGACCATCCCTTCATCTGCATAGGGTGCCAGTTCACTTCAGCCTTTAATTAGCCACAGGCCAAATCCTTCAGATAAGGAATAGTCATTAAGAACCTCAAATGGGGTACTTAAAGCCCAGAAAACTTTGTAACTGGGCCCTTGAGCCACTTGCTCAAACCTACTCCCACCCTGCGGAGGGTTTTCTCACTTTAATGAATTCCTGCTTTCACTGCTTTGTTGCTACATTTCATTCCTCTGCTACTTTGTGCATTTTGTTCAATTCTTTGTTCAAAATGCCAATGACCTGGACAACTCATAGTCAGAGTTGTGCTAAGTGCTCTGCTAATCTGTGTCATTTACTGTGCACACCCATCTGTTGAGTGGGTATTAGGAATGAGCACATTTCTCCAATGAGCCAAGCTAGGCCATGGAGGGGTTGAGCCATGGTGCAGGTTCCGCAGTGAGGAAGCAACAGGGCCAGAATAGGCCCACGTGGTCAGACTCTCAGACTTACAACCTTACTCAAGTACAGTGAGTGTTCCAATGATCTGAGCAGAACTTGACTTTTTAAGCAGAAAATGGCTGAAGAAAGCAAAAACAGAAAACAAAGGGCATATTAGTCATTGATATGGTTTGGCTGTTTTGTCCCTCCAAATCTCATGTTGAAATGTGACCTTCAGTGTTGGAGGTGGGTTTAGTGGGAGGTGTTTGGGTCATAGAGGTGAATCTCTCATAAATGGTTTGGTGCTGTCCTTGTGGTAATGAGTGAGTTCTTTGTTAGGTACAAACCACCGCAGAAAGCTTCTTGGTACTGCCAACACTCCCCCCAAACCTCTCTGTGCTGCCTACCCTTTCCCCAAACCTTTTTACATTTCTAAGTCCTTATCTAGGCACCGCAGTGAAGCCAGCCTGATAGACTACCTATCAGGCCTTGAGCGATAAAGCAAACCCCAATTACAAACCATCCAGACTGAACAGGGGGAGGTTGTGGGAAGCATAAACAAACTTTACCTGCACCCTCCAGTACCATAAACATCACAAGGTGATTATGTGGCAGAATTAACCAGCAAACAACCCCGGGATGCAGCCATACCAAAGGACTCCCTCAAACTCCCTGCCCCAATGTAACTCCCTCATTCTGTAAGCTTGGAGCTGCTTTCCTTGACTGTTATGGGGGCAGCTGGCAGGTTAATAAAGGCTTGCCTGAACTTGGGGCTCTCTGTCTCTCTTATCCTTTCTCTTGGCTAACCTTACATTCTCACTCTCTAAGTTCACATGAGATCTGGTTGCTTAAAAAAGCCTGGCAGCTCCTTGTTCTCTCTCTTGCCATGTGATATGCTGATTACCCGTTTGCCTTCTGCCATGACTGGAAGCTTCCTGAACCCTTACCAGAAGCAGATACCGGTGCCATGCCTCCTGTACACCCTGAAGAACCATGACCCAAAATAAACGTTTTTCTTTATAAATTACCTAGCCTCAGGTATTCCTTTATAGCAATGCAAAACTGACTAACATATAAAATTGGTACAGGAGTTGGGTGATGCTATAAAGATATCTGAAGATGTGAAAGCAGCTTTGGAACTGGGTAATGGGCAGAGGTTGGAAGAGTTTGGAGATCTCAGAAAAAGGAAGATGCAGGAATGTTTCAAACTTACTGGGGACTTGTTAAGTGGTTTTGACCAAATTGCTGACAGAAATATGGACAATGAAGGCCAGGCTGATGAGGTCTCAGATGGAAATGAGGAATTTACTGGCAAGTCATCCTTGTTATATCTTAGCAAAGAACTTGGTTGCATTGGGTCCATGCTCTAGAGATCTGTGGAAGTTTGAACTTAAGGGTGATAAATTAGTGTATCTGGCCAAAGGGATATTTCTAAGCAGCAAAGTATACAAGATGTTGCATGCCTGCTTCTAACAACCTATCTCAGATGTAGGAGAAAAGGAAAGACTTAAAATTGGAATTTATAATTAAAAGAGAAGCAGAGCATAAAAGTTTGGAAAACTTGCAGCCTGACCATATTGTAGAAAACGAAAGAGCATTTTCGGAGAAGAAATCAAGCAGGATGCTGAGGAACCTCTTGCTAGAGAGATTTGCATGACTAAAAGGGAGCTAAGTGCTCCTATCTAAAACAATGGGAAAAAGCCCTTGAAGGCATTTCAGAAATCTAGGCCCCTCCCATCCTAGACCCAGAAGCCTAGTGGGTAAGAATGGTTTTGGGGTCCAAGCTGGGGGCCCTACTGCTCTTTGTAGCCTTTTGACGCTGCTCCCTGCACCTGGCTGGTCTAGCTCCACCCATGGCTAAAAGTGTCCCAGGTACAGTTCAGGCCACTGCCTTGGAGGACACAAGCTATAAGACTTGGTGGCTTCCCCATGGTGTTATGTCTGCAGGAGAACAGAATGCAAGAGTGAAAGAGGCTTGACAGCTTCCACCTAGATTTCAGAGGCTGTATGTGTTGAAAAGCCTGGGTTGCCAGGGAAAAGCCTGCCACAAGGGTAGAGCTCCTACAGAGAGACTCTACTAGAACAGTGCTCATGGAAAATGTGGGGTTGGAGCCCCTGCACAGAGTCCTCATCAAGGTACTGCTGAGTGGGATTGTAGGAAGGCAGCTGAGAATGATAGAGCCACCAGCAGCTTGTACTCTGAACCTGGAAAAGCAACCGGCACTCACCTCCAACCGCTGAGAGCAGCCATGGGAGCTGCACCTGCAAAGCCACAGGGATGGGTATGCACAAGGCCTTGGCATCCCACCCCTTCCATCACTGTGACCTGGTTGCAGAATATGGAGACAAAAGAGATTAGTTTTGAGCTCTAAGATTTAATGACAGCCCTGCTGGGTGTCAGACTTGTGTGGTGCCTGTTGCCCCTTTCTTTTGGCTGATTTATCTCTTTTGGAATTGGAGTATTTACCCAATGCCTAGATCACCATTGTATCTTGTAAGTAAATAACTTGTTTTTTTATCTTACAGGCTCAAAGTTGGAAGAAACGTGCCTTGAGTCTCAGATTTTGGAATTTTGAGTTGATGCTGAAATGAGTTGAGACTTTTGGGGGACTATTGGGAAGGGATGCTTGTATTTTGCAGTGTGAAAAGGATGTGAGACTTGTGGGGGGACATGGGCAGAATGAAACAGCTTAGGTACTTTGTGCCCTTCAAATATCATGTTGAAATGTGACCTCCAATGTTGGAGGTGGGCCTAGTGGGAGAGGTGTTTGGGTCATGGGGGTGGGTCCTTTATGAATAACTTGCTGCTGTCCTCACAATAATGAGTGAGTTCTCTCTCTATGTGAGTTCATATGAGATCTGGTTGTTTAAAAGAGCCTGGCAGCTCCTCCTTTTCTTGCTTGCTGTCTCACTCACCATGTGATATGCCAGCTCCTCCTTTGCCTTCTGCCATGAATGGAAGCTTCCTGAGCCCTCACAAAAAGGCTTTGATGACACCATGCTTCCTGTACAGCCTGCAGAACTGGGAGTCAAAATGAACCTCTTTTCTTGACAAATTACCCAGCCTCAGGTATTCTTTTATAGCAGTACAAAACTGACCAACACAGTCATTTCAAAGTTACTTTCCTTCTGGAGTTAAAGATGAGGGGACATGCTTGTAACACTGACTCAGGTTGACTGAATCTTCTGAGTATTTTTGTATTTTTTTTTAATTGGGCCCTTTGAAAGTTCAGTATAATTATGTGGCATTCAGTACAAGTGACCCCATTCTGGTTGGGTCTGGTCAGCTGGGGCTTAGGGAAGGAGGCTAGTCCACAGCAGTGGCATCCCCTGAAGTTCGTTTCACACAGGCCCCTGAGTTAATGAGTCTTTCTAAAGGAGGCTTTGCTTGGTTTGCTTATCAGCCATCTTTCCACTCTTGCTGTAGACAGGGACACCTAGATGCTCATAATTTGCTTTTTTTTTTTTTTTTTTTTTTCTTTCTTTCTTTTTTTTTTTTTTTTAGACAGAATCTCTCTCTGTAGCCATGCTGGAATGCAGTGGTGTGATCTTGGCTCACTGCAACCTCTGCGTTCCGGGTTCAAGTGATTCTCCTGCCTCAGCCTCCTGAGTAGCTGGGATTACAGGCACGCACCAGCATGCCCAGCTAATTTTTGTATTTTTAGTAGAGACGGGGTTTCACCAGATGGGGTTGGGCAGAATGGTCTCAATCTCTTGACCTCGTGGTCTGCCCGCCTCGGCCTCCCAAAATGCTGGGATTACAGGCGTGAGCCACCACGCCCGGCCATGCACGTTTTTAAAAATTAGTTAATTTATCTAATTAATTTATCCTAATTAATTTATCCTAATTTACTGCTCAGAGTAAAATACGCTGGTTTTCTTTTCTACAGTATCTTAAAAGCCTTTCGTAGCAACGTTTGTGAGGAATTGTGTTAAAATTATTCTGAATTAATATCTAATGCCTGAACACACACACACATTGTGTGTGTGTGTGTGTGTGTGTATGTTAAACTCAAGTATAGGACATAGAGCTTCTGTAGGTGATAATTCTTGCCACTTGGGATCCCTGGAAAAAGGAAGTCCATATGGAAAAGAGAGGCAGTCTCCAGGTAGCGATACATCTTCAGAGATTTTAAAGGAAGTTTTCAGCTTGTGTTCTATAAAAGCACCAAAGGTGACCTGTGTGTATAGGCCCTAGGTTGGAGGAAAGCCTTGCTTGTCGTTTAGACTTGGGATGTTGATATCAAAGAGCATTGCAGCAATTCAGCTCTCCTGCAACACCACTGACATTTCTCTATTGTTTTTCTCCTCCATACTGAGGGCTCAGAAGTCCACCAGCATAAAACTCAGATTTGCGTACTTCTAAATTGTTTTCAACATAGCTCAGCCAAAAAGATTGTTAGGCATTGGAAGCCTTCCTGGCTTTCATACCCTGGCAAACCTCACCCCACATCTGCTAACCATAGATAAGATGGAGCCTTGTGGTTAGAAGACCCCCAAAACATACTGTCTAGCTGCTGAGACACCTCACTTAGACCCATAAGCTCCTTCTCCAATTTCTATCTCCCCCAGCAGTTCTCTTGCCTTCCTCCCCATTTGATGGTGATCCCACACCCATAAACTCTAGATAGTCTTTTGTTCTGAGGATGTCCCCGCTCCTGCCATCCTATCCAAGCACCACCCAATAAAGCTGTTTGTGTGGTACTGCTCCTGGTTGGTCATAGCATTTTTCTTGATCAACCCCCTAATCCTGCAGAGTGTGCAGTGAACTCTGCTGAACTTGGATGTCTTACACTTAGAGGTTGATGGCTGTCTGAGCTGAGGTGTATGATTTTAGGGGGTCTGTTTGGACTGTTAAACTGACAAGGCCAGAAGGCCTTAGAAAAGCACACCAGGCAAGCTTCTCACCAGGACGTGGAATGCTGCTGTTGTCTGGTCTTGAAGTATCTCAGCTTTCCTGCTGCTGTAGAAAACTCTGACTGTTTTGGAACCCAGAAGTCACAAATTACAATAGGCTTGTCTTGACTCTAAGCTAACACCCAAAAATGTGCACTCCGGACTGTTTCAGACTCATGTCAAGCTGTACTGAACAGAAAGCAGGCATAGCTCGATGCACTGGAGGGGTCTTTGACCCTGTGATCCTGGTAGGTTTTGAACACCCCTCTCTGGAGTTTGAAACTGTCACAACCTAGATGCTGTCCTGGACTGTCTGCATCTCTTGCAGATGCCCATGATGAGGGGATTGTTCTCTGGTGGGGCCAACTAGAGTGGAGCTACTCGTGAACACTGTATTTTTGATGTAGACAGGTTGCATTTTTTACTGGTAATGCCTGTCAAAAGCTGCACATTGATGGAGGGCACCCAACAGGGATTGTGATCCCTCTGCCCAATTGTGACAGATCAGTCTTAGACCTTCTCTCTGTGATGTCCACTGCTGGTGACTTGTGTCCAATGATCCACATTAGTTTCAGTTTGGTAAAGTGGACAGTCGGGCTACTTTCTTTCCTCGCTTCTGGCCTGCAAGTCAGTCAGTAGGATTATCAAATGCAGCTGTGCCCAGGGAGGGATTATTATTTTTTAAATTTTTGTTCTACACTGCTCACTGCATAAATGAGCAGGATGAAAAGAGGTAAACCCATTTTGGAATCTTTTGGAAATGCAGGATTTCTTCTAGACTGCTTCCTAAACATGATGGATCTTTCTGTTCTCATGATGCTGTATGACAGTGTTTTTCTGTAAAAACAGTTTCATCTGTCTTTAATATAGCCCTGCCAGGCAAGAAGGCCAGGGGGAGGGTAAGAGATGATTGAAGCAATATAAAGCTTTTATTGTTGAGTGGACCATGCTGATTTTATAAGGATGGAGTAAAATGAGACATCTGGAGAGGTGTGGGAGAAGGCATGAAGGCATTGTGGTCTTGGTGTTTCAGAACTGATCCTGAAAGCTTTCTCCTCTTGCTGAAGGAAAACACCCCATGCTGCCTTTGCAAGCTTCTGCAAGTTTTGTGATCCAAAATCATGGCCATGCCTGAGACTACACCTGACCCCACTGACTAGGGGACAGAGGGGGTGGCCCCAGCTTCTCCATGTTCCCCTCCTGGTATCCTATGGACCTGTCATGCACAAGTCAAACTGTCTGCAAGGGAAACCAAGGATGGAACTGGATTATATAGCCTGTACTGGAAAACCTGTGACTGGCAGGAGGTGCTACAGTGGGAGGCCACAGTGTGGCACTGTTAACCTGTGCTGCTTGACTTGGGTACATCCTCTTGTGTTGCCCAAACTATAGTACACTCTAATTTTGCAGGGAGACCATGTGTATGCTCGGGTATTGTACAGCTTATGTGCCCTGCCTGTCATGACACTGCCTCAGCCCTGGATGGCTTTCAGGTCAACTCAAACTTCCTGTCCAGAGCTGTGTTTTATCTGAATTGATGCCCTAATTGATTGAATTGGCCAAGTATAAAGAAAAAGTGCTGAAATTTAAGAGGGAAGCCACGTGGCTGTCTAAGATACACCTCTTTGGTTAATGGGGTTTGTGTTAACTGGTTCAGTACAGGACCCCTAACTGGCACAAGTGACATCTATATGCAGCTTGGTTTCACCCTGTTGTGTCAGGTCCTGTGATAATTTTCCTATAATATGCCTTGGCCAGTGGGGTGCACTGTGAAGAAAAGAGTTCACACAGCAGGCCTCGCTGCTATCTTTGGCAAAGCCTGCTGCTTTCAATGTTGTCCATTGGCTGGATTCTGAGGACTTGGATTTGGAAGGGATTCTACCTTTCTCAGAACTGATCAGAGGGGCTCACTATACCCAAGCTGCTTATGCAAACAAAAAACTGCACACTGCTTTCCTCCTGGGAGTCTGGAATTTTGGTTCATCCTAGGAAGAACTACTTGTGTGACCAGTGCCAAGTCCAACTCATGGGCGAGTTCCACTGGTTGGCAGCATTTTACATGTGTGGTCACACCTTGTTGTGGGGGAATTAAGTGCATTCTGTGTGACCCTACTGGGAGATGAGATGACTCTGGAAACCTGTGTCTGGTCTCCTGCACTTCTCCCTGTGCACTCTTTCCCTTTGCTGATTGTGCTTGGTATCCTTTCACTGTAATAAGTTGTAGTCATGGGTAGGACTATATCATGAGTCCTATGAGCTCTCCTAGTGAGCTACTGGACCTGATTCAGTGGTTTGGGGTCCCCCATTTCATTTTGGGGACCCTGACACACCTATCCATCCCTTCCATCTCCCACTCCAGGGAATTTCAGATTAGGACACTGCTGAGAAGGATCATCATGGACAAGCCTGCTTAAGTGCTTCTTAGGTCTCAAGGCCTGTTCTCAATGGTTTGCAAACATCCAATTTAATCCTCACCACTCCCCTTTGAGATAGATTCTATTGTCCACCCATTTTGTGAAGAAAACCCTGAGTCCTATCTATGCAGTTTTTCTGTAAATCCAACTCTATTCTAAAACAAAATGGTTAGGTTTCTAAAAAGTAAATAGTAACAAGAGCATTGGGGAAAGAAACCAGACTTGAAGTAAGATCAATATGGTAGTGAAAATTCCTGTACCATGTTTTCCTCTTGTACCTCCAAGCCTGGAGTCACAGTCAGCCCACATATGAGAACTGCACATGAGGTGTGGACAGGAAGAGATCTATGAGAAAGATTTTCCAGGAATTCATTGATAAATGAATAAGAAAAATGTAATATATACATACAATGTGATATTATTCATCCTTAAAAAGGTAGGTAATTGTGGAATAGTATACAACATGGATGAACCTTGAGGACATTAGGCTAAGTGAAATAATTTAGTCACAAAAAAAGGAATTACTTTATGATTCTACTTACATGAAGTACTTAGAATGGTCAAATTCATACAGACAGAAGAAAGGTAGTTGCCAGGGCTTTGGGATAAGAGGGAATGGGGAGCTAATGTTTAGTGGGTGGAGTGTTTCACTTTTGCCACAGGAAACAAGTTCTTGAGATGAACGGTGGTGATGGTTGCATAAAAATATGAATGTGCTTAATACCACTGAAGTATACTTTTAAAATGGTTAGCAGGGTCAATTTTACGTGTATTTTACCAAAATA
Source organism: Chlorocebus sabaeus (assembly GCF_047675955.1). Lineage (NCBI taxonomy): Eukaryota > Metazoa > Chordata > Mammalia > Primates > Cercopithecidae > Chlorocebus > Chlorocebus sabaeus. The sequence continues at coordinate 6,377,929 of NC_132933.1, read as the reverse complement.
AAAATGTTTTATTAGAAAAAAATGAAACCAGGGCAGGTACAGTGGCCCATGCCTGTTCATCCTCACACTTTGGGAGGCCAAGGCGGGAGGATTGCAGGATTGCTTACATCTGGAGTTTGAGACCAGTCTGGGTAAAGTTGCAAGACTCTATCTCTACGAAAATTCAAAAATTAGCTGGGCAGAGTGGTGCATGCTTGTAGTCCCAGCTACTTGGGAGGCTGAGGTGGGAGGATCACTTGAGCCAGTGAGGTCAAGGCTGCAGTGAGCTGTGACTCACACTCAGTGCCACTGCACTCAGCCTGGGTGAAAAAGTGAGACCCTTTCTCAAAAGTAAAAAAAAAAAAAAGAACCCCAAAATCCCCACTGTTACAAAAATGAAGAATGACTGATTAACTCATCAATAGACAGGACATGGCTGAGGAAACAAGAAGAAAGCCAGAAAAAAATGAAAATAGATGCTTTCAAAACTGATATGAAAAGACAAAAAGGAAGGCAAAAGAGCAGAACGAGTGCCCCACATGCCCAACTGCCACACATGCCCTAGTTCTCCAGAATCACAACTTCCCCACAAGCCCCATTGCCCCACAAGCCAACTGCTTACAAACCTGACTGCCCCACAGGCCTGACTGCATCACATGCCAGCTGTCCTGAAAGCCTGACTGACCATCAAGCCTGACTGCCCCACAAACGTGACAGCCTGACAAGCCTGAGTGCTCCACAAGCCTTAGTTCCCCACAAGCCTGAGTCCTTCAGAAGCCCAACTGCCCCAAAAGCTTGAATGCCCCACAAGCCTGAAAGCCCCACAAACCTCTGTGCTTCACAAGCCTGACTGCCCCATAAGCCCAGGTGCCCTACAAATGCTAGTTCTCCAGAATCCCAACTGCCAAACAATCCCAACTGCCCCACAAGCCCTAGTGCTCCAAAAGCCTGAGTGCTCCACAAACCTGACTGCCCCACAAGCCGGAGTGTCCCACAAGCCAACTGCCCCACAAGCCCAACTGTCCCACAAGCCAACTGCCCCACAAGCCCAACTGTCCCAGAAGCTTGACTGCACCACAAGTCCTAGTGCTCCAGAAGCCCCACTTTTCCACAGGCCTGAGTGCCCTACAAGCCGGACTGGCCCACAAGCCTGAGTGCCCGACGATACTGACTACCCCAAAAGCCCTAGTGCACCAAAAGCCTGAATGCCCCAAAAGCCAAACTGCCCCACAAGCGGGCTACCACACAAGGCCTAGTACACCAGAAACACAACTGCTCCACAAGCCTGACTACCCCAAAAGCCAAAGTATTCCAGAATCCCGACTGCCCCACAAGAACAAGTGCCAAACATGCCTGACTTCTATTATTCTGTTTATGTGACCTTCTTGAAAGAGAAAACTGAAATGATGGTGTGCAAATGAGTGGATACTAGAGTTAGTGGTGGAGGGGTGGGATTGACTGTAATAGCAGGTGGAGGGGGTGTTTTGGGGGAGGAATGTGATGAAATTGTATTATGATAGTCATTTTGGTTCCATGAATTAACACATAGGCTAAAACCCATAGAACTGGACACCAAAAGGAAAGAAAAGAATTTTAGTATTTGATATTTTAGAGAATAAAATTAAAAATTAAAAAGTAAGCTACAGTGACTATATTACTTAATTTTTTGACTTTATAAGAAGGAAAATGGCCATGGATAAATAGGGACATTATGCAATGATAAAAAATAGTCACTTAACAAATAAGACATAATAATCCTAACAACTGTTAATTCACCTAAAAGCAGAGCTTCAAAATACACAAAACATCATCTGATAGAACTGAAAGGACAAATAGTCAAATCTACCATCATATTTTGATACTCCAACACTCCTCTCTGAGTAAATGATAAATGAACTAGACAGAAAGTCCTCAAAGTTATGGAAGGACCTGAACAACAAAATGAACCAAGTCAAGCTGATTGGCTTTTGCTGAATGCGCCACAGCAAAGCTGCAGAATATACAAGATTTTCAAGTATATGTGGAAGTTTTACCAGAATAAATGACAAATCAACCCATAACTAATTTAAAATAATTGAATATGTACTAAGTATATTTTTAAAATCCTTAGCGGGATAAAATTTAAAATATAACAAACGAGATACCTGTAGTTTTTTAAATAACATAGTTTTAGTGATCCATGTTTCAAAAAAATTCTTGAGGAAAGTTAGAAAATATTTCCAAATAAATTAAAACGTAACTTTCATGTTTAAAAATTTGTGGAATTCAGGTAAAATAGTGCCTAGATCAATGCTTATATTAGAATGTAAGAAAAGATTCAAACAAAAAATCTAAACTTTGATCTTATATAACGAGAAAAGAAAAGTAAATTAACCTAAGGCCAAGAAAAATATATGGATGATACCCAGCACTTTGGGAGGCCGAGGCAGGTGGATCATGAGGTCAGGAGTTCAAGACCAGCCTGGCCAAGGTAGTGAAACCCTGTCTCTACTAAAAATACAAAAATTAGCTGGGCGTGGTGGCGGGCACCTGCAATCCCAGCTACTCAGGAGGCTGAGGCAGGAGAATCGGTTGAACCCAGGAGGCGGAGGTTATAGTGAGCCGAGATCACGCCACTGCACTCCAGCCTGGATGACAGAGTGAGATTCCATCTCAAAAAAAGAAATATATATATATGAACATCAAAAATAAATTTCAGAAATTATAGAAAAATAATAAATGAGGTTGATGGAACTAAATTTACTTTTTGTTTAAATTTTTGAGGTAGAATCTCACTTTGTCGCCCAGGCTGGAGCGCAGTGGTGCAATCTCAGCTCACTGCAGCCTCCGCCTCCCAGGTTCAAGCAATTCTGCCTTAGCCTCCTGAATGTCTGGGATTACAGGCGCCCGCCACCACGCCCAGCCAATTTTTGTAGAGACGGGATTTCACCATGTTGGCCAGGCTGGTCTCGAATTCCTTACCTCAGATGATCTGCCTGTGTTGGCCTCTAAAAGTTACTTCTTTAAATAGATAAAACTAGTTGAAATATCTGACGTCAATATGAGAATGTTTTTCTAAAAGTTGTTCAGAAACAACGACTTTTAACAAAGCTTCAAATAGAGGAAAGTATATGTAAACTATAATTTTCTTTTGATAACACTCTTCATTATTTAGAGAAGATTCTGAGACCAGATTCTCCTTGAAATTGTCTTAATTTTTTTTATTTTTTAATTTTTTTATTATTATTACACTTTAAGTTCTAAGGTACATGTGCACAACGTGCAGGTTTGTTACATATGTATACATGTGCCATGTTGGTGTGCTGCACCCATTAACTCGTCATTTACATTAGGTATATCTCCTAATGCTATCCCTCCCCCGTCCCCGCTCCCCACAATAGGCCCCGGTGTGTGATGTTCCCCTTCCTGTGTCCAAGTGGTCTCATTGTTCAGTTCCCACCTATGAGTGAGAACATGCGGTGTCTTTGGTTTTCTGTTCTTGCGATAGTTGGCTGAGAATGATGGTTTCCAGCTGCATCCATGTCCCTACAAAGGACACGAACTCATCCTTTTTTATGACTGTATAGTATTCCATGGTGTATATGTGCCACATTTTCTTAATCCAGTCTGTCACTGATGGACATTTGGGTTGATTCCAAGTCTTTGCCATTGTGAATAGTGCTGCAATAAACATATGTGTGCATGTGTCTTTATAGCAGCATGGTTTATAATCCTTTGGGTATATCCCCAGTAATGGGATGGCTGGGTCAAACAGTATTTCTAGTTCTAGATCCTTGAGGAATCGCCACACTGTTTTCCACAATGGTTGAACTAGTTTACAGTCCCACCAACAGTGTAAAAGTGTTCCTATTTCTCCACATCCTCTCCAGCACCTGTTGTTTCCTGATTTTTTTAATGATTGCCATTCTAACTGGTGTGAGATGGTATCTCATTGTGGTTTTGATTTGCATTTCTCTGATGGCGAGTGATGATGAGCATTTTTTCATGTGTCTCTTGGCTGTATGAATGTCTTCTTTTGAGAAGTGTCTGTTCATATCCTTTGCCCACTTTTTGATGGGGTTGTTTGTTTTTTTCTTGTAAATTTGTTTGAGTTATTTGTAGGTTCTGGATATTAGCCCTTTGTAAGATGAGTAGATTGCAAAAACTTTCTCCCATTCTGTAGGTTGCCTGTTCACTCTGATGGTAGTTTCTTTTGCTGTGCAGAAGCTCTTTAGTATAATTAGATCCCATTTGTCAATTTTGGCTTTTGTTGCCATTGCTTTTGGTGTTTTAGACATGAAGTACTTGCCCATGCCTATGTCCTGAATGGTATTACGTAGGTTTTCTTCTAGGGTTTTTACAGTTTTAGGTCTATAATTTAAGTCTCTAATGCATCTTGAATTAATGTTCGTATAAGGAGTAAGGAAAGGATTCAGTTTCAGCTTTCTACTTATGGCTAGCCAATTTCCCTAGCACCATTTATTAAATAGGGAATCCTTTCCCCATTTCTTGTTTTTGTCACGTTTGTCAAAGATCAAATGGCTGTAGATATGTGCTATTATTTCTGAGGGCTCTGTTCTGTTCCATTGGTCTATATCTCTGTTCTGGTACCAGTACCATGCTGTTTTGGTTACTGTAGCCTTGTAGGATAGTTTGAAGTCAGGTAGCTTGATGCCTCCAGCTTTGTTCTTTTGACTTAGGATAGTCTTGGCAATGTGGGGTCCTTTTTGGTTCCAAATGAACTTTAAAGCAGTTTTTTCCAATTCTGTGAAGAAAGTCATTGGTAGCTTAATGGGGATGGTATTGAATCTATCAATTACCTTGGGCAGTATGACCATTTTCACAATATTGATTCTTCCTATCCATGAGCATGGTGTGTTCTTCCATTTGTCTGTGTCCTCTTTTATTTCACTGAGCAGTGGTTTGTGGTTCACCTTGAAGAGGTCCTTTACATCCCTTGGGAGTTGGATTCGTAGGTATTTTATTCTGTTTGAAGCTATTGTGAATGGGAGTTCATTCAAGATTTGGCTCTCTGTTTGTCTGTTACTGGTGTATAAGAATGCTTGTGATTTTTGCACACTGATTTTGTGTCCTGAGACTTTGCTGAAGTTGCTTATCAGCTTAAGGAGATTTTGGGCTGAGACGATGGGGTTTTCTAAATATACAATCATGTCATCTACAAACAGGGACAATTTGACTTCTTCTTTTCCTAACAGAATACCCTTTATTTCTTTCTCTTGCCTGATTGCCCTAGCCAGAACTTCCAACACTATATTGAATAGGAGTGATGAGAGAGGGCATCCCTTTCTTGTGCCAGTTTTCAAAGGGAATGCTTCCAGTTTTTGCCCATTCAGTATGATATTGACTGTGGGCTTGTCATAAATAGCTCTTATTTTTTTGAGATACATTCCATCAATACCGAATTTATTGAGGGTTTTTAGCATGAAGGGCTGTTGAATTTTGTCAAAGGCCTTTTCTGCATCTATTGAGATAATCATGTGGTTTTTGTCTTTGGTTCTGTTTATATGGTGAATTACGTTTATTGATTTGCATATGTTGAACCAACCTTGCATCCCAGGGATGAAGCCCACTTGATCATGGTAGATAAGCTTTTTGATGTGCTGCTGGATTCGGTTTGCCAGTATTTTATTGAGGATTTTTGCATCGATGTTCATCAGGGATATTGGTCTAAAATTCTCTTTTTTTGTTGTGTCTCAGCCAGACTTTGGTATCAGGACGATGTTGGCCTCGTAAAATTAGTTAGGGAGGATTCCCTCTTTTTCTATTGATTGGAATAGTTTCAGAAGGAATAATACCAACTCCTCCTTGTACCTCTGATAGAATTCGGCTGTGAATCCGTCTGGTTCTGGACATATTTTGGTTGGTAGGCGATTAATTATTGCCTCAATTTCAGAGCCTGCTATTGGTCTATTCAGGGATTCAATTTCTTCCTGGTTTAGTCTTGGGAGAGTGTAAGTGTCCAGGAAATTATCCATTTCTTCTAGGTTTTCTAGTTTATTTGCGTAGAAGTGTTTATAGTATTCTAGTCAAGAAACAACAGGTGCTGGAGAGGATTGGAAAAATAGGAACACTTTCACACTGTTGGTGGGACTGTGAACTAGTTCAACCATTGTGGAAGACAGTGTGGCCATTCCTCAAGGGTCTAGAACTAGAAATACCATTTGACCCAGCCATCCTATTTCTGGGTATATACCCAAAGGATTATAAATCATGCTGCTATAAAGACACATGCACACATATGTTTATTGTGGCACCATTCACAATAGCAAAGACTTGGATCCAACCCAAATGTTCATCAACGATAGACTGGATTAAGAAAATGTGGCACATATACACCATGGAATACTATTCAGCCACAAAAAAGGATGAGTCATGTCCTTTGTAGGGACATGGATGAAGCTGGAAACCATCATTCTGAGCAAACTTTCACAAGGACAGAAAACCAAACACTGCATGTTCTCACTCATAGGTGGGAACTGAACAATGAGAATGCTTGGACACGGGGTGGGGAACATCACACACTGGGGCCTGTCGTGGGGTGGGGGGATGGGGGAGCGATAGCATTAGGAGATATTCCTAATGTAAATGACTAGTTAATGGGTGCAGCACACCAACATGGCACATGTATGCATATGTAGCAAACCTGCACATTGTGCACATGTACCCTATAACTTAAAATATAATAATAAAAGGTAAATATACATAAATATACACATACACATACATATTTATGTGTATAAAGGAAGCATATATATACATATATATATCAGGACTTTATGCTTTCTTTCTCTTCTAGGATATTATTTTTTTGACACAAAGGGATTTTTTTTACCCTGCTCAGTCAACTGAATTCTGTTTTCTCCATTTATTTCTGCCTGTCTCTTTCTTCTTGCTACTCTCTGCTGCATAAGGGACTTTAAATAATTTCGAAGTTTGTAAAATTAGATTTTTTCTAATTTCAAAAGAGCTCATGAGATATCTTATGTGTATATAATTTTATGTTATATATTTTGTATACTTATATATAATTTATATAATTTAATTTTCTATATTTAATTTACTTAAAGACAAAAAAGCACTAAAAGACTTTATCAAAAAATGGAAGCCCAAATCCTTTTTTTTTTTGAGTCCAAGTTACACTCTTATTGCCCAGGCTACAGTGCAGTGGCACAATCATGGCTCACCGCAACCTCCACCTCCCTGGTTCAAGCAATTCTCCTGCCTCAGCCTTCCTGAGTAGCTGTTATTACAGGCATGCGCCACCATGCCCACCTAATTTTGTATTTTTCGTAGAGTCAGGGTTTCTCCATGTTGGTCTGGCTGGTCTCGCACTCCTGACCTCAGATGATCCGCCCGCCCCAGCCTCCCAAAGTGCTGGGATTAGAGGCGTGAGCCACCGTGCCTAGCCCCAAATGCTTTTTAAAGTTCACAGGCAAAATCTCTGAATGGAAACATTGACAAAAAACATGTGCAGATGGAAAATAATCATAAGACAAGATAATCAACATCATTCTTCAATAGGAAATTATGAATTCAATAAAAGTGAGATACACACCTATTAGGATGACTGCTTATTGGAAAAAAAAACATAAGAAGGTATTTTATGTGATCTGTACAGATGTACTCATTCCTTGATCATATGAAAATGCAGTGTTTTTAGAAGGTTAAAACTATTATGTTTACAGAAATACCAACCAACAAATCCCTTTAAGCAAAACTCTTCATTTTTCAGAAAAAGTTATGATTTCTCATTTTCTACTTTTGGCAGAGATTTTCATTCTTTCCAGTGGGACCTAAACCTTCTGAAGGCCTTTCCATTTCATCCAGAGCTTGAACTTCTATTTACAGATAAAAAATCTGTTCGCAAAAATCTTGTGCAATTTGATCACTTTTTTTTACTTCAAACGTTTCTTTACCAAAATTAAGCACTATAGCACCACCATTTCGTCTATAATCTCTGTCTATGACACCAGCTCCTGTATCTATAAAGTGCTTTGCAGCCAGGCCAGACCACTGAGCCACTCATCCATTGCAGCCAGCAGGAAGAGCATTGTTCACAAAAGCTTACTCCGTAGATGGTATTGTACAATCGTAGGCACTATACAGGTTATATGCTGCGATCAGCCAAGACCCCTGGTTCAGGGCCATGGATGCTTGGAGAGCAGGCAAAGCACAGCTGCATGCTGCCCTCCTCAGCAGAGCAGGCCTGTTTGCTGGGGGAGAAATGGCAGGTGTCTTTTCAGAGCAGGGCATGGTAGAGCAAAAGGAGAGCAGCAGAGGAACAGGGAACAAGAGAGTACAGGATGAGCCACCATTCGCTTTGATTAAGTGACAGTTAGCGCCAGTGTCTCCATTCTGTATCGGTCTGTTCTGCTAGAGCCCAGACACAGACCTTGGTCCAAAACAATCACCTGACATGAGTTCACTTATCACAAATAACTAAATTTTGTAAATGGGCAAAATATATCAATAGACACTTCCCCTAAGTGGATATATGCATGACAAAGTAAGACATGAAAAATTATTGTTCATCATATCTATTAGAGAAATGAGAATTAAACCATAAAGAGATAGCATAGCACATAGTTGAAAATGACTGAAATTTTTTCAAAAAAAGATACTGCTAAGTGCTAGCAAGGATGAAGACCAACTTAAAATCTGGTATGTTGCCAGTGGGAAGTATGAAATAGTACAAAAACTGTGGAAAATGATTCGGAAATTTTTTTCTGGCTTTACAGTCTTTACTGCATTTATTTATTTAAAAAATTTTAATTAGGTTTTGGTTCTTTGGTTCTTCAAACTTTTATTTTTGGTTCAGGGGGTACATGTGCAGGTTTGTTGCAAGGGTATATTGCGTGTCACAGAGGTTTGGTATACTGATGACTTATCACTCAGGTAATCATCATAGTATCAGATAGGTGATTTTCAAATTGTCACCCTACCCCTAGCTCCACTCTCCCACATTGGTAGAGTAGTTTCCAGTGTCTATTGTTCCCTCCTTTGTGTCCACGTATGCTCAATGTGTAGCTCCTACTTACAAGTGAGAATATGTGGTATTTGGTTTTCTGTTCCTACATTAATTTGCTTAGAATAATAGCCTCCAGCTCCATCCATGTTGCTGCAAGGTTCATGATTTTGTTATTTTTAATGACTGCATAGTATTTCATGTTCTATATATACCGCGTTTTGTTTATCCAGTCCACCATTGATAGGCATCTCAGTTAATTCTATGTCTTTGCTACTGTGAATAGTGCTGCGATGAACATATGTGTGCATGTGTCTTTATGGTAGAACAATTTATATTCCCTCCGGTACATATCCAGTGATGGGATTGCTGGGTCGATTGGTAGTTCTGATTTAATTTCCTGGAGAAATTTACAAACTACTTTTCACAATAGCTGAAGGAATGTACATTCCCACCAGGAGAGTATCAATTTCCTCACGACCTCAGCAGCATCAGTTTTTATTTTTTGACTTTTTATTAGTGGCCATTCTGACTGTTGTGAGATGGTATCCCACTGTAATTTTAATTTGCCGTTCTATATTAGTGATGTTGGACACTTTTTCACATGCTTGTTGGCTGTGTATATGTCATCTTTTGAGAAGTATCTGCTCGTCTGCTCATGTCTTTGGCCCATTTTTAATGGGGTTGTTTGTTCTTTTCTTGTTAATTTTTTATAGTTCCTTATGGATTCTGGATATTAGATCTTTGTCAGATGCATAGTTTGCAAATCTTTTCTCCCATTCTGTAGCTTTTCTGTTCACTCTGTTGATAGTTTCTTTTCACGTGAAGAAGTCCTTTAGTTTAATCAGGTCTTATTATCAATTTGCGGGTTTTTTGAAATTGCTTTTGGAGTCTTCATCATGAAATCTTTGCCAAGGCCTACGTCCAGAATGGTATCTCCTAGGTTTTCTTGTAGGATTTTTATGGTTTTAGGATTTAATTTATGTCTTCAATTCATCTTGAGTTGATGGATTAAAGATGAATTCATCTTGAGTTGAAACTGGAAGGGGTTCACTATCAATTTTCTGCATATGGCTAGCAAGTTATGCCAGCATCATTTATTGATAGGAAGTCATTTCCTCATTGCTCGTTTTTGTCAATCTTGTTGAAGATCAGATGGTTATAGCTGTGTGTCTTTATTTCTGGGTTAGAGAAGAATATCATGTTTTGGTTACCATAGCATTATAGCATGGTTTAGAGTCAGGCCCTGTGATGCCTCTGGCTATGCTCTTTTTGTTTATGACCTATGTTTGAGAATAGTATCATGTTTTGGTTACTGTAGCATTAGAGTATAGTACAGACTCAGGGCCTGTGATACCTCTGGCTATGGTCTTTTTGCTTATGACCTGTGTTAGGGAAGAGTATCATGTTTTGGTTACTGTAGCATTATAGTATAGAATCAGATCCTGTGATGCCTCTCTGTGATGCCTCTGGCTATGCTCTTTTTGCTTATGACCTGTGTTAGAGAACAGTATCACATTTTAGTTACTGTAGCATTACAGTATAGAGTCAGGTCCTGTGATGCCTCTGTCTATGCTGTTTTTGCTTATGACCTGTGTTAGAGAACAGTATCATGGTTTGGTCACGGTAGCATTATAGTATAGTTTAGAGTCGGGTCCTGTGATGCCTCTGGCTACATTCTGTTTGCTTATGATTGCTTTTGACTGTTCAGGTTCCTTTCTGGCTCCATTTGGAATTTAGAATAGTTTTTTTTCTAATCTGTGAAAAATGTTATTGGTAGTTTGTTAGTAGCAGCATTAAATCGGTAAATTGCTTTAGGCATTATGGGCATTTAAATAATATTGATTCTTCCTATGCATGATCATGTAACGTTTTCCCATTTGACTGTGTCATCTCCGATTTTTTTCAGCAGTATTTGTAACTGCCATTGTAAATATGTTTCACATCTCTGATTTGCTGTATTGCTAGGCATTTTATACTTTTGTGACTATTATGAACGTGATTATGTTTTTGATTTGGTTCTCCACTTGGATGTTGTTGGTGTATAGAATTGTTGCTGATTTTTGTACATTGATTTCATATCTTGAAACTTTGCTGAAGTTATTTATCAGATCTAGGAACTTCTGGGCAGAGATTATGGGGGGTTTCTTGGTGTAAAATCATATCATCTTCAAGGAGAGATAATCTGACTTCCTCTCTTCCTATTTGGATGCCTTTTATGTTTTTGTCTTGCCTGATTGCTCTGGCTAGGACTTCCATAATATGTTGAATAGGAATGGTGAAAATGTGCATCCTTGTCTTGTTCCAGTTCTCATGGAGATCACTTCCAGCTTTTGTCCATTCCATATGATGTTGGCTGTAGGTTTGTACTTAGATGGCTATATCATTTTCAGGTGTGTTGCTTCAATGCCTAGTATGTTAAGGGCATTGTCCAATGTGGACACATGCGTGACAAAGAAGCACATGATAAATTATTCTGCATCACAGCTATTAGAGAAATGCATATTAAGGCATAATGAGCTACGATAACATATATTTGAAAATGACTAAGAAATTTTTTAAACACATTACTACGTGAGTGTTTATAGCAGGTCTAGTTATATTTGAGAAAACCTGAAAATTATACAAATGTATTTTTGTGAATAAATGGATAATGAAGTTTTTGTGCATCCATACTATGAAATAACTACTCTGCAATAAAAAGGAGTAAACTATTAGTATGCACAACAAGGTCTATCGAACTCAAAGGTGTCTTGCAGTGTGGAAAGAGCCAGTCTCAACCAGGTACGTATTCTATTTTTTCTTTTCACGTGACATTCTTGAAAGAGAAAACTGAAATGCTGAGTACAGGTGAGTGGTTCCCACTTTTAGTTGTAGATGTGTGGGTATAACTATAAATGTATAGCAAGTAAAAGGGGTTTCATCTGGAGAGGAGGGTGACGGAATTGTTTGTATGAAGATTGTGGTGGTGGTTCCATGAATCTACACATGAGCTACACGCACAGAACTGGACAGAAAAAGAAAAAAAAATACTGTTTGTTCATTTAAATAATGAAATTTAAAATTAAAAAAGAAAGCTGGAAAAAAGAAAAGTAAACTTTAAAAAACTTTATGGGAAGAAAAATTACCCTGGATAAATAGGGACATTATGCAATGACAAAAGAGTCGATTAACAAACAAGACATAATAATCCTGTTACTTCACCTAAAAGCATTGTTTTAAAATACAAGAAACATCTGACAGAATTGAAAGAATAAATAGTCAAATCTACACTTGCATTTGGAGATTACAAAACTCCTGTCTGAGTACATGATTGAAGTAGACAGAAACTCTGCAGGATTATAGACCAACCCGAACAACACAAAGAACCAAGTTGAGCTGACTGGCTTTTACTGAACATGCCACAGAACAACAGCAGAATAAATATTCTTTTCTAGTGTATGTGGAATTTTTACAAAGATAGACCAAAAAAAAAAAAAAAAACCCTTAACAACTTTAAAATATTTGAAGTTGTACAAAGTATACCTTTTAATATGATGAAAGTATACATTTCAAAGTATACATTTCAATTTAATAATTGAAATGGTACAAAGTATAAATTTTAAAAACCCAGAATAAAATAAAATAAAAATATAACAAAGGACATATTTGTAAAGTCTCTAAGTAATTTTAAATAAACAACACATTTTCACTCTTCTTTGTTTTAAAAAATTCTTAAGGAAAATTAGAAGACATACTCTGATGAATAAAAATGGTAATATGATGTTTTAAAATATGTGGAAATCAGCTAATGTAGTCCCTAGGGGATTTTTTATGTCCTTAAGTGCTTATGTAAGAAAGTAACAAAGGACTCAAATAAAACATCTAATCATTGATGTTAAATAATTAGGAAAACAAAAGTAAATTAAACCTGAGGAAAACAAAAATGTGGGGGTGATATAGACAGGAAGAGAAAAATTAATGAAATTGAACCTTCAGAAACTTCTGGAAACAGTAAAAGGGGTTGACGAAACCAATATTTTTTTTTCCCCATAGATCAGACTAGCTAAAATGACCCATGTCGATCTGAGAAATTTGAAAATATAGCTGTGGAGAAACAACAGCTATGAATGCAGCCAGAAGTAGAGGAAACTACATACAAACTCTAATTTGTCATGTTAACTACACTCTTCATTTCTTATAGACGGTTCTGAGAAGACCAGTTTTGCCTTGATTTTATCTGAATTTGCAAGTGTCTACCAGGTAGCAGATGCTTTCAAATGCATTAACCCATCAAATGGAAGAAGATCCTGCAAAACTTAGCAGGGAGATTTCACCTTCTTTACTCCATAGCATTGACTGCACTTCCCTTTGCAATGCCATCTATCACCTCAGGAGGCTGCGGATTTCCTCCTTCCATCTGATGCAGGGGCAGAATCTTACCCGACATACTGCTACTCTCCACATAACTGTTCTTGCCTGAACACCTGCGCAGGTGTCACTAGTCACACTGAAAGCCAGTATGTCCCTGGGTGCAGATGCCAGACAGGAGGCAGTGGAAGAGTGATTATTCTTTTCAAATTCCAGCTGACATGCCCATCAAGGACCCATTTCTCATACCCCAGGAGGAGCCCAGTGTTTGTAAGAATTCAGCTTTAGAGGGTGGTTGCTCCTCTTCTACCTCTTATGAAGGAATGGAGTTTCTGAGCACTATCCATTTGTTTGCCTATTCAGTCCCCAGCTTCAGATAAGAAGCTCATTGAAATCCTACTGCGAATATGTGAGTGGCTTGAAAACTTACTGCTCTCCACCTTCAAGGCTGTATCCCAAGAGTCAGGAGATTATGGGCAAACTACACTCTACTCACAGCCCATTGGGAAAACAAAGACTATGTATAGAGCCCCTAGGGAGGGAGGACCAGGTGTCTAATGTCACAGTCCAGAGTGGCTGTGTCTGTGGGACAGGACAGAAGGTGAGCCATGGGAAATCTAGGGGGGTTCTGCAGGGGACAGAGATGGTCCATGTTCTGGAGAAAGCAGGGGATTCCGTGCAGCCTCCAGAGGCAGCAAGGAAGCGCAAGCACCAGGCTCTCTGCCTCTGAGTTGGAATAGAGGGCACGCGTTGGAGACCAGGGAAAGGGTGTTGTAAGTCCGGAAACTGTTGTGCCCAGACAGACATGCTGGCTGGGAGAGTACTTGTCCCTTGTGCCTTTGACAGAGGAGCCAAGACGTGGATGAGCCCTTGTAGGCTCTCCCATAACATCTTTCACAGTAGGTCCTCAACAGAAAGCACCCAACAACTCCCAGGGGCCCCAACACATGCCACCCACATTCTGTTTGATTCTCATTGTCACCTTCTTTTGACCTGCTTTTAGTACTTTGTCCCCAGAGTCCTTCCTTTCGTCAGCTGAGAGACATGATGAAATGGTGAGAAATGAACTACTGCTCAGGAAGTGGGCCTCAGGCCGGGAGGAGTGGGAACAGCATGGGCTCCAGGGGAATCAGACTAGATATCTGGTTCCAGTCCTGTTACTTACTACCCTTGTGATCCTGGGACACTCTCAAGCCCTGTGAGCCTCAGATTCTTCATCCATGAAGCTTGACCAATAGGACTGTTGGAGTGTATGTAATGTAAGTGATGCACCTGGCTCCAGTCCTGACACAAATAAGAAGTTTACGGAATGGCAGATGGCTTTTATTTCTATTATTTGACCCCAGATCCTAGTATTCTGGGATTTGTTATTGTTGTTGTGGTTCTCTGGGACTTCTCAGAAAATATGCAACCTAATAGGACATGGAACAATTACTCAGCCAAAAAAAAAGGAAGTTTTGCTAATGCATTTCACTTAGTTTACCCTCTCACAGGGTATACTTCAAAATTTCAGTGTGCGAAACTCTCCCCCGACTGGGATGCAACTCAAAGCTCTTAGAATAAAGTCCTTCCCTCTCTCTCAGCTTCTTTTACATCCAAACCACATTTTTCATTGATTATATCATGACCCAAAATCTTTCCCTTGTTATAATTGGCCAAATTGCACTTCAGATAAGCTGGTTAGAATGTCCCTTTAATAGAGTCAGCTCAGGCTATCACAACCAGGAAGAAAAGCACCTGGCCAGTGGCATCTGGGCCTCACATCCCAGCAGGTTCATGCTTATCTCTCAGGAAACCCTTGCATAGGATGGATATCCATCACCAACCTCGTGTGCTGTGTTGAACCACACTAAGACAAGAGTGTAGGACACCTCCCATTCCTGCCCCAGGAGGAGATGACTCTCTGTTTCCTCCACCATCCAAAAGGAACTGCTGAGCAATTTTCCTTTCCAAACTTTTCTCTTGTCCTCTGAGAATCTGGCTCTGCCCCCACCCATTTCACTAGAATCAGCTCACCCAAAAGCTACTGCAGTTTCCCAAAGCCCAAAAGGCCTTGGCTCAGGGCATGTACACTCCACCACTCTCACCTGCTGCCTCACACCCCCACCCCTCTCTTATATTTCCTTTAGATTTTAGGGGACACCTGGCCAGCTTAGTTATATGAATGCAGATCCTAGACTCAACCACCATAAGGTTAGGGCTGGGCCTGGCTTACTTTAGCATCTCCAATACTAACCCAGGGTCTTCCAAATAGCAGAAACTCAATGAATGTTTCAGGAAAACATGAGCCAGTGACCAAGGGGACTTCTTTATTCATATTTAATTCTATTACATTCTCAAGCCAAGCAAATTCAGGTACACATATGCATTTTTTAACTATACAGTGTACAGTAAGAGGTACAAGGAAGGCAAGAGTTAGCTACTGTTTGATTGGGATGAGTAGGAAATGCGAACTCTTGCATTAACCCTGGCCACATGCTCCAGGACTTTCACATAGCTGGTTTCAGCGAGGGCCCTTGGACCCCACAGGAACTCGTAGCGCACAGGATCACTGCCGGGCACCTGGCGGTACTCCAGGTAGTTTTCCTGCACCCAATCTTGGGTGAGCAGCTTCCTGAGCTCCCAGTAGGTGCTGTGCTCCCTCCCATCATACAGCCCCATCACACTCAACGCTTCCCAGATTGCCTCCTCTGGGGCGCAGCTGCCCTCCATTACGATCATGCCCAGGACGATTATCAGGAGGCCGGTCTTGGGCGTGCTCTGATCATCACCCAGCAGGCCATCATAGGAGAGGCCCAGGCAGGTGACAAGGACGTAGCAGTGGCCGGCAGGGTCCACTTCCTTCACGTCAATGCCAAAGATCACCTGCACGCACTCAGAGGCTTTGCTGAAGATCTCAGGAAAGTGGTTCTTGTAATTTTTGATGACACTCTCCAGCATTTCTGCCTTTGTGACCGGCTCCTTAATTTGATATTTGCGGAGCAGGAAATGAACTAACTCAGCCACTTTCTCATCAAGTGCTTCCCGGAAAAGCGACTCCAGGTGAGCTGGGTCTGGGGAGGTGCTTGACCCCTCCTCTTCATTGCTGCTGGAAACCTCATTGGATTGGCTCCATAGAGTGTTGTCGGTGACGGTCAGGGAAGAGGCGGCACCCCGAGGACTCTGGGCAGGACTCAGCGACCCAGAATCAGGCACCTCCTCCAGGGTTCCCGCGATCAGAGTAGAGGAGGAGGATGCAGCCTTCTGCTCCTCAGTTGTGGGAATCTGCACATCCATAAGCCCCAGTGCATCTCCTTGGGCCTGACGGCCTTCCTCAGCCTTGCAGGACTGACGCTTCTGCCGAAGAAGCATGATGACTCAGGTCAGGGCAGCAGGCGAGTGTGGGCCGGAGCTGGGCAATTGAGACCCACAGGCCTGGGGAGAGAGGAAGCGTGTGAGAGGCCTCAGCTGGGTACCACACCCTGGATGCCCTAACAAAGGCCTACTTACAGGTCTCCTTCAGTGCTCCTCTGGGGCCTCCAGACCTCCCGGCTGGCCTGTTGCCTGCGAACCTGAAAGAGGAATTGAGAGGGCATCTCAGGGTGCAGCCTCCGGGCAAAGGCTATGGCTCCAGGACTGACAGAAGGGCTGGTAGAGCCAGGAACTGTGAGGTTCCTGTTGTTTTGATGCTAGAGGGGCCTCTAGTATACATACAGGGGAAACACCACCTCAGCTTGACTGCTGGTACTGCCTGGACCTCTTATGCTCTGTGACTGAAGATACTGCCTCAGACCAAGGCCTCACAGCCTGGTTTCTGGAGCTCCTAGAAGATAAATCGAGGGGGAACTCAGGCTGCAGACTGCAAGCACAGCCCCAGCACCCCAGTGCTGTCAGGAGGTTGAGCCTGACTCTGTGAACTCCCCACTATTTTGTGTGGATGGTCCTTTCTGTGCTCACTCAGGGCCCTCATCTTTCTCCTGGCAGGGCCCGGATCTGGCCCTTTCCCTGCCTGAGAAACTTTCAGATCAAGGGTTCACATCCCTGATATGGAAGAGAAGGACATAAAGGGACCCACATCTGGCCCCATGTGCCCAAGGCCTCCTGGGGAAAAAGCAATAGCTACACAAAGTACATTGGGGTCCATGTGTCCTGCCCTAGGGTGAGGAAACAGCAATAGCTACACAAAATACATTGGGGCCCATGTGTCCAAACGTGAGGATCCTGGTTGGTCCTCATCTTCCTGAGTTTCCCCAACTTGCTGCCTATAGTACAGGTGAGATTGCCACTTAGGACCACCCTTGATCGGGTTTCCCCACAGATAATAACCAAAGTTAGCTAGACTTTGTGGTGTCCCTTCTTTCTAGGCCAGGAGTACCCCCAGTCATCACAAAGGGTCCACACGTTGGCTCCTGCAGATGTTGTGATCCCGTCCCTCTGTTGAACAGGTGTGGCTCCCTGTGCTAACCTGTGAGTGACACTGGGACCATGGTTCTCACCTTCCTGAGACTGCCCATCCCCAACCATGTGGCAGAAATGAGAGCGCGCCACATGTTACCCATGCCTGAGGCCTCCTAGGACTGAGAACCGAAGTCAGGCTCCACAAGTCCCCTTTTTCTTTGGGCTGCGTAGGTACCTTCTTACCTTCAGTCTTCACCAACCTTTCTCCCTTTGACTCCAGGCAGACCCTGGATTCCTCCCTGTGCTGACCAGGTGTGGCTCCCTCTGCTGAGCTGAGGATGCCCTTCAGACCCAGGTTGCCACCTCCCTGAGACCCGGGAGGCAGAAGTAAGGGGAGCACTACACGGACACCCCTGCATAGGATTTCCAAGGCTGACAGAAGTAGGTTTCATGGGGGCTTTCTCTGTCTGGATGTCATCCAGGTATTCATATTTACTCCATGACAAGGCATGGTCCTTTCCTTCCTGCTGAACCACGGATGTGTCTTGCAGCTCCCTGAGGTCCCCGACTGGGGAGTGGGGGAGCACATCCCTTCCCCACAGTCTTATCCGAGGTGCCCCAGCCTGAGAGCAGGGGCAGGTTTCCTAGGTCAGCAATAGGAGGTCTGCTGAGTCCTCCCTAAGGGGTGTGGGGCGCTTCCCTCTGGGGACCTGAGACTCCACTCCTCAAACCACAGCCGTCTCCTTTCTGACACCCTGAAAACGAAGCAAGGATGTGCCACATGCAGCCACAGAGCCTGGGACCTCCCAGGGTTGAGGTCTCCACTGATTTGGAGTCCAAGATCCCCTGAGTCTTCCCTCTTCTTCTTCTTCTCCTTGACTCCTGGAAGGGCAGGGCACCACCCCTCTGCTGACTTGAGTCTCAGTCCCTTGGATTCCTGAGGCCAAATGTGGAGGCGCCTCAGTCTCAGACAGGGGTAAGGTGGGTCCCCTGTCCTGGGGTTCCTGGTCCTCTCAGGCCTCCCTCATCTCCCAGTACCGCCTGGGCCGTTCCTCTGCTCCTCTGAAGCCGTACTCATGATACCAAGCCCCTTCCCTGCATCAGTCCCCTATGCGGACGTCAGAATCAGTGTGCCCGGCCGCCATTTCCGGCCGCCATGCCCAGCCACTGTGCCCAGGGCTTCCCAGGGCTGACAGCAGAGGCAGAGATGTGTTCTGTGGGGCCTCAGCCCTCCCTCAGGGTCCTGATCTTGATGTCTGGTAGAACCTAGGCCCTGCCCTCTCCTAACCAGCCCTGCCCTGGTCACACCAAGCTCTGACTCCAGAGTCCCCTGGGGCTTGAGCCAGCGGTGGTGAGGGGTGGCCCAGCCTGAGAAGTCCGCCCCCGAGTGGTCCAGGGCCGGCAGCAGGGGCGGCGCTGGATTACTGAGGGTCCTCTGTCTGGGGCGGGCGCCTCCTCAGTCCCCCCTCAGCGTCTCACCTCGCCTCCTCACAGAGTCTGGGCCCGCTTCCCTCAGCCGATCGCAAGCGAACCCTTCAGAAGCAGGGCCTCGCTTCTCTCTGATCCACGCGGCTGCGTCGTCAGCGGCGTCACAAGCGGCCACCCGGGGCTCACCTGGGCTGACGGCAAGGGTGGAGCCGGATTCTAGTGCGGGGCAGGGAGGGGCGGCTAAGTCATTCCTCAAGGTTCTCACCTGGAGATCTAGGACAGCCTGGAGCCCCGCCCTCTGCTGATGGGGTCTGCACCCCTCAGACCCAGGTTCTGACCCCGAGTCTCCTGAGGTGGCAGTGGGGGGAAGGGTGTGGTGGGGGGACAAGGCTGCTGGGGTCTTTCAGGGCTGACATGAGGGGCTGAGCTGAATTGTGTGGCCCCCCTATGGGGTGTGGGTGAACCCTCAGTCTTCACTCAGGAGGGTCCTCTTCCCGAATCCTGCTTTTAGGAAATACTCTATTTCTGTCACCTCTGAGCATTTGCACAACTGCACCCCTTACAGAGAATGGCTGCGGGTCCCAGGCTAGACGCTCCCTGCGGGTTGCAGCACTCACGATTGTAGTGACCTCTGGGAGAAGACACACACCTTCCCACGGAGGCTCTTCCCCAGCCAGAGGTCGACCTTTCAAACCTTTTGTACTAAATGACTTATTGTTACACTGAAGAGGCTGAGTAGCTGCAAGAAATTTGCGTAGGTCCTGAGCTTTGAAGTTATCTAACCATTCCTAGTCCACTTCAGTGATTTTCGTATTTTAACCCTCATTCGTACAGTAAGGAAGAAATTTTTCATCTATGCCAATTGTGTATGTGCATTATATATGGTATATGTAGATCATATTTGTGTTTACATGCATAAGCACATACATGTATGTATATATGTTTATATTATATAGCTATATGTGTTTATATGTATGTATCTTTACATATATTCATACATGTGTGTGGACTATATGTACTTATTTTATTAAACAATATCTACTCATACTATGTGTGATTCACTCATACTATTCTATTTCTAGTTCATTCTATATATTTAATTAAAGTAATAATATTTTGGAAAGTCAGTCCTAACCTTCTCTTTGTCTCTAGTTGTTATTAGCAGAACTCTGGAGCCATAGTCTCTCAATCAATCCAATTTTGCTGGTGTCCTGATATTACCTCGTGGCTACTGACCTCGTGTTTTGAGGTGCAGACTCAGATTGTACATTGATGTGAGGTGATCATTCAAAAATTTTCCTGCAACACACCCTGTCATCTGCAGTGGTTGCAGACCTCCTCAACTTCCCTGCCTCTCCACCTGCCCAGAACACAAGTACCAGTTCAACACAGTCTTCAATCTTCCCCAGGGTTTTTCTCTGTTTCGTTGTTTAGACTTTGTTGCTGATATTTTTATTTTATTTTTATTTTTCCCTGTTTCATTTTTCTTTTTCCCTTCTATATTTTTCCACAGTTGATTTTGGGAGTAGAGCACAGCAGCCTGGGCTTGATTGTCACTTTGGCAGCTACAGGTAGGCATTCACTCTTTATTTAATTTAAGTGAGATTTACACCTTTGCCATATTCTGTTCCTCATCAGTGAACATCATATACTACTCCATTTATTTGGGAATTTTTTCTCTGAATCTGTCAGCAAACTTGTACAGTTGTTCTGTAAATGTCTTGCATATTTTGGTTAGGCTTCTTCTTCTTTATATTTTGGGTTTAAATGCTGTCGGGGATGGTGTATTTTTAATTTTATGTTCTAAGTTGCTTATGTGTGGCAAGTCTCTTGTATTCGCTGTAGTGGTCTTTGCATGCTGTCTTCTGGAGTCTCTTATTCATTTGAACATTCCATGTGTCTCTTCCTTCGAATTTTCTTAATGGTCATATTGTGAAAAATACAATCTATTTCTTTTCCATCTTCATACCTCTTTTTCATCTTGATATCCATAGCTCTGACACTTTCTCCTTTTGATATCCATTGCAGCTATGAACGGTAGCAATGAAAGCATGTATCAGTGACTTGCCCCAGACCAGGATGGGAATGGTTCTAACATTTCACATTCAAGTATGTTTCCCGCCAATTTTAGAAAGTTGATGTGCCTTTGAATCTTAGGTTTGCTAAAAGTTTTTAATTTGAAATCGCATAAAATTTATTTCAGAGGCTTTTTCTGTATCCATTGACCTGACTGCTTTTTCTACTCTATCGTGTATGTAGAAAATTAAAATTGAAGTTTTCTATTGTTAAATAATATTTCTGCTTTTTCAGTGCAGGAGACGGAGCCCTGGAAAATGAGTAGAACAATTGCCATGGTTTGGGATTATTTGGAAGAGTTAAGATGGCAATTTGTTTTCCCTGACCACTTGGTGGAACTGACCCCCAAAACTGCCAGCCCTAGAACAACAGAGGGTGGATTGAGCTTTAAATACATTTTCAGTTTCTGGATGTACTGTAGGTTATATCCATTCACCAATTGGAAAAAGTCTTGATTGTGAATTACAAATAAGCTGAGATGGAGTCTCACTCTGTCGCTCAGGCTGTAGTACAGCGGTGCAGTCCTGGCTCACTGCAAGCTCCGCCTCCTGGGTTCACACCATTGTCCTGCTTCAGCCTCCCGAATAGCTGGGACTACAAGAGCCCACCACCACACCTGGCTAACTTTTTAAATTTTTTTGTATTTTCAGTACTTTTAGTATTTTTGTATTTTTTGTATTTTTGTATTTTAGGGGTTTCACTGTGTTAGCCAGGATGGTCTCGATCTCCTGACCTCGTGATCCACCTGCCTCACCGTGCCAAAGTGCTGGGATTACAGGCGTGAGCCACTGTGCCCGGCCAATTTAATTTATTTCTTTATCTCACCCATTTTACCACTTTGTTCTTTCACATTAAAAAAGATACTTAATCCTCTGCTCTGTTATGTTGTCCCAATTCAAATAAATAACATAGATTTCCCTACATAAATAAAAAACAATGCACTTACTTTTAACTATATAAAAAACAATAAGTCTGCCTACTGTCATACATGAAATGAATGTTGAAGTTCATTACAACATCCATTAAAAGGAACATTTGAACAACTCCAAAAGGAAACAAAGATAAACCTCCAAATCGCCCAAGAGAACAGGAACCAAGAGATGGTCCGCCTTGTGTTCCCTCACACCCAACTTGCTCCCCACTGCTGAGAACGGTGACTGCTCTCTTCAAACACAGAGTGAAGAATGGGCCTCATGTAACAAGATAGGGAAGGTGGTGGATGTCGCTTTGGAACGTGCACTGGCCCAGGCCCTCCCCCAACCTGCTCCACTGGCCCTGGCTGCAACTCCTGCTCAGACTCCCTCTTTGTCCTCTCCCAAAGTCTCTTCATGCAGGGATGGGTAGGAAATGCTCTCTCTAGTACTGACCCTGGCTGCATACTCCAGGACTTTCACATAGCTGGTTTCAATGAGGGCCCTTGGACCCCACAGGAACTGGTAGCACAGGGGATCACTGCTGGGCACCTGGCGGTATTGCAGGTAGTTTTCCTGCACCCAATCTTAGGTGAGCAGCTTCCTCCGCTCCCCAAAGAAACTGCTCCATCTCATGATACACCTCCATTACACTCAACGCCTCCCAGATTGTCTCCTCAGGGGCACAGTGGCCCTCTGTTAAGATCATGGTCAAGACCATAACTCCAGGTGAGTGAGGTCTGGTGAGGTGGTTGGCCCCTCCTCTTCCCGGCTGCTGATGCCCTCACTGGATTGGCTCCATAGAGTGTTGTAGCTGATGGTTAGGGAAGACGAGGAGCCCTGAGACTCAGGGGAGGACTGGGTGACCCAGCAGCAGGCACCTCCTCCAGGGTGCCTTCAACCAGAGTAGAGGAGGAGGCAGCCTCGTGCTCCTCAGTGGCGGAAGCCTGCGCACACACCAGGCCCAGAGCCTCCTCTCCTTGGGCCTCAAGGCCTTCCTCAGGCTTGCAGTGCTGACTCCTCTGCTCAGAAGACATGATGATTCTGGTCAGGGCAGCAGGCTAGACTGTGGGCAGGAGCTGGGCGATGGGGAGGAATCCACAGATCTGGGGAGAGAAGGAGCTTGTGAGGGGCCTCATTTGCGAACCACACCCTGGAGGCCCTAACAAAGCCTACTTACAGATCTTCTCCTTCGGTGCTCCTCTGGGGCCTCCTGGGGCTTCTGATCTCCTGGTCGGCCTGTCTGCTGAGAACCTGAAGGAGGAAGTGAGAGGGCACCTCAGGGTACAGCCGGCCAGCAGAGGCTGAGGCTGCAGGACTGACAGTAGGGAGGGTGAGGCTGGGCTCTCTGGAGTCCCTTGTGTTCTGGGGAGTGTGGGGCCCTTGTTGTCCATTCAGATCAGAACCTCGCCTTGACTGCTAACACTGCCTGTGACTCCTCTGCTCTGTGGCCTGAGGACAATGCCTCAGACCAAGGCCTAACTGCCTGGTTCCTGGAGCTCCTAAAAGAGGAATCGAGGGACCCTCAGGGTGCAGACCGCAAGCACAACCCCGGCTTTCCAGTGCTGTCAGGAGAGTTGGCCACACTCTGTGAGGTCCCTACTCTCATTGGGTTACGTGGTCCCCTCTGTGCTCACTCACCTTTCTCCTGGAGGGACCTCATCCTGCCCTTTTGCTGGCTCGAGAAACTCAGATAAAGAGTTCACAACCCTGATATGGAACAGAAGGGTATGAGGGGACCCACGTCGGGCCACACGTGCCCAGGTCCACTGGGAGAGACAGCAAGAGATATCCAAATTCACTGGACACCATGTGTCCTGGGCGAGGAACCTGCTTGGTCCTCATGTTGACTCCTGGCGGAGTCTGGGGCCCTCCCTCTACTGACCTGAGTGCAGCCCCCTAAAGACCAAGGCATCCTCCTCCCTGACACTGAAGATCCCAGGATGAGAGAGGGTCCTCAGCTGACAGCCCTGCCTATGATCTCTGGGGTGACATCAGGGGCAGGGAAGATTTCTGTGGGAAAGAACGCAAGAATCTTTGCGTTCTTGCCTGGGGGTACCCTCAACCCTCCTTCAGGTTCCTCACCTGGACACCTGGCAGATCCTGGGACCACTGTGTCAGTCGATCAGATTGGGGTCCCTGTGTTGACCTGAGTCACCCTCTGAAAACAAGGCCTGAGGGTGAGCCTCCCTGAGATCCAGAAACAGAAGTGAGGAGGCTCCACATCCCATCACCCTTGGGTGGGGTATCCAGGGCTCACTCCAGGAGCTGGCCCCTTTGGTTCTGGGGCGAGGCTTCCAATGTCTTCTGGTGGGTTATTCATCTTTACTCCTCCTGGCATCTGCCCTTCCTCAACCCCCAAACTCCTGAGACGAGCAGCCATCTCCCCTTTACACCAACACCCCATGCTCCCAAGGGTTCCCCAACTTCCTATCTGTGGTACAAGTGAGATTGCCAATTAGGGACATTCCTGATCTGGTTGCCCCAGAGCTAAGAACAGGTGGCAGCCATAATCTGTGGAGTCCCTTCCTTCTGGGCCAGGGGTACCTCCAGTCCTCATGAAGGGGGCACTCCTTGGGTCCTGCTGATCCTGGGACCCCTCCCTCTGCTGGCCAGATGTGACTTCCTCTGTTGAACTGTAAGTGCCACTAATACCAAGGTGTTCACCTCCCTGAGACCTCCCACCTCCCGCCGTGTGGCAGAAAGGAGAGCATGCCACATGATACCTATGCCTGGGGCCACCCGGGGCTGAGAACAGTGGAAGCCAGGTTCTGCAAGTTCCCTTCTTTTTCGAGGTGTGGAGGTACCTTCTTACCTTCAGTCCTCACCAACCTTCCTCCTCTTGACTCCTGGCAGACTCTGGACCCAACCTGTGCTGACCAGGTGTGGCTATCTCTGCTGAGCTGAGGACACCCCTCAGAGGGAGGCCCCCACCTCTCTGAGGCCTGGGAGGCAGAAGTGAAGGGGCGCTACACTGACATCCCTGAATGGGATTCCCAAGACTGACAAAAGGTGCATATTTCAGGAGTGCCTCCTGTGTCTGGGTGTCCTATAGGTATTCAGATTTACTTCCGACAGGGCCTGGCCCTTTCCCTCCTGCTGAACTTTGGATGGGTCTTGTAGGTCAAGGCCACCATCTCCCTGGGATCCCTAACCAGGAAGTGGGGGCCAGGTCTGTTCCCCACAGTCCTGCCCGAGGCCCCCCAGGACTGACAGGAAGGGCAGGTTTCCTACATCTGGGAAAGGAGCTCTGCTGAGTCTTCCCTCAGGGTCCTGAGACTCCTCCCTCTGCTAACCTGAGCCTCCACTCCTCATACCAAAGCCCTCTCCTCTTTGTCATCTCCAAGGCATAGGCAGGGATGTACCACATGCAGCCATCGTGCATGGCACCTCCAAGGGCCGAGGTCTCCAATGATCTGGAGTCCAAGGTCTCCTGAGTCCTCCCTCTTTTTCCTCCCCTTGATCCTGGCAGTGCTGCGTCAGAGCTCCCCTCTGCGGACCTGAGTCTGTCCGTCGGATTCCTGAGGCGGAATGAGGAGGCACCTTAGCCTGAGATGGGGGCGGGGTGGGCCCCCTGTCCTGTGGTGATTGTCCTTTAAGGCCTCCGTGCTCTCCCGGCAGGACCTGGGCCCTCCGTCTACTCCTCTGAGGTGGTGCTCATGATACCAAGCCCCTTCCCTCCATCAGCCCAGGATGTGGACAACAGCATCAATGTGCCTGGTCCCCATTCCCGGAGCTTCCCTGGGCTGACGGCAAAGACAGAGCTTCCCTCTATGGGGCCTCAGCCCTCCCTCAGAATCCTGACTTTGAGACCTGGCAGAGCCTGGCCCCTGCCCTCTCCTAACCAACCCTGCCCTGGTCAAACCAAGCTCTGACTCCAGAGTCCCCTGGGGCTTAAGGGGAGGAGTGGTGAAAGGTGGCCCAGCCTAAGAAGTCCGCCCTCAGGTGGTTTAGGGCTGGCAATGGGGGTGGTGCTGGATTATTTGGGGTCTTCTATCTGGGGTGGGGGCATCCTCAGTCCTCCCTCAGCGTCTCTCACCTTGCCTCCTCACACAGCCTGGGCCCGCTTCCCCCCAACAATCTCAAGCCTCCATCAGAACCAGACCCTCACTTCTCTGTGATCCCCAAGGCGCAAGTCACTGGCATCACATCCGGCCACCAAGATAGGGGATTCCCTGTGTTGACAGCAGGGGCGGGACTGAATTCTGTCATGGTGAGGGGCAGAAGAGGGGATTTCGGGGGTCGGGTGGGGAGTGGACACATTTGGGGGTGTAGGTGTAGGAAGAGGTGTGTAGATCAGAGAGGGTAGTGGGGGTGTGAGGGTCTGGGGGAGAGACTGCGGTGTGGGGGTGGGGGAGGGGTGTGGTAGTGGGGGAGGGTGGGGGTAGGGGTAGTGGGAGACTGCAGGTGGGGTTTGGGGAGCCCTCAGTCATCCCTCACAGTCCTGACCTTGATTCCTCGCATAGCCTGGATCCCTATCTTCTGCCGAAGGTGTTGGCTCCCATCCGACCAAGGCTCTGACCTGAGTCCCCAGAGGTGGCAGTGGAAGGAAGGGAGTCCTTGGGCAAGGCTGCCGGGATCTTCTAGGGCTGACAGGAGGGGCTGAGCTGGATTCTGTGGCCCCTCTATGTGGGGTGAGAGAACCCTTAGTCTTTACCCAGGAGGGTCCTCCTCCTGGCTCTTTGATGAAGTGATGGGTGGGAGATGCTCTGTTTCTGTCACCTCTGAGCATTTGCCCTCCTCCACCCCTTGCAGAGAATGGCTGCGGGTCTAAGGCCAGATGGTCCCTGGGGGCTGCAGTAACTGTGATTGTAGTGACCTCTAGGAGAAGACACACACCTTCCCACGGGGGTTCCTCCCCAGCCAGACCTAGACTTTGCAAAGCTTTTGTCCTAAAAGCTTTGTGTTTACACTGAAGAGGCTGAACGGCAGCAAGAGATTTGGGGAAGCCATGAGTTTTGAAGGTATCTATCATTTCGTAGTGCAATTTAGTGATTTTCGTATTTTAATCTTCATTCATATAGTAAGAAATAGATTTTAAATCTTTGCAATTGTATGTGTACATTATATATGGTGTATGTAGATTATGTTTATATTTATGTGTATATACATAAACACATACATTTGTATATGTTTATATCATATATGTATATTTATATGTATGTATCTTTAGATATAGGTACATGTAGATATGTAGACTATATATATATACACACACACACACACACACGCACACATATACATATTTCATTAAACACTATCCCCTCATAGTATGTGTGATTCACAAACACTATTCTACTTCTAGATCATTCTTTTTTTCCATGAAAATAATTTTTGGAAGGCCTGTCCTCTTCCACTAGGTTTGTTCCAGGTGGTTATTAACAAAACTCTGGAGTCAAAAATTCTCACTCAGTTCAAATTTCCTGATGTCCTGGTATTATCCCAGGGCCACTGGCATCATGTTTTGAGGTGCTGCCTCAGATTGTGCGATGATGTGGGGATGTCGGGTAGATTTTAATATCTTTCCTTCTACCCATCCCGTAATATGCTGTCTATACAGACTACACACCTCCTCAATATCCCTGTGGCTTCCCCCACCCCAAACATGAATACCAGTTCAACACTGTCTTCAATCATCCCCGGAGTTTTCTCTGTTTTCTTCAGATTTTTTTTTCTCTTATCTTTCTATATTTTTCCACGATTGATTTTGGGAGCAGAGCCTGAGCTTGACTTTCACTTAGGCAGCTACGAGAAAGGCACTTTGTATATAACTTAAGCAGGATTTACATCTTTACCATATTCTGTTCTCCATCAATGAATGTGGCATGTTACTCCATTAATTTTGGATTTTTTCCCCTGAATCTACCAGTAAACCTGTATGATTGCCTCCATAAAGGTCATTTTGGTTAGGCTTCTTTTAATTTATATTTTGGATTTCAACGCTCTTGCAAATGGTATATTTTCTATTTTAGACACTAAGTTGCTTTTGTGTGACAATCCTCTTGTTTTGCTGTTGTCATCCTTTATATGATGTTTTCTGAAGTCTCTTATTCATTTGAACACTTCGTGTGTCTGTTCCCCTGAATTCTCTTGATAATTATATTGTCAAAATACTATTTGTTTTCTATCTCTATACCTCATGTATATTTTTCATGTCCATAATTTTGGTTCGTTTTTATTTTCGTATCCTCTGTACCTATGGAAGGCCATGGTGATAGTCTGTGTCGATGGTTGTCCCTGCTGTGAATGAGAATGCTTCTAACTTTTGAGATTTAAGTATGCTTCCTGCCAATTTTATGAAATGGAAGTTCCTTTTCATGTTAGTTTGCTGAAAGTTGTTAATTTGAAATCACATAGAATTTCATTCAAAGTCTTTTCTGTACCCATTTACACGACGGAACTTTTTCTCTATCTTGCATGTAGGGAATTACAATTGCAACTTTTTTTAACATGAAATAATATTTTTATTCCTGACATACAGGTTGCTTATGCATTTAGTCCACTGTTCTCTTGAATATGCGATTACATATTTAGGACATTTGCTATGTTATCAGTGAACAATTCACTCACGTGTTCTTTTCATGTGAGCTGAGGATGCATCTTTATCTGTTTTTTGAATCCAGGAGTCCTAGCCCAGGAGAATGAAGTGGACAATTGCTCATCTTTTTGGCTGCTTTGGAAGAGTTGAGATAAGTTGATGATAATTTTCCCTGACTATTTGTTAGAATTGGCCTCCAAAAGTGTCTGTTCCAGAACATTTGAGGGTGGCTTGAGCTTTGAATAAACTTTTAGTTGATGGATGTACCACTTGTTTTATCCCTTCACCCCTTGAAGGAAGTCTTGGTTGTTGATTTTGAATAAGCTGTTATATATGTTTGTGCACACAGTTTTGTCTATGGGAACCTACATTTTCAATTTAAACGAAATCTAGGAGTAGGATTGCTGAGTCTAATGGTAATTCTATGTTTCCCTATGTAAGAAACAATCAAAAGGTCCTGCCGTGCAATGTAACAGTTTTCTTCTTTCCCAGCAATGAATGAGACTTCCACATCCTCTCCAGAGTCTGGTATTTTCAGGTCTTTGAATTTTATTCATTGTATTAGGTGTGTAGAGAAATCGTACTGCTCTTCATATTTGCATTTTCATTGAATAATTACAGTGATTATCATTTTTATATCTTCTGTTCCAGTCACAGAAGAATCCATTTTCCAAGTATTTCTGCTTCCTTGTATTGAGGAAAAGTATTAGAATCCTAGATGTTCGTGCTAGGAATGCTCATCATTCCTTGGGAGATGTTGCTTCTTGCTCTCTCATTTACAGAACAAAGAAATATATGCGTGTTTATTTACCTGCTTATTAGTGTTTATGTGTGCACCCTCTGTATGTTTATGAAGTTGAACATGAGTATTTCCTGATGTCCACGACACTACTCTAATACCACAAGGAGCTTTTAGTCTCCTTCCTTTGTTTATCTGTAAGTATCTACCTCAACAGTGAGAAAGCTACTTCCCATCAACCTTCATCTATATAATTAGTTGGTCTATGGGGATAGATAGATAGATAGATAATTATTCTGTTGTCACATTGCTGTAAAGAACTACCCGAGACTGTGTAATTTACCAAGAAAAGAGGTTTAGTTGAGTCACAGTTCTGCAGGCTGTACAGGGAATATGGTTGTGGAGACCTCAAGAAACTTACAATCATGATGAAAGGTGGAAGGGAAGCAGGCACAGCTTCAGTTGGAGTAGGAGAGAGAGAGAGATAGCAAAGAGGGGAGAGTTTCACACTTTTAAACAACCACATCTTGTGAGAACTCAATCAACTCCTTGAGAAAAGCAAGGAGGAAGTTCCCCCTGCCCCAACATGATCCAATCACCTCCCACCAGGCCTCTCCTCCAACACTGAGAATTCTAATTCGACATGGGATTTGAGTGGGGACACAGAGCCAAACCATATCATTCCACCCCTGGCCCCTCCCAAATCTCATGTCTTTTCTTACATGTTCTTACACAACCAAGCCTTCACAACAGTCCCCCAGAGTCTTACCTCATTCCAGCATTAACTCAAAAGTCCAAGTCGAAAGTCTCATCTGAGACAAGGCAAGTCACTTCTGCCTATGAGCCTGTACGATAACAAACAAGTTAGTTCCTTTCAAGATACAATGAAGGTATAGGCGTTGAGTAAATGCTCCCGTTCCAAATGGGAGAAATTGGCCAAAACAAAAGGGCTACAGGCCAGGTTGAAACCCAACAGGGCAGTCATTAAATCTTAAAGCTTCAAAAATAATCCCCATTGACGTTATGTCTAGCAATCAGACCACACTGATGCAAGAGGTGGGCTCCCAAGACCTTGGGCATCTCTGCCCATTTGGCTCTGCAGGGTACAGTCCCCTCAGCTATTTTTTAAATTACTTCCCTTTAAGCATTCTCTGTAGATTTTAGATACTTGTTATTGTTTAATTTTAAGCTTTCGGTAAAGATTTTAGATATGAGTCTTCTGTCAGATGTATGCCTTGCAAATATTTTCTCATAGTCTGTAGCTTGCCTTTTCTTTTTCTTAATAGTGTCTTTTGCAGAGCAATTTTTTTTTTTTCCCAGAAAGTGCACCTTCTCCGTTTTGCGTTCTATGGGCCATGTTTGTGATGTTGTATCTAAACACCCATCTCCAACATCAAGGTCATGTGCATGTTCCATTGTGTCTTCTTCCAGAAGTTTTAAAATCGTGTATTTTATATTTGGGTTTATGACCTATTTTGAGTTACTTCTTTGTGAAAGGTGTGAGGTTCTCCTTAGGTTCATTTCATTGTGTATTGGCATTTATTTTGTCAGGTGCCATTTGTTGAAAAAACTACAATTTATCCATACGACAGCCTGTGCACTTTTGTCAAAAATCAGTTGACAATATTTGTGTGGGTCTATTTTGGGGTTTTATTTTGTTCCATCGATGTGTGTCTATTCCTCCACCAATACCCATATTTTCTTGATTAGTGTCGCTTTACAGAAGAAGTGCATACCAAAGCTAACGTCAATCATGAGAAGTCATATTTCTGGTAATTTCCTTTGACATGATGTAATGAGAATGGGGTTTTACATCTGAGATCTTCCTCTGAGAGCTCATACCTCCAATGCTAATCATTAGAAAAGAGATAAGACAAATCCCACTGGATGGACTTTATGCAGAAGACCTAATCAATACTCCTCAATGCTGTTAAGGTCATCAGAAACAAGAAAAACCTCAGAAACTGTCACTACGAAGACAAGATGAAGGACACAGGATTACCAAATGTCATGAAGTATCGTCGATGGGATCTTGAAACAGCACAAGAACATTTGGTATAACTGAGGATACTTGAATAAACTATGGACTTAATAACAATGTATCAGTATGGATTCATTAATGGGGACAAATATAGATGCTAATGTAAGATGTTAATAATAGGGAAACTAAACGTGAAGTGTATGGAAATTCTCTGTATCATGTTTGCAATAATTCTGTAAATCTAACACTGTTCTGAAATCTAAAAGTTTATTTTAAAATGACACTTGGATGTCATTAGAAGTACGAGCCAGGCACGGTCGCTCATGCCTGCATTCCCAGCACTTTTGGAGGCAGAGGCACGTGAATCGCCTGAGGTCAGGAGTTTGAGACAAGGCTGGCCAACGTGGTGAAACCCCACTACTCCTGAAAATACAAAAATTAGCCGGGTGTGGTGGTGGCTGCCTGAAATCCCAGCTACTTGAGAGGCTGAGGCAGGAGAATTGCTTGAACCCAGGAGGCAGAAGTTGCAGTGAGCCAAGATTGTGCCGTTGCACTCCATCCTGGGGGACACAGCAAGACTCCATCTCAAAAAAAAAAAAAAAAAAAAAAATGGAAGAAGTGCAACCACTCCTTACTTGGTGACTATCGGCAATCTACTGGAAATCATTAAGCTTTTTTCTGCCCTTCCTTTGTATTTCAAGAATTCACAATAGTTACAGTAGTTGAGGGAGAGGTCTTCCTCACTGAAACATTGCAGCTGAGGATGGTAAAGGCTATGTTTCAGAAAAAAACCAAAACCAAACAAACCCAATATCTGCAACTCCCAGTGAGACACTTGCTGTAGGATGAATGAAACGCTTTGGTTCAAGGTCAATGAGGCATCCTACAAGAGAGGAATGAGACTGTCATCACCTGAACCCACCTGTCAGTGTCAATAAGCTCAAGAGTGAAACAACCGGAAATCATGTGCCTCATGCTAGGATGCAGTAGGAGACAGGAAACCAACAATGAAGTATTTTCATCAGAAAAGAGTGAGACCTACCTCAAATCTAGATATGAACCTAAAGCCTGATAATCAGAATCCATGGAAAGGAGCAAGAGTTAAATGACACAATGAGGCAGCAGACAGACAAATGAGTAGTGGTGAGACATGCTGTAGGTCCACTGATCAGTCAGCTACAACAAGTCAATACAATGGAAAAGGACGGTGGGATGCAGGAGGGCATTGTGGGCCATAGGTCTGCTAGAGACTAAAAGAGACCCAAATGTATGAACTAATGCTGAACACCCATACACTTTAAGCCCCTCAGAATGTCCTCTCAGAGGTATGTACTAGCGGAAAGGCACACATTCATTCAACAGAAGATGTGTATAAGAACGCCCTTAGGAGCGTGCTAGAAACAACCCCCATGTTCATCACCATGAGCATGGGGAAATACGTTGGAGCTCATACAAAGGAATACTATACAGCCCTGAGCGTGAAAAAGCTATGGCTACATCCATAACGTGGAAGAAGACCACGAACCTCATGTTGAGAAAAAGTAGCCAATGCAGAGAATATCAGTTCCATAATTCCATTTAGATGGAGATCAAAAGAGGCAATACTACTCTATGGCACTAAAGTCAGGATAGTGGCTACCTTGGGAGACAGAGACTGGGAGGGAAATGAGGGGAAATTCTCATGGCAGATGTTTTTTGTGTGGTGAGTGATGGGCTCTCCAAGGATGTTCATGGGTGAAAATTAAAGAGCTCTATATTTGCGATCTGTGCACTCATTAAGCAGAGGGAGAGAGGATTAAGAGACACGAACAAAAGCAGTGCATAAACCTAGTGGGTTTGGATCAGAATCCCAAAAGACCCCACCCCGTAGGCCATAATGCCAAGTGCTGAAAGCCCATAATGTCAGTATCTCTGACATCTAATTTCGAAATGATCAATACCCCTAGGCAGAAAATAGGGAGGGTTAATAAGGAATGCTCATTTCGTGCATCATAGAATTTCTAAAAGATCAGTGCCAAACAGAAAATAAATGTGAGATATCCTTTGAGGATACACATGTTCTAAAAGAAAAAACAGCAGGTACATGTGACGCAAAACTTCAACATATAGTTAGCAACTGTGAAATTCAGCCAGCTCTTAAGGACTATCTCCATGCAATTGCCTATATCTTTACCTGTAGTGCCTCTTTTCTCAGAATTTTCTAGCTTCTTTTTCCTGTTTGTGTATTTTCACAATGTTGAAGTGTCAGCATTATTTTTAACCACTCACTATGCTATTCCTTTCTTTGCATTATTTCCAATACTGGAGGTATAAATTGTGTGGAGACTTTGAGAGAGTTCTAATTTGTTTTATGCATTTTTCAGATTCGACTCCACAAACATACATTATCCCATTGTTAACTCTGTGTGCAAGCACTGTGCACGCATGTATAAACATTGACACTTGCTCAATAAATGAAGAGATGTCCTTTTTAAAATCTTCATTTGTGAAAGAAAAAATTTCTCATGATCTTGGCTCCTTGGGTGAAACTATATGCAGTGTGATCTGTCAAGGTTTTTCATAGATGTCTTAGGATGACTTAGCTTCTGGTCACAGTATTTCATATGACTACAGTTATGAAGAAGGCTGCACGCAATTACTAACCTTAGTAATATTTGTTCATATATTTTCCTTTTTGACCTATTGGAGTTGGTCCACAGGAGATCATTGGGCCACTCAGTCAGCAGGGAGAGATGGGGAAGAGTCAGGGCAGGTTTATGGGGGTGCAGGCCCCACGCCGGGACAGGAGTGCAGCCTCTGGAGGGCGGAAGGGACCTGCATCATCCATGTACAAGTGGAAGCTTCTCCATCCTCACTCACTCTGTTCTAAACCCAACGTCTCCAGCAGAGCCCTCATCTGAATTTCAGAAAGGGTGGTGTCCTGATGGGGTTGGGGAGAGGCTAGGTGGGCCAGATCTAGTGACAGTCTCTCACTGGCTTCCTTGCAGGCCTCAGCCATGTGGCATGGGGCATCGGGCATTGGGTAACTGTTGATGAGAGCAGCCCTCCCCTGGTCATGGGGAACACAGCGAGGCCAGGGCGAGGGCAGGGCTCTGTGAAATGTGACTGCTGCTGGTTATAAGCTGAGCCAATCATGCGCCTTCCGTGTGCCTCAATTCTTCATTTGTAAAATGGACATGTAATAGTACAAAGTAAGAGCATTGTTGTGAGTTTATACCTGAGGTCACCCGCATGTAAAATGCCTGGCCCAAATGATGTGGTGAATAGGAAGTAGCTTTGTTTACTGTGTGTCTAAGTTTTAACTTCCCCCCGTATTTTAACATTTCTAAACCTATATATGTCTTATGATCCACATGCACATTGGTTAATGCATTTATTTTCATTTTCTCCTGAAAATCTGCCATCACGGGTAAATCATCTCACATCTCAGACCTGTGCAGGCATGGTGGAACTTGTTCTAGTCCTGCCTGGGACGACAGCCCGGGCTATTGAACCAGGATCAATACATGTGTCTGTGGGAGTCGGCCCTGGGGGCGTCTTCCAAGACATTCTCCAGGCTCACCCTGCCTGTATCCATCCCCACAACTCAGAGCTCTGAGAGGAGAGTCCTCCGCCTGGACACTGTGGATGCCCCCACTTTGCTTGTCCTCAACCTTTCAGGTGCATGTTTCTAAGGAGGGCTGAAGCCACATTGCAAATTCTTCTGCCACAGCTTAGACATGCAGGGCAGCCCTCTACATGGCTATTTGAAACACAGTCTTGCCCACACAGTTGTTTTCACGGTTTGAAACAGCCTGCAGTTACCTATTTAGTAGCTGCAAATCTCTCTTGAACCTATGATCGTTCCAGTTTTCTTTTCTGTATTCCAGAAAGCAGCCAGAAGAAAGCAGAAAGCAGCCAGAAGAGGAATTATGTCCCCAGGACATGAGTATATGCTGAATCATGACTCAGAACTTGTTGATTGCATGGACATCAACTCCTCAGATGTCTCAGGCCTTCCTTTCTTCTTTGTCAGCCACTGCACTCCTCTTTTTCACACACTCAGGCATCTGCCACACCAGGTGCCCTTCACCCTGCTTGGTTCAGGGTTTACTGGGTGCCAGGCAGCTGCTGTGCTAAGTGCTCTGCTGGTCTGTGTCATTTTCTGCGTGCAAGCCTCCCTTGGGTGGTTGGTAGGAATGAGCCCATCTCTGTAATGAGCTAACCTTTGCAATGGTGGGATTGAGCCATGACCCTGGTTCCACAGTGAGGAAGTAGAGGACCAGAAATAGGCCCACAAGGTCAGACCCTCGGACCTGCAACCTCGCTCATTTAGAATGGGTATTCTAATGATCTGTGCAGAGGAGTTTGCCTTTCTACACAGAAAAGTGCTGAAGAAAGCAGAAACAGCAAGCAAAGAGCAGATTGCTCATTTCCAAGTTCCTTTCCATTTAGGGTTCAAGCAGAGCGCATCTCTTGATTATGCTGAGTCATATTGATTGGCATCTTCTGAAATTTTTTAACTGGCCCCCGTGAAAGTTCAGTTTCATTTCATGACACTTAGCATGAGTGACCCCATTCTGGTTTTATGATCTTCCGGGGCCTAGTTCAGGAAGCTAGCCTGGCACAATGGCCTCCCATTAATTTTGTTTCACAGTCTCCTTTCCTTTGGGTCATGACCAAATCATAGGACATGAATGCTACAGTTAGTCACCATCAGTTTTGGGTTTATGGAGTTAACATGCCATTCATATGTTACAGTGTCCTTGTTACCATGTGTTTCTTGGAGCTTTCATCATTCCAGCTGCAGACAGACCATATAGCATTCAGCAGATGGCTGCATGGAGATTAATAAGCCTTTTTGAGAGGATGCAGTGAACCAGGGAGACTACTCTTATGACTGTCAGGAGGATAATACCCATAGTTTGGAGTATGCCCTTGTAATGGGAATGGCAGAGCGGAGGTTGCTGCCTAGGAAGTTGAAGTAGAACAGTACACTCAACTGGCTCAAGCCTGTGGGCAGAGTTAAAAATTTAGAGGCATCTCTCCCCGCTTTTCCTTCAAAATCCTTTTCTTTGAAAGGACCATTCAGACTTTTGACTGTGAACCTACCTGACCCATTCCCTATTCCTGTATATTTATATGTTCTCTCTCTCTCTCTCTCCTCTCTCTCTCTCTACCTGCCTGATTATTTGGCTCTTCGTTCCTGCCTCACATGATCAGGGAATGGAGAACTGTCCTCCCAACTCTTTGAACTCTCTCTTCCCAGGATCAGTAAGTAACAAGTCTTTGAATTTATTTTGTGTTGTGGAGGTGATTGGAAGTTGTGCCTTTCACCTGAACATCAAATGGCAACCAAGGTCAGACTTTATCTGGGATGCTGGGGGATGGAGAGAATTTCAAACTCCAAGCGCCCGAATGGTGGTCACAGGCAGGCATAAGCTGGACACAGATCAGACAAGAAGCACAAGGACATCTGCCAGAGTAAACAAGTTTCCCATATGAGGGGCCACGTGACCACCGGTCGGTTGGACAACTGGATATTAGGCTGTCTGCCAGGCGCAAGAATTACCCTATGGAAAGCATGCTGGAAAAACTTGCCATCAGCTCCCCTCCATTTCCAGTTAGG
This sequence comes from Chlorocebus sabaeus, assembly GCF_047675955.1. Classification (NCBI taxonomy): domain Eukaryota; kingdom Metazoa; phylum Chordata; class Mammalia; order Primates; family Cercopithecidae; genus Chlorocebus; species Chlorocebus sabaeus. The sequence continues at coordinate 6,340,977 of NC_132933.1, read as the reverse complement.
TCAGCCTTTCCAGATACTCTGGTACTAGAATCTCAGGTTGGCTGGGGGCTCTGAAAACAGCCCCTTAGGCAGGCTTCCCATGAGCTAAACCAACTGAAATTGAACAGACCAAAGAATGAGCCAGATGAGGAATCTACCCATTCTAACCAACCAGCCTGTTTGTCTTATTCATCCACATACAACAGAAAGTGTCAGCAGCTGCACAGAGTCCTCCCTGTTGCTGCATGGATGCTGTCTTGAGGCTGGCGGTGACATGGTATTTAACTTGTTTCATGACCAGCTGATCCTAATACAGATATCTTATTTTTAGGTGGCGAGTGCTCCAATCGCTCCTGAGTGCCCAAACTGGAGCCACCAGTCAGTCCCGGCTATGACTCTGAGCTTCTCTTGACTAACGTAACCAGTGAATCTCTCCTACCGAAGCATACAAGCAAAAGAAACTGGAGAACCCAGATCCCTGCAAATTTCCAAAAACCAGAGTCACACACTGCCTGTGATCATCTGTTCCCTCCATCAGTTACCTTTAAAACTACACGTCTTGTCAGTGACTTGTCAGCCCCCACAAATCCGCAGGTCATGTTCTCTCTCACAGGACAAATGAATCCTGGAATCAAGAGCCAAAAGGATCAGGGGAATCAATGCAAAAATGTGACCCGAGAGGAACTGACAACCCTTGTGCCTCTGTGAGGGTAAGAGGGGCCTCCAAAGCTGTCAGCGGCATCTCCCCTGCATTTGTCAAGGGGTCTCCAGGGACATCAGCTGTGTCTTTGGGGTCCCCCCAAACCACCAGAATCTGCCAAGAAAATAATAACAGCAAATATGATTTAAAGATCAAACTGGCTTTTGTTGGCGATGCTAGAATTGAGCAACACTACATTCTGTAAAATAAAATGAGTGTTACAATGAACCAAGCAGACGAGGTTGGCTTTGTAGGCAGAACAGTGCTAAAGAAAGCAGAAAGCGTAAAAAAGAAAAAAAAAAGAAAGAAAGAAAAGGAAAGAAAAAGAAAACAGATTCAGCCTTTCAAAGTTCCTTTCCTTCTAAGATTAGAGCAGAAGGGTCTTCCTTATTTCGCCGGCTCAGGTTAATTGGAAGATTCTAAGTTTTGTTTTTTCTTTTCTTTTCTTTTCTTTTCTTTTTTTTTAATTGGCCCATAGGAAAGTTCAGGATGATTATGTGGCACTCAGCACAGGTGACCCCATTCTGGTCGGGTGTGATCAGCTGGGGCTTAGGGCAGGAGGCTAGTCCACAGCAGTGGCCTCCCCTGAATGGTGTTTCACACAGGCCCGTCAGTTAATCAGCCTTTCTAAAGGAGACAGTGCTGGCTTTGCTTAACACTGAGCTTTCCTCCCTTGCTCTAGACAGGGATACTTGGATGCTTGTGATTTCCACTGGTTTTCTTTTCTACAGAATCTTAAAAGCCTTTTGTAGGAAACTTTGTCTGTGAGGAATTATAGTATTAACATTATTCGCAATCAATCTATATCTAGTGCTTGGATTTGCTTTCACGCTTTTTCTCTCTAACTCTGCGTGTGTGTTTGCGTTAGTTTTTCAAGTATGGGTAACAGAAAGCGTTTCTGAAGGTGATAATTCTTGCCTCCTGGGATCCCTGGAGGAAGGAAGTCCACATGGAAAAAGAGAGACGGTCTCCAGGTGGAGATACATCTTCAGAGACTTTAAAAACAGCTTTCAGCTTGTGTTCTATAAATGAACCAAAGATGACCTGTGTGTGTAGCCCCTAGGCTGGAGGAAGGCCTTGCTTATTGTTTAGACGTGGGATGTGGCTGGCAAAGGGCCTTGCAGCAGCATCTCAGCTGTCGTGCAGCATTGCTCATGTTTCTCTACGTTTTCCTTCACAAGACTGAGACCTGTTGGCTCAGAAGCCCATCAGCACAGAACTGAATTTTTCACACATTTGATTGTTTGAAACGTGGCATGGCCAAGCAGATTGTTAGGCATTCAGAGCCTTGCTGGCTTCCATACCCTGCTAGTCCTCACCTAACATCTGCTAACCATAGATGAGATAGAATCTTATGGTTACGAGACTCCCAAGCCACTTTGCCCAGCTGCTGAGCAATATCACCTATACCCATAAGGTCCTTCTCCAATTCCCATCTGCACCATCAGTTCTCCTGCCTTCTTCCCGTTCTGATGGTGACCCTGGAAACACAGACTCTGGACAGTCTGTCTCCTCCCTGCATTCCCTGTCCAAGCACCACCCAATAAAGCTGCCTGTGTGGTATTGCCTCTGGTGATCCTATCATTTTCCTTGATCAACCCCCAGTCCCAAACAGTGTGAAATGAGCTCTTCTGAACTGGGGCGTCAGCCATGTATAAGCCGATGACTGTTGCAACTAAGGTGCATGATTTGAGGTGCCCGTTTGGACTGTAAGACTGGCAAGGCCTAAAGGCCATAGGAAAGCATACCATGCAGGTGTCTCCCTGCCTCACTGTTGTCTGGCCTTGCAGCATGCTGGTTATCCTGCTGCTCCAGAATCCCTTCCCCCCACTACCGACTGTTTCGGAATTGCAAATTCACAAATCTCAATAGGCTGGCCTTGACTCTAAGCTAAAACCAAAGGATCTGCTCTGGGCTGTTTCAGACTCACCACAGGCTGTGCCAAGGAGAAAGCAGGCATAGCTCAACACAACAAAGGCATCTTTGACTCTGGAACCCTGGTAGGCTTTAAACACCTGTTAGTGAGGTTCAAAACTGTCACCACACAACACCGATGCAGCCCTGGACCTCGCACATCTCTTGCAGATGCCCATGATGAAGGGCCTGTTCTCCGGTGGGGCCAACTGGAGTGAAGCTGCTCATGGGCACTGTATTTCTGATGCAGACAGGTTGCACTTCTAACTGGTGAGATGTCTGCTGAAAGCTGCATGTTGTGGGATGGCAACCCCCACCCACTGTGATTTCTCCACCCACTCGTGACAGATCAGTCTGAGATCTTCTCTCTAGCATGTCCACTGCCAGTCACTTGTGTCCCAGGACCCACGTCAGTTGCAATTTTAGGTAGTGGACAGACAGCCTAACTCTGCTTCCTCTCCTTCCTCCTGGTCCACACGCCAGGCAGTAGGATTATCAAATGCAGCTGAGCCCAGGAAGTGATGGATTGTTTTTTTCTTTTTTTCGTTATTGTTCTACACTGTTTACTGCATAAATGAGCAGGATGAAAAGGGTTATGCATACTCATTTTGGAACCTTCTGGAAACACAGGACTTTTTCCTGGCTGCTTCCTAAACATGACGGGTCTTTGTATTCACATCTTGTTTTATGACAGTGTTCTTCTGTGAAAATGTTTTTGTCCCCATGCCACACAGCCCTGCCAGGTGAGATGGCCTCGGGCAGGGTAGGGGATGATTGAAGCAATGTAAAGCTTTTATTATTGAGTGGGTCATGCTGACTTAGTAAGGATGGAGGAAAAACACAACATCTGGGGAGGTGTGAGGAGGGCATTGTGATCTTGGTGTTGCAGAACTGTTCCCGGAAGCTTTTTTCTCTTGCTGAAGGAAAACTCGCCATGCTGCCTTTGCAAGCAGCTGCAATTTCTGTGACTCCAAACTCACGGCTGCACCCATGACAACATCTGACCTTGCTGACTAGGGGACAGAGGGAGAGGCCCCGGCTCCTCTATGTTGCCCACGGAGTACCTCCAGATGCCCTCCCTACCAGTCATGGAAAAGCCAAATTGTCTGCAAGTGAAACCAGGGGCTGAACTGGATTATGTGTCCTGTGTACTGGATACCCTTGTAGCTGGCAGGAGGTGCCATGGTGGGATGTCACAGTGAGGCCTCGATATTCTGTGCTTCCTGACTGAGTTTGGCCATCTTGGGGTGCCCAAATTATGGTACAGTGTGTGTTTGCAGGGGGACCACATGTGCCCTTGGGGTTGTAAGTCCCATGTGTGCCCTGCCTTTGTGACAGGGCCTCAGCCCTGGATGACTTTCAGGTCAGGTCACAATAGACCAGAGCTGTGTCCTGCCTGAATTGATGCCCCAATTGATTGAATTGGCCAAGTATAAAGAAAATGTTAATACTGAAATTTAAGAGGGAAGCCACGTGGCTGTCTAAGATGCACCTCTGTGGTTAGTGGGGTTTGTGTTAACTGGTTCAGTCCAGGACCCCTAACGGCATAAGTGACATCAATATGCAGCTCAGTTTCTCCCTGCTGTGTCAGGTCCTACTGATAATTTCCTGTAAAGACGCCTTGTCCAGAAGGGTGCATGGTTCAGAAAAGGAGCACTGGGCAAGAAACCAGAAGTTGAAGTAAGGTCAGTATGGTGGAGAAATGCCTGTCCTATTTTTCCCTGTTGTGTCTCCAAGCATGGACTCAAAGGCAGCCTAAATTTGAGAATTACACAAGGATAGGAAAATCTGTATGTATGAAGGTCTCTCTGTACCATCCAAGAGCTAGGAAGGCAGGCCCGTAGAGGACATGGCTAATGAGGCAAAAAAACCTGCCTCTACACCAGCCCCAATCCTGAATCTGTAACCTGCGGTGGCAGCATCAACCACAGCTGGGCAGGCATCTAAAACCCTCAAATAGGTGATTCCTGCTCTCTGACAAGAAATTTCAACCAAAAAGTATGGGGAGAGTTGGGGGGTAAGAAATGAAAAGCACTTGTGCAGGTCATGGCACAGTGGCAGAGGCCCATGAAAAGACAGGCCTACTCATAGGTGTATAGAACGCTTCCTCTCCCCTATACCTTTCCACGATGTCAGTAGGCTCCTGTGTAATAGCAGGGGAACAGTACTGAAACAAGTGCACATCGCAAACTTCATTTAAGAAGAGTCCCATGCCAGGCACAATGGCTCCCACCTATAATCACAGCATTTTTGGTTGACAAAGGTGGGAGGGTAACTTGAGGCCAGGAGTTTGAGACCAGCCGAGGCAACACAGAGTGACACTGTGTCTAAAAGAAACAAACAAAATAGAAGAAGAAAAAGTCTCTAGGGAAATCCAAGACAGGAGGTAAGAACAAAACAAGGACACCTGAGTAAAGTTTAACCTCTGACACATATAACTCCAGCAAACAGTAAACAGTCTACAGCATAGTCAGATAAAAATAAACTCTCACCTGAAAGGCCCTTTCTCTTCCATTCCATTTACCCAGGACATGACTACTGGCTTTCATCAAAAAATGTTACAAGGCATAGTGAAGGGGGAAAAAAAATCACAGGTTGAAGAGTAAATATCAGGTACAGACGCAGGTATGGCAGAGATGTTGGAATTGCCGGATTGAGAATTCATACCACTATGATGAATAGGCTAAGGGCTCTAACGGAAAAAGTGAACAACATGCAAGAACAGGTGGGTGATATAAGCAGGGAGATGGAAACTCTTTAAGAAGAATCACAAGAAAGCACTAAAAATCTAAAACACTGTAAATAGGCAATAAAAGAAAACAGACAAATTAGATTTCATGAAAATTAAGAACTTTTGTGCATCAAAAAGCACTATGAACAGAGTCAAAATGCAAGTCAAAGACTGTGAGAAAATATCTGTAAATCATATATCTGATAAGGGATATATACCCAGGATGTATAGAGAACTCCTGAAACACGACAAAACAACAACAGCAACAACAACAAAATCAAAAATGGGTAAAATATTTGAATAGACATTTCTCCTAAAAATATATGCAAGTGACTGATGAGCGCCAGAAAAGATACCCAACACCACTAATCATTAGGGAAATAGGAATCAAAGGCACGATGAGCCACCTCCTCCAACTCACTAGGATGGCTACTGTTAAAACAAATAAAGCAAGAAGGAACCAGGAAATAACAGGTTGGCAAGGATGTGGTGTTACTGGAATCTCTGTGTTGGTTGGAATGTAAAATGTTACAAAATTGCTGTGGGTAGCAGTATGTGATTCCTCACAAAATTCCAAATAGAGTTACCATATTATATAGCAATTCCCCTTCTAAGTGTATACCCAGAATAAGTAAAAGCATAGTCTCAAAGAGATAGTTGTAGACCCATATATATAGCAGCAATGTTCACCGTAGCTAAACTGTGAACGCAGCCTAAGTGTCCCTTGACACATAATTGGATTCGGAAAATGCAATATACATGCAATGGGAAATTATTCAGCATTCAAAAGGAAGGAAATTCTGGCATAAGGTACAGCGTGACTGAACCGGAGGACACTATGCTAAGTGAAATAAGTCAGGTATGAAACGACAAATACCGTAGGATATCATTTACTTATGGTACCTAGAGTGGTCAAATTCATAGAGACAGGAAATAGAAAGCTAGTTACCAGATGAGAGGGAGGAAAAATGGGGAGTTATTGTTTAACGGGTATAGTGTTTCATTTTTGTCAGAGGAAAAGAGTTCTTCAGATGAGACATGGCAATGGTTGAATAAGGGTATGAATGTATTAAGACCCCTGAACTGTGCACTTCCCATGGTTAGGAGGATTTATGTGATATGTGTTGTATCATGATAAAAATAATTTATTAGGAAAAATAAAACAACGCCCACTATAACAGAAATGAAGGATATCTTTGATTAATTCATCAATAGGCAGAATCCAAACCTGAAATGCAAAGAGAGAAAAAAGGAAGGAAAAAACAGAACAGAATATTCAAGAAGCGTGAGACAGTTACAAAAGGCACCATTGTGTATAACTGAGATACCATGCTCAGAAGGTGAGAAAGAAACCAAGGAAATATTTGAAGTGGTAATGGCTGAGAATTCCCTCAATTAATGACAGACATGAAACTGCAGATTCAGGAAGCTCATGGAACAGGAAACAGGATAAATACTAAAAAGTATACATCTATGTATATCATATTCAAACTGCAGAAAATCAAAGAGAAAAAAGTCTTGAGAGAAGCTGGAGGAAAAACAAGTGTGAAAGAAATCCATATTACGTTTCTCTGTTTATCCTTCCAACACTTGGCCGCCTAGCCTGACTCCTGAAAGGGAAATGCAAAGCAATGTGAGGACACCAAAGACTTACCTTCTAGCTAGAGGATCAGAGGAAGTCCCCAGGGACCCAGTGAACTTGGGAAAAACCACTGAGAGTAGCAAGTGTAAGCAAGAGAACACATTAAATTGAGCAGAAATTCCTGGGCCCAACCTAAGGTGCTCATGCAGAAATCTTCATAGTTACTAAGGACTGGAGGAATGAACTAGTGGTAGATCATCACCCAGTTCTCAGCCATTATTCAGGATGACTCAGAAATACAATGGATGCAAATATCACAGCACCACCAACATCCGAATATGTCTTTTTTCAAGCACACCTGGAAGACTTGCCAGGCAGATTGTCTCTTGGGTCATAAAATAAACTTTTTTTTTTTTTTCTTAAGACAGAGTCTGGCTCTGTTGCCCAGGCTGGAGTACAGTAGTGAGATCTCATCTTACTACAGCTTCTGCCTCCTGGGTTCAAGGGATTTTCCTGCCTCAGCCACCCGAGTATGTAATACCATTTGACCCTAGACTCTAGAACTCTGGGATTTCGTAAATGTTGTTGTTCTCCAAGACTTACCAGAGAATATACAGCTCAACAGGACATGGGATAATCAGCCCAAACAGGAAGTTTCGTCAATGAAATTAAGTATTTCCTCTTTGCGAATGTACTTCAAAAGTCGGGTGTTCTGGAGTCTTGCGCAGCTGAATGCAGCTCAGAGCTCCTAGAATCTGAATCGAGAATCAACTCCTTTCCTCTCTGCCACCTGCTTTTTGATCCAAGACACTGTTTTCACTTATTTTGTTAACACTCACAATCTAACCTTTGCTTACAATTGGTCAAATCCCACCTGAGATAACTTGATTAGAACGCCTTTTAAATACAATCAACTCTGGCTCTCCCAGACAGGCAGAAAAGCACCTGGCCAGTGACTTCTGGGCTTCCCTTCCTGGGAGATTCACCTTCATCTTGCGGGAAACCCTTGCAGATGATAGGTATCCATCACCTAGCCCCTGCACTGTGTTCAACCGCACCGAGACGAGAGCGCTGGACAATTTCCTTCTATTCCTGTCCCAGGTGGAGACTCTTCTCTGTTCATCCACTATCCAAAAGGAACTGCTGAGCAGTTCTCCATTCCAGGCCTTTCTCTCATCCTCTGAGAATCTAGCTCTGGCACCATCCAGCTTCAATAGAATTACCTCCCCCAGAAGGAATTGCAGTTTCCCAAAGCCCGAAAGACCCTGGCTCAGGGCATATACACTCGACTGCTGCCACCTAGAGCCGCAAACCCTCACCCATGTTTTATTTTCCTCTAGTTCTTAGAGGACATGGCACCATCTTAATTTTAGGATTGTGGCTCCTAGACTTCACCACCCTATGGGGAAGGGGTGGGTCTGGCTTACCTAGCCTCTCTACTACTAACCCAGGGTTTTCCGAACAACAGATGCTCAGTGCATGTTTGAAGAAAAAATGAGCCAGTGAATAGGAAAGATTATTCTTTCAATTTTTATTTCTCTTACATTCTCAAAGAAGCCAAGCAAATCCAGGTATACATGTATATATTTTAATTTTACAGGGGAGAGAAAGAGGTATAAGGTAAGAATTAACCACATTTTCATTTCATTATTTCTTTATGAGCTCTATTTTGCTGCTAAGTTCAAGTTTCTAAAAAAATTATTAATTCCTCTGCTATGTTATCTTGCCCCAATTCACAAAATAACAGGGATTTCCCCATGTGAATCAAAAGCAAGAGTCTTACTCCCAAATAACATAAACAGCAATAAGTGTGACTACTGTCATTCATTAACCTCGACAGTGAAGTTCATTAAACTGACCATTAAAAGAACATTTGAACAATTCCAAAGGGAGCAAAGATAAATCTCCAAATCACCGAATAGATAAGGAACCCAGAGAAAACATACAGTGTGTTCACTTCCACCCACTGCCACTGAGAACGCTGATTGCTCTCTTCAAACACAGAGTGAAGAATGGGCCTCATGTCGCATGGGGCAGGGCAGCTGCTGAATGGGGCCCTGACCCCACAAACATTGGCCCTGGCTGCAGCTGGTGCTCAGACTCCCTCTTGTTCCCCCCCAAAAGCCTCTTCATAAAGGGATGGGTAGCAAATGGGCTCTCTTGCATTGACCATGACCAAATAATTTATGACCTTCTCATAGTTGGTTTCAGCATGGGCCTTTGAACCCCACAGGAACTCATAGTGCGCAGGATCACTGCCGGGCACCTGCCGGTACTCCAGGTAGTTTTCCTGCACCCAATCTTGGGTGAGCAGCTTCCTGGGCTCCCCATAGAAAACGTGCTCCATCCCAACATACACCCCCATCACACTCAACGCTTCCCAGATAACCTCTTCGGGGGCGCAGTCGTCTTTGGTTAAGATCACACCCAGGATAATGATCAGGAGGGCCGCCTTGGGCATGCTATGATCATTACCCAGCATGCTATCGCATGAGAGGCCAAGAGCAGTGACAAGGATGTAGGAGGGGCCGGCGGGGTCCACCTCCTTCACCTCAGTGCCAAAGATCAGCTGCATGAACTCGGAGGCTTTGCCGAAGATTACAGGAAAGTAGTGCTTGTAATTTTTGATGACACTCTCCAGCATTTCTGCCTTTGTGACCGGCTTCTTGACTCGATATTTGTGGAGCAGGAAACGAACCAACTCAGCCACCTTCAATTTCAGTACTTCTTGGAACATGAACTCCAGGTGAGCTAGGTCGACCGAGGTGCTTGGCCCTTCATCTTCTTGACTGCTGGAGCCCTCATCGAATTGGCTCCATAAAGTGTAGTAGACGGAAGTGGAGGAGGAAGAGCCTCCCTGAGGACTCTGGGGAGGACTTGATGACCCAGCAGCAGACACCTCCTCCTCCTCATCAGAGGAGGAGGTAGCCTCCTGCTCCTCGCCTGTGGGATCTTGTGCACCCATCAGGCCCAAGTCCTCTCTTTGGGCTTCAGGGTCTTCATCAGGCTTGCAGTGCGGACTCCTCTGCTCAAGAGACATGATGACTCTGGTCAGGGCAGCAGTCGGGAGCGTGGGCAGGAGCTGGGCGATGGAGACCCACAGGCCTGGGGAGAGAGGGAGTGTGTGAGAAACTTCAGCTGAGAACCAAACCTTGGAGGTTCTAACAAAGGCTGACTTACAGGTCTTCTTCAGTGCTGCTCGGGGGCCTCTTGGGGCTCCTGTCCTCCTGGTCAGCCTGTCCTCTGAGAACCTGAAGGAGGAAGTGAGAGGGCTACTCAGCATGCAGCTGGCCTGCAGAGATCAAGGCTCTATGAGTGATAGTAGGGTGGATGGGGTCAGGTGCTCTGGGTTCACATGTGTGCTGGGGCAGGCGGGGCCCTTGGTGCACATTCAGGGCGAACACTTCACCTTCACTGCTGACACTGCCTGGGCCTCTACTGCTCTGTGACCTGAGGACACTGTCTCAGACCAAGGCCTGCCTGCTTCCTGGAACTCCTGGAAGAGGAATCGAGGGGCCCTTAGGCAGCAGACTGCAGGCAGAGCCCCGGTCCCTCAGTGCCGTCAAGAGGGCGAGCTGGACACTCTGAGTTCTACACTTTTGGGGTGGATGGTCCCCTCTGTGCTCATTCAGAGCCTTCACCTTTCTCCTGGCAGGGACTGGACTCCATTCCTCTACGTGCCTGGGAATCTCTCAGATCAAGAGCTCACATCCCTGACATGGAACAGAAGGACATGTCCCAACCAACATCTGGACACACCTGCCCAGGGTTTCCCCGGAAGTACAGTAAGAGATGTCCAAATTCAATGGGGTTCATGTGTCCTGGGATGAGGATACTGCCTGGTCCTCATCTTGATGCCTGCAGGGTCTGGAACCCTCCCTCTGTTGACCTGAGGCCCTATCTCCATGAGACACCTGAAGAGGAAGTGAGGGGAGTCCGTCCACCCAGCGGCTTCCCTCAGCTGACAGAAGGGGCAGGGTCGGGCTAGGTCCTCTGTGTTTGGTGAGTGGGGTCCTCTGTGTTTGGTGAGTGGGGTCCCCTCAGTCTGTACCTTGACTCCTGGGAGGGCCTGGGACCCTCCCTCTGCTGATGTGTGCAGCCCCCTCAGACCAAGGCCAGCCCTCCCTGACACCAATGATCCCAGGATAGACGAGGGACCTCAGCAGACAGCCCTGCCCAGGTTCTCTGGGGTGACAGTAGGGGCAGGGAAAACTCTCTCGATTTGAGAGTTTCTCTGGCCTGGTGGTACCCTCAATCCTCCCTTAGGTTCCTCACCTGGACTGCTGGCCAATCCTGGGACCACTGTGTCTGTCGAAGAAAGGGGGTCCCTGTTTTGTCCACACACCCTTTGAGAACAAAGTCCTCACCTCCCTGAGATCCAGAAACAGAGGTGAGGAGGCCCCACATCTGTCACCCCTGCGTGGAGTGTCCAGGGCTGACCCCAGCAGCTGACCCTTTCGGGTATGAGGTGGGTGTTCCAAAGTCCTCCTGTGGGTTATTCATCTTTACTCCTGCTGGGACTTATATTTCCTCGACCCCTAAACCCTTGAGATGAGCAGACATCTCCCTTTACACCAACGCCTCATCCCCCTGAGGGTTCCTCAACTTCCTGCCGTGGTACAAGTGAGCTTGCCACTTAGCACCATCCTTGATCAGGCTTCCCCCTCTCCCCCAGATCTAAGAACAGAGTTCACCTAGACTCTGTGGGGTGGCTTCTTTCTGGGCTGGGAGTACCTCCATTCCTCATGAAGGGGGTACACCTTGGGTCATGCTGATTCTGGGAGTCCTCCTTCTGCTGACCAGGTGTGGATCCCTCTGTTGAATCTCTCAGTGCCCCTGGGATCAAGGTATTCACCTCCCTGAGACTTCTCATCCCCAATCACGTGGGAGAAATGACAGCATGCCACATGTCATTCCTGCTTGGGGCCACCTGGGGCTGAGAATAGGTGACACCAGTGTCTGTGAGGTCCCTTGTTCTTTGGGAGCATGGAGGTACCTTCTTATCTTCGGTCCTCAGCAAACTTCCTCCCCGTCACTCCTGGAAGACCCTGGATTCCACCCTGTGCTGACCAGGTGTGGCTCCCTCTGCGGAGCTGAGGACGCCCCTTGGACCAAGGCCCCCACTTCCCTGAGACCCGGGAGGCAGAAGTGAGGGGGTACCTCATGGTCACTCATACATGAGATACCCAAGGCTGACCAAAGGAGCAGGTGTCAGGGGGCCTCGTCAGTCTGGGTGCCCTCTAGGTATTCGTATTTACTTCGGACAGAATCTGGCCCCTTCCATTTTGCTGAACCAGAGATGAGTCTTGCAGACCAAGGACAACTTCTCCCTTAGACCCTCTTTGAGAAAGTGTGTTTTGGGGGTGGAGTGGGGCACTTCCCTTCCTCACAGTCCTGCCTGGGGCCTCCCAAGACTGACGGCAGGGGCAGGTTTCCTAGGTCTGGGATGAGAGGTCTGGTGAATCCTTCCTCAGGGCTCTGGGACTCCTCCTTCTGCTCACCTGAGGCCCCACTCCTCATAGCACAGCCCTGTCCCCATTGACACCCGGTCTCAGAAGCCACAATGCACTATATGTGGCCACCGTGCCCGGGATAGCCCAGGTCACGATCCCCACTGAGCTGGACCCTCGGGTCCCCTCTGTCCTCCATCTTGTTCCTTCCCTGGTCTCCTAGAGGGCTGGGCCCCACCCCTCTGTGGACCTGAGTCTCTATCTGTCGGATTCCCGAGGCTGAATGAGGAGGCGCCTCGGTCTCAGATGGGGGGGGTGGGCCCCTTGTCCTGGGGTGCTGCGTCCCTTCAGGCTTCCCTTGTCTCCCAGCAGGACCTGGGCCCTCCCTCTGTTCTCCCGCGGTCACGCTAACGATACCAAGCCCCTTCCCTTGGTCAGCCCAGGATGCAGACATCAGGATCCGCTTGCCCGCCATGCCCGGAACTTCCCAGGGTTGACTGCAGGGGCACTGACTCCCTCTATGGGGCCTCAGCCCTCCCTCAGGGTCCTGACCCTGATGCCTGGCAGAGCCTGGCCCCTGCCCTCTCCTAACCAGTCCTGCCATGGTCACACCAAGCTCTGACCCAGAGTCCCCTGGGGCTTAAGCGGTGGGGTGGCGAAGGGGGGCCCAGCCTGAGAAGTCCGCCCCCGGCTGGTCCAGGGCTGGCAGCAGAGGTGGTGCTGGATTATTTGGGACCCTCTATCTGGGGTGGGCTCAGTCCTCCCTCAGCGTCTCACCTCGCCTCCTCACAGAGCCTGGGCCCGCTTCCCTCTACCGATCTTCAGCCACCACTCAGAACCAAGCCCTTGCTACTCTCTGACCCCCAGTGCGCAAGTCAGAGGCCTTACATCCGGGCACCTGGAGCTTCTCTGGGTTGACAGCAAGGGCCGAACCGGATTCTGCCGCGGGAAACTTGGGGGCTGGGGTGCGATGGGGTGGAGTAGGGGGGGTGAGGATGGAGGTGGGGAACCTGAGGCTGTAGGTCACGGTGGTGGTGGCTGGGTTAGGGGTGTGGAGGCCTTCCGCCCTCCCTCAGGGTTCTGACCTTGATTCCAGTCAGAGCCTGGGCCCAGCTTGATAAGCCCGACCCTGCGGGGTGATCCAGGGCTGGCGCAGGGGCGGCGCTGTATTATTTGGGGTCCTGTATCTGGGGTGGGGGGGTCTTGAGTCCTCCTTGAGGGTCTCGCCTTACCTCCTCACAGAGCCTGGGCCCGCTTCCCTCCACCGATATCAACCCACCCCTCAGAGCGAGGCCCCCGCTACTCTCTGACCCCTCAAGTGCAAGTCACTGGTCTTACATCCGGGCACCTGGGGCTTCCCTGGGTTGACAGCAGGGGCGGAATGAGATTCTGGCGCGGGGGGAGTTGGGGGTGGGGTGGAGTCTCTGGTGGGGTGGAGTGGAGAGTGGGGCCGAGGATGGGGCTAGGGAACCTGGGGCCGTAGGTCATGGTGGGGTGGGGGGGGCCAGCCCTCCCTCAGGGACGCCCCGCAGAGCCTGGGCCCTGCCCTCTCCTAACCAGCCCTGCCCTGGTCACACAGAGCTCTCACTCCAGAGTGCCCAGCAGCTTGAGCGGCAGACGGAGGGAGTGGGTCCAACCTCACAAGTCAGCCCCAGATCGGTCCCCGGGTGGTCCAGGGCTGGGAGCAGAGACGGCACTTGGTTCTCTATCTGGGGTGGGGACGTCCTCAGTCTTTCCTCAGCACCTCACCTTGCCTCCTCACAGAGCCTGGGCCCGCTTCCCTCCACCGGTATCAAGCCGCCCCTCAGAAGGAGGCGTGTCCCTTCTCTCTGCCCCCCAGTGCGCGCGTCAGTGACGTCACATCCGGCCTCCAAGCCTGGGCCTTCCCTGGGTCGACAGTAGGGGCTGAACCCGGTTCTGGCGGAGTAGGGGTGGGGATGGGGATAGGGGCCCTCAGTCATCCCTCAGGGGGTCCTGACCTTGATGCCTGGGTCTGGATCCCCATCCTCTGCCGATTGGGTCTGCTCCTCTGGGACCAAGTCTCTGACTCCCAGTCACATGAGGTGGCAGTGAGGGGAGGGGTGTGGTCGGGGTGACAACATTGCCAAGGTCTTCCAGGGCTGACAGGAGGGGCTGAGCTGGATTCTGTGGCCCCTCTATGTGGGGAGGGTGAACCTTCAGTCCCCACTCAGGAGGGTTCTCCTGGCTCCTGCTCTTTGGTGAAGTGATGGGTGGGAGATGATCTGTTCATGTCACCTTTGAGCATCTGCTCAGCTGCACGCATTGCAGAGAATGGCTGTGGGTCCAAGGCTAGATGCTCCCTGGGGGGCTGCAGCACCTGTGATTGTAGGACCTCTGAGCGAAGATGCACACCTTCCCATGGGGGCTCCTCCCCAGCCAGAGCTAGACTTTGCAAACCTTTTGTCCTAAAAGATTTATTTTTACAGGGAAGAGGCTGAGCAGCAGCAAGAGATTTGGAGAAGCCATGTGTTTTGAAGGTATCCGACATATCAGAGTCCAGATCAGTGATTTTCATATTTTAATCCTCATTCATATGGTAATAAATTTTACATTGTATATGTACATTATATATGTTATATGTACGTTTTGTTTATATACATACCTGTTTTAGACATCATATACATTTATGCTTATAGGTATATATACATGCATCTATATCTTTATATCATATATGTATAATTATCTGTACTTATATGTATATATCTTTAGATACATATTCGTTTGTATTTGTAGACTTTATACTATATATATGCACACATATTTTATTAATATCTACTCATAGTATGTGGGTTTCACACATACTTACTATTCTATTCCTAGTTCATTCTTTATATTCCATTAAAATAATAAGTTTTTGGAAGGCGGGTCTTCTCCTACTAAGTTTGTTTCAGGTGGCTGTTAGCAGAACTCTGGAGCCATAGTGTCTAAATCAACTCAAATTTCCTGGTGTCCTGATATTACCCCAGGGCGACTGGCACCAGATTTTGTGGTGTTGCCTCAGGCTTTGCGATGATATGGGGTGGAATGTTAAACACTTTCTCCTACCTATCCTGTAATCTGCCATCTATGCAGGGTACAGACCTCCTCGATTTCCCTGCTGCTCCCTGGACCCAAACACAAGTACTAGTTGAGCACAGTCTTAAGTCATCCCCAGGGCTTTCTCTGTTTTGATGTTGATGTGTGTGTGTATACACACACACACACACACACACACACACACATATATATATATATATTTTGTCTTTTCCCTTCTATATTTTTCTGGGGTTGATTTGGGGAGCAGAGCACAGCAACCTGAGCTTGGTTGTCACTTTGGCAATGACAGTTAAGGCACTCACTCTGTATTTAAGTGGCATTTACATCTTTGCCGTATTCTGTTCCCCATCAAGGAATATGGTATACAGATCCATTTACTTGAATTTATTCCCTGAGTCTATCAGCAACTTCGCACAGTTGCTTCCATAAAGGTCTTGTTAGGCTCTTCTTATTCACATTGTGGATTTTAATGCTGTTGTGAATGGTATATTTTCTATTTTCTATTTTATGCACTAAGTTCCTTTTGTGTGGCAAGGCTCTTGACTTTGCTGTAATGATCTTCTATATGATGTTTTCTGAAGTCTTTTACTCATTTGAATAATCAATGTGTCTATTCCTTTGAATTT